>NC_133171.1:41850941-43277151 GCF_040802235.1 Manis javanica
GGCGTTAAGACCTCAGTGTCTCCCATCTATTCTCAGGCTGCCAGAATAGTATCGTGACTGGACAATTTCCTCTTAATTTCTCTTCTCAATTTCCTTCTTACCATCAATTAATCTAAAAATGCTGCTTTCATTCTACTCTCACATGGGCCTTAATTGTCTGAAAAATTAAGAATACACCAGCTTGCCTCCTGGCCTTACTTGTCAACTCTCTGCTCCCTTGGGCAGATTTTAGACCCTCCTGTTCTCTAGATAGTATGCTTTTCACACTTGGCTGCAGTTAAAATTAATCATTTGTCTATTTGCACTCAAGATGGTGATCCCCCTAGGATACAACCATGCCTTAGTTCTCTGTAGCTCTGTGGCTCTGGCCCAATACTTACACTTTGTGTCTATTTGATGAATGAATGATGGGCATGAAATAAATATTCTTTAAGTAACTACAAAGCTATAGTATTCAAAGTTCCCCACAATTTAAACTGAGACATTTGGAGTATAGCAGAAAAACAAACATCTAGGAATAGACAAATGCAGGTTTCAATCTAATCCCTGACTGAGAAGTTCTGTTGTACAAGTTCCATATACTCCCTGAGCCTCAGGTACTTCAATCTGGTTGTTATGTGGATGGGATGTAAGCTGTCTGATTTCAAATCCTGGCTTGATCATTTGCCAGCTATGAGAGCTCATACAAGTTACTTTACCACTTTGCACTTCAGTGTCTTTAGCTGTAAATGAGAAAATAATGGCACCTATCTCACAAAGTTGTTTGTGAAGATTCAATAAGACGATACATATCAGATGCTTAGGACAGTGCCTGCTCCCCATTAAGTGCAAAAGAAATGTCAGCTTTTGTTCCTACAATACCAAGGGTGCCCCATACATTAAACCACTTCCCTTTGTTCATCCTATTCCCTCCTTGCTTTTTCTATCAAAATTATACACATTTTCCTAATTTTCCAAACCGGAAATTTTAGCTAGCTTACTTTTTATTTAACATTCAGTATTTATGAGAAACACTATAACAATTATCCTCAAACTTGGTTCACTGTAGGAATCACTCATGGTATTTGTAGAAAACATAGAGCCACAATCCCATCCCAGAATTTCTGAATCCTGAGATGTGCATTTTTAATATGTAGCAGGTGGTCCTTATGATAAACAAGTCTAAGAAGCACTGTCTTATAGCATAGTTCTCAAATAGCCAGCTGTAAGTCAGACCAATCTTCCTTGTATATCTCTCTCTTTACTGAGCTCCAAGATCTGGGTAAGTTCCTTAACTTCTCTAAGTCTTGGCTTAGAGGTTTATCCTCATCTGCAAAAAGGGGTTAATGGTTTTACCTGTTTAATAGGATTGTAGAGAGGATGAAATGAAATATTATGGGGGCTTTTTGAAGGGGGTTGCTATAAGCTTTAGGGCTTAGAGGCTGCTAAACCCCCTAGAGTACACAGGACAGCTCTTGGCAAGAAAGAATTACCCAGCTCAAAATGTCAGTCGTGCAGAGGTGGAGACGTTAAGTTCCCTAAGAGTGGGAACGAGGCATCACTGGTGTTGGTAGTCTTTACAGCAATGCTTCTCAACACTGCATCTCACAACCACTTGGGAAGTTGCCTAAATCACCTCCCAAAAGCTAACCTACTTGGTCTGGGTGGGGCTTGGGCATCAGTATTAGTTTAAAACTATTAAGGTGATGTAAATGTTCCATAACTTCACTGTGATGAAGATTGCACAATTCTGGAAGTTTATGACAAATCATTGAATTGTACACTTAAAATGGGTTAAATTTTATGGGTATGTAAATTAAACCTCAACAAAGTTGCTTTTAAAAAAAAGGGAAAAAAATAGCTCCCAGGTCTTCTTATAGTCACCTGTGAAGGAGAACTGCTATTCTTAAGCTGTTGAATAATGTTTTGTTCATAGTGGCTACTCTGCAGATATTAACTGTGTAAACTGAAATGAAACTGGATTGACTTAAATGCATGGAACAAATGGTCTCTATATTAAAGCCAAAATATAATTTAAGCTACTTTGAAGGTTTTAAGCCCCTCATAGAAATTTGTACCTATATTAAAAGAGGTAAAGTCCTTTGGCCCAAGAGCCTTGGCAGCTGGACACCCTGAGCTGGCTGAGTGATTGGCTTCCTGGGGATCACTACACCATGGAAACTGAAAGGGTGTGCCATGTGCATTCCCACCGAGCAGGGCACTGGGCTTCCTGCACCCAGAAAAATAGCAAGCATCTCTTTTCACAGCAAATCTTGGGGAAATGGGCTGGCTATAAAGCCATGAAATCAATCACATCACTTAAGGACTTGTCATGGAATGTCGCTCTCAATATCCTCCCTTACAGTTAAATTATATATTTTTCTGATTAAGACCAGTAGGATGAAGCTGACCTATGTTTTGTGGTTTGGTATATCCTTACAAGCCTATATAAAATTATGAGTTTAATTGAACTAGGACAAGAGAACCCATTTTGACTATGAGTGTGACCTTGTTATCTGAAGGAAAGAATGGTTGTCTACTTTACATTTATCACAAGAAAAATAATTTGTCCACCCACCCCTTGGGGCAGCAGAATAAGAAGTTGAGTCACTGCTGTATCTGTGGAGGGCAAAATACTGTTTCCCCTTGCTGGGGCCCCCTTTATAAACATACAGACAAATGAGTGTAGCCTCTCTTTTGTGGCTGAAAATATTGTCTGTGTTTCTGAGTGTCCCTCCTCTGAAGAATTTGAAGGACTTAGAACAAGAGAGAGCCTGGAGACACTTCTGGAGGCAGCCAGTAGTGATTCCCAGGGCCCAGAGGCCCAGAAAGTGCTCTTCTGGGTGCTCTTCAGAGAGCAAAGAGGAAGGAAAGGGTGGGAGGGATCAAGGGGGAGGAGAAAAGGAAAGGCCAGATTGGAAAAGTCCTCTGTTTGTCTGTGTGAAGTTGGCACCGTAGGGACTAAGAGGTGACTCTGGTGCAGACAGAAATAGTTGGCCCCTCTCTTTGGGTTGAAATTGTTCAACAGTAACATTTTGTTTCACTTTCTAGTATTAAGCTTCCCTGCACACCCAACCATACGTTTGCACCTGATTGAGATGTTCTCCAAGAGGTCTCTAGAAGGTTGGGGTAATTCTAGTCAAGATGTCTACAAGGGTGTGTTAAGGACCAGGTCTTCTAGGCATAGGAAGGAGGAAATGAAGAGAACTATCATTTTCTCTGGAGCCTGAATATTCAAGTGAAACCTCAGCTGACTCTTCCTAAGAGAATAACTCTTCCCACCCATAAGAGACCAGAACTCCTAAAGAACCATTTATCAAGGTTTCTTAAACATTTTACGTCATGCATCCCTCTAGTATCCCAGTGAAGCCCAGAGGGATGCATGGCTCAAAATGTTTTAACAATCCCTGTTGAGTCCATTTTAGTCTCCTCAAAATTCTGACCTCTCCACTTTGCACCTCATTCCTAGCATCTCTCCTTTCATATAGATGAAATCAGAAGTTGGACATCTCTCCCTCAGCCTTTCAGCACTAACTCTGATTTATCCCCAATCAATTAAGACTAATCATGATACTTATAATGTACCCCTAACCTTCCAGGTAAATCTGTTTTGTTGATAAACCCTATTCTTCTGAATTTACATCTTCCACTTCTCCCTTTCTAATATTTTTTGTAATTAGAGAAACATTCTTAAATATATGTTGTCCTCATCTGCTGCAAGCTTTACACTTACTCTATCTACTGCCTCACCCCCTTTCCTCCTATCACCTAGGGAGGCTGTCCAGAGTGAAAACAGAAAAGATCATGGGGCAGAATATAATCCTATGTAGCAACATTACACTATGGGCCAAGATCAAATAACTTAGACCAAAAAGGTACAAGGCAGGAAGAAACCTCTGAATGTGTGGTAGTCAGGGGAAGAGACACTTTCAGGAAGGGCATGGAATGTAATGTCAGATACTACTGTGAGGTTAAGTAAAATAAGAAATAGGATGTAATCCTAGATTTAGGAATAAGGAGATCGTTAATGACCTGGATAAGAGGAGTTAAGAGAGATGACTAATGCAGGAGTAGACAAACATAAGGAAATAGATAAGGAATAATATGTAACAATAATGCATCAAAGAATGATCAAAGATGTTAAAGGAATTATAGAGTAGGAGGTATTGCTGTTTTATAAACAGAGCTGTCAGGAAAGGCCTCACTGGAAATATGACTTATGAGCAGAATCCTGAAAGAATCCTGAGCCGTAAAGATCTCTCAGAGGGAAAGATATATAACAGTAAGTACAAAGGCTGTAAGCAGACCAATGTAAACAAAGGGGAGATTTAAGTAGGAAATAAAGTCATAGAGATCAGGAGAGGCACATGGGGGTGTCAGATCATGGAGGTCTGTGCAGCCAATTTAAAAATACTTTGGCTTTTACTCTATGTGGAGGGTGAGCACTTAAACATTCACTAGAGAGGTAATGGCAAATAACATGCTCCTGTAATTATACAGCAAAAGGTAACTTACACTGGGTGGCAGTAGTGGAGGTAGTGAAAGAAAATAGCTCCATACATTTATTTAGTAGGTGACAAAAATATGTTATCAAGTGAATCAAGTACACAGTATTAGGGTAAAAGATGAATCCAATTCTTTGTTCTAAATAAAAGAAGAATGGACTTGCCATTAACTCAGATGAGGAAGACTGGATAGAACAGATTTTGGTGCACAGAAAAAGAGCAGAGTATCAGCCTTAACCACCTTATGTTTAAAATGCCTCTTAGACAACTAAATAGAGATTTTTATAGGCTTATGTGAGGAGAAGATTTATACAAGGGAGGAAAATATTGGTAGCTGTAGTCACTAGCTTTACAGAGTGAGGGGGAAAACTGAACCAAGTTCTACTCAGCAAGTAAGTGTAATCTGAAAGATGACAATAGGACACTCTAAACAAGAAAGGTATTTGACAAAGTGAAATGAGTCTTTCATTATAAAAATGGAAACATAACATTTCCCTAGAGAAGCAAACTTTTCTTGAAATTTAATATTAGAAGATATTTTATATTGAGATATTATACAGAAACCACTAAGAGTAGATTATAAATTCATATAAAAATATAATTGTAGCTTTCTTTTAACTTTTCTTCTACCATTCTTCAATAAAAACTGAGGTAATAAGAATAAATTACCCATGAAGGCTCAGATAATACTGACCACCTATTATCTAGAGTCAGAATTATCTTCTTAGCAGCAATAGCTACAGAATTACCAGTCGAACCAAGAACATTATCCCATATATTTGTTTATTGATGAAAAGAAGAGCTCTACTAAATGAAAAAGAGTGTAAGGAGAAACTGTTAGCAATAATCAAATGTGGTGGATATGGCATTCCAATACTGTAAGCAAGAAATAACATTTTATGATGTACAATCAATTATAATTCTTGTAACAGCTACTAGAAACATACATTATTTTACTGACTAAAAAGACTATAAAACCATCAATTATAGACAGACTTCATAAGGACACAGGTATGTGGACAACAATTCTTTAAGTCACAATGCATTTAAGATCAAACTCTTTAAACCTTAAAGGAGTATATGCATTTATTAGTAAAGTTGTAAGTTCTTAACCACTCATATCTTGGCATTCACATCAGTATGCAAAATATTTCTGTCAAAAAATTAGAGTTAAAAAAGAAAAGGAATTATAGTGTATATCAACCACTGACTCCCAATATATATATAATCACAAAGCTCCATATTTAGAATGCACTGGTATTGTAAAGGGGTTAAGCAAGCAAGGAAGTACCTTTTTAACGGATATAATCTGCGAAGTTACTAAAATTCAATAAAGATGAATAGTGCAAGAAAATGCTCCAAGTATTTATAATTGTAAAGCTAATGAACTATATCCAAATTTAAATTTATTTTGCTAGTGGTCCCATATGGGACTTTAAATTTTATACGTTTTAAGGGTTCAGTTTATACAGTATCACAAATATTCATTTCACCATCTGCATTGAAAAAGATTGATTGCAACATCCCAACCACACCCTACCCTACTGCAACACCTAGTAATAAAAAATGCTCTGCTTAACGTGACTTTATCATGTCATTTCTCAAATATGGTTAACTCCTCATAAAAAGCAAGGAAATTAAAAAGGACAGAAAGGCACAGAGGAGTAAAAATGAGAGTGTGGTAGGAGAAAAGCCAAGTTCCTTTTCCCCTACCTGTGCAAGCATTGAACCATATGTCAAAAAAGAGTCTCTATCAGTCTCAGGTCCCTAAGTGGCTATGTCACTGTTGTAAGCCATGATTTTCAGGTTATTTTCACTGCAGCATATCCTGAATAACATACTATGTATGCTGTCTTTTGTTTACGAAAGAAGGAAGTACACAAATACATGTTTTTGTGTGTACCTGCATAAACAAACACTAGCAGGATAACAAGAAAGTACAAATACTTTGAGAAAACAAAGCAGAAGAGACTAGTTGAATGTGACAAGTATTCTAATGTATATTTTTTAATACTGACTTTTAAACCATGAGAACATACTATCTAGCTATATTTGTGTGTATATAAACTATAAATCACATGAAATAATATGTAGAAATGTACTTCTTATGATTACTATGTGTACTTTCATAGAATGCAAAGCTTTTGTTTGCTTCTCAAAGGTGTTTATGAACCAAGAAATAAGAAAGCAATACTCTCACCCTCTATATAATCAAGGTGGCTTGTCAGATTAGGAATGCAGTAGTCATCCATAAATACTGATGATCAAGGCCTTGATTTTGTTTTCATAACACAGAGCTCCATGCAAGTAAGGTAACAATGCAATTAACAAAGATTCATCTACTCTCTGGAAATAATCAGTACCATTCCCTTGTGTTCCAGGAAACAGATGACATAATCAACTGGTATGAAGACTAACTGTTCCATGTACCAATTATGAATTTTTATTCACACTATTCTTCCTCCAAAGTGCTGGCACTATAAAAAGGCACCTAAGTGACATAAAAGAAAAGAAAATACTCTGGAATAAAAATTAAGCAGATTACAGTTTATTCATTTCTTGGACCTCTATAGTAAACAGTGAAGAAACAAAGAAAAATAAGAAATAGTCTCTAGCTATACACAGCTGACAATCTATTGGAAAGGGAAGGCATATGAACATGTACAACAGGTCTACACCTATGTCATGACAAAAGTTTGCATGAATTCATCATATGAACTTCAACAAGGGTATCAAGACCCCTCACTGGGGAAAAGACAGTCTCTTCAACAAATGTTGCTGGGAAAATTGGATATTCACATGTTAACTTAAATTATATACAAAACTTACTCAAAATGGATTAATGACCTAAACATAAAACAAAACTATAAAATTCCTAGAAGAAAACACGGAAAAAGCTTCATAACCATTGGATTTAGCAATGATATCTTAGATATGACACTAAAAGCATAGGCAACAATACAAAAAACAGACAAACGAGGCTACCTACTTTAAACATAAAAATTTTTGTACATCAAAGGATATAATCAACAAAATAGTAGAAAATAAATGTGTATGCTATATCTGATCAGGGATTAATAACCAGAATACAAAAAGAATTCCTACAACCAAAAACAAAAGCTAAATAGCCTAATTAAAAAACAGACAAAAGACTTTAATAGACATTTCTCCAAAGATGATAAATAAAAAGTCAACAAGCACATGAAAAGATGCTCAAAATCACAAATCATTAAGAGATATGCAAATCAAAATCATAATGAGCTGCCATCTCTTACCCATCAGGATGACTAATATAAAGAAAAA
This sequence comes from Manis javanica, assembly GCF_040802235.1. Classification (NCBI taxonomy): domain Eukaryota; kingdom Metazoa; phylum Chordata; class Mammalia; order Pholidota; family Manidae; genus Manis; species Manis javanica. Next base: position 41,858,729 of record NC_133171.1, read on the forward strand.
CAGGAAATAGGGTTGCTGAGGGTGAGAACAGAATTACCATATAATCCAGAAATTCCGGGTATATATCCAAATTGAAAGTGGCATCTTTTACATCTCCATATTCACATTTTAGCAGTATTATTCACAACTGCCAAGAGGTTTAAGAAACTAAAACGCCCATCAACAGATGAATATCTAAACAAAATGTAGTACATATATACAATGATATATCATTCAACCTGAAAAAAACAAAATTCTGTTACATACTACAACATGGGCAAATCTTGAGGGCATATATTAAGTGAAATAAATCAGTCACAAAAAAGATAAATATTGTATGATTTCATTTATATGAGGTATCTAAAGTAGTCAAATTCACAGAAAGAGAAAGTAGAATAATGGTTTCAGGAGCAAGGAAGGAGGAGTTGTTTAATGTGTATAGTTTTGATTTTGTGAAATAAACAAGTTCTGGAGATCTGTTACACAACAATGTGACTATACATAACACTACTGAACCCTGTATTTAAAAAATAGTTAAGATGATTCATTTTATGTAGTGTTTTATAACAATTAACAAATTTTCCCAGAAAAGTTTGCGTAGAGGAAAACAAGGGAAAGAACAATTATGGGGGAAACAACAGGATTTAGAACTAACACCATGCTAAGATAGTTGCAATCAGAGTTAAGACTATATTTCTAATGTTTCCTGGAATATTTCTGCGAAGATGAAAATTTGCAAAGCAAGTTTTAGAAAAAGTGGCAAACAATGTAGAATTGACCCTTGAACAATTTGAGGGGGATTAGGAGCACCAACCCCCTCACAGTTAAAAATCTATGTGTAACTTTTGACTCCCCACAAACAAATACTAATAGCCTACTGCTGACCGGAAGACTTACAGTTGACAATTAACCATATTTTGTATGTTATATGTAGTCTAATAATAATGTAAATGACAAAAAATAAAATGTTTTTTTTCAAATTGTTGCAAATCCCCAAAATATTTTCCAATATATTTATTGAAAAAAATCTGCATCTAAGTGGACCTGCATAGTTCAAACCGATATTGTTCAAGGGTGAACTGTATTGTTTAGAAATATCTTCCACCAACACTTTTGGTACTCAAATCATTTTACTCTCGACTCAACTATACTTAACTTGAGTTCACATCTGCCTTACCCATCAGCAGCCTGTAACTTAAGCTCCTGGACTGTAGAAAGGACTCTGTACCCTCAGAAAGCCAAAACAGCACTTAGCAATAAAACATTTAAGAAATATTTACTTGATTAACCAATCTCTACTTCTTCCTAAATTCACATTATTTTATTACTAAATCTCAGAGCAGAGTTAAAACAATTCATCAAATTAAATTTTATCTTTACTCTATTGCTCATTATTACTAAAATTGATTTCTTAATTTTCTAAAACCCTTACCTGAAAATTTTGTATATTTATAGTTAACTGGAAATTTTTCTTCAATATCTTACTCATTATTCCTAGATTTCATTTCTAGAACTGTTACATACTGTTTACTACCTAGAATAAATAAGAGTACAACTATGTAAGAGAAGTAACATTTTTTTCCTGTCACTTTCTAAAATCCAAGGTCTCTTCTACATCTTTTCAGAAATTTAATTTATGCCTTTTTTCCATACCCATCACAATCTACTGATAACACCAAAGATTATAATACTGTTTTTTAAGCACTAATAATTTCATGAATGAATATAAAAGCAAATATTTACAGGCAATATAATTGAACTTGCAAAGTATAGATAACTAAAACTAAGAAAAATTCAATTCCCTTAAAAGTAAGCAAACTGAAGTACTCACTTCATTCACCTCTATGGTTGATGGGCTTAAAAATTTAATCACTGCAGACTAGAATGTGCCCTATAGTACTAAATTGGAATTAGAGGTACCTGTAGGAATAAGCAGACAGGCAGACAGACATACAGAAAGACAGACAGATGGATGATACAAATATGAAAGGGAGGGAAGGAGGAGAGGGAAAAAGAGTGAGTGAGCCAGTGAGTGAGTATAAGCATTCCCATTTTATCCACTCAGAGGGCCTAGAAACAGTATCACCCCAGGAGCAATGAGCACACTTGCACTCAGATCTCAATGTCTAAACCAAGAAACCAGGACTGGAGTGGGGAATGTTCAAACAAGCCTGAAATATCTTGTACCACAAACTAAGAAAGTGTTCAAAAAATGATGGAGACACGTCAAGAGGACACAGCAATATAAACTAATCCATAATGACCAAAAAGTATATGTATGATCACCTGGGACCAGAGACAGAATGTCATGCCCCAAAGAGTACAAAAGGGCATGACATATACTTTGGGAGTGATGGAAATGTTCTATAGATCTATTGTGGCTGTGGATTTCAGGGATGTATATGTCTGTCAATTCATCATATGGTGTATTTTAAATTGGCAATTTATTGTATGTCAACTATACTGCCAATAAAGTTTATCTTTCAAAATGTCACAGAAACTAATTTGAAGGAGTTCTCACTGGCCAAATCTGGTGGCACCAAAATAAATAATAATGACAGTAACAGATTAATACCTAGTAAAAAAAAAAAAAAGAATCCACTCATAAGTCCACACTGATAAACAAACATTCTTTTTTAGGGAAGAATGTCAAGTAATAAACACAGATGGGATGATGGAATTAGAAAATCATCATTTTGCAATTATCACAGTAGTAACTGATTCTGGCAAAATTTATTCAGGCTCAAAACTGTTAGGGGAAAGTCTGATGATGAATAGGATACTTACACAGGTTCAAAGTTATCTCCCCATAAGACATTTATCATTATAAAGAAAAAACAGTAAACTTACAGTGGCAGCACAGTTTTAGTTTTAACCAAGTAAATTTAACATCACCAGTAATAAAACACACAGACATATGTTCCTCCTGCTACCAGGCAATGAAATATCATCACTTCATATTCCACCATAAAATATAAGCTGAAACTAATCATGAAGAATCAGAAGAAAAGCCCAAACTGGGATTCATTATACAAAGTAAGGTCAAAAGCAACAAAGCAAGGCTAAAGATCTTATGGACTGTGGATTATATAATACTGTCAATATTAAATAGCTTGACTTTGATAATTGTACTATAGTTATGTGAGACAAAGTAAATGATAAATTAGCAAATGGGGCAAAATATTAACAATCGCCAAATCTGCGTAAAGGGCTTTTGGGGGCTCTGTTCAATCTTTGCAATTTTTTCTCCAAATTAAAAAAAAATGTTCCAAAAAATATCATAGATATTTAAAGGAGAGAGCCATATGACAAATAGTGTGTAAAAGTACATAGGAATGAAATCAGAATCAGAAAAGCTTTGAAGTCCTGATTCTTCTAAGAAAATATTTATGTAGAATAATAAATAAGTCATGGTTTCTCAAAATTTTGGTTTTCTGCCATAAAATGAGGGTACTGTACTAGCAGTTTCTGGCTGAACATCTACATGTTTGCAAGCTTGCTCTATCACTTCATGCCCTATTCTACCACTTGATTACTTGGCTATTCTAAAGGCTCACCACTTAAAGAATTAGGAAAAAAACTGCTAATCTTCTCAAAAACTGCAAACTATAATTATGAATGAGGACAGTTTTAATGAACTTTCTTAATAAGGTCTAAAATGGTAGAACTAAAAACATCACATAGACTTTTGGAATACTCTCAACAATGATTTCTCAATACCTCTTATCAATTATGTTTAATACTACCATCTAGTAAATGTAAAAATATTTAGATACTTTTCTTCTAAAATTCATTCTCTTACATTAAGCACACTGAGGCTTACAGACCTACTACAATCTACTATGTTGCAAGCATTATGCTTAGGAACTATCTTGCCAAATCACATAACAACCCTTTTAGGTAAAAATTATTACTCCCATTTTGTAAACAAATAAACTACAGTAATGCAAAGATGACTAACACAAGTCCCTGCCATCATGGGAGCCCAAAATCATAGCATGATCTATCTAAAGACAGATTAAAAAGCATATAAGTGTACCAGTATAACACAACAGAAAGTCTTAGGTAAAGAAACAATCTGGGTAACCTTACAACTATCTTGTTGATTTGAATGATTTATACCTGCAATGGTCTAAACGTTTGTGTCACTCAGAATTCAAATGTTGAAATCCTAACTCCATAGGTGACAGGTATTAAGAGGTGGGGTTTTTGAAAGATAATTAGGTCATGAGGGCACAGCCCTCAGAAACAAAATTAGTGCCTTAGAAAAGAGGCTACAGAGAGAGCCCTGGCCTCTTCCACCATGTGAAAACACAGTGAGAAGTTACCAGCTACACACCAGAAAAAGGACTGTACCAGAATCAATCATGCTGGTGCTTTGATCTTGGACTTCCCAGCCTCCAGAACTATGAGAAATAAATTTACAAGCTATCCAGTCTGTGGCATTTTGTTACAGCAGCCCGAATGGACTAAAACAACAATCTTCAAACCTTGACATTATACTGGCTCTGAAAGAAACAGTGATACTGGCAGCCTTAAGGTTTTATGTTTACCACTCAATACCTATGAACCTATTAATCATTAAAAAGTTGCCAAATACTACTAGTTAATGCAAACACAAATCCCTAAACCTCACTACATGCACTGTTCCATAAAGAAAAATATCTACTTATTCCTGCATTACCATGTAAGAATTTTTCTTTTCAAAAAACCTCTTAGATCCACAGCAATTCTTAAAAGTAAAAAAATTCATCTACCTTTTGGAAAAATTTTCTCAAGCATGCTTTAGAATGGTGAGCAAATTTAATATGAATTTGTGGGCGAGTCTCTAGATGACAGAAGTCACAAAATAAATGACATTTTGGATGCACAGAGAAAAAATTCTATTATCTGAATATGGCACACAACAAAAGCATGATTTTTTTTCAATTCTAAAACTTCTGAAGTAGATAGGCCATTTGCAAACTTCAAATCAAAATGGTATATATGTATATATTAAGTTAGAATAAATCAAATAATAACTTAAGTAGTATCACTTTATAATCAGGATACTAAAGATATACCTCAGGTTGAAGCAGACATCAGAGAAGGAAAACTGCTGAATTATTTGCCTAGATATATAGTTTATCTGAAGTCCCTGTCACAAGCTGTTTTTTTTAAAGTAGATAAGCTGAAGTTCCTGGTTCAAAAGTAAGAACAGAATTTCAAAAAATACAAAATAAACACTGTATATAAGGTTTATTTAAATCTATTCAAATTTTTTAAATAGTCTACCTGAATCCTCCTGGGCTTCATGAGTTTCACCATCATCTGTTATCTCTAATTCTTTCACAAAATTTGAGGGAAACAGTCCCAACTTGTTGTTCAGGGTTCCACTCCACCAGCCTTCTTCTACCTGAAAGAGTTCACAACTCAAAAATAATAAAAATTTCTCTAAAGTAAAAAATCTTTTCCCATGGAAAAGTTAAGCTACAGAAGTGAATGAGCACAAAGTTACTGATGCAAACTAATTCCTTTAAATCTCTTAATTAAAAACAAAGAGTGAAAAATATTTTAAGTATATTAAATCTAAGTGGATTGGATTAATTATATGTGGGATTAGTCATAGATCAATAGCACTTTGCAACATTTACACTGAGAATGTATAATCAGTTGTAATCTATGAAGTAAATAATTTCATAAAAGTATCAGGTAACCAATAATAATGTATTAACAGCAAGTAGATAACCTCTCTCTGGAATGTCACTCTTTCAAACACTACTGAGCCTTGACTTATGACATGTTATTTAAGTATTTTGAAATTTTGATTTGGAAAATATTTGATGAATATAAGAACATAACTTCCTAAATGGCATATAAAATTACTAACCCTTTTACTTGAACAATGAGTCTTAACCCAAGTATGAAGAAGAGTAACATATTTTTAAAGTACAGATGCCACGCTTTATTAAACACTCCCTATCCAACAAAATACATCCTTAGGAATCAAGCTCTTTAAAAAATTTATACGTTTCACTAATAATGAGGTTATCCAATTTTTATGAAGTTATTTAATAATACTTAATAACTAAAAATGTACAGTTTCTGCTAAGGATACTAATGTCTTAATAGGTAAAAACTCACTTAACAGCAGTACATGCAATATCAAAACTTTTTCCTGTTTTAAATTATGTTTAAGAAAATTTTCAGCTCATAATAAAGCAAACTTTAGTAGTTATTCATCCAACAGGCACTATGTGCAAGCCACAGTGTCAACTGCTAAGGAAAGACTTAAATTTGCATATAAGAAATCTCTGTCCTTGAATGAAACAATCTAAAGAAGAAGATAAACAATAAGCAGATAGTTAACAATACAATGCAAGAGGTGCCATAACAAAAGTAAGAACAAAATGCTCCAGGAGCACATAGGAAGGGCTTAAAAAGCCTCACTTGAAAGGAAATGACAATGAGCTGGATATTAAAGGCTGAGTAAGAGTTTTCTGGGTACAAAGCATATGAAAAATATGGTAACATAAAAATAAAGGACTTATTCATAAAATATATATAGCTGGAATACAAGATGACTAGAATACAAGCTGTTTGAGGGAGAAATGAAAGATAGCAAGTGTGAATAGTTCAGAATTTCTAGAAGACATAAGGAGGCCCCCAAGGATTGGGAGTTCTTCAAACCCCATGTGAAAGGGATGCACAGAACAAACTGGAACAGGCACAACAAAGAGAGAGGCACATCAGAAAACTGTTATCTACATCTGGAACCCCAAGTTAGCAACAACTGGTTACTTAGGGTAAATAACTCTATAATAATTCTTATTAAGGAATCCTTAAGAGGCAGGGTAATATAGTGCTAAAGAACACTAATTCAAAAACAAACTGTGTGGATTGGGATTCTGGCTCCTCTCCTGCCAGGAATATGAATCTGGGCAAAGATGACTAAAACAAGATTTTCTAACCACACGTGCATCTACAATGTCGTTTCAACACTCCTCCCATCACGAAGTGGAAGTCTTTGTCCCCCCACCTTGTTCAATCTTGCTGGCTTATGACTTACCTGTAACCAGCAAAATGTGGTCAAAGTGACACCATCACTTCCAAGTTAGATTATAAAATGCTATCCACCATGTTCACTGAAATGCTTACACTTAGAGCTCTGCCCTGCCATGTCATAAAATCCAACTATCCTGAGGCCCTCATACAGTAAGAAAGCCAAGCCAAAAGGAGGAGCTACACAATGGCTCTCTCCCCACAGGCAGTCCTAATCTTCAGGCCTTCTAGGTACCTGATATGTCAGTGAAAGAGCCCTCCTGTAATACTACCAGAACCAAATTTTGAATCTTTCCAGCTGAGGCCCCCAGACATCACAGAACAAAGGGAAGCCATCCCTGCTGTGCCCTATCTGAATTCTTGACCTACACAACTCAGGAACCTTATAAAACAGATGCTCTCTGCCACAAAGTTTGGGATGGCTTTATATGCAGCAATAGTAATTGGAACAACCAAGCATGCTATCTTCTGTGAATCAATCTTCATATATAAAATGGGGACAAAAATTCCTATCTCCTTAGGTTGTTTATAATTTAAAGTAAATAACAAATGTGAAACCCTTAGCATACTGCTTCAAACATAATAATAGACTCAATAAATGTTAAATATTGCCACTTGGTGGAAATAAAAAAGAATTACCTTTGATATATAAATACATCAGAATTTTAACATAAACGTTAAGTGTTAACTTACATTGCATATTATGACATAAAGTCAACTCCTGTTATGATATATGATATCAAGACATATACTTTGAAAATGGCACCTTCAGCTGCCAATAAAACTTTAGTAGTCCTTTAATGGTAAAAGCTGAGATATAAGAAGTTATTTTTAAAATATTTTTAAATCTTATTCTAAGACACTAAAATGTGGGAAAAATGATTTTGGTTAATATAGGAATGTGGTAATTCAAACAAGGCAAAGCTTTTTTTTTAAAAGATTCTGCTTCTGTATACCTTTGCCAAGCAAAAGGTAGAATTCCTTCTGCATTACTGCTTTTTGCCCAAAGTGAATTCAGAATCAAAGAAAAGACTTATTTTTAGTATTAGTACATGGATTTCATAAATTTTTAACTTAAAAAAGTTTTTTCCTAAAGTCAACAGATAACAAATACAGCATACAAATATGAGGTATAGCAAAGATGAGTCAAGCTTTATTTCTATACAAGACTTAAAGCTTAATTTTAAAGTATCTTAAAATTTTTATAAGGAATAATGAAACTGACAAAAAAATTCTACATACTAATCTTCTTACAAAAGCAATTTTATAATACCCAGAGATATTCCACTTTATCTCCAACACATATGTTTTCCTTACCTCTTCATTAATATCAATAGTATCTCCAACTTTCAGCTCCAGTTCATCCTCATTTTGTGGAATGTACTCAAAGAGAACTTTACATTGACGCTTCATGGTCTCTAAGGGAAGTAACACAGTAACAAATAAGGTTAAGAACAAACCTTGTTTTACTAAAACAAACACAGTACTTTTATTTACATACTATGTTTATTATCACAGGATTTGTATGTATGATAAAAATTGAACATAGAAGCATTCTAGGTGGCTAACCACAGTCAGTTCTGGTTGACTTTCTACCATGCCTCCATATTATAAGCTACTCATCCTAAAATAAATTCAAAGCAACTACAAATAAGTTATAAGGCTCCCAGTAATAAAACCTATTTATACATCTGATCCCCCCAATAATACCAAAGTAAAATATCCACTGCCAATTTTGTGACTAGAAATACGGGCAATAAAAGACACGATGCAACAAATTTTATCACAGAGAGGTCCTCCAAGCCAGTGATTTTTCAGACTACTTCCTGATCAAAGTCTAGGAATGCTGAAAATGCACTAATTTAAGAGTATGTGTGTTAAAAAGACACATAATGCACAAATGTTTTATTTTAATGGTTTTACATTCTAACAGACAAAAACAAACACATAGGTGAAGACAGAAATACTCTGTGTTCAGTTTTTCAAATAAGCTTCACTTATTCAGATAAGTAATGAATGGTCTTTTATAACCACACATGATTTACAAAATCATCTAAGAATTGAGAATTCAGACTCACTCTCACCTTTAAAAGTGAATCATTAAAGCAGCTATGGGTAAACGACCAGGTATAGTTGATTAAAGAATTATACCTCTTGCTACTCAGACTATGTTCCTCAAACCAGCAGCAACAGTGTCGCCTAAGAGCGTCTTAGAAATGCAGAATTATCTCAGGCTCCACCCCAAACCTGCTTGTAATGGACTGATTGTGTCCTCCCAAAATTTATGTACTGAAACCCTAAGCATACTCCCAATATGACTGTATTTGGAGACTGGGCGTTTGGGGAGGTATCTAAGGTTAAGAGAGGTCATAAGAGTAGGGCCCTAATCTCACGCACACCTAATTTAATTGTGCATGCATACAAGTGTGTGAGTGCACATACACGGCCACGTGAGGACACAGGGAGAAGGCACACACTTGCAAGTCAGGAAAAAAGGCCTCACCAAAATCCAACCCTGACAGCAACTTGATTTTGGACTTCTAACCCCCAAAACTGTGAGAGAATACACTTCTGTTGTTTACCGAATCTGTGGTAATTTGTTAGGGCAGCCCTAGCAGGCTGAATCAGAATATGCACTTTAACAAGATCATGAGGTGATTCTCAATCTTGTGCTCCATGATCTAGTTATACTGATTCCTAATTTGTTGAAAGAGACGTGCTCTATTCCTACTGACGTAAGTATACTGTTTCTTTTGCCAAGGGTACTACTTTCATCCTCAAAGACCATCACTGTCTGTGTTCAACTCATTTTCAGTCATCGGTTTAGAAGAAACTTTCTCCCAAATAGTTTTCTGGATTAGGTACTTTTAGAGTAAAAGTAACTTCCATAGCATCCTATACTTAACGCTCGCTACTGACTTCTACAACCTACTTCTTCATTGACAGCTCATTTTTCCCTTTTCATTCTATCATAACAACTTACTGTCTTATATGTCCTTCCCCTACTCTGTAGGCTAAAGATACGTGAGCACTGGTTTGTTAATTGCTTTCTCCCCAGCACCTAGCATAGTGCTTGGCTTATACTAAACCCATTAGGTATTTCTGAACAAATTAATGAACAAATATCAATCAAGGCCTAACCAAACGGCGTCAAGGCCAAGAAATACCATGCCAAGAGAAACTACATTCCATCAATACTCAACCACAATCTTAAGATTTTTCTTAATAATTTAAATGCACACTTAAGGAACTACCACATCTTAGGAGACAGGATCACATTAAACAATGAGTAATAAATCACAAATACATTAAATAATAGAATATTTAGTGCAAACTACAAATATCCCAAAAATCAACAGAAAAGACAGATTTGAAATGAAGCATATCTGGGAGGCTTTGAAGAAGAAATGTTAAGAGTTATACAATGAAAGATGAACAAAATAGGAGAAGGCAGAAAAGATGTAGCAGATATTCTAGATAAAGGGAACATTCCCCAATGAAACAGGAGTGAGTAATACAAGGATTCTAAAGAGACTGTTTTCCATGTCAACAAAAGGAGAATCCTAACAGTTAATATAGATGGGTACAATTTCACTGTATCAAATCAGGCCATAACATCTCAAAACTCACTTTTTTATACAGTAAACAAAAACTGCCATGCTACAATAGAAGTATCACTGACTTGGAAGTAAAAAAACTTTGGTTTGGCTACACCTATTATTACCTAGGTATTTGACCTAAGTTCTCTGGTTTAGAATCAATTTCCAAAACTACAATATATAAGAACTAGACTAGATAACCAAGAGAGTTACTTAAGCTCTGATATTCTACAGATACATGAGATTTTTTATCAAAAAATAAATAAATCCAACCGAGCCCTCAAAACAAATGCAGCACATTACATGGAACCAACACCATGAAAGGGGTGCAAAACAGACATGACAACCAAATAGGCAGAAGACTCAAGAGTCTCCAAATAAGAAACAGTCACACTTCTGTAACAGTCCCCCCTTCCTAAAAAGCTTAATATCTGATTTTTAAGTATTTTACAATAAAAGGAACAGAAGAAAATAAACAATGACTGTACTTTTAGAACAACTCTAGAGTTTACAGGAATATCTTTCAAATATCACCTTGTCATAGAGGTCTCAGAGTACTTTTTTTTTAAATTTTTTATTAAGGTATTATTGATAAACACTCTTATCAAGGTTTCACATGAAAATGTGGTTACTACATTTACCCCTATTATCAAGTCCCCACCCATATCCCATTGCAGTCATGGTCTATCACTGTAGTAAGATGCCAGATTCACTATTTGCCTTTTCTGTGCTACACTGCTTAACCCAAGACCCCTCATACAAAGTGTATTAAACATAATACCCCTCAATCCCCATCTCCCTCCTTCCCCACCCGCACTCCCACACCCCTCCCCTTTGGTAACCCCTAGTCCCTTATGGGAGTCTCTGAGTCTGCTGCTCTTTTGTTCCTTCAGTTTTGCTTCCTTGTTATACTCCACAAATGAGGGAAGTCATTTGGCACTTGTCTTTCTCTGCCTGGCTTGGCTTATTTCACTGAGCATAATATCCTTTGGCTCCATCCATGTTGTTGCAAACGGTAGGATTTGTTTCTTCCTTATGGCTGAATAGAATTCCATTGTGTATATGTACCACCTTTTCTTTATCCATTCATCTACTGATGGGCAATAGGGTGCTTCCATATCTTGGCTACGGTAAATAGTGCTGCAATAAACATAAGCGTGCATATATCTTTTTGAATCAGAACTTGTATTCTTTGGGTAAATTCTTAGGAGTGGGATTCCCAGGTCAAATGGTATTTCTATTTTTAGTTTTTTGAGGAACCTCCATATTGCTTTCCACAATGGTTGAACTAGCTTACATTCCCACCAGCAGTGTAGGAGGGTTCCCCTTTCTCTGCATCCTCACCATCATTTGTGGTTCCTAGTTTTTTTGATGTTGGCCATCCTAACTGGTGTGAGGTGGTATCTCATTGTGGTTTTAATTTCCATTTCCCTGATAATATGGCCTGTTGGCCATCTGAATTTCTTCTTTGGAAAACTGTTCATATTGTCAGCCCATTTTTTAATTGGATTATTTGCTTTCTGGGTGTTGAGGCGTGTGAGTTCTTTATGTATTTTAGGTTACCCCTTGTGGTTATGTTATTTACAAATATATTCTCCCATACCCATACTGTAAAATGCTTTTTTGTTCTGCTGATGGTGTCATTTGCTATACAGAAGCTTTTTAGGTTGATGTAGTCCCATTTGTTCATTTTTAATTTTGTTTCCCTTGCCCAAGGAGATACATTCAGGAAAAAGTTGCTCATGTTTATATTCAAGAGATTATTGCCTATGTTTTCTTCTAAGAGTTTTATGATTTCATGACTTACATTCAGGTCTTTGATACATTTCGAGTTTACTTTTGTATATAGGGTTAGACAATAACCCAGTTTCATTCTCTTGCATGTAGCTGTCCAGTTTTGCAACACCAGTTGTTGAAGAGGCTGTCATTTCCCCATTGTATGTCCATGGCTCCTTTATGGTATATTAATTGACCATATATGGTTGGGTTTATATCTGGGCTCTCTAGTTTGTTCCATTGGCCTATGCGTGCATTGTGTCAGTACCAAATTGTCTTGATTACTGTGGCTTTGTAGGACAGCTTGACGTCATAATCCCTTCAGCTTTATTCTTCCTTCTCAGGATTGCTTTGGCTACTCGGGGTCTTTTATGGTTCCATACGAATTTTAGAACTATTTGCTCTAGATTGTTGAAGAAAGCTGTTGGTATTTTGATAGGGATTGCCTTGAATCTGTAGATCACTTTAGGGAGGATGGCCATTTTGACAATATTAATTCTTTCAATCCATGAGGACGGGATGTATTTCCACTTACTGGTATATTCTTTAATTTCTCTCATGAGTGTCTTTTAGCTTTCAGGGTATAGGTCTTTCACTTTCTTGGTTAGGTTTCTTCCTAGGTATTTTATTCTTTTTGATGCAATTGTGAATGGAACTGTTTTCCTGATTTCTCTTTCTGCTAGTTCATCATCAGTACACAGGAATGCAACAGATTTCTGTGTAGTGATTTTGTATCCTGCAAATTTGCTGAATTCAGTTATTAATTCTAGTAGTTTTGGGGTGGATTATTTAGGGTTTCTATGTACAGTATCATGTGATTGCAAACTGCGACAGGTTAACTTCTCCCTTACCAATCTGGATGCCTCATATTTCTTTGTGTTGTCTGACTGCCATGGCTAGGACCTCCAGAACTATGTTGAATAAAAATAGGGAGAGTGAGCTTCCTTGTCTTATTTCCAATTTTAAAGGAAAAGCTTTCAGCTTCTCACTTCTAAGTATGATGTTGGTTGTGGGTTTGTCATATGGCCTTTATAATGTTGAGGTACTTGCTGTCTATACCCATTTTGTTGAGAGTTTTTATCATGAATGGATGTTGAATTTTGACGAATGCTTTTCCATCATCCATGGAGATGCTCTGTGGTTTTTGTTCTTCTTTTTGTTGATGTGGTGGATGATGTGGATGGATTTTTGAATACTGTACCATCCTTGCATCCCTGGAATAAGTCCTAGTTGATCATGATGGATGATCTTTTTGATACATTTTTGAATTTGGTTTGCTAATATTTTGCATCTATGTTCATCAAGGATGTTGGTCCGTAATTTTCTTTTTTTGTGGTGTCTTTTCCTGGTTTTGGCCTTAGAGTGATGCTGGCCTTATAGAATGAGTTTGGAAGTTTTCCATCCTCTTCTAATTTTTGGAAAACTTTGAGGAGGATGGATATTAGGTCTTCAGTAAATGTTTCATAAAATCCAGCAGTGAAGCCATCTGGTCCAGGGGTTTTGTTCTTAGGTAGTTTTTGATTAATAATTCAATTTCCTTGCTTGTAATTGGTCTGTTCAGATTTTCTGATTCTTCCTGGGTCATTCTTGGAAGGTTGTATTTTTATAGAAAGTTGTCCATTTCTTCTACGTTATTCAGTTTGTAAGCATATAATTTTTCATAGTATTCTCGAATAATTCTTTGTATTTCTATGGTGTCTGTAGTGATTTTTCCTTTTTCATTTCTGATTCTGTTTATGTGTGTACACTCTTCTTTTTTCTTGATAAGTCTGGCTAGGGGTTTATCTATTTTATTTTCTCAACAAACCAGCTCCTGCTTTCACTGATTCTTTCTATTGTTTTATTCTTCTCGATTTTATTTATTTATGCTCTAATCTTATTATGTGCCTCCTTCTACTGACTTTGGGTCTTATTTGTTCTTCCTTTTTTAATTTCTTCAATTGTGAGTAAAGACTGTCCATATGGGATTGTTCTTTCCTGAGGTAGGCGTGTATTGCAATATACTTCCCTCTTAAGCATGGCCTTTGCTGCATCCCACAGATTTTTTGCGATGTTGAATTATTGCTGTCATTTGTCTCCATATATTGCTCGATCTCTGATTTTATTTGGTCACTGATCCATTGGTTATTCAGGAGCATGTTGTTAAGCCCCCACGTGATTGTGGGATTTTTCATTTTCTATGCATAATTTATTTCTAGTTTCATACCCTTGTGGTCTGAGAAGCTGGTTGGTACAATTTCAATCTTTTTGAATTCATTGAGGCTCTTTGTGGCCTAGTATGGGTTCTACTCTGGAAAATGTTCTACATGTGCTTGAGAAGAATGTGTATCCTACCACTAGTGCAAAGAGTTGTCCACAGATGTCTGTTAGGTCCATCTGTTCTAATGTGTTCTTCAGTACCTCTGCCTTCTTACTTCTTTTCTGTCTGGTTGATCTGTCCTTTGGAGTGAGTGGTGTGTTGAAGTCCCCTAGAATTAATGCATTGCAATCTATTTCCTGTTTTAATTCAGTTAGTATTTGTTTCACATATGTAGGTGCTCCTGTGTTGGGTGCATAGATATTCACAATGGTTATATCCTCTTGTTGGATTGACCCCTTTATCATAATGTAATGTCCTTTGTATCTTGTGACTTTCTTTGTTTTGAAGTCTACTTTGTCTGAAACAAGTACTGCAACTCTTGCTTCTTTATTCCTATTAGTTGCATGAAATATCTTTTTCCATCCCTTCACTTTTCATCTGTGTATGTCTTTGGGTTTGAAGTAAGTCTCTTGTAGGCAGCATACAGATGGGTCTGGTTTTTTTATCCACTCAGTGACTCTATGCCTTTTGATTGGTGCATACAGACTATTTACATTTAGGGTGATTATTGATAGGTATGTACTTACTGCCATAGCCGACTTTAGATTTGCAGTTACCAAAGGTTCAAGGGTAACTTCCTTACTAACAGTCTAATTTAACTCACTTAGTATGTTATTAGAAACACAATCTAAAGATTCTTTTTTTTCCTCCTTTTTCTTCCTCCTAAATTCTTTGTACATTACATATCATATTCTGTACTACTTGTCTATCCCTTGACTGACTTTGGGGGCAGTTGACTTGATTTTGCATCTGCTTAGTAATTAATTGTTCTACTTTCTTTACTGTGGCTTTATTTCCTCAGTTGACAGCTATTTAGTCTTAGGAACACTTCCATCTATAGCAGTCCCTTCAAAATACACTGTAGAGATGGTTTGGAGGAGGTAAATTTTCTCAAGCTTTTGCTTATCTGAAAATTGTTTAATCCCTCCTTCAAATTTAAATGATAATCTTGCTGGGTAGAGTGTTCTTGGTCAAGGCCTTTCTGCTTCATTGCATTAAATATATCATGCCACTCCTTTCTGGCCTGTAAGGTTTCTGTTGGGAAATCTCATCATAGCCTGATGGGTTTTCCTTTGTATGTGATCTTTTTTCTCTCTCTGGCTGCTTGTAATATCATATTCTGTCTTTATTTTTGGTCTTTGTCATTTTAATTATTATATGTCTTACTGTTGTCTTCCTTGGGTCCTTTGTGTTAGGAGATCTGTGCACCTCCATGGACTGAGAGACTATATCCTTCCCCAGACTGGGAAGACACTTTCTATCCCTTTTTCTCTCCTTCTTCTGTTATCCCTATAATGCGAATATTGTTCTGTTAGGATTGATCACACAGTTCTCTCAATATTCTTTCATTCCTAGACATCCTTTCATCTCTCTGGGCCTCAACTTCTTTGTATTCCTGTTCTCTAATTTCTATTCCATTTACTGTCTCCTCTGCTACATGTAATCTGCTTTTAAATCCTTCCACTGTAATCCTTATTGAGTCTCAGTTCTGAATTCTACCATGAGTTTTTGAATATTTTTCTGTACCTCCATGAGCATGTTTATGACTTTTATTTTGAAATCTCTTTCCAGAAGACTCAGTTTCACTTGTCTCCCTTTCTGGTGTTAGTGGGATTTTGGTTTGAACCAGGTTCCTTTGACATTTCATATTTGTATGTGGTGCCCTCTTGTGCACAGAAGCTCTACTCTCTGGAGTTGCTCAGGCCCTGGAGCAATGTCAGGTGTTGCAGATGAGCGGCGCTGGTGCCTGGCGGGAGGAGGGAAGAAAGAGCTGTTTCCTGCTTCCTGGCTGTTGTGCCTGACTCCACTGCCAGAACCAGTGGGCTGAATGCACAGGGGTAAGCCTCTATGCTTTGCACTTGTAGCTGCCATAGGAGGGAACTTCCTCTGGCTGGCCTGACTCCAGAACAGGGGCTGCTGGTCAGCTGGCCAGGAGGTAGGTGCAGCAGGCTGCGCTGCATATCACGGTAGGGGGCCTCGGAGCTACATAGACAGCCAGGTGGATTCAGAGCCTAAAGCTCCTGCAAGTTCCCAACCTGCTAGGCAGTATGTGCTTGGACATTTTTGTCCACTTGTCCTTTCCCCCGAGCAGTAAGCTCTGTGCAGTCGTTGCCTCTTTAGCGGCCCTCTTGCTGTTAGGAAGTCTCTCAGACTGCCCACCTTTCTTTTGTCCCAGAGCAGCTGGATGTAGATCCCTGTTTTCCACAAGTGGCTGGAATCTCAGTCTCTCCAGGTATTCCACCTGTCTTAGCTTTCCAATACCATTAATCACCAGAGCACCAGGCAATATAGGTTCATGCTTCCAAAGCCAATCTCCAGGGCTGGATGTTCAGCCGTCTCTCCACACTCCATTTCTTTTCCTCCCTCCCATGAGCTGGGGTGGGGGAAGGGCTTGGGTCCCGCCAGATCACGGCTTTGGTATGTTACCCTGTTCCACAAGGTCTGTTCTTTTCTCCAGGTGCATGCCATCTGAAGCAGCCTTCTTTCCTATTGCTCTTTCAGGATTAGTTGTATAAACTCTATTTTCATATTATATGTGGTTTTGGGAGAAGGCCTCTGTCTCTCACCTCTCACGCTGCCATCTTTAATCTCTTCTGTAGTTTGTTTTTTTAAATGAGTACCAA
The DNA here is from genome assembly GCF_040802235.1 of Manis javanica. Taxonomy (NCBI): domain Eukaryota; kingdom Metazoa; phylum Chordata; class Mammalia; order Pholidota; family Manidae; genus Manis; species Manis javanica. Next base: position 41,876,107 of record NC_133171.1, read on the forward strand.
TGACCTCTCATATGACTTAAAGCTCAAAGAGCATTTATTAGCAGAACCCCACCCCACTCCCAAGCATAGAAATTAACTTTGAGCAGTCTAGTTATATTTTAACCAAAAACTTTGGTTTTTTTCCTCTTGCACTAAGCATAGTTCCCCACAGAGTGGTTTTTTCCAAAGTAGTTTGCAAAATTATCTGCAAGAGAATTTCTCATGTTTGAAAGGAAAGAGCCACACTGCATAAAAAACATCCTAACACCTCCATTATTACAAAAAAGTATGGGTCATTTATTTAAAAAAGAAAAATTTTCACATGGTTCCATGTTTAAATATGGTTCACTCTTAAGTCAACATAGCTGTCCATACTGAACTCATCTGCTAATTGACAGTATATTTAAAGAAGTTTTGAGATTTTTCACATTTCAAATGGTATACACAATATCTATCCATACATAATTGGTCAATAAGTATTCACAGAATTTCTACATTTCAGAACCTCTGCTTAGCACAGAAGAAAATAAAGCAACATGTGTTACAGCAGAGTTGTCTATAAAAGGATGTGTGAAATTAAGTCATTTAAACAATAACTATAACTAGTATTCTTTTTTTAATTTTTTATTAATGTATGATTGATATACACTCTTATGAAGGTTTCACATGAAAAAACAATGTAATGACTACATTTACCCATATTATCAAGTCCCCAACCCATACCCCAATGCAGTCACTGTCCATTAGTGCAGCAAGTTGCCAAAGAATCACTATGTCCCTTCTCTGTGATACACTGTTCTTTCTGTGATCCCCCGCACCGTGTCTACTAAACATAATACTCCTCAGTCCCCTTCTCCCTCCCTCCCCACCTGCCTTCCCACACCCCTCCCCTTTGGTAACCACTAGTTCATTCTTGGAGTCTCTGAGTCTGCTACCATTTTGTTCCTTCAGTTTTGCTTCATTGTTATACTCCACAAATGAGGGAAATCATTTGGCACTTGTCTTTCTCCGCCTGGCTTATTTCACTGAGCATGTTCTCCAGCTCCATCCATGTTGTTGAAATGGTAGGATTTGTTTCTTTCTTATGACTGAATAGTATTTCATTGTATGTATGTACCACCTCTTCTTTAACCATTCATCTACAGATGGACACTTAGGTTGCTTCCATATTTTGGCTATCATAGAAAGTGCTGCGATGAACATAGGGGTGCATATGTCTTTTTGAATCTGAGAAGTTGTATTCTTTGGGTATATTCCAAGAAGTGGAATTCTGGGGTCAAATGGTATTTCTATTTTTAGTTTTTTGAGGAATCTCCTATTGCTTTCCACAATGGTTGAACTAGCTTACATTCCCACCAGCAGTGTTGGAGGGTTCCCCTTTCTCCACATCCTCGCCAACATTTGTTGTTCTTAGTCTTTTCAATGCTGGCCATCCTTACTGGTATGATGTGATATCTCATTGTGGTTTTAATTTGCATTTCCCTGATGATTAGTGATGTGGAGCATCTTTTCATGTGTCTGTTGGCCATCTGAATTTGTTCTTTGGAGAACCGTCTCTTCATATCCTCTGCCCATTTGTTAATCGGGTTATTTGCTTTTTGGGTGTTGAGGTGTGTAAGTTCTTTATTTATTTTGGATGTTAACCCCTTGTCAGATATGTCATTTGCAAATATATTCTCCCATACTATAGGATGCCTTTTTGTTTTGTTGATGATGTCCTTTGTATAACTAGTATTCTTATCACAAGTAATCTCCATATAACATATAATTACTGAGATATACCACTTAAGACAATTATAACCTCAGAAAATATTATCATCACGTCATGAAGTAAAACCTCATAATTAGAGATGAAGTATCATGTCTATAATATACTTTTCACAACTGGTTCAGTTTTTAAAACGTACTTGTATTTATGGAGATAAAATCAGTGTGACAAAATGCTAATAGCAACTTTAGGTGAAGAGTATAATGTATTCATTGCACAACTGTTCTTTCAACTTCTCTAAGATTTTAAACTTTTCAAAATGAAACAGGAAGTTAGGAATACCCTACCCCATTCATTTGAGAGGTTGCAGCTATAGGAGTCATTTGAGTTGTTCTTCTTATGAGTCAGAGTATTTTATTATCAAGGAATAGAGCCTGAAATAATATCCAATTTTTAAAAAATTTTTGCTGTGAAGATGTGAAATCAGTGATCATTTTTTATAGAATTCAAAATTTTCATTATTTTCTTCAGTGACTGAAAATCAGGAGACACACTATTTGCTACCGACTATGCTACTTGTTTTCTAGGAATGAAGAACTCTGCAGATTGACATTCTAGTCAAAAATTTTTTCAAGTAGCCACATCATTTTTATGGTACAACTACCAATGACCTATCAGTATCAATTTCCATGCATCTTTTAATTCAAAATAATTACTATCTAGATGAAAAATCACTTCTGCAACACAAGATCCCACTAATAAGGAATACAAAGTTACAAGCACTGACATCTCCCCTCACACATGACAAGAGTAGATTCACATCTGGCATCAAATTTTTCCAAATCTAAAAGCAAAGTACTAATATTTCACACTGCATGTTATATAAAGTTGTGATGCTCAAAGATGTCAATTCTTTACTATCTAAGTAAAATACTCTACATCATTGTGTCTGATTTTACAAGGGCAGCAATAATGTGACTTTGCCTTTTTTACTGTGAGAAGTACGTTTTCTCGTCTATAACTTTAGCAACTTAGAGTAATTAACTTTGTACTGGTAAATATTATTCTGTGCTCACTCTAGAAAACAAACTTCTTTGTTTTACCAAAGAAGTTAACATGCTTAACTTAAACACAACAGTAAAAGTTTCAAGGCTTTGTGACTAGGATTCACAAAAAGCCAACACTTTTTTGCTTTGGATTCTAGGGAAAAATAGCTAACAAGTACAATTTCCAGATATTTAGCATATTGTCTATTTAATTTCTACCTTTTAGTTCCTTAGAAAATTCAACAGATATACAGACTAACTTGTCTAAGCACACAGAGATTAAAATTTAACATTCAGACTGCAGTGTTTATCATTATCAATTTTTTAGAGTTTTGGATTGTTTTAAATATTAATAGTTTTGGTTAGTAGTATCTACTACTATATAATACAATAAACCACTTTTGAATAAATGGCCAATTTTATGAATTAAGGATATGATGCAAACTAACAGTAAAAAAAAATCAGGCTTAAAGGAACAAAACAAAAAAACATTAGCTTGCTTTTCCTGGAAAAGCAATATGAAAGCAACCTGCATCCTGTTTTAAATGTGAGCTAGCACCAACGACCAATTTAATCCTTGCAGCTATACACTTAAAACCAAATTACAGAAGATCATTAGGAAAAAACCCTGAAAGCCTCTTGGCACCAACTATGAGAATGGTTTTTCCTTCTTACAAGAAAAAGAATCACAACTAGTATTCTTGAGGAAGGAAGAACTTAGTTCTTTCCTATTAGGAGACAAAAGAGTAAAATGTTCATAACCTTGAAGCCCTCTGTCTCTCCTCTACTTAACAAGAAACTTGTTCCTGTATAGCTCAGTAAAGCTAAGGAAAGTGGTAAATGGATTTTAGGATAGGCAGGGGTTATAAATAACTCTTCCATGGGCTGAAAAATTCTTCTACACAGAATTCTATACAGAGGTTCACCTGCAGAATGTAGACATACTTTCTGTTATCTGTCCCCCCAGTCTCCAGGGTTTGAGTCCAGGGCAAGTAGAACTACCACCTTCAGGCAGTAGGCTGAAAGCAGTATGGATAATAATATCTGGATATTACTTGTACATTGCATTTACTGGGAACATGTAAAACCCTTTAAATTGGTCTGTCTCAGTGTTGTGAAATCTGTTGCATTTTTATGAAAACCTGTTTTCATCTTATGAAAATAATCAGAGTGGTATTACCAAGATTGAGTTTTCCCCAAAATTCAAAGACAGTTATAAGGACACTCTATAACAAGTAGTTCAAAGTTTATAAAATGTATATAAACAAAATTTATTGTAGACTACTTGGTCACACAAGGAACTTACAGATCACAATATTAAAGACACTGACCTGAGATAAATGGTGGCTAACTACTCATTTAATACTTATTAAATCAAACTGAACATAGATAGCATCAATATTCAATCTCTCAAGGGGTTCCAGGTCTTACTAGGCTAAAATGCTATCTGCTCCCATAAATGTAATACAGTACTTTTACTGTATTACTGTAATACAGAAACTTTTACTGTTTAATGTTTAATATTTTAATAACAGTCTTTCCCAAGACTATAAGTCTCTGAGAGCTGCAATACTGTCTTTTTTATTACTTTCTCACCAGAAGCAATATAAAACTCAAGAGTTTAAATGATCTAAAATTATAAGACAGACTCAAAACTAATTCCTAATTTCAAATGTGTTGCTCTCCCTCTGCTTAACTGTTCTCCTAACATATTTACAGAGTACCAAATACTTAAAAGGCGCATGCTGGGCCAATCACCTTGGAAAACTGAATGTGTAAGTTCAGCTCTCTAACCACTAAAAAAAATGTATTATCAAAATTCTTACATCTACAGTACTAAAGGATGAGCAGACATTTTAGTATCCCATTAAGTAAATGGCATTAAAATTAATTTAAGGTAAAGTGTTAACTAAAGTATAACAACAGGGCCTGTAAGACTAATAAGAAAACAAAGCCTCATATTTTAATTTATAATTCCTATAGAGAGTTGTCAGCAGCTTCTGCTGGATTATCATACAAAGACTGACTACACAGACCAGTAAGTACTAACATGAATAGAAGTATGAAGTTTCTGCATTTTTCTGCAAAAAGTTGAGCTAATTATTTAACATAATTTATGACATTTTAAAACACCCTTCTACTTTGATTTAATTAAACAGGAAACGAATTATTACATACTCTTTTTAATGTTTTTGGTTTGTGGATGTGGTTGAATTCCTCCAGCTGGGAGTCCATAGGTGCTTATTCGTTGTACAAGACTTGCTACATTCCCATGCCTTTCCCGTTTGATAGGCAAATTGTCATTCTTGGATTCTGTTTCTCTCTTAATTTCCTATAAAAGAGGAAATCAGTAAATAGGGAAATTAAGTTAAATTTTATTAAGTTCTCAAATGTAAAATACCAGAATACTGGTATAGTGGTTACCACACAAAACATATCAACAGTTTTCAACCTTTTCCTCTGCCCATGCTCACACTTATCTAAAGAATGCAACACACTTTGGTAACAATGACTCATATGAGTTTACATCTTATCAGAACTGGAGATGGAGGTTAAGAATGGGAGGCTGAAACATTACCTCCACCCCAACACACAAAGAAACCCTGAAATACATAAACAAACAATAAGACAAACAAAGATTCTAAGTCAGGGGTAGGCAAACCTTTTCTATAAAGGGCCATACAGTAAAATATTTTAGGATTTGCCAGCCACACAATCTCTGTTCCAATGAGCTTTGTCATTTTAGTGTAAAAGTGGTCATATAACTAAAGGAATGAACATAGCTAAGCTCCAACAAAATTTTATTTATGGATGCTAAAACTTCTATTTCATATAATTTTCAATATCAATAATTATTATTATTCTTTTGATTTCTTCCAACTATTCATAAAATTTTTGCAAGCATTCTCAGCTCATGGACATTACAGAAACAGATGGCATTCAGATTTGGTTCATGGGCTGCTTGATGAACCCCCTTCTAAGTCACGGATCTGAGAGAAGATAATGCAAACCTTCATGGAAAGAAGCATGAAATACTGGTAAATTAAAAGAAGACAAAAGGGCAATTATGCCATGCTCAATGATTGAAAATTCATTATCATAAAGATATCAATTCTCCCAAAAACTGATGTAATGATGCAATGTAATTCCAATAAATCTATCACAGATTTGGGAGAGCAATTTAATAAACTGGTGGTAAATCTATACAGAATAACAAAAGACCATGAACAGCCAGAATACTTCAGGGAAAATTAAATGAGGGACTAAGGAAAAATTATAAGCCACTATAAACTAGCATGGTACTGGCATAGCAACATGCATACTGATAAAAATAACAAAATAGTCCATAAACAGACAACTTGATTAATAATAGGTGAAAAAAAAAACTAGGAAAAAAATTTAATCTTAAAACACATGGTACTTGTAAAATTAATATTCCATATTTAGGGGGTAGGGAATAAAATTGGATTTCTACCTGACACATTTGACATTTAAAAATTAACAATTTCTGCTCATTAAAAGTAACCATGGGAAAAAAATCACTAACCAGAAGGTATTTTTAACATATAAAGTTAAAGAATATGTATCTTAGGTTTATGTCTGAAAGTTAACCACAATTGTTACTCTCTAACCGGTAGGATTTCATATGATTTTGACTTCTTTATACTCTTAAGAAGTGTTTAATGCTTACTATTTTGTTTTTTTAACAATGTGTATCATCCTGCACACCATTTTGCAATCAGAAAAGGTTTTTCATTTTGGGAGAACTGTTAAGTTGGTGAAGAATTGTGAAAAATCATTAAAGTACAAATCACAGAAGACAGGTAATATTTCACAATGTAGACTGTTTCTTGGTGATATACTTAAGGAAAAATATTTCAATTTGCTATTAATAATACATGACATATCAACACTTGAAAACCTCAGTTTTCAAACCGCACTTGATTATTTTTCAAACTAATATAAACATAATCTACGCAAAGACTGGTAGTCACAACCTCAACATGCCAAAAAGTATTCATTTTGGAATTTCCTGACTGACTCATAAGCTACCCACATTTTAAAAAGAAACAAAATTCACATCTCTGAGCATTATTGTTGCTTTCTAGTACAGGAGACCACAACTTCGCCTTGACATTCAAATCCCGTTCCTCTAGGAAAGTATCTTCAATTTGACTAAACATGATTCAGAGTACAAGTTCAGGAGACAGATGACCTGAGTACAAATATTGGTTCTAACCTGTTCAGTTGCCCTCAGAATATATAACTTTGGATATGTGTGTTATCTTTTAATAAAAATTAACCATGTGAATTACTAAGTATGGTATATTGAGACAATGTTTCTCATTTCTAAAAAAATTAATTTACAACATATCGTTCAAGAAACATTTTAAGGACCTTCAATATTCTCTGACACATAATCACATCCATGAACATTAGATGTAATAAATCTTCTGAGGACAAGGGAAGCAAACTGAAAATACACTGAATAGGATAAAATCCGGTTTACAGTCTTCTAAATACACAGTGCCAACAAAGATGTTATTACAAGAATCAAATACCTCAAAGCTCCAAGCAAAATTACCAGTTCCTGCTACAATCTACTACCACCAGACACAGACACACACACACACACACACCCTTCCTCCCTCAGACACACACACACACACCACACACACACACACACACACACACACACACACACACAGACACACACACACACACACACACACACACACACACTCCCTCCCTCCCTCCCTCCCTTCCTTCCTTCCTCCCTTCTTCCCCCTCCCTGGCCCCCGTCATTATTCTCACTCTGTCTCAGTTTCTGAACAATTGTACTTCCAAACTACTCTTTGGCTATTATCTTCCGCAGCAAACTTTATTAAATGCCTATGAAGTATTCATTTACAGAGTTACCATGTACTGACAGACAAATTGAGAGAAACTCTGAATCTCATTCTACAAATGAGGGAAGTCTCTGACACAAAAGTATACTTATCAATACAAAACTGGCCAAGAAAATACAATGGGGATAATCTCCATAGATGAGAATATATCCATTGGTTTTGTTTCATAGTAGGAAGTAGCAAATTAAAGGAAGGTAAAAAATATAAGCAAATGAGGAGGGGGGCACTAAAACGGTTAGAGAGATTACATTCTTCATCCATTAACATAAGTAATCAAAGATATTTAACTCTGATTGCACTATCCAAAAACAGATAACCTAAAAAATAATCAACAAAAATGACAGACAAACCACTCCTTCATGTTGTATTACTATGTAATAATTTAGCTATCTAGTCCTGGTCAGTGCATGATCATGATCTAAAAATGGAAAGCAACTATCACAGAATTAAAGGTCATAAAAGAAAATAAAAATCAGATTAGAGGACAAGAGCTTCCTTTTACTTCTCAAATGAGAAATAAGTTACCTAATCACCAAACTCTTAAATAATTAGAGTTCTGGTTATGTTAATTAAAATCTAAGGAATATACTTACTTCTTTTTAACTTAACATTCAGGATTTCCAACAGTGTTATACAAAACTAGCACCTGCAACTTTACAGAAGAATAAATCATAAGGTATGGAGAAGTGGTGTAAGTAAGTGGAATTAAAAGTTTGCTACCCATCCACTGTTTTAGCTTCTACTGAGTCAACATTAGAACCATGTGTGAAAAATTAGGTTTCTATCTTAACAAAATGGTTTTCCCCATCCCTAAAGGTTTTATTTTGTTTTTTGTAATGTAAGTGACAGTATATAAGAAATGATCCATAAGGAACTACCACAAATCATTAGATTTTCTTTTTTATTATGATTAAACTGGATATCACCAAAAAACCTTCAGTCCAAAGTAAAATGACCCACAGGTAAAAATCTCCTTAGTAATAAATCTATGTACCTTTTGAGTGCCAACATATCAAAATCATCAAAGAAAACGACAGACGTAATATAAAACTATTTTGAAAGTTTCTGAACTTACTCTCTCCACCCGGCTCCACCCCCAAATATGCTATTCTCCACATAAATGCTGTCTCTTCAATTTGGACAAAAGGCATCCCTATTTCAACTTCCCCTCCGCCATCTAGAAAAGAAAAAATAGGAAAGGGGGAAAGGGGGGGAGTTGTGTACATTCATCGTCAAGGGCATCATCCTACTCCTTTCCTATTTCCATCACAAGAATGTTAATAAGAGCCAAGTGAAGTAGAGTGGGAAATACACTAAATAAAGAACTCTTCTCTTACCCATATTCTTTCAGACATACCACTGATTCAAATGGACTGAAAATATCCCAGTAATTTGTAATGGTCACATTTTTCATACTAGTTTCGTTCACTTAAAAAAATGTCATTTGTGCTCTCAACCCTAGGATGAATGGGTTTTAGGGTAAGAACTGCAGGGAATGAAGGCTAGTGTATCTATGACTCAAGAGACAGTACACCTGCAGGGAGATCCTTCTCTCAAAGCTGCTGGACTCCTTGAAGCCACAGATGACAGGAGCAGGCAACTAGTCCTGGCCCAAATGAGACCTGGAAAATATTCCAGAAGCCCAGATTCTGGCACTGAAGCTTTCCCAGGTAAAATTATTTCTACAACTTGAAATACGTTGGCAGAAAAAAAGTAAATATTACCTCCTTAAGGGAAAAATTAGCATTTAACTTTCCAGGTAAGTGCCAGGTAAACAATAATTTATAGAATAATGTCTTGAATTTAAATTTATGGTGTGAAAAAGAGGATGTAAACGGGAAGGAGGTACAAGTAATGTTAAATAGCTTACATTTTTTCTGTAGAAACAGTCTGTAAGGTACCTACCAAATTCCTAAAAATGGAAGAAGGTTGGGGGAGGGTTGTAAGGAAAGAAAAGGATTTTTCACAATAGATACTTCTATACTGCTTGAAGTTTGTTTCAACATATATTACTAGTGATTTTTTTTAAATAAACAATTGGTGTGCCCACAAAAAACACTGCTCCAAGTCAAATTGTTCTAAGGCTTTTAAAGATCTTAGTGGTGTGGGCACACATTATGAAATCTAAATCCTTACCCATCTTTTCTAGCATTACCTGTATTTAACTATTTCCCTAACTCAGTGATTATATGAATATAGTCTATATGGGATTCAGAATATTAAAAATAACCCAAGTTATGGAACAAATTGCTCTTAACTAGTATGGAAAATAGCATTAATGTTTTACAGTATGTAACAAAATGTACAATGATGCATAATTATACTTTGACATTTCATGTTTTTACTGGAATTCTCAAAAGGCAAGGAAAACTGTCTTCCATTTAGTATTCTGATACTTAAAGTTGTTTTTTTCTCTAAGTGTTTACTATTAATGAAAGTAAATCAAACACCAAATGTTCTGATATAAAGCTATTTTCCTCAACCGACCTAATAAAACTACCAATACATACCCTAATACTCAAACACATCACCGAGGTTTATCTGAGTAAACTAACAGTTTTCATAAAGTAAGAGATTCAAAGAAATAAAGGTCACAAAATCACACTGTCCTTTCTTTCATTCAAACAGTAATTCTTAAGGGAAACAGTGAAATACCAACAGATTTTAAAATTAAATCAGCATTCTTGTAGAAAAAGAATGTGGCATATTTTTAAAAAGTCACTGAGACCCTTCCACAGTAGCTGTGTACATCATATTATTCCCCATATTCCTAATATTTCTTTAAAAGTATCTTTAAAAAATTTTTAAATACAACTGTAAATCTAATGTCTTACTAAACCACATAACCTATTCAATCTAGAAATGATATTTTCAAATGTAAGTTGTCAAACTGCTTAACTTTAAAAAAATTCAATTATTTAAATTTTATTCTAAATGAGAAAAAAAAATTTTAGAAATTTAAGTCAAAACAAAGAAAAAAAGTCCAAATGATTTTTATTCACTTGTCCACTTACTGAAAATACTTGTGTGAATAACTTGTTTCCTTGTTCATTATTATATCAAAAGTCTGAACTACAATGAGGTATCACCTCACACCAGTAAGGATAGCTGCCATCCAAAAGACAAACAACAACAAATGTTGGCAAAGCTGTGGAGAAAGGGGAACCCTCCTACACTGCTGGTGGGAATGTAAATTAGTTCAACCATTGTGGAAAGCAGTATGGAGGTTCATCAAAATGCTCAAAACAGACCTACCATTTGACCCAGGAATTCCACTCCTAGGAATTTACCCTAAGAACTCAACAATCAAGTTTGAGAGAGACAGATGCACCCCTATGTTTATCGCAGCACTATTTACAATAGCCAAGAATTGGAAGCAACCTAAATGTCCATCGGTAGATGGATGGATAAAGAAGATGTGGTACATATACACAATGGAATACTACTCAGCCATAAGAAGTGGAAAAATCCAACCATTTGCAGCAACATGGATGGAGCTGGAGAGTATTATGCTCAGTGAAATAAGCCAAGCGGAGAAAGAGAAATACCAAATGATTTCACTCATCTGAGGAGTATAAGAACAAAGAAAAAATTGAAGGAACAAAACAGCAGCGGAATTACAGAACCCAAAAATGGACTAACAGTTCCTATGTGCTGACCTCCAATGAGTTCTGCACAGTGGTATAGAGGGCATGTCAAAGTGTGGGCAAAGGGTCTGTTTGTTTCTATGCAGAAGATCAAGGCCTAGCTTGGATACCCAGAAAATGAACTAAGATATGATATGAGGAGGAGCTTCCGGCATCAGCACTCTCTGGAGGACTTGTGCCAGGGGACGATCATCAAAAAGCCTCCACAGGGATCCGGACGATGCTGCGGTTGTGGCTGCATCCACCCCACTGTTTCCTGGACTTGCCATTGGAATGAGGAGGGAGATGTCTAGGCTGGCATGTGCATACAGTGAGACAACAAATTTGACCGGATCTGTACTGTTGGAACTCAACCAGGAGTTGGGAGGGGTGCAAGTTGTAGCACTCCAAAATCTTATGACTATAGACTATCTACGGTTAAAAGAACATATGGGATGTGAACAGACCCCAGAAATGGGTTGCTTTAATTTGTCTGATTTCTCTCAGACTGTTCAAGTACAGTTGGACAATATCCATCATATCATAGACAAATTTTCACAAATGCCTAGGGTGCCTAAATGGTGTTCTTGGCTACACTGGAGATGGATGGTAATTACAGATTTGCTTTGTTTATGTCACCATATTCCTATTATGTTAATATGTGAGCGCAAGTTAGTTAGTAGTTTAAAACCTATACATGCTTAAGGTACTCTACAAGAAGATATGTCAAAGAAATAATCAATCCTCCCATGTTTTCTTCCATATGCTACCTCTATAGCTTTTCTTCTTTCTTCCTAATTACAACCCTTAAATAGAATTCGTGCCTCATATCAAATTTACCGAGTGTCATAATTCCTCCAGGTGGTAAAGATACCTCGAGACAAGTGCTGGGCATAGAAGCCACAGGGCATAAATCTGCAAAGAAGTAAAAAGCTAACCTTTTCAAACAATATGGCTTCTCTCTCACTTACCAACTTTACATTTCCCTGTATGGCCCCAGAAGATGGCTGGTTAGCCAGAGATGGGTAAGATTCCTCAAGGGAGGAACAACCTAAGACAGGCACAGTCGCAGGGGGGCCATCAGGTGAGAAAGTGGGGATCAACAGAGGTGAGGCTCAGAACCTCACCCCCCCTGCTTTGAGAGAAATCTTCTGCATCCGTGGATATTTTGCTGCCCTTGTCTAGCTTGGATTAATACTTAGTCCATAGGCACACACCTGATCATCTACATTTGCCCTCTTACAGCACTAAACTATGTTTTCTACCTTTATCTTGCATCTACCTACCACTTCAGCATTTTATTAAAAATAAAAATAATAATAATAATAAAGGGAGAAATGTGGGATCCACATATAAATCAAGTATAAAAATCAAATGAATATTCATATTTGACCTGATTGTTTATAGTTCATAATGCATGATCAAAACCAAAAGTTTCTGTGATGAATGCCCTTGTACTGTTCACCATGTAAGAATTTATTCACTATGTAAGAATTCGTTCACCATGTAAGAACTTGTTCGTGATGCTTCAGAAGATTGGAGACTGACGAGAATTAGGCTTGAGATGGATTAATGATTGTGCATTGAGCACTGACCCCCTATACAGAATTTTATTGTTGTTAACAACCATTTGATCAATAAATATGAGAGATGCCCTCTCAAAAAAAAAAAAAATCACTCCCCTTCTGTGCACACAAAACCTCTGTGTGAATAGACTTTACTGAAAAAAAAAAAAATCTGAAACACTTCATCAAGCTCTGAGAACTCCAAGACAGATCAAAATTTCACTTTAAATTTAAAAATATAAGGAACAGCAATTCACTTACCACAACCTGACACATTGTCTGTGAATATATCCACTTATTTTTTAAAGCACTAAAGTAAAAACACTGAAACAACAGATCATAAGATAACCTGTAGCACCTCCAGGATCAGTATAAAGCTCACAAGAAAGCTGTTTCGAAGCTTGCAGATTAGCATCCCCTAGTCACAAATACTGTCTAATACTCTTTGAGTACAACTAATAAAAATAGTTGTTAACCTCTTTTGATCTTATTTCACTGGTATTTCTCTGCTTTTTTTTGAGAAAAAGCTATTCCTATACCACTTCTAAAAGTAGAGTCTCCTATATTGTGAGTTTTTAGACTGTTACAGAGTTGCATTACAATCACGACTAAAACACATCACCATCTGGATCATAGAAGGATGAAATACATGATACTTTTCCTATTCTTCCCACTAATACAGTTAAAAACTCTGGACATTATATATAAAAAATAAATAAAAATATTCTAAAAAGTTGGAGAAAAGAAGGCAGACCAGTCAAGAGAGACCAGGTTCCTCAGAATCTGTTAGCAAGATCACGGGGATTCCTTTTCCCTCACATATTCTAGACTGAGTACTAAAGATGCCAACAACCTATTAATGCCAATGAGTATAGAGAGGAAAAAAAACTCCAAGAAAAGCCCGCTGTCCCTAGCCAAAGGACTAAGAAAAAGGTAGTCTAAAGAGACAGAAAGCTCTTAAGACAGTAACTACCCATGCCAGCAAAGGACAAGTAGGGAACCAAGACTTCCACCTTCACCAGCCTGTTAGGCACCCGAACTACCACCACTACCCCATATCGCCAGCCAAGTTGGTGTCAGAGAAAGCCAAGTAGAGAGCTTCCCACCCGGAAGGAATGAGCTCCCTCTCCCCCTACTGTCAGTGGAAGCCGCAAGGCAGAATTAATGAGGCACACCTGTCCTCCATCAAGGAATCAAAAGAAGCCTAGTGGACTCTGAACCCCCATCCTACCCAGAAGCAACAAAGAGCTCCTCCCCTTCCAAGTGTTAATAGATACCAAATGGGGAACTGGTCTTGGACATAACTCATTTTACTTTTTTTTTTTTAGCACTTTTCTATTTACTTACTTTATCTAAAATAAAGTTTAGATTTAGATCCAAGGTCCTCAACCAATACTCTGATTTTTTAAAATATTTTTACCACAAAAACATCTACCAGGGCTTGGACACAAATCCTCATCTTTTAATAAAGTCCTCATAGATGTCTGTTTTTCTTCTTTCTCAGTAACTGGAGTTAACCTTTCAAAGGCATTGTTTTTTAGCCCCCTCATCATTAAACAACTACCTTTTCCCTCGAAAGGACTCAAAAAGAAAGATCATTTCCACCAAATCATTTTTCTAACTGTAAGACTTTAGTTCCATACGAAAGACCTATCAAAATGAGTTTTACTCTAAAGAGCTAGAGTTTACACAAATACAAACACACTTAAAGCTTTTTTTATTGTCCACCTTCTCATCCAGTCAGCCCACTTTTAAACAGATTTCATCTGTTCAACAACCACTACTTAACCAACCAAGATTAGATTTGGTTTAGGGAAATAGGCTTATCAGGCTAACTGCCTGTCCCATATTTTTTCACTATTACTTTCCTTCCTTAAAAACTACTAATTTTTTTTAAAGGGCAATTAGAAAAGTTCTACCTTATTTACTTATTTTATTATTAGCATTTGATAAAACAGTATATGGCATATTGCATGCAGACACTGAAAAAAAGCAAATCTATTTGTTGACTAAATGTACTAGGTTAGGTAATTTTCTTCTCTGATTTCCCCTTTCTAAATGGATGGGCAATTCCTGAGCAAGAAAATAACAGGATGAAATAATAAAATCCACCATATCTACATGCAAGGCATATATACACACAAAATCTAATTCTTACCAACAACCCCAGTAGGTGGGATTCTCCTCTTTCACACAGGAAAAAAAATATGCTCTAGAGTGAAGCATCTTTACCAAGAATACACAGTAGGTACATGTGTGGGCATGGATGGGGAATAAGAAGTCAAACAGAGGTCCACAAATCCTGACTCCAAAGGCCATGTTCCTTTCACAATGCCAGGCTACGTTCTTCTTGAAGTAGCTCTAGTACAGCAGTTGGCCACCACAACCATAACATTTGAGCCTACCTTCTAATTTCAGGGTCCTTCTCAAAGGCAATTCATTCCTTATCTTCTCTGCACCCTTCTGTGTTTTACTGAACAAATAACATCAGAGATGCTATGACAGAACCCCAATTTAAAGTATCAATGTCATTTTCCATTCCACACCATTTTTTCTTTCAAATGACTCATGACTATCAAAAATTATCTTTGTCTTGTTTTTTCACATTTGTGTTTTCCCCCACTATTAGAATATAAGCTAATAAAGAGGAGGGAATTTATCTGTTACTCACCATTATATCTGTAGCATCTATAAAGAGTCCTAGCACAAAAAAACCTCAGTAAACATTTGAATAAATGAATGAAAGGCAAACAGGAAAGAATTAAAACAATTGAGAGGCACTGTACATGGGAGGATATGCCACAGCATTACTAATGATAGTTCAACAGAGGGTACATGGATAATTTAGTTTCTTTCTGGGATACTGGAGAGACCCATTATCTAAATAAAACTGAAAACCCTGATATAACTTCAACAGGAAGAGAGACGTAGTTCATGAAACTACATGCTTCAAAGAGCCTACTGAGAAGTATCCTTAATTGGTGCTAAAGTTGCTGTTAATCTTATTTGCAATGAAGAAATCAAGCTTTTATTTTACTTTTAACACAATACTCTAGCTGGACTACAATAAATTCTGCATCAAAGGATAGACTCTTTTACTGTGTTATGCCACCAGTGAGAATTTGATGTTGCTATTCCACTGTAAGCTTTCCTATTCTGACTGACAGACTGAGCCTTCTAATTTTCTTAACTTCTCTAGTAAAACCTTGTTTTCTAGTGATAGAGGCAGAAGAACATGAAACTGTGATTCCATTTTATAAAATTAATACAGATGTGTGGGTAAAATTGTAGTAAAACTCCAGATATTCCAGAATATCTCGCCTGGTTTTGGTACATCTGCGTATCAACAGGCGTTCAGAGGTGGAGAGAAGCATGACTTTAATGCATCTGCATCTTTCCTCAGGGGTGGAGAAGTTCGTCTCCATATCAGTGGGTAATTACCTGGGCAACAGAGGGCTTATCACCTCTCTGTACTTGAGAGGTGAGGGGGAGGGCCGGTGTTGTTGCTGCTGGAGCAGGAGAGAGAGATGGACCGGATAGCAGTTTTGTAAGACCCTTTCACCCCAAAGAGCGTTTTGCAGTCAATTTCTTTGGTCAAACTGAATCCATAGCAGACTTGCCCGGGCTGAAACCCATTGGCAAGACAAGATATGACAAGAACATTGCAAGCCTTGCTTCATTTTCTATATATCTTATTTTCACATTTTTTGCGTATTTCCATTCCATCTTCAGTCTCTGAAATACCCTTATGTCAAAAGCCTTTTTCTAGTGGCTCTCAGGCTTAGTTTTGCAAAAAAAAAAAACAGTTTGTGTCCATAAAATTGCAATTTGAGGAAGCAGTTTGATTTTTAATTTTCCAGGGTCAATTCAAATGGTTATGAAAGCATTTTTAATTTTGTTAATTCTAACAACTTTCAACTATGCTGATGCTACTGGAGAATTTCAATGGCTAAGATTCATATCACTTTGTTCTTAGATTCTCAGAAGCACAAATGTTACAAAATTATCACATTTCTCCAATAACCAGCACATACCACATATACAATTCTCCTGTTAAAAATAAAGCCTGACATCTGCTTATCATAGAGCTATCTATACTAAGACCTTGTCCGAATATGACTTCAGGCAAGAGTAACATATTCTCTCCCTACCTTACTTACAAAGGTATCAGAATAAAGTGAGGAACTGTGTGAACATGTATAGCTCTGGGGGGAAGGGTGTTCGCAGCCCGGGGCACATCCCTGTGAAACCAGTGAAACCAAAATAAGTTAAGGGAAAGGGTAGGTTGGGAAAAATCCTTTTTATTGCTCACAGCTTGCTCAGATTCGCTGGCCACACTCCACATCATCCGTCTCCTCCTGCTGTGCCTCCCACTCTGCAGCCACAGAGCGCTCTCCACTTCCCACCCACCCCTTCCAGAAGAAACTCTGTGGAGGGGTCCTTGGTAACTGACAGACACCAGACCAATTATGTACCAGAACAGAATGGAGGAGAGAATGGACTTTTGCTCTCCATCCCTTGCTGGTAAACACCTATTGATATGTAAATGTTAAGGCCAGGTGGGAGATTCTGGCAATTCTGCCATTTTACCCCACTACATGCAAAGTATTAACACAAATGAAAGATATTATTAGCCTAATAGCTCTCCCTTAATTTCCATTCTCACTGCACCACTCATCACTATTATTATACTTTATAACCTCAACTCTCTCCTCTTTAAAAACCTTCCTTCTCATTCATTTCAGGATCTGTAAATGATATTTCAAATGCACTGCACCACTGGCTTTAATCAATACTCTTGGTCTTAAATCCCATTACACTTCTTATATGAAAAACTTTCATTCAGCCAAAGTAGCCCATCCAATTTTTTGTGCCACAAAACACCTAGTGCCTTTGCCAGACATAGACTACACTGAGTGTACACCTAACCTCCCTCCCATCTTTAAGGTTCAAGTGTTACCTTTACATCTTTTCTGAAAAATATGTTTTTCAAGATCCTTTAGTAGCTATCATCTTTACCATGTATTTGACATTCAACCACATAAGGCACTGCAATTTATCCTTTTATTTTAATTTTATTCCACCCCCCCATAAAATGAGTTGTTGGAAAGACTCTTCACACCACACACTAAAACAATGACTAAGCATTTTTAATAGAACATTTATTTTGTTTCATCTTAATTACCAACCAGCAACTACAATGGCAGAGTACCAAATACCAGCAAGCTAAGACAATGATATTCAATCCCAAAGTTTATATCAACAAATAAATAAGACACTTGGCTCTATTTTCATCCAAAACTGAAGTTGAGAATGTAGAAAGACATAATAAACTAGCAGGTTCCTTCTCAGTTTTAGTTTAATTATTAAACATTACAAATTAGTAACAAGAATATAAAACTTTTTTGAGAAAATAAAAGTAATACCTAAATCATATACATACCAGAAAAAAGCAAGATTAATGAAAGACTTCAGTGAAAATCAAAATTTTTAAACTAATGATAACACAGAGTATCTTTAAACCTTCTTTAATCCCAAAGTTATATTTAAAGTCATATTTAAACAAGTCATAGGAAGCACTTATGGATTTTAAAAAAACATAAGCAGAAGGAAGAAAAAGGACCATTCACAATACAGTAAGAATTACTACAAATCAATGAGAAAATCAGCAAGAAAATGGAAAAATAGAGAGAAATACCTGAACAAGGAACAGTTAAAGAAATTTAAATGGCCAATAAATATGAAAAGAGGCCTAAATCCACTAGTAATCACAAAAGTGAAACATTGAAACATGGTGGATACTGTTGTAGATCTGTAAGAATAGCCAAGAAAGACAAAAGAAAGGAAGAAAGAGAAAATCTGATGGTATCAAATGTTAATGGAAGGCAGAAGTAAGGTATGAATATTATGGTAGAAGTTTAAACTTAAACATGTGCAATTATTTAGCAGGAAATTTGACAATCTCTAGTACAGCTGTCTATGTGCACACCCTACTATGCATCAAATTCTCAGCTACATACCTACCCTACCAAAGGATGTTCACTGCAGCTAAAAGTTGGAAAACAGAACTAAATATTCATAAAATGTGGCAGAGACATACAATGGAATAATTTTAAATGGTTAAAAAAAATAGTGCTATTCTTATATTTCTACTCTAACACTATCTGTGCTTTCCTAAATATCTGACATTCTGGAACAAATTACATTAAAATACCACTGATCATGTGAAAACTTCTAAATCAAACATTAAAAATACCAGTCATTATGCAGAAAGTAGGGTTTGGGGCAGACCACAATAACCTATGAAACTTTGGAATCTAACCACTAAAATGAATATTTAATAAATAAATAATGACTGGAACCTCAGAAGATAGATAACTTAAGACTGCCCAAGCAGTAATAACAGATGGATTCTTCAGGGGCTATTAAAAACACATAAAAACAACAAAGTGAAAATGCTGCTTTTGTGGATGCTGAAGAAAATGCAGATAGAAATGGAGAGTAAGCACCAGGAGAGCCCTACACTGTCTTTAAGAAAAAGTTCCCTTACGTGGAAAATAAAGGAACACAACTTCCCACTGTCCTGACATCATTTCTCTATTTACCCATCATTGAACAGCTAACTACATAGTATTACAAAACACACTGTAGCAGAAGGGACTGTTATGTATCCACATTGAAATCCCATGTTACGTATAAAAAGCAACCTGGGGAGGGGGCGGAGCCAGAATGGCGGCATGAGTAGAGCAGTGGAAATCTCCTCCCCAAAACACATAGAGCTATGAAAATATAACAAAGAAAACTCTTCCTAAAATAGAGACCAGAGGACACAGGACAACATCCAGACCACATCTACACCTGCAAGAACCCAGGGCATTGCGAAGGGGGTAAGATACAAGCCCCGGCCCGGCGGGACCCGAGCGCCCCTCCCCCTGGCTCGGCTCCTGGCGGGTGGAAAGAAACCGGAGCGGTTTTTTATTTTAGCGAGTGCTTTTTGGAAGCCTTAAAGGGACAGGGACCCTGGTGCTAGGGAGGCAGGGCGGCGGGACTGGTGAGCGGATGCCTGGGACCGGCACCTGAGGACAGAGGAAATCGCGCGATTTTCCCCCTTTTTTTTTTCTTTTTGGTGAGTGCTTTTTGGAAGCCTTAAAGGGACAGGGACCCCATTGCTAGGGAGGCAGGGTGGCGGGACCAGTGAGCAGGTGCCTGGGACTGGCGCCTGAGGACAAACATTATGGTGCATTTTTCCCTACTGGACCGGTAGGCGGGTGCCTGAGACTGGCGCCTGAGGACGGAGGAAATCACGTGTTTATCCCCTTTTTTTTCCTCTTTTTGGCGAGTACTTTTTGGAAGCCTAAAAGGGACAGGGACCCCGGTGCTAGGGAGGCAGAGCAGCAGGACCGGTGAGCGGGTGCCTGGGACCGGCGCCTGAGGACAAAGAATATCGTGAGATTTTCCCTGCGGGACTGGTGGGCGGGTGCCTGAGACAAGCGCCTGAGGACGGAGGAAATCGCGCATTTTTACCCTTTTTTTTTTTTTTCTTTTTTTGGCAAGTGCTTTTTGGAAGCCTTAAAGGGACAGGGACCCCGATGCTAGGGAGGCAGGGTGGCGGGACCGGGGAGCAGGTGCCTGGGACGGGCGCCTGAGGACAAAGAATATCCCATGTTTTTCCCTGCGGGACCGGACGGCGGGTGCCTGAGACTGGAGCCTGAGGACGGAGGAAATCGCGGGTTTTTCACTTTTTTTTCTCTTTTTGGCGAGTGCTTTTTGGAAGTCTTAAAGGGACAGGGACCCTGGTGCTAAAGAGGCAGAGCAGCAGGACCAGTGAGCAGGTGCCTGGGACCGGCGCCTGAAGACAAGGAATATCGCACGTTTTTCCCTGCGGGACCGGTGGTCAGATGCTTTTTGGAAGCCTTGAAGGGATAGGGACCCCGGTGCTAGGGAGGCAGGGTAGCAGGACCAGTGAGCGGGTGCCTGGGACTGGCGCCTGAGGAAAAACAAAAAAAAAAACACGTGTTTTTTCCTCTTTTTTTTTTTCTGTTCCCTCTCTCATTGTTGCTGTTGTTGTTTTGGTTTGGAGAGTGCTTTTTGGAAGTCTTAAAGGGGCAGGACAGGACACTTAAACCAGAGACAGGGAATCTGGGGATCTCTGGGCACTCTAACCCCCTGGGCAACAGGAAGCACAGAGGACCCTTACGGAGAAAAATAGCCTCCCGGCCACTCACCCGCCAACGGGGCTCCACCACTTTGGAGGAGCAGTCCAAGCCAGGACACCCCCACAGCAACAGCAGAGATAAACTCCACAGCAAAAGGGCAGGTAGCAGAAGCCCTGTCTGCGCACAGCTGACAAGCACAAGCCACTAGAGGTCGCTATTCTCCCAGGAGAGGAAAGCCACAAACCAACAAGAAGGGAAGCTCTTCCAGCGGTCACTCCTACCAGCTCTGCAAACTATCTCTATCACCATGAAAAGGCAAAACTACAGGCAGACAAAGATCACAGAGACAACACCTGAGAAGGAGACAGACCTAACCAGTCCTCCTGAAAAAGAATTCAAAATAAAAATCATGAACATGCTGACAGAGATGCAGAGAAAAATGCAAGAGCAATGGGATGAGATGCAGAGAAAAATGCAAGAGCAATGGGATGAACTCCGGATGGAGATCACAGATGTGAGGAAGGAGATCACAGAAGTGAAACAATCCCTGGAAGGATTTATAAGCAGAATGGATAAGATACAAGAGTCCATTGAAGGAAAAAAAGCCAGAGAGCAGGAACGTATAGAAGCTGACATAGAGAGAGATAAAAGGATCTCCAGGAATGAAACAACACTAAGAGAACTATGTGACCAAACCAAAAGGAATAATATTCGTATTATAGCGGTACCAGAAGAAGGAGGAAAAGGGATAGAAAGTCTCTTTGAAGAAATAACTGCTGAAAACTTCGCCAAACTGGGGGAGGAAATACTCGAACAGACCATGGAATTACACAGAACCCCCAACACAAAGGATCCAAAGAGGACAACACCAAGACACATAGTAATTAAAATGGCAAGGATCAAGGACAAGGAAAGAGTTTTAAAGGCAGCTAGAGAGAAAAAGGTCACCTATAAAGGAAAACCCATCAGGCTAACATCAGACTTCTCGACAGAAACCCTACAGGCCAGAAGAGAATGGCATGATATACTTAATGCAATGAAACAGAAGGGCCTTGAACCAAGGATACTGTATCCAGCACGACTATCATTTAAATATGATGGCGGGATTAAACAATTCCCAGACAAGCAAAAGCTGAGGGATTTTGCTTCCCACAAACCACCTCTACAGGGCATCCTACAGGGACTGCTCTAGATGGGAGCACTCCTAAAAAGAGCACAGAACAAAACACACAACATATGAAGAAGGGAGGAGGAGGAATAAGAAGGGAGAGAAGAAAAGAATCTCCAGACAGTGCATATAACAGCTCAATAAGCGAGCTAAGTTAGGCAGTAAGATACTAAAGAACCTAACCTTGAACCTTTGGTAACCACAAATCTAAAGCCTGCAATGGCAATAAGTACATATCTCTCAATAGTCACCCTAAATGTAAATGGACTTAATGCACCAATCAAAAGACACAGAGTAATAGAATGGATAAAAAAGCAAGACCCATCTATATGCTGCTTACAAGAAACTCACCTTAAACCCAAAGACAAGCACAGACTGAAAGTCAAGGGATGGAAAAACATATTTCAGGCAAACAACAGTGAGAAGAAAGCAGGGGTTGCAGTACTACTATCAGACAAAATAGACTTCAAAACAAAGAAAGTAACAAGAGATAACGAAGGATACTACATAATAATAAAGTGCTCAGTCCAACAAGAGGATATAACCATTCTAAATATATATGCACCCAAAACAGGAGCACCAGAATATGTGAAGCAAATACTAACAGAACTAAAGAGGGAAATAGAGTGCAGTGCATTCATTGTAGGAGACTTCAACACACCACTCACCCCAAAGGATAGATCCACCAGGCAGATAATAAGTAAGGACACACAGGCACTAAACAACACACAAGAACAGATGGACCTAATAGACATCTATAGAACTCTACATCCAAAAGCAACAGGATATACTTTCTTCTCAAGTGCACATGGAACATTCTCCAGAATAGACCACATAGTTGCTCACGAAAAGAGCCTCAGTAAATAGCAAAATATTGAAATTCTACCAACCAATTTTTCAGACCACTAAGGTATAAAAGTAGAAATAAATTCTACAAAGAAAACAAAAAGGCTCACAAACACATGGAGGCTTAACAACATGCTACTAAATAATCAATGAACAAATCAAAATAGAGATCAAGGAGTATATAGAAACAAATGACAACAACAACACTAAGCCCCAACTTCTGTGGGACGCAGCAAAAGCAGTCTTAAGAGGAAAGTATATAGCAATCCAGGCACACTTGAAGAAGGAAGAACAATCCCAAATGAATAGTCTAACATCACAATTATCGAAACTGGAAAAAGAAGAACAAATGAGGCCTAAAGTCAGCAGAAGGAGGGACATAATAAAGATCAGAGAAGAAATAAACAAAATTGAGAAGAATAAAACAATAGCAAAAATCAACAAAACCAAGAGCTAGTTCTTTGAGAAAATAAAAAAATAGGTAAGCCTCTAGCCAACTTATTAAGAGAAAAAGAGAATCACCACAAATCAACATAATCAGAAATGAGAATGGAAAAATCATGACAGACTCCACAGAAATACAAAGAATTATTAAAGACTACTATGAAAACCTATATGCCAACAACCTGGAAAACCTAGAAGAAATGGACAACTTCCTAGAAAAATACAACCTCCCAAGACTGACCAAGGAAGAAACACAAAAGTTAAACAAACCAATTACGAGCAAAGATATTGAAACGGTAATCAAAAAACTACCCAAGAACAAAACCCCGGGGCCGGACGGATTTACCTCGGAATTTTATCAGACACACAGAGAAGACATAATACCCATTCTCCTTAAAGTGTTCCAAAAAATAGAAGAAGAGGGAATACTCCCAAACTCATTCTATGAAGCCAACATCACCCTAATACCAAAACCAGGCAAAGACCCCACCAAAAAAGAAAATTACAGACCAATATCCCTGATGAATGTAGATGCAAAAATACTCAATAAAATATTAGCAAACAGAATTCAACAGTATATCAAAAGGATCATACACCATGACCAAGTGGGATTCATCCCAGGGATGCAAGGATGGTACAACATTCGAAAATCCATTAACATCATCCACCACATCAACAAAAAGAAAGACAAAAACCACATGACCATCTCCATAGATGCTGAAAAAGCATTTGACAAAATTCAACATCTATTCACGATAAAAACTCTCAGCAAAATGGGTATAGAGGGCAAGTACCTCAACATAATAAAGGCCATATATGATAAACCCACAGCCAGCATTATACTGAACAGCGAGAAGCTGAAAGCATTTCCTCTGAGATCGGGAACCAGACAGGGATGCCCACTCTCCCCACTGTTATTTAACATAGTACTGGAGGTCCTAGCCACGGCAATCAGACAAAACAAAGAAATACAAGGAATCCAGATTGGTAAAGAAGAAGTTAAACTGTCACTATTTGCAGATGATATGATACTGTACATAAAAAACCCTAAAGACTCCACTCCCAAACTACTAGAACTGATATGGGAATACAGCAAAGTTGCAGGATACAAAATTAACACACAGAAATCTGTAGCTTTCCTATACACTAACAATGAATCAATAGAAAGAGAAATCAGGAAAACAATTCCATTCACCATTGCATCAAAAAGAATAAAATACCTAGGAATAAACCTAACCAAAGAAGTGAAAGACTTATGCTCTCAAAACTACAAGTCACTCTTAAGAGAAATTAAAGGGGACACTAATAAATGGAAACTCATCCCATGCTCATGGCTAGGAAGAATTAATATCGTCAAAATGGCCATCCTGCCCAAAGCAATATACAGATTTGATACAATCCCTCTCAAATTACCAGCAACATTCTCCAATGAATTGGAAAAAATAATTCAAAAATTCATATGGAAACACCAAAGACCCCGAATAGCCAAAGCAATCCTGAAAAAGAAGAATAAAGTAGGGGGGATCTCACTCCCCAACTTTAAGCTCTACTACAAAGGCATAGTAATCAAGACAATTTGGTACTGGCACAAGAACAGAGCCACAGACCAGTAGAACAGATTAGAGACTCCAGACATTAACCCAAACAAATATGGTCAATTGATATTTGATAAAGGAGCCATGGACATACAATGGCAAAATGACAGTCTCTTCAACAGATGGTGTTGGCAAAACTGGACAGCTACGTGGAGGAGAATGAAACTGGACCATTGTCTAACCCCATATACAAAGGTAAACTCAAAATGGATCAAAGATCTGAATGTAAGTCATGAAACCATTAAACTCTTGGAAAAAAACATAGGCAAAAACCTCTTAGACATAAACATGAGTGACCTCTTATTGAACATATCTCCCTGGGCAAGGAAAACTACAGCAAAAATGAGCAAGTGGGACTACATTAAGCTGAAAAGCTTCTGTACAGCGAAAGACACCATCAATAGAACAAAAAGGAACCCTACAGTATGGGAGAATATATTTGAAAGTGACAGATCCGATAAAGGCTTGACGTCCAGAATATATAAAGAGCTCACATGCCTCAACAAACAAAAAACAAATAACCCAATTAAAAAATGGGCAGAGGAACTGAACAGACAGTTCTCTAAAAAAGAAATACAGATGGCCAAGAGACACATGAAAAGATGCTCCACATCGCTAATTTTCAGAGAAATGCAAATTAAAACTACAATGAGGTATCACCTCACACCAGTAAGGATAGCTGCCATCCAAAAGACAAACAACAACAAATGTTGGCAAGGCTGTGGAGAAAGGGGAACCCTCCTACACTGCTGGTGGGAATGTAAATTAGTTCAACCATTGTGGAAAGCAGTATGGAGGTTCATCAAAATGCTCAAAACAGACCTACCATTTGACCCAGGAATTCCACTCCTAGGAATTTACCCTAAGAACGCAGCAATCTAGTTTGAGAAAGATAGATGCACCCGTATGTTTATCGCAGCACTATTTACAATAGCCAAGAATTGGAAGCAACCTAAATGTCCATCGGTAGATGAATGGATAAAGAAGATGTGGTACATATACACAATGGAATACTACTCAGCCATAAGAAGTGGAAAAATCCAACCATTTGCAGCAACATGAATGGAGCTGGAGAGTATTATGCTCAATGAAATAAGCCAAGCGGAGAAAGAGAAATACCAAATGATTTCACTCATCTGAGGAGTATAAGAACAAAGGAAAAACTGAAGGAACAAAACAGCAGCGGAATAACAGAACCCAAAAATGGACTAACAGGTACCAAAGGGAAATGAACTGGGGAGGATGGGTGGGCAGGGAGGGATAAGGGGGGGAAGAAGAAGGGGGGTAATTAAGATTAGCATGCATGGGGGGGAGGGAGAAAGGGGAGGGTGGGCTGCACAACACAGAGAGGACAAGTAGGGATTCTACAACATTTTGCAAAGCTGATGGACAGTAACCGTAATGTGGTTGTTAGGGGGGACCTGATATAGGGGAGAGCATAGTAACCATAGTGCTCTTCATATAAGTGTAGATTAAAGATTAAAAAAAAAAAAAGAAAGAAAGAAAGAAAAGGGGGATTACTCCTTGATAAGATAAAACTATTAGTAAATCAAAGATCAACGCATGCTTTAAATATCCTTAATGTTGATCACTTAAAGGGTGTCAGATGATCAGCTATGGAGGTACTCTTTTCTGATAATATTCCTTTCTCTTAATAAAAAAACAAAAAAGCAGTCCCTGTGTGCTGACCTCCAATGAGTTCTGCACAGTGGTATAGAGGGCATGTCAAAGTGTGGGCAAAGGGTCTGTTTGTTTCTATGCAGAAGATCAAGGCCTAGCTTGGATACCCAGAAAATGAACTAAGATACCATATGAGGAGGAGCTTCCGGCATCAGCACTCTCTGGAGGACTCGTGCCGCGGGATGATCATCAAAAAGCCTCCACAGGGATCCGGGCAATGCTGCGGTTCTGGCTGCGTCCACCTCACCGTTTCCTGCACTTGCCATTGGAATGAGGAGGGAGATGTCTAGGCTGGCATGTGCATATACTGAGACAACGAATTTGACCGGATCTGTACTGTTGGAACTCAACCAGGAGTTGGGAGGGGTGCAAGGTGTAGCACTCCAAAATCTTATGACTATAGACTATCTACGGTTAAAAGAACACATGGGATGTGAACAGATCCCAGAAATGGGCTGCTTTAATTTGTCTGATTTCTCTCAGACTGTTCAAGTACAGTTGGACAATATCCACCATATCATAGACAAATTTTCACAAATGCCTAGGGTGCCTAAATGGTTTTCTTGGCTTCACTGGAGATGGATGGTAATTATAGATTCGCTTTGGTTATGTCACCGTATTCCTATTATATTAATATGTGTGTGCAAATTAGTTAGTAGTTTAAAACCTATACATACTTAAGGTACTCTACAAGAAGATATGTCAAAGAAATAATCAATCCTCCCATGTTTCCTTCCATATGCTACCTCTATAGCTTTTCTTCTTCCTTCCTAATTACAACCCTTAAATAGAATTCGTGCCTCATATCGAAGTTACCGAGTATCATAATTCCTCCAGGTGGTAAAGATACCTCGAGACAAGTGCTGGGCATAGAAGCCACAGGGCATAAATCTGCAAAGAAGTAAAAAGCTAACCTTTTCAAACAATATGGCTTCTCTCTCACTTACCAACTTAACATTTCCCTGTAAGGCCCCGGAAGATGACTGGTTAGCCAGAGACGGGTAAGATTCTGCAAGGGAGGAACAACCTAAGACAGGCACAGTCACAGGGGGGTCATCAGGTGAGAATTTGGGGATCAACAGAGGTGAGGCTCAGAACCTCACCCCCCCTGCTTTGAGAGAAATCTTCTGCATCCGTGGATGTTTTGCTGCCCTTGTCTAGCCTGGATTAATACTTAGTCCATAGGCACACACCTGATCATCTGATCATCTACATTTGCCCTCTTACAGCACTAAACTATGTTTTCTACCTTTATCTTGCATCTACCTACCACTTCAGCATTTTATTAAAAATAAAAATAATAATAATAATAAAGGGAGAAATGTGGGATCCACATATAAATCAAGTATAAAAATCAAACGAATATTCATATTTGACCTGATTGTTTATAGTTCATAATGCGTGATCAAAACCGAAAGTTTCTGTGATGAATGCCCTTGTACTGTTCACCATGTAAGAATTTATTCACTATGTAAGAATTCATTGACCATGTAAGAACTTGTTCGTTATGCTTCAGAAGATTGGAGACTGACGAGAATTAGGCTTGAGATGGATTAATGATTGTACATTGAGCATTGACCCCCCTATACTGAATTTTATTGTTGTTAACAACCATTTGATCAATAAATATGAGATGCCCTCTCAAAAAAAAAAAAAAAAGCAATCTGAAATAATTATGTAAATATATAAATCACACAAAGCACTTTTTGCACAAGTAAATATGTATGTATGTGTTTACCTATTAGAAAGGTATATATAACCTCAGAATACAGTAGTTGTACAAAGGAAAATGAGAACAGAGTAACAAGGAACTCAATTTTATCTGTAATGTCCTATTAAAGCAACACTCAAGTAAAAATGATAAATGACAACATTCTGTACATTAAATTTATGGAACCTTGTTTTGCATTTTTTGTAAAATATTTTTTAAGTCACATAAAGATGAACTAACACTGCAAGGGACACTGAAATGTATATGTTTGTGTGTCACAAAACCAATTTACAGTGTCTATAGTTTGCCACAATAGGCTGCAAAAATGACTTACCTGTGTACCTGTTTTCAAGCCCAATTTGAATATCACTGCTCTTTAACATAGCTATCTCAAACAATTAACAGAGAAGTCTCTCAAACAATTAACAGAGAAGTAAGTTTTTAATAGGACACCTAGTTCTACCATCTACTTCAGAGTCTCAAATTTACAAAATGACTTAAGTACCTTAACATCCAGTTTTAAAAGGCTTATTTTAAGTGGACAATGAATTATAAATTAAAACTTTCCCTTGAATTTTCACATAATACAACAGAAGTGATAAAGCTAACTATCTTACTGTGGATTATCCACTGATGTTGATTACCTGTGGTTAATTTTCTTAATAAAAATTTTACTTTGGAACAATTTTACGTTTACAGAGGATTTGCAAAGAGTTCCCATATACTCTTCACAAAGTTTCCCCTAATGTTGATATATTGCATAACCATGTTACACTTGTCAAAAGTAAGCAATGAACACTAGGACATTACTGTTAACTAAACTACTGACTTCATACAGATTTCATCAGTTTTTTCACTAGCACCCTTTTTTTGTTCCATAATCCAATCTGAGACACCACAGTGCATTTGGTCATCAGGTCTCCTTAGGTTCCTCTGGTCAACATCAGTTTCTCAATTTTTCCTTGTTTTTCATGACCTTGAAATTTTTGAAGAGTACTGGTCAGATACTTTGTACAATATTCTTCAATTTGAGTTTGTCTGATGTTTTCCTCACACTTAGACTGGGATTATGGGTTTGGGAGAAGAATAAATACCACAGAGGCGAAGGGGATACATGACACCAACACAATTTTTCACTGATGATGTTATAAGCACATACCCAGTATCTGCCAGGTTTCTCCATTGTAATGTTACTATTTTCCCTTCAATCTGTTCTTTACTTTAGCCCACTCCTGGGGGACACTTCTGGTGAGGCAGGACAGGGAATGGAGGAAAGGAAAATATCTACAAATTTTACCTGGAATAATTCTCTAAGACTTATACCTTCTCTTATTTATTTGCTAAACCATTTATTTATGTCAGCATGGACCCATATATAGTTAAATTCTACTTTGGGTAATAATCCAATACTAAGTTATTTCGTTGCTCAAATGTACCAGCTCGACATTAAGAATTCTTTCAGGTTGTCTCCCATGTTGCTTTGACATGGTACCATCATTTTGTTTTTTTAAGCACTCCCTTACTTCCTGGCACTACTATATGCTCCAATCTCATCTAGTATTTCCCTTGCCCCAGCCCTAGAATCAGCCATTTCTCCAAGGAAACCTGCTTCCTTTTACTGGAGAATGATATTTAGAAGCCAAGATCTGGGCACTGAACATATTCATTGTTACTGGCATGCCACTACTTCTTAGGCCCTCTCAGCAGAAAGAGCTTGAGAAATATAAGCTCTTATAAGCAAATGCCCAAGTATAAGCACACACATGTATAAGTACAACTATAAGCTCATACATATATAATTTCTGTATGTTGTCTGTGCATATTTTAAACCCAACATGAGTTCTTAATGATGTCTTCAACTTTAATCCAATACCTTATAGTTAATTTTTAGTCCCAACTTCCCTCTAATACCTAGCATACTCACACTGCACCCTCTGTTGGCAAGCAGTCCATTAAACTCAACTTTTATTATTAGTTGTATTGAAACAGGAAAGTAAAGTATATTTCAAAATGGAACCCTATGATCAGGTCATCTCCACTACCAGTACTATATACAGCAGTACACAATTAAGAGAACTACATAAATATTTCTTACTTAACTTTTCAACGTTTTTTAACCATTGCTCTCTTAGTTTCTCTGAAAAGACCCCTTCCTTTAAATTTAAAAAAAAGATGAGAGGTCAATGTCACAGCTTACTATATACAGACCACTAATATGCCACCTTAAAGATAAGAAAACCAATAAATTTTGTGGTTTACCCTACGTCATACTGACAACAAAGGACAAAGCTGGAACTTGACTGTGTTTAAATCCAGTTTTTCTAGTCCACTTTCCATGGTATCTACATTAGACTTCATTTTAGGTTATAAAAAGAAGTAAATTCATAAAACAAAAAAAGCTTTTTAAGTGACCAGCACACATAAGTTCAATTCATTACTTTCCTCAATTGTTTCAAGAAATAAAATGTAGTTAGGTAAAGAGTAGTTAGTTCACCTTCTGTGAAATCAATTAACAGAGTAAGTATGTGTTCAGTTAGAGGTAAAACCACAACTAAAACAAACACAAACTTATTCAGGAAATGAAAACCCACTAAACATCCACATTGTGCAGATATTTTTAACAACTACTGTGTAAACTGGACAAACAAATGAGACACACACTCTACCCTTCCAGAACCCATACTAGTAAGGCCAGGGATGTGGATTGGGGTAAAAAATATGGAAAACAAGATATAAGTGAAGTGTAAATATACAGACATTCTTTATTTTTTTTCTTCTACTGAGAACATTATTAGTCTGTAAGGATTTAAGAATCTTGATTGTTTTCTAGCAGAGGTGGCATACTTAATAAAAGAACAATGTTCACTGATAGTTAAAGAGTAAACTGCTACTCAGATAACTGCTGCAATACTGAAACTTAAAAATAGGCATCTTAAGACATTCTCAAAGGGGCTGGAAAAGCAACAAGACACAATAAGATGTGAGTAAAGAGGCAACTATCCCAGATTTCAGTTCAGATGTCTTATTACCAAGCCAGGATTGGGTAAAAATTTGACCTCTCATCTACATGTCACCATATTTAAAATGTGTGGGGCTATCACCAGCCCTCCTTTACCTCAGACTTTTGTAAACTCAAATGAGAATTTGCACAGCAAAACTGCTTTGTAAATTACAAACTGCACTACTGAAATGCAAACTATTTTTTTTTAAATAATAGGTAGATTCATACATACACATACATACAAATACAGATACACACACACAGTGTCATTACTTACCAGGACACCAAGCAACAATGATGACTATTATCTACTTGAACCTCAAGTTTCTTAAATTCAGCAGAGTAAAAATTTACCTAAAACACTTTAGTTTTTAAAATATATACATTTCTTAAAGTTCAAGATTAAATTCTATGAAGCAACAGCTAGAAATGTAGGTAAGAAAACTTACCTTTACAAAATTGTCAGGAAACATTCCTCTTCTCCCATTTAGTTCTCCTTCTAGCCATCCTTCTTCCTGTAGTTTTTTCACATTCCTGATGATTTCCCCAACTCGAATAGTTAATTCATCATCATGCACAGCATCATAGTCATACTCCACAATATAGTCAACTAAAAAAAAAAAAGAAAAAAAATGTCTACAATTTAATTCATGAAATACTATTAACCACAATAATATCTTAAAACTAAGGAACTTGTTTAGCAATAATAATTCATATTACAGAAATATCAAGTCTTACCTCAGTGATTTAAAATATTTGGCTATATTAGCATATTTCATTACCTAAGTACACAGTACAGTACACATTTTAAGTAGAAGCCTCAATACAATGTATGATTCAAGTTAGCAGTTATTCTTATAGTTAGATGTATACCCTTCAATGACAAACTCTAAGGTGACTCCAATCTCTTGAGATTCATGTCCTTGTGTAATACCCTCTTCCTTGAACATGGACATAACTTATGACTAACTTCTAACCAACAGAATATGACAAAGATAATGGAATTTATGTGACCACATGGCATGGTAATGTTCATCTTGCCAGGTAACTCTCCTACTGGCTGGCTTTGAAGATGTAAGCTGCTATGCTGTGAGCTGGCCTATAGAGAAGGCCACATGGAAGCAACTAAGGGAGGTCTCTGGCTGACAGTCAGCAAAAAACCAAGGTGCTCTGTCCAACAGCCCCCAGGGAACCAGATGCCAACAACCATGGGAGTGGGGAAGCAAGTCCTTCCCCAGGTGAGAACCCAGACCTGGCCACCATCTTGATTGCTGCCGTGCAGAGGACCCAATCAACCAAGCCCAGATGGCTGAATCACAAAAACTCTGAGATAATAAACGTGTAATATTGTACCCTGCTAAATTTGTGGCAATACCATCAGAGAACAAAAAGAAATGAACAGACTCTGAAATGAAGATTAATAAGGATCTATTCCACCTGCTTAAAGTATTGGAGTTTAGATTATAGGACACTATATGTGCATGCCATTAAATAACGTATTTCCTATTCAAGATGGCAGACAAGCCATACCTCCATTTCTTTTCTTCCTCCTATAAGAATGATAAAAGAGCACACACACACATAGCTACAACCAAAAATTTGAAAAGGCAGTATGGGCAGACATTATTGGTTGTCAAACCAACAACCATTCTCATACTAACTCCCCTTCCTTCTTCTTACTGAATGATGATTTTGTTCAATCATTTTGAAACCCTGTACTTTTACAAGTGAGGTATCTCTCAGACCCAGGGA
Source organism: Manis javanica (assembly GCF_040802235.1). Lineage (NCBI taxonomy): Eukaryota > Metazoa > Chordata > Mammalia > Pholidota > Manidae > Manis > Manis javanica. Next base: position 41,909,294 of record NC_133171.1, read on the forward strand.
TTTAAATCTTGAGAAGTCTCAACTACTAATGTGTAATCTAGTCATCTTGTTGATTTGGGGAACCTTGTTTAAACACAAACTCTGGTTAAGTCCCAGGACACCTAATGCTTGCTGGTCAAAGAGGCAAAAGTCTAAAGATAGTTTATTTATAGTAATTGTATTCACACACACACACACACAGTCTCTCTCTCTCTCTGTTTCCAAATACACAAGTGACGGATGGATTCTGACCATTAAACCGTAATCAGGGATTCTAGGAAGGTTTTATTCACTCTTGAAAACAGTAGACAAGGAAGGAATGTCCTCCTACAGACTCTGGATACTCTTCAATGAGAATGGCCCAGAAATGCTACAACTACTTGAGACAAGAAAAACAGCAGATTAGGATGAAAGAGACAACAGATGAAAATAACGTGGATTTTTGCTAGATTCATCAACCTACTAAATTAACCAACTCTTGAACTACAATACCTTTAGATTTCTTATTATAGCAGTATTTTTTTTCTTAACTTTTAAGTAAATTTCTCTTTTGCAGCTGAAAACATTCTAACCTGAAAAGGGAGCCAGTGCGAAATTTTTTACATTTGTGAAAACAGATTATTGATAAAGCCAGGAAGAAGAAACCCAGGTTGAGAAGGAAACTGTAACTAAGATACCAAACTATTTTGCAGTTCCAGAAAAGCTAGAAATTTAGAAAAGGAGGGCTCATGGGAAATGCAGAGCTGAAAATAGGGGAATTAATCTCTGTATATAAGTGTTGACATTCATTATCAAACAAAATAACTCTAAGACACTAACACTAAGTTGGCAGACATTTTTCTCCTAAGGCCAAAACTAAACGGTTAAACACATAAACACATACAAATAGTTTGGGGAAACTAGTATAGCTACTATGGATCAGTGCTGCTTTCTTATAGAAATGACTACTGATTTCCATAATTCCCAGGTCTCCAGAGCAATGGATGGCTCTTCACTTACTAATTCTAAAATAAAACGATCAGTCCTACCCACATAAGCAGAGTTCCCAAATGACTTATTTATTTATTATTTATTCATAAGTACAAGCAGATAATCGTCAATCATGGAAGACCATGATAAACTGAAAAATTACTCCTGGATGAAACATACACCCACATTCCCCCAAAACTTTCCAAAACAATTTAGTCCTAAAGTCATTAGGTGTGGAAGAGCACAGTGGGAGGGAGAGGAGTCTGGTGTGAGAAGTCAAAGGCCAAGAAGAGTAAATAAGGTGTCCAAAGCTTAGGTAGGGGTGGGAGCGATGCAGTCAGAGCCAGAGTAGGGTGAGGAGAGCATCCACACCTGGGGGCTTCCCCAGCACAGCACATAAGACCTCTGGGTAAGGTCAGGAGGCATCTGTGAAGAGGCAACCTGATACAGTGTGTCACAGCCCAAGCACAGTGGAGAGAGCATCCAAGGTGAGGGGCAGCTTGGTAAGGGCTATCAAAGCCAAATGCTGTTGAGGAATAGAGGCAGATCTACATGCAACAGTGTGGGAGGGTGGCAACAACCTAGAATGAGGACTAAAGAGACTAAGCAGGAGAAGAGGGTGTCTGTGCAAGGGTGGGGAAACGAGAGCAGAGATGGATGATTGGCTACATCCAGAGGGACTGCTCAAATAAGTAAATCCATTAAGGATAATGGGAGCCAAGATTCTCTATGCCAGAGAGAATAGAAAGGGAAAAAGCTAGATTCAATCCTGTAATACTAAATGCGAATGAGAAGTACCACCACGAACTTACAGTTTTCAGTACATAGAGACGCACAAAACACAAACTCACACATACAGCTCTGTCTACTGAACTGAAAGGGCCTGAAAAAAGTGAGAACCCAAGGGCAGTGAGCAAATCTTACGCTGAGATCTTATAAACACTACTTTCTATTAAAACGTACCAAAAATCCTTAGAAAGAATGGCAATTCCAGGGCTAAGGCAGGAAAAGTAGATTATAAACCTGAAGCATAGTGCTGTGCTGGGAAGCTGGGAAGTTTTCAAGGAAAGATGAGATTATGCAAAAGGACAGAGAACTGATTATCAAAAAGGCTCCTACTGACCACATTAGGACAATTTGAGCATCAAAATAAATAATGACAGTAACAATATATCCCATTAAACACAGTTAAGAAATCAGGAATCCACACATGTATTAAGATTAATTTGTTACATTATATGGCAGGATTGAGATTAAATAGAAGATCCTGATTTGTAGAAAATACACAGTAAAATATTCAGGAGAAAGGCATCAGTCAGGAAAAATTTCTTTGTACTGTACTTCTAACATGTCTAGAACTTGTTTCAAAATCAAAAATCTTTAAAGCATGTACAAATCTGTGACCTCAAGACATGTAAAAAAAGTTCATAGAATGGAATATTGTGAAAAAAGAAATGAGAAAATAAAAAAGATATGGATACTTTTACTTTTTTTTTTGGAGAGGTGGAAACTGATCAAAGGAAGTTCCCCCAAAAAAGGTAAAGCAGAGATATAACAAAAATACGAAAGCAAAGATGAGACACAGATGATCAATCCAGATAATCCTACAGGACCAATTAATAGTTCTACAGAAGAAAAAAAAAGGGACAATACAGAATTGACAATGAACTAATACAATACTCCAAAGATAAATGAAACAAACCTTCAAACAGAAAGAGGCCTGTGAGAGGCCAGTACAATGAACAAATAAAAAAGTAAGTACTTACATCTCCATGAAATTTCACAACAAAGATAAATACATCCTAAAAAGCTCTCTGAGAGGGAAAGAGAGTTCATCTATCAAAAAATGAGAATCACTATTAGAAGACTTCTCACTGGCAATACAGATTCTAGAGGAAGAAAAATAGAAAAGCAAAGCCCCGTTAAGTGTTAAAGGAAAATGAATTCCACACACAGCCAAATCAACAGCCAAGTACAAGGGTCTAACATTTTCACAGGCAAGGACAAAGAAAATTCACTCTTACATATGAAATTACATGTCATCCAGCAATAAACAGATAACAGATGAACGGATAAATGGAGGACAGACGTGAGATTACATACAATAGGTAAAGTAAACCTTTACCAATTATATCAAAGAGTTAAAAAATGAAAAGTATTAAAACATATTATTGAGAAACACAAAAAACAAAAAAAAATAAAACAAAAAGACTATATAGTTCCAAGTGGTTTCCCTCTTGAGAATGAGTAGTAGAGAACAGGAGGGCAAGAAAACATTTTCATTATAAGTCCTTTAATACTTTTATATTTTTATACCACATGCAGGTATTACTAATTTAATAAGATTTTATTTTTTAAGAATCACTAAATATTAAAGTGGCTCATCCAATATGGCAAAAATGTTTATAACACATGGTACTATGTGTTCTAATTAAGAAGTTCACTGAGTCAAAGATAATCTATTTAAGCTTGCCTATAAAAAACACCATATGGTAAATTCTTGCTCTTTTCAACTTAATCATATCTAGCCTTATAATATTAACTAAGAAAAGTTATAAAATATAGGTACAGTGACAATATATTTTTGTAAAAAAGGGAAGAAATGAAAATTTACATAGAAATATATAGTTACATTCCAAAATGTTAACATACACCTGAAGGGATTTCATTTGCTGTTTATTATCTCCTTCTGTTTCATCTTCAATAAAGAATTAAGCTTACCCAAAAGAGATGTTCTGGACTTTGCCTCATCTCCAGGGAGGTGCTCTCTAGGAAGAGTATTGTTTATTTGGGGACCTCTGGGTTCCTTATCACCTTCATTTACCTGTGTTCAACACTAAACACTCCAGCAATGTAATTACGTCAGGTGGGGCTTTGAGTCATGCAGTTATCTGTTCTACCTCTGGAAGGGCTGGAGACTAAAGGTCTGTCATACTGGCAGTCAACTATATCTTCTCAATAATACTGTACACCAAAGCTCAGGTGACCTTTCCTGGCTGGTAATACTCTGCATATTGTCACACATCATTGCCAGAAGGAGTTAAACGCTGCCCGTGACTCCAGGAGAACACGTAGAACCCTCCTGGGCTCTGCCCTATGCTTCTTTTCTCTTGACTGATTTTTTAAACTGTACTTTTTTGCTATCATAAACCACAGCTAATAACAACTTTCAATAAGTTCTGCTAAGTCCTTCTAGCTAATTATCAAATGCAAAGGCAGTTTTGAGAACCCACAAACTCTGCAGTTGGTTTAAGAAGTTAGGGCAGTCTTGTAACCAGGAAAATATACCTTAGCACTTTTCTACAAAATACATACACTAATTGGGTAAAAATAAATTACTAAGAAAAAAAACTGGTACCGGATAGTATGTAACAACTATATTTCCTGAAAAGTTAAAACTGTTTAAATGAAATCTTATTTGACTCAAGAGTTTGTTATGCAATGAGCAATGAGTGCCATCATTCCAAGATTCAGCACCCTCCATATTTTGAAAAGTAGACAAAATTCCTCCATGATTTAAAACAACTGTATTTGGCTAAATTAAGAAAAGTGTTTTCATTAAGAGTTTGTGTTAAGTGACAAAATATTGACTAAATAAAAGGTTTGGACACAAAAAAGAACAATGCGTATATCCTGAAAAATACTGTGGTCCTGTCAAAAACACATGGGCACTATAGTCTTTCACTAATGGCTCTTCCACAGGATCCATTCTTCTACCAATCCAATCATTTACAGTTTAACTCTTTGGTTGTAGATTATTCATCTTTAATTTCAATTGTGATTACCCTTGACAGCAAAAGTGAAATTTAAACTATTTTAGCTACTTACCAGTTTATTTTCAAAGTGTGAAGAAAGCAACCAAAATGGGTAAGACATCATAGTTTAGTATTATGTGATCTGTAGGGATGACAAATATTTTTGCCTGTGTCATCAAAGGACTTAATAATTGAACACTACATAATCTGGACAAACCCTCCCAGGAAAGACAACAAGAAAAGCTGTATGAAATATAAAAAATCATATTCTTAAAAACTATTACTATGTTTTTAGTTTTTAATCTCATCAGGTAAAACCCAAGTAAGGACTGACACACAGAGATAAGTACAATACTGGGGCTACCTTTGCCCTGGGAGGTATCTGCCTGTTCTAAAGTCACGACTGACAAGCTCAACTGCACTTTCAGCAGCTTTGTCATTCTATGGTGTAACAGTGGAGTCCAGAGACTATCAAGGGTGGTACCTCTGAGAAAATATATACACAGTACTATCCTATTAGGATAGGACCCTAAATAAATGCACCCATGCACTATAACCCAGTTTAATGTCATCTGGGTGATTTAGGAAACCTCACACCTTGACTGTGGATTCAAATGGTTTATGTGGTTCAAAATAAAAGATAAGTCATCAAAATGTTTTCTGGGAGAAGATATCCTACACCTAAAATTGTGTCAAGAAGTATTTTTTAATTTACAACATCCAGAGACAAGCAAAGATAACCAGGAATGCAAAACTATGAACACCAAAACCAAGTAACTAGAGGAAACAAAAAACAACAGAAACATTCCAACAGATTACAGATACAGTACTCATCAGATACAGACTTTAAAACAATAAGGCTTGAAAAATTGACAAAGAACTGCATATTGTAGATAGTGAGAAAGCAAACTTGAAAAAGAACCACACAGATATATTCTAGAGCTGAAGAAGACAATAACCAAAAATAGGAACTCGATGGATGACTTTAAAAGTATATTTGATATAGCTATGGACAACTAGCTGTATCTAATATAGGTAAATTAGAAATACCTATATTTCTAATTTAGGCAGGTAAATAGAAAATAACCAAACTGAAATCAAGAGAGACAAAAATATGTAAAATATAGGAGAATGTAAGACATAGAAGATATACTAAGACAGTCTAACATATTCAACTGGAGTCCCAGGAGAACATAAGTATCTGAAAAGTTAATAGCTTTGAATTCACCAAACTGACAAAAAAACATCAATTCATAAAGTCAAGAAATCTAAACAATTCCAAGCAGAATAAAAAAAAAAGAACTCTTCAAACTCAATATTGTAAAACTGAAACAAGAAAGAAAATCAAAGACAAAGAGGAAAAAAATATCTTAGAAAAAAAATGTTAACAAAAAGGCAACACTTAGATGCACAGCTGACTTCTAAGCAACAATGGAAACCAGAGGCAGCAGATTAGTATCTTCAATGTGTGGAAAGAGTAACTGAAAATCATAAGTCTGTACCAAAGAAAGCATCCTTTAAAATAAAAGAAAAAATTGACACTTTGGATAAGCAAAAACTTGAGTTTGTCACACTAAACAGAACTTTGAAGGATATTCTCTGCTCAAAGCAAAAGAAAGGAAAAGATCCTATATGAAAAATGTCAGATACAAAGGAAATTAAAGGAAGTGATAAATATCTAGGTATACAGACACTGAATATACTAATACAAAAATTAGCTCAAAATGGATTAATAACTTGAACACTAACAGTAACACTTGAAACCATAAAACTCCTAGAAGAAAACAAAGGTGTTAAGCTCCCTGACATCAATCTTGGTTTTTTGGATTTGACACCAAAAGTCAAAGCATCCAAATAAACATGTGCAACTATGTCAAACTGAAAAACTTCTGTACATCACCAAAATGAAAGGGCACACTAGCAAATGGGAGAAAATATTTGCAAATCATGTATCTAATAAGAGGTTAATATCCAAAATACAAAAGCTCACACAACTTAACAGCAAAAAAAAAAAAATGCAATTAAAAAATGGGCAAAGGACCTAAGACATTTTCCCAAAGAAGACATACAAAGGACCAACAGGCACATGAAAAGATGTCCAACATCATTCATCAACAAGGAAATGCAAACCAAAACCACAAGGAGGTATCACTTCACGTCTGTCAGAATATCTACACCAAAAAGAAATAACATGTTGAATGAACATGTGGGGAAAGGGGGATGCTTGTGCACTACTGGTACACGAATGTAAATTGGAGCAACCACTACAGAAAACAATATGGAAGTTCCTTAGAAAATTAAAAATAGAACTACTGTATGACCCAGCAATTCTACTACTAGGTATTTATCTGAAGAAAACAAAAAAACTCATTTGAAAAGATATATGCACCCCTATCCTCATAGAAGCATAATTTACAATAGCCAAGATATGGTACACGTTACTAATCTGGGAAAATTCTCCACCATTGTTCAAATATTTCTTCCTCTCTGTTTCCTCCTTTCTTTTTTGGCATTGCAATTATGCATATGTTGTATTTTAAAGAACAGTTCCACAGTCTTTGGGTGTAAGTTCTCAACCCCCCCTCCACATAAATTATTTCTTCTATTTACATTTCAGTTTAGGAAGTTTCTGTTGACCTACCCTCAAGCTGACCGATTATATCCTTGGCAGTGGTTAGTCTGCTGATGAACACATGAATGGCATCTTTTATTTCTTCACTTTTTGGTTTATTTTTCCAGTTTTTATTTATATTTTAAAAAGCCACGGGATTTAAGTTTTGGCTTGGATTTCAGAGTACAGTCATATCTTTAAAGAGGAAGGCTTAAGGCAGGTAATTCTCCCAATATTTCTGGGAGACATGAAGGGAAAGGTTAAGAATTGTACCTTAGCTTTATTTAAGGAAATATTATTTTTCCTAGGATGTATCTAAGGACTGCAGCATTGTGAAAATGATGTTATAAAAGGAAAGAATGGAGCAGATTACTATATATGTGAGTAGCAAAATCAAAAACAGAATTGAAGTCATAATTTTTACCACTCCCATAATTATGTAATAGATGATAAAGTTCACTTATTTCTGTGAAAATTCAGAAGTGACAGAATAAATCAATGACTAGACAAAGGTTACAATATATTGTGGCCATGATACAGCACAGGACTATGTTTATATATATTTTTATTTACAGTTGCCAGAAAAAAAATTGGCCTTTTAATTATATTATGCCAATGGTGTTTGTTTCATAATTTTTATGTATTTCAAAAAAGTATATAAGACTATGCCTATCCAAAAGAGATAATAAGTACAGACACTCAGGAAAAGAGTTTGGCAGTTTCAAATAACGTTAAACATACACTTGCCATATGACCCAGCAATCCCACTCCTAGCTATAGGAGTTCTGGAGCCTTTAACTTCTGGAAAAGTTAAACTTAAGTTTCACATAAAAACCTATACACAATTGTTTAAAGCAGCTCTATTCTTAACTGCTGCAAACTAGAAAAAACCCAAATGCCCTTCAAAAAAAAATGGATTAAAAAATGTGGTATGTACTCAGCAATAAAAGGGAATGAACTATTGATACACAACAATAATTTTAATTTCAACAAATATTAAGAGCATTATGTTAAGATTTAGGCCAATTTTCAAAAGGTTACATATTATATAATCCCATTTATGTGACATTCTCAAAAAGATTAGTCTATAAAGATGGAGGACACATAGGTGGTTACCACTGGTTAGGGGTGGAGGGAAGATCCAACTACAAAGGGATGTCATGAGAAAATTTTTTAAGATAATGGAACTGTCCTGTATCCTGATTGTATGCTGATTATAAGAATCTATACATGTTTATTAAAATTAACAGGATTATGTATCCCCAAAAGAATCTATTTTCCTATATGTCAATTTGACAAAAATAAATAACTGTGTATAGATGCAAACTGGATTTTGGAATGCTATTAACAGCAAAAAATTCTAATACTTCTGACATCAACAGGAGTATGGCTAAACATATTATTTCCATACAATACAGTGTAGTCATAGAAAAATGTTCATGGTAAATGAAATGTAAATTATAAAGTGGCATGTATAATGTAATCTAACTTTTCCTAAAAGAGAAAAAGGAAAAAAAAAAAAGGAGGAAGGTGCTTTGATAATTTTTAATAGAGAAAGAAATTCATAAACCAAAAATGTCCGTTACTTCTGAGTGGTTAGATAACAAATTTTTTTTTCTTTAACTTTCTAAATGTTCAGATACCTAATTTTTAACAAGTGTACTGTTGCTATCGTCAGAATAGGGCTGTTGTATTAAAAGAGACAAGAACAAAATGACACATGCTCACAATAATACCATCGAAAGAAAAAAGGTTTCACGGACATGATTTCCCTTTTGTATAAAATACACACACACACACACAGTATCTTCTTCATATATCACAAAAAAAATTTACAATGATATATACACCACAATGATAGGAAAATATCTCTGGGTGGGTTTGACCTCCTTATTCTTTTTGCATTTTCTTATTTTTCTATGAAAAATATAAATTACACAGTTTCAACAGCAAAATTTTAATCATAAAAATACTAACATAAAATATCTTAAGCACCCTGTATGTCAAACAATAAGTGATTGGTTCAATTAAATATGGTAAAACCATACAAAGGAATAAGACTTAATTATGAAAGATATAGGTTAGGAAAATACATGCAATGAAATTTAAAGTGAATGAGGCAAGAGACAAAACTGTATGTAAAATATGAACCAAATCTGTAAAATATATATTTAAGACCTCAAAAACGTCAAAATAACCTCACTCTGTAGGATTTTATGGGTCTTTTTTCTCCTTTATTCTCTTTGTATTTTTTTAACTCCTACGATGAATACTTTTATAATCAGAAAGATGTTACTAATGTTGGTATCTTGTAGTGTGCTGTATCTACAGAACGTGAATGTGGCAAAAGCCCAGTTACACAACTACTCCTTATTATAATGTCCCACTTCTCCAGTGAGTTTCATTCCAAGATGAGAGAGGAGGACATCTAATGTTATGTCCCACAATATACATCAAAACTTTTCACCTAATTGTAGCATTCATCAGAGCTATCTGGAAAATATTTCAACACTGAAGCAAACATAAAAAAGCCATAAATCCCAACTGCTCTACTATGATAGAATCTCCCATTTCAGTTACCAAGACCAAACTCAATACAAAAAGGTTAACCCCAATCTTCCAACATCACTTTACTGCCTTAGAAGCCATAAATTCCATAAAGTAAGTCACATGGAACAAGAAATCCTGACTACAAATTCACTGTTGTCTAAGTTCCTAACTATTCACTGAATTTAATAGTGCTATTTGCTGTTAGCCATCTACTTAATTACAATGTCTGTATTTGGATATAACAATTATTAAGTACTTCAATGTCCTTTATAATAACTCTTAAACATAATAGGTATTTATAAGATAAATACTACATATATGAAATACATATAATGTTCTTCAAAATATAATAGTAGTGAGTTATAAAGGGTATGACAGAACATATGTTCCAACAGTTAAGTGTCAGCTCAGTACAATGAACTCCTCCTTAAATTATGTTTAAATTACTCTTTAAATTATTTTTGTCATCTTGCAGAATACTGAGTTGACTTTCACATATTTTATCCACTTAAACAAAATCTCTACTCAAAAGCCCAACTTTCATTACAACATTGTCCATGTGTTTTCCAGCAAAATTAACTTATTCTTTAAAAATCAGATTTTTATAAGAGCTATTTTTACACTTTAAAGTAGCATTTTATTTTAAACTTTTCCCAGGTAATCAAAGTACATTCAAAAACATAAGTCCTTTATATTAGAGCTAAATGAGCCAGATCTTCCTGAACTCAGAAAACTTCAAAGTAAATGCATCCTAGGTATTTCGGGATATTTTTACCAATACTAAGTATAGCACCCACAGCTAACATCATACTTAACAGCGAGAAACTAAAAGCTTTTTCTTTAAGATCAGGAACAAGACAAGGATGGCCACTCTCCCCAATTTTACTCAACATAGTTCTGGAGGTCCTCGCCACAGGGATCAGACAACAAGAAATAAAAGGCATCCAGATTGGTAAAGAAGAAGTTAAACTGTCACAGTTTGCAGACGACAATATTGTACATAAAAAACCCTAAAGAATCCACTCCAAAACTACTAGATCTAATAGTGAATTCAGCAAAGTTGTGATACAAAATTAATACACAGAAATCAGTTGCATTCCTATACACTAATGATGAACTAGAAGAAAGAGAAATCAGGAAAACAATTCAATTCACAATTGCATCAAAAAGAATAAAATACCTAGGAATAAACCTAACCAAGGAAGTGAAAGACCTATACCCTGAAAATTACAAGACACCCCTAAGAGAAATTAAAGAGGATACTAATAAATGGAAATTCATCCCATGCTCTTGGGTAGCAAGAATTAATACTGTTAAAATGGCCATCCTGCCTAAAGCAATCCACAGATTCAGTGCAATTCCTATCAAAATACCAACAGCATTCTTAAATGAACTAGAGAAAATAGTTCTAAAATTCATATGGAACCACAAAAGACCCCCAATAGCCAAAGCAACCCTGAGAAGGAATAAAGCAGGGGAGATCTCACTTCCCAACTTAAAGGTCTAATACAAAGTCACAGTAATCAAGACAATTTGGTACTGGCACAACAACACACACATAGGCCAATGGAACAAACTAGACAGCCCAGATATAAACCCAACCATATATGGTCAATTAATATACTATAAAGGAGCCATGGACATACAATGGGGAAATGACAGCCTCTTCAACAACTGGTGTTGGTAAAACTTGACAGCTACATGCAAGAGAATGAAACTGGATTATTGTCTATCCCCATACACAAAAGTAAACTCGAAATGCATCAAAGACCTGAATGTAAGTCATGAAACCATAAAACTCTTAGAAGACAACATAGGCAAAAATCTCCTGAATATAAACATGAGCAACTTTTTACTGAACACATCTCCTCGAGCAAGGGAAACAAAAGCAAAAATGAACACATGGGACTACATCAAACTGAAAAGCTTTTGTACAGAAAAGGACACCATCAACAGAATAAAAAGGATGCTACAGTATGGAAGAATATATTTGTAAACATCATATTTGACAAGGGGTTAACATCCAAAATATATAAAGAATTCACACGTCTCAACACCCAAAAAGCAAATAACCATAATAAAAATGGGAGGAGGATATGAACAGACAATTCAGATGGCCAACAGGCACATGAAAAGATGCTCCACATCACTAATTATCAGGGAAATGAAAATAAAAACCACAATGAGATATCACCTCACACCACTTAGGATGGTCAGTATCGAAAAGACAAAGGACAACAAATGCTGGCGAAGATGTGGAAAAAGAGGAACCCTCCTACACTGCTGGTCGGAATGTAAGCTAGTTTAATCATTGTGGAAAGCAATATGGAGGTCCCTCAAAAAATTAAAAATAGAAATACCATTCGACCTGGGAATTCCACTCCTAGGAATTTACCCAAAGAAAGCAAGATCTCAGATTCAAAGACATATGCACCCCTATGTATATTGCAAAAGATACGGAAGCAACGTAAGTCTCCATCAGTAGATGAACGGATAAAGAAGAGGTGGTACATATACACAATGGAATACTATTCAGCCATAAGAAAGAAACAAATCCTACCATTTGCAACAACATATATGGAGCTGGAGGTTATGCTCAGTGAAATAAGTCAGACGGAGAAAGACAAGCACCAAATGATTTCCCTCATTTGTGTAGTATAACAACAAAGCAAAACTGAAGGAACTAAACAGCAGCAGACTCACAGACTCCAAGAAGGGACTAGGGGTTACCAAAGGGGAGGTGTGCGGGAGGGCAGGCGGGTGGGGAGGGAGAAGGGGACTGAGGGGTATAATGATTGGCCCACATGGTGTAGGGGGGATCATGGGGAAGACAGTGTAACACAGAGAAGGCAAACAGTAACTCTGTGGCATCTTACTATATACTGTTGGGCAGTGACTGTATTGAGGGTATGACGGGGGACACGATAACATGCGTGAATGTAGTAACCACATTGTTTTTTCATGTGAAACCTTCATAAGGGTATATATCAATACCTTAATAAAAATAATAATAATAAATAAATAAAAATAAGAAAAAAAAAGAAAAGCAATCCAAGTAACAAAGACTGAAATTATGTTTATTTAATTGAACAATTCCACTAAGTGACCTGGAATAGCAGTAGAACCTGTATGGTTAGTTCATCCAGCAATCCACTTCCAAAGCATTTTAGAAGCTTGAATTCTTCAGAGAGGCCTATCAGGATGAGGAATGAAAGATAAACTGGATCCACCAGAGATTACAGAATACACAAAGGAATCTGTCAATTCAACCGCCTAAATGACCTGCTGCAGAGTTGGGCCTTCTCTATGGCCCAGAGGCATGTGAGAACTTAATGAAACTGGGCTGGTTCCTGGATACGCTGTAAAGATCCAAGTCTAAAAATCTCAGTGAAATGGATAAATTTCCATTAAAAAATTACTCAAGAGATTTTTTTTTTAAATCAACAGATCAATAATCTGGGAATAAAATCAGAGAGTGGTCTCAAAAGGGACTCAAAAGCACTTCCCAAAAATAGACCTTGTTTTAAAGGTTAATTCTTTCAAAACTACCCCACAACACAAAACAATTATACAAAAAGCTTCACTATTTTTAAGTAATCATTATTTTGAAATAATGTGAACAATATTAGGACCAAAGTTTATGCCCAGAAACATACTCCCTCAATTAGACATGGCTCTAAGTAAAATGTCAGTAAAAGGAATTCAAAAGCATAATTAACTCAACTAAGCAGGGTCTATCATGGCATAAATTTAATCTTAGAAATCTAATTTATCATATGAATAGATGAAATAAGAAAAACCACATGATCCATAGATTCTAAAGTAGCATTCAATAAAATTTAGCCTTTGTGTGTGTGTCTGTGTGAATTGAATCCATCTGGTACTAGTAAACACTCCTAGCATGAGATCTTAACTTCAAGCTTTGACCCAGAAAAAACAATCTTTGGGGCAAAATTAGCATTTAGTCCAAAGCAAATTGCCATGCAAATGTGATTAATGCCTCCTCCCAAAATAGTAAATCCTAAAAACAACAAACACAAAATCCATCTAAAGAGCAAACAAGTTGGAAATTCAATTGTTTCTCATTCAGATTTTTATTCCCAGTAACTTTGAAAAATCTCTAGAATTAGTTCTAAGTACATTTCATACCTAATTTTTTAAAACTCCATGTAAATATTTGTCATGAAGTTTTATAGAACTCAGCGAAAAAACTCCTACAAGAACCTACTGGACAGATAAGTAAAAAACCAGTGTGTAACAGTTAAGAGATGTTAAAACTCTTTTAAGAGAATATAGTTACCCAAATACATGGACAATTTCTAATACCAAACCACAATTTTTAGGTGATAAATATTTAAATTTCTTTATTTTTAAACATGTTAAGATATCATTTCCATTCATATTACTTGCTCTGTTTAGCTCAACTTTCTCCCCCTTTCCCAAAATCTTTTAAGAAATAATGAAGAAGACATGCTTTGAAGTAAGACCAATGCAAGGTTGATCCTGCCTTCTCCACATCCTGTCTCTGGCCCTCCATTGAATCACAATCTTTCTAACTTCAATTCCTGAATCTGAAGAATGGGAATGGTGTTTTACCCCAGAATGCTCTTATGGAGATTAAACGCTAAATAAAAAAATAGCATTGTAGGTAAGCATTCCCGAACTGCTAATATAATCAGCCAAGTACCAACTAAAAACAATTTTTAAGCTTACAAAAATATTGGAAGTTGCTATAAAAGACAACTTCACTTGCTTTCTAAACAGACTTTAAAGTGTTTAAAACAGTCATAGACTTTAAAGTGTTTAAAACAGTCAAGTTGTACAGACAACTGCAAGACCCTATCAGAATTAGAATCATGAAAGTATTTGAAGTAATCATTTGAACTTGTTTCTAAGCATCCACCAAAAATAAATGCATGCATACAAAAACAATAATCTAAATTTGTATAATCAAAAAAGTATTAGATTTAAATTACCAGTAAATATTATCTGGCCAGTGTTAAGAGCAGGGCACCATGCTTTAATCACCTTTGTATTCCCAAGCCCCAACACAGTGCCTGACATATAGTTATGTATTCAAAGGTTATTTGTGATACTGAAATTTAGCATATTGCCTAAATTTTTAAATTCTTATTTCAACACACGTATAATCATACTGAATGCTCATTTAGCAAATACGTGAGTGGCTGCTACTGGAAGGCACTGGTTCTAGGTACCTGGATAGATTTAAGGGGAAAAAAGCTCTCTACACTCCTCCAATTTATATTCTAATAGGGTAAGACAAACAATAAACATAGGAAATATGGAAATTACAAAGCCAGTTACAATGTAGACCTAATAGTTTTTGTATTTTTTTAAGTAGGGCTGGGATGCCTACCATCTGTAACCCAAATGACACCTCTCAGGAGAAGAGTTAGAAATTCACTCCACATTTTACAGTGGTTAAAAGTATAAGGCGCTGGAATAGGGTTGCCTAGATTTAGTAATACTATTTACTGTACTTATGTGCTTATTTCCTGATGTGTAAAATGAGAAAAATAACAGTATCCAAAAATACAGACTTTCTATGAGAATTAAATGAAATGCCTGTAAAGAGCTTAAAACTATGCCTTAACAGAAGTATCTAATAAATATTCACTAAATCTTAACATCTAACACAATATACTGCAATCTCCCCACTAATAATTAAGGAACTGGACTGCAAGGATCTTGCACACCTTTTTATTTGGGTGGTTCTGTTTGTATTAATGTATATGAAAACCTCAAGAAATATTTGTCTAATTTAAAACAAAGTATTAACTGAGAAGATATAATTATTATTCTGGGAAAAAACAGTGTGGGATATGACTAACTAAAAAGAACTAGAAATGTTAGAATGTGAAAAAGAAATCACGTACTATTTAACAGTCCTTTAGAACTTTTTTGGTATCACAGACCTCACTGAAAATACAGAATAATATAGACCCTTTATCCAGAAAAATGACATCACAAAGTCCATCCAAATTTTACATGTTTAAAACTGACAGAACTTTTTATATTCCCAATAATTATTTGTGTTTTCCTTTTGTGCTCTTGGTCAATAACTTTATTTGTGAAATACCATTCTTAAATTTTATCTATTAAATTGAGCATTATAAAATGAAAAAACAGCTCTCAGTGCTAAGGCCAAATTATATTATCAAGTAACAATCAAAATGTTATTCAGAAGCTTTAATTCTCTAATATACCAGTAAGCTAAGTGCCAAAAAAACACATTTTGCTTAGAAAACAGAGAAAAAAACTTCAGGCCAATTACATGCAATCCACCAAACTGAGCATTTTTTTCCATGTAAAATATACTTAATTTAATTACAATAAATTATCACTAAATGTTTAATACAGAATTAATCAGATAAAAAATGTTTTATTTATCATTAATAAAACCTAAAATAGTACAATTCCTTACCTAATAGTTTACAGTTGCACAATACTTCTAAAATATTTTCATATATACTCTCAGATTCACAACAGACCTGCAAGATTTACAATCTCACACTGCACTCTCCAGCTGGTAACCACTGTAAATCACACATGAGTACTGAGCAACTGAGCTGCAGGTAGTCCAAAATGAGATATAAACTACACATCAGTTTTCAAAGACAGAAAAAAATGTAAACAACCTCATATAACTTTTTATATTAAACAGATGTTGAAATAATGTATTTTTTAATCCACATATCCAAATATTAAAATTAATTTCACCTGTACCTTTTTATCTAACATGGCTACTAGAAAATTTCAAGTTATATATGTAATTTATCAATTTAGTATGTCACAAAGAACATACGTATACTTGCTTCACAATACCCCCATAAAGATGGTATATTTCACAGTTCAATACTGTCAAAATTATTTTAAACAAATTTTTAAGGAAATTAAGCCTTTATTACTAAATTTGTACAATATGATAAATTGGAGACTCATACACAGAAATGTCTTTCCACCTGCAAAACACGTAATTTTCCCTTTAACTAGAAACATGTAACATCAATGTTAATACACACGGAATAGGCAACCATATGCTTACTATCCCAGATAACTGATTCTCTACTACAGGGACTTAAGGGTCATACAGAAAGGGTTAAAGTGTTTATTTCTAAAAAGAAAGTTGGACCTCCTTCACCAACTTCAAACAGTAGCTCCATTAGGCAACATTTTGTTAGCCTGGCTAAGGAAGAAAAATTTTTATTATTAGAGTGGCACCCTCTACCCAGTTACTCCAAACTAAATTACTGAATCATAGACTTAGTACTTACATACTAGGCTCCCAATTTTCTTCTGGTTATTAAGAGTGTTAAACAATTTTTTAAAACAATAGAATACTGTGGTCTTTGGCATCAAAGAACTTACCAAGTAAGGTCATTTACATACGAAATGAAAATAACAAAGGAGTTGGTTTTTTTAGGCTTTAAACTATGAGCTTCTAAGTTCAACTGGTTTGTCTACAATATAAAGAATGTAACAAATTTAGGAAATTCCATGAAAAAGGGGTTAACCTCAGACTTAAAAGGTAGCCTCTACATTTCCACTTGATGTTCATTCCGAAAATTCTGAACTCTAAACAGATTTATTTTTACCATAAAGGTAATTTTTTTAAGTCCTTCATAAGCTGTTTGATAACAGTGGCCTAATTATAATAAAAAATGTAGTCTTCGGCTAGGAGCCAAGATGGCGGCGTGAGTAGAGCAGTGGAAATATCCTCCCAAAAAAACATAGAGCTATGAAAATATAACAAACAAAACTCTTCCTAAAATAGAGACCAGAGGACACAGGACAACATCCAGACCACATCCACACATGCAAGAACCCAGTGCCTTGTGAAGGGGGTAAGATACAAGCCCCGGCCCGGCGGGACCCGAGTGCCCCTCCCCCCGGCGGGTGGAAAGCAACCGGAGCGGTTCTTTTTTTTTTTTTTTTTTTTTTGGCAAGTGCTTTTTGGAAGCCTTAAAGGGACAGGGACCCCGTTGCAAAGGAGGCAGGGCGGCGAGACCGGTGAGCGGTGCCTGGTACCGGCGGCTGAGGACAAAGATTGCGTGTTTTTCCCTACGGGACCGGTGGGCGGGTGCCTGAGACCGACGTCTGAGGACAGAGGAAATCGCGCGTTTTTCCCCTTTTTTTTTCTCTTTTTGGCGAGTGCTTTTTGGAAGCCTTTAAGGGACAAGGACCCCATTGCTACAGAGGCAGGGCAGCGGGACCAGTGAGGGAGTGCCTGGGACCAGCGCCTGAGTACAAAGATTACCGTGTGTTTTTCCCTATGGGACCGGTGGGCGGGTGCCTGAGACCAGCGCCTGAGGACAGAGGAAATCGTGCACTTTTCCCCTTTTTTTTCTCTTTTTGGCAAGTGCCTTTTGGAAGCTTTAAAGGGACAGGGACATCGGTGCTAGGGAGGCAGGGTAGTGGGACTGGTGAGCGGGTGCCTGGGACCAGCGTCTAAGGACAAAGACTATCCCGTGTTTTTCCCTGCGGGACTGGAGGGCGGATGCCTGAGACGAGCGCCTGAGGAAGGGGGAAATCGGGCATTTTTTCCCCTTTTTTTAAATCTTTTTGGGAAGTGCGTTTTGGAAGCCTTAAAGGGACAGGGACCCTGGTGCTAGGGAGGCAGAGAAGCAGGACCGGTGAGCGGGTGCCTGGGACCGGTGCCTGAGGACAAAGAATATCCCACGTTTTTCCCTGCGGGACCAGTGAGCAGGTGCCTGGGATCGGCGCCTGAAGACAAAGAATATCCCACGTTTTTCCCTGCGGGACTTGGGGGCGGGTGCTTTTTGGAAGCCTTGAAGGGACAGAGACCCCGGTGCTAGGGAGGTACGGCAGCAGGACCAGTGAGCAGGTGCCTGGGACCAGCGTCTGAGGGAAAAAAAAAAAAAAATCACGTGTTTCTTCCTTTTTTTTTTCTGTTCCCTCTCTCATTGTTGCTGTTGTTGTTTTCATTTGGAGAGTGCTTTTTGGAAGTCTTAAAGGGGCAGGACAGGACACAGACCAGAGGCAGGGAATCTGGGGATCTCTGGGCACTCTAACCCCCTGGACAACAGGGAGCACAGAGGACCCTTACGGAGAAAAATAGCCTCCCGGCCGCTCCCCCTCAAAACGGGCTCCACCACTTTGGAGGAGCAGCCCCAGCCAGGCCACGCCCACAGCAACAGCGGAGATAAACTCCACAGCAAACGGGCAGGTAGTAGAAGCCCTGTCTGCGCACAGCTGACACGCACAAGACACTAGAGGTCCCTATTCTCCCAGGAGAGGAAGGCCACAAACCAACAAGAAGGGAAGCTCCTCCAGCGGTCACTCGTACCAGCTCTGCAAACTATCTCTATCACCATGAAAAGGCAAAACTACAGGCAGACAAAGATCACAGAGACAACACCTGAGAAGGAGACAGACCTAACCAGTCCTCCTGAAAAAGAATTCAAAATAAAAATCATGAACATGCTGACAGAGATGCAGAGAAAAATGCAAGAGCAATGGGATGAGATGCAGAGAAAAATGCAAGAGCAATGGGATGAACTCCGGAGGGAGATCACAGATGTCAGGAAGGAGACCACAGAAGTGAAACAATCCCTGGAAGGATTTATAAGCAGAATGGATAAGATACAAGAGTCCATTGAAGGAAAAAAAGCCAGAGAGCAGGAACGTATAGAAGCTGACACAGAGAGAGATAAAAGGATCTCCAGGAATGAAACAACACTAAGAGAACTATGTGACCAAACCAAAAGGAATAATATTCGTATTATAGCGGTACCAGAAGAAGGAGGAAAAGGGATAGAAAGTCTCTTTGAAGAAATAACTGCTGAAAACTTCGCCAAACAGGGGGAGGAAATACTCGAACAGACCATGGAATTACACAGAACCCCCAACACAAAGGATCCAAAGAGGACAACACCAAGACACATAGTAATTAAAATGGCAAGGATCAAGGACAAGGAAAGAGTTTTAAAGGCAGCTAGAGAGAAAAAGGTCACCTATAAAGGAAAACCCATCAGGCTAACATCAGACTTCTCGACAGAAACCCTACAGGCCAGAAGAGAATGGCATGATATACTTAATGCAATGAAACAGAAGGGCCTTGAACCAAGGATACTGTATCCAGCACGACTATCATTTAAATATGATGGCGGGATTAAACAATTCCCAGACAAGCAAAAGCTAAGGGACTTTGCTTCCCACAAACCACCTCTACAGGGCATCCTACAGGGACTGCTCTAGATGGGAGCACTCCTAAAAAGAGCACAGAACAAAACACACAACATATGAAGAAGGGAGGAGGAGGAATAAGAAGGGAGAGAAGAAAAGAATCTCCAGACAGTGTATATAACAGCTCAATAAGCGAGCTAAGTTAGGCAGTAAGATACTAAAGAGGCTAACCTTGAACCTTTGGTAACCACAAATCTAAAGCCTGCAATGGCAATAAGTACATATCTCTCAATAGTCACCCTAAATGTAAATGGACTTAATGCACCAATCAAAAGACATAGAGTAATAGAATGGATAAAAAAGCAAGACCCATCTATATGCTGCTTACAAGAAACTCACCTTAAACCCAAAGACAAGCACAGACTGAAAGTCAAGGGATGGAAAAACATATTTCAGGCAAACAACAGTGAGAAGAAGGCAGGGGTTGCAGTACTACTATCAGACAAAATAGACTTCAAAACAAAGAAAGTAACAAGAGATAATGAAGGATACTACATAATGATAGGGGGCTCAGTCCAACAAGAGGATATAACCATTCTAAATATATATGCACCCAATATAGGAGCACCAGAATATGTGAAGCAAATACTAACAGAACTAAAGAGGGAAATAGACTGCAGGGCATTCATTTTAGGAGACTTCAACACACCACTCACCCCAAAGGATAGATCCACTGGGCAGAAAATAAGTAAGGACACACAGGCACTGAACAACACAGTAGAACAGATGGACCTAATAGACATCTATATAACTCTACATCCAAAAGCAACAGGATATACATTCTTCTCAAGTGCACATGGAACATTCTCCAGAATAGACCACACACTAGCTCACAAAAAGAGCCTCAGTAAACTCCAAAATATTGAAATTCTACCAACCAATTTTTCAGACCACAAAGGTATAAAAGTAGAAATAAATTCTACAAAGAAAACAAAAAGGCTCACAAACACATGGAGGCTTAACAACATGCTACTAAATAATCAATGGATCAATGAACAAATCAAAATAGAGATCAAGGAATATATAGAAACAAATGACAACAACAACACTAAGCCCCAACTTCTGTGGGACGCAGCGAAAGCAGTCTTAAGAGGAAAGTATATAGCAATCCAGGCACACTTGAAGAAGGAAGAACAATCCCAAATGAATAGTCTAATATCACAATTATCAAAACTGGAAAAAAAAGAACAAATGAGGCCTAAAGTTAGCAGAAGGAGGGACATAATAAAGATCAGAGAAGAAATAAACAAAATTGAGAAGAATAAAACAATAGCAAAAATCAACGAAACCAAGAGCTGGTTCTTTGAGAGAATAAACAAAATAGATAAGCCTCTAGCCCATCTTATTAAGAGAAAAAGAGAATCAACACAAATCAACATAATCAGAAATGAGAATGGAAAAATCATGACAGACTCCACAGAAATACAAAGAATTATTAAAGACTACTATGAAAACCTATATGCCAACAAGCTGGAAAACCTAGAAGAAATGGACAACTTCCTAGAAAAATACAAACTCCCAAGACTGACCAAGAAATAAACACAAAAGTTAAACAAACCAATTATGAGCGAAGAAATTGAAACGGTAATCAAAAAACTACCTAAGAACAAAACCCCAGGGCCGGACGGATTTACCTCGGAATTTTATCAGACACACAGAGAAGACATAATACCCATTCTCCTTAAAGTGTTCCAAAAAATAGAAGAAGAGGGAATACTCCCAAACTCATTCTATGAAGCCAATATCACCCTAATACCAAAACCAGGCAAAGACCCCACCAAAAAAGAAAGTTACAGACCAATATCCCTGATGAATGTAGATGCAAAAATACTCAATAAAATATTAGCAAACAGAATTCAACAGTATACCAAAAGGATCATACACCATGACCAAGTAGGATTCATCCCAGGGATGCAAGGATGGTACAACATTCGAAAATCCATTAACATCATCCACCACATCAACAAAAAGAAAGACAAAAACCACATGACCATCTCCATAGATGCTGAAAAAGCATTTGACAAAATTCAACATCCATTCATGATAAAAACTCTCAGCAAAATGGGTATAGAGGGCAAGTACCTCAACATAATAAAGGCCATATATGATAAACCCACAGCCAGCATTATACTGAACAGCGAGAAGCTGAAAGCATTTCCTCTGAGATCGGGAACCAGACAGGGATGCCCACTCTCCCCACTGTTATTTAACATAGTACTGGAGGTCCTAGCCACGGCAATCAGACAAAACAAAGAAATACAAGGAATCCAGATTGGTAAAGAAGAAGTTAAACTGTCACTATTTGCAGATGATATGATACTGTACATAAAAAACCCTAAAGACTCCACTCCAAAACTACTAGAACTGATATCAGAATACAGCAAAGTTGCAGGATACAAAATTAACACACAGAAATCTGTAGCTTTCCTATACACTAACAATGAATCAATAGAAAGAGAAATCAGGAAAACAATTCCATTCACCATTGCATCAAAAAGAATAAAATACTTAGGAATAAACCTAACCAAAGAAGTGAAAGACTTATGCTCTCAAAACTACAAGTCACTCATAAGAGAAATTAAAGGGGACACTAATAAATGGAAACTAATCCCGTGCTCATGGCTAGGAAGAATTAATATCGTCAAAATGGCCATCCTGCCCAAAGCAATATACAGATTTGATGCAATCCCTCTCAAATTACCAGCAACATTCTTCAATGAATTGGAAAAAATAATTCAAAAATTCATATGGAAACACCAAAGACCCCAAATAGCCAAAGCAATCCTGAAAAAGAAGAATAAAGTAGGGGGGATCTCACTCCCCAACTTCAAACTCTACTACAAAGCCATAGTAATCAAGACAATTTGGTACTGGCACAAGAACAGAGCCACAGACCAGTAGAACAGACTAGAGACTCCAGACATTAACCCAAACAAATATAGTCAATTAATAATTGATAAAGGAGCCAAGGACATACAATGGCAAAATGACAGTCTCTTCAACAGATGGTGTTGGCAAAACTGGACAGCTACATGTAGGAGAATGAAACTGGACCATTGTCTAACCCCATATACAAAGGTAAACTCAAAATGGTTCAAAGACCTGAATGTAAGTCATGAAACCATTAAACTCTTGGAAAATAACATAGGCAAAAACCTGTTAGACATAAACATGAGTGACCTCTTCTTGAACCTATCTCCCTGGGCAAGGAAAACTACAGCAAAAATGAGCAAGTGGGACTACATTAAGCTGAAAAGCTTCTGTACAGTGAAAGACACCATCAATAGAACAAAAAGGAACCCTACAGTATGGGAGAATATATTTGAAAATGACAGACCCGATAAAGGCTTGAGTCCAGAATATATAAAGAGCTCACACGCCTCAACAAACAAAAAACAAATAACCCAATTAAAAAATGGGCAGAGGAACTGAACAGACAGTTCTCTAAAAAAGAAATACAGATGGCCAAGAGACACATGAAAAGATGCTCCACATCGCTAATTTTCAGAGAAATGCAAATTAAAACTACAATGAGGTATCACCTCACACCAGTAAGGATAGCTGCCATCCAAAAGACAAACAACAACAAATGTTGGCGAGGCTGTGGAGAAAGGGGAACCCTCCTACACTGCTGGTGGGAATGTAAATTAGTTCAACCATTGTGGAAAGCAGTTTGGAGGTTCATCAAAATGCTCAAAACAGACCTACCATTTGACCCAGGAATTCCACTCCTAGGAATTTACCCTAAGAACGCAGCAATCAAGTTTGAGAGAGACAGTTGCACCCCTATGTTTATCGCAGCACTATTTACAATAGCAAAGAATTGGAAGCAACCTAAATGTCCATCGGTAGATGAATGGATAAAGAAGATATGGTACATATACACAATGGAATACTACTCAGCCATAAGAAGTGGAAAAATCCAACCATTTGCAGCAACATGGATGGAGCTGGAGAGTATTATGCTCAGTGAAATAAGCCAAGCGGAGAAAGAGAAATACCAAATGATTTCACTCATCTGAGGAGTATAGGAACAAAGGAAAAACTGAAGGAACAAAACAGCAGCGGAATTACAGAACCCAAAAATGGACTAACAGGTACCAAAGGGAAAGGAACTGGGGAGGATGGGTGGGCAGGGAGGGATAAGGGAGGGGAAGAAGAAAGGGGGTATTAAGATTAGCATGCATGGGGGGGAGGGAGAAAGGGGAGGGTGGGCTGCACAACACAGAGAGGACAAGTAGTGACTCTACAACATTTTGCTAAGCTGATGGACAGTAACCGTAATGTGGTTGTTAGGGGGGACCTGATATAGGGGAGAGCATAGTAAACATAGTATTCTTCATGTAAGTGTAGATTAAAAATTAAAAAAAAAAAAAAAAAGAAAGAAAGAAAGAAAAGGGGGATTACTCCTTGATAGGATAAAACTATTGGCAAATCAAAGATCAACGCATGCTTTAAATATCCTTAATATTGATCACTTAAAGGGTGTCAGATGATCAGCTATGGAGGCACTCTTTTCTGATAATATTCCTTTCTCTTAATAAAAAAAACAAAAAAGCAGTCCCTGTGTGCTGACCTCCAATGAGTTCTGCACAGTGGTATAGAGGGCATGTCAAAGTGTGGGCAAAGGGTCTGTTTGTTTCTATGCAGAAGATCAAGGCCTAGCTTGGATACCCAGAAAATGAACTAAGATACGATATGAGGAGGAGCTTCCGGCATCAGCACTCTCTGGAGGACTTGTGCCGGGGGAAGATCATCAAAAAGCCTCCACAGGGATCTGGATGATGCTGCGGTTGTGGCTGCATCCAGCCCACCGTCTCCTGGACTTGCCATTGGAATGAGTAGGGAGATGTCTAGGCTGGCATGTGCATACAGTGAGACAACGAATTTGACTGGATCTGTAC
This sequence comes from Manis javanica, assembly GCF_040802235.1. NCBI lineage: Eukaryota > Metazoa > Chordata > Mammalia > Pholidota > Manidae > Manis > Manis javanica. The sequence continues at coordinate 41,934,289 of NC_133171.1, forward strand.
TGTTGGAACTCAACCAGGAGTTGGGAGGGGTGCAAGTTGTAGCACCCCAAAATCTCATGACTATAGACTATCTATGGTTAAAAGAACATATGGGATGTGAACAGATCCCAGAAATGGGCTGCTTTAATTTGTCTGATGGTTCAAGTACAGTTGGAAAATATCCATCATATCATAGATAAATTTTCACAAATGCCTAGGGTGCCTAAATGGTTTTCTTGGCTTCACTGGAGATGGCTGGTAATTATAGATTTGCTTTGTTTATGTCACCGTATTCCTATTATGTTAATATGTGTGTGCAAATTAGTTAGTAGTTTAAAACCTATACATACTTAAGGTACTATACAAGAAGATATGTCAAAGAAATAATCAATCCTCCCAAGTTTCCTTCATATGCTACATCTATAGCTTTTCTTCTTCCTTCCTAATTACAAACCTTAAATAGAATTCGTGCCTCATATCGAATTTACCGAGTATCATAATTCCTCCAGGTGGTAAAGATACCTCGAGACAAGTGCTGGGCATAGAAGCCACAGGGCGTAAATCTGCAAAGAAGTAAAAAGCTAACCTTTGCAAACAATATGGCTTCTCTCTCACTTACCAACTTTACATTTCCCTGTATGGCCCCGGAAGATGACTGGTTAGCCAGAGACGGGTAAGATTCCTCAAGGGAGGAACAACCTAAGACAGGCACAGTCGCAGGGGGGCCATCAGGTGAGAATTTGGGGATCAACAGAGGTGAGGCTCAGAACCTCACCCCCCCTGCTTTGAGAGAAATCTTCTGCATCCGTGGATGTCTTGCTGCCCTTGTCTAGCCTGGATTAATACTTAGTCCATAGGCACACACCTGATCATCTGATCATCTACATTTGCCTTCTTACAGCACTAAACTATGTTTTCTACCTTTATCTTGCATCTACCTACCACTTCAGCATTTTATTAAAAATAAAAATAATAATAATAATAGGAGAAATGTGGGATCAACATATAAATCAAGTACAAAAATCAAATGAATATTCATATTTGACCTGATGGTTTATAGGTCATATTGCATGATCAAAACCGAAAGTTTCTGTGATGAATGCCCTTGTACTGTTCACCATGTAAGAATTTATTCACTCTGTAAGAATTCGTTCACCATGTAAGAACTTGTTCGTTAAGCTTCAGAAGATTGGAGACTGACGAGAATTAGGCTTGAGATGGATTAATGATTGTACATTGAGCATTGACCCCCCTATACTGAATTTTATTGTTGTTAACAACCATTTGATCAATAAATATGAGAGATGCCCTCTCAAAAAAAAAAAAAAAAAAAAAAAAAGCATATAATCAGAACAACCAAAAAAAAAAAAAAAAAAAAAAGAATTCGTTCACCATGTAAGAACTTGTTCATTATGCTTCAGAAGATTGGAGACTGACGAGAATTAGGCTTGAGATGGATTAATGATTGTACATTGAGCATTGACCCCCCTATACTGAATTTTATTGTTGTTAACAACCATTTGATCAATAAATATGAGAGATGCCCTCTCAAAAAAGAAAAAAAAAAAGATGATATGTCAAAGAAATAATCAATCCTCCCATGTTTTCTTCCATATGCTACCTCTATAGCTTTTCTTCTTCCTTCCTAACTACAACCCTTAAATAGAATTCATGCCTCATATCGAAGTTACCGAGTATCATAATTCCTCCAGGTGGTAAAGATACCTCGAGACAAGTGCTGGGCATAGAAGCCACAGGGCATAAATCTGCAAAGAAGTAAAAAGCTAACCTTTTCAAACAGTATGGCTTCTCTCTCACTTACCAACTTTACATTTCCCTGTATGGCCCCGGAAAATGACTGGTTAGCCAGAGACGGGTAAGATTCCTCAAGGGAGGAACAACCTAAGACAGGCACAGTCGCAGGGGGGTCATCAGGTGAGAAATTGGGGATCAACAGAGGTGAGGCTCAGAACCTCATCCCCCCTGCTTTGAGAGAAATCTTCTGCATCCGTGGATGGTTTATTGCCCTTGTCTAGCTTGGATTAACACATAGTCTACAGGCACACACCTGATCATCTACAATTGCTCTCCTACAACACTAAACTATGTTTTCTACCTTTATCTTGCATCTACCTACCACTTCAGCATTTTATTAAAAATAAAAATAATAATAATAATAAAGGGAGAAATGTGGGATCAACATATAAATCAAGTATAAAAATCAAATGAATATTCATATTTGACCTGATTGTTTATAGTTCATAATGCGTGATCAAAACCGAAAGTTTCTGTGATGAATGCCCTTGTACTGTTCACCATGTAAGAATTTATTCACTATGTAAGAATTCGTTCACCATGTAAGAACTTGTTCGTTATGCTTCAGAAGATTGGAGACTGACAAGAGTTAGGCTTGAGATGGATTAATGATTGTACATTGAGCATTGACCCCCCTATACAGAATTTTATTGTTGTTAACAACCATTTGATCAATAAATATGAGAGATGCCCTCTCAAAAAAAAAAAAAAATGTAGTCTTCACCTAACAGCATGCACACATGCACATGTAGGTACATACACGCAAGGCAAAACGCTCATCAGAATGCAACCTGCTACAGCAGAGCAGGAATTTTACTTAAAGTCTAATACAAAACTTTGATATTAGTAGAACACATTGCAAAATAAATTAAAAGTTAGCTTCTCACATAAATAATGGGAAAAATCATGAGAAGAGTATACAACAGAAAAACCAACTTTAATATGTTCCCTTAAAACATTACACCCTGGCCTAGACTATATGGTCTCAATTTTGCAAATATATTAATTTCTACACTTATAATCCAAAACAAAAAATTTGGCACTGATTATTACAATAATCATGATAAATACATACTCTAGCACTACATGCTTATAAAGTCAGTTTCATTGTTAGGTAAATTTCTGGCCCTCTGGGGCACTAATAGATACTACAGTTAAAAAGTTTTAATATCTTAAAGATATCATTTCAAATGAAGACATGCTTCACTCTGAAGACCCAGTGTGAAGAAGAGAGAAAAAAGTGTGCTAGCTACTGCCAAGTATTTACTATGTCACTGGACAAACTAACAAAAAACTAACAAAAAATCATACTTGCCTTCCAATGCAGGAATCTATATTCTGGTCTTCCTTGTGTTTCTCCTATTATATTTTAACATTTCTAATACTGGAATACATCTTCTTAATGTACTACATTCCCTTTCTTGTTTGGAATTTCTAGTAATTCATATGTGAAGTTCTGTTCTTATCATGTTAAGTCTTTTTCCTCTCACCACAAAGTAAGCCATTCCAACATAAACTCCACACTCACCAACAACTGGAGTCGAGGAAAGGCAGGAGCAAATCAAAATCTCCAGGGAGCAGTGGGATACTTTTTTTTTATCTAGGTGATTTTAGTAATGTGCCCAACGTATAAAACTACTATAAATTACTTAAGGAATCAAAACATATTTGTCATAATTGTGTTATGACAATTAATCATGGCATTAATCACATTCCTCACATTAAGGCAAATACTTCTTGATCAATCTCTCATTTAAAACTCCTTTCCTTGATGATGTGACCTTGTGATAGAACCTTTCTCTTAATTGGTGGTAACTATTTGTCACTGTTACCACACTTGAAACATTTTTCTACTAGAAACTCCTAGTGGTTAGATGCCACACAGTCACTCTTTTGGAATTACCTGGATATTAAGTCATCAAAAAGAACCTAAGCCTTAGAGGCACTAAGACACTAGAATTAAGGATCCTATGCTCATCATCTCTATTTTGTAAATTAGTTGACAAACACAATAGAATCATGAAGGGAAGTTTAATAAAGTATACAAAATTTGAAAGATTAGGAAAATGAAAGTCTACTGGAGGAATTGCAAAGGACTGTTATCAGTAGGTTCTAGGTAAAAAGAGCCCATAACACTCATACCTGACACTAGGTTGATATTTTCAGCTAGATATCAATTCAGAAAGTTTGGGGAATGAGGGAGGAGTAATGCGAGGGAGGACTGAAAAGGACAGGTACAATCTACAAAAATAAAAAAAGAAGGTCTAATAAATAGCCTAACTTCCCTCTAGAGAAACCAACGGGCCAACAATATAGTACTTTCAAGTTTCTTATTCCTTCCTTGCCCGCTTATTACATTGGCAGTTAAGACAACTCAACATTGTAAAGGACTGTGTGTTTGTTTCTGAAACAGAAGGGTTATGCTGAACTTTGAAATCTGTTTTGCAATGGGTCTAAAAGAAGAGGAACTCAGGTGAAAAAGGGCAGCAAAGAAAAAGCAACAAGCAGAACACATCAAATCCCGGGACCAACTAAACAGACGGAGTGCAAGATACCAGGCAGTATCTTCTAGCATTTAGAGAATCTCATCTCACCTGAGGTATCCTGGACCACTCATATCACACTTGTAGATCCCCCAGCTACTAACTAATAATGGAGCCCACTAATGTAGTCCCAAGGCAAAAACATGTAAGATCTATACCTTAGGGCTCAGCATCTTAACATTATTATTACTTGGCTCACTCTAAACAATTTCAATTAACAAGCTCCTTTTTATTCCCAGGAACAAATACCTACCTTGCATCTCTCATAAAAAAATCTAGATCCTGTCTAGATAGTTTTGTTTCTGTGTGGCTAGGTCCTCAAAGCCTACTACCAAATGCCATTCCCTCCCTACCCTCAAGATGCCAGTCTGAACCTCTACTAGTACCTGCTACCAACCATCCCATCCCACACCAAGTTGGCCTGCTCTACCTACACAATACCTTTTGCTACACGTATCACTCATGCTGACAGGCTGACAACAGGCAGATATGGACCTCTACCAGATTTCCAAGAACCAGTGTTCTGGCCTCTGACCTATCTAGAAAGACCTAAATCCTGCTTGAGATTAATCTGCCTAGTAGCTGGATATCGAATACCACAACGAAGCAAGTCACAGTTCCATTTTAACGATTACCCAATTTACCTAAACTGCAATCACATCATACTAGCTTTTATTCACCCCTTCTACTCTAAACACAAACTGAAAATTTTCAGACCTTTCACAACTTGCTTCACCAGTTTTTCTGGGATGCAGATCTGCAGCTGTTCCATTCTCACTCAAATCAAGAATCATGACACTTTTCTTTGCCTATCTTCAAACCCTTGACACCACACCACTTCCTTATATAAAGTAGCGAACATCTGCCATACTTAAAATACATTTAACAAAGGAGAATATTCCAGAGAGAGGAGGGGAGGAAAACACCCACAGACTTGTATTACGAATAAATAATCACTTGGAGATATTTCTGATTGGCGATATGGGATGAACCTGAAGTACTTCATGTTTTATAACTTTATCTTAAACCTTAAAATTTAGATCATCGTACTAAGTTAACATGACATCACTTGAATTTGCAAACCATTCATTGAGAGAGATATAAGCAAATTTTAAGCTAGTTTCTACAGGAAAATATTACAAATACGAATTTTCACCCCTAATGTGACTTTATGGTAAACTATAACTATGCAAAGTTTAAAACACTTAGAAAAATCTGATCATGAGTACTTAATAATTTAGAAATACAAGTGATTATTCGATGTTAGTAATCCAACTTCAAAACAAAAATTTCCTACTATTCCTTTCATTCTCTAGATTAGTTTAATTGAAGTAAATCATAAAACTGAAAGATGAACCATTATAGCAATTTCCATTTACAAGTATTTATCTGCAGGAACAAAGATCATCTCCAAACAGTGCAACCAAGTAAAAGAAATAAATCACTCTATTATAAAAATGCATATAAACCAACTGCATGCTCTGTACATTAAAACTACCTCACAGTTTAAACATGTTGACCTGTTACATATAAAAGCTTATAAAAAATAATTTAAACTAAAAAAGTTCATAACCTAATCTAAAATTAACAAATGTAATCATTAAAATCCACTTAAGTTTTCAAAAATAAAAATTCACCTATAGTAAAACCTTGTGCCATTTGCTTTCTTATTCTGCTCCAAAATGTAGATCTGTACTTTCAGAATAAGGAAAATAAGTATTGTCTTTCTATCTCTCTAAAGCTCTCCACAAATTCTTTCACATAGGATGCCTCAAATTTCTTTATAAGCATTCCTTCACATTTAACAAATGTATAAACTAAAAACGGTGCTTTATTTTAACATAAAATTCAAATAAGCTAGTCTCTAATAGTGCTCATCCCACATACTGAAAAAAGTATCTTCCTACATAATTTTTAAGGACACATTACATAAAATTCAATTTCTGCATTGGAACAAAATTATCCCGTTTCACTGCCCTTTTGAATACAACATGCTGCTTCTACAAAGGTCAAAAATCAAGAATTTTTTTCAAGTAAATGCAAGAATTGGAGAAAACATTTGAAAATGATAATTACAGTAAGCAACAGTGGCACTGCTCAAAGCACTTTACAAGCATTAGCTCATTCAGTCCTCCTGACTACCTCTGAGGTTGGTATTTTTACTCCATTTCTATATTAAGAAACTGAAGGACAAAGAGATAAAGAAACGTGCTCAGTCACAACAGATAGTAGGTGAGAATATCCAGGATTCCACTGTAAGCTGCTCCAGTGTAGAGCTGTACCACCTAAATGTAGCAACCATCACTTAATATGTATCCAAGTTATTTCACAACAATTTAAAGATTTTGTTTCATTTTGTGGCAAACAAGATAAAACATCATAAGTATTTTAAGCTATCATCATAAACCCTAAGAAATAAGACTTCAGACAACAAAACCAAGCAAATGAGATCTGAATTAAAGAGGAAACTCCCTTTAAATGATTTTGATAATTTTAATGTGAATTATTACATGACAATAAATGTAAGTATACATTCGTATGGAAATATCTGACAAATACCTTTCAAAAACTACTACAAATGCCCCCAACTCTCAAAACCCTTCTGGGTTGGTAAATTTAAAGTACGCAAATATCAAACTTTACCAAGATAATCTGATAACTCACCTACCCAGAACTCGGCAAGTTAAGTCACTAAGTCCAATGTCCCAAGTATTGAAACTCATTCACTTTTCTTGAGAGGATCTCACACACACACTAAGGAAGGGTTACTGATTTTTCCCTCATGCAGAATTACAAATTTGAGTATCATGCCCACACCTAACAAAAATTAGAGAAGGAAGGGTGAAGGGGGACATGGATCATGGTGATAAGTACATCCAAAAAGTAAGGCAGAAAAATATTTATTTAAATGACTTAAAAATGCAAGGAATCTAATGAACAGAAATATTTGACCATATTTGTTGACATTTCTTCCTTTTTGTGTTTATATTCATTTCATTTTTTTGAAAGTCCCAAGTGACTCTGATCCTCATTTTCCTAAATGACTTTAATACACTGTAAAAGATGCTTTTCCTGAAGTGTGAAATTAATGGCTTAGTTGTGTAATAAATGGAAATGAAAGGCTGTTACATATCCTTAAAAAAAAAATGCAAGGAATCTGATCAACAATCCAACAAGGAATCACAGTAACTGACAGTTACAAATGAATACCCTCAGTCATCAAGAGGTTTAATTATATTCTGCATCCTACTTGAGACACAAAAAGAATTGCATATTTAACTTTAGCATTACTTTCACCCAAAGTAGTTAAAGTGTTTTATTTTTTGATTCTCAAAGGAATAAACTCTCAATTACCCAGTAAACTCAACTAATAAATTTGAAAGGAATTCATTTCAAAGTTCTAAACAGCGAAGGTTTTACAGTTTCAAAGCTTAAGAGCACTTTGTGTACAAAAGTTACCTGAAAGCAAGCGGGAGATGAGGAACATAAAGTAGAAAGTCTGTGAGAACACAAGCTAAGCGAGTGTCTGTAAATACTAGGCTTAAAATATTTCCCACAAAACAATGTGTGGGCAGTAGGTGCCACATCAGCAATGCTCTATTTATACTCTATTTGCCCTGAGTCTAAACCATTCGTTAATTTCCGTTAATAGTTTGTTAATACGAAGCAGTACCAACTCTTCCCAACTATAAGAAGAGACAACGTCCCGATTTACTGTATGAAAACCAAAACTGGGATTACACTTACAGAACATGCTTACTCCCTGCAGTGCCACCAATTTTTGCTTTATGGAAGCACACTCTTCTCGAAAAAAGCAACTCTCTTTTAAACTCCTTTTAGTTTTTAAAGGATTGCGGGAGGTGGTGCTTAGCACGCAATGAAAGTTGTTATCAAAAGAATTGTTACAATACTCGACAAAATTCCCTTTCAAACCAGGCTGCAAAACATTCTACTTTCTGTAGCTCCAAACAAAACTGTAAAGCTCACAGTAAATAACATATAAGGCCTTGTACTCTCCTCTAGCAAGGAAGTCTAACTCCAAACAGGAAACTGTTTCTCAAAGGGTCCAACAATGAAATCCTATGAAACCCCAACCCAGTCCTCAGGAAGAGATTTAATATTGAAGTGCCAACACACTTGCCTAGGTAGAAACTGAGTCAACACTCAAAACTTCCCTGTCCTTCAGGCATCCCGTGCAAGTTTCAGCAGGGGAAAAAAACTGCCCTTACAAACAAACCAAACACGAAACACTTCCTTTAAAAGGTCAATCTACACAAAGCCTCCCAGAAGATAAAGTTAAAAGTGCTACTTCGTCAAGTTTTTCCCTCCTCCTCCCCCATCGGATGGGGGAGGAGGAAGGAAGAGGCTGGGAAGGGAGGGGAGAGGAGCTAAGTGTGCCGGGCAGTGGGCGCGCAGAGGTGACCCCGCGGCCCCGCCGCCCATTCCCTCACCTTTCCCTCGGGCAGGAAAGGGGCTGGGGAGCCGAGCGCCGCAGGAAGCACCCTCAAGCCCTCCGACCGATTTCTCCGCGAGAGCAAGGTGGCAGGCAGGACGAGGAGAGGCGGCGGCGGGGTGCGGAGCTGCCGCGCAGGGACCGCCCCCCGTCCTCTCCCCGCGGAGCCTGAGGGGAGCCGCCTCCCGGCACCGAGAGGGTCAGGCCCGGCGGCGGGAAGCGCCCTCGGGTCTCTTACCCATGCTGGGGGCTCCCGCAGGGAGAAGCCGGCGCCCGCTGCTCCTCCTCCTGCTGCTTGCGCGGCCGCTCTGGCGGCTGGAGGCGGGCCCAGGGCTCCGCTCTGCCCCTCCTGAGCTCAGGCGGGGCGGAGAGGCGCCCCCATCCGCCCGCGGCGCTCCCCGGCCAGGGCCGTCAGCGCAGCCCGTGAGGCAGAGGCGGCGGGGCGGCGGCTCCCAGCGCCTGGACGCCACCAAAGCTGCGGTGGGAGGGCCTCCCTCGCCCGCTCCGACGGCGGTTTCCCAGCTCGGGTCGGTCCCGCGACGCGGAGCGGGGCGCGGGGGGCGGGAGGGAAACTGCTGGTTCCTCCCGGCCGCTGGCTCCAACCCGGAGCGCCGGCCTAGCCCGGGCCCCCGCCTCTCGCTGCTCCGTCAGCGCCCACCGTTCTGGATCCCAGCGCCGCACACTGAGGCGGACACCCGCTAGGGACCGGGAAGGTGCCGGGAGCAGGACCCCGGAGCCGGGAAATCTCGCGAGAACACCTCGCGCTCCCTGCTCCACCCCCTCGCGTTCTCGCTCACCACCCCACCGCCCGGAGGCCGCCAGGTGTGGCGACGTCACGTCTTCCCCCGCGCCCAGGTGCAGCAAGCTGATGGAGAAAATCCGGAATAGCTGCGGCTAGTCCTCAGCCCCGGAGTTCAGAACATCTGGTACGGGCGTTTTGTATGGTTTGTGGTCGGTCTCAAATGCGTAGTTTTGCTGATAGGCAAAGTGTGCCTGGGTTGCTCCACTTTCCTTGTCGGCGATGGGGTGTTGTTTTCTGCAGAGCAGTGGGTAGGCTCTGAGGGACCTAAAACGAGGCGGCGAGAGAGCAACCCCACTTTCAACCTTAGGAGGCCCAGCTGCTACCGGGACCCTGCAGTTCTTTATTTTGCAGTTCCTTACAAATCAGAAGCATTGCTTCGTCAGAAAATAGACAGACACACAAAATTCTATTTTACTAGAAATAACTTATTAGTCTCTTAGCTGAAGGCATTTTCTAAATCCCTTTTCTCTTTTGAAAATAGTTTGTTACCTGATCAGAAAGGAGAAATAGCCATGATTTGAAATATTGCCAGACATATTTTCAAGTCTAACTATGAAGAATAGCATAGAATTATTGTGACCAAGCATGAACCTTTCTTAAGAGTTAGAAACAAAGGTAATTAGTTACGCCAGCTTTTTACTTCTCCTGTTTTAAGTAAATCCAATTCTCGGACATAGGAAGGTGAGAGCAACATCACCAACTACTGTGTCTGGTGCTTTTTAAAGAAATTATGTCTTTTAATTCTCACAATTAAAATTCTCAACACTAAAACTGCCTTGCCCTTTGGTACCAGGTAAGCAGGGTTTCTGAAACGCAGCATAGCCATTTAGTTTCTGATTTATTTCATTTATTTCATTTAGCATAATGCCCTCTAGGCACATACATGTTGTCCCATGGTCAGATTTCATTCTTTTTTCATACAATGAGTAATATTCCATTGTATGTGTGTGTGTGTCACATTATCTTTCATCTATTGTTGAGCACTTATATTGCTTCGGGGTGCATATATCTTTTTGAATTAGTGTTTTTGTTTTCTTTAGATAAATACCCAGAAGTGGAATTGCTGTTCTATTTTTTATTTTATTTAGGAGCCTCCACATTGTTTTCCATAGTGTCTCTAACATTTTGCATTCCTACCAGTGGTTTTTTCTTCACATCACCAACACCTGTTATTTTTTGTCTTTTTGATAATAGCTGTTCTGACAAGTGTGTTGTACTATTGTGATTTTGACTTGCATTTCCTGATGATGAATGATGTTGAGCATCTTTTCATGTGTTCTTGGCCATCTGTATGTCTTTAGGAAAGTGTCTATTCAGGACCTCTGCCCTTTGTTCAACTGAATTTTTTTTTGATTGAATTGTGTGAATTCTTTATATATTTGGCCTATTAACCCCTTATCACTTACGTCATTTTAAGTATTTTGTCCCATTCAGTAGGTTGCCATATGTTTTTCTTGATGGTTTCCTTCACTGTGCAAGAGCTATTTAGTTGGATGGAGTCTCATTTATTTATTTTAGCTTTTGTTGAACTTCCCTGAGTAGACAGATCCCAGAAAATATTGCTAATACTGATGTCTAAGAGCTTACTGCCTATATTTTCTCCAAGGAGCTTTATGGTTTCAGGTCTTACATTTAAATCGTTAATCCATTTTGAGTTTATTTTTGTGTGTTGTATAAGAAAGTGGTGAAATTTCATTCATTTGCATGTAGTTCCCCATTTTTCCCCACTCTTTTTCTTTCGTCCTTTGTCAAAGAAAAACTAACCATATAAGTGTGGATTTATTTTTGTACTCTCTATTCTGTTCCACATCTCTGTGTGCCTGGTTTTGTGTCCATACCATACTGATTTGATTATTGTAGCTTGGTAGTGTAGTTTAATACCTAGGAGCATGATACCTTCAGTTTTGTTCCTTCCCAAGATTGCTGTGGCTTTTCAGGGTCTTTGTGGTTCCATACATATTTTAGGATTATTTGTTCTAGTTCTGTGAAAAGTGATATTTTGATAGGGATTGCACTGAATCTATTAATTACTTCGGGTAGTAGTATGAACATTTTAACAATATTAATTATTCTAATCCATGAGTCCTGGTATATCTTCCCATTTATTTGTGTTATCTTCAGTTTCTTTCATCAGTGTCTTACAGTTTTCACCTCCTTGATTAAATTTATTCCTAGGTATTTTTTTATGCAATTATAAATGGTATTGTTCTCTCAATTTCTCTTTTTCACCAGTTAATTAGTAATGTATAGAAATACAACAGATTTATGTACATGAATTTTGTGCCCTACAACTTTATTGAATTCACTTCTTAGTTTTAATAGTTGTTGGTGGAGTCATTAGGGTCTCTCTATATAGTTATGTTGTTTCCAAATAATGAGTTTTACTTTTTCTTTTCCACTTTGGATGCCTTTGTTTCTTCTTCTTGTCCGATTGCTGTGGCTAGAACCTCCAATACTATGTTAAATAAAAGTCATGAGAGTAGATGTCCTTGTCCTATTCCTGATCCTAGAAAAAAAGCTTCCAACTTTCTACCATTTAGAGTGATGTTAAATGTGGGCTTGTCAATATGCCCTTTATTAAGTTGAAGTCTGTTCCCTCTTTACCCACTTTGTTGAAAGTTTTTATCATAAATGGATGTTGAATTTTGTCAAATTATTTTTCTGCAACTATTGAGATATGTTTTTTACCTTTTTGTTAATTGATGTATCACAGTGATCATCTTTCAGATATTGAACCATCCTTGCATCCCTGAAATGATTCCCACTTGATCATGGTGTATGATCCTGTTGATGTATTGTTCAGTTGAGTTTGCTAACATTTTTTTAGGATTTTTGCATTTATATTCATTAGGAATATTGGCCTGTAATTTTCTTTTTTTGTGGTGTCATTGTCTGGTTTTGGTATCAGGGTAATGCTGGCCTTGTAAAATGAGTTTGGAAGCATTCTTTCTTCTTCAGTTTATTGGAATACTTTGAGAAGAATAGGTATTAACTCTTTTTTAAATGTTTGGTAGAATTCACCTGTGAAGCTCTCGGGTATTGGACTTTTGTTGAAATCTTTTTTGATTACTGATTCAATCTCATTACTATTAATTGGTCTGTTCAGATCTTATATTTCTTCTTAATTCATTCTTGGAAGATTGTATGTTTCTAGGAACATATCAATTTTTTTTTAGGTTGTCCTAATTGTTGGCATATCAGTGTTCATAGTAATCTCATATGATCCTTTGTATTTCTGTGCTATTCATTGTAATTCTTTATAATTTCTGATTTTGTTTGGGACCTCTGTCTTTTTTTTTCAATGAGTCTGACTAAAGGCTTATCAATTTTATTTATCTTTGCAAAGAACCAGCTCTTAGTTTCATTGATCTTTTCTATTGTTTTTTTAGTCTCTATTCATTTATTTCCATTCTGATCATTATTATTTCCTTCCTTTTACTAAGTTTGGGCTTTCTTCTTCTTTTTCTAATTCTTTTAGGTGTAACGTTAGATTGTTTATTGAGATTTTTTTCTTGAGGTAAGCCCTGTATTGCTATATAAACTTCCCTCATGAAACTGCTTTTGCTGAGTCCCATAGATTTTGGAAAGTTTTGTTTACATTTTCATTTGTCTCAAGGTATTTTTTGGTGTCCTCTTTGATTTCTTCATTGACCTTGTTTGTTTATTAGCATGTTGTTTTAATCTCCACATGCTCATGTTTTTTTATACTTTTCTTCTTTAATTGATTTCTAGTTTCATGCTGTTGTGGTCAGAAAAGATGCTTGATATGATTTCCGTCTTCTTAAATTTATTGAGACTTGTTTTGTGGTATAACATGTGATCTACCCAGGAGGATGTTCTATGTACACTTGAAAAGAATGTGTTTTGCTGTTTTGGGATGGAATGCTGCATATGTCTATTAAGTCTTTTTAGTTTAATGTGTTGTCTAAAGCCAGTGTTTCCTTATTGATTTTCTGTGTGCATGATCTATTCATTGATGTGAATAAGGTCTTAAAGTCTCCTACAATTATTGTATTTCAGTCAGTTTCCTTCTCTTTGTCTGTTAATATTTGCTTTATGAATTTAGGTGCCCCTCTGTTGGGTGCATAGATATTTACAAGTGTTATATTCTCTTGTTGAATTGTTTTCTTTATCATTGTGTAATGCCTTTCTCTGTCTCTTTTTACAGTCTTTGCTTTAAAGTCTATTTTGTGTGATACTTGCATTGCTACCCTAGGTTTCTTTTCATTCCATTTCCGTAGAAATATCTTTTCCTGTCCCTTCAGTTTCAGCCTGTGTATGTCTTTAGATCTGAAATGAGTTTCTTGTGGGCAGCATATATGTGGGTCTTGCTTTTTTTAAACATTCAGTCACCCTATGTCTTTTGATCAGTGTATCAATCTGTTTGCATTTAAAGTAATTATTGATTGATATTTCCATTTTGTTGATTGTTTTCTCGCTGTCTTCATAGTTCTTCTCTGTTCCATTCTTCTTTTGTTCTCTTCCCTAGTGACTTGATGATTTTTCATTGAGTTTTGTTTGTATTCCTGTCCTTCTATTTTTCCTTATCACTATAGGTATTTGGTTTTTGGTTACCATGAGGTTTATATATAACATCCTATGTACATAGCATTCTACTGTAAGTTGATGGTCATTTAAATTCAAGCTGATTCTAAAAACATTACATTTTACTCCCATCCCCACACCTTTCATGTTTTGACATATTTTATATCTAGTTATTTTGTGTATCCATTGGCTTACTATTGTACATCTAGATTGTTTAACGATTCTGTCTTTTATCATTCATACTAGCTATGTTGGTGGTTGATCTACTATCTTTATTATAAGTTGATCTTTACCAAGTGAGTTTTTTCTTTTATAATTTTCTTATTTCTAGTTATAGCCTTTTCTTTTTAATTTGAAGAATTCCCTTTAACATTTCTTATAAGACCAGTTTGGTATTGAACTTCTTTAACTTTTGCCTCTCTGAGAAACTCCTTATCTCTCCTTAAATTCTGAATGCTAACCTTGCCAGGTAGATTATTTTTGGTTGTAAGTTTTTCCTTTCATCACTTTAAATATTTTTTGCCAGTCCCTCCCAGCCTATAAAGTTTCTGTTGAAAAATCAGCTGGTAGTCTTATGGGGATTCCCTTGTATATAATAGTTGTTTTTATCTTGCTGCTTTAAAGATTTTTCTATTTATCTGTAACTGTTGACACTTTGATTATAGGATGTCTTAGTGTGGGTCTCTTTGGGTTCATCTTATTTGGGACGCTCTGTGATTTCTGGACTTGAATGTCTTTCCTTTGCCAGGTTAGGGAAGTTCTCAGCCATTATTTCTTCAAGTAGGTTTCTTTATCCCTTTCTCTCTCCTCCTTCTGGGACCCTTATAATGCAAATGTTAGTACACTTGAAGTTGTCCCAGAGGTCTTTTCAATTAGTCTCATTTTTTAATTATTTTTTTCTCTTTACTGTTCCAGTTGTGATTTCCATTACCCTGTCTTCCAAACCACTTGTCTATACTGCCTGCGTCATCTAATCTGGTGTTGATTCCCTCTAGTGTATTTTTCATTTCAGCTATTATATTCCTCAGCTCTGATTGGTTCTTTTTTATATCTTTCATCTGTTTGTTGAAATTCTCACTGTGTTCATCCATTGTTTTCCCAAATTGGTGAGCATCTTTATGACTATTACTTTAAACTCTTTATTTAGCAGATTATTTATCTCCATTTTGTTTAGTTCTTTTTCTGAGGTTTTATCTTTTTCTTCCCTTTGCAATATTTTTCTGTCTCCTCATTTTGTTTGACTTTCTGTGTTTGTTTGTGTATATTAGGTAGCTCAGCTATGTCTCCCAGTCTTGTAGGAGTGTCTTTATGCAGAAGGTGTCCTGTGTGGTCCATTAGTGTAAACCTCCCCTGGTCATCCAAGCCCAGTATCCCAGGGGTGTCCCCTGGATGGACCGTGTGTACCTTCCTGTTGTGGCTGGGTCACAGTTTGTATGGAATGACAGCTGTGAAGGGCTGTCCCCTCACACAGCTGTCTGTTAGGCCCAGCTGCACCTGCTACAGGCATGCTAGTCGGCAAGGTTGGCCCCTCCAGCCTACCTGAGATGCCCAGCCATGACAGCAGTAGGCATGAAGGTGAGCAGGATTGGCTCCTAGCATTCCTGGCTTTGACATCTACTGGAGTGCATAGTGGATGGTCAGGACTGCAGTGTGGCTGGCTGTAAAGTCCCACTGCAACTGTTAAAAGTGCTGTAGTATGCCAGGCTGGGTCTTCTGGGCAAGGGTGCTTGGAAGGACCACCAGTGCCAGACCAGGCCTTCCACAAGCTTTGGCAGGACAGGGGCACTTGGAAGTAGCTCCAGTGCCATCAAGTCTGCCCACAAGGTGTATTGGTATGGGGAACCACTTGGAAGGAGCAACAGGCCAGTGCAGGCAGTTGGAAAGGACAAGTCTGCAGGGGACCACTGAGGCTGGGTAAGCACTGCAAACATAGTAGATGGTGCATATCAGAAATGGTGCCTGCCAACACTGGGCCAGGTAGGTAGAAAAAAAGTGAAGAGAAAATGGTGCCCTCAGTGCTACCACCTTTTGAGAATGTTCCTACTGATCCCAGCCCCTTCAGCACATACCCTAAATTAGTCAGTGGATCTCCTTC
Source organism: Manis javanica (assembly GCF_040802235.1). Lineage (NCBI taxonomy): Eukaryota > Metazoa > Chordata > Mammalia > Pholidota > Manidae > Manis > Manis javanica. Next base: position 41,950,521 of record NC_133171.1, read on the forward strand.
ACATGTAACCCAGGCACTTTTCAAACTGTTACCTCTATGCTGGGACTCAGATGGAGTGAAATTGTCCTTGCAACTTTTAAGACTGATGTCTCAGTTTCCTACTGCCCTCTGGCTCTCTAGAATGTGAGCCCCACTGGTTTTCAAAGACCGATGTTATGGACATTTATCTTCCTGGTGCCAGTCCTCTAGGATGTAGAGTCTAATATGAGGCTCATACACCTTGTTCCTCAGGGAGGGCCTCTATGGTTATGCTCTGTTTCCCACTTGTGGGTGTCAGAATGGGGATGTGGATTCTGAGTAAACTGTGTCTCCAACCCTCCTACCTGTCTCAGTGTGGCTTTTTGTTTATATCCTTTGTTGTGTATAATCTGTTAGTCTTCAGTTCATTCTCAGAGAGAGTTGTTTATATGTAGCTGTTGATTTGGGTGTGTCCATAGTAGGAGGTGAACTCAGGATCTTCCTATTCCACCATATTGATCCTATCATCCAATAAATATTTACTGAATATTATGTTCATTGTCCCCTACCAAGCAAGCCAAAAACAAGAAAAAAAACTGAAGTACAGCCCTTACTCTCAGAGATTTTGCATTCTACCTAGGAAGTGAGACGTGAACACATAGTTTATTAATAGTACAAGGTAGTAAAAGTCAAATGCCTAAGGATTTAAAGGAAAATAAATTACTATGGGAGAGGCAAACTTCAGGGAAAAGGTATAATTTGAACTAAAGCTTGGAGGAAGGCAATAATTTCAGCCTGGAGGAGTCACGGAAATAAGGTGTGAAGGTGGCTATGAAAATAGAATATTCCAGAGCCATGATGAAACCTACATAGCTCTGACAGCCATTAGGAAATAAACCCTCTTAGATTTGGAAGATTGAGGCTGGTAGGAGGCAAAAAAGGACTCATGAAAGAAGACATGGAATACTATAATATATTGGAAGAGAACTCAATTATTAAGTCTCTAGGATTCCAGATGTTTCAAGAAGAAAAACCAATAAAAAGAACTGAAGAGAAGTTAAGGAAAATAGACAGAAGGAGGGAAAAAGATCACTAGATTTGACAATAAGGTTACCTTTGAAAGTACAATTTCAGAATATATGTAACAAGAAAGTTAAGTCATTTAAAGATTTCAGTGACTGAGTGATAAGGAAGTAGAGGCCACAGATAGATAAGATGACCGTATTTTCTTAACCAGGTGATCTGACCCCAAGATAAAACATTTACAATCATTTCTATCTTTAAAATCCCAGGATCTGTATTATTTTCATAATAAACCATGTATTTTAGAAGTTTGAAAATTAAAATAAACAAAATCACTTTGCCAGTTCAGAGGGCAATATCCCACTGAGGTAATGTTGAGATACTGGATCATAAAAATTGGAAGGATCAGGTAATAGGACTCATGGGGAAGGTTGACAGAACTGAAGTAAAACTAAGAAGCAATCACAATCCCAGAGTTAATGCTGTCTTCCAGTGGAAAAGCCAAAGGAAATCCCAATACAAAAATGAAATCTAGACACTTATTTTTAAGCTTACAAAGTGGCATGTAAATCTATGTTCCAAACTTTCAAGTACTAAGCAAATGTTAGGTATTCATTACTCCATGGAGCTCATTTCATCTTGTAAGTCTTACCTCCCCAATGAGACTTTCAAAATATGGCACTATATATACTTACACATTTTTAAAAAGTTAACATTTTACTCAGCTCCAAATACTGCTTTCCTCAGCAATAACTAATAGGTGGTAGAAGTGAGAAGATAATCTCATACTTACTCTATATTTAGATTTAACCTCAAATTCCTTTCAGTCAAAAACAAACAATCTTTTCTTTTTGCCTTTATTTCCTCTATTGCCTCTGTAACAAATTAGGGTTTTTTCTGTGCTCACCCTTCTTTGCCTTCCCAGACAAATGGACTAATAGCATTTTCTTTTATCCACTGACTACTGACCATGTTGATCTGGTATCAGAGAATATTACAATCTCTGTGAGAATGACAATTTCACACCAACCTAATTCATGCTAAACTGCCAATATTTCTTCTTAATGTTTTCTTAGGAATTTATCAGAAGATACCTATATTGAAAAAGTCATCTACCTTCCTTCTTCCTGGTAAAAACTATTGTAACAAGAAAGAGTATGCTGAAGAAGATTAAATATTACCTTTATTGTGTTATTTTTAAAACACTCATTTAGCTCAGACTTTTTAGGCAACTAATTCTTTTTGTTTCTCAATTCTTAGTTCCACAGTACTAGATTTCCTCACCAGTTTTCTTACTATTATCTTGTTTTGGCTAGTTCACTATATACTTAAGCACAAATTACATCAATGTATAACTTGAATTTTAAAAATCATTCTTTAGAAAACAGTCTCAGGAAATAATAACCTCAAACACAAGTCCTATAACTGAGATCATTGAAGCTGGAAAATCTCCCTGCTCAAACTGGTAACCCATCAGCTTATAACAAAATCCTGCTACTCTGCCAGCAACTTGGGGCTGAAACATATGACCACTTTAAGCACTTTTCATTATTGCACTTTAGGAAAAAAACTTAATTAAACACACGATGAGTCCATGCAAATGACTCACCACTTTGCCACTGCAGAAACATTTTAATAATGTTATCTGCAGTTTATTTAGCATTGGTGTCATTATAAAACTCGTGTATGATAGGTAAGTCATAGAGCCTTGTTCCCTCAAAGACAGTCTTTTTCAAGAAGCACTGCTTTTTAGAAAGTTAAAGCTAGTCTCATTTAAAGGGTCATATATTTTAAGTAATTCCAAATGACAAATACATTTGTATTTTTCAAATATCAGCAATGCAATGATGCACACAATGTTATATAAAGAATTTCCAATCATGAGTACACATTCATTACACTCAGCAAACATTTACTGGTCACCCATTATAGATCAGCATCTGCTCTGTTATAAACATAGAGATAGAAAATGTAGGCCCTGCCCTCAAGAGAGGAAGTGTTGTGGAGCTTTGGGAGTACATTGGAGTTGCCCAATAAAAAAGTAAGGAAGGATATTCAGACAGCCAGGCCTATGGGTACATGTACAATCAAAACCCTGGGATGCTTTTCGGGGGCCCAGGATTCAAGGTTAAACATAGAAGAACCCATGTGTCATTGGTATGATCTGAGGTCTTATCCTAGAAGTTACAGGTCATTAATGAAGGGTTTTCATTGTAACAATTTAATGATTTGCTCTTTCAGCCAGTTACAATCACAGGAAAAAAATAACATTTTTCAAATAGATATGAAACATTTGGCTCTATAAGCATTAATTAAGTACCTTCTGCCCTTGGCCAATTAGTAAATTTGTTTTTTACTAATATTAAATAAAACATTTAAACTAATGTAATATACAAGGAGCTATATATCCTGGGCACTGTGAGAAAAGCAATGCAGCAAACAAAAACTCTGCCTTTAAAGAATGTTATTTCTAGCTAAGAAGTCTTAGAAATGCTCAACTGTTTTGAACTTATTCTTATTTAAAACAAGTCCATCTATTGCAGAGAATATGCATTTAGAATCATCATGGCACAAACCACTAAACTGGCCACATTCTCATTTTAGTAATGAATGTGCAGTATTCTTATTTAGATCACTTTGCAAGTTTTAAGCAGTAAGTATAAATGAACTGTTGCTCAATAATCAGAAGGTGATATTTCTATATATTACAAATTGCTACAGAGTAGCTTTTACAAATGAAAATATTAGTAATCTGTGTTTTCTTTACTTGTGAGTTTGTGTAAATGACAAATAGGGATTTTTTTCTTTTTTTAAATAATAACCCAAAGGAACTCTCAACAGAGGATTCCATCTTTAATCATTACCCTTGAGCATTTCTGCATCTAGCCTAATGTGACACTAAAAGGCACTCACCAAATTGTTCTATTTGTGTGCTTCTGCTAACATAGCCATAAAGTGTTTCTGAAACAAGAAGTGGAAACTTCATTTCAAATCCCTGTAACTTCCTTAATTTCACAGACGACAGTGCAGGTTATGTCCCATCTGACATTACCTCTTTTAAACTGCCTGTTCTGTCATTATTTTGATGCCCAGAATTGAATACCTGCCAACACAAAAGTAGCTCATAAACCAAAACGTTCCTCTCTGCAATTCCTGAGTGTTCACATTCCATTCTGCTTGTTTCCACTCCGCATCTCACCACTCCCACAACTGCACCACATTCTATATGTGGCTCATAAGCACATCTCCTCAATCCCCTTGTCAGCCCACACTCCACCGCCCACCTTTGCCTTTTTGTGCATCTACTTAATTATCTAAGGACAAATTCAAGTGAACCATAGTACACTTCGACCTCCTTACTTCTGAGATATAAACTAATATGTCCAGTTTATAACCAGAAAACCTGAGTCTTTCTAAATGATATCCTGCACACTCTGCCTGCTTTCTTCTTTATAGAATTAATTCTTTAACATGGATTATGTCCCTTTTTTCCTCTCCACACTCATATCTCTGATTCAGACCCTCATAATTTTGTACTTGGGCTACTTTTTCGTCACCATTAGTTTCCTAGGCTATATCCTTTTTTTATTCTTCCTTCCCTGCCCTTTTCCTCTATCTTACACCAATATCTCTTAACTTTTTGTCCTTTGATTGTCGACCCAGTTTGCCCAGTAAGGTAATCCCTGCATATATGTAGTAACCTCTCTGATCTCTTGACTCTCCCTCAATACAGAATATCTTTTCATTGAGTAATCTCAGACCTTACTGAGACTATTTTATGGTAACAAAGTTTTTTACAAATTAATAACACAATCTCAATGTAATCCTTAAAATAAATCAGCAAAGTAGGCAAGATCATTTCTTGTTTCACTCACAATATCAGTGACAATAGCACCGTTAATAACAGCTAGCACCATCTGACCATTTTAAGTCTCAAGCACTGACCTATACACTTAATACACCTCATCTGATGTGGTCCTTCTTACAATGCTGAGTGGTAGTATCCCCATTTTAAAGAACAGGAAACTGAGACCAGTAATTACCTTGCCTAAGAGCATATAATTATTAAGATGCAGAGCCCAAGCTTGAACACAGGGTTGATTCGCTAGCTAATATTCCATCCTATCTCAAGTCATTTTGCTCCTTGAGCCATGATTTCTTCTTTTGTTTAAAGAGAGAGAGGAAGAGAGAAATGGGTAGGAGGAGGGTTTAAAGGAATCCTCCTTCAGTGGTTTGTTATAAATATCAACCAGGAAAGGGCCTGGCACAGAGCAAGTACTTGATGCCAATTTCTTTTCTCACCTCTAAGCATTCATTGAGGTCTTCCTCTGTGCCAGATAGTCTACAAGGTGCTTGTGTAAATTAGTATAGACATGCTCCCTACCCTCATGGAGCTTATGGTCTAAGGGAGGAAGTTGCAGTTCCCAAGTACACAGATGAGTCATCTATATTACTTCTACATGCCACCTCCTACATGACTCCTTTCTTAAAAGTGTTCTCTCCTCCCTCATAAACACTGTGTTTTTACCTTTCCTAGGACATTTGGTCTATTTTCTTTTGTAATATAGCTATTATCATAAAACTTAAGTTCCCTGTTAAGATGTCCTTGAAGACTGGGTCTGTGTCCTACCTATCTTTGTATTCTTGCCAGCTATTAACACATAGGAGGCTCTGAATAATTATGTACTAAATTTAGCAATAGACACTAAAATTATTTCTCTTTGTCCTCAAGATTTCAAATTATTACAACAGCATACAGATCAGGTTTATAATCTTATGAATGCTGTCTTACAAATGAATTATTTGCCACTGTGGTAAACTCTTCCTGGAGATGATTAGCTAAAATGTGATTACCTAAGATAATATGCTTGATTAAGTGGTTCCTTATCTTTTTTAGTGAAAGGGTCCCTATTGAATAATTAAGTAATAATTTTAAGTTAATTTTTACATACCTGAATTTTTTTAGAAATAAAAATCTGAGAAGTATATTCAGAATGAATATATTCTGTTTATTGCAAGGTGACAATTGTTTCTAAGAGTTATGGGGTGGGAAGGAGCAGTGAAATAAATGCTGATAGTTTGAGAGAGATGCCGGAAGCGTCTTATCTATCCTATAGTCTGCATCCAAGCAGGCAGGTACACACATATTTGTGTTTAGACACACATGAATGTTCTCTTTCCTCTGTGGAGCCACCACCTTATTCTTCAAACCTTACCTCTCACTCCTGAAAAGTATACAGTGAATTAAGAAATCCAGACTACTCCAACACTACCAGATTGTGCTCAAAATATATTAAAGAGTCATTACTGGGTGGTTAGGAAATTAGTCACTACCTGTGTGCAGTTTTAAAGAAAGAAGACCCCGGGATTTAGATGCACTCAGTGTTTCAGAATCTGATTAAACAATTAAGTGAAACATTTACAAAACAAAGATGTGATCGCCACACTGCAGAGTTCTGTTAAAAGACAGTGAGTTTTCTGAGACTCAGGAAAGTGAGGCTATGCCAAGAGAAATGGCCTTAGAAAAATTCCTGTTTTTAATGTAAGTTCACATACAATCTCTCTTCCCCAGATGAAGTGTTAGTGAATAGTATTTGAATATTACTTAAACCAGAATGAAAGGGAAAGGACTTCATGGCAGACACTTTGTAGACACAGGAATTGAAAGCACATGGGGACAGTTTTATTTGTGAGGGGAGAGCCCTGAAAAAGAGGAACTCTCTAATTTAAACAAATTTATTGAAGAAAAGAAATGTCAGACAAGAGGCCTGAGAGGAAATCTTATTTACTCATTCATTCATTAACTTGTGTTGGGAAGAGAATGTTTCAACCATGACTCAAGATGAGTGTTATTAATGAAGTGATAAATTACAATCAAATTTATGCAGGATAAATAAAAATTTGACTTATTCTTAACCCCATGTACTAATCACATCCACATTTTTGTGCTTTCCTTCTGATTATATAAAAAAATACGTTTTGTACATTTCCAACAATACAGAAACATGTAAAGTATAAAGTGAAAGTCCCAAAGAATCCTATGTGTCATAACAACCACTAGTAACAGTTTGGTTTATACTGAGCAGAATTTTTATTTGTGCTCTTACATAAATGGCTAATCATGATACTATATCTATTGCTCTGCAACTATACCTTTTCCAGCCATCAATAGACATTTTCCATGCCAGTGAATTTATTTCTATGTCAAGTCGTTGCTTCAGATGGTACATTCATTGTTTTATTAAACCATGACCAATCCTATGTCAGTGACCTTTGAATTATTTCCAGGTTGTTTCATTTTTTGGAATCATAAACACTGCCTTAGTGAACATTTATACATATATTTTTGAATGCTTGGGTGAAATTTTTCATGGAAGTGGTATTGTTAGATCAAAAGACAACCAAAAGTGTTGTACCAGTTACTCTTTTCAACAGTGCATACTGTCACCAAAACTGAGGATCAGCAATCCTTTGAATTTATTGCAAATGGTAGAAGAAATACTACTCCTTGTTTCAGTTTATATTGAGGCTAAGAATCTTTGCAGATTGACTATTTTTATTTCTTGGACTAAAAATTGCCAGCCTTCCAGGCCATATCCTTGGTTTATTTTCCTACTTATGTTATTTATCATTTTTCTCGTTGATTTCTAAAAATGTTATTTTAGGGATATTATTCATTTTTCCAAGTATCCATTTGCTCTAGATCAGTTTCCCCTTTTCCCTTTGGTGTGTGTGAGGTAGGAGGGAATATGAAGTGCTGCCCTCTGCAGATTGCTTTCTCAGTCAGTTGGCTTCCAGTTGAGTTTAGACAGGGAGGCACTGTAGAAGATTGGAAGGTGTTGGAAAGCAGAATAGTGGCCCCTCAGAGATGCCAAGGTCCTAATCCCTGAAACCTGTGAACATGGTATGTCACACAGCAAAGGAAATCGGGTGGCAGATGGAATCATTTGTAAATCAACTAAGCTTAAAATAAGTAGTGCATCCTAGGTTACACAGGTGGGTCCAGTATGATCATGAGGGTAATTCTTTAAAAGTGGACGAGGGAACCAGAAAGAGGGTAGTATGAGAAGGACCAGATCAGTCATTGCTGGCTTTGAAGGTGAAAGAAGGGGCGGTGACCCACGGCAGATAGCCTCCAGAGGCTGGAAAAGCCCAGGGGACAGATTCTCCTCTAATGCCTCCAGAAAGAAACTTAGTCCAGCTGACATCATGTTTTTAGTCCATTGAGGCCTGCTTCAGACTTCTGAATAATAAACTTTTAACTTGTAAAACAATAAACTTTTATTGTTTTAAACCACATAATTTATGGTGATTTGTTGTAGCAGCAGAAGGAAACTAATACAGAGGGCCAGAGGAAAGGAATAATCCATCCTTGCTCCCTGTTCCAAGTAACATTTCCAGCATCCACTAACTCCCTCTGGCCTGTTTCCACCAGAGAGGCCTACGTGGTTTTGGTTTCAGCTGGTTGTCCTTGGCCCCTGGACTCTGCAAACACATCTTCCCTTTTCCTCTCCAGTTCAGGGGTTAAGAGGTACCTAAATTGGTAGCTACCAAGGTGCTTACAGCCTCTTTTTGGCTTTTCACCTCTTCCATCACCAGTGAAAACAATTCCTGTGTTAGATTCTCTCAGTCTCAGATATTTAGAGTTATGTTTTTCCCATCTGACAGAGTCTGTCCAAACTGTTGCAAGTGTGCTTTCCCAGCTTGATGTTTGTTTTTAACTTTGATGGTGTTTTTATGCCATTCAGAAGGTTTAAACTTGTATGTAAACTTACCAATCTTTTTGTTATGACTTTTGAGTTTCATGTTACAGTTGAAAGGTATTTCACCTCCAAATTATAAAAATTAATAACCTATTTTATCTAGCTTTAAATTTCATATTGAGAAATAATAATCACAAAAGTTTATGTGTCATAAGTACAGACTGCTGAATTTTTCCAAACTGTAAATCCCCTAGTCATATTATAATTTCACTTCTTACATTTAAAGTAACATATTTGGATTTGATTCAGGGTGAATGGGTTAAGACAGGAATCCAGGGTCATTTTTCATTCACTGACTAGCTAGTCATAATGTTTCATAACAGTAATCCCATATTTCTCCTACAGATCTGGAATCCCACCTTAGTCATATACTGAATTCTGTGTATACTTGATCAATTTCTAGACTCTGACCTATCTACTCATATGTTCATATTTCACTGTTTCTTACTGAATGTTTGAATGTAAAATTGTGCTAAACACCGTGTACCCTAATTATTCATCCTCAGAATATAAACTGTTTTAAAATTACAAAAGAACTTTGCCCCCACAGGAAAGAGTGAGTCAATATCAAAAGTAAGCTCTAGTCCAGTAATATAGTTAATGAATTGTCTTGTGGAACCTTGTGCAGATATTCATCTTTCTGCTGCCAGCTTAGCAGGACATGGCATATGTAAATATTCAGTAAATATTTACTCTTCTTATAAAGTGGTTCTTGCGCCTGGGAGAGCATTGAAAGTATGCTAAATATACATTCTGACTAAATTCCAACTGATTGAATTAAAAAATCAGTCTTCATCAGAAGTCATGTTCAGAGCTGGATATGACTATCCTAGCTTGAAAATCTGGCCTACAAGAATAAAACTGAACTTTTTATTAAAAATTATTATTCCAATTTCATTTGCAATTTTAAAAGTTCAGTTTTTAAGTTTAGCTTTTTCAGGAACAATGTTTACATAGCACTCTTGCCTGCTCAGGTGCTCCTGTGGTCATTGTTAAGCATATTTTGCAGGGCTGAAACAGTAGTGGTGGGCAAGATACTTTTAGACTGGCCTTGCCCAGATAGGACACTGCTGTAATTTTGCCACCAAATTTTCAAGCTTCCCTCCTTCTCCACTGGTAATAAACTAGAGGAATGTTTCCAGAGATTCACAAGTATATGGAATTATGAGCATTTTTAAAAATCTTATTTTGTTGTTGTACTAGAAAATTGGTGGTTGCTTCTCTCTTTTTTCTCTTCATTTCATCTCTTCAGTCTTTACTGTGTCTGAATGAAGATAATTTAATAGGGATAACATTGTATGTGATTTTGGAGTTCTTCCTCTCATGAAATATTGAAATGGTAGAATTGATATCTGTCTTTAATTTCTCATAACACAATGACAAGCATTACCAAGTAAGAATATTTTCTTGAAAGATCAATTGTTCATTTGATAAGAAATAACTAAAATTAAGTATGCTTTGTAAACATTTTTTTCTTTAATGCCATGTATGGCAGCATTCCAAACACTTCCACAAAAATTGCAATTACAGAAAACATAATCTTTATTTTTTTCTTCCTTGTATGTTATTTAAAGCTCTATAAACATTTATGGCACAGCAAGAGTACAGTGTTCTTCCCAAAGTCTTTCTCAATATTTACTTTTACACTCAATCAGCTTCTAGGCTTATGATTCCTATCTCTATTCTCAGAGCCAGCAATTTTGCATTTTTCTGATCTTTCTTCAGTAGTTATAGCTCCCTCTACTCTTTGCTTCTGCCTCTCTCTTCCACTTTTAAGGATTCTCGTAATTATACTTGCCCACCTGAATAATGTAGGATAATCTCCCTATTTTAAAATCAGTTAATTAACAACATTAATTCCATCTTAATTCCCTTTGGCCATGTAATGTAGCATATCCACAAGTTCCAAGGGCTAAAATGTGGGCATGTTGGAGAGCCATTAATCTGTCTACTGCAGCATGTATATTTCTATACATTTTACAAACCAAGATTTAGTTGCAGAGAACATAATCTACTCCAACTAGTTTAAGCAGCAATGGCCTCAGAACTGTTGGCCGAATAACTGACTAGACTTCAGGTAAGCTTCCAAGGGTTATTTCCAAAAAACACAGTTCAGAACTAGGGCCCCAGAGAGCTTATAATACTGATAAAATCAAGTATTTATCTATGGAATCTGGAAGTTGTGGATAGGGCTGTTGTCTGTGAAAGGCACATAATCTCCACTATAATCAGAAAGCTGCCTCTGCTATATTGGTAATCTGGTACTACACTGATGAATCCTGTCACCTCTGCCATTACCCATACCAGCAAAATGGGTGCCTCTTGCCCTGTCTCTCTCCTCACTTAGCTCAATTTCAGAATCAAGTGTCTTACAAATATATCTGATTAGAAGAACCCAAGTAACATCAGGAACTCTGGGCATGATGGAGTCTGGGAGATGTTATTTTTAGCTTTTTAGCCTCTGCAATATAGGAAGTCATAATTGGAGGAGGTTGAGAATGGATATTAAACAAATTAACCAAGATATCTACTAGAAACATAGTATGGAATGAAATTCAAGAAACCAGTACAATGGATACAGCTTGGAAGGGGAATTGAATAATTGGATGGGATGAAAGGTATGCTTTATTTTCATTATCTGTCCTTTATAACTATTGAAATTGGTATTGTGCTCATTATTGATTATTCACAACTAAACAATTTTATAAATGTATAGGACAAAACAAAATAAAATAAAAATAAAACTATTTCCATCCATTCTTATACAGCTGGTCTACAGACTAGAGTAACCACATCAGCAAATACTTGCTGAAATAAATGTGTTTTCTGTTTGGTCTAGTTACTAAAGAGCACAGTTAGGTAAAGCAGTAATTAATTATTAGAACTTAATTTTGTAGTACTTTTATTTTTTACAGTATGGGTAAAAATAATTTTCCTGTTACTTGGATTTTTTTTTACTTTGCATTTTTCTCACATTGGTTACTTTCCCATTTCTTCGTGTGACTAGTTAACTAATATATACACAAAAGACTGGCTTTTAATTATCCATTACTTGGGTAAGGCTAACCATTTGGACTGAACTCCACAGCCAGGAACCACAATTCCTCTGTTAGCACCTGCAAAGATTACAGACATGTCAAAGGGAACCGTTTTTACAGATAGTCTTGCAAAAATAAAACCTATTAAATGAAAATATTTTGGGGAGTAAATTAAATACAATGCTAAGCTTGAGAGATTAGAGGAAGGATGTATTTAAAGAAATGGGGACAGAACTGGGGAATCCAGAGGAATTGGTAGTTTGACTGGGGAAGATAATGAGTTGATGTGTTCAGTGTTTGTGTGGGTAGTTGGAAATGGTCTTTCAAATAGCCCAGGCTGAGCAGTCAGTTGAAATGAGGAACTGAAATTTAAGAGAAGGCAAGTCTGCTGGACATATGCATTCAGTAATCATCAAACTCATAAAGCCTTTATTATAAAGGTCTATGAAATCTGCTTTACTGAAGGATAAAACCGTGTTTCCAGTATTCAGAGTGATGTGTGTCTCACTCTGAGTAATATAAAATGAAACCTATTAGGAGGAATTGAGTAGAAATGGTAACCTGAGGCTTTCTCTCTGAGATATGTGGTATACAGCTCTAACTACAGTTGGCTTATTGATCCCTCTGGGCACATGTCACTGAATTGGCCTGTGAATTGCCAGAAGCTAAAGAAGTGAAAACAGTATAGTCAGCCCCTACATGCCCACAGTGCAGATCTGGGAGAATATGACTTTATATTCTCCCACGCCAGCTTTACTGAGGTATAAGTGGTATAGAAAAATTGCACATCTTAAGTGTATGCAATTCGATGAGTTTGACTTATGTATATGCTCTTGTTACCATCACAATCCAGGTAGTAAACATATCCATCACTTCCAGAAGTTTCCTTATGCACCTGCCTAATGCTTTTCCTTGTGGTAACATTAGTTCTATTCTCTCAACAAATTTTTAAGCACACAATGCCTCATTTTTAACTATATGTACTGTGTTGCACAGCACATCTCTGAAACTTACTCATATTACTACATAGTCAATGATAGTCACAGGCCTTTGGAATTGAGCCACTGATTGATTTAAGCAACTGGAAATACTTAACAGTCCTTTATGCCCTACACACACACACACACACACACACACACACACATACACACACACTAGCTATAGAAGAATTGCCTTTAAAAGTGAATTGCTGACTAGAAGTAGAAAGACAACTCTTGGCTGCTCTTAATACTACGTATGTAACTATAGGAATGTGCATATACCCCCCAGATTCCCTGGAGAATTCAGTGGGTGAGGAGGAAGAAACTGCGTCAAGCAGAGATCTGACCCATGACCAGAAATCTGACTGCACCAAAGGACAAAGTTGCAGACACTTTCAGATACAATCACAGTTGCCTAACAGGAGGGAACTGCGGGGAAGCAGAAGGCCACTTGCCTGGGGCTGCAGAGCCAAGGCTGGCAGCTGACTCAGGCCTTTTTTGAGTTGGGCAGAAGGAATGCTGCTGTGGAACTATGCATAGAGCTGGCTGGTGACCTTCCTGTTCCTGTAATGCTCAGTATAAAAGTGTTGCTTTGGCTTTGTTAATAATTCTTGAGACCACGGTGCTGGAAAATATGGCTCTTGGAACCAGGTATCAAGCAGAATAATCCTGTTGCCAAGATGTTCACCTCTGTAATGTGATTTCCCATTGCGGAGGGACCCAAAGTTACTACCTGGTCCTCCTCCTCAAGTTATTTGAACACAGAGGTGTTCTGCCTTGTTCTGTGAGCCCCTATGTGCTTCCTTATGGGGAGGTGGGGGGATTGGTGAGGGTGCGGGGGGAGGTGGATGGAATGTATCCAGTGGTCGGCAGAGTAGGGGTAGGGGGAAGAAAAGCCAGAAAGTCCATGAGAGCAATGACTCAATGTATTATTCTAAACAGTGGCATCTCCTTTATTTTCCCAAATGAAATTGTATACACAACCCTGACATAGAAAAGCAGAGCTTTTGTGTTTGGGGCTAGATTGTTGTAATTTAGGTCCCTTGTGCTGGACTCCAAAAGCTGACCCTCTTAAATTTTGAACACTGTAAAAATTGAGATTCATTCCTTTAAAATACCAAATGTTCTCCTTTACAATGTAGAAACCTGTGCCACAATGACTATGTTAAACCAGAATCTATTCATGATTTAATACCCCTTAGTATAAATTAGTTTAAATCAGATTTCTCTTTTTCCTTACTAGCTAAAATAAATGCACTAGAGAATGTTAATTTCAATGAAATAGAGGGGAAATAAAGTATGTGGCATTGTGAGGTAGGGTAGACATAATGGAGTGCCTCTGGAGGGGGTTCGGCACTGCTTTCGATTACAGTTGACCAACGTAGGATACTGTGACCATGAGGAGGGACCTCTTGCCAGTGTATATGGCAGTTAGGCCACTTGTTGCTTGTGTGACCTTGGGCAAGTTACTTGACCTCTCTGTGCTTCAGGTTTCTTACTTCTAGCATGGCCAAAATAATAGTATGCATCTTACAGTATTGTTTTGAGGATCAAATGAATTGGTATTTTTTAAGCCTTGGGACCACTATCTGACAGCATAAGTACTCTGCAATTGTGCAAAGTAACTTTTTGACCCAAGATCCATAGCACCAAAAGGTATATTCGCCTTAAAGATCACACACACTAAATCAGTTATATAAAAGTTACCATTTCCTGGAAACTGATCCAATGCTCTTGGCTAGGAAGAATTAATATAGTCAAAATGGCCATCCTGCCCAAAGCAATAGACAGATTCAATGCAATCCCTATCAAATTACCAACAGCATTCTTCAACGAACTGGAACAAATAGTTCAAAAATTCATATGGAAACACCAAAGACCCCAAATAGCCAAAGCAATCCTGAGAAAGAAGAATAAAGTGGGGGGGAATCTCATTTCCCAACTTCAAGCTCTACTACAAAGCCATAGTAAACAAGACAATTTGGTACTGGCACAAGAACAGAGCCACAGACCAGTGGAACAGATTAGAGACTCCAGAGACATTAACCCAAACATATATGGTCAATTAATATTCTATAAAGGAGCCATGGACATACAATGGGGAAATGAGAGTCTCTTCAACAGATGGTGCTGGCAAAATTGGACAGCTACATGTAAGAGAATGAAACTGGATTACTGTCTAACTCCATACACAAAAGTAAATTCAAAATGGATCAAAGACCTGAATGTAAGTCATGAAACCAAAAAACTCTTAGAAAAAAACATAAGCAAAAACCTCTTGGACATAAACATTAGCGACTTCTTCATGAACATATCTCAATAGCCAAGAAATGGAAGCAACCTAAGTGTCCATCAGTAGATGAATGGATAAAGAAGATGTGGTACATATACAGAATGGAATATTATTCAGCCATTAGAAGAAAACAAATCCTACCATTTGCAACAACATGGATGGAGCTAGAGGGTATTATGCTCAGTGAAATAAGTCAAGCGGAGAAAGACAAATACCAAATGATTTCACTCATCTGTGGAGTATAAGAACAAAGGAAAAACTGAAGGAACAAAACAGCAGCAAAATCACAGAACCCAAGAATGGACTAACAATTACCAAAGGGAAAGAGACTGGGGAGAATGGGAGGGTAGGGAGGGATAAGGGCAGGGAAGAAGAAAGGGGGTATTATGATTAGCATGTATAATGTGGGGGGTGTGGGAAAGGGGAGGGCTGTGCAACACAGAGAAGACATGTAGTGATTCTACAACATCTTACTACACTGATGGACAGTGACTGTAATGGGGTTTGTACGGGGGACTTGGGGTAGGGGAGAGCCTAGTAAACATAATGTTCTTCATGTAATTGTAGATTAATGATAACAAAAAATATATAAAATAAAAATAATAAAATAAAGTTACCATTTCCCTGACATGAGCATATAGTTTCACTTTATTCTGAAGTAATGTGATGACAGTTGGTCTTTATCCTCAATACAATGCTAAAGAAATCATAATCATTGGCATCAAAGAGTATATTACTGTAAAGAATATAATAATGTATGATAATTTTTGAAGAAAAGTGTGAAAAATTTTGCAAGTGCAATATGAAAGTTAAAGAGTTTGTCACCAAACAGTATCCTAGCAAACAGAATTATCAAGTGTGTCTATTTGCCAATAGTAAGTGAAAGTTTAATTCAAATGTTCTAGAAGAGAAAATGGTTGAATAGATAAGAAACTTCACAGTACTATGCAGGTGACTGAGAGATTTACCCAAGATTTAAAGACACTATGTAAACCTACAACTTCTGATTATTCTGCTTATTTTAACTACTCCAGCCCTGTAATTCTGTGACAGTAATATGGATGTACAGTTTCACTGCTGAAACGCATTTCATCCACTCAAAAAGCATTTAGTCCAACCAGCTAACTGGTACTTCAAGCTATCCTTGCCAAGTACAATTCAGTCCATGCTTCAAACCTACCTTTAGTTGGGAATCAGCTATTTCTTGAGGCAAAGAAACCTTTCTTTCAGGTATCTGTGTGTGAGGGTTCTTTATATTACTGTGTTTCACTCTGCCCTCAGAGGGTCTGACAGAATAAGTCTAATCCATCTTTCTCATTGGCCTATTTAAAAGTGTGAAGATAAATGTCTTATTCCTGAGTCTTCATTTTTGCAATCTTAGCATCTCCAGTTCTTTCAACTCTTGCCAGCTGATAGGTTTTAAGAACCTTCCTCCTCCAGCTTAATAGTCTCCATTCCAGATTTTTCAACAAATTTTTAAAATTCATCCGATGCTCTGACCAGTACAGAAGTGAGAGATCTACTGCCTGTCACTCTAGACTCTAGTATAAACGAAGCAATGAACTCTTTAGGTGAGAGGTTTTTCCTGGAGTTTCAGGTCTGATTCATTTGCCCCTGTTAAGAGTTAAATTCAACTTTTAGCGATCTTTTTCTTTTGCATTATTGTTTATTGACATTCAGTCTACTCACTCTCTGGTAGTTTCATGTCATCTGGAAATTTGACAAGCAGGACTTCATTAATGTAGAGTCAGGGACAAAGAGCTTTGCCCCACACTATCTCCTTCCTGCTGACACTGTCACCATTGGTACAATTAATCATCTTCTAAATATTGGAAACATTTGCAGCTAGACTGGACTTACAAGTAGGTGAGGCAGATGGGTAGTTTCAAAGATGGCATCAAGTTTCTCCAACTTATCAAAATGCATTTCCAGTTCAGTCTCCATACTTTGGATTCTAAAAGTATCTGAGATTTCTCTTCCTATTAAAATGAGCTAAGTGACACTAAATCCTTCACTCTTATCTGGGTCTGAATTTATCAGCAAATTCCCTGACAGCTGATTTTTCACAGGGAGTAGAGTAGAGATAGCAGGAAGGCCCTGAGTATCTGAGAAGTAAGAGGATTTGAAAGAAGACAGGAGATACCCTAGCAAATTCTACTTACTTTAGCCTATCCATTATTTTTGGACCTCAAACTCTTTTCACAGTTTTATATGATTACCTGAACTTTCCTAAGAATGTAAAAATACTCTCATTTTTTTCTTTGATATAGCATAGAACTTTCTAATAGGTAGCAAGTCTCACCTGAGTGATAAGCCAAGTAACAGAGTAATGACTAGTCAGTCTGAGTCTCATTAATCATAGCACTGTAGACTTCCTAGAAATAAAAATTAGATACTACATAAGAGGTTTTAAATTAAAAATATTTTATTTTAAGTCAATGTAGCATTTAATATAGTATCAGGAAACTCTTTGTACATATTCCTTAATAATGGTCATCATATACAAACATACCCAGTCTTTTCTTCCAAGAGATGCTCTTAGATTAGTTTAGTTATGTAAGGAAGATTTACTTATCAACAAATACATTTTAAAAGGCACATCATGTTTACTTTGGGAAAAATTTAACTGCTTTAGCATGAAAAATTGCTATATGCTCTCATAAATTGGTGTTTTGAATTTTTGTGTTTTCTACTTCTGAGAATCAACTGCCCTGTTTCCATTTGTGTTTTGTTTACAAATAGGACGTAATAGAGATTGTAAACACCTCCCTACAAATGACTCATTGTGTGAGTAGTCACATGCAGTAATTAAAAAGGTGTGGTGGCTATAATCTTTATGACAGTTGTGTATTTAGCTTTGACATTTTTTTAATAAATCAATGCATTTGTATATACTATTTAAGAATTTGACTTGATGACTATATCTGATGGATCCAGAGAAGATCAATGTGCAATAAATTTGGAGAATTAATATCCTATTTATGGTCCTCTCTGATAACCTGTACTGTGTCATAGTATTTCTTTTCTTTCTCATTTATTAACTACCAATCTATTATAGTATAAATATAATAGGAATAACAGAATGATGTAAAGGTGTATATTGACCCAAAATGTCACAGTGGGTAGCAGGTCTCAGCTAAGTGATAAACCAAGTGAGAGTAACAAGATAATTGTAGTCCTATTAGCACAATCCTGCCAACTTTTTAAGAAATAGGAGCAAACTGCCTTTAACATCCTGATCTTTTGTATTACTGGTTGTGAAACATTTCATAGTTTTGCATAGGATTGGGAGGTTCAAAGAGTAGTAAAACCCTCTAAATACCTTGAAACAACTATGTTGAAGAGAAAAATAGTACCTTTGTCTACTCTCATTCCAGTAAATTTAGTGCTTCCCAAGTCATTAAAGGTAATAACATTGTGCACCACCGAGAAGATAGAGTAAACTTATTCTGAATGGTGTGGTCTTGAATAAAGTCTTAATTAAAAGACATCTCAAGAAAGAGTAATCCTAGGCAGCTAGTGAGTTGAAGACTTAAATGTTCGCTAGGTCATAGTTTCTCCAACTGTACTGTACACGTAAATCATGTACAGATACTATTGAAATGCGGATTCTGATCAGCAGCTGGGGAGAGAGCAGCTGAGACTCTGGGTTTCTAACAAGTTTCCAGGTGGAGCTGATGCTGATGGTCCAGCCACAAGGGACTCCAAGACCCTCTCCAGAGCTGACAGGAGAAAGCCAAATAACAATGTTAACCTTGTTCAATGAGCTAAAGTATAAGAGTAAATTAAAAAGCCCCAAACACAGGCCACCTGTTATATTAGTATATCTATTTCCTTGTTTACTTCCGCCTCTGGACTATGTCTACCTGACAAGCATGAATTGTCTTTATCAATAACAAGAAAGACTCATGCTTACCCCAAAGTCATCTGTCTCTTAACTAAAAACACACCATCCCTTGAAAATTATTGAGTTTTTGTGAAGCTGTGAAAGCTGTGGTTATGTATAAACAAATGCCCATGAAGAAAGATGTGCATACAAACAGCAGGTGATGAGGAAAAGCTATGAGAATCAAGGATGTTTGGTACATAGAAAAAGTTCTCCATAGTAATTCCTATTTGCCTTTGGATTCAGACTGGGATACTCAGATGAAGAAGTATTCATGTATTTTCTGTACCTGAAAATGAAAGAGCCATATATTTGCATGAAAAATAGTATGAATAACTGAATTCAATGTACTGTAAACTGCCTCTTATAGTTGGAATAGGAATGGGGATTAGGGTGGGTAATGGCAAACCATTACTGAACACCTGCTATATAAAAACTGCTTTATATGGATCATATCATTTAATTTCCATTGAACCTTGAGAAATAAGTACAGTATCAAAGTACCCATTTTACAGTTGAAGAATCTGAGACTCAGGTTATAGAATTTGCCTAAATTTATGTATTGGCAGAGCCAGACTTTCAAATCTATTCTTTGACATAAAAGCTTGTCATATCAGTCCAATACATTCAAAACGATAGATAGATTTCTGTTTTGATGTTGGATTGAGTTTTGTGAAATACCTAAAAACAATAACCACTATGGAGTGGGGTGTGGCTAGGAATGGTCACATGAAGGAGAAAAGCTTTTCCAATTAATTTTTAAAAATAAAAAAGGTGTAAGTATGGAAAATCTCATAAAGCATATAAAGTTACCAAATGAAAAATAAAATCTCTTCTGCCTCTTCAAGGAACGCATTTGGAATCTCGAGGAATGGAGATTCAGAATCTCTAGGAATGGCGCCCTAGCACCAGTATGTTGTAGGGGTGCCTCCTGATGGTTTTGAGGCAGAAGAAGGTGAGAACTCTGACCTCAGTCACCCCTAAAAGCCAATCCACCACACTGAGGCTCTATCCCACAATTTAATGGGTTTGAAGATTTGTTTCCTTTTTTCAAAATCACCTTGAATCTACAAGCATTTGTTGAAAAAAAAAATGCAAATGGCATCATTTTCCACCACCTAGTGGATTTGAAATTCCAGAACAAAGTTGGTGAACAGATTGGGTTTATATCCACCTGTCTATGCTCCCAACAAAAGCATCACGTGTCTGTGAGTCACAAGACCTGGCTGGCTGCTTCTGGCATGTGCACTGACTGCATCTCAAATCCTTAGCAGGGAGGGAGGCTACAAACGAAGAGCTGTGTTGTTTTTGTTTTTGTCTTTTGTTGTTGTAAAATCTGTTTTTCGCTGATCCTGAATGGAAATTTCATTTGAAACCCTATTTCCTAGAAGCTATGGAAAGGTTTACATTCACTTCCAAATTTCTAGTGGTTTCTTCTCGGGTGCCAAAATGCCCTTGATACTGTTCAAGCCTCATTTTAACTTCTTAGAGTTCAGTATGGAAATGACAATTGTGCTTTCAACAGAAAACCATTGCCCTTAGGGAAAAACTGGAAATACACAGTACTTTGTCAAAGTCTCCTTGATAGCCTACAACTGAAGATAACTTGTTTACCATGTAATTTAATATGGAAATTATTCAATGACTACAGTTCTTCAAACAGCAAAGCTCAAAAAGTGCTTTCTCCTTCCAGAGTTGCAGTTAGTAAAACTTAGCTAGGGGATTAAATTCACCTTGCTGTTATGTGAACACAAAGATGAAGGAAAAAACTTACAGCTGATCACCTGCCAAGTGGAACACTTCGATGTCCCTGTTAGTTACACTTAAAAAACGGGACACATTTTATTTTAAGTGTAAAAAAATGAATCAGTCTTGTCTTTTGTCTTCAAATGTCTGTGCAAAAGTGGCCCTAGACACAGGAAATTCCGGAAAGAATGCTAAGCTGAGGCAGTGAAGCATAGATGCTATCGAATGAAACATAAATGCCATTTTCATTTTTCAGTCTTTGATTAAGTAGTTAGCATATTTTAAGGAATTTTGTTTCTGGCATGAAAAAAGACCGAAAGTATATTAAAGTACAGAATCAACCTGTACATCACTGCCTACTCTTGGCTAATTTCAAAGGTTAGTGTTTGTATATTTATAATTTTAAATAAAAAATGCAGAAACTCTTGACAACAGTTTCTAGAAAAGTATGGAATGGTCAAGTACTTTGACACTAACAAATTGATACTTATCCCATTTCAAGTTTCCGACTGTATCTAGGGTATGGCCATCCATTGAGATGTAATGCCAATTGTACTTTAAGCTAATCAGCTTCGATCTGAAGCAATTCAAAGTTTGAAATCACTAAAACAAGAACAACAACTAAAATGAGCGAACCATGAGAAGGGTATCATCTATCAAAACAAAAACAGCAGCAAGACTTTGACTATATCTAATTTATTTAAAAAAACAAAAACAAATTTCTTAGATTTTTCTGGCACAGAACCATACAGATCTTTCAGCTTCTCTTTTGCTTAACTATCCAGTAGTGTTACCCCACAGCAAATTTGGAAAATTTCAGTAGTTTTCCTATCCATGTCAACTATAAAAACCCAGATTGGTTTTATTGATAGGAGCCACAGCATAAAGAAGTGTGACAAGAAATGATGTAGCCATGAGGAAGAGGACAAGGTAGCAATTTAAATAAACTAACTCTCATTGCTCTTCCCGCTTCCAGGGAGAAAAAGGATACCTTCTATGGGTTCCTTGGGTAGTGATACCCCAAAATGTCAAAACTTTTGTGATATCTATCCAACTCTCTCTGTTAGGTTCAAGTAAAAACATCTTGTGTACGGCCCACCATGCACAGCACAGCTTATCATGTCCTCTCATATATATTGATTTGAAATTTTGAAGATTTGATATTAAGCTGACCTGAAAGGTAATTTTTAAAAATTATTCAATAACTTGAAGTGCACAAATACATCACATAGTTGTGTCAGAAATCATTCATTTAGGTGAAGGGAGAAAAAAATCAAACAAAAACAAAAAAGAAAAAAGTCAAAGTCATTCAGATATTTATTCAACAAATATTTATTTATCATGTACTTTATGCTAGGCACAGTTCCAAGTTCTGAGGAGATTTTCCTACTCTCATTGTAATTAAAGCATGTTTTTAAAAAATAAAATTTAAACTTGATTGATAATGCCTATTCATAATTTAGCTTGCCAAGATTTAAAAGAAAGAATTCATTCACAAAAGCATAAGCTAAAAGGTATAAAATGAGAATATCTAATTGTGACCCTTTCCACTTTCTGGATCAAAAATATTAATGTAAAGAGATAGAGTGGTTGAAGTGGTTTAAAGTGGCCAAATGTGGTAAAATTCCCACTTCCCCAAATGGTTAATATGGTTTTTCTATATAAGGGATACACAGAACATATGTCTTAACCACTTTAAAAATATAGAAAATGTAATTGTGCTTTATACTGCCTCATGGTAGAAAGTATAAATACAGGAGTTTAGGTACTCAAAACTGGGCAGAGATGCAGGTGGGCTACTCCCAGCTGGATGTTTGAAGCAGCACAGGAATCTTGAGACCCAGAAGCAGGAGGGCAAGGGAAGAAGCAGAGGGGAGTAATGTTGGTAGGGCAGGGTCCCTACTAAAGGCACCAAAGATGAGGCTTGACGAAAGGACGTAAGAGTTGACTTACACAAAAAGCTAGTTTTCAGATACTCTTTCTCCTTCTCTAATACTTCCAATGTTCTCTTTAGCCTTTCTGGACTGATGAGTTTAGAGTGAATATTTTCCTCATCCTGTTCATGAAACCCTTTACTCGTACTCTTCTTAGTGTTCCTACCAAATATATGGACCCTGTATCTGTAACGTGGCTGTGTTAAGGAAAGAATATTGTTTTGAGCTATTTAATCTAGTACATCAGACAAGTCACTAAATTTGAAGAGGCCTCAGCCTGTGTATGTAAAATGGAGGGGTGGGTAACACATCAAATATAAGAGACTGGGTAACAGAAAACTTGGCCTTAGCTTGCTTAAACAACTGAGATTTATTGGCTCCCATAACTGGAAGTCCAGAGACTGAGCAGACTTGAGGTTAGTTTAAGTGATTCCAGCTCCTGTTTAACAATTCTCCTGGCTATACTTTTCTCTGAGTATTTGGCTCGTCCTCAGGGTAGCAGCTCTCCTGATGATAAGATGCAGAATTTACAAGCTTCATATCCCTACCTCACAGCATTGAGAAGGAAGAGGGTCCCTTTGGTGCTCTTTTAAACAAGGAACAGTCTTTTCCTAGATGTTTCCAAAAAACTTCCCTCCTTGTTGGCTCAAATTGGGTCTCATTCCAATGCCCAATCCCTTTGTATTAGCTTGCAAGGGCTGCTGTAACAAAATAACCACAGACTGGGTAGCTTAAACAACAAAAATTTATTTTGTCATGATTCTGGAGGCTTGAGATCCAACAGCTAGGGGTTGGCAGGCTTGGTTTCTCCTGAGGCCTCTGTCCTTGGCTTAGAGATCTTCTCCCTGTATCATCATATCGTCTTCCTTTGGACATGTGTATGTCCAAATTTTCTCTCACAAGGATACCAGTTATATTGGATTAGTGCCCACCCTAATGACCTGATCTTAACTTAATTACATCTTTGAGGGCCCTGTCTCCGAATGGAAGCACATTGTAAGGCATTAGAGAGTTAAGACTTTAACATATGAATTTGGGGAAGACACGATTCAGCCCATAATACTTGCCAATAATAGCAATGACCTGGGTGGAAGATTAGCTTAGGCTAAGATTCTGAACCAGAGAGACCATCTCCAAGGCTACGTTAAGTCCATTGCCAAAATACACTTGGCAGCACAGGGAAGGTGGAAGACGAGGTGGAAATTAGGCCAACAGAGGGAACCAGCAACCAGCAATATTCATTATAGGAGGGTTGGGTTAAGTAATTGCTAAGATCTCTTCTAGCTCTATAACAGAATGATTCAAAATCCCAAGTGTTTTTCATCATAATGTATTACAAGTTAATGTATACAAGGAATAGATGGAGCTTTGATGGCAGTAGACCAGAAATGGGGATGAAAAAGTTATATTGCTGGAGAACCTGGCAGGGCAGGATGACATTATCTCAGAAGTGTGGCTCTATTATAACTGTTGATAGTGGCAGTGGAGAACAAGACCATGAACTCCAGTCAACTGTGGGTGAAGGAAAGGAGTCAACCAGCTGTATGTGAGGAGAGAAAAAGATGGCCCAGCATGTCCTACATTTCATCATACTGAATCTGATAAGAGTTCTATAAATGTCAAAGCGTGCTGATAAAGACAGTTGACAGAAAAGCTCTGTAGCTTTGACTGGATCTTTAATTGCATTAGTTTAAGCCAGGAGAAGTTGATGTTTCATAGGCGAAAAATGATTAAGTATTGTCAATTTCACATCAATTTCATGGTTCAAACTAATGAAGACCTTCCCCAATAGACCTTAAAGACATGTGCTCTAAATCAAAGCAGCAAATGTAAAGGATTTATGAAAGAAAAGGTGTCCCAGAACATAAAATCACTTTCAGCCTGATGGTCCCCATACATTCTATTTATGATACAATATAAAATGATGATAATGACAATCTTGACTGATACGAAGCTTAATAATATTCCATACAGTCTGTTTTCCATATCTGGGGAATATATAATAAATCTAAAAGTATTCAAACAAACAAAAATTGTGGCAATTTTTAGTCCATGGTTATCTTTGACATCTTCCTTTATTTATATTAAGTAACTGAATCCCCAACTATAGATGGTAGAATACAAGTTTCTGAGTTTTATGTAAATAGTAGAAAATTGATTTCACTCCCTAACCCTACCATCCACATCCCTATCTTCTAATGTTATTGGCACTGACAAGACTTACTTTATGGGTTGTTTTGTTTGGAACTCAAGTTAGTGTTTGTTTTTAAATATCCTAAGGTATATACATTAAAGGTCCCAGATATGCTTTAATGGAAATGAAAAGTTGGCCCTAAACTAGGTGAATCCCACAAACTTATTATAATATTGGTTTTGGTTTAGACTTTAGTCTCATTATCTCCCCCCACAAATGTAGGCTGAGATTTAAACATTTTCTTTTTTAATCACAACTATTGTTCTTTATTCCACTGAAGTTGTTTAACTTCTATAGAAATTTTATGCTGAAGAAGTTTCTTATTGTTTAATATCTTTCCTTTTAAAATTATATTTGATATATTTAGGATTTACATTGATAAGGAAAAATTGGAAGGCCCCCAGGAATATTTTCTGTACATTTCTAATAAGAAAAACATCATTTATGGCAAGGGTGAAGCTATTCAGAGGAACATCAATAGGTTTCTGAATTTAGACTGTTTTGTTGATTTTACATGTGCTTCCTCAAAGAAAAATATAATTTTTTCTGCACAGAATCTAAGAAAGTTAAATTTCTTAGATTTTGCAATAGAACAAGAATGTTGCTGAAGATCTTGGGTAATGTTGCTGGTGGAACAATACAGTGTTAAATTAAAACGTAGGGAAATTATTTCTATTTGAGAAATTAAAGGAATGCCATTGTTATCTTTTCATTTTCCTTAATGTGATCTCTAAAAATATATTTCTATTATTCAGTTACTAAGTTTGTTGCAGTGTAATTACTTGTGTGACTATGATTGGCAGAGGCAAAGTGCAAAGTCATCTTTTTTTCCTTCATATGGACACAAGTACAGACCTGCATGACAGGTCATTGTGGGAGGTGTTTATTTTGCAATTAATAAGAGCTAGAAGAATGTTCTGAAGTTATTGCTTAATGCTCATCCTACCGTCCTCCCCCCATGCAGATTATTAAAATCAAAGTTGTAAAGTGATTTAAGTGAAGTAAAACTATGGGCTTAACTAAGTTAGTTGAAACTTAGAGATAAGTGTAAGCATTTGCATTTAGGCTTCACGTATGAAACGGACATGTGACTTGGAGGTAGGTTGCTCTAAAAAATCTGAGGATTTTACTTAATCATAAGCTTAAAATTAGTCAAAGTATAATATGTCTATCTTGTACTGCAAAAATACAAGTACAGTTTCAAGATCATGCCAAGTCATACTCCCACTGTCTGAACTGGTCAGTTCACACTTGGGGTATCTTACTGGTCAAAATTTTAAGAGTGATATGGATAAAATAGAGTGGGTGAGCAGACCAGCAAACCAGGTTGTGTGAGGAACACTGTATGGAATCTGGATGTGCTGAGGTGTGCAGGAAGGGAACCTCAGATGGAAAGAACAACAGGTGTACAGGAAAATGATACACACGTCTAGGAAACACCAAATAGCTTGGTGTGGCTCTAGTATAGAGTATGAGAATAAGTGGGAGAGATGGACCGGCCTCAATGAGGGACAGTCAGAAATGCTAGGCCAATGGATTCTGTGATGTTCTATAAGCAATGCAGAGACACAACTAATTTTTTTTTAACGTAAGGCAATGACAATGACCCAAAATGGTTATTTGGATAAACAAGTTAAGGCAGGGCAGAAAAGAAGGTGGGAGGTGGTTAGGAGGCTTTTTGCATTTCCAAGTGCAAGCTAACGAGAACCGAGTTACAGTATTGTCTAGCCTCCTCCTATTCCTTTTTGAGGACACCCAGCTACATACCACCCAACTGCTGACCTATGAAATGGAGTTATTGAACTACCCTTCTTCGCCTTTTCCAGTCTTCTTTGCCTTCATCTCTTCCCACTGGTCTTGGCTCCCTGACTTCTACACCCATGCATTTCATCTTACTTTTCTAGTATCTGGACACTGTATTTTCTCCTGTGCACTCCGCCCTGATTGGCTTTTCCATCCATCATCTCATGACGCCCCTGGCCTTAACCCCGTAGAGCACACTCCTGCATGTATCGGTCAGGATGCAAGGCTGCCAACGGAAACTACTCTAGCGCGTTCAGGCAGAAAAAAACTTTTAATTTAATTAAGGCTGTTTGGTACTTCATGGAGTCCCCAAGAGGGCTGGAGAGTCAGGCCCAGAGGCTCTGCAGCCAGAATCCATGCCCATATCATACTGTGAGGGCTGCTCGTGGGGAGAGCACTAGGGCTGTGAGCACAGGCACCCCTGCGTGCCAGTGACTCTGGGCGCTCCACACGGAAGCTTCACAGAGAAAGTTCTGGAAGAGTGATGCCTTTGCTGTCATTCTTGTGAAATGGTAGATTGTAAGGACTCCTGCTTACGATGTTCACTTATGGAGTGAAATCTTTATGATTCTGTCTGACTGGGGAGGTCTAAGTGCCTGCAGAAGTGGATGCACCACGGAGCTAAACAAACTTGAGCTTCAGGACCCCTCACTATCTCAGATCCCTTCCAAGACCTTGGTAGAGTCCTGGAAATGTCATAGGTTCTACAAAATTTGAAAAGAACAATAGTGTAACTGCAACTCTGCCTTTCCTGGCACACTTATTAAATTTACAAACGTTATCCACCTTGAGTTGTGAAGCTTAAAGAAACTTTTCTAAACTATCAAAAAATAATTGACCAACCTTGCTAAAGGAAAGAATAAAGTATCTTTCTATTCTTTTTTATAAAAGATACTGTAAAACCATTGTCCTGTGAAGAGGTAAAGGGTGTGCAGCTAAAATAATAATATTAAAGAGGTGCATTCGGCAACTAATTAATTTAAAAATTACATTATTTTTCTGGATTTGTAATGGTTGTGGTACTGGTTAACTTTTTAAAATTTCAATTTGTTTTGCTTTTTTTCTCATTCTTAGTTTAACCTACTTTTAAATTCATAATTTTCTTGCTTTTCATTTTTAAAAAAAATACAGTTTAATGTATTTGAACAGCACACTTACAGGAACAGCACAGAAAACATTACAAACATGTATTTGCATGTAGGACAGCTCAGAAAAGTGTGGTGAATAGATGGAATCTGCTGTATGATAAAAATGCTACAAACACCATTTAGTGCTATCACTAAGAAATTTACTTGTTTTAAAAAAATCCAACTGCTGACATTGTCCAGAAAAATTTAACGGGCTTATTTGTAATTCTTATAAAGTTGAACTGATGAAACTTGTTCACTGAAACATTTTGACTTACATTAATGCTTTATGTCCCTGCATTTATATTAAAAATTCACACACAAATGAAAATGAAAAAACTGCCAATATCTGAAATTTCTGTCCCCTATTTTTCCACTTACAATCACATACTTAGGTAGTTTTTGGCCCCATGGGGGGTGGGGGGAAATCTAACACTCACAACTACCAATAACAGGAAGAAGAGAAATTTTTTTTTTTAAGAATGAAGTGTTTCCCATAGTGGATTCTTAAGTTCTCCACGTATGCAGTGACCAGCTGTATGTCCTTTGGCATAATGTTGCATGTTATATATGGCATGGGTAAGACACAGGTTGGTGTCTTCAAAAGGGGGTTGGAGGAGTGAAGGAGTGGGGAGGGCAGGGGGCCTAAACATGATGTAGTCCCTGCCATTACACTTGAGCTTGTGTCTGGCATGTGGGAAGAGCACCTCTCTTGAGGAAATATATTGGATAGGTTTTGGAAAAGAAATGAGAGGCAGGAACACACAGCAGAGATACAGCATAGACACGGTAAGAAATTGGATTGTGCATGAGAAGAGATAAAGATAACTCTGAGAATTAGTATAGATAATCATCAGGATGATGCTAATAACCAGGATAGAGCTCGCAGAGCTGATACAGGTTCAGGAAGGAAGAGGGAAGACAGAGAGTTTGGTTTTGAACATTCTAAAACTCAGTTATGTAAGCCTCCGTAAGGACTAAAGTAAGCGTATCTACTGGTACTAATTCACCATCTCAGAGTGCGGATGAAAGGCAATAAAAATCACACTTACAAAATGCAATTGAGCAGCCAAGGGAGGAAAATGAGGTAGCAGATTGATTTAGAAAAACGCAATTGTAACTGACAGGCAAGTGTAACTAAAGAGCATACTAAGCAAAATATTACTCATCCTCTGATTTTAACCAAATATTAACTTTTTTTACTCTAAAATATAGCAAAACTAGGAAGGATTACCAAAACAAAACTTGGTTGGTTTACAGAAACAGTTATAATAATAGCAGCTATTTATAGAGGGTTTTCTATGCTCCAAATATTACACTAAATGATTTATATATATTACTTTCATTATTCCTTACTGGATTGTTATCCAGTATGACAGAGTCATTATTATTGTTTTACATATGAATAAACTGAGTCTTGGCATACATTACCTGCCAGTTTCAAACAGTAGTCTGGACTCTGAAACCCATGCTTGAGCATATAACCAGCATTATATTGCTTTTCAGCAGTCAGCTATCCTGCCTTTATTATTTTGCTAAAACACTCCTACATGGAGAGAGCATCACACAAATACATATTCTCTGTTCCGCCACAACCATGGCAAGTCTAATTTATCTTTGATAGCATCACACCCTTACTGAGAAACCAGGGCCCATTCAGAACTGCACAGAAGGATGTGACCAGGAAGACTGGATTCGTTGAATGACTGCCTTTTGGCAGCTCTGCTGTTTGGGGTATAGGACTTGCTTAAGGGAGAAAGCATGACTTAAAGTTTGTTTGAAAAACAGGAAGACAGAAAGTATGTGTACATCAGGGATTATGGTCTTTCTTTTCCTTCCATGATTCAGGCGGGATATTTAAACAGGTGAGCTCCAGGGAAAATGGGACCAGGCAGCTATGGGCATCCTTACCCAGGGCTTGTCTGAAGACATAGATGCACAGAGGTCATGAAACTGACCTGTATTCCTAGTCCACGTGAGGTAGATAAGCAATAGAGAGGAGAAGCTGTAGATTAACTGTTTTTCTCTTTCCATCTGTGCAAGCAACTGGCTACCTCTACCTGAAGTAATCACACCACAATTTTTAGCCCCTAAAATTTCTTTCATTTTATTTATTACAATTATTTGTCTTACTTATTTGCTTATTATTTGTTTCCCGTAGAGCGTGTGTTTTTAACAAGAATAAAAATCACCCCCAACAGAGTAAAAATTGGTTCTTAGAGGGAAAAAATAATTTTAATCTATGTATAAAGTACAGATATAGACACAGTGCCTAAACAGATATGCTGTGTATTAAAATTTCATGGTGGGTGGTTGGGAAAAAAATGTCTAAAGAGTTTCCTTGGAGGGGCAATAATGAAAAAAGGTAGAGAAAGATTATTCTAGGGGGTAAGCTTCAGAGAGAGGACCTGGAATAGCCTTGTAGGTTGCAGCCCCAGTGTCTAGAAATGTCTTGCACAGAGAAAGGGCAAAGTAAATATTTTGTGGAATCAACTCTTTCTTTGCCTTATTAACAACAAATCACATTCCACATAATGTCGTCATTATTTTAAAGGGGGAAGGAGAATTGGGAAAGGGAATTACGTAGAGGAAATTTTTTTTTTTAATGGAGGCTAGGCAGGAGGGGCAAGAGTACTTATATTAAGTAATCAAAATCAGTTCAGCTCACTTCAATTCAGAAGTGAAGTTAGTTTCTTCATTTTTCAGAAAGCTACTCTGTCACAGTTAGCTAGTATTGACTTTTAGATACCTCCATAACAAATTTCTAACTTAGAAATGGGTGCACAGCATTTAAATCAGAACTTACCATCCTCATGCTTTGTCCAATGTCCCTGCTAAGTATTGTTAAATCTTCAACATGAGCCCATACTTGAATTTGATGAGCTCAAAGCCCTGACTGCCAAGAAGTGCTTGTGAAAAGGTATAAAATGTGGAGAAGAGAGAGGTCCAACAGTTTCCAGCCACTACCTAGTATCCATTCCCAGCCAGACAGGCCCCATGCCCTGTATCCTAACAGACTATATTGGGGTTCTTTTAAGGTTAGGGTTGAGACAGCTGAAGATAATAGGGACAGTGGGCATTTCTTGTGGTCTCTATTTCCCCAGCCCAAGACTTCTTCCTACAACTTCTTCTCATGAAGTAAAAGTCAACCTCAAGGGTTCTGCAGAAACAGACGAAATGCCACAGACATGATCTGGGGCTAACTGGTTTCTCCTCAACCCTACGCTTTAAGTGCCCATAGTCATACAGGAACACTTTCAATGTGAGGATCTTCAAGGATATTCCATTCTTTAGTGTTGTTTCTATATACCCCAGTCTCCTGTTTATACATCTCAAATGGTATGAATCCCCACATGTTGGCTTAAGGAGACAGAAACACTCTTAACAACATATTATACCTAGATGGGATTTCTGCATATTGATTAGAAAAGTTTCTAGTAAAGCAATTACAAGAGTAAGGGAATAGAAAGTAAATGTCTTTAGAAAAGGTAAAATTTGTTTATTCTGAAAGAGGTAGCTGCAGAATGATTTAACACATGTCTACAGATGAGGTATGAGAATATGTCCCCATATTTCCCCTTCCATTTTTAAATGATCTAACTGTTCACAGAAATGATTATACAAGAGTAAACGGGTTTTGGAGCAAAGGAAATGTGTGCTCCATTGGCCAAAAGAAGATTCTGACTGCGAGAAGTTCACAGAGTTCAGAACACAGAAGGACTGTTAGCTTTTGAGAAGGGTTCCTGCTTCCTCTGAGATTTTGGAAAAGGAAAAAATGATGGATGCAGGGAAATAGGAAGGTGGAAGTGAGCCAGTTTCAATGCCTGGTGTCTCGATCTATCTCAAAAGGAATGTTCTTACTATTTTCTGAATGCAGGTGCATGCACCTGAGGAGCTGCTATTCCATCTTGTTGTCTACCGTGCATTTGTGAAATCAGTGAGCCCCTGTAAGAGTGATGGTCAGAGTGGCAAGCTGCCTCTGGTCAGTGCAGATCTTAGCCATCCCCGCATTACACAAGCCGTTCCCCAACAAGGTAACAGAGGGTAGCAGAGGTCATCAATGTAAGTGAGGGCAGTAAGGAAGAACTGAGGACTTTGAGCTGGGAAAGAATATGAAACAGCCCCTGTGGGAAGGATATCTGGGAATTCATGTGCACTGAAAAAGCATTACTGTTTTTCAGTATTCTTAAGATAGGGACACTTACACAGAGATTTTTTTTTCATCTAGAGACTTCAAACAACAGAATATTTTTTTTAAAGAAAGTGAAATTATGAAAGTACAGTAGAGGCTCTTAACAGACCTCCATTTAACCAAGTCTCCAGATTAGCCAATCCTCTCCATTCCCTCTGTAACATTCTGGCAGGTGCCCATAGCATGCTGTCATGAAAATTGCTCATGGCTAGATTACTACTTTCTTGTTCTCTTCTACTCCCATCAGTTGAGTGGTTTGTGCTGAGAGTACTTGATATTGTAGCTAAATATTTTTAAACAATCATATATTAAAATTGGTAATATATATTTTCTTTTTAAAATTATATATTAAAATTGACTTTTTGGTGTACAATTCTGTGAATTTTGACATATTGTATGTATGACATATTGCATAGATTAGCATAACCACCACCATCATATTGTATAGATTAGTATAACCACAACCAGAATACAGATTCCCTTACCCCCAAAAAGCCCCTCATGCTTTCCTTTTATAGTCACACCCTCTCCACATACCTACATTAGCAATCACTGATCTTTAACCCTATAATTTTGTGCTTTTGAGAATGATAGAATTTATATAGTACATAGCTTTTGAGACTGACTTCTTTCATTCAGCATGAAGCTTTTGAAATTCATCCAAATTGCTGCATGTTTCAGTAGCTTATTCCTTTATGTCACCATGTGGTATTTTATTAAATGGATGTACCACAGCTTTTTTAGCCATTCACCCATGGAAGGATATCTGGGTTGTTTCCACTTTGTGGCAAATATGAATAGAGCTACTAAATACATTCATGTTCAGATTTTTGTGTAAAGATAATCTTTCTCTAGGGTCAATACAGCACACGTAGATTGCTGGGTCATATTGTAAGGTTTGTTTAACTTTACCAGTAACTGCTAAATTGCTTTCCAGAATGGCTGTCCCATTTTGTATTCCCCTCAGCAATGAATGAGAGTTCCAAATGTACTGTATTCATACCAGCACTTGGTACTGTCTGTATTTTTAAGCCATTATAATAGGTTTAAGGTGATAGTCCATCATGGTTTTAATTTTCATTTCACCACTGGCTAGTGGTATTGAATATCTTTTTATGTGTTCATTTGCCATCTATGTATCTTTTTTGGTTACGTATCAACCAATATTTCTTCAAATATTTTTAACAGCACATGCTTACTTCTTCCCTTCTCAGACTCCAGTGAGTCAATTATTTTATTTATAACAAAATAAACCTTTTGTTGTAATCACAAGGCTCAGTTCACTTTTTTCCCCAATTTTTTTTGTTGTTCAAATTAGATAATTTCTATTGGTCTATCTTCTATCTTGATTCTTGCCCTATTATCTCTATTCTGCTATTGAGCCCGGACAAGTGAATTAGTTTATTTCAGTTATTGTATCTTTCAGTTCTCAAATTCCTATTCAGTTGTTCTTTATATATTCTCTCTCCTTGAAGAGACTTCCTAATTTTCTCTTTGATTCAAGTGTGATTGTGATGGCCTTTTGGAGAATTTTATACTTGCTGCTTTAAAGTCTTTATTAGGTAACCCTAATATCTGTGTCATCTCAGCTTTAGTAGCTGTTAAGTATCTTTTCCTATTCAAATTGGGATTTCCTGGTTCTTTGATACCAAACAATTTTGGATTGTATCCTGGACCTTTTGAATATTATATTATGAGACTCTTGGTCGGTTTTGGTTAAATCCTATGGACAATGTTGTGGGGGGGGGGGGTTTTGTTTGCTTTAGTAGGTATTCAATCTGATTAAGTTCTGCTCACAATTTCCAACCCATCTTCAGTGGGCTGTGGTTCTAATGCTAGTTCAATTTTCTTGCTTTTGCAAAGCTGTTTGGATCTGTCCCCTGTGTGCACCATCCAGTGGCCAATCTGAGATGTGGGCAAGCAGTTTCTCTGTTAAGTTTAGTGCTGAGTTGGGTCATACCATGTATGCACAGCTTTGGAGTCAGCTCAGGATTCATAAATATCTTTATGGGGTCTCTTTCCTGAGCTCTTCTTTCTCCTAGACCTCCTGGTACTTTCCAGTTTCCTGGACTCACTTTTTTTGGTTCTCAGGCCTGAAAAGTGGGGTTCTGTTTAGACCACTCTGCTGCAAACGTTTGCAGTTGTGCCCACCTGTGGGGCTAAGCCTTGAGAAGACCAGAGGGGGGAAAAATGCACTAAAATCAATGCTGCTTCAGTAAGTGATACTTGAATAGTTGTGCCTTTCCCTTCAATAGGCCTGCCATTATTTACTTTTCAGAGAAATAGCTGCTCTATGCATTCTTTCCAGATTTTATAGCTACATTCAATGGGAGAACCACGGAGAAGTATGCTTACTCTTGTATGGAACCCAAACCTTTACAGACTTGAATTAAACATTATGTAAACCAATTTAATATGAGTATAGAAACAAAAGTAGCTAAAGGTTTTTGTGTAAATTGAATGTTTTAGAGAGTCTCCATAGAGATGTAAAAGAAGACTGCAAATCTCAACAGTAAAAGATTAGGGGGGAGTTACTGAGATCTAAGCTGGATTCTGCACATGTTTCATAATTATATATTAGTTCCTACTCTACTTTATACAAATCGTATTCAGGAAATCACAGATGATACACCTTGGGTAAGTTTCTGCTAGAAAGAAGACTCCGAATGCCAATTAGCAGACCCATTTGCAATGAAAAGGTCTTGACTCTCTGTTGTAAGTCTAGCAAATGAATTTTTGTTTTAGGTATTTGAATATAAAATAAGATAGTTCCTGAGTATGTGTACTTTTTAAAATGATTCCACACAAACTGATTGTTTTTTGGTTCTCTTCTAGGTGGTTGAGGGCTCTTACATGTTTTGAAAAGTAATTTGAAGGTGTTGGATCAAAAGAGAAACAGAGTTTGGAGTTTACTTCAGTAGTCAAAGTAAGAGCCTGACCTTGGATGGTAGCAAAGGGAATGGAAAGAATAGATAAACAAGACATTAAAAAGGAAGAACCAGAAAGACTTGTGAGCCTATAGGGGAGGATGTGATGGAGAAATTGTTAAGATGACCCTGAGCTTTAGGGCCTGAATGATTGAATAGTGCCAGTAACAAAAACGGGAAAGCCAGATGTGGAAGCATTTATGGGAGCAAAGAAGTACTTACAGAAAGGCAGAAACAATAAAAGGACTTAAGCTTTATACCTGTTGAGCTTGATGAGATGATTATATGTCTAAACGAAAATATCACACATGAAACAGGGATTCTGTTTCAGTATCTCTCACCTGTGGTAAAGTCTGACATCTGCTGAGACTAAAGGAATAGAAAGTGGCTTTTTCCCGTGTAGCTTCAGGCTGGAAAGGCAACAGACACATTTTTAGCCTAATTAAATAGAAATGCCAGGAAGGGGTAATTTTCATAGGGAAACTTTTGAGTATTTTTTAGATGTTGTGTTCTGAGATCAGATCACCTCAAAGGCTCTTCTTTTCAATTCTTGATGAGAAGCATCCCTCACTCCAAAACTTCCATGTATACTCAACCCACCCAACTGCAGTTGGAGACATGGGGAAGAATGACTGATAATTCACAGAGGAATAAGAAAGAGGACGCAGGACTGTTGAGTCCTAGAAAGACTAGGTAGGAGTAGAGGAAACACTGGGTAGGTAGAAGGGAGGGTGTTTCCTCTACTGAAAATCTTACCTTCCCAGACTTCCTTGTAGTGAAAGATGGCCATGTGACTTCATTTGGCCAGTGAGATGAAGATAAGCAGAAATGGTCTGCTTCCTGCTTCTTTCTACCTGGAAGGCATATACTGCTTGCAACCAGTGCAATGGAAAGCAGAATATAAACACCAAATTAAAAGTGGAGGAAAAAAAGCAGAATAAAAGATGCCTTCCTTTTAGGATCTTGGATCACTTATCTCGTAAATTCTTATTTTTTTAGGTAAATAAATACCTATTGAATAAACAACTCTATTTGGTTTTTGTATATATTTGAACACATCCCCAAACATATATAGGAGCTAAAAGGTTAAAATGAACTATGAGACTATGTTGGAGGGGGAAGAAATAGCATTTAACATTGGACTTGGAATCTTTTAGTAAATCTGGACTGTAACTCTGAATTTTCAGAAACCCAAAGAAAAACATTTAATTTCTGGGTCTGGGTTCCTGTTTTATTTTATAAGAAATGAGCTGTTCCACGGATTATTTTATATATATATATATATATATATATATATATATATATATATATATATATATATATATATATAAAGCCATCTTTAATTTCTCAGGGTAGAAGTTCCAGACATCAGAAATAAAAGCTCTTCTGCAAGGAAGAAATCTCATTAGAAGAAAATATGTCAAATAAGTCTTTAAAGATATATCCCATTTCTGTGGCTGTAAGATCTTAAAATATTACAGAAAGTAAAAATCAGCATTCCTGCAGCTCAAATGATCATAAGCTCCATGAGCCCAGTTCCCTATGTGACAGATAACAGAACTTAAACCTAGACAAGTTTTGCTTCTCTTTCCATGATGCAGTTAGATGAGGTTCGGAGTAATTCATACTCAGTTCTCAAAGTGAGTTTATTCGGAGTGCAGGGAATCTCTCACTAGTTTTGCTTTTGGGCACACTCTGGAGACATGTTATTGCTGAAAACGAGCTACAGGTAGTGAAGTCTTCCAACAGTGAGAACTTTGTATATAATACAAGGGGGGCAGACTTACATGAGACACAAATCCTCCTTGTAATAAGCTCCAGTGTAGTTTGTTAGCAATGAAAAGAAGGATTATCACAGGCTGCCACTCTATATGTGAAAAAAAAAAGACCATGTGCTAAATTAATTACATATGGCTATCAAATGCAAGGAAATGATATATTATTGACAGAGGATTATAATGAATTCCAAAAAAAATAAGCGTCAGTGGAGAATAGTAAATTCCCCTTGAGTGGAGTGTTTGGTTTTATTTTACTTTGGGTAATGGGTTGCCTTGATTAGTATGTGTTAAGAAGCAAACTGAAGAAAACCCCTTTTCTCTTTCTTCAAATGCCTCCTACAACTGAGATAGTAATACCACACAGGGTTAGTAGCCAATAAAAATGGTTGCCAAGTATATATTTAAGTCAACAGGCAATTAACTTGATGGAGGATGCAATGTCAATGATAAATTATGCAAATACTTTACTTCTAATATGATTTTTACTACTTATGTTATTTTACTCACCCATATCAACATTATAATGCATTTAATTCCTTGAGCACAAGTTATGCTAGAGACAGTCCAGAAATAAAATGGTAGAGGAATGACATCACTAGGGCAGAATGTCAGCAGAAATGCAGATTAGGGTTTTGCACATGACATGGAGTATTAGCTATCAGAGCCAGCTGTCAGTATTTCAGTTCCTTACAAAGAAACATATTTTACATTTTACAATACAGTTGTACAGGTTGAAGAAAACTCTAAATTAGAATGTAGCTGCATGTTTTGTATGCTAGAATGGGTGGACTACAGAAGCATGGCCTTTCTTTAAAGCTTCCTGGTGGTTTAGACTTCTTAGCAAATATAGCTAATTCTCCACTGAGAAAGGTCTATTTCCAGGAAGGCAAGTGCAAGGGCTGATGCAGTGAAACACCTGCTTTGCTCAAGATAATTTCCAGAGGTCAAGATAAGTTGGGTGGGTATGAACATGTTTACACTGCATTCCATTCCAGCGAGATGACTCAGAATTCAGAGTTAGTGCTTCAGCCACCCACAACTGTTTCCCAGACAATTCTAAATATTTTAATCTTGATGCCATGATTAGTTGACCATCTGATACAACACCTGGAAGCTCTATGGCTTCCTAACTGCCCCCAGCTATAAAGCTGGTGGAGGAGAGAGAAAGAAGGGGTCAAGAATCTTGCTGGCTGTTTAACAGGACAGAGAATAACACAGAATTAAAGGAGAAAGATGAAGACCGGAAGCAGGGATGCAGTTTGTTTTCTCAATATGTTGATAAAATATTAGCCAAGATCAAAAGCAAGAGATATTGAAGTTGAACTCCACTGTAGGAAGCTTCAAGCCAAACTCAACTAACAAAATATAAAATTTTGGCCTCATCACTAAGCATACAAATAAGTACTGTATCTAATAAATATGTGTTGGCTTATTGTTGTCTTTTAATTTTGTTTTCATACCTTTCATCAGTTTATTAATTAATTTAGGGCCTAGGATCTCTAAGGGAAGCTTATTGTTATTTAAAAATAATGGAATACCTAACTGTACAATCGTTTGGGCAATGTCTTAGGGAAAGTAAGGAAAGAAAGCCAAAGTTATCCAGTTTTAGAAAATCAAAAGAAATTACTTTTTAATCGCTGCCTTCCTTTTTTTCTCTTGCTTTAGTTCTGGGAAGGGGCAGTCAAAGGTGATCTATTTGTTAATGACTGGGATTCGAAATGCTGGTTAATGATTATCCATGGGAAGGAGGGTTCGCCCAGCTTATTCAGACCCAAAGCACTTCTGGACAAGAAGCACAAGCCAAACTCAAGGAGCCTGATAATTGGGGGAAATTCCTCCTCTTTAATTGGATATAAAGCATAATAATACTTAATATAGGAAAGACATTTAAAAAGTGAATTGCCTCTAGGTCCCTGGCCCTTTATTTTTTTCCTTTGCAGAAAACATTGTTTTTAAACTTTACGGTGGAGAGAAAACCAATCTGGGGCCTACACAGCCAATTGGTTAAACTAGAACAGTGTGGTTCTGAAATGTTAACTCCTGACTTTCCACTTATTATTTTTGTTATCTCCCTCCTAGTAAGTCATTATAATACTAATATTTTATAAGGTGACTTCAGGCTTAAAAACAAACTCCAGTATTTCCTTTATAGTAAAGCTTAAAGGGAGAACTTTTTCTAAACCCTTTTTATTTCCTTCTTCTTTAGGATTTTTTAAATCAACCTAAATTTCTAAAGCTCTTTTTCCCCAAAGTTCTAAATGTGCTTGATAGGTTTTCCACAAAACCTAGGAATGATTTGAAGTTTGAAAATGAAATAGCTTGAAGTTCATTGCCAACTAGACCTCAGAGCAAGACTTTGTCTTACATCTTTAAAAAAGTTTTTTTTCCTATTTTCTTACATTTTTCTGAACAGTATTTTGCATTTTGCTGTAGTAAAGACATTTAGGTGTTTGAAAATGGTTTTGTTGGTAGCCAGAAATGGTTGCACTTGGGATACAAATTAGGATACAATTTGGGTTGTACGTTTTGGTGTGTAATGGGATGAAACATTCTATTTATGTTTTAATTGATCTCAAGCTATTGTCAACTCCTTTTTCAACTGAGAATGCATGTCACCTAATTTGTGGCTTCTTCATATCCCTTATGCAGGATAACCTCATCTTTTAAATATTACAGTTTCCCCTCCAAAGTCAGGAAAGAGATACTAAGGTATCTCTTTAGAGTAGAACTTCTCATTTGTATACTAGTCAGACCTACTATTTGGTCCCTACAGATTTCAGAATTACCACTTTCTCCATGCCATTGTATCAGCTCTTATAATGGCATGGGCAACTGACCAGAAATCCACAATGTAAATAAGAGTTTAGGAGGACTATTAAAGATAATAAACTATTATTCCCCTTTGCCTTTAGCAAAAGTATTCATATTCATTCATAATAATGAGGCTTTATTTATTTTTAAATTAATTTATTTACCAAAAGAATGAAGTTGGACTCTTATCTTATACCATATACAAAAATTGACTCAACATGGATCAAATACCTAATCATAAGACCTAAAACTATTAAACCCTTTAAAGAAAATATACAGGGAAAGCTTTCTGGCTTGGATTTGACAATGATTTCTTGAATACGACACCAAGAGCACAAGCAACAAAATAAAAACAGGTAAGTTGGACTTTATAAAAATTAATAACTTTGGATCAAAGGGCATTATTAAGAGAGTGAAAAGGCAATCCATGGAAAGGGAAAAAATATTTATAAATCATATCTGATAAGGGGTTAATATCCAGACTATATAAAGGACTCACTCCTACGACTCAACAACAAAAACAAATCACCTGATTAAAAAATGGGCAAAGGACTTGAGTTGACATTTCTCCAGACAAGATATACAAATGTCCAATAAGCATAAGAAAAAAATCACCAATCACGAGGGAAATCAAACCCACAATGAGATATCACCTCACATCCACTAGTATCAACACTGTAATAACAGCAACAAAAGGAAGATAACAAATGTTGACAAGGACATGGGAAAATTGGAGCCTTGAGCATAGCTGGTAGAAATGTAAAGTGGTGCAATCACTGTGGCAAACGGTATGCTGGTTCCTCAAAAAATTACACATAGAATTTGCATATGATCCAGGAACTCCTAGGTGTATACCCCAAAGAATCAATAACAGGAACTTGAACAGATGCTTGTACACCAGTGTTCATAACTGCATTATTTACAATAGCCAAAGTGTGAAAACGAATATCCAGCAGTGGGTGAATGGATAAACGTGGTATGTATGTACAATGAAGTATTTTCAGTTTTAAAAAGGGATGAAATTCTGATACATGCTATGAGGATGAAGTTTGAAGATATGCTACGTGAAATAAGCCAGATACAAAATGACACATATTGTATGAATCCACTTTAGGAAGTACCTAAAATAGTTCAATTATAGAGAAGAAAGTGGAGTAGTGGGTACGAGGGGCTGGGGAGTGGAGGAGAGAGAGGAGGATGGGTGGGGAGTTACTGTGCAATGGGTACAGAGTTTCAGTTTGGGAGAGTGAAAAGGTTCTGGAGATGGATAGTGGTGCTAGTTACACAACCATGTAAATGAATTTAATGCCATTGAATTGTACACTTAAAAATGTACAATTGAAGTGG
The DNA here is from genome assembly GCF_040802235.1 of Manis javanica. NCBI lineage: Eukaryota > Metazoa > Chordata > Mammalia > Pholidota > Manidae > Manis > Manis javanica. The sequence continues at coordinate 41,991,321 of NC_133171.1, forward strand.
TAAATTTTTTTATACATGTGTTTCACCACAATATTTAAAAACTGTTTATTTATATACTCCTAATTTGGATTTCCCTAAAAAGCAGAACTATGAAACAAGGATTTGAGACCGAGTAGTTTATTTGGGATTGCAAGAAATATCACTGGTTAGTGGGGAAGAGAGGCAAAGAGAAAAGACAGCCAAGATGGTCTGTGTACAGGTACCTCTATGTACAGCAGACGTTTAACCCAGCTGGGATCTCTGGGATCCAACATAACACTAATCTCAGATCTAATGCCCTGATGGGGTGAAGGGAACGTTTATTGCTCCGCCAGGTCCCATCAGTCATTTTTAAAGGGCTATTCCCTAGATGTCTGTTAATTCCCTTGAGCTGGGTGCAGCAGAATGGACGCCAGTGGCCTGAGAAAGCCCTTGGGCAAAGGGACCCTAATGCTGGCAGCTGGACGTAGTATAAGGATGAGGCACTGACTGCACCTGCCTCAAAACATTTCATTCAGACTTCTTTTTATCTAATTCAAACTGGGTGACAGTTTAAGTGGGAAGAGACTTCTCAATTAGGCAGATCTTGAATAATATACTGTAGGATTTAACAGATGTGAAACATATATTAGGCACCACATCTCTCCCTTCCTGTGACTGACTGTCTTTGAACTGTCTACCCCTGTAGCATCCTCAGCTTTGGGCCAAGTGTTCACTTCCCAAACTGCTCTTTATACTCTAGTAAGAGAAGCCTTCCTTTCTGAAGAAGGAAAACTTGGACAAAAAAAATCTGTTTTCTTTTGAATGTAATTCAATCTCATTTAGTTATTTTTGTATCCCCAAACTTCTGTATGCATCCACAGCTTTTCCCGTAAGTACTGAATAAAAGGAGGTGGGGTGGAGTGGGAGGCAAAGATGGTGGAGAAATCTCTCGGAGGACAAGAACTGAGCAGTCTCATGAATAAAGCTAAGCCATGGCTGTAGAGAAGTGAGAATGATCAAAGTCTAATTCACGTACATTTCAGTGAATACCAGGCAGAACTCTCATTGTAAGATTCTTGGAGAACTGTTTGAAACTTTGCAACTTTCTCTTTGGTGTGCTAACCCTTTCTTGTTTCCTGTTATAATTAATAGTAAAACCAAAACAAGACAAACAGGAATTCCTTAGAAAACCTTTTAAAAGTTTTGTGGTTTCAAGCAGTCATGGGGGTCACAAATATTTTTGGTGCACGAGACCCTGGGAGGACTAAACCCTCACAGAAACAACATTGAGACTGGAAGGGGCTGCCCACCCCGTTAAGATGATGAGAAGAAAAAAAGTGTACTGTGTGTTCAACTATTGTGTCATTACAACTATCCTGCTGCTCTCCTTTCTCATCTCCGAGGGGGACTGTCTTGGGTGGATCGCCACCTCGTGGTCAGTAAGGGAAACTGCCAAATGCAAGACCCTCCCTCCCTCGGGGCGTGGTGAGCTGGTTATACACCGCTTTCAGATGTTCACTCCTCACAGCTCAGCAAATGCCACCAAAGATGATTTCTTACACACATACACACACACCACTCAACCCTTTCACAAACTGTTGCTAATTGTTTGTTTCTGCTCTTCTCCAAGGCAATTGTGTTATTTCCGTTCTACTTTTTCTTAATTTGTGAACACCTCCCCTCAAGGTAATGAAAGCAGTGTGTTTTAGGAGTAATTAGGCACATTGAAACCAATATTATAAACTTTAAAACTTTCACGATGCCCCAGAATTGCCCTTCTTTTCGAATCCCCCCATAAGACTTAAAGAGGATTTCTCCTCACCTCCCAATTAAATAGGCTTTTTTCTCAATCCCCAGTTTTTAAGGCAACATTTTAAAATCACATAAAATATTACTTAATACATATGTATTTGCTGATGTTTGTCAAAATAAATCTGTTAGGGTAAACCAAGAACTAATAAGCAGAATTTCCTGTAGGACAGGGTTGAGGGCAGTAATAAAAGAGACTTCTCTGAATATAGTTGTATTTTTTTTTTTAGAAAGCAGCTTTATTGAAATATAATTTACATAACATAAAATTCACTCATTTGAAGTGTACAATTCAATGATTTTTAGTAAATTTGTAAAGTTATGCAACTATCACCACAATGTAATCTTAGAACATTACCATTACCCCCAGAGCCATTTTTGCTGTCATTGAAAGTTACTCCCCATTCCCAGTCCCAACCCCAAAGCCTCACAAAGTCCATCAAAGCCCAGCTGTTTTACCTCTGACCTTCACCAGGGTGACCTTACTGCCCAATGCCAGGGGGTAGCATACACTTGAAACCCAAGTAAATGGCACCATGTGGAGTTGGGCTGCACCCCAGCACTGCTTTCATGATCTAGAGATTACAGTAATAGTAGCAGAATATCATGATACATGTAGAACACAGACTCATTACAACAAAAGTTTTCTAGTCCTCAAAGCTATATTCATGTTAAAAAGCACTGTTTGTACCAGTAGCTGAAGACTCTTGATCTCTATCATCTTGTAAAAAAAAATTATAATAATATGATTATTTGCAGTTTCTAAAATAGACTCTAAGTTTTTAGAGTTTTTATAGTACTCAGCAAAGTTGAGTGGAAGGTACCGACATTTCCCATTTACCCCTTGCCTCCCCCCACATGCATAGCCTCTCCTATTATCAACATCACACCTTACTTGTAGTTTCTCCTTGGCATCTGATTCTGACAAGAGATAAGTTATTGGCTTATTTCATTTATTTATTTATTTGACAAACACCTGCTAAGTATTTACTATATGTCAGGCACTATTTTAGATGATAAGAATAAACAGTGAACAGAAACAGGCATGGCCCCTACTCACAGAGCCTATGTCTGGAGAAGTCAAACATTAATCAAATAACCACACATGCAAATATAATTTTGGCAAGTGGTAGGAGACAGGAGCTCCTAGTCTGTAAAAAGATAAACTCAAAGAGGTTCTGCTTGAGCTTTTGACTCAGAGGGACAGATTCAATATCATCTACTTTTGTTTTCCCTGCATCATGTCCCAAGGCTTTTTCGCACAAAACTTTTTTCTGTTTCAGTCAATTCTGACTCTCCTTCCCAGAAACGCAGACAAAATATACGAGACAATTAGTCACCATGTCCCCAGTCACATCATTTGCTACAATCTGAATACAACGCTGAAATGAGAACTTATAGAATGTTGAACTACAGACAGCCTTCTTCTGAGAAATCTTGAGGAAATGTTGTAATTTTAGAACAGGCTGAAATTCTTCTCATCAATGAATGGAAAAGTGAAATTCAGTAAATATTAATTTATATATCATAATTGAAAGAACTGTATCATCTTGACTGAATATGCAGTCAAATGCTCTACCACTGAGCTCATCTTGACTGAATATGTAACAACACAAACATATGAATACCTTAAGGTCTATCAGATACTAACAATACAATACCAGCAGGAAAAATGTCAGGACAAGAATTTTAGACTTGATGTATTTACTGATGAAAGCGTTCCTCTAAATTTCTAGGAAAGCTAAAATAACTCATGCGGTGTTAAAAAGATGTAATCAAAGAGATTTTTCAAAAAGTCTTCATCAAGTAGATGAAACAAGCTCCATGGTCAACTTGACTAGAAAGGGCTACAAGGTAAGGTGCCTCGGGACAGATTAGGGAGAACCAGATCCAAATATGTCCGAGTCTCCTTCTCAGAAAGGAAAAACGGATGATCTAGAGAAGTTTCAATGAAAAACTTTCCATAAAACAAGTCTGTTTCCATCTCTGAAGTTCCTCCCAGAGACAGAGGTAGTCACATAAAAATCTGATCAAAGCTGACTTCTCATGTGTGATGGGATGTAGCTCTAATCCAGAAGCTCCTGGAGCAGAATCTCATTAGGAATCAGGTCTCAGCAACAGAATCACTGGTGTGATGGGAGTGGGGGGTGGAATGAAGACCGAAAGGTTAAGCTCCACAGAGCAAGCTGCCAAGGAGCCTCTCTGAAAGTCTTCCCTCTCTCAAGCTCTGAACCCCTCTGCCTGCATGCTTAAGGATGTTGCTCTCCTTACCCTTCCTTTCCACATCATCCTCTCTCTCCCTTACCACTAGATTCCAGGGTGGGCTGTGAAACCAGACTACCTAGGCTCCAATCTCAGCCCTCCCACTGACTTACCCATGTGACTTCGGGCAAGTACAAAACTAAAAGCAAGACCAAAAACAAACAGACAAGGTCTTCATCAGATAAAAAGTTAACCAATAAAACTTACGTATCTCAGAGCAGACTTTTAGTCTGCAGAAGACCTCTACTAATCTATATTTATACATTTCTGCTCTCTAGTTAAATGAATAAACCAAACTGACCAAAAATTTTAGCTCTATAATAGAAGAGATAAAGGGAAAGAATGGATTTGGGGCAGGCAAACACAGCATCTAACACAACAGTTGTATGAATAAGGATCAAGAAGCTATAAGAAAAAAGTCCATATAAAATGTTAGAAATATAAAAATATGATGCCATAGATGAAGTATTCCTTGGTCAGGCTTATCAGTAGACATGACAGAGTTGAAGAAAGAATCACTGAATTTGAAGATAGCTCAATCGAAGTGATTCAAACTGAAATATAAACAGAAAAAAGAAAAAGAAGAGCTGAAAAGAGATCCTCAGCCTGAACTCTTACTAGCTTGTGCATACCTGAAAGATCTCATAAACCTCTTGTCGCGAAAGAAACAGGAATGCTTTGGAAGCTTTCAACCATTCTAACCATGATGGTTCAGAATATCAGTAGGCACTGCCTGCTTTTTAACAAACTCTAAAGGTGACTCTGATGAACCCTGAGATACACTGGCATATGAGGTCCAAAGGCCTCAGAAGACGATGGGAAGGTGGGTTCACCTGTGAGACAAAGCACGGAGAGAGAGTTTTCCCCAGGATTTGGGACTTCTTACTAAGCTTTCTAAGTGAGTTTGATGTGCCTCTTCTCTGGACCAAATGGGGGAAATTTTGCCTCTGGCGTGACAGTGGCTATGCGTGTAGACCGTAGAGCCAAATTCTAACTACTTATATTAATTACCTGTGCAACCTATGGGAAAGCAGTTAGCCTTTCTGTGTCTCAGTTTTACGCATCTGGAAAATGGGGCTGATAATAGAGCCCACTTCGTGGGGTTGTGAGGATTAGATGAGATGATAAATACAAAGTGCTTAAAATATAATGGACACTCAATATTCAACAAAGAAAAATAGAGACTCATTTTAGTTGGAACACCCCTGTACAAAGGAAATTGAATGTGATGGATTTAATTTAATCATCTTGGGTCCATGTCTATCTGGATTCCTGTTAAAATTCAAAGAGTTCAAAACTTTGAGAGGTTTTAAACAGGATATATGATTCCATTTTGGGTACCCTGTTATCTACCACTAATCCACATGTCTTTTTTTATCAAGATGTCTAATCTCAGGGATTCATTGTATCCTCAGAACTGGAGTGCCCACAGAAAGTTAGCTCTTTAGAACATGAGTCTGTAGCAATGTATGATTAAGAAAATTCCGAAATGTCTTAAGATAACAATTTTTGGGTGGTTCTACATCCCTCAGAATCTCTTATCTGACTTAAGCTCCTTAGTAAATCAAAATATTTGTTCTAATGTTGACAACAAGCCTGGAAGATTTCAACAGATGGGATCTTAAATAGCTATGAGATACTTCAGATTATGTGAAACAAAACAAAATAAGACAGAACTACAATTTTCCCAGGGCTTTATAAAATTATTAAAGGAACCATTATGTATTAGATTTCTGCCTAACCCTGTTTACAGAAATACTTCTAAGACCCATATGTATGACCACTGACACATCATACATATATGACTCAAGTGTTTTGCCCAAAGCTCTTGATTTCAGACTGTTATTGGGGGTATAAGTGCTCTTTTTGGTTGTGGCTCTTTGCAGCCATCATTTTTGCTGATACATCACAGCTGCCATTTTCTTCATCTGCTCCTCCTTGATTAAGTTGCACCTGTGATTTGAGATGATGAAAGCAGAGAATTGTGCTGACTCTGCACTCCCCCATCCCCTCCCTGGTAACAGCTTCGTGACAAACAACAGGGATCTCCATCCTAGATGGATTTTTATGATACTGTACCTTCTGTCTGTAGTGCTCAAAGCAATCTTTAAAAATATTCAGCAACATACATTAGCTTCCACATATTTTATTATAATATTTCCTCTTCTTCACACCCAATGTGACCAAGAAATATTTGCAAATTCTTTTGATCAAGTAATTGATAATTTATGTGAAGCATTCTTAAGTGCTTAGGGCCTAGCTTTGTCCTCCATAGACCCTGTATGATCTAGAGTGAATCTGGTGCTTAGCAATGGGCACTGAGCAGATGACATTAATCACCAAGCCAAGTATTTGAATAGCCTTTAAAGACTGGTATTTCTTAGGGTTCTTCAGCCCTCTTCTCTTCCCCAAGACATTCATTCTAATAGCATCAGTTTCTGCCTACATGCTGATGACTATCAGTTCTATAATTTCAACCCCAAGCTCTGTCCTGAGATCCAGATCCATGTAAACAGCTGGCTATTGGGCATCTCACGTTGAATGTCCCTTGGCTGCCCTATGGAATTCATCATCATTTCCCTCCCCTCCTAAAGTGCTGCTGCTTTACAAGGTGATTCTCATCTCAGTGAATGACACATTATTCATCCAGTTTCTCCTAGGAAATAGCAAACTCGGCTTCTTTCCTTCATGACCCTCCAGGATGCACACGTATACATTTCTTGTCTGTCTTCCTCATTTTATCCAGAACCCATCCAATCCTCTCTGTGTCTGCTGCCACTGTCTTCTTCTCTGCGGCTACTCTGAAGCCTCCTAGACTTTTTGGCCTCTGGTCTTGTTGCTTTCCAACTTTCCAACTGCAATGGGAGAGATCTTTCTGAAACACAATTTAGATCATATCACTACCCTGCCTGAACTCTTCCCGGGTTTTTTACTGCCCTCTAAATACACACTAACTCAGCAACTTACAGTTCTCACTGCCTTCAATACCATCCACCCTTCTCCCCACTTTGACCTGGCTCACTCCTCTTTAAGTTTTGGGTTTGTTGATCATTTCCTTTGGGAAACCTTCCATGAATTCCTCAGACCAAGTCAGTTACTACTCTCTCCCCATCGTGCCTGCGCTTGCCCGTCATACCACTGACATTATTTTATATTGACTTGTCTGTCTTCTTCATTATACTCTGAATTCTTTGATAAGGGAACTGTGTCTAGTTCAGCATTCTAATACCAATGCCTAGTAGGTATTCTGCAAATATTAATTGAATGAATTAATGTGCTGATCCACCTCAAGGAAAACTGTCAGCATGCACGGCAGTAGTGTATGTGCATGTGCCCTACAGCAACAGAATAAAACAAAATGGGAAACTTTTACACTTAAGATTCTGTGATCCTGAATAACAGAATGAATTGTGAGCCATTAGTGACAAGTTATGATTTTTCCTAAATTCAGAAGGAATTGGGATGAAACATATAAAAATGCAAGATGATTAATTCATTTGTCAACAAACAAGGCCCTGCTTGGTGCCAGGCCTCAAGAGGAGCTTCGGAAATACGGAGATAATTTTGACCTAGTGACCATTGTCTTTTAGTTCAAAGTTTGAGTGGGTCATAGACCCACAGAATGCTAAAGCTGGAGGAGACACAACAGGAATTCAGTTCAGCCTCCGCATTTTACAGAGATTTAGATGATTTCTGCAGTGTTTTCCAAATTACTCAATTATCATATAAAAAAATAACTTTTTCCTGTTTATACACCCTTACTTTCCCCCCACCTTCAATTAATCTACCTCCTTAAAAAGGGAGGGAATACTATGAAATTGCAGCCAACATAATTCACCTTGGAATGGAAAAAAATGTATGATTTGCCAAAGTTGCCTAGAAGGGGAAATTTGAAATCTTGGCATCATAAATCTTTAATAAAAAAAAAAAAACTGCATGAAAGAGTTAAAAGCAATCATTAATTAACGTCATCAGCTATGTTAGCAGGCTATGGAAAGAATTTGATTACATAATCGTTTGCCTCCAGCATTTCATTGACCAGAAAGTGGTTTTAAAAGAGAGATTGGTATTATTAAATTAAGATAGAACTAGTTTGCAGTGGACATTTCAGGAGTTTCAGTAAAGTGACCATTTGTGCACATTTCAAATGTGTTGATGTCAGGCAAAGATAGGCGGCCTGGTTTGCTCCATGTGAGACAGGAGGAAGTGGCCCATCCAAGACTGTTTTTCTTGGACAAAACTTGCTTTGTTCACAGGATGTGTGCCCCACCATAGGAGACAAGAAGGAGGCAGCCTAGAATTAACAGGTTGAAAATATCTACAACTTCAAGTCAGAAAGCCAGAAATGCCCATTTATGGAGGACAATGGATGCCTTAAATATCTGTTTCACTCATATGTCACCTGTTTCCTGGATCTATGATCAACTATAGGTGGGGTTTCTCATGCTGTTTTTATATTTGAGTTTCTGACCTTAAGGGATCTCGGATGGGCAAAAAGTTTTACCATAGAGGTTAAATAGATTGACCACTGATGATTGTTGCTACATTATACTATTTTGCTATTAAATATACATACATACATTATTATATATACATATCACTATTACATATACTTACACATACAATATTACATATATATTACTATTGTATATAAGATATATACATACATGTATATATAAAATGATAACTACTAGGAGCAATTTTATTAATATATGAAACTATTCCTCAAACTTTGAGCATGATTTTCCCTGTCTTTTTGGCTTTATAGTCCATGGGAGTGTGGGTGTAGGGCTGGGAGCTTTTCCTTGTTTTGGTTAGTTAGTACAGTGGCAATAATATTCTTCCTTCAAATAGAAAAGCCAAAGCTTGCATCTCATCTCAGAGATTCAAACAGCTTTTAATTTATAAGTTGATCTGGACTGGAATGCAATAGAATTTAAATTAGGCATACTCACCACAGAAAGAACAAAGCCCCCTGCATTTTCTAATTATGAAAGCACTGAGGCATGGATGATAAATGATGGGGAAAAAAATCTCTAGGCAGGAATCGTGATGCATTTTCTCATTGCCCAGAGCACTTATTCCCTTTAATATACATTTTGAAACTTGTGCCTACCTTCCTACTGCTACTCTGCATGCAGGCTGAATGAATCTGATCATCTGCCCTCTACTATTCTCTCCTTGTTTTGAGTGTGGGGGACTTATTTCCCTTTCTCAACTGTCAGCTTCTAGAGATGAGGGATTAACTACGCATTGGCAAGATATAATAACTTATTATTATGTGTTCATTTGAGGTTGTTTATTGTTATATTTTATGCTATTGTAGAAATATATATGATTTTCAATTTATGTACACATACAATGTCTTCAGATTTGGGACATCGCCCTAGTTTTACCGTTGAGGGGACAGAGGCTCATGGTGGTATTATAACTTGCCCAAGTTCTCCTTGCTGGTCTGTAGCAGAGCCAGGTTTTATCTGGTCTGACTCCAGAGCCTGGGTTCTTTCCTCCCTCACACCCTCTGTAAACCAGATCCCTCCTCCCCAGTCCTTGCCACCCCAGCGTTTAACAGGGTTCTCAACCTATGCTGGTCACTCAACAATACTTGTGGAACTGAGGTGAATCTGATGTTGATAGATTCACCATATTGAGTGAACAGACCTTTAAAGAAAGTGGAAAGCAAAGCAGAGAGACGTAAAAGGAGGTTAACGTGGGACCTGAATGCCTCCCACTGCTTCCCTCTCCACTCTGCAGCCCGAAGGGGAGAGACTTCAGAATGACTGCAGGTTAACTCTGCATAAGTGGGACAAAAATTCAAGGCAAGGATTACCAACTCACTTGAGAGATGGCTAGGAATGAATTTGGTTCCAACTGAGCAGAAATTCAATTTTGGCATCCGCTCAGCTCAAAAATAAGGTCATTTGTTTAAAACTGTGTCCCCTGGAAAGGCTGAGTGTCACAGGTGATTATCTTCAAACTTTCCTGGCATCTTGAGGGACCCAGCATTAGTTTTAGAGTGCTTTCCCAAGAGCATTTGCACAAACATCAATTATCCTTGTTCCCAGCTTGGTTTACGTATTCACGGAGCTTACTCCAGGGCACCGTACCATCAGGTTTTCCCAGGTCATTTAAAAATCTCATTTCTCTATAGCAACAGTTTTCTGTTTGTATTTCTCTGGCACATTCTTCTTGAGGCAGACAAGCCATCATTCTCATCCTTCTTAAGGAGGCAGCCAGTTTTTACACTTAGGATTCTGAAAGGTCACGTTTGAGATGGGGCTACTTTCATCCACAGATTCCCCAGGGTGTAATCTAATTACCAACAAGGTATAATGCCCACAGTCTTACAGAGAACTCTGGAGTGAATGCTGTATTGACCAGAGATGTAAATAATAGATCATTAACTCATGAGCCAGCGTTTATGAAACACCAAAGAGTGTTAGTTCTGCCACAGGATGGTAACAAAAAGGTGAAGATCCTTAAATAATTCTCTCCTTGGCTGGGTGGGGCCAATTTCCACCTGTTTGTAGTGAAGCCATGAGGGTTGCCAGGGTCTGCTCTGCTCACCGTCCAGTGAAGACAAACAGGTCCTATCTACCCTTCCAGGGCGAGGCAGCAACCAGTTAGTTCCCTAGGGGACTGGAGTTGAGGGGATGCTGGTTGTGAAGCATGGGGGAGAAGGGAAAAAAGGTATGAACCCCAATTGTGGGAGTTGTTGGATAGGAGGCTTGAACACCATCTCTGCTGGGAGCCAACACAACCATGTTTAGTCCATTCTCCAGCGAGTTTCCACTGAGGAGCTGGAGGAAAGTTCCCCCTAGTGAGAGTTAAACAGCCCTTCTTCTGGACACTACCCAGTACAAAGGCCTTGTCTGTTCTCTCCTTGGCTCCCCTGGAGTATTTGGTTGGTTTAGTATCCCAACCTGGTGACCTTTCTGGATCCTGGCAATCTCCAGTATAGGAAATGCACAGTGCCTTTGACCTGTCCTAGACTAAATCCTGTTTAACTCTTTTGTCACCTGGGAGCTTTTGGTTGAAAACATTGGCTTCAAGTCTCAATGACTTGGGTCATCTTAATGACACAAAATGATGCTAAGCCCTAAGGAGAAAAATAAGGCTGGGAAGAGGGATAAGGAATTTGTGTGAGCAGTGGGGCTGCAACTTTAGAAAGATTAGCCAGGAAACGACCCCTGAGAAGGCAACATTTGTGTCAAAACCAGAAAGAAGTAAGTAGTGAGCCACAAAAGTCATGTTGGAGAAGGGTATTCTGGACAAATGAAAACACAAGTGCAAAGATCCTGAAGCTGGAGTATGACTGGAATGTTCCAAGGAACATAAAGGGTGTTCCTGAAATGAACCAGGAACCAGGAAACCAGGGTGGCTGAGTTGAGTGAGGCAGGGGGGACAGTAGTAGGAACTAAGGTCAGAGAGAGAACTGGGGATGGGGGTGGGCAGGATGGAGGCAAGACAGACTGATAGGATTTTTAGGCCATTGAAAGGACTTTGGCATTTATTCTAAGGGAGATGAGAGTCAATGGCATCTGTTATATAGGAATTTTTCATTTCATAAGCTTTTTGGTGAGCAGCTATGAAGGATACCATGGCACAACTAACTGTCTAGGAAATGACATTAGTGTCCATTGAAGTAGAAGGTACATTTCTGTACATGGGTCATTGAGACCATGGTATTGATCTGCTGTGTGTTCAGATCTTGCCTGTCCCTCTGCCTCTACTATATCCCGGTGTTACTCTGTCACTTGGCTCAGACTCTTGCCCCAATGGTGTCCATTCAGCGAGGCCATCTCTGACCACTCTACCTGAAATGGTACCTTCCATTGGTCCCTTGTCCCCTATCCTGTTTTTTTTTTCTTCAGAGTGCTTAGCAATGCCATCATTATGGTATAGTTGGGAATCAGTAGGGACGGGGGGGGGGTGTCTTCTATTTTAATAATAATCCTCCAGGTGCTAAGTTGAGAGCATATTGAAAGGATGTAAGAGAAGAAGCAGGGAGACTATTGATACAATGTTGTTCCTCCTTGGTTACAATATAACACTGGACAGTTCATTTAGAAGAGCTTGTATATATGTTAATAACACTTATTCATTTAATGGTGCACACCAGAAGTTTGTTAGGCTATAACCATTCTCTATTCTTTTTTTTTCCCCTCCATTCTCTATTCTTAAGCAATCCTGAGAAATGCAATGTGATATATGATAATTGTCCCCTGAGATTTTTATCTAAATTATGCAGAATAATGAGATAAAGACATCTAGAAAACACTCCCCTAAACAGAGAAAGAGCATTGTACCAAGAACAGACACATTGATTAAAGTCATCTTTGAGGTTCATGAAATAAAGCTGCATTTTCTACAGTAAATATATACTTATTAGATACATATAGACATTGTGACAAGGATTAGAGAGGACAGAAATTTTAGTCAGTCCCTCAGTATCATTTGTTTACTCTGCCTCTGCAGCATCCAATACCTTCAAGCCCAGGGACTTGTCTTGCTTTTATTGAATAGGAATAAAAAGGAAGACCTGCCTTATCAGACGCAAAGGAGCAGAAGTTGTAAAGCTTTGCACCAGAAAGGGTCTTGTATCTATTAAACCCATCTCCGACAAGGTCTGTGCTGTTGTGAGGTTAGTGTTAAGGCCAGACAGGATCTGGTGAACAAAGGCTTTTCAATTTTGCTCAGTCACTGAATGTTTCCCATTTATAGACCATTTATTTTATCTCTCTGACCCTCAATTTCCTCAGCTTAAATAAGGGAAAGTAATGATACTTTAAGCAAAAAGATTAGTTGCAGAATAATGTGTCTAGCATGATCCCATTTCCTTATTTGTTTTGATAATATGAAGAACAAACTCTATTTGTATTATGTGCATCATGTACTATATAGCTCTATGTGGAAGATAGATACATATACACACATACATAGGTATGTGCATGTCTAGATCAACATAGAGCTATAGATATACTTACATGGATAAACACAAAGAAAGCTTTTAACATAAGCTACTCTACAGAGACAGGCAGAATGCTTGGATCTTTGTCCCTTGGGCTTCTTCTCTTTTTGTTCCTGGCTCTAAGCTGGCTAGGTCAAGAATTACTCTCCTATTTCCCTGGAAGGTTTGAGGGTGTGAATCTGCACTCCAGCTCTGTCAGGTGCTAGCAGTTCATGGCACTAGACTCTTGTAAACAAGCTGGCACCCTCGCTCATCCTTTTAGTGCCCAAGCTCAAGGCTATTTTCTCCAATCCACAAGCACATCCCAACACTTGCCCCATAAAAGGGAAAGTCACAGAGAGGTGAGATCTCTCTTCCGGAGCATAACTCCGTGGTGTGTCTGGTTGCACCCAGCCCAAGCTGGGCCATCCACAGAAGAGAATAAGGGGCCCCTGAATGGCTTCCCTGTGCCCTGAGTCCTAGCCTGCACCAAATGACACCTGCAGGTCCTCACGAGCCCTTGGCTTGGTTGGCGTTCAAAGTGATGATGTGAAAGTGAGAATGGGGAGTGTTGATTGGGGGTGGAAAAGGAGGAGAAGAGGAGTGATTATTAATGTTTATTACATTTTAATAGCAAACTTTAAGTGTGCTTTTACTTGTTGAAGTTAGCATATATTTATAATCAAAAGTCTATCATTCATCAGTAAAAGTAGACACTAAAGATATTAAGTATATTTTCCAAATGCAAGCATGACCTTCATTCGAAGGCCCAGGCTGACTTGCTCTCCTGTGGCTTTTCACATCATTTGGAACACTTAGTCCAGCATTTTGCCTTGCTTATGCTGGGCCCACTGATGGCCTATATGATTAGGGCCATTTCTCAAGACTCATTGTTAGCAGCTTTGCAAAACATAAAGAGGGACATTTGGATATTCATGCAGATTTTTTAAAAACACTGGGCATTTAAAGACACGCTTAAAAAATGAGGTAATCTTAGAAAGAAATTAAAGTTTTAGAGTACTTTAGCCAAGAGTAAATTTGAACAAATTAAAAAGGTAATTGGATTGAAACTGAGTTAATAAAACCAATTTTCAGAGGTAGGGGAGTCACAGGGAAAGGAAAGTAATTTAACTGTGGAGCACCCTGGATAATGTCTGACCCTCTGACCATCAGCTTCTTATTCTCCTTAATTCTCTTTAGAAATACATCCTTTACAAACCAGTTTTTTTGTTTTTAGTGTGTTTTTTTGGTATCATTAATCTACAATTACATGAAGAACATTATGTTTACTAGGCTCCCCCCTTCACCAAGTCCCCCCGACAAACCCCATTATAGTCACTGTCCATCAGCATAGCAAGATGCTATAGAATCACTACTTGTCTTCTCTGTGTTGCACAGCCCTCCCTGTGCCCCCCCCCAACTACAAACCAGTTTTGACCTTGCAACTCTACATTCATTAAAGGGGCAAGAAAAAAACATACCTTCCTAATAAATTTCATGGATGAATCCAGGAACGAAGGACACATGTGGCCTTGGTATTCTGGACATCCAGGTCAAGCAAGCCTTGTTACTTATTCTTAATGGTTTCTTGAGATATTAGGATAATATTTTAGAAATGGGTCAACTCACTTCTTAATAAGAGGCCATCAAGTTGCTGCATTTCACTCTTCTCATAGAACAATATGTATTGGCCATGTGGGACATTGCTGATTTCCTGGATGGCTTTGGAATAAACTGAATTCTATTCTTCCCTCAAATTTATTAAGTACTGTAAGTTTCAAAGAGGGGAAACTTCTTGGTACTTGACATGAAAAAATTAAAAGCTTGCCTGAATATTACAAACAGGAGATTCGTGAAGCTGAAGGAAAGAAGGAAGAGGGGAAGGGAATGAGGGAAGGGAAAGAAGGAGGATGAGAAGGAGGGAGGGAAGGGGGCATAGGAAGGAAATAAGAAAGGGCGAGAGGAAAGAGAGAGGGAAGGAAGAAAACCTCACTGGGCCTGCACCCCTTTAGAAAGAAAAGTTAGTGTGATCTTCCCACATTCATTTTCCCACATTCAGATTCCTACTTTATTACTTCTCTCTCAAACTGAAAAGCATGGCAATGACCTCACTTTTAAATCATAATACCATACCAGTGCTTTAAAAGTGAGATTGTTACTGTGTTTTCAGTTTGTAATGTTGCTGTCAAAGGCAGTCAGCTCTTTTAATTCTCCATCACCTCGGTGGCCTTTGAGATTTTGTATACAGAACCACACTGAGGCCGTTGAATCCACAGTTGAAGGAGTCACTCCAGAAGCATTTTGCATAGTTTCCATTGCTTGAGTAAAGTTACCCACTAATTAATGTCATTTTCCATGTAGTAAGTCTTCTCAAGAAGAGATCTTAGAAAGACCTGGCTTGAAAAATGTGTGTGTGTGTGTGTGTGTGTGTTTTAATTCATATGTCAGGCAAACAATCAGCCTGGATGGTGTAAACAAGTACATACTTTCAGTGGTAGAAGTACAGAAATTTCAGAAATTTAGAACAATCTACCTTAAATTGTTACTAAGACTTCTTAAAAACATCCAGTCTATTATTTATCTCCTAGTCCTTCCTCCCATTATTTGAGAAAAATTTTGGTAATAGTAACTTCTTCCATATTCCTATCTCTTTTTGCAATTTTTTTACAGGTTGCTGCTCTACAGGTGATCTACTTATATTGACTCTTGTAGTTCCCAAATATCACAAGGCTTATGTTTATGCATTTAAATCTTCCGGGACTCCACCAAAAAATTGCTTTCATCACATTGAATATTCATCCTTTCCATTGGTTTCTAGGAGGCTTTCCACAGTGTTCTTGGAGCCAGTGTATTTTCCTGGAATTTTATCCTGGAATGATTTAGGACTCGAGAATAATTGTAGTAAAGAAAAAAGAAAGAGAGCTATCTGTCTATGGTATGATTAAAAATGTTAAAAATTAGATAGACTGGCTTTAAGAGGCAATTTCTGTCCACTGTTTTGTATTTTTTTAATTTCAGAAAATATAATATTTGAATTTTTGTCCTTAGTTTGTAAGTATAAGGAAAGTGCAAATCTGCTTTGAGACCATGATTGGCTTTTCCAAAACACATCTCTTAGTTGCCATTCCCAGCAGAACTGGTTGTTGGGGTGATCATTTTTTAGGGCTACCCCTATAAATATTATATATGATATCTTAAAGCTTTCAGACTGGTGGGTTTGCTAGTCAGTATGCTAACTCCTTTCTTCAGTGTGTCACTTAAAACAATATTTCTCCTAAAACTTACTCTCCCTTTCATAAGGATGAATTAAATCAATTAGAGGTGGACACACGTGTCCCTTTCCAAACTTTAAGATTCAGAGATTGTTCACTGAATGAAAAATAAGCCAAGTAGAATTTTCATAACCTATTCAAAGATCAACCTATATAGTTTGGTCTCTCTAAATAGGAAAAAGTTACTGAAAAAAAAAAAAATCCTGGCTGTATTTTATGCTGGAAGGCAAAAGGGAGACCCGTGAGGCTTGGAGTGTTCCAGATGGAAACTGTAAAATCCACCTGCCAAGTGGATGGGGTCTTCGAGTGACTATGATCAGATGCCACAAGGGGAACAAATCTCAGCAGGACCAAGGCTGTTGATATCGGCTGCCACTTGAATGGATACCCAGAATGACTGGGTCTTAATAATAGGGCCTTGTTTAGATATTGTTGCCACATATAATTTTTGTTACTAATTTGCATAAGTATTTGCAGTCCCTCCTCAGTATCCACAGATTCTATATTTGTGAATTTGCTTCTTCTCTAAAATTTATTTGTAACCCCCAAATCCATATTCTCGGTACTTTTGGGGACATGCATGGAGGGTGAACACCAAGTTGCCTGACACACACATTCCCAGCTGGGGCTGAACCCTGCAACACCCTGCCTTCTTGTTCCTGCTCTTTTACTGTAAACAAGGGTTCTTTTCGTGGGCTTTTTAGTGCCACATATTTCACATTATTTTGTGCTTTTTATTATTTTGCTGTTTAAAATAGCCCACTAGCTAGTGTTCCTAAAGGCAAGAAGGCTGTAAGGTGCATTACCGAGAAAGTGTGTGTGTTGGATAAGCTTCATTCAGGCATGGCTGTTGGCTGTGAGTTCCATGTTTCAGCCATTGTGTGGAAGGCTGTGTCCTGGTATTAGCTTGAATCTGTTCCTAGGGGCAAACTGTCTGAAGTAGTAACTGTATCTGTAGATAATGCAAAACTTGGTTGCTAGGCCTAATCTTGTTGGCAAAGAAAAATATGATATTTACATGACCAGTGAACTCTTAATGGCATCTAGAAACATAAGACAAGAGAAGCCATTTGGTTCTTTCCAAAGTGGCACACTGTCAGGAAATCCCCAGAGGACAGATAACCTAATATATTCCTTGTTTCTGAACTGGAGGGAGCCAGCTGTCTGTCTGTTAGTTCTTTAGCTTCTGTCATGTAAAGGAAAACTAAAAAATGGATGAAATGGAGGCACAGGAGAAGAGGCTATGTCCTAACCCAGCAAACATCCTGCCAGCTAAGCGAGGGAGAGACTAAGGTCTAGCTCATTGCCGTGGCTTTCGAGAATCTGGATCCTTCCTCCCCCAAATTTCACAGGGTTGAGTGATGAACAAACAAATTTTGGGAATTGAGTCAGTTGAGGGAAAACAAAAGGTTAAAGGTTTCTCTTTGGGACATAAGGAGAAAAGAGGACCAGGGCAAAATGATTCAGGATCATAAGCATTCAGTAAGAATGAGTGAAGAAAAGACCAAATATTTATTTCTATTCTTGAGCTTTGAGCTTTGGTTGACAGACTTAGTATAGTTTAGTAATACTTGATGGAGTTAGCTATTTTTATACGTAGCTCTGTTTTTGTTTTATTTATGCCAAAATTTCCAACTCCAGCAAACCATGTCCACAGCAAAAGATTCCTGTTCCTCCAGCTTAACCAAAGGAAGAGTGTTTTCCTGGTCAACGGACCTTCTGTATAACCAGCATAGGTCAAGAGGAAATAACCTTTCTGGAAGTAAGTTAACAATCTAAAAATACAGTAATGGTGGCAAGTTATACTCCTACTTGCAGACATCTTTGCTCTTTTCCTGTTATTGAGGCAACTTCTTTTTCTTAAATTCAGGTGGATAGCAGTGTGGGAAGCTGGAATCTAGAATAACCATAGGGACTGTGATTTCCAGCTGTGAGGAAGAACAAGCCCAAGTGGCCATCTTTTGAGCATCATGATATCCACAAGGACAGGGGCTACAGAGATCACGGAGGCAGGGCCTGGCGAGTGTGCAGAATGACAGCTGGACACTTCCTGCCAAGACATTCTAGGGAGAGTAGGCTTCACCACTTACTAGCAGTTATATAGAATTTGCCACAAAGGAGACACACATTCTCACTGAGCAAAATTCCTAGAAAATCCACTCTTCTCTTAATTTTTAAAATCTTGTAGTAGCTCTTCCAGGGCATACCAATCCATTGTAATATTTTCACTCTCTGAACCATTTGTGTATTTACCCTCTATACAAACCATTTGGCTATTAGTGTATACTAGTCAAGGTTCTCTAGAGAAACAGGATCAATAGGATACATCTAGGAAGAGATTCATTATAAGGAATTGGCTCATATAATTACAGAGGCTGAGAAGTTCCACAGTCTGTCATCTGTTAGCTGGAGACGCAGGGAAGCCAGTGGTGTAATTTAGTTTGAGTTTGAAAGCCTGAAATCTGGGGGAACCAAGTTGAGAAGATTGATGTCCCAGCTTAAGCAGTCAGGCAGGAAAAGCTGAATTCCTCTTTCCTCTGTCTTTTTGTTCAATTCAGGCCCTCAACACTTTGGGTGATGGGGTCACATACACGTGGGGAGGACAAACCAGTTTCCTGAGTCCACTGATTCAGATACCAATTTGATCTGAGAACACTCTCACGGACACATCTTCTCTTGTTCCTGATCAAGCTTGAAGTTAATTTCATTGGACAAGGAGCCACCTCTTTGTCTCATTGATATTCATCATTGCTTTTCGTTTTCTATTTCATTGATTTGTTTTATCTTTATTATTTCCTTTCTTTCCACAGGTTTTGATATGTTGTTATTCTTGTTGTTTTTTGACTCATATAAAAATGTATTCTAATTTCCATTGCGATCTATTCTTTCAGCCATGTTATTTAGGAGTGTGTTTAATTTCTAAATATTTGAGGAAATTTGCAGATATCTTTCTGTTATTAATTTCCTACCTAATTTCATTGTTATCAGAGAAAATACTTTGGATGACTTAAATCCTTTTAAATTTGTGGAGATTTGTTTTATGGCCCACAGTATGGTCTATCTTGGTGAACATTCCGTGTTCATCTGAAAAGAATGTATATTTTGTGTGACTGAATGGAAAGTCATTTAGTCAATTTTGTTGATGGTGTTATTCAAATCTCCTATACCCGTACTGATTTTCTTTTCATATGTTCTATCAATTACTGGTAGAAGGATGTTAAAATCTACAGCTACAATTGTGAATTTGTCTATTTCCCTTGTTGGTCTTTCCATTTTTGCTTCATGTTTGATCAGGCACATGTATATTTTGAGTTGTTATGTCTTGATGAACTGTTCATTTTCATGAAATGGCCTTGTTTATCCTTAGTAATAGTCTGTGCTTTGAAAAATATTTTTCTTGATTTTAATACAGAGACTCTAGCTTTCTTATGATGAACATGTGCATGTAATATCTTTCTCTTTTTCTCTAACCTATTTATGTCTGTATTTAAAGCAGATTTCCTGTAGACAACATATAGCTATTATATTGATTAAAGAAAAACTACTGTGGCTTTCTCTACCTTAAATTGAATGTTTAGATCATTTCTTAATGTAATTATGGATATGGTTGAGTTTATAGTTCTCTTTTCCTATATTTTTTTGGATTAATTGAAATTTTTTTTAGCAATCCATTTTATTTCCACTTTTGGCTTTAGTAAATCTACTTGTTAGCTACTGCTTTAGAATTTACAACAAACATTTAAAAATTATTACAATGTGCCTTCAAAATAATATACCACTCCATGTGGAGTGTAAGAATTTTATAACAGTATGCTTCCATGTCCTTGTGCTATTTTGTCATACAGTTTGCCTCTGCATGTGATAAATTATATAAAATTTGTAATACAGATTATTACATAATTGACCTTTACATGTTATAAATGATACGCTGTACTTATAAAATTTATAATATATGTTACCATGTTATATAAAATATAATATATAATAAATATATCTACATAAGTCATAAACTATACATCATCATTATGCATTTATAACATACATTGTTATTTACAATTGTTCAATTTACCTCTATACCTATTATAAACTGTATATTATTTTGTTTTAAGCAGTCTCTTCTTGAGATTAAAAAATGAGAAAAAAAATCTTTACATTTACTCATGTATTTATCATTT
The DNA here is from genome assembly GCF_040802235.1 of Manis javanica. Classification (NCBI taxonomy): domain Eukaryota; kingdom Metazoa; phylum Chordata; class Mammalia; order Pholidota; family Manidae; genus Manis; species Manis javanica. The sequence continues at coordinate 42,011,750 of NC_133171.1, forward strand.
CTAATAGTCCTTGTTTCATTGTTTCATTCCCAGTTTTCATCTGCAGTCTTATTATACGGTCTGAAACATTTCCATTAACATTTATCATATTGCTGGTCTGTTTGTGATGAATTCTTTCAGCTTTTGTATGTGTGAAAAAGTATTTTTCCTTTTTTTGTGAAAGATATTTTTGGTGGATATAGAATTCTCTATTCACAATTTTTTTTCTTTGTTCACATTAGAGCTATTGCTTGATTTTATTCTGATTTGCATTGTGTCTGATGGGAAGTCTGTTTTCATTCTTATAGTTGTTCCTGTGTATGACATGTGCTCTTTTTCCTCTGGCTGTCTTAAAGATTTCATTCTTTATTACTGGTTTCCAAAAATTTGATTTGGGTGTGCTTTGGCATACTTTTCCTTACATTTCTTCTCCTTTGGGTTCATAGGGACTTGGATCTGTATGTTCATTGTTTTCATCAAAATTGGGTAATTTTCAACCATTGGTTCTTCAGATGTTTTATTTTTAACCACTTTTTTAGGACTCCACTTACATGTATAGTATAGGCCAGGTGTATGATGTTGATCAGAGGAATAACATAATAAACATATTAGCACTTAGTAGGTGACAGTCTCTGTTACAAGCATTTTGTGTGTATTAACTAATTTAATCTTCACAATACCACATGCAAATTTTGTCCACTTTAGATATGATCTCTCATACGGGCTACAGAATGGTTAAGCAACTTACCCTAGGACACAAAAACTAGTAAGCCATGCAGCTAATCTTTGAATTCATGTAATTGTATATCAGAGCCTGTGTTTTTAGCCAGTATTCTATGTTAATGAATAATTTGTACATATTAATACTTATGTATATATTTTAATGAGTGTTGTATATTCATTTATCTACTTAAATGAACATTAAAATAAAATACATATAATGAACTAGCATAAAACCTGCAATTTCATGGTATTATAGTTTAGAAAGAGGCTTAAGAAAAAAATGAGTGAAAGAAAAACGTAGGGTTGGTAATAACATCAATCACACGCAGATGTAACAGATGCAGTAGGCATCCTACCCCATTACTCACTACTCACTTTCTGCAGACTGATGCTTTATTTTTGCAAGCACATGCAAGTCTCTGCCTGAAGGTGGGACAACTCTAAGGTGTGGTCTATACTCTTTCCCAGAGGTCTCTAGTAAGGAGGAGATCCAGTTGTCCAAATTATTGAACTATTTTGTGTTTGCTTCCCTATCTTATTTTGTCATTTCTCTCTAGAGATCCCAGCAATCACCTCCCATATAAACTGCTTGTACCCATATCTTCTTTCAGGGTCTACTTCTTCGAGAAACCAACCTAAGACAATTGAGGCAAAAATTGTAATAGTGATATGCAAATGTCTGAAGTTTGAGAAACAATGCAATCAGCAAAGATGACTTGCAACATTTAATTAACTTTGATAACAGAAAGACAAATGACCTGGTATTCATATATGTATACTAGATTTTCTCTGCTGACATAGATTAACTGATGACATACAATGAGGTTAGGTTGACTTGACTCAGAGATAATTTTTTGACTGAATACCACTTATGTGCACTGTAATCTCTGCAATCTTCATATTATCAATAAATTTCTTTACACTTTGACCTGATCAGTCTACGTCTCCTTTCCCTTCTATTTCATATTTTTGAAACCTTATTCTTGTATCTTATAACCCTCCCAGATAATGGTTGCTTCTTTGTCCTTTACCCCTAAACTTTTGAAATCAGAAAAGTGGTTCTTATTTTTATTATTTTTCAGTACTATTTCCAGATTATTGTTGCACTAATTTCTACCTTTGTGCTCAATAATCTTTCTTCCCTCAAAATCCAGAATGTCAGATTATCACCTGATTTCCAGCTTTGTCACTTTCATCTCCCAACTTCTAAACACCTTCTTCACATCACATTCCTGAAGAGTTTGAATTCCATGAATCACAGCCTCATTCTTGAAAACTCTCTCCACTCTTGGAATCTATGAAGCTTAATTTTCCTGTTTCTCACCCCCCATGGCTCCTATGTCCCCACCCCCTGGGAGACAGGCATTTCTCAAGGTTGTCACCTCAGCCCTTTGCTCTGCTCCCTCTCCCTTCTCACGCTGGTGGTCTTCCTGTTTTTAAGTAAGTACAGCTTTTTCAGATCTGTGATTAAGGAAGATAATGAGGGAGTGTTTGTAGGACATAACAACATTAATGGCATCCCTGTGGTCCCTCTGAACTTATTCCCTATACTGCCTAGAGAATAATTCTTATGAAGCATAGCCTTAATCAAGTTTAATGACCTTCTTTAGTTTTTCATTACCTACATAATATATAACAAATCTTCTGACCTTACGATAGAAGATTACACATGCTATTTAACCATGAAAGCTTACTCTTAAATATTGTAGGGAAGAGATTGTTTATTCATTCAATCCAACAAATATTTTGTTGAGGGCTTCCTATTCTCTAAGTTCTGAAATTATAGTAATAAGCATAGCAAATTAGATGCCCTGCCATCACAGAGCTTACATGCTGGCAGAGGGTAGAATAGACACACAGTAAACAATAAAAATAATAAGCAAATTAGTGGGTTAAAAGGCAATAAATGAAATGCAAAATAAGGTAAAAAATAGAGTAGACTCAGGGTAATTGGAAGGGTAGGGAAATATGTGGTGGGGGTAGGCTGCAAAGATTTGGAGGGAATTGCAAAGTGAATCATGTGAATGGCTGATGTTGCTAACAGGAGACAGCCAGTGCAAAGGTCCTAATGCAGATTTATTCCTTGTGTGTCGGAGAGCAAATTAAACCTGGTGTGTTTACCTTCTTCATGACCAATAAATAGCCCTTTATACCTCCATCAACCCTTGAGAGCATCAATGTATTATTGTCATTCATAAGAATGAACAAATTTAGAATATTTCATATAAAAGAGCAGGGAAATATATAATGCATTAAAAAGACTTTTGCCAAAATGGTTAAAATAATAAAGTTTGGATTATTTTACCATTAACTATGTATATTTCCTGAGTCTCAAAAAGGCAGGGTTTCTGTGATATAATGGCAGTACACAATAACATTAACTCATCTAGTGGTAATAAGAGCAAAGTGAATTGCATCAAAACCATATTAATATTTAAAATATTGCTCAATATGAAGTCCTGTTGGGTGGCACTGGACATGGTGACCACCCTTCTTGAAACCAGCTTTCTCTATGAAGTAGGAATGTCATACATCAAGTGATGGTTGTCTAAAAATGGATCTAAATCCCTAATAAATGATGAAGATATACTTACATACTAATTGGATACTGAGAGGTAGGAACCTTCTGAACAAAAGTAAACCTTACCGAGGTTGATGTCTTTCTCTGATCCGTGGCCTACCAGTACAGGCATCTGGAGATAAGAAAGTAGGGAAAGATAATAATCCACATTTCAAAAACCACACTCTCCAATGGTACTCTTATAATGAACTCCATTAATGGTAGACTATGACCCAGGTTTTTAACATCTGTTCTCTGCTCTCATATTGAATGTCAAGGCAATGTCTCTTGAAAGAACTGGAAGAGGAATGCAAGGGAAACAAAGCCTGAAGTACACAGCGCCTGGTGTGCGGTGGCCTTCAGATAGAACCCCTACCATGGCCTAAAAGACTCACAAAGTCTGCCTGCCTATCACACCTTCCCCCATCCTCCCCTCCATCCTCCTTGTTTTTGTCCTTGTCCTTGAAATGCCAGCCATGCCTTATTTCTTGTGTCTCCCCTCAGAATTCTCTCCACCCAGATATTCTTATGCCTCACATTTCATGCAACCTCCTTTCCTGATTTCCTCATATAAAATAGCATCCCCAAGTAATCTTGCTCCTTACCCAACTTTACTTTTCATCTTAACACCTGACATCATATTACATGTTTATTTAATACTTTTATTGTCCCCGTCTCTCACTGGAACACAAGACCTACACGGGCAGGCACATCACCTACTTTACTGCTTGTATCCTTCACGCAGAGAACAGAAACTGGCATATAATGGGCTCCCAGTCAATATTTGTTGACTGAATGCATTCCACCCTTTCTCAATTGTACATTTTTTCACCAGATCTGGAGTTCCGGTTTCATACCTATTCATGTGTGTCTTCTACTTGTTTTCATTGTGATTTAAATGATGCTCTTCTCCAGGGGCAACAGCTTTACCTTCCATTCTTGTTTTAGTCTTTGAACTTCTTTTCGATAATTAGTAAATATCTCTGTCTGGTCAGTTTTAATTATTTCCACCCAAGGAATTTGTTGGTCATGTCTTCAAGGACTTTTTAGAAGTTTGGCTAGATGGGTGTGCCAACTAATTCACTATGAAATCTCAACCAATTCATTATGCAAGGTTCAACTAATTTATAATGCAAATTTTGCAATCATGGACCACTGAACATGGGCTCCCTGAATTATTTGTTATTTATGCTGTACTGGGAAAAAAAGTGGTTGCTGGTTACCATAATGTAATTGCTGGTTATTAGACTATAGACTCTAAATCCATGAAGGTAGAGATCTTGTCTGTCTTGCTTACCTCTGAATCTTCAGGACCTAGACAATTAAGTGTCTAGTATATAGTTGGGGTTTGATAAATGTTATGAATGAATCACCAAATGAAAGGAATATGGCCATTGGTGAGGGGCAGGAGGACACTCTGGACAGTAATACTGGTAGTATTTCCCATGCATGTGCCTTTCTTTCACATTTCTATTATCAGCAGAGTAATTCAGAACCCTATCATAGAATTCTTAGACTCACTGATACAGTGTATCTTATATTTAGGTAACAATATCAACTGTCAACTGTCAACTAATTCTAAGGACAAAAAAGGATGAATTCCTCAAGTGTTGCTTCTAAAATTCTTTTCCCACAAAATCCGCTAGAGCAATAAAACACTTTTCACTGTGTGATCAATATGTATGTCATGATCACTGTAGTAAGTTGAATGGTGGACCTCAAAAGATAAGCCTGTGTCCTAATCCCTAGTACCTGTGATTACAAACTTCTCTGGCAAAAGTTATGATGAAGTTAAGGATGTTGATAAGGGAGTTTATCTTGCATTATCCAAGTGCACCCTAAATGCAGTAACATGCACTCATAAAAGAGAAACACAGAGGGGAAGACACAGAGATAGAAGAGGAGGAGGCAAGCAGTGAATGGCTGCCAGTCAAGGAGCGCCAACAGCTACTCCGAGTTGGAAAAGGCAGAGAATTTCTCCCCTAGAGCCACTCTAGGGAGTGTGGCCCTTCTGATACTTTGATTTCAGACTTCTTGTCTGCAGAACTGTGAGAAAATAAATTTGAATTGTTTTAAGCCACTTCACTTGTGGCGATTTGTTACAGCAGCTGCAGGAAACTAATATACTTACTTTGAAGAGTTTTTTATGTTTTTTTAAAATAATTGAGTGGCCACTGATTTTCCTAAAAGCTTTTTCTCATCCTTTGGCATGCTAATCAGTCTCTTTTGTCAGCCTAATCCTGTCATTATTGTTGTTTTTCTGTTCTTCCATTGTAAAATAAAGTGGTAGTGCCCTGCCAGACCCTCTGCATCAGTGGCTTTTGCCTGTGATATGAGCAGTTTCCTAGTAGTGAGGTGGGGTGATTCCATGAGGACTAATTTTATATAATCATGCAAATGATCCACTCTTTAGTAAATAATACCAAATTATGACCAATTTTGCTTCCCTACCCAACTCAGAAATTAAGACACAGAATAGAGGACTCATCTGAATTAATTGTAAGGAAAATGAATTCAGAGAGATCAATGTGGGCTCCAGAGAAATGTCTATAAGGAATACTTGGTCTGTGTCCTAGGAGATACACCAGGATTGGAACAAGGGAAAGGGCACCGAGGAAGGGCATTCTAGGTGGTTTAGGATCTGAGCCACTTTCCTTGCCAACTTGGTAGCTGCCATAAAACGTCTTGTTCAATCAAGTTGTGTGTTAAGGTTAGGAGGTAAACTTGGGCTTTGTTTATGAAGATAGAGATGAAAGCAGAAGCAGCAGGTCTGGGTGGAGCTTCCATCCCATATTTTTCACTCTGTTTCCCCATGTCTTTCTGAGCTCCTGGAGAGTGGCAGATGGACGCCACTTAATTACCTTACCAGACAGGCAGCAAGAAGGACACAGACACAGTCTGGCTCTGCAGCCAGGCCCAGTGGCGTGTTCCGTTCCCTCCACCTCCTGATCTCAGCTGTGCCCCACTGCTCTGAGCAGGCACCAGAATCCTGGCCCAACATAGCAAATGTATAGTGCAGCCCTCTGACTTATCTTGTAGATACACTCCTGGTATAGCCTGTCAATTAAAATGATCTAAATCGGAGCTGATTTCCCCACGTTTGGACACAACATTGGTTGCGGAAGTCTAAAAATCTGACACAAGACCAGGTCAAGTAAATTTTGTAGATTTGTGACTCTTAACTTTCTAGATTCTGGTTTCTATCTCTAAAATCGTTACCTCCTTTTTAAGATTAGGTGCAGCTCTGTTTAGCAAACTTAATATTCCTATAATAACTTGAATAGTATCTGTCTTCTCACATAGACTATAGGCTCCATGAGGACAGAGACTGTCCTGTTCTCCGTTGAATGCTCTGATTGTAATGGCATATGCTGCACACAGCAGGGACGCTGCAAACATTTGTGTCATTGACTAAATGAAACATGTATGACCTCATATTCACAAGGAGGATAAAGTCAGAATGGTTCAGAGTCACTGCTGGTGGGTGAAAACATACATTTTTGGCCTCCTTGACACAGAAATACAGGATTGGTCTTGACTTAGAAGTCAGGAACAAGCCCATACTCTTATTTCACACCATTCTTTGTGTCACAGGCCATGTCATCACAACATCTTTGAAACTGCACTGTAGGTCCCCATGGATCCCTGAGTGTTTTGTGAGTGTTTTTTTTTCTATAAGAAAGAAGTGTTTCTTTTCTTTCTTTTCTCATTTACCTTTACAAGTTTTCCAATGCCACAGTCAGGTGCCATGCTTTGGGTTTCTCTGTCAAAAATATATATCTGAAGTCCCCTTCAGAATGGGTGAAGAACCCATTCTTTGCAATGAAAAGGAGCCCTGAGTTCTATTAGCTAAGTCTTGGACATCCTGAGCAAAAAGCATTCATCTAGCCAGGTCATTTGTCCCTCTGGAAAAGTTCTGAGCTGTGCCTCTAGACACCAAGTTTTAGAATAATAGCATTATCTCAGAGGCAATCTAATGATGAGGCAATGGGACAAAGTGCTGGGCTGTTCTTCCCACCTATTTGTTTTGAGTTGGTCTGGTTCTTTCCCTGATCCTCTGTTTGCCTGGTCTATGAAATGGGTGTGTGAGCACCATACCTTTCCACAGGATTACAACTGACGTCAGCAGGCTTCATTAGCTGCTGTTTGCCTAACCAAAGAGAACACAAGAGAGGTGGAAAGTGTCTTTTAATTATCTGTGTGCCTACATGCCAGGTGCCACTCATCCAGCTTTCAAACTGAGATTAGCATCAAAGAGGCCAGCCAAGGAAAGAAACATGGAATGGGAAGAAAGACAGAAAAGCAGCCTGAGGGAGGCTGAAGACTAAGTAGAGCTTGGGCTTGGGTCCTCAGCTCTAGGGTGGCCTCATTGAGACATCGTGGGCTTAGAGGTTAGGCACACTCAGATATAAATCTCAGATGAGGGTCTTTCTGCAAATTGCTTGAATATCTAAGCCCTATTTCCAAGATTAAAACAAAGATAACCATACAAATATTTTAGGGTCATTTTAAGAATTAGAGATATGTATGGAAACCATATGCTCAATAGCTAGTGGCAGTATTGTTTCTGTAAGAGAGAAGGTGAGCTTGATAACTCCTGTTATATATTCAGGTGGCAAAAAGTAGCCAAATGTTCTGTGATATGCTAAGAGAAACTGTTGTCTACTAGTTAGACTAATAAATACATTTCAAAGATGAAATTTTGCTTCAAAAAGTGGTCTGCTGCCTCCCTCACCCATCGATTTTGTTTTGTTTACTTTTGCTTTTTTTCTGAAAGGTCTTTTAAACTCACCCTTGGCTTAACTGAGGTTACTGGAAATGAATTAAAAATGAAATATAAACATGTCACCTTGAAAGGTTTGCCCCTACCTCTCAGGCACACTGCTGATATTGTCTCATGCTTACCCTGACACTGACATGGACGCAAGCTTGCAGAAAAGATGTCCTAGAGCCCGACCATCTACACAAATATTTGTATTCGCCCTTCTTGAGAGCTCCTTGCCCCAGCCTCCACGCAGTTTCTGTTTTGTGGAGACCCTAAAATGTTTCAGAAGAACACACAACATTTCCCAGAGCAGGAAATGATGCAGCTTTTGGAATCTGTGGTGAGATTCCAATAGCTGAGGGAGAGCCTTGAGGGAGCTAGTATAGAAATGAAGCCAGGTAAAAATATGACTTTTACAAAGGCCTGGAATGGAGAACCCAAATACACAGGGGGAGAGTCAAAAAAGCAAAGGAGGAAGAGGCAGTGTTTGCCGTTGGTTTGGGCAAGATATCATACCATGCATTAGTGAGCGACCTTGGGCATGTAACCTACCCTGTCTTACTTTCCACAGCTTTAAAACAGGATAATGATCACCTACCAGAAATGTTTATTATCATGGTTAAGATAATATTGGTGAAGTACCTTGAGGATTACCCAGTAGTTAACAGGTACTCAAAAAATATCAATTGCCACCTCCTTTCCACAAACCCTCTTTCTTAAAGGCTGGTGTGGTGGAGTTGGCCCACACTGGAGCTAGGACCAACTGCGTGACTTTCTTCCCTACTTTATGTTCAGGGACATCATATTGGTAGCTTGGTATTTGCTATGGAGGGAGTATTTACACCATGGAAATTGGCAAATGCTGCCACTCAGGGCTATATCCTCTACCTCCCTCCCTAGAAAGCTTGTTGTTATTTATTTACCAGCACACCGGTGGGTAGTGATCAGCTAATTCAATATCTTTGAGCCTCAGTTTCCTCACCTATAAATGAGGAAGAATAAATACATCTTTAGCATCTCACTGGGATTTTGTCAAATAAAATGGAAAACTGAAAATGACTGAGAGTAGTAATGATGAATATTAATTTTGGCTACAGAAGGTGCTAATGGCATTTCTTCCAGGGTAGAGCTCTCAAGTCCAAGTCTTTCTGAGTACCCTGAGGAGGCAGAAAACCATAAAGGTGAACCTCTCAAGTAGAATAAGGTTACCATACTCATTTTCTAACCAAATTCAATCAAGAGACATATTCCCTAGGCCCCATACTAGATGCCAAGGATCTAACAGTGGTGAAGATAGTTCTCTGCCTTCAGGGGGTTTACAGTCCAAGGGAGATAGGCTATTAAACCAGAATAACAGTCCTGAGTAGTGTGTGTCATGTGAGGATGAGCCCAGGACACTCTAGAACTGTGCTGTCCAATGCAGTAGGCACTAGCCACATGTGACTGTTGAGTCCTTGAAATGTAATTAGTGCAAATTCAGATGTGCTGTAAATGTAAAACACACACCAGATTTTGAAAACTTAACCTAAAAAAATACTAAACTAGCTATCTCATGTGATTTTATTATATTAATTACATGCCAAGTTATCAATATATTGGATATATTAAACTGAATGAAACATACTATTACAATTAATTTTACCATTTTCTTTTTAAATATAATGACTAGAAATTACCTTGTGGCTACATTATGTTTTTATTGGCCGTTTGTGTATTTTCAGAGAAATGTCTATTCAACTTCTTTGCCCATTTTTAAATTGGGACATTTGTCTTTTTGCTGTCAAGTTGTAAGTGTTCTTTATTATCTGGGTGCTAGACTCTTACCAGATACGTGATTTGAAAATATTTTCTCTGTGCCTTTGCACTTTCTCAATAGTCTTCTTTTCAAGATTATTTTGTCTATTCTTTTTCAAGATTGCTTTGGCTACTCTGGGTCCTTTGTATCTCCATGAATTTTAGGATCAGCTTGTCATTTCAGCAAAAATGATAGTTGGAGTTTTTATATGGATTGCATTGAATCTGCAGATCAATTTGGGGAATACTGGCCATCTTAACAATATTAAGTCTCTGATCAATGAAGATTTATTTGGGTCACCTTTCATTTCTTTCTGCAATTTTTTATAGTCTTAAGTATACATAAAAACTTGGTTAATTTTTTTCCTAAGTATTTTAGTTTATTTTATTGATACTATTGTCATGATTTTATGAGGATTTGCTTTCCTTGAATCTCTGTTCAGGTATCTGCCTCTGCTGTTATGACACAGACTCTTAGTCTCTTAATTGCTGGTTGATCTGTTGTTTTAGATAATGCCCTGGGTGTTAACTCGCTCCCTACTCTGATCCAATTAAATCTGTGGCCTTTGCTGAGGTAGTTTTTGAGTCAAGTCTTTGACCTTTGTTTTGACCCCTGGGAGTCTCTCCTTACCTGTGTTTTTCCCTAGTTCTTTTTAGCAAACAGCTGACCTCTGGTTTAACTTGTTGCTCCAAAGGAACTACCAGCCTTCTTTGAATTGCTTAACCCCCAAATATCCACTGTCTTTGAGAGTAACCTTAGGCTTGAACTTCCCCACATTCTGTTTCTTTTTTTCTTAAATAAGCTATAATTGATATTCACTCTTCTGAACGTTTCACATGAAAAACACTGTGGTTACTACATTCACCCATATTATCAAGTCACCCCATAACCCCACTGAAGCCACTGTCCATCAGTGTAGTAAGATGCCACTGAGTCACTACTTCTCTTCTCTGTGCTACACTCTCTTCCCCGTGACCCCCTCCACATTATGTGTATCAATCATAATACCCATCAATCCCCTTCTCCCTCCCTACCTCACCTCCTTCCCACCCCTTTTCCTTAGGTAACCACTAGACCCTTCTTGGAGTCTGTGAGTCTGCTACTGTTCTGTTCCGTCAATTTTGCTTTGTTGTTATACTCCACAAATGAGGGAAATCATTTGGCACTTGTCTTTCTCTGCCTGGCTTATTTCACTGAGCTTAATACCCTCTAGCTCCAACCATGTTGTTGTAAATGATAGGATTTGTTTCTTTCTTATGGCTGAATAGTATTCCATTGTATATATGTACCACATCTTCTTTATCCAGTCATCTACTGATGGACACAGGTTGCTTCCGTATCTTGGCTATTGTAAACAGGGCTGCAATAAACATAGGGGTGCATATGTCTTTTTGAATCTGAGATCTTGCTTTCTTTGGGTAAATTCCTAGGAGTTGAATTCCTGAGACAAATGGTTTTTCTATTTTTAGTTTTTTTAGGAACCTAAAACTAATTTACATTCCCCCCAGCAGCCCCACATTCTGCTTCAAATAAAGTCAGTTTCTCTGGGAGCAGTTTAGGAACTTACTGTTCTTATGGACTACCTTTCCAGCTGGGCAAAAGCTCTGAGCTCCTGGTCTGGAGTTGGAAACAGTGGCACTCTTCTCGTGGTGTGGTACCCCTGTTTAAGAAGTAGGGCATGGCCACTCTACCCACTTCTGTTCAGCATAGTACTGGAGGTCCTAGCCATGGCAATCAGACAACACAAAGAAATAAAAGGCATCCAGATTGGCAAGGAAGAAGTTAAACTGACCCTGTTTGCAGATGACATGATATTGTACATAAAAAACCCTAAAGAATCCACTCCAAAACTACTAGATCTAATATCTGAATTCAGCAAAGTTGCAGGATACAAAATTAATACACCGAAATCTGTGGCATTCCTATACACTAACAATGAACTAGCAGAGAGAGAAATCAGGAAAACAATTCCATTCAAAATTGCATCAAAAAGAATAAAATATCTAGGAATAAACCTAACCAAGGAAGTGAAAGACCTATACTCTAAAAACTACAAGACACTCATGAGAGAAATTAAAGAAGATACCAACAAATGGAAACATATTCCGGGCTCATGGATAGGAAGAATTAATATTGTCAAAATGGCCATCCTGCCTAAAGCAATCTATAGATTCAATGCAATTCCTATCAAAATACCATCAGCATTCTTCAATGAGTTAGAGAAAATTATCCTAAAATTCATATGGAACCACATAGACCTCGAATAGCCAAAGCAATCCTGAGAAGGAAGAATAAAGCAGGGGGAATTACGCTCCCCAACTTCAAGCTCTACTACAACACCATAGTAATCAACACAATTTGGTACTGGCACAAGAACAGAACCATAGACCAAAGGAAAAGACTAGAGAGCCCTGATATAAATCCAGCCATATATGTCAAGTAATATATGATAAAGGAGCCATGGACATACAATGGGGAAATGACAGCCTCTTCAACAAATAGTGTTGGCAAAACTGGACAGCTACATGCAAGAAAACAAAAGTAGATTATTGTTTAACCCCATACACAAAAGTAAACTCGAAATGGATTAAAGACCTGAATATAAGTCATGAAACCATAAAACTCTTAGAAGAAAACAGGCAAAAATCTCCTGAATTATAAGCATGAGCAGCTTCTTTCTGAACAAATCTCCTCAAGCAAGGGAAACAAAAGCAAAAATGAACACATAGGGCTACATCAAACTAAAAAGTTTCTGTATGGCAAAGGACACCATCAACAGAACGAAAAGGTATCCTACAGTATGGGAGAATATATTTGTAAATGACACATCCGAGAAAGGGTTAACATCCAAAATATATAAAGAACTCACATGCCTCAACACCCAAAAAGCAAATAACCCGATTAACAAATGGGTAGAGGATATGAAGAGACAGTTCTCCAAAGATGAAATTCAGATGGCCAATAGGCACATGAAAAGATGCTCCACATTAGTAATCGTCAGGGAAATGCAAATTAAAACCACAGTGAGATATCACCTCACACCAGTAAGGATTGCCAGCATCGCAAAGTCAAAGAACAACAAATGCTGGTGAGGATGCAGAGAAAGGGGAACCCTCCTACACTGCTGGTGGGATGTAAGCTAGTTCAACCATTGTGGAAAGCAATATGGAGGTTCCTCAAAAAACTAAAAATAGAAATACCATTTGACCTGGGAATCTCACTCCTTGGAATGTACCCAAAGAATACAACTTCTCAGATTCAAAGGACATATGCACCCCTATGTTTATCGCAGCACTTTTTACAGTAGTTGACATATGGAAGCAACCTAAGTGTCCATCAGTAGATGAATGGATAAAGAAGAGGTGGTACATATACACAATGGAATACTATTCAGCCATAAGAAAGAAACAAATCCTACCATTTGCAACAACATGGATGGAGCTGGAGGACATTATGCTCAGTGAAATAAGCCAGGCTGAGAAAGACAAGTGTCAAATGATTTCCCTCATTTGTGCAGTATAACAGCGAAGCAAAACTGAATGAACAAAATAGCAGCAGACTCACAGACTCCAAGAAGGGACTAGTGGTTACCAAAGGGGAGGGGTGTGGGAGGGTGGGTCGGGAGGGAGGGAGATGGGGATTGAGGCGTATTGTGTTTAGTACACATGGTGTAGGGCGTCACGAGGAAAACCGTGTAGCACAGAGAAGGCAGACAGTGAATCTGTGGCATCTTACTACACTGATGAACAGTGACTGACTGCACTGGAGTATGGGTGGGGAATTGATAATATGGGTAAATGTAGTAACCACATTGTTTTTGATGTGAAACCTTCATTAGAGTGTATATCAATAATACCTTATATTAAAAAAAGGCTATGGAAAAAGAAAAGAGGCATATTTGAAAAAGAACTAATTATATCTATGAATTAGATCTTTACCAATACTACGATGGTAATGAAAACAAACTCATTGAAATTAATAGTTTAATGGATAGATTAGGCAGGTGAAGAGAGAAACAGTGAACTGGAAAACAAAGTTCTGTCATTGTTCCAAATACTGGATGAAGACAATTTTCCAAACCTGAAATAAAGGCCCTTCTGGCCTCATCCAGGAGCAAGTCCACCCCTCACAGGATGACTGGCAGACATCAGCTCTGACTTCAGACAGCAAAGGGATCCACGTCCTGTGCAGGGACGCAGAGGGAGTGAGCCCCATGGACTCCTCCTGGGAAGGGTGCTGGTTGCTAGTACACCTGAGTGGAAACTCCCAGTGGACAGGAGGTCACAGTTATGGTCAGGTGATTCCCATGGTGCCCATGATATTGGTGTCATTGTACAGCACGCACACATGGGGTACCAAGCAGAGCAAGGCTGTATACCACGTGTTCATGGTCTCTCCGATCCCCGTACTTCAGACAATTGAGTCGAACTTCACGCACTGCCCCCTGAGTGAAGGGTGTGAACATGAACTTGCTTCCTGACCCACCCCCACTCTGTCCAGGTGGAGCTTCCAGCAGCGATCCAGTCAGAGGCTCAACTCAAGATCACCACCCCCATGGCTGGCCCGAGCCCTCATCCACAGGCAGGCTACACAGTCAGGCCTGTCTCTGTGTGACCACCACCCCTTCCTGAAGGACCCCTGAGAAGCGTATGGGCACACACATAGATGTCTGAAACCCAGGACACGACTGGGCCGAGCAGAAGACAGCATGGCTGTGGTGTGCCCTGACTTGTGTTCCCAGGATTCCATAAACAGTGGCCGGGAACATGTTCATGTGACACCCACAGTGACCAACAAGAGAAGGGAGGGAGCCTCGGATGAGGGAGATGCCAGGACCCTGGCAGACAACAGTGGAAATCCCTGAAGCAGAAGAAAATGTAAAATCAAGAGATAGGGCCTCAGATGGAACGTGGTCCAGCACCTCTGCCCTGACTGGCCCTCATACACAGAGAGGGACCAGGTTGGCTGCTGGGCCAGGTAGGGAGAGCAGTGCTCTAGATCCTGGCCGGCCTCCCCTCCCCCACTCAACTGACCTGCCCTATTATTAGGTCACCTGTTGTCCTGGCTGGCCTCCCCTCCCCCACCTAACTGACCTGCCCTATTATTAGGTCACCTGTTGTCCTTAGCGACAGAACTCTGCAGGGTTCAGAAGAGTCCTCTCTGACCACAGACACTGGCACTTGGAGGCAGAGCTCTGGAGTCCCCACAGCCATGGAGGGCCTGCTGCCTGCCGCCGGACTCATGTGCCAGCTGATCCTGGAGTGCCTGTGGGGGGCTCTCCTGGTGATAGGCGAGAGCTGGGGATACCTATCTGGACTCCTTGCAGTCCTCCGGGGGACCCTGGCAGGCTGTGTGCAGATGCTCTGTCGACTTCCCTGGGAGAACCTAGTAGGTTTTGTGAATGTGTTTCTCACAGTGAGAGCATGGAATTCACGACGCACCGAGGCTCAGGGCAGAAGCTGTTCTGCCCGCCAAGAAGCACCTGGAAACTGTAGTGACACTACGGAACGAACGACTCCAGCCGTTGACACCGGCAAGCCACCTGCGGGGAAGGCCAGTCCTCCCATCGTACAAAGCCTGAGCTTGGCAGCAGTGACCATGCACCTGAGGCTGTCCCTTCAGTTCGCTCTGGACCTTCTGGCAAAGGGATCGGGAAGCCAGCCTCCTACACTTCCCAAGGCCACTGATGAGAAACCAACCCTCAGGGCATCACAGAAGGATGGAGACAACCTGCCAAGGAAATGCTGGATGACTGGAAAGGCAACACTGCATTTCCAGGAAGGGCAGAAGTCCTTGCCCAGAACATCGCAAGATGCAGGCAGAGGCTGGAGGAAAAGGAGAGGGAGAAGGAAGGACTGCTGCGGTCGGACACACGTTTGGAGCAGGACCTGAAAGAGGGAGTCAGCCTGCTACTGTCAGTGGCTGAGACCTTGCTCCACGCCGTCCCCCCACCCGCACCCCTGAGACATCTCCTGGATGGCGGGGGCCCGGAAGTCAAACAGAAGCGGGAAGTGGGAAACGGCGAACACCCCGTCCCCGGGTCAGAAGTGGCACTGAGGGCTGACGTGAACGATGCTGACTCCCCTGTGTCTCCTCACAGTCCTGAGGGAGCCAGATCCCTGAGGGAACGAAAGCAAGTGGGTGAACTGAGAAAACGAACAGCCGCCCTCCTTGCAGATCAGTTATCTCTGAGGGTTGAAACCCTACAGCTGAAAAGTCAACTACAGTTGAAGCCCCAGAATCTGCTTGAACGACACCAAGAACGTACCATGCCACTTGAGAGCCAAATCGCTGAGGAAGAAAAGGGGTCTGCAGAAATGGGGAAGAAACTGACTAACTTGGGAAGAAACTGGAACTCCAAGTCTCAGATTCTCCAGCTACGCAACAAGATCACCAAAGACACCAGCAAAGAATCAGAGACAACCAGTCCCTTTGACCCAACGGAGCTCCTCTTGCATGAGAAAAGGGCTCAGAAAAGCTGGGAGGCAGCCATGCGGACTGAGAGCGACCTCATGAAGCTAAGAGGAGAAGGCAACCACATCACACAAATGCTCGCTGACGCCCAGGCCCACCTACAGCCTTTCCCAACTGGTCCTTCTGCTCGTATTGCTCCGTGTGCAGTCCACGGAGGCCACAAGCTGTCTGGGGATCCCCTGAATCCTCAGGCCCCCCAGGAAGGAGGAGGGTGTCACCATGAGAGCCCAGGGAGCTGGGGTGATCTGCAGGTGTGACTCAGCTCACGGCAGCCGGGTCTTGACCATCCACGGCCATGGCACAGCTCTGCAGCTGTTTCTGTCTTTAATTTTGATTTCTCTCTTTTAGGTTTACCTACTGTTCTTTAACTGATAGGACAATTCCCTTATCCAAGTGTGCACAGCATCATGCAGCGCCCTTTCCATTATGCCACACTCGCCAGGGGTCTCCGTGGTTCCACGGTTCTCACCTGTTGCCTGCCCCTTAGCTTTTCATGCCCTGTGTGGCACCCTATTGCACCCACTCTCATGCTGAGCAGGGCCCATGCTCAGATCCTGGAATTACTGAAAAAGGATCCAATAAACTAATTATAACTGAGAATGGCTTAGTCTATTTCCTTGGGTATTTCACTTAATTAAAAAAAAGAAAGAAAGAAAGAAATACACCTTTTCTGTCATTTCATTTAGTATTTATGAGAAACATTATTAACAATTATCCTCAAACTTGGCTAATCGTAGGAATCACTCGTGGTATTTGTAGAAAACATAGAGCCACGATCCCATCCCAGAATTTCTGAATCCTGAGATGTGCATTTTTAATATGTAGCAGGTGGTCCTTATGATAAACAAGTCTAAGAAGCACTGTCTTATAGCATAGTTCTCAAATAGCCAGCTGTAAGTCAGACCAATCTTCCTTGTATATCTCTCTCTTTACTGAGCTCCAAGATCTGGGTAAGTTCCTTAACTTCTCTAAGTCTTGGCTTAGAGGTTTATCCTCATCTGCAAAAAGGGGTTAATGGTTTTACCTGTTTAATAGGATTGTAGAGAGGATGAAATGAAATATTATGGGGGCTTTTTGAAGGGGGTTGCTATAAGCTTTAGGGCTTAGAGGCTGCTAAACCCCCTAGAGTACACAGGACAGCTCCTGGCAAGAAAGAATTACCCAGCTCAAAATGTCAGTCGTGCAGAGGTGGAGACTTTAAGTTCCCTAAGAGTGGGAACGAGGCATCACTGGTGTTGGTAGTCTTTACAGCAATGCTTCTCAACACTGCATCTCACAACCAGTTGGGAAGTTGCCTAAATCACCTCCCAAAAGCTAACCTACTTGGTCTGGGTGGGGCTTGGGCATCAGTATTAGTTTAAAACTCCTGAGGTGATATAAATGTTCCATAACTTCATTGTGATGATGTTTGCACAATTCTGCAAGTTTATGACAAATCATTGAATTGTACACTTAAAATGGGTTAAATTTTATGGGTATGTAAATTAAACCTCAACAAAGCTGCTTTTAAAAAAAAGGGAAAAGAATAGCTCCCAGGTCTTCTTATAGTCACCTGTGAGGGAGAACTGCTATTCTTAAGCAGTTATGTAATGTTTTGTTCATAGTGGCTACTCTGCAGATATTAACTGTGTAAACTGAAATGTAACTGGATTGACTTAAATGCATGGAACAAATGGTCTCTATATTAAAACCAGAATATAATTTAAGCTCTTTTGAAGGTTTTAAGCCCCTCATAGAAATTTGTACCTATATTAAAAGGGGTAAAGTCCTTTGGCCCAAGAGCCTTGGCAGCTGGACACCCTGAGCTGGCTGAGTGATTGGCTTCCTGGGGATCACTACACCATGGAAACTGAAAGGGTGTGCCATGTGCATTCCCACCGAGCAGGGCACTGGGCTTCCTGACCCAGAAAAATAGCAAGCATCTCTTTTCACAGCAAATCTTGGGGAAATGGGCTGGCTATAAAGCCATGAAATCAATCACATCGCTTAAGGATTTGTCACGGAATGTGGCTCTCAATATCCTCCCTGATCAGTTAAATTATATATTTTTCTGATTAAGACCAGTAGGATGAAGCTGACCTATGTTTTGTGGTTTGGTATATTCTTACAAGCCTATATAAAATTATGAGTTTAATTGAACTAGGAAAAGAAAACCCTTTTTGGCTATGAGTGTGGCCTTGTTATCTGAAGAAAAGAATGGTTGTCTACTTTACATTTATCACAAGAAAAATAAATTATCCACCCCCCCTTGGGGCAGCAGAATAAGAAGTTAAGTCACTGCTGTATTTGTGGAGGGCAAAATGCAGCTTCCCTTTGCTGGGGCCCCCTTTATAAACATACAGACAAATGAGTGTAGCCTCTCTGTGGCTGAAAATATTGTCTGTGGCTCTGAGTGTCCCTCCTCTGAAGAATCTGAAGGACTTAGAACAAGGGAGGGCCTGGAGACACTTCTGGAGGCAGCCAGTAGTGATTCCCAGGGCCCAGAGGCCCAGAAAGTGCTCCTCTGGGTGCTCTTCAGAGAGCAAAGAGGAAGGAAAGGGTGGGAGGGATCAAGGGGGAGGAGAAAAGGAAAGGCCAGATTGGAAAAGTCCTCTGTTTGTCTGTGTGAAGTTGGCACTGTAGGGACTAAGAGGTGACTCTGGTGCAAACAGAAATACTTGGCCGCTCTCTTTGGGTTGAAATTCTTTGTTCAACAGTAACATTTTGCTTCACTTTCTAGTATTAAGCTTCCCTGCCCACCCATCCATACATGTGCACCTGATTGAGATGTTCTCCAGGAGGTCTCTAGAAGGCTGGGGTAATTCTAGTCAAGATGTCTACAAGGGTGTGTTAAGAGCAGGTCTTCTAGGCATAGGAAGGAGGAAATGAAGAGAAGAGGTGAAGGTAAGGTTAGAAGAAGGAAAAGAAAGTTCATGCCAACCTCTTCCTGGTGAGATAAGATTTATACCACGAAATGAGATTACAGCCAAGACAAGAAGTCACTGAGTTGCACCTACATGGGTTGGGGAAGTTCCAAGGGACAGATCAATAGGGACAAGAATAGTCACGGAGCGTGAAGGGGAAATCATGTGTAAATACCGATTTGAGTAGCTCCTCTAATTTTTTCATTCTCACAACAACTTGAAAGTTAGATACTATTTTCTCCTTGTTACTCAGGAAATGGTAGCACAGTGAGATTTAAGACTGTGCCCAAGTTCATGCAGGTAATAAGAAGTTGAGTCTAGGTTTGAACCCAAGTTTATGTATATCCAACACACTTGTGCCTTCCACTCTCTCTTGAATTTGAGATGAGACTTGAACAATGATCACAAATTGGACAGGTGGTGGTAGTAAATTAGAGGCATTCCAGGGTTTAGTTCAGTAGAAGGAATATAGTTGGGACTGGTATTTTATGAGGGCAAATGCCCATTTTCTTTACTCTGAGAATTGCCATGCAGAAATAAGGCACGGAGAGTGAAAGCATCCCAGCGGCCTTCTCCCCTTGGAAACTCTCCTAATGATCTGATGCCACAGAATTTTGCCTAGACAGCCTTTGTGGAGACAGTCCAACCAATGCTATAAAATTCCAACAGCCTCTCCATGATTTTATGAGCAGATGGCACCATTTGGAGCATATTTTAGGACTTAACAGGTTTTGTCCAGGAATTCTTTTATTTTCATTTTCTGTGAATAATTCATATGAGCTTTGACAGCTTACCTTGCTGAAATATTTTCTTTTTAAACTCGCCCTCCCAGGTGGTCTCTACATGACTGAGACACTGGCCAATTTAAACAAATAAATAATAATGTTTATAATAGTAATCCATGTCTAATTTTAGTCACTTACCATATATTACCTCATTTCATCATCATCATTAATTTATGGGGCTCTCAAACACACAGAATAGGACTGACAGGACCAATCACACTCCTTAGTTTGAGGCACATTATCAACAGCACTACCTGCATAGCTCATTTTTAGTTTAATTTTATGCATTTTTTTTGTTATTTTCACTCCCCATACCCAGTGCAATTTGTCATCCTCTCCTACCACACACACCCATGCTCTTGCATTTAATGCATATCATTTCATCATCTGTACCTTTATTCACAAATCTGTGTAACAGTGAACAACATAAAGCATTGTTATGTTCTACATCAGTTGCATTTTGCTCAGCATTTCATTTTGCTTTTTATATTCAATATTATGTTTATGAACTATCTATTTTTGCTTGGTACATAGTTTTTGATAATATGCATATACCACACTATGTTCATCCATTCTCTGTTAATGAACTTTTAAGTTAGTTATAAATCTTCACTCTTACAAGCATTAATAACAATGCTGCTGTGAATCACCTTCCCACTGTTTCTTTGCAAAAGATTTTCTAAGGTATTTACCCAATTTTGGAATGTCCCAGGTTGGGTCATAGGCTAAATGCATACTTAATTTCACTAACTAACACCAAATTGTGCTGCAAAAGCTTATATTTTCACCAATATTATGTGAGGCTTTTTGGTCCCCATTTTTCATTAGCATTTCATAGCAAATAACTTAATTTTTGCCTATAATTGAAAGTAAAGTAGAATCTTATTTTAATGGCATTTTTGAGGCTAGCTCTCCCTTCATGAGCTTATTAGCTTTAAGAGATTTCTCCTTTTGTGAACTGTCTATTCACATCCATTGCCCATTTTTCTATGGGGTTGCCCATCATATTCTTGCAGATATATGGAAATTCCTATATATTGTAGATGTATACCCATTAACGATAGGCAACATTTTATTATCAATATACATTGTAGATATTTTATCTCAGTCTTTCACATGGAAGTCACGAGTTAAGTTCATATATGCCACCTATTCTTGAACAAAGGTCTTTTATCTTAATAGAGTAAAAAAAAAGACAATAAATTTCCCCCTTTATGGTTTTGCAGGTAGGAAAGGTTAAATCAGGAAAAGACAATCCTATCTGGATCAAAAAATGCATTGTGAGAAACATCTGCCCTTGCTGTGAAGAGTTTTTATATGAAGTCCTCTTTGTGATGGAATTCTTAGAGTGAAAATTATGTGGCCAGCTCAGTAAAAGGGAATTTTTCCACGTCTGCTAAGAAGTTTGGGGAATGGTCATGTAAGTACAGGGCTTAAATTCTTATGAGGAGACAGAAAGTGATAAGCACAGAAAGATAAAAAATCATGCCAGGTAGAGAAAAATGCTGATAAAAATAGAAGAGGATGGAGAATAACAAGGATTGCTATTTTAGAAAGAGAAGTTAGAGAGGGCTTCTCTGAGGAGGTGGCAGGTGAGCAGCAGATGCAGCAACGGAGTGGGGACAGAGATTGGCAGGCTGGGAAGACAGCAGGTGCAGAGCCCCTGGGATTTGCTTGCTGAGTTTGAGGAACAGCATGGAAGAATGTGACTAGAGCAGACTGAGCATAGAAGGGAGTGGTGGATTAAGTTGGAGGGGTCTCCAGGGAGGGTTTTATGGGGCTCTTTGTTTATTCTTCTGATAGGGAGACAGAAGCCCCATTCCCCATCTGCACGGGAGAACCCTGCTGCCTTCAGCTCCTCACCTGTCATCTCTGCAGAGAAGCCTTTCGGATCCCTTGGAGGCACACCTGGGCACAGCCTCCTGCATACTCCATGGCTCTGGGAGGACCCCCCCTTGGGCAAGCCATTACTTCTCCAGATCTCCGTGTCTGCATCAAATCAGCTCTGCCTTCCTGTCAGAGCCGAAATGACCCGTCCTTTCCGAGTCCCAATATCTGAGCCACCACCACATGGCAGGTTCTTTTAGAGGATTTTGCTTCTTTCAATTATATCTGAAAAGCAATTGTGCTTTCTTCTCCATTGTCTAGTTTGTTTACTTCTCATATTTTTCCTTTGTTACACGATTCACATCTGGGATGTGGCATATGGGATGAAGAGGGACTCAGAAGTGTAGGAGGGACCAGGGAGAGGTGAGAGGAGAGGCAGGAGGTTGGAAGAAGTTGAGAGCATATGACCCACGGAAGGGTGAAGAAACAAAACGAAACATAACAGGATAGTCTGACCACCGCTGGGAAATCAGCTTCCATCCCATCGCTGCTCATGCCTTTTCTCTGATCCAGAGCTAGAGTGCTGTCCTTGACTGATCCCAACCAGGGGTGGCTCAGACCTGCCTGGATCCCATAGCTGAAGTACTAGAGGAACGGGGAGCTCATCCCTGAGAATGTGAAGAGTGAAAAATGAGCCTCGAGGTTTTGTTCTGTGTTTTTTTTTTGCTTGAAAAGTCTTAATGGTTTATTGATTTTTATGTTGCTCCATAGCTTAGCAGAGGAACTAGTAACTACATAAACGCAGACATTCTGAGCAGTGTTTCTATAAGAAACTAAAAAAAGAGAAGCTGCCAAAGGAACGTTTTAAGCTCCTGATCTGATTTCAGATCTCTTCTAATATTAAATAATTCATTAATGATGAGGGGGAAGACAGCTTTAGACACTACCCTTCTCCCTATGTGTTCTTAATAATTTTGGTGCTTTGCATCATAGGTCTATTTTTAACTTTTTGTAGAACCTCCATACTGTTTTCCATAGTGCCTTCACCAATTTATATTCCCACCAACAGTGCACAAGGGTTTCCTTTTCTCCGCAGCCTCAGTAATACTTATTATCTCTTATCTTTTTGATAATAGCCACTCTAACACTGTGAGGTAATAGCTCATTGTGGTTTTGATTTTCATTTCTCTGATGATTAGTGATGTTAAGAACCTTTTCATGGGCCTGTTGGCCATCTGAATGCCTTCTTTGGAAGAATGTCTATTCAAATTCTCTATCCATTTTTGAATTAGATTTTTTGTTATTGAGTTGTATGAACTCTTTATAAATTTCAGATATCCACCCCTTATCAGATATATGAATTACAAATATTTTCTCTTTTTCAGTAGGTTGCCTTTTCATTCTTTTGATAGTTTCTACTGTACATAAACTTCTTAGTTTGATGTAGTCCCACTTGCATATTTTTGCTTTTATTGCTTTTGTTTTTGGTGTCAATTCCAAAAAATCATTTTCAAGACTGATGTGAAGGAGCTTATTGCCTATACTTCTTTTTAGAAGTTTTATGTTTCAAGTCTTGCATTTAAGTCTTTGATCCATTTTGGGTTAGTTTTTGTGGTGTAAGACAGTGATCCGGTTTCATCCTTTTGCATCCTGTCCAGTGTTCCCAACACCATTTGTTGAAGACACTATACCTCACTGTATATTCTTGGCTCCATTGTCATAAATTAGTTGCCTATATATATATATGCATTAGTTTATTTGTGGGCTCTCTATTCTGTTCCATTGATCTATCTGTCTGTTTTTATGCCATTACCATCCTGTTTTGATTACTATAGCTTTACAGTATAGTTTGAAATCTGGGAGCAGGATACATCCAGCTTTGTTCTTCTTCTCTAAGATTTCTTGGACTATTCAGGGTCTTTTGTGGCTCTCTAGAAATTTTAAGATTACTAATTCTATTTCTGTGAAAAATGCCATTAGTGTTTTGCTAGGGATTGCATTGAATCTATAGATTACACTGGGTAGAATGGACATTTTAACAATATTAATTCTTCCAATCCATAAGCATGGAATATCTTTCCATTTATTTGGGTCTTCTTCAGTTTCTTTCACCAGTAGTTTGTGGTTTTCAGTATATAGATCTTTCACCTCCTTGGTTAAATTCATTCCTAGGTATTTAATTTTTTTAGATGCAATTGTAAATGGGACTGTTTTTTAAATTTCTCTTTCTGATACTTCATTATTAGTATACAGAAATGCAACAGATGTCTGTATATATGGCCCTTAGGTTTTAAATTTGGTCACTATACTGGTCAAAATTGTTCACTGAAGAGGCAAAGCCCAATATTAATAATAACAATAACAACAAAAACAAAGCATAACTTTTTTGGAGGGAGCAGATGTCATCACTCTGATATATCATCAAAAGGGTATACATAGTAGGCCAGTTATATAAGCCTGGGTTCAAGTCTGGATTCTGAAACTTAATAGCTGTGTCACTTTAGGTATATAGTTACTTTCTTCACATCTGAGTTGTTCTCATGTGTAAATGTGGATTAAAATCAAAATGCCTAGCTCACAAATGCCCAAATCCGTGCATCCCACTACGGGGATGTATCTGGCAAGTTGCCTAACCTATAGTGAATGCCCATTCTCCCTCCTTTTTCCTCCCTCCCTTCCTTCTTTCAGATTTTTAAAAGAGCTACATGGCATTCCAAAGATACTTAAAAGGTACAAATATACCAAATGAATTTAATAAAAATGTAGACATTTTCCAAAGGAAATGTTTCAGTGGTTATAACAGGTGTCATATTAAACCGAAAGCAAGAAGAAGTGGGAGAAGAAAAAGAAGAGAAGAAAGGGAAGGAAGGAAGGAAGAAAATAGGAAGGAAAAGCCCAAGTAATTTTCTCCCTTTCCTTCCCCTCTTCTTCTCTCTCTAAACTTTCTTTCCTTTTCGGAATATAAATTTCTAGAAGGCAATTTTCCAAACATATTTTTTTTAACTTAAGTCAATGTATTCCAGAAAAAAGGTTGGATTTACTGCTAATCTTGAATGAGTCAAAAAGACAAATGTTTTCAAGCCTCTGTGTGGAGAGCATTAGTCCAGTGCTGCAAGGTGAAACAAACACGGATAAGGAGGGTCTCTGCTTTCAAGCAGCTTGCACTCGAGCTGGAATACATATTATCATCTGAAAATAACCATAATAACTATAATGCAAATCAGACATTCATGCATAAAGCAAAGCATGTATTTGCCACCAAGTAACTTAATTGTCTTTTTTACACGTGTTTGAGGTTTTCATATCTGAGGAGAATATGAGAATGCAAGGCAAGGTTGCTACTATCAACTCCAATCCTGGTCCAAACCACTGTCTTCTCTAGTCTGGGTTACTTCAGTAACTTCCTAACTGGTCTCCCAGCTTCCCGACGGTCTGTTCTCCACACAACTGCCAGAAGTGATCCAGATGAACACATATCAGATCATGAAACTCTGTTCAATGGCTTCCTAATTCCCTGGGAAAAAACCCAATGTCTTAACCATGAATTGCAAGGCCCTCCAGGGTCTGGTATCTGTTATCTCTCTGACCTCATCTCCTTCCACTCTCAAGAACTTGGGTTTCTTGGGGTTCCTCTAAATCCGCACAGACATTTCCACCCATGGTTTCTGTAGGTGGGCTTTGTCCCAGACACCTGCATGGCTTCCTTCAGCCTTTCTCAGATCTTTATGCAGATATGGCCCTCAGTGATCACCCTATTTAAAATTGCACCTCTCTATTCTTTGTCTTTTCGCTATTATACTGTATAATATCATCAGTTTGCTAGGGCTGCCATAGCAAAGGCCCACAGATTGGGGGCTTGTACAACAGAAATGGATTTTCTCCTAGTTCTGGAGACTAGAAGTCAAGGATGAAGGTGTCCACAGGATTGGTTTCTTCGGAGACCCCTCTCCTTGGCTTAGATGGCTGCTGTCTCCTTGTATTTTCAGATGTCTTCCCTCTACACATGTCTGTGTCTTTGTCTCCTCGTCTTTATAAGGGCACTGGTCATATTGGAGAAGGGCCCACCCTAATAACCCCATTTTAATTTCATTTCCTCTTTGAAGACCCTTCTCCAAAGACAGTCACATCTGAGGTATTAGGGGTTAGCACTTTAACATATGAATTCTTAACTTAAGAATTTATTTTTATCTGTCTCTTAGTAGGTTCTGTGATAGCCAGGGTTATTCTCTGTTTTGTTTATTGCCATGTACTCAGAACTTAGAACAATAGCTGGAACATAGTGGCTTAATCAATATTTGAAATGAATAGATAGTAAAGGAATGGAAAAGAAAGCAAAAGTAATCTTTCCACAGTTTGGATATGTAATGGCTGGGGACAATGTACACAGTGAATTTAGAGAAATATTTCAGCAAGGGTTGACTAGGAAGTGGGAAGATGGATCTCAGATAAAATCTCTGATCTTGGCTGCATTTCTCAAACTGTGTCTTGGACACCAGCAGGTGTCATATCCAGGCAGCTGTGTAGGACTCTGGCTTTATTGCTTGGCTAGACGTGCTAGTATCAGTCACTTGCCTCTCTGAAGTATGTTTCTTCATCTATAAAATACGGTTAAGGATGTTTGCCTCACAGAATTAATATGAGATGGTATTAGTGAAGATGTCTGGCAAATAGTAATCACTCAAATTAGTATTTTCTGATCCATGAAATTTCAAGTTATAACCTGTAGGTGGAGCTCTACAGAGATAACACTCCACCCCCCAGCCCTGGCTTTTTCATCCTTAAATTCTGTTTTCTGCTTTGCAAGTTCCTCTTACTCAGCCCACCAGAAAGGGGAATTTGAAAAAGAAGCAATAGAAATTAGGGTGTGGTTATATTTTTCAAATCACTAATAAAATAATTATTAGGGAAATAGTAATTTCATGCTTTAAATTCTAATTTTTACAATTATTTCCAACAGAAATTGCATAAAATATCAGTTTAGCAACCAATAAAATCATTTGCAATCCTTACTTTTAAGTATAGTAAACAGCTCTTTATTAAAGGAGTTTAAATGATTTATGGGGTAGATATGTAAGTAGAATAGTTTTTCAAGCAACACTGTTCATAAGTCAGTTCTAGAAATGACTGCTTGAAGATACAAAATCCATTGTGCTCATCATTATGAATTTTTTTTTAGCATTAGTTTTAGTACTGTGAGGAGAGATGGCTCAAATCCTAGCAAATTGACAACCACATTGTTGGTTAATCAAAGCCTTCTAGATATTTTAGATATTTCAGTGAAATGATTGTTTTCCAAAAGCAGGTTTGGATTTTCATGTTCCTTGGAAGTGATTCAAATATAAGTAAGTTATTTCACTTGACCCTAAGATGCAGTATATGCAGGATGTCCCCAAAATCTTAATGTTACTTCTAAGCTTTAATTACTTGAAAAGTGTATATGTTACCAACAATGACAACAAATCATGTGAAAGTGTTCTTATTTCAATTTCTTTACCACTCTGCATTTTGGTGAATATTAAATAATTAGTGTTTGATTAAAATTTTTTTTTATTTTGGTCAATGTTTACCATCTTTCATTACAGAGACAAAAATTATAATTAAATGTGTATTACTCCAAAAGAATTTTAAAAATGTAGTAACTGTACAAAAAAGTTAAAAAATTAAACTCACATGATAAGTTTGTAACAGGCATACTTCTGAAAGCATTAAAGCTTAAAACTGTACAAAGACTTTTGGGGCACCCCTCGTAAAACACTCAATATAGTTAAGTGCCATGGGGCGTAAGGTGAGAAAGATTAAATCAGAAGGGGAAATTCCCTCTCAAGAAAAACATTTCTTTTTCCTTTAATCAGTTGCTGTGGGCAGGTAACAAAACTCCAAACATCCATTAAAACCTAAAGGCCATGGAAGGGGTAAGGCACATGTGCATAGGATGGTGAACTGTGGAGCATGAGATTATTTTGCCTTAATTTCCATTGCTTAAATGACTCTGGATTTAGTTTTCTCTTGCTAACGAAGTTGTTTCTCTGCCCACTTGTAAGAAGGTTTTAATGCTGCCCTTATCATTTACAAAAGCTGAAAAAAATGGCTCAAGGAAGGTGCTGGAGTATCTGTTTATCCAAAGGATCTTCTGCAACCAACAGCCTATTATTGTCAGGGAATCTCTTGTGTATTGGCTAAGCAGGTGAGCTATAAAGCCACAAGACTTCGGTTCAAATCCTGTCTCCACCAGGGCCTAGGTATTGTGATGGGTACATTACAAAAATCTCTGTTTGCCCATCTGTAAAATGGGGATTATGACTCCAGTAATACCCTGTAAGTTTGATATGTGGATCAGGTGAAATAATGTATGTAAAGGATTTATATGGTGCCTGGTATATAGTATATATCCAATATATGCTGCTGACTATTAGTGTTACTTTGATTACAGTGTCCTAAACCCTCTCCTTGTTCCCATCATAGGGGAGGCAGTCAGGTTTCTTTATTTGAAGTTGGCAAAAGGAGAAAACTGCTCCTTTGTTCTGCTAAATGCCTAACTGTAAGACAAGGTCCTTAGTGTTAAGACAGAGAGCTACAGGGCATTACATATAAAATAAAAGCTTTCTTCTCTAGGATTTTGCTATGCAAAATAATTTGACATTTTCTTGGGATAGACACCAGAAAAGTTTGGGGAAGTCAGGAATGCTAGAAAGAGGAAAGATGAAAGAAAGAACTCCATAGAGAGGACTGTCCCAAGAAACAAGGGAGGAATCTTCAGGCGAGAAGCAGCTGTTTTGGCCTAGGCTCCCTGTAACAGGCAAATGGATTTTCAGAACAGCAGCATCTCATCTAATTTTGTTTGTGCCCATGATCTTAACTACTACACTGCAGGACCTCCCTCTGTTGGAAACCCAACTCTTTCTTTAGGCCTTCCTAGATGGGCTCCCAGTTGAAATGAATCTTTACTTCCTATACTCTACTACTGCATTATGTTTGCAATATAACAATGATATAACAATATATATTTAACAATTATTCAGTCATTCAACAAACATGCATTGCACAGCTGTGTGTCAGGCCCTAGCTAGATATTTAGGACAGAGTTTCAAAATCTGAATACATCTATATGTTCTCAATAATATGTTTCTCAATAATACTGACATCCCCTTAAAGGCAGAATGCATCTTTATTCACCATTGTATGATTCATAGTGCATAGAATCAGTCCTCAATAAATGTTTGCTGCATTGTATGGAACTAAATAAGAGAGGCAAAATGTTAAGATGAGTCTTGATTGATGATTTCAGCTGGTAAAGATTCCAGGCAAAGAAAATGGGCTAATCAAAACCATTTAGTAAGATGCATGGTAGGCTAACAGTGACAAGTTTTTGTTCTCTGTAGCTAAGGGGGTGGTGGATGATGATGCAGAAGAGAGAGGCTGAGGCTGTATTGTGGAGATCCTTGGAAGCCAAAATGAAAGTTTTATACTTAATGTCTTGATCACTGGGGACCCATGGAGGGTTCTTCAGCAGATCTGAGAAATGCTCAAAGCTGTGATTTGGGAACCATAATTTGGCCATGGTGTATAAAGGTGACAGGGGAGATAGACTAAAGAGAAGTAGCCCACTGACCACACTCATTAATTCAGCCAAGCAAAGATGTAAAAAATGTCAGTTAGATTGTTTGTAGAAAGAAATGGAAAGACAAAGACATGAGAGACCTTGCTGACGTACGGTTCTTAGCAGCAAAACTGATGCTAAGATGCTGAGACAGGAGGTATGTATGCAAAGGTAAAGAAAAGGGTAAGTCAGAGATGGTTTGAGGAACACAGGCTGTGGATGGGGAGAAATGCGGTCTCACTAAAACACAAAACAAGGCAGTGATCAAGAAGAGAGATGTTGGTTTATTTAGGAAAGAAGGGGAGAATGGCAAAGTTTATATGTTTATGTATTTGTATATTTAAGGATGAAGATCCTTGGATAGCATATGGATTGGGAAAACCAGAAAAAAGATATTTAAGATGCAGGGGGAAAACCAGTTACATTCTTAGACACAGGAGCAGTGAACTCAAGATCATAAAAGGAAGCATCAGCCTTGGCAGAAGGACTGGCACTTCAACCACTGAAACAGAAGTAAGGAAAGAGGAGAGAGATGATAATAACTCAGCCTTGTAAGGAAGGAAGTGCAGGAAGCTTACTTTGCAGAACCGTGATCATCAAGATTATCTGTTGGGAGCCAAGGGGCTAAGGGGCCAAGGGGCAGAGGATTTGAGGAAAAAGAAGCAAAAGAAAAAAGCATGATTGCCATCGAACAGTGAAGGCCAAGCCAAGGTGAGACAACGTGGAGTTCTGCGAGACCGGGCGGCACTTCTTCCACAACGTTGATCTGAAAACAGGCAGGGTTTCTGGAAAGGGGATGAAAGCTGTAAGGTGGGGATGGTAGAGAGGGGGATTGTAAGGGTGTGGACTTCTAGGATGACGCTGGGGCAGATGATGTGACCCTGAGAGAAGGGATGGCAGGCTAGGAGAGCAGGGAGAGGAAACTACAGGGCAGGCTCAGCAGGGCTGGAGGAGAGAGAAAAGCACAGGGTCTTTGGTCTGAAAGGGACCATCTTAGAGCTTGAAATGGCAATGTTACATCTTCCTTATCTCTGTGCCTTTGCTTGTGTGGCCTCCCTGGCTTAGAAACCTGACCAGGTTCTTCCACTACAAATTTCCCCCTTTTCAGGGAATAGCCCATTCAGATAGCCAACAATCTTACTTTCTTCTACACATGTATAGCCACACATTTTGGCGCTACATTGCGGTCTGCTCCTGTGTGCTTCCATGTACATTCTTCTCATTTATCTGATTTTATGATAAACTTCCAGAAGGCAGAGAACTAATCCAATATTCTGTCTGTGTACTTGCCACTTGGCATGGTGCTGAGCCAAAGCACACTCTCCATAAATACATGGTGACTGAGTGGATGAAAGGAGATCATTGAGAGAGAGCAAATGAGGGAAGTGGAGAAACCTATGACCTGCTAAATCCCAAACTGGATGAGCAACTCCTGAATAAAAGCTAGTTGTGCTCTATGCTCCCTCCTCAGCTTCTAGTATCTGCTTGGACTTCTTCCTCCCCAAATACTTCCTTCTTCAATCTCCTCTGCCTTCCTCCTGTAAATAGCTTGGACTCCTCATAGCCAGAAAATATGCTATATGAGCAAATCTGAATCCTAGGGCTTCAGTAGCAGAGAGGATCATAAAAGATCACTTAGTCCATATTTATCATTTTGCAAATCAGGAAGTTTAAACGAACCCAAACAGATACAGAGGACTGTGGTGACTTGTCCAAATTGGCAGAGCTGGCTAAAAACAGAGCCAAGACCAGAAATCTCCCATTATACTTTTCTTGACACCATATTGCATCTTATCAGAGTAAGCAATTTTTCTATCCATCTTAATCACAAATTCTAATGTGTCTATGAAGAAATGTCAAACTTTCCAACCTAATGTTTCTTCTCCAGAATAGTTTATAAAAGATTATCCTTGCAAAAGGGGGGATTGGAGAAGGGAAGTTAATTTGAGTACATACTAAGGGGCAAGCACTGTGCTGGGAATTTTATATATTAAATCTCATTTCATCTTCATACCACTGTAAGCTAGTTCTTACTATCTTACAGAGGAAGACACT
This sequence comes from Manis javanica, assembly GCF_040802235.1. Lineage (NCBI taxonomy): Eukaryota > Metazoa > Chordata > Mammalia > Pholidota > Manidae > Manis > Manis javanica. Next base: position 42,043,213 of record NC_133171.1, read on the forward strand.
CAAGAAGATAAAGGTACTTGATCAAACCCACCTGGTAAAGTAGTAGCATAATGGAGATCCCATATCTGGTGGCTCCCCATTGTCTTTTAATTAAACTATTAAATGAGATCTCTTTTCTTGTCAACTCTCGCATGAAGTAAGAAATGATTTAGAGCCCTGAGAGGAAAAGCTTATGGCAACATGAAAAAATTACAGGGTGGATTCCTGAAACACATAAAGGATGAGCAGTTCAAGGTGAGCACCCCTTTCACAGAGCTGAAGGCTCATCCTTCAGACAGTAACTGATCACCTCACTGTTCTTGGGAGTGAGACAAAGGTGTCATACTGTCCGGCCAATGGGTTTCAGCCCTGGGCAAGTTCACTACGGATTCAATGTGACCAAAGAAAATGACAGTAAAACGTTCTTGGGGTGAAAGGGTTATACCCAACTTTATTTCCATGGTGGCAGGTCAGTCATTAAAATCCCATTCACTCAGAGCGAGTGTGCATGCAGCAAGCCAGTCTCTGGGCCCCTCTGTCCTCACAGCTATCCCACACAGCTGTCCTCTGGGCCTCTCTGTACAGGTGTCCCGCACAGCTGTCCTCTGGACCTCTGTCCTCGGCGCTGCCACCACTCCAGCCTCTGCTCTGCTCTCCTGCAGCCTTGCAGCTGTGCCACCGTGTATCCCAGAGCACTGGGCGGAGCTCCTTATATAGAGTCAATAGCAATGTATTGCCCACACGTGTGCAGTGAGCTAGTCAACCAGGGTAAGGTGAGAATCCTTTTTAAACAGGAACTCTCATTTTATCCACACATACCTTCAAACTATTGGTTATTTTATCTTTTAAACCATTCCTCTCTCATTATCCAAAAGAGAAGGAAGCTTCTGGAACAATGCCTGCTTTGCAATTCTATTCCCATTTGATCTTATCCAAGAGTGCCTTCTTTGTAGAATGTCACCATGGAGACTTGATCAATCTCAGGCTCATGCACTTAATCTTGCAATGTGTTGCTGAATGGCTGGTATTCCTTCTTAGGCCAAAGGACAGCAAGTTCTTAAATGATTCTTTTAAAAAAACAGAACTGTGGACAAAATGTTTAATGAGACATGGTACTTGAGTAACACATAGGATTAAACCTGCTATTGTTTGTATAATACAACTCAGGATGTTTGAATTAAGAGGAGGAAAATGAAAAGGTACATCAAATGTGTTACCCATTCCACTGCTTGTCAAATTTTCCAAGTTTATTTCACTCAACAAATACTTATTGAACCAGGTAATATCTCAATTATGGAGATATGGAGTTAATTAAGACATGGACTTTGTCTCCAAATAGCTCAAAATCTGGCTTAGGAGAGAGGTTAACTATAGTAAAATGTTATAAATGCTAAAACAGAGCCAGGTGGGGGGAAAAAACAGAGAAGGGGAAGAACTAAGTCTTTCCAAATGAGGGTAGAGAAGGTGAAGAGGGCTTGGGAAAGGTTTCTTATGTGAGATCCCACTTGAGGGTGGTCTTAAAAGATGGATTCATAGGAATTCAGTAAGTAGAGGAGAAGAAATGAAAACAGCACCTAACAAAGGCTGGGAAGTATGACAGGGACAAGGTAGTTAAGAGATACGATGTAAAACCTGGGGTTTGTAGGGATTGGCAGGCAGTGGTAGTGGAAAATTAAGCTAGATATAGAATGTAAAGACTCGATGGTCCATATTGATGCATGTTTACTCAACCTTGTAGCGGGGGGGAGGGTTGAATCATAAGCAGGGATCAGAATATGAATAGTTTTATTAGGACTTCTTTGAACTTCAAATTGAGAACAATGAGGATCTTTGTTGGGCTTTTGGCAAGGGAAGAATATGATCAGATTTGTGTTCTAAAAGGCTCATTTTCCTAAGGGAGTGAAGAGGAGATTTACTTCAGGCCTGAGAAGTCCAGGCAAAACTGACAGGCAGGGTTGCCAATCATTGCGTCTTTGTAATCATCTAGGCAAAGAGGATTCGTTTGAACTCCCGGAAATAGCTAGAGATAGTCAAGTCCAAACATTACTGTCTCCCCAAAACTCTATGTTTAGTTGTAATGTTTTCTAGAACTTCTTTGAATTTCACCAGAGGTTATATATTATGGCTGTTAAAAAACAAAATTCAATCAAGTAAATTTGAAGATCTAATTGGTTTTATTAAGTGATTCCTGAGTCAGGCAGCATTCCATCTAACAAGCAGAAAAATGCTTCAAGGAGTTGTACAAAATGGAAGGTTTTTAAGTGATTAGCAAAAGAGATTAGGGATTGCTTCTAGAAAGGTCACTTTCCCTTAGGAGGAGCAGGGGTGAGAGGTCTTATGCAGATGACCCCCTAGGAGGTTCTAAACTGATTGGTTTAAAATTCCTCTCCTAGAAGAGGTTGAAACTGCCAATTAGGTTGAGCATTAAGCCCCAGTTTTGTGAAGTGGCCTAGCAGAAGTGACCCCAGGCTGGGCCTATGTTTTTCTTTTTAACATGGCTCTTCCCCCTCCAACACCTGTGGACAATCCTTTTCTTGACTGGCAGATATTTAAAAGAATAGATTGGATTAATCCTCATTTATTTTTAGCATCTTCCAAGTGTGCATAAAGGCCAAAAAGCATAATACATTAATAAGAAAATGAATAGGTGGCCTCTCTGCCTTAGTAGGTTACCTTCAGGAGTACTAGGCATTAAGTCTTGAAGTGGATAATTGAGAAATGTAATGTCTTGAAGGAGAAGGGGTCAAGGAAAGCTAGAATAAGCCCAGCACCGTAGGGCTCACAAATGAGTGGCGTTGGACCTGATGGCAGAGGGGTAATTTCAATATAATATGTCACATACTGCCAGAACCTAGACAATGAACTCACCACATCGGAAGTGATGGCTACAGTCAGGAGAGTCTACCTCCCTTCAGGTGAAACACAGAAAGGGATGCTAGGTCCGCTGTCACATTTAAAAATGTAAGAGATACCAAGCATCCAAGAGAATGCTGTTTCTTCTGAAGCAGTGTGCTAACTTCCCTTTTATCCACCTACATCCCACAGAGGCATTTGGAACTCAACTCAAAAAATTATAACACTTTTTTTTGAGGGGTGGGGAAGGGTGTTTCTTTATCGCTGTGATAATATAATGCAAAACTCAGATATTTTAATTAGGAAAATGTACTTGCCCTCACATTTCAAGGATTTCCAACGCCTCTTGACAACCGTGCATGGACCCAGCTCCACAGATTCCGGGTTTGAGCTCCACAGATTTCGGGTTTGAATTTCCTTAACTGTATTTATAGGTTCACAGGTTTTCAAACTTTGCCCCATATTAGAATCACCTGGGGTACTTTTTTAACACTCTCAACGCCCAGGCCACCCCTGTTTCGATTAAATCCGAATCTCTGGAGTGAATCAGGCATCAATATATGTTTTAAACTCTCCAAGCGATTCTAAAGCGCAGCCAGGTTTAAGAACCAACTTACTGGTCTCTTTTGGCACGCAGTTGACTAATGCTCTAGGGTCGTTGGGTGCTTTTAATCATTGCGTCAATAGAAAGGCGTCTGTCGAAGAAATAATGCCCTCAGGATCATCTTAGAAAAAAGGAGTACCTTTGGGTCCGGGTGTGCGCGCTTTCCCAGCGTTTTCCCCGGATCAACAAACAGCTGCATTTCCTTCAGCGAACGCCAAGGGGCACCCTCTCCCTCCTCGCTCCACCTGGGACGCCTTCCCCTTTCGGCTCGCACAAAGAGCCCGGCCTCCTCCCGGGTGACATCACAAAGGGCCGATTGCCCGCCCCTTCGGCGCCACCACGTGTGTCCTAGCGCTCGGCGGCCACCCGACTCAGTCCCTCGCCGGCCGGTCGGGGCAGCGGAGGAGGTGGCTGGCAGTGGCTGGAGGCTTCGCTATGGGAAGTGGTTCCTTTGCCCTCTCGCGCCCAGCCCTCCTCCCTGGTTCTCCGCAGCCGCTGTTGGAGGAGAGCACCGGGAGGCGTGGGGTGCAGCCGCGGCTGCCTCTCCCGGCCCGGGCGGCCGCGCCGTTGGGCAGGTGCTGAGCGCCCCCCGGAGCCTCCCTGACCGCCTCCCTCCTCTGCCCGGCTGCCCGGCTGCCGCAGTGCACATGGGGTCTTGGAGGTAGATGGGCTCCCGGCCCGGGAGGCGGCGGTGGATGCGGCGCTGGGCAGAAGCAGCCGCCGACTCCAGCAGCCCGGGGGCCGCGTGCCCTGGGCACCCGTGCGAGCCCCGGGCTCAGCCATGGGGACCCCTGCGAGCAGCAGCACCGCCCTCGCCTCCTGCAGCCGTGTCGCCGGAACCACGATGATCGCAGGCTCCCTTCTCCTGGTGAGCGCGCCGGGGGCTAGGGAAGGGCGCTGCTCTCCCGGAGCCGGGAGGGTCCCCGGGCCCGGGCTGCGGGAAGCACGAGGTCTGGCCGGCTGGGTCGGGGGCTTGCTAGCCGGGGACGGCAGTGCAGCGAAGCGCTCGGACCGACTCATCGGAGGGAGCTGCAGGGTCCAGCCGGGACTCCGGAAAGAAGGCGATTTGTTTGCCTTGCAGTCTGGCTGCGCTGGCGCCAGGCGCTGGAGGTGGCCCCCGCGCTGTCCGCGCACTTCAGGGCTTTTCCCCTGGCTCGGCCCGCCTGGTACCCCACTCCCTACGCACCCCACGCTGCACCGGCCGCTGCCCTCCCCGCGTGGTGTGGGGCTGGGCTGCGGCGTGGCGTGGGGGCCGGCGGCGGCCGCTGCTTTGTGGCAGCCGCAGTGTCATGTCGGGATGCTACCGCAGCGGGAGAGGTACCGGCGCGCGCCGGCCTCGGGCCCGCCGCCAGCGCGGCGCACAGCATTCCCGAGTAGGGCGCCGCCGCCCCTCCCCCGCCGCGCCTCCTGGGCCCGGGTGGGTCCGCGTTTCTGCAAGCCGAGCCAAGAACCCGTAGACCCACTCCCTGGCGCCTCCAAAGCGCCGGTTCCCAGCCAGCCAGCGCGCCGACACTTGGGTGGGGGGAGGGAACGAGAGCGCTACATAAAGGAATATGAATTTTCTCCAGTCTTTCCCATCCCTCTTTACCTTTGGCCAGGCTGGTGACCCTGAAGGGTGGGGCAAGTTCCTGTTAAGCCCCCCAGCTGCCTTCACCTCTATGGAGTGCCCTTTACCTAGTCCTCCCTATTTACCTGGTCAAAGCCCAAAACCACCCTTGACCCCAAACTTCCCCCCAACGCCCCTAGATTCCTTAGCCTTCTTTCCAAATTTAGGGGGAGGGGATGAGGTAGGTGGAAGAAAATTTGAGATCGAATCCTTGAGCTACCATAAGATTCCCATGCCTTTTCATCTGCACAGAGGATGAAAATTCTTAGCTAAATACCAAACAAAAACAAAAAACAAGAACCTATTTTCATGGCAGGGCTATGTAAGGGAATGGCTGGCTTGCTGTCTCCCTCCTGAAAAGGGCTGCACGCCCAGCCAGCCAAGATCTCTCAGATCCCGGGCGCCGCCGTTGCTATGGCCTGGGAATTCATCCTACAGCCACTCGGGTTCCCTGGGTGAGTGTGTGTTTTAAGGGGAAGAGAGAGTAAAGTTTGGTGTTAGCATTTATAATGAGGTAACTCCCAGTCTCCCTTAAGAGTCTCTGCCCATTTATAGTAATGACAAAGTCAAGATTGGTACCCTTGAAGCAAATGTGGGGGATGCCGAGAAGTGGGGGTCTCTTCAAACAGTGAGTCTGGACTGACAGTCTTGACGTGTAAAAAAAAACATCCAAGTCCATGGGAACAATGTTGGTCATAACATTTGTGGAGTTAGATCAATCCTTGAGTTTCCTTCTTGGCTTTAGATCTACTACTCTACGCCCCTACATGCCTATCTAGTCCCTCCAGCCATTCTGATTATTTTGCTCTCCATAGAGTCCATTTCTAGATTAAATCTTAAGTCAGTGAGATATTTTCATTTATTTTACCTTTTTAGCGTGAAATGGGGTCATACAGTAAGATCTCTATGTTGGTGAAAGTGTAGGTTGCTTCAGCCAACTAAGCAAGAGCCCAGCTACTTTTCTTAAATCATTAAACTCAGTTTACCTAAAAATTGTTCACTGGATTTGCAACTGAAGACCTGAGAATTTAGGCTTGACTGTCTTTTTAAGAAATGAAATTTATAGTGCAGCTTAGAAGGAATCTCAACATGATAACTAAAAGAGGAGTCTTATTCTCCTGCTAGCTGTAATAGAAAGGCTCTCCTTATTTGTGGAATGGCCTGGGGTTGAGCCCTTTATCCCGAATATACAAGGGGTCACCAGGGGTTTTTGCTGTAACCCCCAGCCAGGGTGGAGTGGCAGTGTCTTTTGTTTTTCCTATCTCTATTCTGCCAGCTCCAGTCCTCAGAGCAGGCATTGTTAACCTATAAAATGATGATCCCATGACATTGTTATAAAGATTTATTTATCCCATTAGGATTCTTGGCCATGTGAAAATGACAGACAGCGGGTACTAGAATGCAGGTGAACATGGCTGGGTGCTCAGAACACTCCCTGGGAAGTGGAGAGGTTAGTGACCCACCCGGTTAGATTAAGACATAAACCCAATAAATGTCCTATTTATTATGGCTTTCATTTACCCCTCTTGCAGATATTTCCCTTTTTGTGTGACAGTATTTGTTATTGTCATCATTGATACTTTTTTCTTGTGATGATAAGCTAACTGTATGAAAGAGAATTTACTATAAGCCTAAGAAAAACTACCTGTACATGATATCTAATATATATGATTATATATATATACATATATGCATATTATATATGTATATATACTTTGTATATAAATTATGTGAAGCAGGTGGTATTATCTCCATTTTACAGAAAGGAAAATGGAGTCTGCAAAATTGTCATTGGTTTGTCCTGGGCCACACAGCTCACAAGTGCTGGCGCTGGGGCTGGAAGCAGGACTGCCTGACTCATCAGCTCACGCTCCCTCTTTTATGCCACACTGCCCGTTTCACAACTCCAAACTGCTAGATGGTGAAGTGTAACAGCAGGGAAGGCTCACTGGAGGAAAGCCCACCGAGCTGGTGGTTTGGTTTGTTGCTGAACTTTAAGAAGAATCACATGATGGGAATTACATTATGAGAATTACAAATGCCTTTGGAAAAAAGCATTCTTGCTGCTTGCACTTCAGTTTCTGGTGCGTCGAGGTGTCTGCATGATACTGGAAGGTAAACCACAGACCGAAAGACACAATAGTACACATTCCAGGCCAAGAGTCTGGAGAGAAGATAAATGAGACCTTTAGGTCTGTGCCAATTTAAGGGCTTGCCCAGTGTGACACAACACACTCAGATGTCTCCTGCCCTTGGGGAGCTTTGACTAGACAGATAGATGATGGCAATGGGGCAGTCAGAAGAGAAGGGAGCCATCATTGATGAGGAAATGAGGTCTGAAATTTTGGAAACCACTCTTCTGTATGTATTGTGTATTCCAGATAGATGGACATTTGCAGGAAAAGTCTGTTCAGCTGGGTTCCCACCCAAGTAGTATTTGTCACTGTCATTGAGACTGGATGTCCACCTTAGTGCTACCTGACCTTCACTTACCAAAGTGAATTATCTAGCATCTTGGCACTTTGCCTCTTTGACCAGGAGGGCACGGAGTGGTCTGGTGGGGGCTGAAGTCCTCAGTGGGTTTGGGGCAAGTTCAGAGAACTTTGGATTAGAGCTGACATTATATCCAAAAGATTTTCTCCTTTCTAAATGCCGTAACTCCACAATCCTAGACTGAAAGCTGAAGGGAAAATAAATAGGGAAGCGACTTTAGTTTTCATGTTAACCTACATTGAGCACCCACTCTGAGAGAGGGACTGTGCTAGGCAGTGGGGAATCCAGGTAGGAATTAGGATTTGGATCTTACCCCATAGGTAGTTTATATGATCTATAGAATGTGCAATTTACATGATACATAAAATGCACATGGCTCTCAGTAGTGCCAATTGGGTTTCATATGCTTATGTGGAATCATGGATGAATGTATTATACTGAAGGTAGTAACACAGAATATGATTGATGTTAAAAATCTTTAAATTACTTGAAGTAACTCTGTTAGTCTGAAAGTAAAAGAAGAAAAATCTTCTGAGTCTTAGAATACCATCTGTTAGCCTCAGTGGGGACAGGGACTACAGTGGGAATACAGACCTGCCCTGGAATGCAGGACTCCTGACTCTCCCATCCCCATTGTCAGAATGTATAGAACAAGACTGAACTTCCTCATCTGAATGGTTTCTAAAGGCATATGGCTGAATTTGCCTCAGGTCCAAAACAAACCAACCTCTGGTGTAAATAAAATACACAAGCGAACTGAATCATCAAGGAAAAAATTCCTTGTAATGGAATGTATACTACCTCATGTTGAGAAAAAAGCTGAGACTAAATAGGCATAGATCCACCAACTGGCCAAATTATATATTTTAGTGTGGCTTAAAGTCTGTCTAGGTGGATATGGTGAGCACAGTTAATGCCATGTTTTCCAGGACTGTTTGCAGAAGGCCCCTTCCCCAGCTGTGTCCTTCCCGGGTAGGGGCAAGTGGGTGTGGGCTGCCTGGCTGGCTCCAGCCAGGTGGTCTGTGTACTTTCCATGCTGTGGATCAGAGCTGAGACATCACAATTTACACTTGACTCCCTCTGTGAAGATGGGAGGGAAAGCCTCTTTGGAGACTCTGTAGACAGGTTGCAAATTGGTTTTGTACTCAGCCTGCCGTTTATGAAGCATGTAAACTATAATTGGCTTAAGTAAACTTTATTATATTATCATTTTTAGTGATGGGAAGTGGTCAGATGCATCATCAGACTATTCAGGGGCCAGTGTGACTTGAGTGACTTCTCGTTGCATAAACGACAGTGCCTGTTTCCAGTAAGCACTGACATCGTGCTGGTGCTCTTCCCCCAAGCAGGCCTGGCAAGTTCCCGTGATGCCAGATCCCTGGCCATTTCCTGGAAAACTGAGGTGCTCCTGTGACAAGAAGAGCCCAGAGTATCTCATCGCCTTTGGGCATGTGCCTGATGACCATGTGGAGAAGATTCGGGCTGGACCGTCAGGCGCAGATAGGTCTTTGATAGAACGAAAACTGATGCCATATTAGGAGTTAACTCAGTCCCCCAAATTGAATCCCTGCTTAGCATTCCGGATGCTGGGTTTTGTTGCCATTGAAATAGCAGCTGCTGAGCATCGATTCTTTAGCAATAGGGCCGAGATCATGAATAAATACTGACTTTGCCCCCAGTGTTTGTATTTGTCAAATACCAAAAAATAAACAGGAATCCTAAACTGGCTTGTGTGCTGCCACCTGGCTTTCCTACCGGCTCCCATGTCCAGCCCGAGTCCAAGAAGAGAGCAGCTGGGCAGAGGTCATGACTCGGAAGGACCCTGCCTGGTGCTGGGGAGTGTGTGCTACACTTGGGGCTGCAAGGGACAGGGGGAGAGGGCTCACTGACATGTAGGCTGTTGATTCAAAACGGGAGGCACCTTTCTTTTCTTGAGGGGTGCTAAAGGCCGCCAGGAATGGTTCCTTGTCCTGGATTCTGACCTTTTTGTTTTTATTTTTGTTTTTGTTTTTTTGAATGTTAGCACCCTGGCCTTCAAGATGAGAGATGCTTGCAGTGGGGGGAAGACTGTGCTCAGAGGAACCTCAGGGTGGGGTTGGGCTGGGGGTAGGTGGTAGTCAGGGTGCTGATAGAGCCCCATGTTTTTACAAGGACTGAAAATTATGGCTAAGGCTTTGTTCTAAACTAAAGAACAAAAAGACATAAAAACAAAAACAAAACGAGGCCTTCGAAAGCTTAGCGAGAGTTATCATCTGATCTTTACGTAATTTTCTATTTGCTCTTCTGCAGCCAGAAATGGTTGGTGGCTCAGTTGCTTGGAGCCGTTTGCAAATCTGTTTTGGGAAGAGGAACACGAGTAAATCAAGTGGATTTAGGAAAGAGGAGGGGAGTTAGTCTGTGGGTCCTGGAACTGAATGAGAACAGCTGTGGATGCAAGAGGCCTGTGTTGCTGAGAGCCCGAGGGGAGGAATCCTGGGGTCTGTTAATATTAATCAATTCACACTGATATTGATACTACTAAGTTCCTGTTTTTGAGTACTTGCCGCTGACATTTTGTTGAAGACCTTCTAGAAGTGATCTCAATCTTACAAGTCCATGAGGTAGTAGCAGTCGCCCTGTTTTACGGAGAAGGGAATGAAGTTCAAGAGGTTATGGTCAAGCTATGGGCACTTAGTTGCTCACCTCTAGGTCCCTGTGGCTTCCTACACTGGTCTTGTTGCCAAGTTGTGAGGAGGGGATGAGTAACGTGAATTTACCAGAGTTTTGTTTTCTGTTTTGAGGGAGTGATTTTACCTGAGAGTTGAACATTTCTCTTTCCATCCACTGAGCGGTTCTGCTCCATGCTGGTGCTTGGAAATTTAGCCCCAATGGCTGATTATAAAGTAAGAGCAACCCGTACGTGTGTGGATTGAGAGGGGCGGGTGTGGAGTCTCTGGCAAGCATTTTCCTATGGCGTGATTCTGACAGGCAATGGTGCCACGGTTAAGATGGAAAGATACTCTTGCAAATTGAAATGTTATAAATAGGGAATTGATGCTTTACTTTCCTGCTACTTGGGTCATTTCAACAAATATTTGCTTAGTGAGTAACAGTGTGACATGGGTTCTGCTTAGCAATGTAATTTCAACTCATCCCAAGAACTAGAGGACCTTTTAGGGTTTTCTTTTGCTGCCAGCCTAATTATTTGCATAGGATTAGTGCGTGGGTTTGCATCATCTGTGATTAGTGTTTCCTTTGTTAACTTTTCATTTCAGGTCTCTTAGAAATGGGGTAAGCTCCATGATTTGCATGGTCCCATAAGTGATGGGTCTGTGTGTGCTTGTCACAGTCACTCACAGTGCTCTCCTAAGCAAGCTTTTAAACATATGTCTTCATAGATTGTAGGTGCTTGGTAGACTAAAACAGGAAAAAGGTGAGAAATTTAAATGTTGGTGCTGGGAAAGAGGTTGGAATTCTGATTTCCTGAAGAACCCTTGTGAGAAAAGCATTATGTGATTTCATCCTAGGTATGGCCTGGTCAGTTTAACCAGGATCAAGTGAGGCAGGAGGGTGGGAAGGGGGAAAAAGATGCAAAGGCAAATGGTGACAGGTTTTCCCAAAGTAATTTATCTGGTTACTGTTCACTCCTTGCTCTTCCTTTACTTCTAGAAGTCCATGGCTCCTGTGTTTCCCTTTGGTTTAAGTCTTGTATAACTGGTCCAGGAATAATACCATGGCTCCTGTGTTTCTCTTTGGTTTAAGTCTTGTATAACTGGTCCAGGAATAATACCATATTGGACTAGGTTGGGCAGTGCTTCTCAGCTCATTTGGGATGCTCATGGCCAATGTTGTTATTCCATTTCAGCTTCTTAAAGACGATGGACAATGTGTTACTCAACTTTGTGTTTCTGACCCAATGCCCTGACACAGAGTAGTTAAGCAATAAATGATTGTTGAATGAATTCCAGAAGGATCCTGCTCTAAAACAACTATTTGTTTATTCTAGACAAGTTAGAGGGTAGTTGGCGTTTGAGCCACATCTCAGGACTTTGAGCCATAACTGTTAATAACTCAGAGTTATTAACAAAGACCATTTTAAACTTCAGCTTAAGTTGGCTGATGAGGAGAGCCTAGCAGATATGGAATTCTCTTTATGTGGCTTCCAGTTCTGTTTTATTCTTTGGCAGTATATAAACATTTATGTATAGTTAGAACTAATGTGTATGTACTTGCTTGTGTTCTGCTTTTCTTTATGTAGCTATTTTCTGTTATTTTAGATTTATTTTCATTTAATAAACATTTATGGGGCATCTATTACATGTCAGGTATTGCTAGACTCTGGGTGTGTGATGATGATAGTAAAAAGCTACTCATGACCTTCCCTTTGGAGTTAATAGTTTATCAGGGAAGACAGAAGGGGTGATGTTTAAGGACTTTCCTTCTTAAGAGCAGTAGGAAGGGTGTGCCAGTAAGAGAGAACAGCATGTGGAATGGCCCAGAGGTAGGAAGGAGCGTGCATGTTCAGAGAATAGGAGAAGGCTATTGTGATGGATACTCAGTGAATAGGGGCAAAGGGAGTGTGTATTAAAGTTGAAAGGACCAGATCCTACACGACCTATCAAGGTGTGAATGTGTCAGGATATCCCTCCGAGTACAGTGGGAAACAAGCATGTAATATGGTCCGAATTAGCTTTTTAAAACCTCACTCGTTCTGTGGAGAATGGATTAGAAAGGGGAAGTGGAGATGCAGGAGCCAGTTGGAGTATTTTGTAGTAGTTCAGGGGAAGGATGAATTCTGGGGTAGTGGCAGTGATAAGGATTGCCAGTTAGATCTGAAAGATTTTGGAGAGAGATTACTGATCTGAGGAGGTAGGAAAGGTTGACGGAAAGCAGTCATTAAGGCTGACTCCCTGGTTCCTGAGTTGAGTCTTCCGTGGTCTGATTATTTTGAAGAGGAGGCATGGGTCAGATTGGGGAATCCAAAGTTTGGGTGTTTATTAGTAAGTCTGAGGATGTTTCTTAGTTCAAGTCTTCATGGTTGCCATCTATTAACAGCCACCTCTCTTCGGGTTGGCACTATGTTGAGCCATCCTGCTGTCGTTGGCCTCATGGGCCATCGTCACTGCTCCCCCGCTGCAGGCAGGCAGCACTAATGAAGTCATCTCTGTTCAGACCACTTGCTCTTTTTTCCTTTTGGGTTGTTCCCAAAAGTGAGGTGTATTTTGAAGTGTAGTCCCCAAAGTGGAACTGCTGGGTCGCAGGAAATGAATGAACAATTTTATGGCTCTTGCTACATATTGCCAGATTGTCTTTAGAAAGACTGAATTTATTTTAGAGCACTACCAGCAGCCTATAAATATGCCCTCTACCCCGCAAGCCTGCCAACATTGGAGTGTATCATTTTAATTTATTTATGCTGCTTTAATATAGATATGTAAAGATCCTTGGTTGTCCAAATTTACATTTCAGTAGCTTCTAGGGATGTCATAAATTTATCCACATGATAATTACCTTTGCAGTTACTGTATGTCATCCTCTGTCTCAACTCTTGAGTGGAATCTGTTAACTTCATTTGCATTAATTCTTTACCTTTTCAGTTTAAAGCTTTTAGTAGCTATACATGGCATGTAATATTACATATTAATAATTTTTTAACATTACTATATTTAATAACAAAATGTAGGTTACTGTTCTTAAACCCATTCTTTTTTGTGTCTGAGAGGATGATTTTTGTTGTCAATTTTGTTTTAGTGTTCAGAAATTGATCTCTTTACAGATGAGCTAATAAGTAAATTCCAATTACTTTAAAGTTTATATTTGATCTTTTAAATGTTGGGTTTGACATTTGTGGATGTCAGTGTCATGTTGGTGGTAAGAATTACATCACAGTATTCTGCAGGACGTTCACACACCGTGTGTAAGGATTGTATGGTCAAGTTTGGGAAATGCTGGCCCCTGGCACATCACCATTTTCTGCAGTCCTGCTGGGCCACCAGGATCCACCACAGGCTAATAGTAATTGTGCCTCTTAAGAGAGGGCTGCAATCAGGAGCATTTCCTAAACTTCTACACCCAAATTGGTAAAGGTTCGCTGTAGAGCTAGATAGTGTTTTTGGCTTTGTGGGTCTCTGTGGAAACTACTCAGCTCTGCCTTTGTATCTGAAAGCAGTTCTAGGCAACACCTAAGAAAATGGATGGATGTGGCTGTGTTCCAATAAGACTTGATTTGTGGACAGTGACATCTGAATTTCAAATAATCTTCATGTGTCACAAAATTGTGTTCTTCTTTTGATTTTTCCCTCTGAAAAAATGTAAAAGCCAATTCCTAGCTTGTTGACGATAAAAAAGCAGGTGGCCGGCCTAAGATTGTTAACCCCTGTTTTAGAACCTAGGATCATTAACATCTTGTGGGACTAGATCAGGGAAACTCTAGGAAGTGCTTATGGAACTCCTCTCCGTTTGTCTGAAACATGCTTGCTCATGGTGAATCCTTCCTCCTCGCTTGAGTTTTCTTGTTTGCTACATACTGTTTATATGTCATCTTTTAACTCATTGCTGTGTGGTCTGTATTTTGTGTGTATTTTTTTTGTTGTGTAGTATGCTCCAAAGTCTAAGAGGGTATGTTTCAGGATTATAGCCTTTTAAAATCTGGAGTCTTTGATACACTTCTCAGGAATTGAATATTTGCATTTTAATTGCGGGGGTGTTTTAAAGTATTTTTCTAATTCATAAGGGAGTGAAGCTAAAATACACTAAAATGGTAAGTAGAAAGAAGCTAAAATGTAGTAAAATGGTTAAAATCACTAGCATTTATGGACAACTCACTTGTGTCTTGCCTGTTTTACCTGCTTCATCTGTTTTAGCAATTAATTCTGAAGACAATCTTAGGACAGTGGGTGTTACCATTATCTCTATTATACTAATGAGGAAACCGAGAGCTGGGTTGCGGCTTGCCAGGATCCCCCAGCTCTAGGGCCTGGTAGGGCTGGGCCTGCCCTGCATACTCCAGGCAAAAATAGGTTTTGTTTATGCTTTCATGCTAGAGTTGCTGCGCTGGTACCGTTGGTACTTTTGCCCTGGTTTAGATGAGGGTTCTCTCCTTCATAGTGAACACAGAGGCATATCCCCCGCTGAACCTTTACCCCGCTGTCCTGTTTATAACACACAGCTTCTCCGTGTAGGCAGGAGTCTTAGCCTGTAGGAGTGGCCCTTGCCGTGGACAGAGGGAGGTGCAGTCTGTGATCTGAGGACTGAATGCTGAGTGCACGCACTCTTCTGCATTGCAGCTCCTGGGGAAGACAGCATCTGGGTTAAGTCATGCCTGTGTTTTTCCTTTTCCAAACGTCCCCCGAGCCTGCCTCTTTCCAGCGCTATAGTCAGCACTTCCCAGCTTTGGCATTTTCTATGTTCTCCAGCTTTTACAAGTCCTTGCTTTTGCCCTAGCAACAGAAGGCTTTTTAAAATCAGCAGATAGGAGGAGACGTAAGTGCAGACCAAATTTATGTAACATAACTAAGAACAGTTTCTGCCTGTGCCTCGTGGAAGCTTTATCCTTGGAGTTTCCCTGTTTGTACATTTTTTTTCCTCCCTTCAAATCTAGAGAGTTTCCAGCAGTCATTGTCTTGCTATTCTGTATTTGTGATGCTCAAATAAAATGGTCAGGAACTCTTGGGGTGCCTTGCTCTGCCTGGCTTTGCCTTTTGATCATCACTTAGCATGTTTTATCGCCACCATCGCAGGAATAACATGCTTGCCTTCTCTGTTATGACTAGCCACAGTAACTGAGATGCCTCCTAAAATATTAGTCTTAGGGTGCATTACCATTTTCCATAGCACACTCGCACAGTCTTCTTGCTTGCCTGTTATAAATAGACCAAAGTTCATCACTGCCTTGAGTTTACTAATTTTCCATTAAAAATCACTGGCGTTTGATAGGGAAAAAGAATGACAGAAGTATGTTCTACGTGTGAACTGAAGGGAATTTTTTTGTCATTTGTTTGAAGGATGAGGTCATGGGGTAAGAACTGTTACAGATGAATAGACCTCACCATTCTGACATGTATGAGCACATCTGGGTACTCCTTGTCTTCCGTCAGGTCCACTCTGTGCCCTAGAGGAGAAGGGGTGACAGCACCAGTGTGATGTCAGTCACCGAGGGGAGTGGAGCCTTCACAGCTGGTCATTTCAAAGCTACCTCTCACCTCTGAAGTTTGCTGTGGCCTGGGGTTTACCCTGTAGTCACTCTTAAGTATTTATAGTGCTCCCGCATCCTATACAGTTTGGGATGGTGCACTGATATTTGTTCATTTACCCGTTGTGGTCACCGAAGTACATGTCCTGGATGAATGAAATTTTCCAAATAACTAAAATTAAAACTAGGATGGAACATAGATAACTTCTGGAGGATCATCTCATCCTCCTCCTTTTTATTCGAAGCATCAAGTTAGAGTCACTTTTTTAATAAAATTTAAAAAATACTTTTAAGTTCTTCATCATGCTTGCGTGTTGTTTTAAACCCCATGCTGAGCATAATTCTTGTAAAACAGTTACTGTTCTGTTAAAACCAAGTCTTGTCCTTTGGGTCTTTGGAGGCAAAATAAACTATTTGCCCTTACACTGAAGGGTGCCAGGCTGCTCTGTCTCTCGAATTATTGTGGCTATGTTGTGGAGGCTTTTTGGTTTTCTCACACTATGCTCATTTCCAGCAACTTCTTCTACCACCAGACTTTAACTTGCTGCTTCTAATAATTGATGGTCTGCAAATCCATTCACTCATTCCATTAACAAACACTTTTCAGATATATCATGAATTGTATACTGTCCGGTAGGGCTTGGATGGCATCCATATATAAGATAGAATCTATCCTTGGCCTCATGAAGCTTGTGGCCCAGAGGGAAAAACACACTGAACAGACAGGTGTATATTTACACCTGTAAATTGTGGTAGTTACTCAGTAAAAAGGGAACGAGGGGAGAATGTGAAACCTGTTTGAAACTGGGGAGAGAAGGGCAGGGGTAGCCTTCGAGGCAGTCCTATCTCTCTGACGGACTTTGAAATTCATCGTAAGTCATGGGGAAGCCATTGAGTTTTAAGGCGGGGATGGAAGGATCAGATTGGTATGGGAGTGGGAGTCAGCAACGGAGGCCATGAACTCAGTGCCATTGCTGGACTCCAGAGGAGGTCTGAGGGCTCCGTCAGTGTGCTTATGGTCCCTGCACATTTTGATTTCTTTTGACTTGCTCAGCTCAGGTTGTTGACTGGCTTTTTTTCTGTAAAAAGACCAGATAGTAAATATTTTCAGTTTGTGGGCCCATATGGTTTCTTTTGCAACTGTACGGTTCGGTTGTTGCAGCATGAAAGCAGCCATAGGCATTACCTAAACAAATGGCTGGGTTTCCATAAAAAATATTTATGAGGACAAGCAGTGGTTGAAATTTAGTTTGCCAACCTCTGGCTCGGAGGGTGCTTTGTTTATATGACTTCTGCCATCTTTATTATTGAGGGTGTTGAGCGAGGGAGGAAATATAATCTGTGTACAGGTTGTTGTCGCTTGCCTTGGGCTACTTATAATCATCATAGGAAGGTAAATATATATACTTACGAGCCTGCCAATTAACTTTACAAGATAATATGTAATTAAGTAACCAAAATGATAAACAGAAACAGGAAATGTGATAAAGAGTTCACTCATCTGCTTGGAATCTGGGTGTCTAGAAATAGTTGTAAAGGCTTCATAGAGAAGGTGGCAAACACAGACACCTTGAAGGCTTGAGGTGAATACAACCCAGTCTCACCTGCTAATTTTATAAGCAAGTAAAACAAGGTCCAACTGATCTTCAGGCAGAGCCTGGACAGTACCACACATCCCCTGTTCTCTAAATCTTTGCCCTAGTATCCTTTCTACTTCAGATCTGGTCCTCCATGCAGGCTGAGAATACGCATTTATGGATTTGTATCAGGAGTAAGGAGGGTGAGAAGTTCCAAGTTACAGGCTGTTAAGGGACTTTGTCCTTGAAGAAAGCAGTTCTCAAAAGATCGAGAACAGCATACTTGTCTCTGTTATTTGGGATGGGAAGGAGAGAAACGAAAATTTGGGGTGTAGAGTGGGAAGGGAAGGGGGGAGTCGAATATAGAAAATGAATGCATATCTTGACATTTGGACAAGGAGGCAATTTACATTCCTCAGTAGGAAGAATCTGTAAATGAAGGCATGTCCATACTGTTGAAACGAACTTGACTGTTGTAAATAATGAAATAGTCTCTGTGTTCTGATAATGGACAGATTTCAGTGATGCAGTAATAGAAGATGAACAAAAGCAAATCACAGAACAGTGATGTTCTGTATGTATGGCCTGTTCCCTTATATATGCAAAACAGAACACAACAGAGAGCGACTGAAACAAGCAGCTTGAAGGACGTACGTGTGTGTTACGTGTAAGCTCAAAAAGGGTCTGGAGAGATGCGCACCCAAATTAACAGCGAATTTCCCATCTGAGGATGGGTGGATTTGAGCAGAGACTTAGTAAACATTTCACTCTATTTTGTAATCATTGAATTATGGCAAGAGTGTTTTTTTTTAAATTAAAATAATAGTGAAAAAAGAACTATTAAAACAGTAAGAAGTACCAGTGTGGGTAAGAGGAGGAGGGAGAGGCTCTGACAGTGGGCTGCCTCCACAGTATTTCTCAGAATCAGAGGTTAGGGCCAGAGGGGTCCTGTTTTGAGGAGTTCAGGGGGGTTCAAACCTGAATCAGGCATCAGAACCACTTGGAAACTTTAAAAATCAAATCAAATGAAGCAAATTCCTGGGCCCATTGCAGACCCACAGTGATCTCAGGTGCAAGGCCAGGGGATGTGAATTTGTTAAAAAGCTTCCCAGGTCATTTTGATGCTGTGTTTAAGGTCTGAGGCTTTGATAAACTTCTGATTTAGTTTCTCTGCTCTGTACAAATGAGAGAATAAAGGACCTTGATGGGGTAGGACCCAGCCTCAGTGAGTTCTAGGTCTCACTCTCTCACATTTTGCAAGGACCGTGTCCTGATTGAAGTGTTATCCCCTAACATTAGCTTTTCGGTATCATCTAAGCTTGCTTTTGCATTTTATAGAGAACGTTTCTTAAATACTGTTTTTGAACTTGATCCCCCTCCTTGATCCACTGCCCATGGCTTTGCCCCCAGAATCATCTTTGGGAGTGATTTTTACGCGGTTTTAATTTTCTTAGAAATCAGAAAGTTGCCATCAGCTTAGTGGGAAAAGCTCTAGTTTTAGGTCACAGGTCTTCAGTTGACTAAAAGGACTTGGAAAATACCTTTTTTAAGGTGCCAGCTGTGTGTCTATTAAGAGAAGGCAGGTTACCCCTGCTTCCTCGCAGCAGGGTTTCAGTGAGAACCAAGTTCCCAGGGAGCAGTTCCTCCAGCTCAGGGGCTCTGATGGGTTTAGCCGTTCACTTTGGGAGTGGAAGAGATATTAGAGGTCCCTTAGCGCCGTGATTTTCAAGCTTGTTTTAGGCATACACCTTCCTTCAAGTGAATTCTTACTTGGAAACCCCCATAGTAAATTGGTCAATCAGAGCTGCTGGTTTGAGGCAGAAATGGAGACTTCGGAGCCTTACCTCCATCTCTGCCCCTAGGCCCTTAGGTGCACCCTTCTGGCCGAAGAACAGCCCTGAGAACAATGTTGTGTCCTGTGTGCTCTTTAGTCCAGTTTGACAATCATTGATTTCTTCCTCTTTGTCCTTCCACGGGTAATTATTCACCAACTCTAGCTGATCTCATCTCAAATCTCTTTGCCTTCTCTTTCTGTGGCCACCACCCTAGTCCAGGTCACCCCCACACGTCCCGCTTGGCCTCCACCTTCTAAGTGGGTTTTCTCATCTACTCTCCCCGCACATCACTTGCACCTTCCACTCTGCAGCCAGATAACTTTTTTTATTTGCAAATGTGATTATATGCCTCTTTATCCCCACCCCCAATATAAACATGTAGTCACTACTCATTACTCCTTAGGATCAAAGTTCAGAGTTTGCCCCATTTAAACTGTGGCCACAGTGTTGCACCCTGAGGTGGAGCCATACAAGCTTTTCGTTCCTGAGCTGACTTTCCTTTCTGCTTCATTTTTGCTCTGGCCTCCCTCTGCCCAGTCCCCCTTCGTTTCTCCCTGCCCAGAGTTAAATTCTGCTTTTCTCTCCTTCAGAACTTCTCCAAAACATTTCTCTTAACAGCCTGAGCTAGGACGCTCCTGTTCAGCCCCCGTCACAGGACTCTGTATTTCTGCTTCTCAGCAGTCACTCTTTTCTAATGAAGTTATTACTGATGCAGTTAGCTCTTGCTGCCCGTCTCCATTAGTAGGTAAACTCCATAAGGGCTGGACTAGAGTTGGCAAGGTTCAGTCATCAGTCTGGGGTGTGGTGCCTTGCTATACACATAGTAGGTTTTCCATGCGTATTTGCCCAGGGCATTTCGGGTATCCAGTTCATGCCCAAATCATCTTTCTGGTATTCAGCCCAGATGAGACTGCCGAGGCATCATTATTTATTAGCTCTGTTTGTGGGGGCTGGAATCGCTTCCTGGAGCATGAGGTAATGTAAGGTCTGTTTTTAGAGCCACATTGTCTAAAGTGGGTTACCTGGTATGATGCAGTTTAAAAAGCCCTGAGCTTTGCTTTAATTAGAAACTCGACCACTTATTCTAAATGAACAAACTCCTGGAAAATCCATTTAATCAGTGGGAAAGAGTGTGAGACAGTGGGGTTTGGAGGTTTTGTGTCTGCTGGGGGGACCTCTGGTAATTCAGAGGACTGATGCAGCACATAGCATCCCCCAGAAGGGTACATGGTGAGATATAGGAAGGTATGGGAAGCTGAGGCCCAGTTCTACATGGGGACATTCGCAGGCTGTGGCCACTCGCTGTGCCTGGTCTGCAGAGCCACCCCCTGGTATGTGTCTGGCTGATTGACCAGCCACCTGCACAGGTAGGGACCACACTCAGAACCCACAGTGCATCCAAGTTCACAGCCATGACCATCTGGCCAGGTTGCGTCTCTGTTCTCTGCTTTCATTTCATTTGCACCAGGGTGATAACCTGCCATATGGGTTGTTTATATATATTTGAAACTTCCAGAATGCTGCAGCTATCTTAAAATGCTTCTGCATTTAGAAACTAGATATGAAAGAACTCAGAGAAATACAGAGCAGAGCCACTTTTGCAACCTGTTGGGTGGGGTTCTTGGTGTGAAGGAGACCATGACAAGATTTGTCCTTGGGACAGCCTTGCTATATGGAACTTGGGCCCCACAAGATGGTGATGGGCAGTCTTCTCTCAATCTGATGTATCAGCTGTGCTTAGGGAAGGGTGGCCAGGGCTAACTTTGCACATAGAAGGACCAAGCAAAGAAAACCTGAAGTAAAAAAGGAAGCTAACACAGAATTTATTTGTTATCAAGCAGGAGATTCTTGTTCTTCAGAATCCAAGGTGAAGTTAAGTTTCTTACCAAGAAAATCAACCACTACTGTTTTTCTTGGTCTTGGGTTAAAGAAAAGATGAATATATTCTGATACGCTGAAAATTTGTTTTCAGTATTGTCATTTAACTAGAGGCAGCTCGGGGATAGCATAGGAACCTCAAGGGAGTTCCTCTGGGTTTAAATAGTGACATTTTGAGGTGGAGGGGGATTGAATCTTGGGTTAAGTTCTAAGGTGCTATGGAGACGGGAACTATGATCACTTTGAAAAAATTCTTGCCTTATTCTCTTGGTTACTGTTACAAACTTAGAAGGAATTTTCCCTGATGGGTATCTGGTAGTTTGAGACAGCCATGATTTTCTTTCTTGACATATAACCTGTCTCCATTTTGTAGAGGGCAATGGAAGGCTTCTTACTGGAACCTCTCCATTTTCATTAATGTAGCCAAGCTCTTTTTAAACATTCATTCTTAAACATTCCAAACCTCCCTGCCCCTTCTCAGAAGGACCTTAGGGTTCAGTACCACATACATAATAATTTCCTTTCTCCCAAGTTTTCATTCTGGGAGCTCATATAAAAATCCTGTCTAGCTGAGTAAATTTTCTATCCCTTGAATTAAATTTATATCTGTTGAATTCTCTCTGGACCCAGCTTTTTGCTCACGTTTCTAGGTGTCCGCACCTCTGCATGCTCCTTCAGAGGCTGAACAATCAGGTTGTACATCTTAAAGCATCAACTCAGTTGTTTAAAGCACATTAAGAATGCCAAGGGTCTGCCTCTGTTTTGCAAACAAAACAAAACCAAAATAAAAAAAACATTTTGCTTTGCACAGACAGCAGCTTTGAAAAAATTGTGCATGTCTATCATTTCACTCCATCTGGGAGGTATAGGATATATAGCAGCTTGAGCATATGCCATCCTTCTTCTCAGTTGCTTTATTCTGGTCTTAAGAAGCAATGACTTAACATTTGGGTCATGGGAAAGAAATCAACTATTCAGCTAGTTATCTTCCTGTATTAGAATTTGACTTCTATATAGCATTTAACATGTGAACTATAAAGTGCTTTCCTATTCATACTGTCAGTTGATTTTTATAATCAATTTGAAAGGTACTGTCTGCTTCATTTTGTAGATGGAAAGAAAGGGGACTGAGGCAAAGGTCAGGCAATGAAATGCAAGCTTCACAGCTAGTAGGTGAGACCCTAGGATGGACATGGGGTCTTTGTTTCTGTCCTGTTGTCTGGCAGTAGCAGTTTAAGAGGACGCGGTACCAGTCAGATCCTTGGTAGGAATGCTGATGGGAGTGTTGAGATGTTTCCATCCTTTCTTCTCTGTGCCTATGTAACACCTTGGTCTGTGTCTCTTCCCCCTCCCCTTTAATTTCTTTCAGCTTGGATTCCTTAGCACCACTACGGCTCAGCCAGAGCAGAGGACCCCGAGTCTCACTGGCAAATACCACCATGTTGACCGTGCCACCGGCCAGGTGCTGACTTGTGACAAGTGTCCAGCAGGAACCTATGTGTCTGAGCACTGTACCAACACAAGCCTGCGTGTCTGCAGCAGTTGCCCTGTGGGGACCTTCACCAGGCATGAGAATGGCATAGAGAAATGCCATGACTGCAGTCAGCCATGCCCGTGGCCCATGATCGAGAGATTACCTTGTGCTGCCTTGACTGACCGAGAATGCACTTGCCCACCTGGCATGTTCCAGTTTAATGCTACCTGCGCCCCCCATACAGTGTGTCCTGTGGGATGGGGTGTGCGGAAGAAAGGGACAGAACTCGAGGACGTGCGGTGTAAGCAGTGTGCTCGGGGTACCTTCTCTGATGTGCCTTCCAGTGTGATGAAATGCAAAGCATACACAGACTGTCTGAGCCGGAGCCTGGTGGTGGTCACGCCGGGGACCAAGGAGGCCGACAACGTCTGTGGCACACTCCCTTCCTCCTCCAGCACGGCCCCGCCTGCCCCCGACACAGCCATCTTTTCACATCCTGAGCACATGGAATCCCCTGAAGTCCCTTCCTCCACTTACGCTTCCAAAGGTAACTTCTCCTCATGAGTTGTTTATCTGAGGAGGCCCAGTGGAGGTGCCAAGAATGGCCTCATACCAGGGATGTCTTCTCCACATTGTCTATTCCAAACTCATATTTCCCATTGAGGAAGGGGCCTCCATTCTGTGGATCATTAAATCTGGCTTCTTTGGACCTATTAGAAACATTTAGTCTCAGTTTTCTATTAGGGGGGATCAAACATCTAAGAACTAGGTCACATCAAGCTAGAAAATAAGAACCAAGAGAAACAAGGACAGTGTGTGGCCTTATGTAAGTCACTTAAACCTCTTCAGGCCTTGGTTTCAGACTTTTCAAATACATGACTGATGCAGACGTTTAAAGTTCCTTCTAGATTGAGAGTTTTCCGACACAAAACCAGCCCTGGATAGACAGAGTCAGGACAGGAAGAAGGAGGAGGGAAGAAAATAACCATGACCTCTGGAAGGCAGGGTGAATATTGGCCCCAAGATGTAGGGCAAAGAAAGGGGAAGAAAGTCAGAGGCTTCAGAAAACAAGCCAAATCTGTATCACCTTAAAAGTAGCTACTAGCATTCACATCTGGAAAATGTAAGTTTTTTTCTTTCCAGTGATTCTAACTTTATATCCTTCGCCAGGTAGCCCAGTTTTCCTCAGAATTCATTTTGAACCTCAGGGAGACTATAAAATCTAGTCTCTATTTTCAAATCCTTTGGGATTTAATTTAATTTGCATGAGATGATAGCTGACTCGAGTGTGCCTTCTAGCACACTCTTGCATGTGGTTGCATTTGACCTTCATGATAACTGTGAGGAAGGCCTTCTTCCAACTGCCGTTTGGAAATGAAGAAGCAGGCGGCCCACCCAAACCTTGTTTATCTGTTAGTAGCAGATACTGAGAAAGTCCTGCCTGATCGTATTCACTCACCTGCCTCCCCAAACCTTTCCCGGGTCAGACGTGGATTTGAGTTTGAGCTCTTTTCCTTAGGCATAGTCTCCGTTTTACCTTTGCCTAGTGAAATAGTCTAAACGTGGGAGAGCAGGAAGGCAGGAATCAAAGGACAAGGAGTTAAATGTGAGCTAGTTCTTGGGATGACCAGAGCAGTCCGGAGTTGAGTCGAGCTGTGAATATACACCTGTCTGCTCAGTGTGTGATGCCAGGAGGAGCTGCTGTGAAGCTCAGATGTTGGAGCTGTCAGGATGCCCTTGGAATGGGCTCAAGGAAGTGAGGTCAGCTCTTAAGCTTAGTTTTTACCTGCCTTCCACATAAAGGGGCCGTTAAGTTACGAAATGTGCAGTCTAATTTATTCTTAAGCTCCAAAGGTCATCTCTTTGATTATCTGGCCTGGTGTAATGATAATTAGGAAGAGGAGGGAATATCTAGATCCCCAAATATAGAAAAGCTCTTCCCCCCCTCCTTTTTTCTAGGCATGAACTCAACAGAATCCAACTCTTCTGCCTCTGTTAGACCAAAGGTACCGAGTGGCATCCAGGAAGGGACAGTCCCTGCCAATGCGAGCTCAGTGAGCAGGGGGGAAGGCGTGAACAGGACCCTCCCAGACCTGCAGGTAGCCCACCAGCAAGGCCCCCACCACAGACACATCCTGAAGCTGCTGCCGTCCATGGAGGCCACCGGGGGCGAGAAGTCCAGCACGCCCCTCAGAGGCATCAAGCGGGGCCACCCCAGGCAGAACCTACACAAGCATTTTGACATCAACGAGCATTTGCCCTGGATGATTGTCCTTTTCCTGCTGCTGGTGCTGGTGGTGATCGTGGTCTGCAGTGTCCGGAAAAGCTCAAGGACTCTGAAGAAGGGGCCGCGGCAGGATCCCAGTGCCATTGTGGAAAAGGCAGGGCTGAAAAAATCTGTGACCCCAATCCAGAACCGGGAGAAGTGGATCTACTACTGCAATGGCCATGGTGAGCCCCCCGCGGTCCTTATGGGTCCCCCTGCCTCTCCTTGCCTAGTCCCTGTCACCTGAAGGAGGGGGAAATGCAGAGTTCCTGGCATCTCTTTCATATCCCAAGTGTTATTTGACCTAGTTGTGTTACAAAAAATGAGTGGTCAGCTTTCAACAGAAAACATTCAGAATGAATGACCACTCTACCCTTTTCTCCCCCGGCACATTTGCAGGAAAATGGCGCACGATCAGAGCTACCTGAAAGTGACCTTCAGGGACTTTGTTCAACCTGGTCCTTTAACACGTGGGGAGATGTAGTTCAGAGAGGTTTGGCTGTGTCCCTGACACAGGCTGGTTGGTTGTTCAGGACAGATGGGACCCGCTTCCTGTCTCCTGACTGTTGGAGCTCTTACTGCTTCTAGACTTGTAGGCTGTGCAGAAAATGAGGAAAAAAAACAACTTGTCTTTCTTGCCTTTTGGAATTTGACTCTGCTTTTAGATTCCTATAGCTGTTTGCATATACACTTTTCTCCTTATATTTTTAGGATCCTATTTCTATCAGGAGGATAGGAAGGTCTTTAAGATTACAGATATCCAAAGCTTAATATATTGGTGATCATTTGAAGCTGGGCCCTACATCTCCCACTTAATCACTGTGTGTGGAAAGAGGTTGGAATATTTCAGTTTTTTCTCTCTTGAAGACAAAAAGGTAGTTTTAGGGAAAAACTAAGTAAATTATGGCAAATCCATATAATGCAATATTTTGTTGTCATTAAAGATTTTATAAAGTTTTTACTATGATATAGGAAGATGTTTGTATTAGGTTATAGGAACAAAACAAAATGGAAGTAGACTCTACACTTTATACAATATAATCCCAGTTCTCTTAAAACCTTGGAATAGACACTGAAAGAAAATATGCTAAAATGACAATGATCTTTCTTCCAGTTTGGTAGGATTTATGTAGGTTTTTTCTCCTCCTTTATTAGTTTTCCCGCCCTTACCCTGAATTTTCTATAATAAGCACATGCTATTTTATAATCAGAAATACAGAGAAAGTTTTTTAAAAATTTATTTT
Organism: Manis javanica; assembly: GCF_040802235.1. Taxonomy (NCBI): domain Eukaryota; kingdom Metazoa; phylum Chordata; class Mammalia; order Pholidota; family Manidae; genus Manis; species Manis javanica. The sequence continues at coordinate 42,069,192 of NC_133171.1, forward strand.
GCATCCCTTTGCTAATTTGGGTGAACGATAAAACCCAGTGAAAATCAGACTGAGGCAGACATCTGACATCAGAGTCTGCATAGACCTGACAACCCTTTGTTGGCAGCCCCGCTGGGAAAGGAGGGCTTCAATCCTCTCCTTTTTCACAAAAGTTTTTTTTATTTGGACATAATGTTAAACTTATGGGAAAATTTACAAGAATAGTACAAATACCTGTATACCTGTGTCTAGATTGACCTGTTGTTAACATTTTGCCCTTTGGCATTATCATTTATTCTCTTTATATAAAAAATACATGTAGATTTTATATTCAATATGTATGATATAGAATAATTTGCCATATATAATATGAAGGAATATATAATATGCAGGGTGTATATAAATATAGCATATGTTGATGGTCCCCAACTTATGAAGGTTTGTCTTATGATTTTTTGGCTTTACTGCAGCGTGAAAGCTATATGCATTCAGTAGAAGCCATCGTTTTCTTCTTTTCCTGTGATATGCTGCTGTCCGACACTGTGCAGTGGCAGTGAGCCACAGCTGGAGTAGCCACAACCAGCATGCGGGTGAACAACTGATACACTTATTACCATTCTGTGCCCATACAGCCACCCTGTTTTCCACTTTCACTGAAAATTAATAAATTAAAGTTACATGAGATACTTGATATTTTGTTATAAAATGGCTTTGTGTTAGCAGACTTTGCTCCACGGTAGGCTAATGTAAGCATTCTGAGCACATTTAAGGCTAAGTTTAAGGTTCGGTAGGTTAGGTGTATTTTTTTTTTAATTGAAGAATAATGGGTTAGGTGTGTTAAATGCATTTTCAACAGGATATTTTTGACTTACAGTGAGTTTATCGGGACATCGTAAATCAAAGATCTGTACACACGTATGTCCATAAAATAATTTTTCTGCATCATTTCATGGCCCTTTATGCCTATATCCTTCAGTGTGTATTTCCTAACAAGGATATTCTCTTAAAAAACATAGTACCATTTTCAACATCAATAAATTTAATATGAATACAGTATTTTAGTTTATTGTCCATATTCCAATGTTGTCAGTTGGCCCCATAAATCCCTTGATAAATAACACACTTTTTTCCTCTGGTCTAGGATCAGTTATTTCATTAAATTGCCCTTTAAGTGACCAATCAGAATACTTGTTCTGATAGATTTAATTAGCAGAAAATTAGCAGAGAACCTCCTGCTGGATTACCTAAATGTTTGAAACTCTCCTTCATTATTCATATTAATAAGAAGCAGCTCCATTCCCTTAGTAGTTAGGTGTATGGGTTAGGTTAAGGTCAGCTGTATTTCTAAATGCTCCTTTGCAGTGTAGTTTTCAAAACTCTTGCGAGCACAGTGAGTTGTACTAGTAAAAACTGGTCCAGCAACAGAACAATTTAATACAATGACCTTAGACATTCTCATGACCACGTTAACCTTGTAAACTATGTCTGTGTCCTCACAATATCCTATTTAGTAAAAAGAATGGAAGTGCCAAATGAAACAGAGCCCAGCCTTACCTTCTGTGAAAGCAGTGTTCCAGCATTCTGTTTCCCAAGTAAGTCACACTAGCCTCCTTCAGGTGTAATTATCTCTTCCAACAGTTGAACCTTTTCCCCCAGGTGTTTGCATTGGCATGTTTATATTTAAGGTGTTTTTCTAGGGAAGGTCTCTTCTTTCCAAATTGCTGTTCTCAAAGGTACAACCAGGTAAAATCTCATTATAAAGCGGGGTTCTGTTTAGTAAAAACCATTCCAGGTGCTCAGAGCACCTTCTAGAAACAATAGCTGGTTGATCTGATTGCGGTGAGTTCTAGGCAGCAGACAATCCTGTATAATAAGATCTTTTTCTGGTCCTGGTCTATTTCGCACTGAACTGGTCATGAGGATAAGGGTGGGAATAAAATTGCCTAGCCTGGGGGTTCTCTAAATACAGAGGTCACAGAGACCTCACCCGCCCCTGCCCATCTGAAGCAGACTATGCCATGTCCCCAGATGCCTTGTAGACCCTCAGCACTCCCAAGCCAGGCTCATGGTTCATGCCCTGCCGGCAAGAGCCTCTTCTTTATTTGGCTCACCTGTGCAGATTTAGGAAAAGCTGAACACCACAGCACTGCAATCCTACTGTCATGGAATCCTAGTGTTGAAAGCACAATGAGACCTTATTGGCTAGGAGGCTGGAAGACTTCGGTATGACGGTACTGGCATCTTTGGACTTCCTTCTTTCTGAAGTTGTGGCCATTTTATGATTGGTAGACTGGGACTGTACTGTGGTTTCCTGTAATACCTCTATTTCAGCAACTAGAATTGAAGATCATTCAGAATTTTTCCAAACAAAAATCCATTTATGAGTTCATTACCAGGTCCAAGTGTCGTCAAGAGACAGGTTTCTTATTAATGCTCTATTTATTGTATTTCTGTCATTTGTAAAAACTTGATTTCTTTTTGTAGTATAACCTCAACATAATGGGGCAGGTTGCTGGGGGGTTGGGTCCAAAATGTTCAATATAATTTAAAATTAAGATTAATGTGGCTTCACATTAATTGAGAGGTTGTATGGGAAACAGTATTTTTTTGTTTGATCTATCTGGTCACAAAAGACACAGAAGTAAAGATAGTGAAACCAGTTCATACACAGCTGACCATGCATTCACTTCCTTATGTCTGTGGAAGATCCAGAACTATAGCCTGGTCCCATCTGAGAACAGGGGGCGGGCATGGCTGAGAACAGGAACCAGTTGCTGTTTTCTCATTGCCATTTCTAATTTGGGCCATCTCTGTTTACCCTTCCTTTTTTTCTTTCTCCCCTCTCCCCCTTCCCCACATCTCTTTTTCCCCTTCTCTTCTTTAGTCTCCCTTCCCTTTATTTGCAAAAAAGGATGAGGTTGGGTTCCCAGCCACCTGCTGACCTGGAGATTTTGAGGGAAGTGTGAAAAGCAGGCGAGGCGTGGAAATTGCCCTGCAACTACTTGTGGAGGAGGCTCTGCAAGGTGATAAAGGGAGTGACAGACCCACAGTATCTCTCTTGCATCATATTTCCTTTTCTTTCAGACTTCAGGCTATAAAGAAAAAAGAGGACTAAAAGCGTGGATTTATCTCGTTTAAGCTGCACCTAGTTCCCAATTAGTGCATGCAGAGTCCTGTGCCATAGGGAGATAGTAAGCATTTCACAGGGATGGCAGTCCCTTCTGGTGCAGACACAGAAAGCATCTCCTTTAAGCTGACTGCAGAAGGGATTGTGAAAGCTGCTGGCACATTTTCTCAAGCAGGCTGATTGGTTAGCTGCAGCAGCAAAAAGGGAAAGATTTCATTGTCTAAAACTAGATTCTAAGATGCAATTTCTTAATTCCTGTAGCTCTCACTGTCACCATTTAACTGTGTGTATGTGGTTTGTCTCCCCATATTGGTTATAATCTCTTAAGAGTAGACACTGGGTTTATTGTGTGTCCCCTATGCCTGGCCACAAGCACAGGGCTCAAGGAGAGGTGGCTAAAGCTGAGCTGCCCCAGCTGGTAGCCACAAGAGCTATTTAATTTGAAACTACAATGAACTGAAGTTAGAAATTCATTTTCTTGGTTGCACCAGCCATAGTTCAAGTGCTCAAGAGCCCGTGTGGGTAATAGTTATGATACTGGACAGGATGGATAGAGAACCTTCCGTCATAAAGAGTTCTCTTGTTTAGTACTGGTCTAGAACACCCATGGACTGACTAGTCTGCTTTTCCTTTTCAAGGCTGGATTAGTTTCAAACCATTGAACTGTTGGATTTTTTCCTTTTGACTTGCAATGATACGTGGTGTTTGAAATTTACATAAATAACTTAAGGAGGGTTCTTTAAACTAAATTGCCATAGATTGCAAGAATTATTTTTTCAGAGCTAAGGGAGGCTTCCATGACAGCAGTGCTTTAAAATATGCAAAAACTGGCTACAGTGTGCAAAAATATGGCAGTTATTCCTCCATCTGCTTTGCTTCTTTAAAGTGGACCAGAACACTTGGGCCCATGGACACTGGCGAGCGGGGTGATGGGAAGAGAGAGAAACCAGTGAATTCAAAGGCCCGGTGCACCTTCGTAAATGCTTAGGTGTTTGGGTTAAGCAAAATGGAAATGGGTTAGTCTTGTGGGTGGCCTTAAGCAGAGCAGTTTGTGGGAGTCACGTGCTTGGGTCAGAGGTGGGAGCAAGGGAGGCAGTGGGGGTGAGTATGTTTGGAAGGAAGGCAGCACCATAGACTAGAAATTACATCCATGAATCTGGGTTCAGTATTCTGGATTTACCATTCCCTAGTCATTGCAGCTAAGACCTGTTAACGTCTCTGGCCTCTGTTTATAAGCTTAGAAAAAAAGGTGCTAAGATAATGCAGTGAAGAGCAAAGGCTGAAGTCTGGTTCCGCTTACTAGCTGTGTGATCAAAGGTGAACTGCTTACCCATTCTGTGTCTCATTTTCCTTACGTATAAAATGAAAATAATGGTAGCAGCGCAGAGTTCATGGTGGGAGTTAAGTGAAAGTGTGTCGAGTGCTTAGCACATTGCTGGCCGCATGGCCAGTGGTCCGAAAGTGCTAGCGGGGGATGACAGAGTGGATGCCTCATCGTCAGCATCACTGCCATCCTTGCCACCTCCAGCCTCCCTAGTCATCTCTTGGCTTGTTTCCTGTTTCACTCTCAGAAATAACCACCATGAAAAAGAAATATTCTGCTCTACTCATGTAGTATCAGAATTACCATCTTAAAAGAGTAGATTAGGAATGTGGTTTCCCTCTGTACCAGGTATGGCTAATTATTAGCTTAATTAACCTACTGTGGTAGACACTGCCCTCTCAAATGGGCAGCAAGTCTCATAGATAATCAGACAGGACTCCCTATTAGCTTTATATTAGCTGTGGATTTACTCTCTTCACAGAGATATTTATCAGTCTGTATACCAGGGGTCAGCAAACTAGGAAATATCTTAGACTTTGAGGGTCACACAGCCTATGCTGCAACTACTCAGCTCTGCTTTCGTAGTAAGAAAACAGCCATGGACAACATGTAAATGGTGGACGAGGCTGTGTTCCAGTAAAACTTTATTTGTAAGAACACGTGGCTTATCCAGCAAGCCCTAGTTTGCTGGCTCCCGATCTACATCATAGAATCGTCATCTCCAGCAGCAGCTTCTCTCTTGCCCCCTGGCAGCTTGGACAGTTTGATCAAGCAGTCTGGTTCTTCTTGGAGACGTTCTCGAATCCTGGCAATCAATACTCAACCTCTTAGCAGTACCATTTCCAGTTTGCCGACGGGGGGGTAAGTCACAAAGCAGGGCCATCAGATATGTGTGGGAGCTAGGAAAAGGTGGCGGTTATCCTTGAATTTGTCCCACACTGTTCTATCTCCTCCTCATAGAGATCACTTTTTACCGGGAGAGCTTGATCGTACCTTGTGGGTCCACCTCACAAGTGTACCTGCCGTGTACGTGACACAACCTGGCAGACCAGAGTCCTAGAGGAGGAGAGGGAGCAGGTTGGGTTCCAACCTGTCCACCTACCTTTCATCTATTTGCTCAGGGAACAAATAGACTTTGAGGGAGAGAAGGGCCAGGAAGAGTAGTAAGCGGACAGATGCAGCCAGCTGCAGACACCAGCCAGCCGCCCCTGCTTTCCTTACAGAGAAACCGAGGGAATGAATTGTTATGTCCAATATCTTCTTAGCTCAGTGCCCATTGGGTGGCACAAGAGGAGAGTTGGGAGGAAGACAGGGCTCAGGATCTGCTCCATGGGGTAAGGCTCTGCGATGTGGTCCTTTTAAGAGGTGTGAGATGGTTCAACAGAGCTAGGGGCTCATTCCTCAAAGGCTGGCTGGCAGGATGACAAAGGAGCTGCAGGCAGAGTAACATTTGGCTGTGAGAGTTAAATTCGGCCCTGGTTCTGTTGCTAAAAAGCTGGATGATACAGCAAAGCACTTCATCTCTTTGAATCTCAACTTTGTCTGTAAAATGAGGAGAGTTGAACCCATCTCAGGAGGGTTACCCGATTTGGATCAGTGTGACTATTTTGCCAAAACTGAGGGTGCTGCTGTCAGGCTGATGTCTGTCCCCGGAAACCCTGCCCTGCTTGGCTCTGCAGCGCGCTGTAGAGTGGAGTATGGTATGCTGCTGCTTAGAGATACAAAGCCAGGCCTAACCCCACACTGGGGTCAGAGAAGGACTGTGTGCTTATTGCTACATGAAAGCGCTTTCCCCTTTGCTTGCAGTAGAGTAAGGTTAGGAAAGCAAAAACTTCCGCTAAAATTGGAGCACATGGTTGGGGTGGACCAAGAGAACCTGAAATAACTGCATGCTTTCAGGGAGAGTATGAGACATTTTTATGGTGGGGTAGAGATTGAGTAGTTATCCCAGAACTAGTATTTAGAGTCTTTCAATCCCTTCAAATATGTTAGAAGTTCTCTTTGTGACTGGGGCTCCCTGAACCATATGAGGCCATGAAGGTCTCTCTCAGCATAAAAACTGTGAAGTGAATGACAGTCTTGAGTAGGGCTTCTCTACTCTTTTGCAGTCAGTCATGATTGAGTGACAGTGTATGCACCAAAGGTAAAGCAGCTGGCTCGGCTTCCTTTCCTTTCTCTCTGCCTCCACAGGAAGGTCAGGGAGTTGAGCTGTAGTGAGGCATTCATGGAGAGCTGAGGTCAGGGCAGAGGGACAATTACATATCTGATTTCCAACTCAAGTAAAAATCCAGTGAAGATACAATTTAATGAGTCATGTAGGACTGTAAAAAAGACTGCAGAGAAAACTTCTGCACCAAGAGCTTTGGCCATAAACCCCTTAAAGTATGAGTGACCAGAGCACAAAGGTCTGGAGAAGAAAATGACAGTGTGGTGGTACATGTAGTCTAAACCTCAGCATTCTGGATGGTAAAAGGAAGGAACTTTGCTCACAGGACCTGCTCCTGTAGCGTGAGGAGCACCTGCCCCGGGTGATGCGCAGCCCAGGGAAGTGGGAGAAGGGAAACCCCTGTACCCAGGGAAAGGAAATCTCAGCAGGGGACCCTTGAAGTGGGGCTGCATTCACCATGAGACGGAAGCCGTGCAAAGGGAAGGGCCTGTGGTGTCTGGTCTTGCTCACCTGTGTATCTGTAATGTTTGCACACATTCTAAACTCCTACCCTTCAGTGATGCAAAAACTGAAACATGAAGTTAAAAACCCACAACCAATCCTCTTCATATCTCAGGCTTGAAATGCAGAGACCAAGTAAAAGTGCAGGCAGCTGCCTTGATAGCTAAACCTCTTATCTGCATACCTTTGTTGTCCCCATCTGCATTTAAAGACTGTCCTTAGGGGGAAACAGTGCTGCTGAAGAACCACAGTACAGTTTGCTTGTGCACTTAAAAGGCTCAGACCCTGTCCTTGAACCAAGGTATATTTGAGATACTGAGTTTCTGGTAATATAATACATTGTTTCTTTCTTCCATCCTCTCCTCTATGCACAACCTACTGCTCAAGCTAAGCAAAATGTTGACACCCTCCACCTTACCTAGCAAACTAGCAAGAGTTTCCCTTCTCATCTGTGGGTTGTGTTTCCATTTTATTCAGTAACAAATTTGTTCTCAGTTCTAGGTCCTTATGAATCCCAACAATGCTGAGATTTCCTTTCTTGAGAGACATGTTTCCTTTCTTCCCGAATTGTTGTTCCTCCTTCAGTATCTGTCAAGGGTGAGTGACCTGGTCTCTAGTGGGGGTTGTAAAGGAAACGCATCTCCCAGATTCATGACTCTGCCGCCTTCACCCTCTTGCTGGGGTAGGCAGTTGGATGCTGTTGAATTGTGATTGCGTTTCCTATTTGGAGATTTCCCCGAGGTTGCGTTGGTTGATTAAGTGACAGACACTGAGTGACTGGAAGCTGGGGCCTGGGTGTATTTGAGCAAAGTCAGTATACTCTTCAATCATGTTTCAGGAATGAATGACTTAAAACATTTCATCTGAATTAGATGGCAGGCTTCAGAAATGAAGAACAAATGAAGTGAGTTAGGAATGTAATAAGAACTTCTCCACTTCATTTTTTTGCTAATGTGATGTTATCAGTATTTGCTGCTACCTGCCAACATAGGCAAGATCATGAGGTGACTTGAGGATACAAAGATGCCTTAGGTGTAATTACTAATACATTTTTCTAACCTTACAAGAAAGGTTTCTGCTACCATTAAATTTTCATTGTTTGCTTTAACAAAGAGTTATATCATTTATACTGAGTGTTGTATCTTGTTCTAAGTATTTTATAAATACTTAGTTTGCATAACCCTATAAAATAGGCCACTATCATCATCATTTTACAGATGGGGCAACTGAGGTACAGAGAGTGACTTGCTCAAGGTCACACAGCTATGAAATGGCAGCGCCAGGTTTTAAATTCGGGCACTAGTCTGATGCTAGATACTGCCTCTTGATTCCTAGAATCTGGATTTACCATCACTTCTCTGATGCTAGAAATTTCTAGGTTTCTGTTGATTTTTTTTTTTACCTGACTCAATCAAAAATTTATTTCCCTTAGCAATAGCTAGCTTGTTCTGAAATAAAACAACTGTGAAATTGTCATCAATGAATTTTCCTCTGCAGAAGTCGCACTGATTTCCTACTTGGCACTTTTTCCTTAGATTGCTTAACATGGAAAAATTCTAAAGCCGGATACCCAATGCCTGAAGGCTCAGAGGGCTGTTTTGCAAAATAAAGCCTGCTACAAATAAGTCAGAGGGGAATGGAGTCCCGGTAATCTGAACTCACATCTGTTGAACTTGGTGGTTTTCTCCACCCCTGACAGCAGCAGCTGTTGCAACTAAAGAAGCCCTCCCTTCTTCCTTTGCCAGAAGCTTCCAGACAGGCATCCTGTCTGCCAGCCCAAATTTCCTATGGGAAGTAGACTTGAAGTATAACACCAGGAAACCTGGCTGAAGGGAGCAGAGTATTCTGTTTCAGAGGCTGCTGTGTCCTTTGCTCTGCCCAGGGGCCAGGGCAGCCCCGCCACCATCATTTTACAGGGGAAGACTAGGTGGCTGTTTTCCACCCACACACCCCAGCCCACTGCCTTTTCCACCTTTGCTTCCAGGAATGCCATTTTCAGCAAACAACCTCTTAGGGTGTTTGGGGATTATAAAGCACACTGAGCTGTTGCAGGAGGAAAGCCTCTTACCTCTACCACCTAAAAAGCATTTTGTGCAGAGAGTCGTCAAAGACAAAGTGGCCTGAGATGTGGTCTTTACCCGCTGGAGTCAGAGGCTTCTCTCCTCCCTGGGCCTGCTCACCGATGACTTCTTCCTCTAGGCTTTAGGGGGAATTAGTATTAATTTCTTTAATGTGCAGATAACCTTTGGACAATGCAGGGGGTAGGTGGGTTCAAGTTTATAAATTAAAAAAACAACAACTCTTACCATACTTCATCATATCTGTGACGCCATTGATTGTGAGACACCATTATTTCGTACACCAAATGCACTTCAACCAAGTATGAAAAGGCATTGATGAAAATGTGCACTCAGATAGCTTAGGATCAATGAAATCTTAGGGTCAGTGACATCTGGTGGTGCTTTAGCCACTGTCTTGCCCCTTTTTCACTGTCTTGACAACATGAGTCTCAGGGCACTGCCCTCTCCCTGTTCTCCTCCTGCTTCTCTGGCTGTTCCTTCTCCATCTTCTTGGCTGGTTCTTGCTCTTCAACTTGACCTCTAAACAGTGGACAGCTGGGGGCTGAGGACCTGCACCCGTTTCCTACCTGGGCACTCTGTCTCTCTCGGTGACCCGGAGCACTGAAGAGCATCTGTCTGCTGGTAATTCCCATGTGCATATGTGCAGCCTGGATCTTGTACCTGAACTCAACGTCAAGTATCCTCCCACCTGCTTCACAGACCCAGATGTGTAGACACCTCACACTTGGGATGTCTTACCCGAATCCCAGACTATCTCCAATCAGTTACCCCCTGCAGAGAATGGCCCCTCCAGCCTTGCAGTGGCTCAGGCCAAAACCTTAAGTCATCCTTGACTTCTTTCCTTTTTCTCATCCCATATTTAGCAAACATTTTAGCAAATCCCATCAGCTCTCCTTTTAAAACATATATAGAAGTTGAGCATTTCCTGTCATGCGCTAACACTACTCTGGCCCAAGTGGTTATCACCTCCTTCCTGGATTATTGCTGTGGCCTCTGCTGGGTTGCTCTACTGCACCTGGGCCCCTTTCAGTTTGTTCTTGAATGGAATGATCCTGTCCAAATGGAAGTAAGGCCATGTCATGCCTCCATTCAAAGTCCTGAGTCACTTTTCATTACATGTAAAGCAACAGCCTAAAGGCCCAATGTGGTCTGTACTCCCCTCCCCACCATTTGTCTCCCAGCCTATGACACCCACCACTCTCTCCCCCTCGCTTACTGGCTCTGGCGACCCCAGCCTCTGTCTCCTCATACAGGCCAACATCCTTCCTGCCTCTGCACCTTCTCTTCCCTCTGCCTGGAACTCCCTTCCCCCACACACCTGCATGGCCTGCTCCCTTACCCCCTTTAGGTCACGTTCAATGTTACCTCCGTGAGGCTGTCTCTTCCACTGGGGCAGAGGGCCCTGTGGCTAAATTCCAGCCCCGTGCCTGGCTCTGTTTTTCTCCTCAGCATGCCCCACTTACGCACACAATGTTCTGTCGGGGCCCCCGCTGTGTCCCCCAATGGGTCAAGCTTCACGAGGAGAGGATTTTGTGTGCTTTGCTCACTGCCGTCCCCCCAGTGCCTTAAATAGTGTCTCGTGCCCAGTAAGTGTCAAGTTCATTTCTGTTGAATGAATAAATGAACTGCTTCAAACACAGAGGTAGATGAGGAAGAAGGGGGCATTTTGGGGGGCTTTGTGTTTTTTGTTTCCCCTGTGGAATGAAGTAAAAGGTCCTTTTCCTCAGCACCAGTGGTGTCTATGCCCTCCACCTGGGAAACTATTCGCTGCTTTGATTGTCTGTCATACACCTGACCCATGAACTTCACGAGGCCCATGCTGGGGTGTTGCAGTGGCCTTTAAGGTTCATCTGAGCTTACAGTGATTGCCCAGTGAACCTTCAACAAGATGGTGATCAATTCTGCTTCAGAAATTACTTTTGGGGGTTGAAACATTTCTTCTAACTTTTGTGCCTCCAGTAGGGAAGGAGTATTTTTATTTAACTCAGGGCCTTCCAAGTTCCCAGCACTGATAAAGCAGTTCCCTGTGGGGTGCACTGGGAGTGGTCCCCGTCAATATACCATTTGTAACCATCCTGTGATATACTGGTTACTACAAAACACATGTACATGTGGGGTTGTTTCTTTTAGGAGCACTTACTCTGTGACCAGCCAGATAGACCATAGGCTGGGCAGCTTATCTCTGTAGGAGGATCTGGCTGCAGTGGGCAGATCTGGAGACAGACCTTTCCTCTGGCCCAGCCTGGACGTGGTGGACCCCTCTCCCTGGGAAGAGGGCACCGGCAGAGGGAGAGGCTTGTGCACAGGACCTGAGTTCCTGCGCCAGGAAACCTGGATTCCATCCACTGGTGAACACACAGTGGGCCTGCCTCTCAGTGTGGAATCTGCAGATCCAGTGAGGCCACATGGCAACAGTGTATGGGCGTGTGGTCACTTAGGTTCTCACTGGCTTAATTTATAGAGATTGATGAGATGATAAATGGTGGGAGGGGGCGGGGTTTAGGCAAGCGGGGAAGGAGGAAAAAGCTCTTAATCATTTATTCATTCACAGATACTGTATTCCTAGTAAATGCTGGGTTCTGGGAGGTGCTGGAAATGATGGTAATCAGAGCAGGCGTGGGCTTGTGCAGAAGGTGATCAGAAAAGGCGTCAATGAGAGCAGGACCATTGTACAGGGAAAACCACCGATTCTAGGCTTTTATTCAAATTTCTGAACTTGACATACATCGATCGCTCTGTATGTACGTTGTGTGTGTCACATGTATCTCACCCTGTTTCTCTAGTTTGTAAGCCTGGGCCAGGATCAGGGCAGTGGTAGAGGGAATATCTGGAGCTCAGGTGCCCTGTCCATCACGTGTTTATCTCGGGAGAGTGGCTGCTGAATAAGCAGAGAACCCACAGAGATATCTGGTGTGTCTATCGTGGGAGGAGGCTGTGTATTAATAGCCTCCATGGGATCTTTATTTGTCTCTCTCCCTTTCTTTCTAGAATAATAATAACTGACATTATCTTTAACAAGTATGGGAGATGCAGTGGGAGTGCTCAGACCTCTCAAATGACAAGAATTTGGTACCATCAAAAGCTTATAAACATAACCACCTCTTTGATGTGCCCATTCTGTGCAAAGCCTGGCTGTGCAGCATGAGCCCCAGAGGGCTGTGTGGTGGGCTACAGACGGCCTTTGTTTCCTCCATCTCTGCCGTCTCTGTCCTTCCCACCTGGCGTGGGGAAGGCTTTAGTGTGGGTTCTTAAAGACAGCATTCATTTCACATATTTAGCTCCAAAAGGAAAGAGCTTTAATACCTTCTCTGATGATGAAGGTCAATTCAGGTTTTTATAAAAAAAGGAGGACCCCTTTTTTGCATACTGGAGCTGACACTGATTTTAAAAAAAAAAAGGAGCCTCAAACTAGGATTGTCACCCTGATAGCATCTAACTCAGGGTTTTACAATCAGTGGAAAATTCCTCTTCTTCCATCAGAATCTGGGTGGTCCCCTCATGCGCCTCTTCTTGGGCCCCTTTGATGACCTGGGCGGTGGCGGCAGTGAACGCCATCATGATACCCTGCCTGCTGCAGGGGTGGCAGCTGCATTTTTTTCTTCCACTTTGGCCTTTCTGAGGATGGTGCCCCTCCTATGAGATGGTGCCCCTTCTGATATGTTCTGAAAGCACAGGAAGCCAGGAGTCTGGTGCTTGTCTTCATTGCTCATCTGTAATCTCAGTGCTCAAATCCATGTCTGCACAGAACTCCAGCCACCTTTCAGGTCCGTTGCGCCAACGACTCATGCTCATGCAGAGGTGGAGGGGACAGGAAAGCAGAAGAACCAGGGTGCTCTCAGCGCTGGGCTTGACAGTTTAATACTTGGTCCCATAAATCACCTTACTCACCCTATAAGATAAGAGGTGGTATTTTTCATTTTACTGATGTGGATGCTGAAATCTTAGAGGTTGTCGTTCACCTGGTACACAACTAACAAGTTGTGGAATTTGAAATCTGTAACTCGTGATTGCTAAGTTTGTGATCTTTCTGCTACCTGCACCTTAAAATTCAAAAACCCAGGGCCAGGACCTCCTTTCTACACACAGTTCCTGGCAAACACAGCCCCTTCTTTATAAAGGCTTGATTCCTTCAATGGCTTCTTTAGAAACTTCATCCCCAGAGCTCCAAGACCTGACATCATAGGAAAAGCAATGTTAAGCTCCACACCCCTGTCGGCACTTCAGTGGGCTGAAGGTTGTGTTGCTTTCCAGACTAAGAAAATGGAGAGTTGGCAATCTTATTCGGTGAAACAATTCAGGTCAATTCAACATCTGTCTCCAGGCTAGATGAAGATTCTTGTAGCTCTGATGGGACAGATGACTGGGACACCGTGCCAACCAGGTCTCTATTTCACTTACTGTCATTTCATATTAAGGTTGAAAATTGGGGTGAGCACTTTGATTGTCCAGTGTGTGCACATATGTGGGTGTGTGTTTCTTTTAACAAAATGCATTTCTTTATCTTTATGCCATTTGATAGTCCAGCTATGGTCTCTAAACTGCTGTAGTTCTGGGGCTTGGTGAACTACAGTGTGTGAGCCATATCTAGCCCACTGCCCGTTTTTGTAAATCAAGTTTTTATTAGAACACAGCCACACTCATTTGCATTATGTCTGGGAGCTTTCACGTTGTAAGAATTGAGGAATTGCATCAGAGACCATGTGGTGCTTAAAGCTGACAATATTTACTGTTGCTCTTTACAGAAAAGTTTGCTGACCTCTCTCCTAAGTTTAAAGAAAAGAAATAAGCTCACAAGCCCTGGAGAAAACTTTCCCAGCATCTCCTTGGTCAGTAATAACATACCAGGATGAAGCACTCACACCATGGCCAACCCTGAGTACATTCATAATTTCAGCAAATAATGATGCTCCTCTATTCCACTACATTTCTTCCCTGGTAACCACAATAGAGGCACCACTAATGAGCCAGCTGACCTTGAACTAGGCACCCACCTTTCTACATAAGATTCCTCACCAATAAAATTAAACACTTAAGTATTTATTATATATATATATTTCCTACAGAAAAACATGTGTATATGTAAACTATATATAAATACATGTCATATGTATGTGTGTTATATATTTATACATGCTAACATGTTTAAAGAGACATTGTCATATATATATGTATATGTTTATATATATAGTTTTAAAAGGAATAATAAACATCAAATAAAGTGATAGAATAAGAAGACCCATTTCCCTACCATCCAGCTTGGCCTCTAGAACCTTGTGGAATACTTTGAAGCCCCTCTGGGCACCCATTCGGTAACGTCCCCTTCCTCCCCCAGGAGCAGCCAGCTCAGTTTGGTTAAATCATCCTATTGCTTTTCCTCTGTGGTTGTATTGGTTAGTTTCCCCTGAACCTTTTTTTTTAATGAACATTTTCAAAGCCCATCAGATTTTGTGTTTCATTGGCATTACTTCCTTTTCTTGGTGATAAACTCTCTGTTTTAAAATGTCATAAGGGCTAGCAGTCCAGCAAACACAGTACTGCCCAGTGATGCTCAGTAAATACTCTTGAAATACTCTGCAGGCCTTTCTTTTCCCTTCGGTGGTGATGGTGCGCTGGGGACAGGGTGCAGCAGACTTATGGGCTAGTTCAGACAGGGCTCCTCTGCTGCTGAGGTTTTGTGATCCTGTGCTGGGCCGAAAGAAAGTTGGTATGTCCAAAGGGAGCCCTTGAGTGTGCCGGCCTCAGATTGGTCAAGTCTGCGAGGAGAGGGGTGATGGGAGGGGGCCCCGGGGATGAGCATTGCTGACCCATTGCGGGCCAGTTTGTGTGAGTTGACTCCATGCTTTCATAGTAAAAGAATAACATTAAACCTGATTTGTGGGCCTTAAATTTAGCTTCCAGTCAATTTTAGTCAAGGGAAATCTCATATCCATTCTTTGTGTTTTTCTTTATTTATTTTGTGGCTGAATAAAAAAGGTATAAAGATTAGGTTTTGGAAGAAGGAGCTGTTCTTAAGCTTATGCCTTTTAAGTTCTGTAATTACTCTGTAAAGGCGTGCATTTGCAACAGGAATGCATTTAGTTGTGAGTTTTAGTGCCCAGTATACAGAGCATTTATAATGATGAGAGTACTTCTAAAAATAAACCAACTCTATAGAAAATGTTAATAAGCTCATCCCTAGGGACCATAGTGAGTATCTCTATTGCACAAATGAGGAAATGGACATGACAGGTAGAGGTTTGCCCAAAGCCACCCTGTCATTGGCATTGTGAAGATTTAAGCAAAGGTCCCACAACAAGAAAAAACAGTCGTGGTTTCATCAAAGACACTGTGGGCCTTAGTAAAATTTACCTAAATTAAGATTAAAGGACTAATAAGCCTTTGGGTATTTGGAAGACATCAACCACAAAGAGCTGGCTTGCTCCTTAAAGTTACCTGCAGTTTTAAATAGGACATGGTTTTTTTTGAGGCGTCTGTTTATTTGAAATCAAAAACTCTACCTCGGTCTAAACATTGCTATGAAAACTGAAAAGCAACTGGTTCACGAATATTTCCCACTGCCAGGGAAAATTGTGTGACAAGTACAGTAATGTCTCAATCTGTGGCAGTTTTACTTTTATAGTTGACAAGAAAGCAGCCTTCTACGAGGAACTTATTTCCGAAAACCGCTTTCAAGGGGTTGAATGGGGATGTGTCTGCAGCTTTCAGGTCATCTGCCTCAACAGGATTGCATGGGAGAGTAAGGATTTGTATGGAGGAACCACAGAGTCCTCCATTTTCAAAGAAACCTCTGGAATTAGTACTGCTCTTTTCTTAGGCAGAAATTGAGAGTGGAGCAAAAAATATTTTCTCCTCCTGGTTAACCTCTAGTTAATTGGAAATTTCTATTAACCATAACAGGAAGCTTCTCTTTATTCACCTCTTTTCCTTTCTTCCCTAAGCTTCACTTGGAAATTTGCCATGCCCCTTTTTCCTTTTTTTTTTTGAGTAGCAAATGCTTTAAAGACATGGTTCACTATAATAACTCTGGCATCTGGGCATGTAAATATGGCTTCATTCAAAGACATGGTATTGACTCAGACAGAGGGCTCACCCACCTGCTGTGATAAACTATCAGAGTCTTTACTATGAGGTTATAAATACATCCCACATATACATTTGGGCAAAGCCAGTGTGTGACTGCAGAGAGAAGGTGCAATAAAGAGGATGACGTCAAAGCCTGCTACTGAGGTCCTCACAGAGGGTCAGTTCCGGGTGCTTATTTGGAGTTTACAGATTATGAAATTTGATTTTGGCATTTTACCCTGCGTTCATCAGATCGGGGGGCTGCAGACCTATACCGGCTGAGTTTACAAGTGACTGATAAGCCAGAGCAACACTCTGTTACATTATCCAGCATTCAACCCAACCCACCCACCTTTGTGATATTGGGCAAATTGCCTAACTTTTCTAAGTGTTTTTTTCTTACCTATGCAATTGGAATGTTGATGCCTTATAAAGATGTTCGATTAATGCCTTAACATAATACATGGGAGATAGTAGCTATTGTTACTATACTGTCATTTGAGTTGTCCCCATTACAACTGAGCAAGTCAATTTAGGAGACTGAATAACAGATCAGAAGTTGCTTGTTGAGAATTAAGAGCATGAGAAGTCAGAAGCTCTGAATACCTCGCCTGGGCTGGAACGGCTGGGCAGGTAGGTGCATCATTAGTCGACATAAAGGCACCACTGCCAGTTGCTGAACCCCCTTTACCTAGACAGTGCTGGATAAACTCCAGCAGGGCAATCTGTGGCTTACCTCTTTCTAATTTTATGAAGTCACCACTTTTTAAATCTATGAGCCTCTAATTTATGTGGTAACAGTTTTTAGCAGTAACAAAGGAATCTGATGACTTTGGGTTTGGATTTCAAAACATCTTTTTAAGGCTATTTATTATACTTCCAGGATCGCTCCTTATTCTGGTTCCAGCTTTACGAAACGAAGCTTGTAGGAGGGTAGCTAACGTTAGTCCACAGCGTGGCCAGCGTGTGCTGAGTGCTTACAGAAGGCAATGCACTCCTTTTAACATATAGCAATGGGAAAACATGCTTCTTTTAGTTCATTAAAACAGAGCAGTTTTATCCAAGACCTTCCTTCATGTGCCTGTTTTTGTTTTTGATTTCACCTTCTCTCTGGTTTAGGCATTGATATCCTGAAGCTCGTAGCAGCCCAAGTGGGAAGCCAGTGGCAGGACATCTATCAGTTCCTGTGCAATGCGAGTGAGCGGGAAGTGGCTGCTTTCTCCAACGGGTACACGGCGGACCACGAGCAGGCCTACGCGGCGCTGCAGCACTGGACCATCCGGGGGCCTGAGGCCAGCCTCGCCCAGTTAATTAGCGCCCTGCGTCAGCACCGGCGCAATGATGTGGTGGAGAAGATTCGAGGGCTAATGGAAGATACAACCCAGGTAACGTAGCCCTAGTTGTCTCTCTCCCACCAACATTTTGGACCCTGTATATCAACTTTTACCAGATATATTTGTTAAGGAAAAATAACTGATACTAGGTATTTAGGTTCACACACGCACACCCTTCTAGGGTAATGGTTTGTGTTTTTTTTTTTTTTTTAGGGCAATGGTTTTTAATGGCTGTCCATTAGAATCATCTAGAGAACTTTAAAAAACATTCTTATATTCAGACCCCAAGCACACGTCATTGGTTGGGTGGCCAATGGGAAGTTACTTCAACTTCCGTTGCTTCTGTTATCTCATTTGTAAGCCAACTTTATAAGGTTAATTAAGACTGGAAATAACGTATATAAAATGTGTGATACATTGAAAGTGTTCTACAAATGACAGTCACGATCCTAATGTAGCTCATTTTACTTAGCCCTTCCTTAATTATAATATGCTTTCCTGAAAGGCCATGAATTAAGTACAGATTTTGGTATTTTTTTTATTTTGGTACCATTAATCTATGATTACATGAGGAACATTATGTTTACTAGACTCCCCCCATCACCAAGGCCCCCCCACATACCTCATGGTTGCATTTCTCACAGACTCTGATTAAAGTTTTGGAATATACTCCCAAAGTAAAGAAAATACTGGGACTGAGACTTGATAAAAAACAATCCACTTAAAATGTAAAGGGGCCTTGCCGTGTGTGTTGTTTTACTACGGTCCAAACTCATTACCTAATAGAGCTAGGAGAGATTATTTTCCCCATCAACTCTAGTTCACTACCATTCTGCATCAAATTTTGTGTAGCCAGAGACTCAATTTCATAAATTAACAAGTCCAAATGCTTTATCCTCTTACAGTAACAGTGTAGTGTTTCTTCACTATGGAAGTAAACGTTTATCAGGTGCATCTTTTATCTTGGATAAAAATTTATAGGTGCTAATTGACTCTGAAGGTGGTCTGTAAAGCTCCTGGCATATTTTTGACTTGTTTGAGATGTGGAATTTCAGGGAAAAAATTTACTAATAGTTGCAGTGGTAAATGTTCAAAGGCACACACCAGTGTCTTGTGACTTTCTGAGAAATGATCTCAGTAAGTATGCCTTACAACTCAAAGTAAAGTTTCAGTAGCTGGATTTTAGGGAAGGAAAAGGAGATGTTTAATCTTCAATTAAATAAAATGGCTACAGGTCAATTAAAGGGAGTCCAGAAGAAGCAAATATTATCTATGCTTCCTTGGCATATTGGCTTTTGAGGACAGAACTGAGAGGGCAAGTAACAGATTTGAATGAGGATTCAGATACTTGAGTATAAGTCACTCGATTTCCTTGATGATGCCTATAAGAAATATAAAATGTGATCAATGCAATGTTAGGATCTGGTTAAATGGAATACTTAACAAAGTGGAAAGATGATCATGATGTATTCTTAAAGGAAAAGAAAGTTTCTTAGAAAAAATGAGTATAAGCATAGCAAACTATAAATATAGGAAAATGAAACAGTGTGAATGTTAATGCCGTGGTTATTAAATCTAGGTGGTAGAATTAGAAGTGATTTTCCTTTCTTGTTTTCTGTAATGAAAACATACTGCTCTTGTGATTTAAAAAGTTTTTTAAAATGACAAGGCTGAAAGGGCAAAAGGAAAGGGTAGGAGGGCTTTGTCTATGCTTAACTGAGGGTGAGCCATCCTTATTGTGATTTAGGGAGAACAAACAGTGGTTTATGTGGCAATCCATTTGCCTTCTTAGGATTGACTGAGGTTTGCAATACTGGGTCATATTTGCCAAATATATTTTGGGGAGGGAAGTGATGGTGGCAGTGATCTGACCATAACAAATGACCTTTGTATGTTTTTTTATTGTTCTGGTGAGTTCCCTGTTTATTAAGCACCTACTTTATTCCAGATACTATTATAGATGCTGGGAAATGTGGGCCCCAAGTCCCCATGAAGAAGACTCCATATCACGGAGAGTGATTCATAACAAGCATCACTGGGTTAATGAATAAGAAAACAAAACGCTTAGTCCCTAAGTGCCACCTCTCATACCCATTAGTACTTTCCTTCCTCTTACCTCCTCTAGGTACAAAAAGATGCTGGTATATGTTTTTGTTATTTAGTTTTTGAGAAACTGGCATCAAAGCATCCTATAGCTTTGTCTCTGGTTCTAGTGTAGCCCATGTGTTATGATGGAGGCTGAGAAGACAATATTAAGCTTGTTTTTTCCATGTGTTGATGATGTCCATTTTTGTCTCACAGCATTCTGGACCCAACTCTGGCTTTAATTTTTTGATAGCCCATGAGCATGGATTTTGGGCTACTGGTTCTTATTAATCACATAGCATGTAATTGTCTATTCATGGTTTATCTCCAAGATTTGCCGAGTCAAACAAGAGAATCAGTGCATAGGGGGCATAATTGAGACTTATTCTTCCCCTTTATGATGGATTTGTATTCTTTGTGTATTGTGGTACTGCCAGGTATATGAGACTTTGCCCCAGGAGTTAATGGACTCTTAATGTGTAAAAATGACTGAGTGTGTGTCTGTTTAAAATGGTTAATGTTTTTTCCTATTCATGGGTCTCAGAGCACCTATGTTATGTTCCACTCAAAGGATTAGCCCTGGTGTGCCTTTTAGTTACCTCTGTCAAGAACATCTGTCTATTATTAATCAGAGTGGCCTGTTAGCTAGTTTTTAATTAAATGCATCCAGAGTCTGACTTCTTCTTTGTTAAAAATGTTTTTTATGCATTAAAAAATTGTGTAGTAAAATTCACTTCTTGATGTACTGTTAAGTTCTTTTTTTAAAAAAACAAGACTTAATTCTTTTGATCAGTTTTAGGTTTAAAACAAAACTGAGAGGGAGGTCAGGGATTAGCCATGCGCCCCCTGCCCTCATATGTGCACAGCGTCCCTCATTATCAATAATGACTCACCAGAAAGGTGAGTCTTTTACCAAGCAAGGGTGAACCTACATTGACACATACTCACCCATAGTCTGTATTTTACCTTAAGGTTCACTCTTGGTGTTGTATATCCTATCAGGTTGGACAAATATAACAAATATGTAATGACATATATCCATTATGATTTCATACCGAATATTTTCAGTGCCCTCAAAATCCTCTGTGCTTTGTCTGTTTATCTGTTCCTCCTCACTCCTGGCAACTCGTAATCTTTTTATTGTCTCCATAGTTCTGCTTCTTTCAGGATGTTGTAATGCAATATGTAGCCTTTCTTTCACTTGATCATATGCATTTAAAGATCTTCCAAGTCTTTTCATGACTTGATAGCTCATATTTTTAGTGCTGAATAATATTCCATTGCCTGGGCATATATACCACCATTTATTTACCCATTCACCTACATGACTCTCTTGGAGTTGTGATGTCCAGTACTCAGAATTTTCTCTCAAGTTCTACATCTAAACTGAACCCAGCCTTCCAGAATCTAGGCATGAGCATTTGGAAGAAGCAGCAAAGTGGTGGGACAATAGTTGGAAGTTACTGGGACTTTGTCAAAGCTCTTTAAAAAACAAAAGAAAACAAAAACCTAATACAGCATTCCCAATTGTATGTTGTTTCCCTTTTCCATCCTTTTACTTGGATTTTTTTCTACGGCTTTACTTAATGGAAGTCTTTTGTAAGTAGCGTATATTTAAGGTTTTTAAAAATCTAGTCTGACAGTATTTGTCATTTAATTAGAGACTTTGAGCATGGTTGCACTTCTAATGTAATTCCTCATAGATTTGGGTTTAAACCTATCATCTTATGGTTTGTTTTGTATTGGCCCTGTCCTCTCTCTTGTTTTTTTCTCTTCTTTCTGGCTTTCTTTTGTATTAATTACTTTTTTTCTTTCACTTTTCCTCTTCTATAAGCTTGTTACACATTTTTTTACTTCCTTTCATGAATATCATAGTAATTATAACACGCACACTTAAATTTTATCAATGTTCATTTTTTGCACAATACAAAAGCCTTAGTGCATTTTTTTACTATTTCCACACAATACAAAAGCCTTAGAGGATTTTAATCCTATTTATCCTTCTCTTTCATTATGTTTTTTGTTATCATGAGTTTTAACACTACACATTTCCCAACCCCAGAAGGCCTAAGAAATATGGTTTTATACAGTCGGGATTTCTGTAGCTTTAACTGCTTATTGACATCTGTTCTTTCCTTGCTGCAGTTTTAGCTTCTACTGAGGTCATTTTTCTTTGGCCTGAGAATACTTAGCTTGGGTTCCCAGCAATGCCGTTTTTCTTTGTCTGGAAAATGCCCTCTAAGTAAATAAATTGCATTATTTGCCCTTTAAATAAATAAATTACTCTGGTTTTGAAGGGTAGCTGGAAAATAGCATTTAAGCTTGACAGTTATTTTCTTCCAGTACTTTTGTGCTTCGGTTTAATTTTCCCTGCTAAACAACAAAGATGATGTGACTTGATATTTAAATCTAGATTATAGCAAATGGTGTGTACAGTATTATATATACCAGGCACCTTGGGCAATGCAAGGATAAGTAAGACAAAAGTCATGCCATCAAGGAATGTGCTTTACTGTTAAATGGAAGAAATGTATACATACTTAGATGATATAAGAGAGTAAATCCACAAAGATGAGAGCGGGGAAAGTGCTGGGTGTACACCTAATCAGCCATTAAGGATCCAAATTGTGAATCAGTTTGTGGCAGAAGATGTGTGCCAGGTGAAATTCCAGTCCTGTCAGTCTGTCACTTAGGGGACGCTATGGTAAATTACTTGGCCTCTCTGCCTCCATTTTCTCCAGAGAAGATGGGAACACCTTAGTGTCTGTCCTGTCCTATGAGCTGTTGTGAGAATTAGGTGTGACCTGTAGTACTAAGCACGCGGTGAAGGTTTTCTGTTCATAATTGCAATTATTCCCAGGCTCTAGAGACAAGAGAGAGAAAAGAATCTTCCAAACTGGCTCCAACTCATACACATAACAGATCCTGAGCACCAAGGGTTACTTAGTGTCGGGGGAGGTACTGCCACTTCCAAGCCTGCTTGAAGTGGATGGTGGAGCGTGAGGGCTGCTCTCTGGGTTCAGTGCCCAAGAACTGGAAATTCCAGCTAGTTGTAAATATTTATTCCTTGCTGCCTGAGCAAGAATGTTCCTAGGCTGGCAGGGAGGTTGTCTCTGGTGAAGAAACAGAGGTGATAAAGTTCCACCTTCTCAATGACTGTCAGAAGAAAGGGAATGAAATTGAACGACTGATTTCTAGGATCCCTTTTATGTTTTTCTCTTCTTTGCTTTCTTCCGTCTTATAAAACTTTGTATATTTAGATATGCTTAACCAGTTCACTCCTTGTCTTTTCTCTCCCTTCCCATCCTGCCTTGGGAGTGTTTTATTTTTCTCTGTAAGAAACCTTGAGCAAATGATTACTCTGACTTAAGAGTTTTCTATTTAAAATGGGAATTCAAGAGGTTGTTGTAATTAAATGAGGTAATGGCTTGTTAAACTGTGGGATGTAAACACGTGAGGTAGTAGAGTGATGCTGACTGGCTTGGTTCAGAAGTAACAGTGATTTGAAGTCCAGCCTTCCCTTAGTGTTTCATTTAGAGAGAGGAAGGGAAAAGCAATTTTCACATTCAAAAAAATGATACTGTTAATTAAAACAACCACAATAATTTGAAATAATATGAAGTGTCATATTAGTTGTCTGTTTTGATCTGAGTTTCACAAATGTGGGGAATTGATGTTGATCAGGCTGGGAAGTTGGGTATCTTACCCTCCTTCCCTCCTTCCCTCCTTCCATGAGATAAAACAGATTAAAACTATCTTGTGATTTAACAGCTAGTGGACCTGAAGCCAGAGTTGTTGTCTCTTCTGTGTAGTAGAATGATTCTTTGTTAGAGATTCGTCATCCTTTCCAGAAACCACTAGGAGACCTACATCCAGGGACAGGCTTCTCTCTCTCTCTCTTTCTCTCTCTCTCTCAATTATCGTAGACTCTGTGTTGGCGACTGGATGGCTTTGCTCTGTATAATCAACTGGGAGAATCTCAACAGTGAAAAGAGGTCGCTACCAATGCTTCTGCTGCAGAGCGACCTCCAGCTGCTGATTTTTTGTTTACCAGCTGCAGGATGCAGCTGTCCTCATCTGTGGTCTGACTGTGACCAGCTATTTGCAGAAATTTAATATAGTGAGGGTGAGTTGAGGCAAATACCAGCTGTACATTTAACTTGGCTTTTTGACTATTCAAATTTGTCTTTGTCTTTAATTTGCCAGTTGGCCTTTTCTTAGAAAATAGGGATTATTGTCCTAGGGCCTTCAGATGCTAGCTAAACTGGAGTATATCTAGCCCCTGCCCTCTGTCTTGGTACCAGTACAGCATAGAGGGTCATTTAAGGTCAAGTTTCTTTGCAGGGTGTGACTGTAGGCTCTGGGAAACTCCTGGGTAGTGAGAAGGGGACATCATATAGAGATTGTTGGCACACAATAGTTTAAGGTGCTCATTGTGTACAAAAAAGTGAAGTCTAAGAATAAGCCTTTAGATTTTTAATGACATTTCAGGCCATTCTACATATTCCAAGGTTTCATTCAGTTAGTCAGCAGCCTTTTGTTGAGCACCAGCTGTGTGCCTGGTATTATGTAAAGAAGAAAGGTGGTCCTTGCCTTTCAGTCACTCACTCACTGAGATGGAGACATGTGTGCAAATAATTATAATTCAACAGATAAGCAAATGTTATAACAGAAGTGTGCACACAGAAGTATAGGTCTCCTTATAACCAGAAAGCAGTGGTATCCAACCCACCAAAAAATACATAAAAAACAAGAGCAGACATGCATTTTTTCATTGAAAGTCATTTTTTTTTTTTAAGAAACTGTAGTTTCTTTCAAGGCTACATTTTGGTCTTCTTCACTGAGACTTTCCCATCTGGTTTCTGCCTGGGGAGACCAACCTGCTTTTTATACTAAAGTCTTCTCAGACATTTGACTCTGCAAAGAATGTGTGTTTTATTCAGAACCTTCTTTTGATTTCAGAAACCATTCACTGTTGTACAGAAATAAGATTCCAATATATTCCATTTCATGTCAAGCACTGGACTTCAGGTTTTGAATCTCTGAGAACTAATAGAAGGGATGACCAATCCAATAATTTGACTTTGACCTCTTGAATTCAAAGCTGTCTTGTAAGGATCTGGTGAGGATTAGAGGTAGAGTATATACTAGAGGTAATGAGCATAAACACCTAGTCCTGAGTTTGACACATAGTCAATAATAAGTCAATAAAGACACATAGACTCAATAAATGTTAGCTAATATTTTCTATGTTGAAATTTGAATTTCACATTCTCCTTTTTTGACTCGAGCAAATGATACCACTCTACTTTCAACAAATGCATGTTAAGGAGAATGGGAACCAGCATTTACTGAGTATCTCTAGTGTCCCACATATTGGATGCTTTACACCTGTGCTTGTCTAGCAAGCTTCATAGTCTTCTAGGGTATAGATAGCTATTAAGAATTAAAATATTTTCTGTACTTTGTTGAATGCCATGTCAGTTGTAAGATGTACCATTATCATATGTGCCACGAAGAAAGCAGTAAAAACACTGCCAATTATAGTTGTAACATACATCCCTATTTCAGACTTGTTAAAATGTAAAACATTTACATTTTGGAATTAATGAAATACAGTAGTTGAACTTGAGATGTACAGGTTACAGAGCAAAGTCTGGGAAACAGATTCTTGGCACCTTCATATTGATGTTCTCTCCCTTCCCAACACAACACACACACCAACATATGCTTTTGTTGTTGTTTAGTAGCATTTAAGGATGAGATGGCTTAACATGAGCAATTTATTTAGCAAACATGAATGGAACACCAGTTATGTTTTGAGAGCTATGTACCAGGCACTGGAGATACTAAATGGAAACACACACACACAAAACAGGAATCATCCCTCAAGATGCTAACAGCTTTAGAGGAGGGATAGGTATATGAGGCTAATATTAGAATATAGCCTGGGAAACTGCTGTAGAGAGGATTTGAAGTGGCTTTTATTTTTCTCCTGAGATACATTGTCTCAGCATTCAAAAAAGGCCAAGTCTATTTGTTGATGACATTTTCCACCATTTTAATCCACACCCTTACTCACTTTCTCAAAAAGTGCTTTGGGAGGAAATCAGAATCAATATTGTGAAAAGAAATTAATTTTTTACATCAATTACCAGTGCTGGATATCATTTTTTCTTTATTTTTTTTTAAGCCCAAAACTCATCTGGATAAAGCTTAATAGCTTCCAGTTTGGGCCTAGCTTGTCCATTCTGTGCTTTGAGACTCTATTGAATTGTTTTAACCCAAGGCCAACAGCGTGTACACTTGCTAACAGGGACTTGCATCATAGTCAGTAGTAGGTTTTATTAGACACCAGTTAATTGCAGCATTATAATCACTCACTCCTCACTGTTTCTTTGGGAGAGACGACTGTCACTCCTGATTCTCCCATTAAAAACTTTTTCACAGAAGGGACTTTGACTTCTCCACATTTTCACTGAGTCAGGTGACAGCTGGAATGACCAACCAGTAAAATGACTTATTGCCAAAAAACGCTAGAAAAACCATGGAGAAATTTTTTTATTTTTATAATCACTATGGTAGTTAAGCCTTTGCTGAGAATAATGTAAAACACGGAAACTATACAAGAAAGATTCACTTATGTAACAATAAAAATACAAGCCAGAAATATGATATGCAAATCAAAAGACTACCTGGAAGAAGTTATTTGCACCATAAGGTTAATTTCCTTAAAAAATGAAGAGCTGTTGCAAATGAATTAAGAGACCAGTGACTCAAAAGAAAAATGGGCAGTCTGTGAACAAGACAGTTGAAAGAAAAGGAAATACAGAAGGCTCTTAAAGGTATACAGATTTTTTTTTTAACCTTGCTTGGAATGAGAAAAATTCAAACTGAAACCTACACTGAGATACAATTTTAACATCTCATCCAGTTTAACCCTGAACTCACGAGAAAGGTCTGATACTATTCCTGTGTTGTGAGGGTATAATAGGGAAAGAGGAACTGCATATGTGATATACATGTGGACATTAGCCCAGTCCCTATAGAGGGCTGGCATTATCTACCACAGTATATATGTATCAGTTGACCACTGCCATTGAACATATTGTAGGAATACGTCCTACATATGTGCCCACAGATGTCCCACATATGTGCAAAATGATGCGAGTACAAGTGGTCATTGTAGCATCATTTGTAATAAGCAAAGAGTGGAAGCAACACAAATACCCTTCAACAGATCACTGGTTCTGTAAGTTATGGAACGTGCAGACAGTGGAACAGTGTGCGCTTGTCAAAAAGAGCGAGTCAGCTTTGTATGTGCGACCCTCAAGAACTGTTTTTAAAGAAAGAAAAGCCAAGAGCAGAACAGGGCACACTTTGTGCCATCATACTGTAAAAACAAAAGGTAAAAAATGGTAGAAAATTAAAAAGAGGCATTGGGATGGGATGGAGAATATATGTGCTGATGTATTAGTGTAAGTACAGACTATCCTGGAAGAGTCCCCAGTGATTGGTAAATTACCACCGGGAGGAGAACCGAGTAGCAGCGACCTGGCAGTCAGAGGTTGAAGTCAGAGGGAGAAGATTCACTGTATACCCTTTTGTACCTTTGGAACTTTGTACCAAGTATATTCCAATTCTAATAGTGTGAATCCAAGTAATGATTTTATTAAATTATACCAACTGAATCAAATTTGCTAAGTTCAAGACACTTGAGTTGCAGAGATGAGCTTGAGCTTGTGTTCCTCAAGGTCATGTGATTCCTACAAAACTACCTTCTGTCCTCCGCGGTGTCCTAAGGCAAGCTTACGACTCGGGCAGCTTTTTTTCATGGGTAGAATTGTCCAAAGGATTTTTTGTGTGAAAGTCTTCCTAATTAGGTCTTATTGAGTAAAATTTAGGGAAACCCATCATTGCCAAGAATATGATCTCCTCCTGTATCCACAGGGCTGAGCTCTTACAAGGCTCATTTGATGTGCATAGGGCTTCTGCTCTGAACCGACAAGGAGGAGCCCACTTACTCACTATCTTCACTGTCTTTTTTTGAGAACTCTAACCAGTGAGTCAGCTCAGGGCTGCAACATTACCGTTGATGTCAGCAGCCTGGACCGTTTGCAGATACATGCACCAGCAGCTGGGTGGGGCACGCCCGCCTTCCTCCCTCCGGAGCCAGCTGGTTCTTACTAGCTTGGCCAGCTTGGTACTGCACTACTGTGGTTTCCTATGCATCCAGGAGAGGAACGGTCTCTTTTGTTTGGGGGCAAAGATTGGCTACAGACACCTTGACTTAAATGGGGTGGATTTGTAGCTTTGGGAATTCAGTTTTGAAATTAACTCTTAGAAATGATCAGAACTAGTGGATGATATATATGTGTGTGTGTGTGTGTGTGTGTGTGTGTGTGTGTGTGTGTGTGTGTGTGCTATATATAAAAGACTATAGCAACTACCTTAATTTGGACTTGGGGTACTTAAGGGAGCAACATAGTATGGCCAGCTAACCGGGGCTAAAGTTTTAAGTATAGTCATAAATGAGGCCACAGTTGAAACAAAATGTTTTAAGATCTAGGTGGGTAAGGGGTGTCTTTTAAAATAATTTCCCAGTGGTCTTGTCATTTTTCAATCCAGTGAATCCCGTGAGCCTCCTGAGGTGGGTGCGTTCACTCTGCAGGCGGTGCTGTTGGCTCCCGGCTCACCTGGGCAGCATGTGACTCCATAGCCACTTAGCTCTGCTTCCTCTGTGGTCTGGTGCAAGGGTTCCCAGGGAAGCTGAACAGGACATCTTGGTGTTGTACTCCTCCTGTCCCTGCTTCCATCCATGACTTCCAGTGACCCCATGGAGATCTAGACAGCATGACTGGTAATGGCCACTTGCCATTTGATTTCGGTTTAAGTGTTAACACTGTTCTTTCTTATGCAGTGAGAGCACCTCCTTGCCTCCCTTTTCTCTGGTCCAGGCTGGACAGAAGAAGAAAGAAGGAAAGATATCAGAAGATTAAACAATTAAAAGTCTAGGAAAAGTTGGGGGAATTTTTGTCTTAAGGGTATTTGGCTCTTAGCCCTTTTTCTATTTATTTTCCTAACTTTTAAAAATGAGACTCATGAAACAAAAGTTGAAAACATAGTACAACAAACGCTCGTACACCTACTGCTTAGATTTAATAATTACTCACATTTTGATATCTCTGCTTCATCTGTATATGTGCCTATATATTTCTAGTCCATAGTTTTTATTTCCAAGAGTTCCCTCCAAATTAGAGTTGATAACCCTTTTTTTAAAGGTTTAGAAATCTGCATCTTCCCATTTCCCTCTTTTTTCTTTTTGTGTGCAAAAAATTTTTGCTGAGTAAATTTGCATTTCCCAAGACCCTTTGCTCTGAGTTTGATTTAACAAGAATTCACACACAGAAGAATAATTAAAGTCATTGTCTCCTATATCTGGACTTTAGAAAAACCTACCTATTTTTCCCTTTTTCGTTGAGGGCCACCAGTATTTGTTTTATCTTTTAAAGGAGACATCATTGTATGTAGGTATTCTGCAGTATCTGTAATTAGGAATTGCATAGATTCAGATAAATTTTGTCAGATAAAGCAGGTACCCTCATTATCATAATGAACCCTCATTTATTCCTGAAATCCGAGAACCAGATAGATTTGGATAGCAGAGCACTCTTTATTATCTGAATTCCTGTCCTCTAAACATAGGGACCACATAGACTCAGATATCAAAAGGTACTCATACGGCAAGGACAACAGGACTTGTTTTTATCTGAGCTCAGTCTTGCATACCTATGTAGACCTATAGGAGGTCATGAAATCTCATTTGATCTTGATATGGGCAGTTGGGAGAGCAAGGGAAACAAGCTTGAGATAATATAATCCTTAAATAGTTGTAGTTGTGCATTTGTTTGTAACTGTAATTCCTTGGAGATAAACCCTCAGTGGAAATTGAGGTTTTTTTTAACAGTCACGGGTCTGTTGATAACAGAAATATTTTCAAATAGAAAACAAAGTTAATGGCTGCAGTTGAAGTGTCTGGTATTTATAGAACCTCTCATTTTTGACTCAGGGCAGTCATCCAGCCCTGGGTGTAAGCTCTGTCATTCAGTTACAGGTCCTTGAGGGGCCAGGGCAGCTCTTGGTGGCCATGTATAAGTGCTTGTATTGAGTTTACAGGTATGTCATTTTCTCTGAACACCTTAAGTCCAGACAGGGAAATGACATGGCTCAGAGAAGAAGGTTGCTTTGAAACCAGACAGACCTGACCTTGAATCCTGGCTTTGTGACCTTGGCACCTTACTTAAACCTCTGAGAGCCTCTGCTCTCTCATCTGTAAAATGGAGCTAATAAGAGCTCTCTTAACAGCAAATGGATTACCTATATTTCATGCAGAATCATTTAGCACAATATTGATAATGGCTTATTTTTTAAAGTCCCTTTCTGTTTAGATCAGCATGTATCTGAGTAACAAGCTGATCAACTCAGATGGAACAGCAGTTAATATGCACCGAATTTAGCAAATGGGCTTTTAGAAACCATTGTTAAAATGATAGAAATTTTCACAAATCTAACAATTCTTCCTTTTTCTAAATGTTGGATGAGGTCTGGAGGGAAAGTTCATTTGAAAAAGTGACCTTTGACTGTAAAGCACTTTGTTCTTGAGCCTGTCAGGTGTATCTGGCCACAGGGGTTGGGGGGAGCGGGAGCCTTGTGGAATCTGACTGGGTAGTGCCAGGAACGAAGTGGTCAGGCTGAACCATTTTAGCATATTGGCAAGCAGCACCCAGACTGGGTGATTAGTGCCTCATTTAGGGGGTCACTGATGCATCGAAGTTGTTAATTAGTTTTATGAAACAGATTGTGCCAACCACAGGGTGATTATAATTGGGTGGTAATTGAAAATAACTCAGTGGTAAACCTTAGTTGAGTGAAGCAGTTGGGGGTAACTAGGAAGGAGAAATGAAGTTGGGGTGGGCTGGTGGAGGGGGGTGACAATAAAATAGCAATAATAAGACAATAAATAAGGTATGATTTGAATAGAGATGACCTAGTCTAAACTCTTCGGTTTAAAAATGAGGAAGCAGGCCTGAGGAGAGAAGTGGTTATTCTAAGGCTGTGCAAACTAGTTAGTGGTGTGTTTCCTTTCTTCCCTTTCAATGATATTCCAGGATTTTCATGACTTTGATTTTTAGGGGTTGATTGTGGGGAACATGAGATGCATGCTGAAAAGATGACAAACAAGGCAATCCCTGTTTGCAGTATACTCAGGAAGGCCACTAGGTCATAGGAGAGAAGAGAAGTAATCTCACAGTCTTGTTTCATTTACATCTCACCCTTGCCAGACGAAGGCTTGGAAGGATTTTCCTTTGGAAGGAATGCTCCCCCATTCCGCGGGGCTAGAGAAACTCTTCAGCCCTCCACAGTGTGTCATCTTAGCAAAGGCCAGTCAGGGAAGTGATTTTTTTTGGTTTGATTTTAAAAGAGGAGAATGATTTTGGAGCTTCAGGTTCAGGTTGTGATTTGGTCAAATACCCAGAGTGTCACTGGCACTTGGGTTTTGGAAATTGGTTGAGGTTGGAGTGGAGGTTTGCACGGACACAGCTGGAAATGGCTCATCCCAGGACAGCGCAAATACAAATTAAATCATTGTTCTCACACACTGCTGCCAACCTCTGTCACCCAGGGTTGTTCAGGCCCACCATTTTCAATAGATACCTTGTTTACATAATCCGTTTGGATGGTTCCTTGTATTCAGTGGTCCTGGTAATCAGAAAGGAGAATGAATGGTCAGGTCAGCCACGAGCTTGAGGTGTGACTCAGCTGATGAGTAAGGTGAACCGTTTATCTCTCTTCCCTTATCAGTTTGGGTTAATAACTACAGTATCTGGGAAGACTAAGGTACTTGCATGGAAACCAGTCGGGAGGACATTTGGGGCTCATTTGACCAGAATGAATTGCATGCTCTTGCAGTTCACACAGTACAACAGTTCTCTTTCTGGCTGCGGGGACACCCTCCCCTCATTATCCCTGTCCCTCCCCTTTTGGTCTGTCTGCCTCCCTTTACCTGATTTCCCAAGCGAGCCTTCCAGGTTAGCGTGGTCACTTCATGGCTGTAAGCAAAAGGAACTGTACTTCTCAGATCTCTCCAAGGGGCCTTCAAGTATCTGGTGGGTCCACTGCCTTCACTGGCCAAGTTTTCCCAAAGGCCTTTCTTCTCAGTCTGAATATTTTGCCTCACTGTGATAATTTGGGGGTGGGAGGGTTGCTCTTTTGGGCCCATGAGCAGTTACCAAAAGTATAGAGAGAAGCTCAGCCAAGTAGATGAGCTTCTAAATATCCTGTTCCTTGAAATAAGAGCTGCTATGGTATAACATTTTCAAGTTAGCAGAAGGAAAATGTACTTCATGTTTTCAAAATGACATTTATTATTTTTCTAATTATAAAAGTTAGTATGTCCCTGTAGAGAATTTGGGAAGCCCAGGGAAGCATAAGGAGTAAGTTACTCACAATCTATTTTGAGAGTCTATTAATAGGTTTACGCTCAAAGCTTTTCCAAGATGATGAGACCCTCTTATGTGGAAATCTGGCTTTCTTGTTTTGAGCATTTGTCTTTTCTTTTAAAAGGTATCTATATCTTGATAAAAACGTTCTTCATTTTCTGTAAACTAAGAACCATGAACTTTCTGAATTAATGAAATAATGAACCTATTCCCCACGCCATGAGGATTCAGTTTAGCATGAGAGATATCACAGGTGATACGATGCTTGAGGTATGTGGTTGCAAACCAGCTCTGATGTATATTGTAAGTAGTTCAGATAAAGGGAAGGAAAAAGTAAGTTACTTCAAGCAATTTCTTTTCTTATAGGGAAAATGTAAATAACTTTATAGAAATCTGGAATGCAACCAGCTACTGTGTATCCTGCATAAAGGGAGGGATACCTATATGTGATAGCTGAGTAGGTTTTTCTAGAAAGATGATTGTCAGATGGTCTCTAGCTTTAGCTGTGGTTGTTAGCTGCATTGTGGTGATGCTAAACCCATTCCTAGGGGGCATTTTCATGTCACTTGGCTCTTTGTTAATTATAGGAGAGCATCACTGTCTTTCCAAATTATGTTTGATATCACGTGCTTAATTTCCACTGATAAGATCCTTTGGCAAAAATAGGGGAAAAATTAAATATTTATAATGTTGAACTGAGTTCAGCAAGTGGGTGGGTGGACTTCTTAGGCTGCAGACATGTGATTGGTGGGTGGGAATTTCTCTTTTAATCAAGAACAGTGTACTATATTGACTGACCATGTCATCCAGTGTCATGTCCCTAAGAACCAGAGTGTATACAAGTGCTCTTTGTCCAATTGAGTGATCAAAAAACATGTACTGGCATGAATGACAATGTGCATTTTCGGGGAGGGAGGGGCACATGCCAAGGCCTATTGAATTAAAACTTTAAATGCATGTACATAAACTTGTTGGTGGATCAGAAGGGGGCTGCTGGGAATGCATGTTATTCAACGTGCTTCCTGCACTGGAAGCAGAAGCAGGGAGTGGGCGGTTGTACAGAGCAAAATGCTGTTGGAACATTAGACATGTGCAGGAATGAGTGGTCTTCAGAATCTTCAGTTAGTTTCCAAAAATTGCTTAGTCCTTAAAAGTTATAAAATAGGCAGTTGTGTGTACTCTGTGCGTTTTACAACTATTCAGTGTAATACTTTGAAATGAGGGTCAATGTCCTCTTGATTGAGGAACTTGAAAATGTTTTGCATGCCATGTGTGAGTCAAGTCCTGAGGGTTCTGAGGGGTGATTAACAGCTCTGGAAAGAGCACACGTCACTCTCTGAACCCTGCCCCATGCGATCAGGCCACCTGGCTCCCAGATTTTCATCCATGCCAGTAAAAAGATAAAAGTCAAGGGACTAGGAAATGCCATGAGTGCCTGCTGGAGTTGTAAAGCATCGTGTCAAATGCCAGAGCCGTACAGAGATACCAGGCTGACCTGAGCTGAGTGCTGGCATCCTCCCAGCAGCTGAGGCCTCTCTGGCCCCAGTCCTTTCACTTGTAAAATGGGTTGATATCACCTATCACTTCCTCCCATCTCCACTGATTACATGTCACCCAGCCACTGCAGCAGCATCCTAACTGGCCTCCTTAAAGTCTGCTCCCGACACATCGGCCCCAGTGGTCCGGAAGCCCACGATCTCCATCTGAAACCATCCTGTTTGTTCCTGTCTTTCTGACCCTCACCCCAGAATGCAAGCTCCAGGTCTCCATTATGTCCTTCAGAGCTGGGGCTCCAGCGGGTAGTCCTGCCAGCTGCTTTTGCCTCTGGTATTCTGTTCTCATTCTTCAAGCAGTTTAATTCCTTGGTTTGAAATGGGAGTCAGGAAACCTGGAGTCTAGTCTGAGTTCTGCCACTTACTGGTTGGGAGCCCTCAATCAAGACAGGCACTTCACCTCTCTAGGCCTCATTTTCCCTATTTGCAAACAGAGGGTGTCTTGGGCCACTAGGGTTGCCATAGTAAAGCATCGCTGACTGGGAAGTTTAAAAACAGATACCTCTTTTCTCACAACTCTAGAAGTTTGAGGTAAAGGGCCAGCAGGGTTGGTTTCTCCTGAGGCCTTGCTCCTCAGCTTGTCACCGTTGGCCACCACCTCCCTGGTCTTCATGCGGTGTTCCCCATGTGTCGGTGTCCTAATCTCTGCTCTTAAGGTCACCAGTCAGAATTGGATTAGGACCCAATTGTACCTTCATTACCTCCTTAAAGGGCCTGTCTGCAAATATAGTCATATTCTCAGGTACAGGGAGTGACAACTTCAACATATGAACTTTGGGGAGACAATTCAAAATTCTCTACAATTTGTATTTTAAGTGGGAGCTCTTTCTTCTTCAGTGCCTTTCCACTACTGTGAAGTAATAGCTTGGTGAATATGCTTCCTAATTTTTAATGCTCATACTTATCCTCAAATGTGTTTTTGAAGGTATAAAAGTGTGTGTGTGTGTGTGTGTGTGTGTGTGTGTGTGTGCGCGCGTGCATGCACGTATCTAGCAATAATATAAGTTATGCACTGTCAGAATAGGAGAACTTGCTCATAAAATATTAATGGAACAAACAATGCCATCTGACAATGGGTTTTAATTTCATTTTTTCTCTTAATGCTTAATGTAATCCTTAAGCGTATAATAAAAAGAATTTTTTTTTGTTCTCTCCCACAGCTGGAATCTGACAAACTGGCTCTCCCCATGAGCCCCAGCCCCCTGAGCCCCAGCCCGGTCCCCAGCCCCAACACCAAACTTGAGAATGCCACTCTCCTGACGGTGGAGCCCTCCCCGCTGGATAAGAACAAGGGCTTCTTCGTGGACGAGTCTGAGCCCCTTCTTCGCTGTGACTCCACATCCAGTGGCTCCTCGGCGCTGAGCAGGACCGGCTCCTTTATTACCAAAGGTACAGACAGCAGCAGGAATCCTAGAAACCATCTTTAAGCCACACAGCCCCACCCCACCCCACACCCACCCACCCGAAAGAGCCCTGGGCTTTCTCCTTCACTGGTTCCCCAGTCCAGTAGAAGCTGAGTCGTTTGAATGACCTGTTTGGGATGACCTGTCCTGGACTCCAAGATGAGGGTGGCCTGGGAGAAGCCACGTCATTAGCCCGGTAGGGACGTGCCTAGAAAATCTTTGCAGCCCCATCTTCCTGCCGAGAGCCTGCACCACACAGTGTATTGGTTTTCCTTTATCCTCACAATGCTATTGAATGTGTGTTTCTGAAGAAGTCTAATAAAATGTAGTCTGGCAGGTTTTTTGGAAATAATTTACCAGGCTATCAGAGTCCAAGGATTTAAACTATAACTTATCTTGAGAGTCAGAAGTATAGGTTTAGTGACTCTAAACTCACTTTGTTAAGTTTGGTTGCAAATAACAATGTTTTCAACATTATGGATTGGTAGTTTCAGTAAATAATCCACCACTTTCAGTTAAAAATTGAAAAAACAAAGGGTAAGGGGTTGGCATGCACTCTCTATTGGTGGCAGGTTTTTGTTGGAAATTTTCTAGTTTGGGTAACTCTAGTTAAATATTTTAGCGAAACGGTTGTATTTCATGTCTAGTTAATTTTATGTATTTATAAAAAATGTTTTATTTTGCATGTTTAGATTTTGTGTACTTTCAATATATATATTTATTTAAAAGGTTTCTATTTTATGCTCCATATTATATTTTAGAAAAAGCTTTTTATAACAGTAACAAAAGTTACAAGCCTGTAACCCATAACCCAAGGAGCAATATTTTCTTATTTATGTGCTTTTGCTCTTAGAAAGCCAGATAAACAGATTACTTTGACATGGAATTTTTGAGGGGTAAAGAGTGGGCTGATATCTTTGTTTAGAAAGCACATTGCAGATGGGGAAAGCAGTAACGTGTTTTTGGGTTTTTTTTTAAGTTTCTTCAAATGGTTTGTCATTTTCCTGAGTTTTAAAATGATCTAGAAGTCATTTATGTTTAAGTGAAAGTTATGTTACTACCACATCACCAACCCATTCAAACACATCCTTGTCTGTTCTCTATTAGTCAAATCTTGTTTGTCATCTTATGTGCAGTATAAGTAAAAACTATGTGGTTTAAACTCTGCCAGCGGTACACTCAACCCCTGGGGAGGGGATGGGGAGAGGCAGGGGAGAAGCCAGCGGGGAGGGTGGTGGTAGCTCTCCTCTGCCCCCCGGTACCCTTCCTTTATAGCTGTCTCTTCCCATCCCCTTCCGTGCAGAAAAGAAGGACACAGTGTTGCGGCAGGTACGCCTGGACCCCTGCGACTTGCAGCCTATTTTTGATGATATGCTCCATATTCTGAACCCTGAGGAGCTGCGGGTGATTGAAGAGATTCCTCAGGCTGAGGACAAGCTGGACCGCCTGTTTGAGATTATTGGCGTCAAGAGCCAGGAAGCCAGCCAGACCCTCTTGGACTCTGTTTATAGCCATCTTCCCGACCTATTGTAGAACGCGAGGGATACTGCACTCTGGAAGTTACTCAATTTAGTGGCTGATTGGTTGGTTTTGTTCTGTTGTGTGTGTATGTGTGTGTGTGTGTGTGTGTGTATGTGTATGTAACAGAGTATATGGCCAGTGTTTTGAGTTTTCTTTTTTTTTTAACCCTCTCGGGAAGTTCGTTTATAAGCCTTTTCAAGGTGTAACTTGCAGAATACCCACCACTAAAGTTTTTTAGGTTCCATAGTTTCTCTGTTTGATCTGCCTTCTTCTGCATTTTCAAAATTGTTCTGTGCACTTTAAATTCACTAAATGTACCACAAATGCCATGTGGCTTTTCCTGCACACCGAGTTGCGAGGCTCTTAACTTCTTACAAGCATAATCGCATCTTGTGACTACTGTTAGCAGCCTCCATGTCTCGTCCACAACCGCTTGTTTATTACTGTTTTGATTACTATTTGTCATTTATGAATTTTTCTCAAGGGTTAAAGAAATGGAAGACCCTGTTGCGTTACTGTAATGCAATTAGATTTTTAGTCCTCTTTTTAATAAGCCTTGTCGTCTGGTTCATATTCACGGCTTGAAGTGTGACCACACTGGGCTGATGGCACATTTTTTCCCCCAAACAGCACATCAAGTGCTTATCACTCATTCTCCTCTTAACGCTACTATGCTCTAGGCTGGAGACCTGAAATCCTCAAGCCATCAGGACTTGCTATTTAAGTGGCTTGACAGCTGGGCCACCAAAGAACTCCATCTTTTAGGGATTGAGCTGTACTGGAACATATTACTACACTTTGGAATGTCACAACTGAGTGCCAGTGGCACCTTTTCCATAGGGGATTTGCCCTGCTTTGCTTTAAAAGATGTGTCTTTTTTTATACACACATAGTCGTCAGGTCTTTTGCCCTCAAGGTCTTGATCTTGGTGGGTTTCCTTCATTGTTCAGTCAGTTGCATTAAAAATGGCTGCAGCTGTAAGAACTCTTGTCTGATATATTTGCAACTCTGCTCCCATTTATAAACGTGCTCTCTAATGCTCAGTTGCCAGATTCTAATACAAAGGTGGTGTGGACTCCCTCTATGTGGGCAGGATTTGTGGGTTGTGGTGAGGAAATGATATCAGAAAAATGCCTTCAAGTGTACTAATTTATTAATAAATATAAGGTGTTTGTTACTTGACTAGTTTGAGTGTATTTAATCCTTGCCTTGTACATGTGCTCAAGCTATAACTCGTTGGTGAGTCTCTTGGAAAAACATAAGTATTCTAAAATCCTCAGTCTTTTCTAATTTGTAAATCATGTAAATTAGCAAAGATTTGTGTCTGGAAGAGTACCTGGAGATTCATAGGGATAGACTGGAAACTGAGGATGTCCAAACATTTCTTAGTCTTTTGGGGTAAATCTGAGGCTCCTATTTTTGAGATTGTCCCTGTTTTAAGAAAGGAGAATTTGGAGGTGGAGAGGTACAAGTATTGACTCATCCTTAGAATATATTCTTCTTACTCCTTTCCATCTAGGAAATTGACCACTCACAGGTCTACACAAGTCAATAGGCTTCTATATGGAACCTCATGGCCCCTAAATAACTTAAGGGGCTTTCTTGGCATAGGCAGGGTAAAGTCTTCTGTTGGTGGAAAATATTATTACACTATATTATATATGCTATATTATAAATTATGTATTTCATCACATTTCCCCTTTGGCTTGGGTACCCTGGCTGTACAGAATTCCAATAGTCAGGACTTTCAATAGCCAGCAGTAATTTTGAGTTCCTCTTTCAGTGAGAAACTAGAAGTAGACACCCTGTCTGAGCACTTTGACACCCGCTGGTGTTAAGGGGGTTTTATGGTTTCATCCACTTCCATGTGGCTGGTTTCTAGAGAGCCACCCTGGTATTTGGTTTTCTGGTTCTCAGACCAGGTTTCCCTTCTTCTTTTGTCGACAGAAGACAGAAACTTCACAAAAGAAAAGCAGATTAGAATGGGTCACAGGTGGTGGTGGAGGAGACAGATTCTGTTTTTCTTAGAGGATTTAAGGGCTGCCACTTACTTTATATGGGGGTTGAAAACAAAATGAATGGATGAATTTGTGTTCATAGTTAATGAAGTTTGTAAATTATTCATAGCTTAGGGTGCTTTCATTCATTAACCATTTACACAACTTTATGCTTTACAGAAGTGCTTTTTATGTGATCTTATTCAGTCCTCACAACCATCCTTTAACATAGGTACTATTATTGTGGTCCATTTTATAGATGAAGAATAGGCTTACAAAGACTAGGAGCTTGTCTAAGGGCCTACAGCAGAGCTGTAGAGATCAGACCTGGATTGAAATCCAAGACTGTTTATTTAGGACCAGTGACCAGAACTCCTTTATGGTGCTCCAGCAGTGGACACAGAGAGCATGGTGATGAAATGTATGTGGGTTACAAGGGAAGCCCTATATGTAAGTTCAATAAATGTGGAAGCATAGGAATTAAGTGGCATCTCTTGATGATCCCAGACGGACGTAAGAGCACATTATTAAAAAATACAGTGCTGTGGTCAGAGTGGATGACAGTCTTTGTATACAGTGTTGCTCACTTTGGATGTTTTCTCTGATTTGAGCTGCCTTCCCTTTAGGGGTGTGCTGAACTGGAAGTTTTCCAATGTGGGGTTGGAGGGTGGTATTCACCGGAAGGACAAGAAATAGAATCAGGAGCAATTCTTGAGCAATCTAAACTTGCCGGTGAAGACCATGTATACAAAAGAAAGACTGTCCCAGTTATTTGAAGGGCTAAGGAAAAGACAATTTATTTTTCTTTAGTGTGTAATACTGTTTCCTGTAGGCTAAATTCAGAGGAGCTTTTAAACAATGAGATGGGACTGCTTTTCCAAGGAGAGAATAGTTCTTCCTCTGGGGAAAACTTGAATATGCTTCTGTGGTTCCCAAGCTTTTAAGTAAGTAAGAGTCACCCGGGATCGAGCAGTCTGCTATACAGGCCGATGCCCAGAAAGTACAATTCAGGAGGTCTGTGGTGAAGTACAGCATGAGCCTCTCACCACTTCTCTGGAAGGTCTTGTTGGGCCACACTTTGAGAAAAGTACTAGATCCTTCTCACTGTGGCCTGAAGACCAGCAGAACCACGCACCTGGAGCCTTGTTAGAAATGCATAATCTGAGGCCACTTTGCTGTCAGGCTCCTTAAACTTTAATGAGCACATTAAACACTTGGGGATCTTGTTAAAATGCAGATTCTGTTTCAGTTATTGAGGGTAGGATATCAGGGTGATGTAGGTGATGCTGGTTTCCAGGTCATACTGAGGTAGCTTGAGTTTATACCTTAGTTTCATGCAAAGAAGAGCGCTATTCTGAGAGAAGGTCACACCACTTCCACGTGAAAGAAGTAAGCAAATCTTGATGATCCAAAGAGATTTCTTGCATGAGGCAATCCTAGTCAAAATCTACAGCAGGGGTCCTCAATGCTGGCAGCACAGTGGAATTAGCAGGG
This sequence comes from Manis javanica, assembly GCF_040802235.1. Taxonomy (NCBI): domain Eukaryota; kingdom Metazoa; phylum Chordata; class Mammalia; order Pholidota; family Manidae; genus Manis; species Manis javanica. Next base: position 42,109,320 of record NC_133171.1, read on the forward strand.
GAGCTTTGAGTAACCCAGTGCCCTTAAGGTTAAACCCCAGACCAGTTACATGAGCGTCTCTGAGGTTGGTATCCAGGCATCAGGATTTCTTCCACTGAATTAAGAGCTCATGAAGAGAGTACTTCTCAAACTTCACCCCAGATCTGATGGGGCAACATCTTAAAGCATAAATACACTGATGAATCCACAGGTAACTAATCAGTTTGTCATGGCTGGGAGCATAATGTATAAGGTATGATTAATTAAGAGTATTTGGGAAGTGATGTGATTAAGGTATGATTTCCAAGAATGTTTGGGAAGTGATGTTATTCTGATTTACGTTTCTCTATGTATTTGATTAAAGATTTGCCAATTTTCAAAGAAATAAAGTAAGATATAATGAGTCATAAAACTACACTGACTATATCAGAATCTCAGACTTTGGTAGCACCTGGGGCATTAGAGCATTAATCTCATTGTATAGGTCCATAGATGCAACAGGTACCTATCCTGAACTTTGACTTGAGAAAAGTAAAGGTGACCTCTTGTGTAGCACCACTCTGACACTTATCTTTGTAAGGAATCTTGGACTTTTGTCTTAAGACAGCCTGTAGTTTTCAGGTGGGAAGTTAGGCCCATACCTCCTAGTTAATGGCAGAGCCCGGTTGCCACAGTCCCCACCAGCCCTCTTACATTATTCCAAGATACTTCTTAGGCTTCTTTTCTTGAAAGTGAGTAGAAAATGAAATTAATGACTTGAGCAAGAATTGTTTGAATTAGAAATCTTGAAAAAATTTAATCTATGTGACTTCGAGGAGTTGCATATGTGAAACACATTTAAATGCTGGATTCTTATTATTTCCAAAATACAGATATTCATAAAAAATTTTACGGGGATATATAACACACATGTCAGTAGATGCGTCTGGGGAGGGGATAAGCCATCCAGGGGACCGGACGAGGAGAGGAAGGATATATTCTTTGTATGATTTTTACTTTAGAGACTTATGGGTTTTGCACCTTTGTATATACTGTTGAACTTAAAGAATTATAAACAGAAGCCATTTTTAGAATATTTTCATGACATCCAGGGAGTGTACCCTGATGAAGAGCAAGATAAGAGTTGCATGAACCAGACTTAAAATGTTGCTAGTATTTTATTAAAATCTGCAAAGGGACTCAGCAGCCTCTTGCCCTGTTCCCTAGGAGAAGTGGCTTCACCACCCCCAATAATGTTTTGATCCTTTTCCTGGACTTGGCTCCCAAACAAATGTAAATGTGATGTGAAGTTCAACTGGAGAGAACTTAAACTTGGAAATTTCGAGCGGTGGAGCATAGCAGCTATTTTTTGGCCAATCTTTTTATACTTTTCAAACACTGGAATCATATCATTAATATCTCCATGAGGAAAAAGGCCTTAGATTTCTCAAGAGTCTTTCAGTGATTCTTCGCTTCCCAAAAGAGATGCTTCTGCTCCACACTGGCACTGTCTTGTTTTCGCTCACCCGCTGCTTCATCCAAAGCAAAACGCTAACCAGGAAATCTCATGGCAGGAGGAAGAGGGGGCACAAAGGTGGCTCGTTTCCAATTCCTATGATAATAGTTTCTCATTCTCTCTAGAAACTTCAAAGAGCCAATTTCACACCACGTTTTCATCCACTTTTTTGAAATACAGTGTACCCACCAACGGAAATACTCATTTTATCACTCCACTCATCCATCCAAGACACATGTGAGCACCTCCCATGGGCCAGGCATTTTGCTAGTAGGTAGAAATGCAAAGAAAATTCCATACAAGATTGTCACGCCTGTGAAGCACCAGGCATTTATCTGTCCACTGTTGTATCCTCAGCACCTAGAACAGTGTCTGGAGCATGTAATCAAATGTGTCTAAGTGACAATAAATACACAGAGGGTATTAGGACCGCCAGAAACCATATATGAATCAAGGGAAAATAGCACAAAGTTTCCTAGTGTCAGCTTTCCTTCTTAATTTCAAAAAAATTGTACTTTTCAAAGAAAAGCAAAGGGCTGAGAGTTGCAGTTCCATGCATTTCAAAGCTTTGGGGAATCAGATAGATTGAAAAAAGGAGGAAGCCCAGAAGGAAAACATAAGTATATTGTACACATCATGTAAGCCAGTAGCTCCTATCACTTACACATTCACGAACCATCGTGATGAGACATGAGGCCGAGCCACGTGACTGCTTCACCCATACCACATATTCAGAGGACAGAATGTACATATCCATTCATGGATCCCTCCTTCTGCTTTAAAATATCTGAAGGACTTGACATTATTTACTCTTTAGTCTTAACTTGGATCTTTTGGTATAGGAAGTGTCCACCTTTTGCTCATGAGAACACTGAGGCACAGCCAGCCTGTGCCTTCCCTCGAGTTACACAGCCAGTAAGTGGGAGAGGCAGGTAGGCTGTCACAGAATTCAGTGAGCCCAAATCACGAATCAGGGGGACCGGATTTGTGCCCTCCTGGAGCCTCCCACCTGGACTCCCCCTCTCCCCCTCCCTTGAATATGACAGTGTTCCTTAGGAGCATGTTAGAGGGCCTGGAAAGCCCTGTCATGAAGTAACCTGTTTAACATTGTTTAATATAGCATTTCCCAAATTCACATGATCAGGAAATACACATATATACACTTCTCAATCAATTTGTTCATTTTTTACAAATGTCTATTGTCTCCTGGAATAGTACTTTCTACAGAGCAGAGTCTAGAAGACACTGAGATAGATCACAACATTGTGGCATCCTAGAAACAACACTGACTTTGGGGTCAGAGGTCCCGGGCCCAGCTGCTGTTGGTTAAGGAAGGGAAGGTCTGAGTGCATTTGAGCCATCAGAGTCAGGTAATAATATCCTAGTGGCTAAAGAGGCCCTGAGAGTTCCAAGGAAGCAAGAGGCATAAGACAGACACTGTTACCATGGTCAGGTCAACCTCCAGGTTAGAGACCAGGGTTTGGACATATAAGAAAGAAAACTGATGCCAGAGAAAGGCAATTAGAAAGTATAATGTGGTGCTGATAACTGAGGCAAGGCTTTGGCAGGGCCAGAGATTTTTCTCCTTGGTCAGCCACCAAGTCCAAGGTCATCAGTGGAGCTTCAGGCCCAGCAGGGTCTGGGACAGACTAGGGAACTGTGGGATTAGGAGGCCAGGCTGAGCTGTCAGGACAGAGCCTGAGGGTCTACGTGGGGAATCCAGATGGGAGATGCATAGGGGTAGGGTTCAGAGGATATGTGTCCCAGAGATTTAGAATTTGCAGAGCACGGATGATTTTCAAGGTCTCACAGTTAAAAATCCAGAGGTGGCTCTGAGCAGGAGTAGCGTGGGAAGTCAGCCAGCGCCCAGACAGCAGGAAGTTAGTATCTGGGAAGCTAGCAGTATGTGTTGGACAAGCAGTGCCTGAAAGATTGGAAATAGGGATTAAAATCCCGAAGAGTGATGGTCAGTGGGGAGGGGAGAATTAAAGATAGGGTTTTAGGCTCTAAGTATTCCCCCCAAATAACCCTTCTTTTCTAAGATCAGATTTATCCCTGGAGTTGGGGGCACAATTGAGCTTATAGATGAAGCTGAGAGGTGGATAGATGGCAGGATGATGTAACTGGGCATAGAAAACCATGGGCCATAAATAAGGAAAATATAGGTGAGTGGGTCCCCGACTCAAATGGCAAACAAAGGAAGAAAAATAAAGTCAGGTCTGGATGCAGGGGAACTGGCATTGTCCTGGAACAAGATTCTTGGTGGACCCTGAATCTAAATCTTATAAAATATGAAACGAGATCTTGACATGGTCAAACGCTTCCTTCCGCAATCCAAGCTGGTCATTGAGTCATCTTTCTGAAGTTTGGCTATCTTTATTTTAGAAAAAAGTAATTATACATTTAGTAGCTCCTAATGTCTGTGCCCAAAGATAGGGGTATTATGTAAATAGAAGAAACATTAGTGGTCACTTAATCACACTTCTCACCCTGAAGCTCTATCGCATACTTCACGGCAATTCAAATTCATGACCCCTGAAACTTAAAAACATTCCTTTTGCCCCAGAGCTCTGAAATCAGTCAAGTGCAACACTCATGAGCAAAGTGTGGAATTTTCACTGCCAAGCAAATTTGGGCAGTGAAGATAGCCAGAATAGACAACTCCACGGCAATGATCATCTACACACCAATTCAGCAGGCAATTGGCAACTCTAGATTTCATTTTGAGTTCCACAAATCTAGCTCAAAGTCTCAGCTGTGTGATTAAACAGCTCTTATGCTATGATGTGAACATTTCCAAATAGAGTTCCACAGGTGCACTGCAGATACTGTCAATCTAATAAAACAACCACAACAAAAATAGTTTATCTGCATTATCACCCTTCCATCTCAATTAGCATTTGTTTGTTGTACCAAATGAAGGAAATCTATAAAAATAATAAGGTCTGGTCTAGTTTCTGTTTTGAAAATATTTTCAGGGAAAACAAATGTTTGCAAACTAAATAAATATGCATGCTTGGATAATATGCTTAATCCGATAGGCAGGTTTGGTGTCAAGGAAAAATCTTTGGAGGAGGTATCAGTCTTCAGTAAACTACGAAAAAGAGATGCTAGAACTGGGAGGAAATGTTCTCAACGCAGTAGATGTTGAAGTGCTCTGGTGAATCCAAGTGTTTGGGGAATGCATTATAGCTGCATTTTTACCGTATGAGACTTCCCCTGCCCTATCACCCTACTCCAACCAGTCCCCACCCTGATCCAATCAGTACTGTGCTCCAAGGACTGGGCTGTGCTTAATTCTTTATCTGTAACTCTCACTATTCTACCTACTGCAATGTAAAGATCCAGCAATATTGTACATTTTGCAGTTCCCCAGCTGGCCCCTAATTTCCTTCTCAGCCCATTGCCAGGGCTGGCTCCTCTGCTGAGAATGACCTTCCTGCATCCTCAGCTGTCTCCCACCTCCTCCTTTACTGGCTGACTTATTCTAACTCTGCAAGGCTAAGCTGCCCTCACCACCTTCCTGCCACCTCTCAGCCTCCAATGCTCTGCTAGGTGTTCCCCTCTCCTTTTTATTTTGTTCACAGTATGCCAGGAGCTGTGCCCAGGAAATGTTGATAGGATTAACGAGAGAAAGTTAGGAAGTTATTAGGAGGTTAAGAGACTGGTTAGGGAGGACGCAGGACATTCAGAGGAAAAGGAAGTAGGAGAGTAAGCCAGGTGTCAGATGGAGCCCTGGAGCAAACGACATTAAATCCACTAAGAAGAAAAGGTGGCTGTTGCTAACCAGGTGTTTCTAATTCAGAGTTGATGAGGCAAGCCCAAGTGAGGCCACGGAAGCTGCAGATTACAGGGCGACGCTCGTGACAACAGTGACAGTGTATAAACGGTGTAAATATAAAGTCGAGAAGCAGTGAAAGAGGAGAATCCCTCACTTTCCGCCCATCCTGGCGGCCAGGTATCTCGCTTTCCTCTTTGCCCCATCCCTTGTTTTAGGAAAAATATGTAAAAGGTAAGTGTCCTTTCGCCCTTTCTTTTTGAAATAGCCTCATCATGAAATGATATGATGTTTTGGGTTTGCTTCAGAATAATTTGAGTTTGGGCCAGGGAGCGAGTGGCATATGCATGAAACAAGTCCGACTGTGAGTTATTATTGAATCTGGGTGATAAGTTGTAGGGTTTATTGAACTTTTGTATTTTTGTAAATTATTCATAACAAAAATACAAAATAAATCCTCATTAAGAACCATGAGTTCTGCTCTGGCTAAATAATTAACCAGGCTAAATTAAATACTAACTGAATGTTTATACATACGTTCAACAAAATTCAATTCACATGTGAAATGTGTCAAGCTATTTACTGTGATAAATGCGACTGTCCCTGTGTTTCTTGCTTCCTTCTCCACTTGAATCTAGGTTGTCCAGAACACTGACTCAATTCACGGATGATTTGTTTTGGGGGAGATGGTGAGGGTTATCAGTGGTCCCATGACTGAGAAGTGAGGGTAAACTTCTCCTTTCACTGGATTTCACTGAGAGCCTCTTACTTACTAAATATCCACCAGATATGGGGACACTTATCACTGTCATGTTATATCCCTTATATGGTTTTACTCATCGACTATCCTTAGATAGGGAAGTTAAGGCACAGAGAGTTTAAGTAAATTGTCCAATACCACACAGGAAGCAATGGGTAGATTAAAGATTTAAACTTTAGGGTATCAGACCCCAAACCCTCTTCATTCAATCGCTAAGAAATGCCCACGTTAACTCCTAAAATGCTGTGGTTCCACATCTACTTCATTCATTCTCACACCTTCCCACCTGCTCTCAAACACTGGCTTTAGGGAAAGCTTTCTCCATCCCCTTTTTCCCATTTTAGAAGTTAATTTCTTTTTCTCTCTCTTAGGCTAAATATGATTATCCTTAGTCCTCAGATGATATTTTCTCCCATAGCTGTATTATTTTTGGTGCTGGGCTCTTGGACATTGCCCATGTGGGACGTGGTGATATGAGGACCAAGGAAAAAGAGGAGAAGGGGGTAGATGAGTCAGCATCTGTCTTAAGAGTTACTGACACCACTTCTTTTCTCTGGAGTCAATTCACCAAAGAGTTAGAACAGACTGGTGACAGTAATAGCTAACACTTAGTGACTGCTCAGGGGATTCTGATGCTAAGCACTTTATAGCAGTTTTCTTACTAAACTTTTAGAACAACCCAGTGGGGTAGGCATTATTATCTCTATTTTATAGAGGAAGAATTGAGGCTAATAAGACTTAAGGACTTGACTCTGGTTACGCAGCTAGTGGGCAGCAGGGAAGGATTTGCCCTAGGGCTGCCATGTACTGCTGGGCAGGGTAGGGGCACCTCTTTCTGATGGGCACAAAGGTGCCATACAGCCTAGTGGTGGCTGTGTGGGAACCCAGGACCAGCTGATTTGGGAGTGAGAGCATCAGATCTTGATTCTGCTGCCCGGGAATAAGCCTGGGCCTCCACGGGGCACATATTCTCCACTCCCTGGTGTACAGGGATAGTTACAGAGATGACATTTTGAGAAGAGGAGACATCAGTGTGAATCAGTAAAGGAGAAGATTCACGGAAGAAGTAAGCCTGAGCCGCACCTTAGTGGGTAGGCAGGTCATTTCTAGTCAGAGGGAGGAAACAGGATTTCCTGGGAAAGAGAGGAGGGGAAAAGCTGCAGGGTGTTAGGAATGAGCCAGGGAGAGATGGGAAGAGAGAGGAGGCGGTTCCTGTTCAAGCAGGTGTGCAGGCCAAAACTTCTCCCCTCTCCTTGTAAAAGAATCCGAATAATCCTTTGATCATGGGATGTCATGTCTAAAGCCCACTCTGCTTTTTTTCTGTCCCTTACCCTTTTCTCCCCACCTGGGAAACTTTAAAGATGATTTAAAGGAAAAAGCGTTGTCTTACTGTGCATATCCTTGGAGTGTTATTCTAGCTAATGGAACAAAAGTAGCTAAACATGGGACACAAAAACCTGTACATGCATATTTATAACAACACTTTCCACAGTCATCAAAAAGTGGAAGCAACCCGAATGCCCATCAATGGATGAGTGGGTAAATGAGATGTGGTCCATCCACACAGTGGGACATCATTCAGCCATAAAAAGGAATGAAGCCCTGACACACGCTATAATGTGGATGAACCTCAAAACCATGATGTTGAGTGAAAGAAGCCAGACAAAAAAGGCCACATAGTCTTTTATTCCATTTATATGGAATCGTCCAGAGCAGGCACATCCATAGAGACAGAAAGCAGATCGGTGGGTGCCGGGGGCTGTGGAGGTGAGACGGCAGGGGATGACTGCCTGTGGGGACGGGATCTCCTTTTGGAGTGATGGGCATGTTCTGGAACTAGACAGATCACACATGGTGAATATACCAATACTAGATTGCACTGAATTGTTCACTGTATATGAACAAATTGTATGGCATGCAAATTATATCTCAATAAAGGTTCTACATATAAAAAAATTAATAAATAAAAATAAAGCAGGTGTGCAGGTGAGGGGAGGGACCTGAGGATGGGGCGTGAGGCAGGCTGCATGGGGGGCCTAGTGTGGGGCAGAGCAGTTCAGGCATGAAGCAGCAAGCAGGGCAGAGCTGGGAGAGTGATCTGCTCCAGGGAGGGCTGAGATGAAAGCATTTTTCAGGAGGATTAGGCTGGCTGAGGCACAAGGTGTCTTCGGTCATAGGCAGGTTCAGACCGAAGGTTGATGATAAGTCCTGAGGAAATTGTCCTGTTCTGAGCTTTGGCCCAGCCCCGGTCTCCCGGTTGCAGTATGGCAGCCTCCTTAGGAAGGCTGGAATTATCTGGGGGACCTGCCTGTGTGTCTCTGGGCCTCATCCTACCACCAGCTTTGGTGCTATGCTGTTTTCTTACCTTACCTTTCTAGGTAATATAACCAAAGGGCTCAGCAGGGTGGGGTTTTCAGAGGCAACTCTGAGAACGTGCCTGGTCTGGCTCTCCTCCCCTGCAGAGGGGAGAAGGCATTGCTCACCTCCACACCAGCCAGGAGTCTCTGCCATCCCATGTCCATGGCTGACCTGGGGTTCTCTGTGGCTCACCTCATGTTCCCCTCCTTGTGTCATCCTTTCGCCCACCTGTTCATTAATTGCACTTACTTAAACCTTCTCCAACCCTCCCTGCTCCTTGGAGTGGAGCCTCTGAGGAGAAATTCCCCAGCCAGCCCCGGCAGTACAGTTTGGAAAGACACTGTGTGCTGCCAAGCCCAGGAGCACTTAATGAGAGGTGAGCCTCACTATTCCTCCTCGCTCACTGGTCGTGTTTGACAGGTAAAAACGGAGGTTCCCGCCAGGCATTGGTGCCCCACCCCATGGCAGGCCTGGCCCAAGGGCTGCACCGCCTCCAGGCCCCACATCTCCATGGGTGAGTGGGGGCCTTAGGCTTCTTGCTCTCCTTTCCAGCTCCAGCCTGCAGGATCCCCTGAGGACCTTCCCTTTACCAGTGTGCTGGTGGGGGTGGAACCGTGGCTCTAGCCACAGCGATGGCTGCCAGTGGGAGCACACGAAAGCAGCCACCGTGGAGGAACCGCTCCTGTAGGCAAAGGTCACACACATGCTCACACACACACACACACACACACACACACACACACACACACACACACACACACACCTTTGCTCCCAAGGACTTGGACCCTGCCCTCGCCAGAGGATTAATTTGCATTACATTTTCCCCAGAAGCCTCAGTGAATGTATGATTTCCTGGCCCTTCTCACTAAAATCTTCCTGTATGTGTGTAGCCCCTTGTTTGAGATGAAGCTAAGTGAGATTCTACATGTTTAATGTGCTCATGTCACCCCTACTTCACACCATTTCCCTGGTCCCTCTGCTCTGCCCCAAGTCCTTGAATTGCCAGACCTCTTCTCTGCTATTCTTGTCCCACAATAGCAACAGGCAATGCAGTGGATACCCCAGGGTGCGTGAGGCCCTGGCATGACCCATGTGCTGTCCCAGACCAGGGTTTCAGCTGGAAGGAAGATTTTAGTCTGGTTAAGGGAGACAGGTAACCAGCCCTATAGAAGGGTTTATGTGGTAGCTCCCCATAGGGGGAGAGGCTGTCAGTGCCACAAAAGCCCTCCTTTAGGTTGAGGAGGTGACAGGTTTGGGGAATGTGTCCAGAGGATGGGCCTGTAGTGGAGATGTGAGGGACTGGGAAGGTTTGGCAAGTGGAGTGGACACGGGGACAGTTCCCAGGAGAACCTGAGCCAATACAGATGAGAGATGGAGGGGGTCCGTGACAAGCCCAGACCTGCCTGTTTGAGGCAGAGGTTCACGGGCTGAGGGAGATGATGTTGGGGAAAGGAGGCCTCAGTCAAGCACCCTGGGGATGAGATGAACATCTGGCACCTGGAAAGACAGGCCCAGGGTGTGTGCATAGCTTCTGAGGTTTTCATGGGAAGGTCAGTCCATTGTAGTGACTTGGTCATGAGTTACAGCCCTGCAGAGGAATCCTAAGACTGCTTTGAGGAAATGAGCATGGACAAAAAATCAGTTTGTTTTTTCAGCCAGTATCTTTGTAGATACTAGATTTCTAGAGTTAAGGTTGGCCTTCCACTGTTCATTGCACTCCCATAGTTGCTTAAGGCGGTCCCTCACAAACGTTGAACATGGAATCCTTGTAGGCAGAACAAACTGCTAGCCATATCAGGTGTGTCTGTGTGTGTGTAAGGAAGAGAAAGACTGATAAAGAGATGAGAGGAGGCAGGAGAGAAAAGACAGTGCAGTGTCTTACTGTTGGTGCTCATGAAAATTAGAGCTTCATAAATGCCTCTGTACTGAACCAACGGACAGAGCGGAATTAAAGAGTTGTCCTGGGGTCATCCTGTACTCCCTTCTGGTTTGGTGGACTCTTTCACTAACCTGGTCACCTCCACAGCGACAGAAATGTTGGCAAAATGAGGGAGCAGCTTGTAAGTCAGTTTCTTTGGGGACAGTTCCGCTCTTCCTTGTTTGTAGGTTCTGTAGTTGTTCCTAGTCTTGGATTTATTAACTTTGCTTCACACCAAGGCTATTAGCAGTACCCATAACCTCGGGTCAGCCTGATACGTGCAGGGACCCTTGAGGGTATGACTGGATCCACTTTAAACTACCCCCACTGCTGAAGTCACACAAAGGTACCTTGAGTTTGAGGCAGCACTGCCATGGTCTGTGATGGATAGAAAGTGACACGTGCCATCTTTCCCCAAAAAATGAGATTTGACTCCTGTTAAACAAGCAACCGCTTAACCAAATACATGCTAAGGGAATGTCTGTATGTCAGTTAGTATTTGGAGGCAGCTGTTGTCCTTTGATAGCCCAGAAATTTTAACTGTGACTTCAGCTTGGACATCTTGCTCCAGAATCACTTGGTTTCTCTTAACTACTTTTGTCTCTTTCTCTGAAAACCAAAAAAATAGTTCTGATCTAAGTGTTCATGGGGCAAGTAGAGAATGTGGATAAGGACGAATTAGTAAAGAGATTCTTTCAGTTATTAAGTTCTCCAGTGGTTTTGGACAGCATGGATACTTTCTTCTTTCATTGCAAAGGCATGAAACACCAGGAGAAAAGAATAGAGATTTATGTTGCAATCACCTGCATATCCCCTATCCAGCTTTGTCAGATATTAACATTTTGCCATTGTTGCTTCAGAATTTTGTTTTTCAAAGAAACAGAACTTTGTACTTTAATCTGAATCTTAGAATGTGACCTAAGGATGAGTTGGCTATGACTGTGCACTTTCTTTAAGATGCAGTGAAAGGTGGGGCTTTCAGAGGGAGGACGTGGCAAAAGTTCCAGGTTCTATTGCAGAAGGACTATGAAATATGCTTAACAGCAATTCTAAAATATTTTAAAACTGAACTTTATCCACTGTACTAATTAAATAGAGTTTAAGTGAATCTTAATTTCTCCAACTACTAAAATATTTGGAATTTTTTGAGTCTTTCTGTCTATAACATAAATTCATCCATCATTCTAACTAATGGCCTTGCCCTCCAAGGTCATCAGGCACTTAGAATTTTAAAAAGAAGACTTACTTTGCTTTAAGGCCTTAGAAACCCAGAAGTTCAAAGCCACTTTTGTGTTTCGTCTTGGCTTAACAATTTCCTAGGTTCTTGGGAAAGGGAGATATATATGTGAATATTAACTCAACCTTGTTAGTGAGTCGCTCAAGCACTCTGAGATTAAAAGTTGAGTGGGTTGTTGCAGTTGAATCAAAAAGTTTGTAGACCATCCGTTCATATAGAAAGCCAATCTAATAATGAGTTATAGAATTTAGAATACATAAAGCATGTGAATGATGCTGGAAATATTTTGAGATGTTAAAGGTGACTCTAACAAATCCCAAGATCTTCCATTCTCCTTATAGGTTAAGCAATTAAAAATGATTGTATCCAAAGACAAAGCTCATGTCATACATAGCATGTGTTTGCTTCAGTGCAATATAGAAAACAGTTCAGTCCACTTTGGATGACAGCAGTGCCCAGAGCACTTAGTCCATCATCAAGTGTGTAGTCAAGGAGACAGATGTGTACAACTAGGTAGATTACAAGGTAGTAAGAGGTAAATGCTATAACAGACATGTAAAGGAAGTTCCATGTGATCAGTGAGATGGGGAAGTTTGCTAAGTCAGCAACATTTATGTGGCAAGTATTGAATAATTCATTCTAACTACCAGGAGTGCAGGGAAGCTTAGGATATGATGGTATTTGATTTGATCTTTAAAAATAGCTAGGACTTTAATAGGAAGAGAACTGGGGGTGATGGTATAGGCAAAATAGGGAAGCAGGAGAGGAGGAAACAGGTACAGAATGAGCAAACAGCATAAGGATTGAATTTCCATAAAGATCTGCCTAGAATTCCAGTCTTTAATTCTCACCTCCCATTCACTTCTCTCTGCACTCTCATCTAGCCTTTGTCTACCTCATTCGCTCGATGGGCTTCTAGCCAGGTCAGCCATGATTTCCCCATTCTAGATCCAATGGACACTCTTCAGTCCTCATCTTATTTGATCTCTTGGCAATGAATTCTGTTGTCCATTCTTGCCTTCTCCACTCACCTCTTGGCTTCTGCAATACCTTGTTTTCCTCCTTTTTCTCTGATCTCTATTCTCCATTTTCTTTTCTCTCAGCCTCCCTTCTTGCATACAAAGTCTCTATGCATACATTTTCTTCTGTCTTAGTAGCAGCTCCCCTTCCTGCATTATATCTGAATAATTCTTAACTTAGTTTTAGCTCTCAGCTCAGGAAAAGTTCCCTATCTCCCTACTCCCTAGATTTTGCCCTGTGCTGTTAGAAGCTTCTAGATGAATGCTCATAGTACCCAGCCATCCTCCTAGATTAGTACTGACCATGCTTTGTTTTCATTGCTGTGTCATCTAACTAAACCCAGAAGTCATGTTCACCATTGTATTCCCAACACAGGACAGTATTGGGCTAATACCAAGTACTTAATAAAAACTTCTTGAAGGAATGAATGAATGGCGTATTCAGATAGAATTAAGAAATCTGGGCTAGTTAAATTAGGGTGGATATAGAAAAGGTGAGGGAATAAAGTAGGTTGCAAGAGAATCTCAGTTCTCAAAGTAAAAAGTGTGACTCCATTCTACAAACAAAAGTGAGAGACCTGAGCCAGAAAAGGACATATTCTAACGTTAGTCTTCTAGTCTGTTCTGTTAACTGGGATAGTGTGACCCATGACTGAGGCGCACAGGATAGTCTGGTTGAGCAACCATAAGAATGGAAAGATGGTGATCAAATGAAGAAGCGTGGTGAGCAAAGGTATGTTGGGGGACAATGAAAAAGAGGAAGGCACTGGCAGTAACTCCGAGCGTTCTTTCTACAGCACTGCCAGGCCCTGGGACGAGGGGTGCAGAGGGAGAGCCGGGTTCACAAGGAAGAGAGTGAGCTCAGTTTTTGATATAGTTTGTTTTGATGTGGGATATTTTGGTAGGTAATTGGAAATTTCAGCCTGTAGTTCAGAGAAGTCTTGAGCAAGTGATGTGGATTTGAGAGACATTTGAAAAGAGATCATGTTTGAAGAGGTCACCAGGGAGAACAGGGAAAGGGCAAAGAGTCAAGGGCTGCATGTGGGACCTGGAGGAAGCACCACCTTTTTGGTGGAGGAACACAAAGCCAGTAGAAAACAAACGAAGACCCTTTGCAAGAAGGAAAGGGCAAGCACATTGAAATACTATTGTGGTGAGAATCCTCAGAATGTAGAAAGGTAACTTGAGAGTTGGCAGATAGCAGGGTGAAGATGGAGAGAAGGTGGTAACCTGATACAGATTGCAGGAGAGAAGAAATGATTGAGTTTAGGAGGTGGAAAGTAACGCAAAGACTACCTGGAAGCAACAGCAGGGTGGAGGGTATGAAAAATGTGCCCTCTTCTTGATTATAAGATACAGGAGAAATGAGGAAGAGAGAGAACACTAATTGAGAAGCTGAAAAGCTAAGTAAAATAGTTCCTCCCTTACCCCCAAGGAAGTGAAAGGGGGAGGGAAAGGTGAAGGTGTTCAGGCCTAATGTCCAAAATGAAAGGGAATTTGGACAATGGAATGAGAGTTCCTAAGGTTACAGTAGCAAGGTGCAACCAGTCAATGCATTTCTACTGAGTCAGGTTAACCTGACATCATTGCATCTCATCAACTATCTGCCTAGGTATGTAAACTATGGGTCTGTTAACTTTTATCATAGTTAATTATGTGTTTCATAAAGATAATCATTAATTAGTCATTAACATTCCCCCTTCCTGATTTTTATTCTTGCAGGGAACCCCCCTCCTTTCATTATTTTCTTTAAATGAACTCTTTGTTGTCTTATCCTTATTCTAAACAATAACATCAATCACTGGTTCATGCTTATATTTTTATCCACTGTAAATTAAATATATAACTGTTAAAACACAAAAGGCTTATACAGGTAGAGCATGAGATCTGGCACCTGGCATCTTGAATTTTATCTCTACCACTTACTAGCGGTGTGACCTTGGGCAAGTCACCCTCTCTGGGACTCAGTTTTCTCTTACAGGAGATGAGGGTATTGCTGGATGCTGTAGTCCATTATGGCCTCCTCCTCTCAAACTTCTTAGTCTCCCCATCTTTCTTTCTGTACAGCTTTATTTGTCCCTTGCCATATACTACCTTCACTCTTTTTCACTCCAGGACAATTACTGAGCACTTTCTGTGTGCCAGTTGCTGAGGGTGCGTGATGATAAAGACCGAGGCCCTGCTCCAGGGGCCCAGAGCCTACCTTAGAAGGTAGGGACAGAGCGGCCATCTGAGCACGACAGTACAGATAGTGCCTTTGGGTGGTCTTATAGCTGGGGTCTAAGCAGGGTGTGGAGCTTTCATCAGGATAGCTGAGGTTTTTCTAGGAATAGGGAGATGATTTGGAGGAAAAGGGGCCATGCTCTCTCTGTCTGAATATGGTCACCTTCAGAATTGTCATGGCGCCAAAGGGTGTGATTTTTATCATGCTAATGAGCATACAAGGAACATTGGGGTAACTTAGGTTATTTTTGCCTTGCATTCCTAATCTAGTTGGTCTGAACTGGTTAGAAACTGCATTCTGTTTTGCTATCAGTTATTTTCCTAGAATCTAGCTGGTTTGTCTCTGCTTGACCTGTTCTGCCAGCTGGCCACACACACTGGCCTCAGGCTTTTCTTGACTCCGGGCTCTTTTCCTGAACTACCCTGCCTATGTCAGCTTGATGTCTCCTCCTAGAAAATGGGGGTGATGAAATCAGCCTTGCAGAGTGTGAGGTCGAGTAATAAATGTGCCTCATGTAGTGTCTGATATACATATAGCAAAGTGGTGACGATGGTTTGGGGTTTAATGGGCTGAATCCCAGGTTGGTCCCTGAACGTCCTTGTGGACCAAACACCTCCCCAAATAGACAAAAGTTGTCTCAGACTGTGTGCCTTCTTGCACTTATCAAGAGCTATGCTTTCAGCATAGAAACCCTCACATTCTTATTCTTATGTGCTCTCTCCTCCCAGGGCCTGAGGCTATCATTGCCTTGTTGTAACTCCAAGGCATACCTGGATTCATTGACCAGAGAGAAACTAGTTAGATTTGGGAAAGTGGAGACTAGGGAAGGGGAAGGGACAGAAGAGAAGAGCTAGTGCCCTGAGAGCAATGATTTGGTCGATAGAAGGAATGTGCCTATCTGTAGACAGATTAGCCTTTTTAGCAATCCTTTCCTGCCTGCCTGGATTTACCAGAGCAGTGAGATCTTGGTCCATGTTTCACATCTCAGCCCAAAGAGTTTCAAGAAAAACACTCTTTCCTTAGCTTTGGTAGGTAAAGGAAACAGACACAGTGCTTTCTATCAATGGACTGGATTGTTACTATCCTTCTCCCTACATATAGAAACTGTCACAAAAAAAAATTGAAGCAAGTAAATTTGAAGATGTAATTGGTTTCATTAAGCGATTCATGAGTGGAGCAGCATCCCATCTAGCAATTAAGTTGGGCATGAAGTCTCAGTTTTGTGACTTAGCCTAGAAGTGACCACATGTTGCGCCTGTGTTTCTTTTTAACAAAAGTTTCCAAGTGCTGAGTGAGCCCTCTTGGTTGGAGAAGCCACAAGCTTCAAAAGCAGTCCACCACAGTCTTTCAGCAATTTGGTATTTGTTGAATTGAATCTGGGAAACTCCAAGGAGCCCCATATCCAGTCCAAGCTCAGGGCAAGTCTTGGATTTTAAACAAAGAGGGTGAAACCTCTGGAGTCTGTGGACTGCCTGGTTAACCAGATAAAATCTTGGAGGTAGAATCAAAAGGGAAATTTCCAAGGGGATTTCAAAGTTTTGACTATAAACAGAAGAGGCGCCTGTAGCTGAATTTAAACTTTCCTTTAACTCCCAGACTGTGTGTTGCCTTTTGATAAACATCAGCTACTTCTCCGACTTATCTCTGAAGAACAAAGAGCCTGCCAAAGGTCTTGATTGCCTGAATTCTAAGAGAAAGGGGAAGTGATGGCTGCTTTTTATAGCGTTCAGGAGCTGGAGTTCAACAAATATTGAATAAATCAATTTTCTTTTTATTTTGTATATCAGGGCTGTACATGATAAAGCCAAATCAGTACTAATCAGCAGTACTTAATTATGAACTAGATTCAAATTGAGATCTGAGCATTACTGGGCATATAAAGAACTATGTCTTTTCATACATGTCATCACATTTAATCATATTAATCTTACAACAAATTAATGAGGTAGGCATTATTAATTCCATTCCAGAAATGAAGCAACTGAGATTCAAGGTCACCTACTATCTTATTCTAACTCTAAACACGAGAAAATACTTTTAAAAAAAAAGATACTGTTTTCATATAGTGAAACTCAGATATTATGAGCAAATGCAGAAAAATGTACAAGGAACCTATTTTTGAAGTTACAGATTAAGGATAGTGAGGTGAGCTGTAAACCAGTTGAGGCCATCAGCTATGTCTTGTGTTTTCTCCCCAGATCCCAATATGAAGAGAGATTTAATAAGTGTTTGTGGAATTTCCTTAGATAAATGTATACTTTCGCAGGAAATGGGAAGAGGTGTTAAGACCATCTGCCCCAGTGGTTCCCAAACATGAGCACGTAGCATCAGAATCCTCTGGAGGGTTTTTTGAAACACAGGTTGCTGTGCCCCAGCCTCCCAGAGTTTCTGGAAAGCAAGATCTTAGAATTTGCATTTCTAACAGGTGCCCGGGTGAGGCTGATCTTGCTGGTTCAGAGGCCACACACGGAGAATCACCCATCTGCAACAACAGTAATGAACATCTATTCAGGGCTTATAATGTGGCACCGGGCTAAGTGCATCTAAAATTCCATTAGATCATTTCATCTTGACCATAAGTCGAAGAAAGGTGGTATTATTAGCACCCATTTTACTTATAAGAAAAATGGGAGAAGTATTTTGTCCAACTTCACCCACCTAACAAGTGGTGCAACCAGGGTCATGAGCTCGGGCAGTCTGTTGCCTGACCCGGCACCATCAAGTTCCGTTTCAGCACCTCGCAGAGGGAGCCGCCCCTTGCATCTATCCAGAGGAGGAGGCAAGGCTCACAAGAAGTGACCGGTCAAAGTCATGCAATGACTGGGAGGGAGAGTGTGACGGTGACACAGGTGTCCCAGTCCAGCGTCTGTCAGGCCCCCTTCTCTTGACAGTGGGCACTAATTGCAGCAAGGGCTCTAGGCCCTTTTCCAGTTGGGGTTCTCAGGGCCACCCCCTTCTCATCAGTTTGGCTGCTACAGATGTCCTTATGATTCTGATATCTTCACAGCTTCCCTATTTCTACTATTTCATCCGACAGAGGGAGGTGGTGGGTGTCATGAAGGAGAGAGTAGGGGTGGTGGGTGAGTCTCAGGGCTGGAGACTAAGTCCCGGAAAGGAAAGGGGTGAATTACACTGAAGGATGGCTTGTGAGTTGGTGGAAGGAATTGTCTCCATAACTCCTCCGTTATGTCTCAAGTGACACTTAGACAATCCAGCTCTTAGGGACTTTAGGTCACTGTGTTGACCTCCAAGTCTCCCAGGGATGCTGGGAAGGAAGACTGAGAACGTTTGGTTAACAGAAGGTTAGGCCTGGGAGGGTTCATAAGATCCTAAATTCAGTCCCCCAGAGGCTCTCTCCTTAGATGTGCTGCACCCATTGCCCCAGGGTGTGTCCTCTCCCGGGCCAGCTGTTGGACAAATGCTTACAAAGAGGCAGCACACGGAAGTGGACAGGGCCCTGGCCTCGGCCCAAGTCCCTCCTTGCCACTGGCAGCTTCAGGAACTTGAGCAGGACCATTATCTGTCAGAGATGACCTCCTCATTTATCAAAGGGGGTGTAGAAAAAAGAATAGGAGCCTCCCCCAAATGTCCACATCCCAGTCTCTGGAACCTGTGAATATGTTACCTAAAATGGCAAAGTGGGATTTGCAGATGTAATGAGGGGTCTTGAGACAGGTAGGTTATCCTCTATTATCCAGGTTGTCCCTGTGTGATCACAAGGGTCCTTCTAAGTGAAAGAGAAAGGCAGCAGAGCCAGAGGGGGAGAAGATGTGAGCCCAGAGGCAGAGGTCCGACTGATGATTGCCGGATTTGAGGATAGAAGCCTAAGAATGCAGGCAGCCTCTGAAAGCTGGGAAGGCGAGGAACTGAATCTCCCCCAGAGCCTCCAGAAGCCCAGCTCTGCCAACACCTTGATTTTAGCCTCTCAGCACCCATTTCAGACCTCTGACCTTCAGAGCTATAAGGTAATATATTCTTTGGTTGTCATAAGCCAGTAAGTCTTGTTACAGTAGGAGTAGGAAACTAACACAGGCAGCAGGTAACAACTGCCCTTCCCTACCCTCTTGGGCTGCTGTGAGAGTCAAATGGGATCATTTATGTGGTGCTACTTTAGATACATAACCGGCTATCCAAATACAGGTTTCCCCACTATCTGAAAGTGGTGTTCCTATGAAGACTCTCATAAGCTGAAATGGTATAAAGCAAAGAATTACCACTAATTTACAAGGAAAAAAATTTTAAGAGTTCCCAGACTCAAAAAATGACCTCTCTTAGGCTTTTCTGATACTTCAGGACACATCTTGCTGCATGGATGCACAAAATAAATTGAGATAAAACACAGATGCTCACAGACAGAGTTCAGAGCTTGGGTGGTTTGATGGTGAGATGCTGAGTGTGGTTCCCAGAAAGGAGGCTAGTGGGGCCACTCGCTGCTCAGGAGGTGCCCCGTCGCTGCAACAGCTCACTGCAAACAACTGCTGAACGCTATTTTCGATTTCTGTCTTTTTTCATAAAAGCAAAAATCCTCTTCATATCTCTTTCTGTTTTGGAAAATGGGCACTAATGTAAGTCTTTTGTAAAAGTGAAATGATTAACTCCCACCAACACCCATTTCAACCTACAACATGAAATCACTGGACCAAGAGTTGGGAAAAGACACATAGACTAGGTCTCACCACCACAAGGCAGCTCCAACACACCACTGCGTGAGCTCAAACCCAGCCCACCCCAAAACTGCATGGAACATGCTTTTTCTGGTGGGCTTGCAACATAGTCCTCATAGGGGAAGACAAGAACATTACTGTGAGCCCAGAAGTACTACCAGGAAACCAACCTTCTTTGAGAATCTGCACTGGGTTAGTTTGTAATTTTCTGAGTGGTTGTATATGGTCATTGTCTGCCTTGAAAAAGGACAGGTCAAGAGGCAAGGAGGTTGAAAGGTTAAAAATTTCCAGTTACAAGATAAATAAATCCTGCGGATATAATGTGCAGCATGGTGGCTATAGTTAATAATGCCATATTGCATATTTGAATGTCGAAGAAAGTAGATCTTAAAATTCTTATCACAAGAAAAATATTGTAACTATTTGAGGTGATAGATATTAACTAAACTTCCTGTGTGATTGTTTTCCAATATATACGTTTATCAGATCATTATGTTGTACACCTTGGACTAATACAATGTTATAGATCAGTAATATCTCAATGAAACAGGAAAAAAAAGAGTGAATGGAATCCTTCCCTAGCATTGGGAAGAATTCAAGTTTAGTTGAAGAAAAAGTTTCCTAAATACAAGGACTGTCCCTACCAAGACATGTTCCTATAGTGAAACCAAACTTTGGGACCTGGGAAACAGGTTCTCTTGGAGTGTGTCTCCTTGCTTGAGGGGCAGGGAGGGTCCACCTAGAAAATATAAACTGGACACATTGTGTTGCAGCATGGGCTCATTAAAAGGGGTAATAATAATCACATGGTCTCTGTCCTCAAGGAGCTCATGGTCTAGTCCAGTATTTCTTACACATAATCACTTGCGTCTCATACTTACGTCTTCTGTATAATCTTGTATCACCTACCCTTATTTTCAAGTTGAAAAATTTAAATACAAAGTACCAGAACTGGATTTGGTTGGTTATAACAGAAACCCAACCACTGTGGCTTAACCAAACAAGGGGATTGTTTTTTATGTCCTAAAGAGATCACAGTTAGAAAGTCTTAGGCAAGGACTGCTGGTCAAGGACATAGCCTCCCTCTTCCTTCTTCTTCTCCTATCCTTAGTATTGTCGTGGTCCAAGTTGTCTGTACCTGGTCCAGCCATTTCACCTGGTTTCTGGACCCAAGATGGGGGATTTTTCAGCTGTCTGATCCTTTTTTTTCAGGAAAGCAATATTTTTCCCCAAATCCCCACCCAGTAGACTCTGCTTACATCTCATTGGTAAGAACTGGGTCACATGCCACCCATACCTGCAAGGGAGTCTGCGGAGATGAACACTTTGAACTGGGAACATTGCTACCTGAACAAAACTTGGGTCCTGTGAATAGAGGAAAAGCTAGTCTAGGACATTGGCAATATTGATCACAATATCTCCGTCTCATTTAATATCTGTTTGATCATGTACTTATTTGACCATTTGGACTTACTGGGCCAGTTGGGCTAATACATGTTAAAATACAAAGCAAAAAAATTAAAACATAAAATGCATAGTATACAAAATTTAAGTGTCAGACTTTGGAAATTGGACAGTTACTACCAGTGGTTTTCTGGATTGTTTTATTGGGATGAAGACTTTGCTGAATTCCCTTTTTCAGCCACATGACTAGCTCAGGCTCTGCATGAAAGATGATTTCAAGGGCATGTGGTAGAAACTGGCTCAGGGAGCTGGTATTAAATTTTTTAAAATTATTTACAATATAATGCACAGATCTTAAGTGCACCTTTTGATACCCTCTGAAACTAACACCTCAATCAAGACCTGACTATTTGATCATGGCAGAAAATTACCTTGTGCCCCTTTCTACCTTTCTTCTACCTGGGGTTAACAATTATTCTGATTTCTATCCCCATAAATTAGCTTTGCTAAACAGGTGTCTTTGAGTTGCATTCAGAGTGGTCAGGGTAAAAACATTTGAAGTGAGTTTAACAGAATTAAAGAAGAAATTTGCCCACTTTTCAAATATGTACAGTACCTGGCACATAGCAGATACTGACAAACAGCAGTTGCCTTCATTGTATTGGTGGCCAGTGATGTCCTTTCTCCGGCCAGCACCCTGCCTACCGGAGCCGATTTCCTAAAGGGCCCTTCTCCCTGTGCACACCATGCATAAAGTTCTTCATATGTTGAGGTTGTGGGCCTGATCATTATGGGTGAATTCCCTAACTCTTTCTGAGCTTCAGATGAATGAGTAAGTGGGCAAATGCCTGTGTAGTGGGTGGTTTGCTCTTTGGGTGGGAAACTCCATGAGCATGCAGCCCGTGAGACTGCTCTCAATGAGTCATTGGTAACAAGCAGATAAGACACGTGCACATTTGTCCACTTTTCCTGCCCTGGGCCCTTCCCACCCCTACTCCGGAGTCTGCCCAGACTCCCCCCTCCACAGGTGGAACTGGGTGAGAAGACACAGTTTTGCAACCAAGATAAGGTTAACATGAGCGTTGCCAGGACCCAGCTACTCATCAGCAAAGCATTTTCTGAGTCAGCACAATCACGCGGGAGCTTGTGAAACTGCTCTCTTGTCTCTGACTTACAATGGAGATGCATACTTTTGTAGCTTTTTGTGGGCAAAAACCAGTGCAAAATAAATGTGGCGCCTGGGACACTGATCTCCAGCTGAAGCTAAATGCATCTTTGGCCGACAAAATGCCACAGGCCTGCTTGGTTCCCAGCGACACTACATTACACAAGCTGGGGGTATCCACACGGTGTGTAGGCCTTGGAGCAGGGGTTGGGGTGGGGGCAGCATCTGGCCACCCCACCAGCTGTGTGGCTATGCCCCTTCCCTCACCATCAGTCCCAAAGGGTTCTGGAATCCCTCTGCTAGTTTTGGCTTGGGCATGCAGAGTCCTAGGAGGCTTGTAGCTTTCCTTGTACTGATTTATTCTTAATTAAGCCCATAGGACTTAGCCTGGTATTCTGGTCCCTGGACAGTCTGTTCCCAACCAACCGTTGTCACTGGCTTCTACGCTGGGCAGACCCCGCTCTTCTCTAAACGAGTGGAATGTGATAGGTATGGACTCTAGAGACAGAAAAAATTGGGTTCTAATCTAGCTGAATTCCTTAATCTTAGCTAGACTGAGCTGTAACTATTCTCCCCTCCCCTGTGCCCTTGCTCTCACCATTACCTTGGCCTGAGCTGCTGTCTCTGCTCCTTCACATACACAGAGGCAAAACAATGTGATCTTTTCTTCCATGTTATCTCAGCATTCCATCTGTTTGTCATTCCTCATATCTTGATTTTAATTGCTCTTAAAGCTCTGTCTCTTCTGCATTTCTACCTTGAGTCTCTGACAAAAAGCCTATTACACCACAGGATTGTCAGATAAAATATAAGACACCCAGTTAAATTTGAATTTCAGATAAACAATGAGTAAATTTATTTAGTATAGGTACAGCCCAAATATGGCATGGGAAATACTTATATTACAAAATTTATCATTTATCTGAAATTAAGATGTAACTGAGTACCTCGTATTTTGTGTGTGTGTGTACATATGCATGTGTGAAACGTGCACATGTGGCCACCCTTCACATCTGACTTTTTAAAACAGACAGTGGTATACCTATCTGGCTCCTTCACTGGATCGCATGTCATGTGACAGTAGCCACTTTTTTTTCGTTTCTTCTCAAAACAATGTGGTTACTACATTTACCCATATTATCAAGTCCCCACCCATACCCCAATGCAGTCACTGTCCGTCAGTGTAGTAAGATGCCACAGAGTCATTATTTGCCTTCTCTAGGCTGCACTGTTCTCCCCGTGATCCGCCACACCATGTGTAGTAAACACAGTACCCCTCAATCCCCTTCTCCCTCCCTCCCCACCCTCCCTCCGACCCCTCCTCCCCTTTGGTCTCTGAGTCTGCTGCTATTTTGTTCCTTCAGTTTTGCTTTGTTGTTATACTCCACAAATGAGGGAAATCATTTGGCACTTGTCTTTCTCTGCCTGGCTTATTTCACTGAGCATAATGTCTTCCAGCTCCATCCATGTTGTTGCAAATGGTAGGATTTGTTTCTTTGTTATGGCTGAATAGTATTCCATTGTGTATATGTGCCACCTCTTCTTTATACATTCATCTACTGATGGACACTTAGGTTGCGTCTTTATCTTGGCTATTGTAAAAAGTGCTGCAATGAACATAGGGGTGCATATGTCTTTTTGAATCTGAGAAGTTGTATTCTTTGGGTATATTCCAAGGAGTGGGATTCCGGGGTCAAATGGTATTTCTATTTTTAGTTTCTTGAGGAACCTCCATATTGCTTTCCACAATGGTTGAACTAGCTTACATTTCCACCAGCAGTGTAGGAGGGTTCCCCTTTCTCTGCATCCTCACCAGCATTTGTTGTTCTTAGTCTTTTCCATGCTGGCCATTCTAACTGGTGAGGTGATTATCCCATTGTGGTTTTAATTTGCATTTCCCTGATGATTAGTGATGTGGAGTATCTTTTCGTGTGTCCGTTGGCCATCTAAATTTCTTCTTTGGAGAATTGTCTCTTCATATCCTCTGCCCATTTTTTAATCAGGTTATTTGCTTTTTGGGTGTTGAGGCATGTGAGTTCTTTCTGTATTTTGGATGGTAACCCCTTGCGGATCTGTCACTTACAGATATATTCTCCCATATTATAGGAGGCCTTTCTGACAGTAGCCACTTTGTCACATTCATCTTTGGATCCCCTAGTGTTTCTGCCTCAAAGCATTTGCTTGGTTAATCCTGGCTGCCTAGTAAAGGGATTGTCACACTGGCTGGTATGAGCACAGAGCCCAGTTCCTAAGAGCCTCAGCTTTGGAATGACATGGACCAGTGTGGGGCTCCCGGCACCAGGCTACCTACACTGACTGATGTGCCTTAACATGCTCCCTCACTCTCAAAGGGTGTTCATCTGTCAGATGGAAGAAGAAGGGCACACCTATTCGGTAGCGACTGTCTGCCTGTGAAGAGGAAAGTCATCAAATGACTCTATTGACCTGTGAGCCAGGCCGGGCAGTCAGGTCTCCTCCCCGCTCCCCCTGCCCCGGCCTGGGAGGGTGGCTCTGCCTGCCTTCCCAAGGACACAGCCTTGAGAGAGTGATATGGTTCTGAGACTATCTGGATGGTGTACATGACTGAACCCAATTACACCTTCTTTAAAACTTCAGATTTGGTGGGCAGGCATGAGATCTACTTGTCTTGTGGCTGCTCAAGGCAAACCTTGCGTGGAAGTTCCCTTTGCTTTACTAAACCTGTCATTGACCTAGAGATTCTGATCTGATTATTTTTGGAGAATCATTGCAACTATAGCGCTCTGCCATTATCCTGTATCTTCACGCCACAGACTGTTTGTCTGTCTTCAGGCCAGGATGAGCGCAGACTAAAGCTGTAGGATTTGTTTTCTGAGATCAGCTGAGTTTGTCTCCTTTTTTGTTTCCATTTCAGTCTAAGGATTTTGCTGTTTGTATCCCTCTTACCCTCTTCTTTTGCCCTCAATATACCTTAGAAAGTCTTCCCCAGAAAGGGAACTGTCATGTGCCATTAACTGTTTACATCTGAAGTTGATCTCTGTTTCGATACCATTGGCCTACTTATTGAGACTATGATCTTTGACCAGTTTCATTTTTGGGGAATCTCAGTTTTGTACATTGCTAAACCAGGATTAATAAAATCTACTATTCATGATTTCCATATATGCTCTTCTAGGTACCAAGTCTCGTTTAATTACCACAAATCTGGTGTCTAGAATTGTGGTGGGATTTAGCAAGTACTTGTAAATATCGGTGGAATATTGACTCTTGAGTGAACATGGGAGTCAGATACGCTGGGTTCTGAGTTTCTGCTGCATCCCTTTTAAGCTGTGTGACCTTGAGCAATTTGCATACCTTCTCTGAACCTTCATTTCTACATTTGTAAAATAACAACAATAATAAACAACCCAATATGGTTTTTTAAAGATGGAATGGGATTTACACATAAAGAAATAAGTTCATTGAACGATATGTAGAAGATCCTTATAAGTACTGATGAAGATGACAATACCACCTAGAAATATTGATTTCCACAATATTGTTGTTCCCAAAATTAAGAGTTACTTACTTAAAAAAAAATAAAAGCTCTGAAGCTCCAATAAGGCAGATTAGTGAAGTAGAAGTCTGTTCACTTCTATATAGTTTGTCCACTTTCCTATAAATTTTCATTCTGTTGTGGGTTTCTAAAACAAACAAGTAAATTCAATTCATGCTCAGGCATGAGTGATTTCAGGAGTTATTCACAGGGAGGGTAGGTGGGTAGGATTCACTGGCACATTCAACACTTGTGCATTTCATTGTGTGTAAATAATACCGTAAGAAAGGAACTGTATACAAATACTGAAGTCTAGTTAATGATACACACGCTGCAGCGTTTGGGGGTGAAGGGTACTGATGCCTGCAACTTACTCCAAAATGCGTAAAAAATATAACGCACCGATGGATGGACAGATGTCTTGACATGTGATAAAGCAAATGCAGCAGAAATGCTGGTTGTAGCATCTAGGGATTAGAGGAGGTCGCTGCACATGTCTATCAACATTCCTGGATGTTTGACTTTTTCCTTACAGATGTTGGGAGAAAAAAGAAAGTTGGGGTCCCTAGCAAAAGGCAACACCTAAACCCAAGGAGGATTCATTCATGCTGGATTTCAGGCGTGTGGTAATTGTTTAGTATCTGTGATATAGGGAGACCTCCCTGATTCTCCCTGAATTATAGCCCATAGGAAACCTGCAATACTACTTCTGTAGGATGCCAACCCAGATAAAGAAAACCAAGGATGGCAGTGGAAAAATATCAATGAAAAGAACCTCTGAAGACTGGCAGACAGAAGCAGGCTGTGCTTAGGAACTTTGGGGAAAACTAAGTTATTAGAATCCTAGGCATCCAGGGCTGCGGAGAGCACATGAGACTTTCAGACCTTGTATTATACCTATTATTTATCAGGTGGGTAAGAAAGATCATGAATAATTGACCATTTGGTAGAGGATTATGAACAAAAGTACGTGAAGGCCGTTTCTTTGAAAAGGTATTTATGACCCTAACTTGGGTTTTGTGATAGTAGTTTTTTCCTTGAGGAAAGACATCATAAGAAAGGATCTGATAAGTTTGAGAATTTGTGTCAACTTCCTTTAAGTTAGAATGGTTTGTAAATTTAGTTACAGGGCAAAGATAGTTTTAGGTTTATATGCATGTAAATAATCAAGAACATACCCTGGTAGCCTAAGGAAACACGAACATCTTCTCTTGGCCTTAGGAGGTTCAGGATGGGGCTTGGGATGACATTAAAAAGAAGATGGGAAGAAGCACCCATCTGAACAAAAGGGCCATGGTATCATTAGTTTATTCAAGTAGCAGTTGTGAGGTGGATTTATTAGACTTTTTTTTTCCATTTGCACAAATAGAAACAACCAGAAGGTTTATTAAAAGCAAATGCATTAAATATCAACTCTGAAAACTGGAAACAATGAGCATTAAAACACACAAAAAAGAAGAAAGTGGACAGGAGTCCAGAGAGAGTACCGTGGCGAACTGCAGGGATCCTAGCCCAGCCCCAGCAGGTACAATCAGTCCCTAGGGAAGAGAACAAAGTATACTCACTTTTTAACTATTTGCTCAAGAAACAGAACCAGCTTCCTGCCTGGTTCTTGGAGGCCCCCTTGATGATCCCAGGACTCCTAACCGCAAAGCCCTGGGCTTGTTTTTTCTTAGAGCACGTTGTGGCTAGCAAGATGATGCCACTCTACACTGTGAAGTGCTCAGGGCCCTGCTAGTACAGTAAGCAATGCTGTGTATAGTACAAAAGGCACCCTTTAGGGGGATGAATTACAAATCTGTGCCCCTTCCTCTGGGCTGGCACAAGATTTGGGGAGTGTAGTGGTGACTGGATTTAACTCGCATCTCTCCTTCAGCCATGCACACACTCTGTAACTGTACATGGTGACCTTGGAAAGCTTCTTAATTGCTCAACTACAGGTGTATCCCCCTCTCACCAATGAGGAAGCTAAGTCCTAGAAGACTAAAACATCTTATTTAAGGCTACAACCCACATAATAGACTTCTCTTAGAAGACAAACCATTCCCAAAGGGAGCCTTCCTCAGTACCTGCTACATGCAAAGCAGTCTGCCAGGCCCTAGGGTGTGGGCAGCATAAATGCTTAGATGTTTCCGATCTAATTTTGAAGGTAGGCAGTGCATGTCTATGCTTCCTGAGTACTGTAGACAGAGTGGCAGGAGCACAAGAGAGAATGAACAATCCCCCTTTTCTGGCACAGTTAGAGAAGGTTGCCCAGAGAAGGGAGATTGAGTTGAGTGAAGAAAGCATAGGCCTTAGAAAACCAGAGAAGACCAGGCAGGACTGCAAGGGGAGAAAACAGTGTGAGCAATGATGCGGAGAGAGGGTCCACCTCAGTGACGCCTATCTCCCCAGGGCCTCATGTCACCCACTCTCTCTCTCTCCTGTTCTCAAGAGGCCCTCTGACATGTGTCTTTACTCTAGGCCACAATGCTGTCTTCAACAGAACTTACCCATGTCTCACATACCCTAGGTCTGCTTTCTGAAGTATGGAAGCTAGATAATCCAGGGGTAAGTACTAGTATAATAACCTAACTGTATACCAGAGGTACGTTTTATGAGGAATTTCTGGACATATCACCAGAACACATTTCTAAAACGTTTGATATTAAAGCAGGGAAGAAGAGTTTATATTTGATACCTGTAATTATGCAATGACTTTTCCCCAAACTCAGCAGCTTTAAACAACAAACATCTCTCACACAGCTTCTCAGGGTCAGGAATTCAGGAGCAGCTTAGCTGGGTCAGTCTCCTGAGGCATCTTTCATGAGGTTGCAATTGAGAAATTGGCCAGGGCGGTGTCATCTGTCTTGACAGGGGCTGAAGGATCGTTGCTGAGCTCACTCACGTGGCTGCTGGCAGGAGGCCTCGGTTTTATGGGTCTCTGCTCTAGCGTGTGTTCTCACCAGATGGCAGCTGGCTTCCCCCCGAATGAGTGGTTGAAGAAAGAGTAAGTGGGAAGCTCAGTGCCTTTTACAATGTAATCTCAGACAACACATCATTTCTGCTGTATTTTATCGGTCACTCAGACCATCTCTGATACCAAGTGGAAGGGAATGATACAAAGATATGAATAACAGAAGATAGGGACCATGGGGGATCATCTCAAATGCTGGTACCATTGAATTCATATTTCAGGGAGACTACAACTTTCAAAACATATACTAGAGGTCATATGGTGACCTGGACATCCTAAAAATGTTCTTCCTTAAAATACCTACAAATTTTGAAGAAAATATTTTTTAAAAATCTATAAGAATGTATCACTCTGCTGACTGGAAAATCAGAGGCAAAATAAACAAATGAATGAGGAAGCAGGAATCCAGGGAGATAAGTGCGTCTTTAAGCTGAAGGCAGCCCTGGGGGCATCTGTCTACCCTCAAGTGACCCAGAGAATTTTAATATGTGCATAACAAACATGAGGCCAAGTCTCAGGGAATATCAAAGACCTTCTTATAAATTACCTTGGGCCCCAAAGGGTATCTCCTCAAGGATACTTGAAGGTAGTCCTCCATTTCTCTACGGATGAGTATGGGGAGGAAATTTGGCTGTTTTAACCCTAGCTCTG
The DNA here is from genome assembly GCF_040802235.1 of Manis javanica. Lineage (NCBI taxonomy): Eukaryota > Metazoa > Chordata > Mammalia > Pholidota > Manidae > Manis > Manis javanica. The sequence goes on from NC_133171.1 coordinate 42,138,442, forward strand.
GAGAGCCTGAGGATTTATGACCTCAGGCTAACCTTGATGCAGGCTTGCAGCCAAGTCCACACTCTCAATGTCGTTTGCAAAACCCTAGTTGATCATTTGTTTTAATGTGGCCCAGAGTTGGTAATACTCTCAGTCTGGAAACAAATCAAACCCTTACTAAAGGAATCACCTTGACTACAGGCCTCAGGGATTCCCAGATATGAAATTCCATTGAACTGGCATTCACAATTAAAAAAAGAACCACAGTACGTACGCTTGAGGAAACAGGCATCATTAGAACCCACAAAAACTACAGGTAACAGGTACAGCCCGACAAACATTTCAGAAAGTCATTATTGATTATGGAATAAGTGTAAGTATATTTGATATACTTAACAAAGAAAAGATTTACCAAATGGATGAGTAAGAAATAAACGACTATGAAAAAAAAAAAGACTAGGCTTATTTGACAACCAAACAGAACCTCCAGAAAGGAAAATTAGATTGAATAAAAATAAAAAATTGTTGCATTTTAAAGGGTGCATTCACAATCTGGTCCTTTAGAGAAAAACAATGCCAGTCCCTGCTGTAGAGGCACATGCACAGGAGACCCGTGGGCAGCCGGAGGGGTCAGCCTGAGGTTGAAGATGCAGGGAGATGCCCAATAGGCAGGGCTGACCACTGTAGAGTGGGGAGCCGCCCCTGGACAGAAGCTTGGCCCTCACAGTAGAAAGGAGGCTGGTTTTCAAAGCAGCTGGAAATATACCTTGAAGGACCCTAGAGGAAGGTTGGAACCCAGAGGCCTTGTCTTCTTGACTTTATGTGTGGGCTGCGGGAAGTACATCTTAGCTGTCCTGGAGCTTCAAGAGTTTAATGCATGAGTGTGGGGAGGTCTGGGGCAGAAAGATATTATTGGTCCATACATGTAATTACTAAGCAATTGTGGATGGTGGTCTGCAAATAGTATAAATTAGGAAGGAAAGGGAGAAAGGGGGTTTCTTTGCCTGAATCGTGCGTCTCAGTTCCATATCCTCAGGTGCTCTCTGATTGTCATAGGTAGATCAAGGCCGGGTGCTTTTTTATGGCCACTGACTCTGACCAGGTGGGCCTCAAAACTCTATTTCTGAATACCAGTGTTGACGTGATTACCCTGGGGCTAGTGAGAGGGCAAGGAGGCTGGCAAGAAGCCCTGAGATGCCCCCTGGGTGGTATAACCTGCAGGAAGCCAATAATGGAGGTGATTTGGGGACAGCCAAACAAAAGGCTCTCTATGCCGCAGGGTTTTCCACTGAAGATGGACACAACGCCTGTCCTGTCCAAGGATCCCTTCGTGTTTGTGTTCATCCCTCCCCTGTCCTTCAGAATGGGTCAACAAGGACAGAATTGAAAAACAAGGAACTTGGCTGTGAGCAACCATTTTCTGAGCTTCTGTTATATGCCAGGTGCTTTACACATCAATCTGACAGAGTAAATATTAGCTTCCCTATTCTGTAGATGAGGAAACGGAGGCCCAGATAGAAGCATTAAGAACTGTGTTCAAGGCCACAGAGTGAGTTCGCAGTGAACCCAGGTCTCACTCTAATAGGTAGGCAGGTAGGCCTCATTCCCACACTTAGCTCTTTCTTCCCTACCAACCAGGGACAGCCAAGAGCCACACGGAGGAGGTAACCCTGCTTCTCTGGGAAGAACAGAAAGGAAAACAGAAACTTAAGCCCTGCTTCCCTGACTCCCCTCATGCCTTTGTCTGACATCCAGGGTCACTCTGCTAAGCAGAGTACTTGGCCTCCAAACGTCGTTAGTGACCCTATCATGGCTCTTTTTGGCTGACATGTCACCTCCATCCTCAGTGTAACAAATGAATGAAATGAGAAGAAAAAAAAAGTTCTGTTATCTGGAAATTGTTACGGTGATAAGTGGTCACATGCTGGGAGTGGAGAGTGCAGACAGTCCACTGAGATTTTCTGCTGGGATAGATGAACTAGGTGGTTAGCTGTGGGGAAAGCCAGGAGCACCTAACCCTGACACTGAAGGGGTCGATCACCAGCACAGAATGGGAGGAGCGTTTTGTAGGAGGAACTGAGAGTCCATCAACATGAAAACTCTTAGGTAAGGCGGCCAGTGTGTGGGGACAGACTTACAGGCTTCCTGGTTGTCTTGAAAGCTGGGCCTCAGTCTCACCTTCTACTGGAGGCACCAAAACCACAATGAGAATTCTAGTGAAGGGGGGAGGGCAGGGAGAGGGAGAACACTGTGACAGTTAATTTTATGCATCAGCTTGACTGGGCCAGAGATTCCTGGGTATCTGGTTAAATATTATTCTGGGTGTGTCTGTGAGGGTGTTTCTAAATGATATAAACATTTGAATTGATAAACTGAGTAGGGTAGATTGCCCTCCCCCTTGTGGGTGGGCCTCATCCAATCCACTGGAGGCCTGAATAGAACAAAAAGATGGAGTAGGGGAGGCTTCATGCTGTCTCTGACTGACCGTCTTGGAGCTGGGACACTGGACTCCTGCCTTCAGACTAGGATTCCGACTAGAAGTGTATCCTTGGTTCTCCTGTGTTGCCAGCTCACCAACTGTAGATAATGGGCCTTCTCAACTGCCCTAATTGTGAGAGCCAGTTCCTTATAATAAATCTCTTTTTATGCATATTACATGTGTGTGTATGAATATATATGTATATATGACCATACACAATATCAACTTAAAAATGGAATGAAGAGTTGAACCTTAAGACCATAACCATAAAACTCCTAGAAGAAAACATAGTGGGTAAGCTTCTTGACACTGGTCTTGGGTTTGACACCAAAAACAAAGGCAACAAAAGCAAAAATAATCAAGTGGGACTCCAGCAAGCCAAAAAGCTGCAGCACAGCAAAGGAACCATCAATAAAATGAAAAGGCAACCTGTAGAATGGGAGAAAAATGTTTGCGAATCACATATCTGATAAATGTTAAAATCCAAAAAAAAAACCCCATGAGATACAAGAGAAAGTGCTCCACATCACTAATCATCAGGGAAATGCAAATCTAAACCACAGTGAGATGTCACCTCACACCACTTGTTAGGATGGCTGCCAGTAAAAAGGTAAGAAAGAAAGTGCAGCAAGGATGTAGAGAAAAGGAAACCCTCATGGACTGTTGGTGGGTATGAAAATTGGTGCAGCCACTATGGAAACAAAATGGAGATTCCTCAAAAAATTAAAAATAGAAGTACTATAAAATCCAGCAATCCCACTTCTGGGTATATATACCAAGTAAACAAAAACACTCTTTCAAAGAGATATCTGCACACTCATGTCTATTGCTGTATTATTTACAATAGCCAAGACATGGAAACCACCTAAGTGTTCATCTATGGATGAATGGATAAAGACAGTGTTGTATATATCAATGGATCAGACAGTCATGAAAAAGAAGGAAATCATGCCAGTTATAATATGGACATTGAAGGCATTATGCTCAGTGAAATAAGTCACACAGAGAAAGAGAAATACTGTATGATTTTACATAACTGTGGAATCTGAAAAAACTGACCTTCCAGACATGAGGACAGGTTAGTGGTTGTCTGAGTTGGGGGGAGGTGAGAGGTGGAGGTTAAATGGATGAAGGTGGTCCAAAGGTACAAGCTTCCAGTTATAAGTTCTGGGGTTGTAATGCATTACATGGTGACTGTAGTTAACAATACTATATTGGATATGTGAAAGTTGCTAAGAGAGTAAATCTTAAAAGTTCCATCATGAGAAAAAAAAATTTGTAACTGTGTGGTGATCAATGTTAACTAAACTTATTGCAAGAATTTATAATTTAATGTATATAATGTATAATAACTTACACATTATGTAAATTATATACATATACATATGTCAAATCACTATGGTCTGTATCTTAAACAAATACCATGTTACATCAATTACATCTATATTATACTACACACACACACACACACACATAGTTGTGCATACAGACAGCCCTGGGAAAGACCAGGAAGAAAGAAGCAACTCTTGGCTCCACAAGTTGAAACCTGGTAATTTAATGGCAAGTGCTGGAAGTAATGGACACAGGACCAGCTTCATGGGTATACAGCCTGTGCTGTAGGCTCTGCACTCCAGAGTATCTACACTTGGCTTAGTGCCCTGCTGTTGCAGTCTTGAAGTCATTAATAAGTTTTGAACCTGGGGCCTCACATTTTCATGTCGGAAATTGCATGACCAGCTCTGAATGGACAGGCATGGTTGTGTTCCTTGTAAAATGTTAGTGATTGGGGTGTGACAGTGATGACTGTTGCAACATAAAAGCCCAGACAGTGTTCCCCAAATTCCCCCAAGTTTCCGCCACCCATGACTAAGGAGGTACTCAGATTTCTGCTTAAACAGTTACACTAAGGAAAGGGGGTAAGTGCTGATTACATAAAATGGAAGCGGCTTGCCTCATTCTGGGCCCTCAGGCTAAGTTTCATGACCTTTTGTAACAAAGACTCTTCCTCCCCAGGGAGAGAACACGCACCTACAGTGGATGATCTCCCCAAGGCACCAGTCCGTGAGTCAAGGGCATTTTGCTGGAGAGCAGTCACAGAGTTGAGCTGGGAGCAGGTTCTGAGGCTGCCCTCAGGGCTCCAGGGCTGGGCTTGGCCAAACTGCGCATGTCAGTGCCAGAAGCTTGCAACAGCTCACGGGACTTCCTTGGGGGACGATTTCCAGCACATTGCAGTCAGTATTCTAAGCATATTTCACTTTTTGTAAACCTGTCCCCCTTTCTCTATAAAGTCCAACACTCTCCAAATGACAAAACTTTTCAACTTGTAGTTGTTTTTCAGGTGATTGGTAAAAGCCAGTAGCGGGTAAAGCTTGGGAAATGACACCCTTGGACAGTCACCTTGCTGCCTTAATTTAGGCAACTACTGCTTCTGTAATCCCCCGTGGCCTGCAACATCGAAGGTTTTAGTCAACAGACTGTCTTCTCCCCACTCACAACACACACATGCACACACACACATGTGCATTAGCAACTTCAGTATTCCTCCCTCTTCTTAAAAGAGCCCCACGTTTCTTTGGGAGATTTTCCTTCCCTATTCCATGTGGTCTGCTTGGTATCAGTGACACTGGTGCATTGTCATCCCAAAGATAGTGCCCCAAAGGGTTTGTCCATTACTTCCGGTTACCGGGATGCCCAGAACTGCTTTCCTTCCCATCCTTCTGAATATTCAGTGCTATTTTTTAGCCTGTGAGCTATCCAGGGCCTAATATTAAACTTCTCTTTTGCTTACATTTTTCAGGGTCAATTTATGTTGCTTCTTGAAGGGTCCCTACCAGTAAGATGGCAAACTTCCGGCTTCTCTTCGGGGTGGGGGTGGGGGTCCTCAGTTCCCGCCGGCGCCACTTGAAGCCCAATCACCTCCCTCCCCCCTCCCACTCCCAGCACCTAGCCAACAGCCACCAGCCCCGTAGAAGTGACACCTCAATCAGCTCATGCCCCTTCCTATATAACCCAGCACCTTTCCCTAATAAAGCGGAACTCTCCGGTGAATTGCTGCTATGTGTCGCTCCTTTCCTTTCACTTCTGAACAAAGACACCTGTTGATATGGGAGGGAATACCAGTCTGGGCAGCCTGGACCTTCTCTACCCAGTTTCCTTAAAAGGGATATCACAATCACTTCCCTCAACAGTGTACTGGAATTCCCTTAGGATGAAAAATAGATGACATAGGATATTAAAAGCTTGCTGCAGTTAATAACACCTAATTTGTACAATAGGAATTCAGGTCAGATCAGCAGCAAAACATCTTAATTTGCTATGTGATTTCTCAGATATTTGGTACCATTAAGGTGGCTAGTAGAATACATGGAAGAGTTTTCAGCCTGAGTTTGTGAAGCAAAAAGTGAGTATGCAGGCCTCCTGGTGACTGCCAGCTCCAGCAGGGTGGGTGGTAGGAATTACTATTACTGCAAGCAGGGTGCATAGCCCATTCCGAGGATTGTTGGTGACTCCATTCTAAGAGGAAAGGATGGGGAGCGTAGAAGCTCACAATCAAATGGCATATGATTTTTTTGACTTGGAGACAATTCTGTGATCTACCATTATTAATAGGTAGGAAAAAAATGAAAATGGCATTTATTAAATGTGTAAGTAGTACAAAATATGATAATGTGATTAAGAGGAAGCCCAGAGCAAAATTTAAAATGATCTGGACTGAGTTGGAATTCCTTTGAAAGAAGGAATCTAAGGAAATTAATCATTCATTATTTAGGGAATAAGGAAGATAGCATATTATAATAGAAAGGGTAGGGACTTTGGAGCCAGATGGGCTTGCATGCAAGCCCAGCCGTACTACTATCATGACTACCACCAGCACCACTACCACGATGGTGGATCCTGGCCAGTGGCATTGGTTAGGAATGCTTTTGGGCTGCAAGCAACAGAAACATCATATAAAAGTTCCTAAACCACAAATGGATGTTTTGTTACCTCTCCTAACCAGAGGTCTGGTGGTTCCAATGTATGTCTAATACTTCAGAGACCATGCATGTTAGGGTTTATCTCTGGGCTCTCTATTCTGTGATTGTTGCCTTACCTTACCTCTGTGACCAGAAGTAGAAATCAGTGTTCAGAACACAGATCTGATATTTGAAGGAAAGAGTCCTTTTTGCCCATCTTGGGGCTCCGATAGTTTGTGTGCAAGCTGCTCTGGGGCTGAGGGTGGGGGTTAGTTAGCCACTATAGTGCCAAGAGCTGAAATTGAATGAAATTTACCATAGTTTACCTTTCCCTGTCTTCCTCTGGATGTTGCAAGCCTTCAGTAGACTGCAGAGTACCAAAATAGTTGCATTAGATAGATTCTTTGAGTGCAATTTTTATTTAGGTGAGGAGTCATGTTTCTGGTATTTCCTATTCCACAGTTTTCCTAGAATCTCCTAGGTTGGTGATTTTAACATAATTGTCATAAAGAGGATTTGTATGTCATTTTTTCCCATAGAGATTTATTCTGTCTTCTAGATCACTGTGTATTACTGCTTTGGAAACTGGAGAGTGATGAATTCTAAAAAACAACACTTACAGTGACATGACAGTGTGTGCTCAATAGACATGAATGTTACTATTAAGTGCAATTGTGATTATACTCAGAATTCCCACCTTTGGCCACGGTCTCAATGATTTTATAAGTTTCCCCACACCAGCATTGTAACTATTTGTCCTTATGTAGCAGACATTGTGAAATAGAACAAAAAGAGTCACATAGAATTTAGTTTGAGATTGGAGAGGCTGTATAGGAAAAAGAAAAATGCCCTTCAGATTTTGAGAAAATTAAGACCACCTCCTTTCTCATCCTTCCTCACAAGTTTCCCACCTATTGGGGCAGGTTGGAGTTCAGGAAATAAATCATGCATTTATGTGGACCGAGGAATGTCTGAAAAAGTCTTTGCAGAAGTTTGGGGAATGGTCCTTCTGGCTGTCATAATAATTTCTCCCCTTTTGAAGTATTGTTTCGCCATCCTGCATGTTAGGAAGCCTAGACGCAACAGGAAAATGTTCCTACATAAATGTTCCTACATCCCTTCAAAATAGACTTTCATCTTGTGACAAAAGGAACAAAATGTCTTCCTTTCCTCTCCCACTTCAAAGTCTTCTATCTCAAGAACAAGAGCCTGATATCTTTGCTTTTCCTAACTCCCCTACTCTGACATTTTTTTGCAAACTCCTGGAGTTCTCTTCTGCAATTATCCCATGTGAAGTTATTTATCTCACTTAATAGTCAATTTGGTTTATTCAGGAAGAATGCTCCCCTGAGCTCTGTTGATAATCTATTCCAGTGCTGAGTTACTACTGCAATCTCAAAGTTCCTAAAATACCTTAATTTTTCATGCAGCTGCATTCACCTCTCACTCTGCTTAAAACCCTTCCATGTCTTCCCATTGCTCTTGAGCTAAAGTCCGAAGTCCTTAATATGGCCTTGGAGGCCCTGCGTGATTCTGTCTTTCCAGCCTCATTTTGGGCCTTTGCACACTTCCCCTGCTCGGCCCTTTCACTCTCAGGCCTTTAGTCTATTTCCTCCTCCTGGAACTACCTCATCTTCTACTCCTAAGTGTTTCCTGTTCTTTTTTGCTCTTATCCCTGTTAATTACCAACAAGGGTGATTGCTACTTCCTACAGTAGGAGTGTGTTTAGTTTTGTAAGAAACTGCCAAAATGTCTTCCAAGTGACTGTACCATTTTGCATTCCTACCAGCAATGAATGAGAGTTCCTGTTGATCCACATCCTCCGAACCAGCATTTGGCATGGTCACCAGTGTTGCAACAGACCTCTCAGCTCACAGCTATGACCCTATGGAGGATCCCTAACAGCTCACAGCTATGACCATATGGGAAATCCCGAATAACCAGCTGATGGGTGAGCAAAGACCTGAGCTTGATCCAAGGAGGTGGAGGCTGTGATGTGCAAGCCCACGTCGCAGTCCCACCAGGGGAGTTAACCTGCTCATCAGGAGGAAGCACGGCTCCTGTTACGCAGTGGGGGCAGGGAGAACAACTTGTCACCCAAGTGACTCACTGGGGTGCCTCTTGATGCTCCCTGTCCAGTGACAAATGAGTGCAGCGGCCATAGTCTGATAAAGGCAGGATGACCAGGGGTGAGAGTCCTTGGGGATGACAATATAGGTGATGCCACTGAGTAAGCCAAGACCCAGAAGTACTCTACAAGATGGAGACTCCCATCTACATGGTTGAAGGAGGAGGAGGTGATGAGCATCAGTTCTGACCTGAAACCAGCATCAGTGCCCGGGGCTCACCCTCCTCTTCCAAGTTCCCCTCACAGGAATCTCCACTTGCCCCTCAGTCCACCCTAGAATCCTAGAGCAGATGCTTCCAGAACTTAGAGTAGTGGATCCAAGTGGGATATAGAGCATCCTAGTGTATGCTGTGAGGCACTGCCTAGATCCCCTGTCAGCCCTGAAGGGCTTTAGTCCTCCACCTGCGGGGGGCGCTGTGTGCTCATACCCTCAGCTGTCAGGCCTTTGCAACATTTACCTTGGCCAAAGAGATTTGCCTCGCCCAAGGCCACATGCCTCCTTTCTGCTGCAGCCCACATCCACAGACGGAAGGATAGTGTCATTGAAGAACACTGGTTTCTTAGCGATTGCTGTGTCCTCAAAACACAGGAAATATTTGCACGTGATAGTTTATTAATACATTTCTGTTTATTTGAACTGGAAGCTAGTAAGGAATGAATCTCTGAAGTCTTTAGTTTAATACCAAAGCAAGGCGCCAGCTAGTGGGGCAGGGAGGCCTCCAGGCTTGCAGCTGGCCTTGGGGGCAGGGACAGGTTAAGGCTAATAAGCCCAGTGCTCTCTACCAACAGCCTTCAAACAATTCCCCTCTCCTCTCTGAAACCTTACAGCTCTTGTTGCATATGCTATAAAATGTAATGACTTATTCTCGTTTTATTTGCTCACTCATGTTTCATTTGTGATCATCTTTTTCCATAAAAGCATATAAGCTCTTTAAGAGTAAAGGCCAGTGTTTAAACATCTCTATTTTTCTACAGCAACTGGCATGGTACTAAGAATTTAGAAGGTGCACATTTGCCAATCAGCTGACCTGTAACCCAGCTAATGGGTACAGTTTATACCTCTCATTCCAGGTATGGTGGCGAAGTGGTTTTCACTTTAACTTGCTGTGTATGTATCATGTGGAGAAATGTGCCACAGCTGAAAGGGAGAAAACCAGCACTATTGATCCCAAAGTTGTCATACTTCTCTTAGTCTCTCTCAGTCTCCCTGTTTGAATTTCCTCACAAGGAGTTCAACATTTCTTTGTTCCCTTTCTAGATGTGGAGTTAGTCACCATTAATGTTTTTGTTTGTTTGGTTTATTTAGCAGAACTATCTTCCATGTTCCTAGAATCATGAGATCTTGGCAGAACACACTCAATTTTGGGGTAAAAAAAAAAAAAAGGAAGGGTTTCCTTTTCTATTTGCTTCCCAGGCTTTTGAAATTGATTCCATGCATACTATTTCGTTGTTGTTTTTAAAATCCCTGGTTTCTGCAAATAGGGATAAGACTCAGGGAATTTTTAAGGCAGAACTCTGGCGTTCCCTGTGTTTTCTGGTTGCAAGCTTTTCATTTATAGCCCATTAAAAATTTATATCACCAACCGTGGCCTGACAGTGTGACAATTATACTTTCTTCAGTTTGCTCCATATTTTAAGGCCATTTTCTGCTCATGTAAGATATAATAGAATGAATGCGGTGTGCCTATGACCAAATCTCTAGGTTTGTCAGCTAGGGAAATAATTTTTATCAGTGATTAAATGAAATAAACCAGTTTTACGAGGAAGCAACTAGCATCTACATTTCTGTAAATACCTCAAATGAAAAACAAATACTCTGGACTTTAAAAGATAAAAATCCTTGTTTATCTTCATTTTTTTTTTTTTTGCTGTGTACCTCTGAGAAGACAGGCCTTAGTCTTAAATTTAATTTTACTATATAGTAAGAACTTGGGGATAAAAAAATTCTGGGTTCAAGTCATACTTCTGCTAGATACTCTCTGCTTGTTCTGTTATTGGCTCAATTTGTTATCTGTAAAACCAAAACAAAAAAGACGATATTAAAAGGTTGTGAGAACTGAGTAAAACCTTAAATCATCTGGCACAGAGCAGGAGCTAGGGAAATGTCAGGTGCTTATTTCCTATCCTTCTTTTTAGGGATGCTGTGAAGAAGGAATCAGTAATGGTGATGATAGGATGACATCTGCCTTAGTCCGCTTGGGCTGCTGTAACAAAATACCATAGGCTGAGTGGCTCAAACAACAGACATTTATTTCTCACAGTTCTGGAGGCAGGGAAGGCCAGTCAGTTGCTGGCAAAGGCCCTCTTCCTGGCTTATGCTGTATCCTCCTATGGTCTCTCTTCCTCTTATTATAGGACACTAATCCCATCATGGAGGCCCCATCCTCTCAACCCCATCTAAACCTAAGTGCCTCCCAAAGGCCCTGTCTCTAAACACCATCCCAGTGGGGGGAGATGGCAGCAAGCCACAGTGGGTACAGGAGATGCGATGCTCTGCAGCTGCCCACCAGCAGGTGAGATAGAGATGGCTTCCTGGCAACAATATTCCCCTCCTTCCTTCCACAGATATTCACATTTCAATCAGATTTTAGTTGTAGAAAAATGATAAGAAAAGGGGAAAGTGAAAAAAAACTAGCTGTGATATAACATAGGTAATAGATAGGGTCCCAGCAACTGAAAGTTCACAATGTGAGATGAGACCTAAGTAATTAAGCAGTGAAGAAGAAAGATGTATGAATTAGGGATGGAATGCTGGTGGCAGAAAAGTCAAGGCAACTGTAATTCTAAGTTCACTGTTACAAAGTAGTGTGGTGTGGTTGAAAGTCCACAGAATTGGAAAGGAAAGATATGCTCTCAGCCTGCCATGTAGTAGACTTACGTGACTGCTAAGATGCTCTGTGAAATGAGGTTAACCCTGCTCTACAGGGTTGTTCAAGGGACTGAATGAGATGGAGCATGTGGTACAAGTTAGGATTTTTGGTTGCAGGCAACAGAATCCAGTTCGGGCCACGTTAGGCTGAGAAATAACTTACTGGAGAATGAATAGCCTAGAGAATCTCCATCAGGCCTAGAGACTTTATACAGTCAGCGATGCTTAAGACTGGAAAGAGGATCTGGCCTGTGGGCTGCAGGACTGGCCCCTCTCTCAGTGCTGGGACACTAGAATCCCTTGTGACCACTGCCACCATCCTCACCAGAATGGAATCTGCCTGGTACCTGCTCTTTTATGTCATTGGCTTCCAACGCACAGTCTGAAGCAAGCTATTCTGACGGCAGCACTAAGTCAGGCCAGGCCCTCGCTGCAGAGAAGCCTAGGAAAGAATGTCCGGTGTCTATAGGGAGGAATTCTCCAACCATAAAGGATGTTAAAAAATGCTAGGAGACAGGAAAACCTCCAACAAATTGACTACATATGTGTATGTCTTAGGTTTATGTTTATTTGAGAGCAAGGTCTTCCATTTGTCATTGAGGAGGGCACAGCAGGAGGATGAAGGGGCCCTGGTCACGGCTGTGGGCTGGGGAAACCACTAAACATGGGGCAGCGTTTCTGGAGCCCACTGATAGGGGAAGTTGAATTTGACTCGTGTTGATGGTATTCGTTAACCTCAATGTTAATCTCTGGTGAGAGTCTGGTGAGCTAGCTTTTCAGGGCAAGCAGAGGCAGCCTTCCGATTAAGTCCATTAAATAATTCAGCTTGATTTTATCATCAGCCTAGCCCCTCCTCCCATTCTTTTTGTGAACACTGCAGTATAATTCATAAATGGTGCATTGGTATGTCAGTCTTGTCAGACAAAAATACTCACTTAGAATGCAGGCCCTTCCCCTGTAATGAGCAGCTGGTCAAAAACTTTTCTCCACAAAAAGAAAGAGAAACACCTGACGTCTACCTGTGGTACCTGCTTACAGGAAAAGCAAATCAACTTTTCTTCTCACCCTTTTTGCTGCGTATGAAGAGGTTTCACAAGCTGGCCTGCCTTTGCAGTGAGCAGAGAAAAAAGCACAATTCCCGTGGACATGACCAAGTGAGTTTTCCTTTTTCTCTTATAATTGCTGACTGAAGCAACTGATGGCTTTTGGTTCCTACTTAACCTCATTTTTTTCCTCTACCAGCCCTCTGAACTTCCCCGTGCCCTGTTTGAAAATTCAGGGGTCAGCATAATTCTGCCTGTGGATCTGGAGCCAAAGTAAAGTTTGTGTGGTGAGAGTTGCCACTGTACCCTCAGATCTGGGCTCTGTCTTGGCACCAAGCTGGCATTTGACACGTGTCTCGAACAAATGACAAAGAGGCAGTGTGACCCAACACTGCAATTCCCAGATGCCAGGCTCTCCCAGGGGACAGTGAACTGGGTCACTGTTCCTGAGTTGGACACTTGGAGGAAAGCTTGGATTTGTTTGGAGCCCTAGCAGGTGGGTAATGGCCAAAGCAGGGGAAGGGGATAGAGGGGAAGAAGCTTTACTGGTCGGTGTGAATAAGGCAGCATCTCATGGGTACAGGATAAGCCCCCAAGCCTCTCCGTCAGGCAGACCCAGACAGGCTGACTGGCATCACCGGCTCCTGTCCTGCCAGGCCCCCCACGGACCGCATCTCTCTTCCCTGATTTCCTTGACCTATACGCTGCCACCATGCTCTTTCAAACAAGGTTTCAGCTGCTAACACTAAAAAATGTGCGAGCAGGTGACTGATTCGTGCTTTCCTGGGGTAACTGTGCCGGGTGAGGGGCCCCTCTTGCTGGATTTCCTTTATGAAGAATGGTGAGAATCCTCTCCCAAGCTCTAAAGTTGCTCCTCTGCTCTTCTACATTCTTAGAAGTGCAAAGGGACAGGAAGTCTCTTTATAGTCGTCCTGTGCTCTCTGTGCTCCAAGGGAGCCCAGAAAGCACATGGTGTTGCTTGCAGACCCTTGGGACAGGGTTCTGTTAGACTATTTTTAAACCAGGGCAAGAACATCTGTGAACATATCAGTAGCTGCCGTGCTGTGGCTGACAGCAGATTCATGGAAACAACACGAGGGCTTCCTAAGAAATGCTTCTAAGACTGTTTTCACATTTGAAGGAGAACACGGGCCAGGAAAATAGTAAATGTAGGTTTAGAGGCCCCTCGTCAAATACTCTTGAGAATGACTGGCTTGGTGTGCTAGTTCGTTAATTTTGGTGTGTATCAGACTCACCAGGCTGGCTTGACAAGACACAGACTGCTCACTGGGCCTCATTCCCGGAGTTTCCTATTCATTAGGTCTGGGTTGGGGTCTAAGAATGTGCATTTCTAACAAGTTCCCATTGGACCGGCTGATACTGCTGGCTGGAGGACCACACTTGGAGAACCAGCAGCCTAGTGCATTGTCCCTTCAACCTGCCGTTGGCTACAGAGTGTAACGGGAAGATCCTGGGGCTTGGAACCAGAGAGGCATGAGTTCAAAGCTTGTTCCTATTCCTGATTGCCTGTATGACCTTGAGCAAGCAACTTAACCTTGCTGGAAATTAATTCTCCCATTTGTGTTAGTACATCAGCCTCGGAGGGAATTTATGTAAAGCCCTATGCACAGTGCTTGGCAAATGGCAGGCGTTTGAGAAATGCTGATCTGCCTCACTGATCACTCCTTTTCCCTTCTGCCTTATTTATACCACTTGAAAAGTCATATTACGGGGGAATGCTAGGCTAGATGGATGCTTCCAAATCCTGACTATGCATTAGAACCCCTGGGGAAAGATTAAAATTATACTTGCTCCTGTTTCACTCTTCACTACCTGAATCAGAACCGGTGGGATGAGCCCACACAGCTAGAGACCCTCAGAGCTCCATGGGGGATTCTGAGGTATAGTCCTGCCCATCTGGCTAGTGTTGTTTCTCCCCAGGATTGCCACCCACCTGCTTGGTGTTCTCCTCATGGTGTTCTCATGGTGTTCCTAGTTCCGTCCTGATGGGGGCCTTTGCACAAATCCCTCTCTCTCTTGACTCTTTCCTCGTCTTCTGGCTGCTGAACTCCCATTCTACTCTCTCTTCAGATGGCAGCTCAGTGACCGTGTGTCTCCTCAAGGAAGCTTTGATCATCTGGTGAGGGGTGTCTATCAGAAGCTTTCATAGACATGTGTACAGCTCCTGCTAATTTACACTGGATTCCTATCAGTACCTCTACTCAACTCCAAAGCTCCAGAAGGATGAAGTGCACATCTACTTTTTTCCTTACACCTGTGTAGGTGTGTTTCTTGAATTGTGCTCCCCTAGTATTTTGAACTGCCTTCTTAAATGTGTGCAGTGTTCTTCATTCTTAGTCCTGAGTCTTCAAGAAAGAACCAGAACTCCCTTGCCTATGCGCTCTAAAGTTGCCCAGGCTCTGTCATACTAGCCTGTGTGAGACTGGTTGAGAAGTGACTATGTGAAGAAGCAGGTTCCCTGAGGGATCCATCTGTTGGTCAGGAGGGTGGTGATGGCATCAAACTTTTAGAGGACAGTAGTGATGAAGGTTCTGGCAGCTGATGTTCAGCAACATTGGGACAATCTGTTGTGTTGATGCTTTTCTTGGAGTTGGCATGTGGTTTCATTGGGAATTTTCATGGGTCAGTGGCCTCTGAATCAGATTTTCTGTTCCTCCTGCAGATTTTGGGAGATAGCTGATATGCATTAATTGTTTTTCTGATGAAACTGGCTAGAATGGGGTCATCACTAAGAACCCTGGCAGTTACAGGCTATCCCTGTTGCCAAGCATAGTGCGAAGCATATAGCAGGAGCTCTGTAATAGTTGTGGGATGGAATAATTTAGTAAGTCTTTACTCTGGGTAGACACTATGCATAGGAAGTTATGGGGATTTATTCTCACATATTTTATAATCTCGTCTACTCTGGTGGACTGTATAATCCCTTAAGATATTTACTCTCTCTTTGGGGAGGATTACATTTGTCTGCTTCACCGATATAGGCTTAGCCATATCTTGCCTTGGCCAGTGAAATCTGAGAAGTGATGTGTATCCCTTCTGAACAGAACTTCAAGAGCTTGCATATGATCTGCTGTGTCCTTTTCTTTTTCCTCTCTGCTAAGAGTCAGGCAATATTCAAAAAGGGGGCTGCTCCTGGGAGAACTTCAACATAGAGCAAGATGAAGCTGACCTGCAATGAACATACAGTGTGATGGAGCTGCAAATCTTTGAGTTGTCCTGTTACTTGTTTCCATGGCATAATTTAATCTGTCCTAATGGATATACTCATTTATACATGAAGACACTAAAGACAAATGGTAATTGAAATAGGATTTGAAACCAGGCATTTTTGCCTCAGAGCCCATTGTCCCTTAAGTATATGCTAACCTGGTTTAATCAAGAATGCAAAAGAAAAAATAATCACCAATCATGTATATAATTATAAATGAGAAATTAGAAATAACCCACATTCTAAAGATATTTAAAGCATTATTAAACAGCATCTTACAAGACAATGTGTAAATGTACTTGGAGACTTGGATGAAAGGATAATTTTCTAAGTAACAAAATTAACCTCAGAAGATATAAAGACAGGAAACAGAACAACAGCTGCAAAAGAAATTGAAAAGATTATTAAAGATCCATCCACCCACCTCCATGACTCCTACACCTGCTTTCCCCTTGCTGAAAATGTCAGGCCTGGATTGCTACATGGGGGAATTCTTTAAAATTTTTAAGTAACAGATAATTCCAGGGCTATTTAAACTGTTCCAGAGCATTGAGAAATATACAAAGCTTCCAAATTATTTTTAGAAACCCAAAGTAACATTGTACCAACATTTTACAAAGGTAGCACTAAAAGGGAAACCTAGCATCCAGTCTCACTGGAGAATAAGGATGACAAATCCTAAACTAAGTATTAAAAATATATAATTTAGCAAAACTTTAAAATACAGCAAGTGAAATTCCTTTTTGAAAACTAAGGATGGCTCAGTCCTTGACATATGTTATGATAAATGCCCTATGCTAGTACAGATCAAAGAAAAAGTGTATACTCAATCAATGGCCAAAACCATTTAATTGAGTTCAATGTTAGTTCTGATTTAAAAACACAGACAAATATAAACATACAGGAAAACAATAATAAAAATAGATGGACACTATTTTCACCAAACAATAATAAAAAGTATTTAAAACCCTGAGTCAGCATTGGCTTAGGGTGAAAACAGTAGAAACTTTAAAAGACAAGGGTTCCCACTCTCACTATTTGGAGACATTTTTTGTTACAAATATAGTCTATTACAGTTAGAGAAAAATATGAATTAGAGATTGAATATAGCAAGAAAACTAAGAAAATAAATTGAAAAACTCTTAAAACAATGAAAACTCTTAAAAGTTCTCAAAAATGTATATTTTTACAAAAGTAATAAGGACACACACACACACGGAACATCTATTGCTTCCTAAAATGAAATAAGAGGGACTGAATTTATCTTCCTAACTGATGAAATGTATGAAACAACAATTTTTGAAACAATGAACATCAGGCAGTGAAAGACAAGGATTCCTGGAAGACAGAAATCAAGTAGTATAAATCCTACGATTGCTCCAGCTTTCTGCTTTGAGAGAGTTTCCAGGCTGTAGTAGAGAGTGGGGGATCCAGGCAGAGCTCAGCTGAATGCCTGGGTTGAGGAGACTATTTTTGGAAAGAGATAATTCAGGGAATAGGAGAAATCTATGATTAAAACCTTCAAAAAGTCAAGAGAAGTTACTGCATCGAGACCAACATCCTAGTGAAGGAGCAGTAAAGACAAGAAGGAATTCTTAGGGACTTAAAATAGAAGAAAAGGAAAATGAAGTTGGGAAGATACAGTTGGAGAAATCTTGGATATAGAACAGAGAGACAAAAAAAAAAAAAAAAAACACCTGAAAAGTAGAGAGAAATAATGGCACCTCCCATCCCATTGGGAAGAAATCAATGGAATTTCCATGGGATACAATTCATTTGCATTTCAATGGCAAGAAATATAGAAGATCAATTTATTAGATATAAGAATTCCAAGTCCGGGTGACCGGTCCTAGGCGTTCTCCCATTCCCTCCCACTCCCGGCCTCAGGGACTGCATAACATTCATCAAGGATTTTGTATCCAAGGCCCAAAAGTTTGTTACCTAAGATGATGAATGCTGACATGGATGCAGTTGATGCTGAAAATCAGGTGGAACTGGAGGAAAAAACACGACTTATTAACCAAGTGTTGGAACTCCAACACACACTTGAAGATCTCTCTGCAAGAGTAGATGCAGTTAAGGAAGAAAATCTAAAGCTAAAATCAGAAAACCAAGTTCTTGGACAGTATATAGAAAACCTCATGTCAGCTTCTAGTGTTTTTCAAACAACTGACGCAAAAAGCAAAAGAAAGTAAGGGATTGATAACCCTTGTTTAATGGAATTACTGCTGCTTTTTTCTTTAAAATTTGGATAGGTTCCAAAAGTTAGAGTACTTTTGTTTGTGGCTTCATTGAGTGTTTATGAAGATTATGTCAGATTAGACAAAATTAGAGCATAACAGAAAACTTCCATGAGTTTGTGTATTATGTTAGTCCATGAAAATGTGCAAATGTATTGTAGAGTCTTTATAATTAGAAATGCATATATTTATGAAACTTGAAAATGAATGTTTTACTGAATTTCCTTTGAATTATAAGTTTAACACTGTCATTTATTATAGGCATACTAAGAGATACAAGAAAATAATCACCATGTTGTGAAAAAGTGACCAAAATCATGTACTGAATGCACAGCTTTATGTACCCTGTCCACCATTTTGTGCCTCTTCTCCGTTTGTTTCTTCCTTCCCATTTCCCTTCTCCTAAGGAAAATAATTGTTTCACATTATAAAAGTAATTTCAGTAGTTAATCATCTATGAGAGTCAACTGAACCGTAGTTGTTGAAACTTAACTGAAATACTTTCTCAGTTAGGGCTTATTTGTATTTAGTTGTAAGATAGGATTGTTAGTTTCTCTTCAATCAACTGAAAACAGAGGATATAAAAATTAATTTTTTTTCTTTGAAACTGAATTATGAAATTGAGAAGATTTGTTAAAAACCTTTTTGCACAAAATAAGCCATTTGGTATCTGAAAAGCTCTGGTTGTGTGTGTGTGTGAAACAGAAAATTTTAAGGAAAAATAGAAATAGGATGGAAAAAGTACTTCATATACAGCAATGACCAATTCCAAATGTTTTTACTCCAGATCCGTGTTATTTTTAGCACAAATTAGATCTTTTGAAGAATATGTGTGAAAGTGGGTGAAGTTTGGTTAACTTTATATAAACCATATCTAGATTACAGAGTTTGGTCTCAAGACATATTTGTAATACCCAGCAGATCAACTTTTGCAAAATCCCTTGAGTGTATTAGTATTGAATCCTGAATAAAATAGGAGAGTTTTACATGTAGTCTAATTGATACTTCCTCAGTATTTTATCTTGCTACTTCTCTCAGAATTTTCTGTAAATCCACCTACTTTGCAGAGTTTTAATCATTCTTTAACAATTTAAAAAATTTTAGTTTGTAGGTTCCATTTGGTAAGAAACTTAGTATCAGAAGTAATGCCAAAAAGATCCACTAATGTAGATTTAGGCTACTTTTAATCATGGACTAATCATGTTTTATTGGTGTAAGATTCAATGAATGACTTTAGCTATATGAATATATAATAATAATACTGCAAAATATTGTGTCCCTTTTGTGACCTAACTCATAAACATTTAAGATTGTATTGCAAGTTTGCTTTGCTGTTTAATAAAATACTGTTTCAGAAAAAAAAAAAAAAAAGAATTTCAGAAATAGAAACCAGAAAAACTGAGAGGAGGGAGATTAAAATAATACAGGTAAACATCTTACAGTAGAACAATTTGAGTTTTCTGATAAAATCTACTATGGACCCAGTAGATAAAAGAAAAAAGACTAATACCAATGTGTTTCATCATGAAATATCCATAATCTGGGAGTAAAGAGAAAAATCCAAAAAGTTTCCAGGAGGAAAATGAAATCATTCCCAGAGGAAGGAGACAAGAAAGAGTATTTGTCTTTTCAGGATGAAAAAGGGAAGCAAACAAGACAATGAGGAAGCATATTCACAATTCAAAGGAAATTGTTATTATGTGTGTGGAGGGGGAGTTGAGTTCTATACCCAGCCAAACTATTAAAACAGGGCTAAGAGTACAATAACGATGTATTTCAAGACTGGCAATGTCTTAAAAAATTTATTCCTTGTGAATTGTTTCTCAAATGATACTGTAGGATGTGCAACTCAGAAACAAGTGACTGAACAAAGAAAAAGAAAAACATAGGATTAGAACTATTGAGCTGGAAGAGAAAGTCCCAGGACTACAGTGGAGCGAATAATTCTCAGCAGAAGAGGAGGAAGGATGGCCCAAGTGAAATTTCTTTAGGAAAAAATTGAATTGGTAGATTTTCTGAGGGAAATGACCACTTATAAATAGAGTTCAGTGGGGTTTGCAATTCTTTAGGAGGGCTTGGTAGGAATTATCATCAGTATATTTATCTACTCCTATGTATTAGAAAAGTCTTGCTCTAAATTCTTTTTTCTTTTTAAGTCAGATTAGTTATCCATTCTTATTATACTTTTCCAATGTTGAAGGAATATTTTCCAAATGGTAAAATTATGACTCTGATACAAATATAAAGTGAACACATATGAAAGTTTTTATTTTAGCCATCAGTTAATGAAACCAGTAAAATGTTACAACAGATTGAAAGGAGAATCTATAGAACAGACAGGTAAATAGGCAATAAGTGACACTGCAGTGAATTTCCTAACAAATGCAAAACTGGCACCTCCTATTAGGAGAAATCAATGGAATTTCCATGGGTTGTAATTCATTTACATTTCAATGGCAAAATTCATTTGCATTACTATCAGATTTCTATAATTTTTACAGTTGTAAAGTGGCTCAAAGACAATTAAAGGCACAGATCCTATAGAATCAGATAACGCTGAAAGCTCCACTAGGTAGTGTGTAATATTCCACTGAAAAAACATCCAGTAATTTCTTTTGTCCATTTCAGAGTTTTCTACATTTTTTCCTAACACACCAGTTAAATTTAAAACTGTTTTTATTTAAAAGAACAACAGAGGAAAATATGTGTGTTAGTAACCTTATTAAAATGATTTAAAAAATTGGGCATTTGACCAGATTTGAGCTAGTGAATCTTATAGCAGTGTATTCAAAGTTCAGGAAGAGTTCTAAGAGGGACAAATTTTTGAGATATATTCCTAAGCCTTTATGACAAGAAGCCTTCTGTAATGAATCCTTATTGCATATTCTAAATGTATATGCTAGTACCTGAAGATCATGTATTTCAGTTTATATTGACACCCATCTTTTCCAGAGCAGCCAAATGGTAATAAAAGGAGGGAGAAGATGTTTGCCAAAAAGCTCTGGGAGCAGAGACTAGTTCTTATGCACAGATAACTGTCTGTGAGACACAAAACCCAAGTACAGTGCTTAATACATTTAAGATGGGTATGTAGCCACACATTTGACTTTCATCATGGAATCTGCTTCTTCCATCACTCTTTGCCTTTCATCTGGACTTCAGGATCTGTCCTTGGAGACAAATAAGAATACAGAGTTGATGTATGGGGAGAATGCCTCTTAAAAAGCATCACTCTTTTTGAGTAATGATGATCAAGAATGAGGAAAATTGCTGTGAGACTTGGAGGAGGAGTTATTGTCACTCACATCCCAGTAATAATCAAAGCTGATGGCAATTTGAGACTAAATAGGCTCTTGGGGGTCAGCTACACAAAACTAAATTTAACAATATTCTTATTTGCAGAATGCTAATTTCAACAATAGAGAATGCCCTTCATTCCAGAAAATAGAAAATGCCTGTTTCCTGAATTACTCCCATGAGTGGTTTCTCCTCAAGGAACCAACCTAAAAGATGTTCTACCTTTATACATTCAGAGTCCTTTTACATTTCCACTAGTCCCCTCTACTAAAGACAGTTTAGATTTATGAATCAAGTTAAACAAGGACATATGGTGAAGTCCTTTCTTTATCTAGCTTATTGGGGAGGGGTGTGTATGTGTATAAGGATCTGGAGGTCAAGGGAAGGGACTGAACTTGTGTGAAGATCTTAAAAATGAGGACACCAAGGCAGCTATTCATCTGATTCAAGGTTCTGACTGCAAGCTCGCTCTTTTTGCTATGCCAAACTGCCTTGCTAGGTGTGTGGTGGTTGGACTTGCGCAAGTCTGGTTCCCAGCTATGAATCCTTTGGGAACTCTTCTCCTTGTTCCAAGTTTTGTTTTCTGTGTTGTACATCCTAATCCTCTAGCTGATCACCTTCTGAATCCCTCCTTGTTCCCACTCCCACCCTCCCCTTTTATATCATTCTGTTTGCAATATTCGACTCAGGCCCTGCTCTTGGTATAGCTTTGAACCTCCTCAAACGTCTTCTCTGTCCTCTGACTTGTGGCTCTTAGCATTGACTCTACCTTTCATTTGGCATTTGCATCATGCTTTCTATTACTTGTTACCTCTCCTACAGTTCAGGTCTTAGTTGGATCCTGAACTAGACTGTAGGACCCTAAGGGCATGGATGTTGTCTTAAGCCTCTACTAAGGCCTCTACTTCAAGTATAGGACTTTGCAGAGAGTAGGAGCAAAATAAACACTTGCTGTTACAGTCATGAATGAAACTGCAATCATATCCTTATCTCATTCTCTCCACTGTTAATATGGAAATAACTATTTGTTTCATCAGAATTCCTACAAAAGGGCTAACTTCTGGTAAATAAAAGTTTTCCAAGACATGAATGAGTAATGGAGGTTTAATTTATTCCAATATTCCCAAGAACAACTTCTTTGCTTTTCCACAGGGGGCTGCCTTTTTACTGTTAGGGAAGTATGTAGGGATTTCCGGGCAGGCTACATGGGAAGGTGTTTTATTCAGAGGTGTGTGTACTCCCCTTGTGGAGGAGGCAGCAAGGACCATCTTGCTCAGTCCTGTCACAACTGATGCCACCACCCTTTCTATGCCTCTCTGGCCCTTCCCCTCAGTTTCTTGGTCCCACTTGGTTCTTCCTACCTGCAGTGCTTGCTTCTCTCTGTCCATGCAACGTGAAGCCACGTGGGGCTGGCGTGGTCCCTGCACCCTTGCTACCCCTTTCCAGAGTATTCCAAGAAGAGGAGACTCACAGTTAATCTTGACTTTTCCTCTACATGCCTCCAATAATGACTGGCTTGGCTCAGTCACTTCCTGGGTATTTTCCCACAACAGATACCTTTTGGGTAACTGTAAAACCCAGGTCAGCCTTTGTTAACCAAGACGATCCACTTCATTAACTTTCATTATGTTCCCATTATTTCCAATAAATTTCTTTCCAAAATACGACTTACAAGAGACATAACCACCATCAATTAACTTTTTTTTTCATCTATTTAGTTCCAGGAATTGGATTTCCTCATAGGAGTCATTGCCCAACTTCAGGTCTAAACAATTTAAGGCAAAGCTTTTCAATCTGACATGGGTTTTAAGAGAATAGGTCCCAGTTTTCTCTGCAAATAATCTGAGATACGTGCTCCACACAGCTTTTTTCGCTCCTACAGAAAGGGAAAATTAGTGATTGAACCTCAGGGCCCTTTTCTCTGGGCTCCACTCCCATACCCCCACCCCCTCAATAGCAGCTTTTTAAATTAGGCAGTCATTTGCATTTTACAGTCTCAAACCATTCATAGAAATATCCCATTTTGCCTTCTAAAAGTCAAGTAATAATGTAAGAATACTTTGGTAGTGAAATGATATTCAGAGCTCTGATTTAAATAAGGGGGAGGGAAAGCTGTTAGTTTCAGATCCATCCTTGGGGAGAGGGGTGGGGAGTGCATCTTTAGGAAATTATGGAAGAGAATTGTCTCATTTAGAAATCATTCAAATTTCTTTCTGACATGTCAAGCTTAATATCAATGGTCCATTTTCCTTTTTCTTTGTGCCGCCCTCAGAATTCTTCCTAAGAAGCTAACTTTAATCTGTTTTGTTTCAAGGCTGTATTAGATTAACCTCTTTTTCTTTCCTTTAGGAATGACTGATGAGCAAGCAGAAATTAAATTTGAAATATATTCTTCTCTGTACAGTGGATTTTCTCAGGCCCACTAGAACTTCCTGGCAATATGAATGGGATCTCCTGTAAAGCCTTTATTTTGTGCTGTGTTGTGGTGGCCAGGAAGACAAAATTGTTTTGGGCCACATTTTCAATAAAAATACCGGGTGTTATAAATTTGCTCTTCTGTCCCTGCAGGGTGAGATTTCAATGTTCTTGAAGTCTAGAGTCTTGGAAAGAAGACAAAAAACATTCAAAGTCCTGAGGACAAAGGAATTTGATGGGAAACACTTCTGATACTTGTAGAATTCAGAACTAGAAGGGTCCAACTGTTAGGTAGACATGAACAGCCAGGGAAGGGGGAGACAAGGTTCAAGGAAAAAACTGCCCAAACTCTGCCCAGGTATGGGGTTGCATATAAGACAATAAAGACTTTGCAGGGAGATAACTTCTTTGGCGATTGGAACCAGGCTAAACTGGTCCCAACCTGATCCCAACGTGGTTCCATTGAACAAGACTAAGAACCGCTCAAAACACACTTCATCATAATCTCATTAAAATAAAATTGCAGTTTTGCTCCCTGCCATGGGCTTTTCCATGTGTATTTTTGGGAAAAACAATTCCCAAGAGGAATGGGTGTATAACTAGAGCTGTCAATCAAATGATTCACCCTGTCAATCAAAGATGTGCCTCCTGGCTAGGTCACAAAAAGTAGACTCTTCCTTAAAAGTTTGGGGCCTTTGTCTACCTTGACTCTGGCCCTCTCTTCCCTTGGAGTGCGTTCAAATAAAACTTTTGCTCTGCTTCGCTATCGTGTCTCTATCTTTCAATTATTTGTTGCCGTGGAGACAGGAACCCTGGAGAACAAACTCAACCTGTAGCACAGGTGTATAATTTAAGTCATTCATGCTAAAGATCAGAAAAATGAGATGTGAAACTAGTTAGTGGTGAAGCCCGGCAGTATATTCAGGTCTGGTGACGTTTCACTGTGCACACTTTCTCTAACGCACCCTCCTCTGAGTGCAGGCACTAGAACCTATGATTCAGTTTCCTTCAGCCTGTTCAAAACTTTAATCAATTATTCCCCTCTACATGATGTTCCCTCAAGGGTCCCCCAATACCATAGTACATTGTTTTCTGACCTCCATTTTTAAAAAATTTTCTTTCGCTTTGGTTGCTTTAACTTACTAAAAGCACTGATATATTATTCAGGCAAAGGTCTGAATAAAGAGCAAGGTAGTAGATTTCAAGGTCATGATAAAGATGATGCTGTTGATAATGGTAGCACATGCATCCCCATTGTTCTTTCCTGCATGCGAAGCTCTTCTGATTTCATTTTCTCAGCCTATCATCACAACCCTGGGAGGTAAGTTGGGTTGATACTATTTTTCCCACCTTACATGGAACCAAGTCTTGGATAAGGTAACTGAGGTGCCTGAGGACCCCACTCCAAGGAAGGAGAGGAAACAAGGGCTCACAGATGCATTTTAGGACTCTGGGCTCAGGACTGTACTGCTTCTCTGGAATGCAGCCTGATCAGAGGGCGAGTCAAAAGGTACCTCCCTGCCTGGTAGGACAGGGTGATTAAACTATCAGACAGGTTCTGGATAAACCTAAGGGAAAAACAAATAGTAACAGGTCAGTAAAACTTGGGAAGAGTTCTGTGAAGGAGATTATGTAATCTCTCTCTTAATAGAGGGTTTACCTGAAGCAGCAGGTTCCTAGTTATTCCCTGAAGCCTTTCAAAGTGTGTTTCCACAAGACAATTTGGCAATATGAATCAAAAACATTAAAGACATGACTAATAGTAATCCTGGGCAATTTACTCAGTGTCTTCAACATCAGTTTCTTCATCTGTAAATAATAGGGTTTGAGGGAGAATTAAATGAATAATGTAAGAACCCCAGCACAGAGAGTACATTCAGTAAATATGGCCAGTGTTTAATGAAGTAAAATTTCTATGTGTACAAGGAAATAAGCACAAAGATTTAGCAGTAAAGATGTTCTTAGCTGTGTTTTTATATAAATAATAATGAAAAGTTGAGAACAACCTAATGTCTAGCAATAGGGGATTGGTAGAACAGGGCCTCCTGTTACATCTAGGTGCTTGACTATTAGACAATCATTTAAAAGGTTATAAAATATGTCATTACATGATAAGATGTTTGTGATTCATTGTATTTTAAAGAGCAAGTTAAAATATTGAGGACAGTGTGTTTCTTTTAAAGTGTGTATATATATATATATATATATAATACATATATATATATGAGGTAAAATAGATAAAAATATGCATGGGTTTACAGTACTATGTTAACAATGATTGGGGAGAGATTTTTCTTATTTTTTTATCTGTTTTAAATTTTTAAACCTTTTTTTTCCCAACAATGAACATGACACTCATGTGAAAAAAATATATATATATATATTTTTTAAATTCCAGGTTTTCTTGTCTCCCCTTCTCTTCCTCAGTTTATCCGATCTGTGGTGCAGGGCACTAAGAAGAGATGGCATTCACTAAACCCACAGGAAATAAGTGCTTTCCGAGTACTCACTCCAGGCCAGGTGCTGTCCCGGGCACTGGACTTAGAGGTAAATAGGACGGACAAAGCTGCCCTCAAAGAGCTTCTCTTTGAGAGGAAGACCCCCAAATAAACACATAAGAAACGGGAGTAGAAGGTCATCTAGGCGGGGTGTTCCTGGGGGAGGGACCCCTCCCGGGAGGGACCCCTCCCCCCTCCCAGCCACAAGGGTTCCTGCTCCTCCAAACACGTTGCAGTCTGACATATCACGTTCTTTATTTGGATAAAGGCTGTTTATCTGTTATTAAAGTGCATGATCTCCTTTGCTATCACATGCTGTGTCAATATTGATAACTTAAACCTGAGTATGAGTCATTTCCTGAGAACAGATCATCGGGCCTTGAAGGGTAAAGGGGAGGAAGGGAAAGTACACGGAGGAAAGTACACAACGGGGTGAAGGCGTCTGATTTCAGAACCTGGCCACCTTCGCAAAAGTAGGGACGTGAGGCGGGGGTGGGGCAGGCTGTGGCCTGGCAGGAGACCCCGCAGTGGAGACACTGCAGTGGAGAACGGACATGTGAGTGGGTCAAACTTCCTGCACTTATTTTAAGTTTCCACTGGCTTATCTTGGCCCCAGCAGCTTTTCCATAGATCCGAAGAAAGATGTCACCTTTCCTTCTCCCACTGCTTCCCTTCTGTTGTTCAGAAGTGAGGTCCTCTTTTAAGTGTCGTTTAAATGTTATCTATGCCATTAAGGCTGGATTCTCAGGATTCCCTGACACCACTTTATTAGATGACATTTCTTGGATTAATTTTTACATCGTGTTGTAGTTATAAACGTAGGCACTTCTCTAATAAAAATAGGTGATCACAAAGGACAGGGTTTATGTTTATGGATCTTATATGCTTCAACAACAAATTTAAGCAGATACATAAACAGTTACTGTTCATGCTGGTACAGTTTGGGGTTCCTATCAGGTGCTTGATAAGCATTTATTGAATGAGCAAATAAGTGTAAAAGTTGCTACATATGGTGCCACTCAGCCATCCACCCTGGGATTTCACTCAAGAGCAAGTTACCAAGGCAACAGCCAGACTGGCTCCCCTCCCGTTGCTGTGCTCCATCCTCACCCTCACCTCTGGGCCACAACACTGGGCAAGAGGGGAAGCCTGGGTCCAAAAGTCTTTGAGCTAAGGGGCTGGTGGTTAACTAAGTGGTGGGAAAGACCATCCAGCTACTAATCTCACGGGCTCCAAGGGGCCAATGCCGCCTAACTGTGTGATGATTTTGTACAGATCAAAGGGATCTTTGATTTCTTTAAGGGAAGGGGAGAGTCAGGAGAAAATGGATTATGCTTGTATGGCAAGAAATTTCAAATACCAGTGAGGCGTTTAACAAATGAGCTGAATTTCATACGTTTCAGTTGCATGCCTGTGAGGAGTGTTTTTCTCCCCTACCCAGACACAGTTGTCTTTAAAAGCTCTTGAACTCCAGCAAGCAGAGAGGCTTGAGCTTCTGGTGTGTATATTTATAGACCATTAGAGACCTGAGTGCGATCACAATAATTCCTGGAGCGTATATCCTCACCTCCCATAACCTAAATAAACTTCGCCCAGCAGCGTGGGTTTCCTAATTCCTTCCGCGCCCTGGCCATATCCGCAGCCCTTCATTGCTTCCCTAGCAACTTGACAGCAGGGGGAGTGGGATGGGGAGGCTATAAAAGAAACCACACTAAGGGAAGTGAACTACAGCAAAGCTATGTGGCTGGCAGGATTGGCATAGCGAGAGGATGGAGGGGCTTGGTCTCACATGGACTATTTTTGTATTTCTCATTGTAATGCCTATGTTAGTTCTCATAACGGCACTAGAGGGACAGAGTTGAGCATGGGTAACTTCCAGCTTTTCGAAAGATAGTTCAAAGAAGAACAAAGAGCGAAGAGTGACTTTTTCCTAAATCATGAGCTTTGACCAAACTTCTTTTTAGATACTTTGCATTTTTATTGTTATTTTTTATTTCCAGTAGTCCAGTGGTATGGGCACCAGGCAACATTCGCAGAGGAAGTGCAGTTTATTATGTTGTAAAAGGTCCAGTGATAATATATGGTATTGTGGAGGCTTCCAGTCCTACTCACTGCAATTTCCTTCTACTTGAAGCCGTATTTTATTTCTTCGTTAAGGTCCTTTGTTGTTGTCTTTTAGTTGCCCATCAAGAGTGAATAAATTATAGAACACACACGTATGGAGGATCATGCAACATTTTTCAACAGTTATGCAAAAATAATTTCCTTTAATCATTCAACACAGATTGCGCATGAACTGTGTTCCAGGCACTGATCTAAGTCTTTGGAATACTGAACAAACAGATGAAAACCTTTGCTTACATTCTAGTTGGGGTAGAAACGATGCTAAACACTGTAAATTAAGAAAACTACACTATGTTAGAGGGTGACAACTGCTGTAAGCAAAATAAAGTAGAGGTAAGGGGAGGGAAAATGGGACATAGGATTTTAATTTTAAAACAAGGTTTGGATTTTAATTTTAAAATAGGGTTTTCAGGGTGAACCGCACTGAGAAGATGACATCGGACCAAAGGGAAATGAGGGACAGAGTCATTTTGAAACCCATGCAAAGGCATTCAGACAGAGGAGGCCGACTCTTGCTAAGGCCCTTGGCTGGGGCAGTGCGGCTGATGTGTCTGCAGAGCTTGAGCAGCTGTCTGAGACTCTGGCTGCAGCTCAGAATGCACTAGGAAAGGAGTAGGGGGCGGTGGGGGGCTCCAATGAGACGCTGGTGCAGGGCTGTGGGGAAGGGGAAAGGCTTTGACTTCTAGGCAAATGGGAATGTTTAGAGGACTCAGGTGGAGAAGGGACATATGTCTTTTGTTTTAGAAAAATACTAAAGAGGATGGGAAGGCCGTCTAGGAGTGTACCAGAGTAATCCAGGCCAGCGCTGCTGCTGCTCAGACCCGGGTGGTGACCGTGGGAGGGGTGAGCAGTCAATTCTTGATGTATTATGGAAGTGTTGCTGATAGGCTCCTGGTGGGTTGGATGTGGAATTAAAAATAAAATCTCAATATGATATGCATATGCAGGTTTGCTTGGTTATACTGAAGTATGGTGGATAGAAAACATACTAAACTGTTAATAATAGTTACTTGGAGGGCAGGGAAAGATGGGAGAGGAGGAGAGTTTTGGCTTTATAGGTGTAAGTTTCAACGTTTGGCTTTTGCAAATTGCACTGCTGCTGTTTGCCGTTCAAAAGCAAAAATCAATAGCTTACTGGTACAGAGGTTGTCCCGGATGTTCCTGCATCTTGCCCTCACCTGGATTTAAATATCGGCACAGCTCACTGAGCGACTATCTCTGGCTGTTCCCCAATCCCAAAAGCAAGGCTCTGGGAGTCCAGGACGGTTTCCCCATTTGCCAGACTGCTTGGCACTGCAGGGAATGATGTGTACCCTTTGGCCCCACATATATTAAATACAAGTAAAGAGAAAATATAGCTTCTTTTTCCACATTTTTGCTGCCTCTGGTGGCACTGGGTGGCTCTACAGGAATGCCTCTAGCTTTACGCCTGTGGCTACACAGTTGTTCGATAATGGTGTTATTAGCACAGAAAGAAGAGTGAACCCTGATGCACCCCAGCCTTGAAGCCAACCTTTCCTTCCCTTGAAATATCTTTCTTACTTTTTCTTTTCTCTCTCTTCTTAGCTCTTGCAGGGTCTGAAGCAGAGAGGACAGTCAGGGGAGACAGTGTGGCTTAGTCCTGTGGCTGCCCTCCACAAGCATTCCCGCCTGGCTCACAGAATTACTATCATGGTGAGAGGAAGGCATGGCTGCTAAGGGGCCAGGAGTTATGTAGCCTCTGTTCATCCCATTCCTGAGGGCGAGTGTGGGAAGTCATGGAGGGCCAGGGTGCTATCCACATTCTGCATAAAAATATGTCCAGTGTGCTTCAAAATATCTGTCACTCACACAGAGATGCCTGCGTAGCCTCACCAAGGAGCCTTGGAAGGAACTCTGAAGTATCTGCTGAGAAGGGCTTCCTCTCTCCTGTCTCTCCTAGTGGCAATTCTAGAGAGTAAAGGTCTTTGTCTTCTAGGCCAAGATCTTGGCTTTCTACATTTTTGCATCAAATTTTGCTCTGTGTTCGGCTTATTTTGCTAAATGCAAACTTGAATGAGGCACTCAATCTCACCTCCCATGAGTGCACGATCCTTCAGGGCACAGGGTGCACATCACACCTGGGGGATAGTTCTGGCTTCCATTGTCATCAGGTGTTGACTGGCCTCCATCAGACTTCCGAAACCTTCCAGGTCCCGCCTGATCAATGTCAATTGTCTCATCTTTCAGCGGAGGATTCCCCAGTGAGGTCCCCTTTGACACGCTTGACCCTTTTCCCAAGTAGTCGGAGCTCAGTCTGTGATGAGTTAAAACACTTCCTATTACGATTGTAAATTACTTCTATTTATTTTTGTGTGCCTTTTCAAAAGATGTTCAGTTACTGAGTCTGAAGCAAACTCTTTGAAGTTCTCAAGAGCTGTGTCTTCAGACTTCAGTTTGCAGAGCACACTGGCGTGGCTCGCCTGCAATGCTTTGTTTTCTACACACTAGTTTTTCTACACACTAGTTTTCTTTTCTCTTTTTGTCCTTTTAGTTGTTGCCAAATCCCTAAAAGCAATGTTCCCCCAGCTTCTCCTATGTTTGACAAGCTCCTAATTTCTTCCCTCAGCTCTCTTTTGATGTTACTTCTGTTTTTATTTTTTTCCTTAATTGTAAACATTAGGAGAAACATTCGAAGTGATTCCTTTCCCCATCCATCCTAACTGAGGGCATATTTCCCCTGTACAAAAATAAAGTTAACCTCTATCCTGAAGAGTATGTTCCCTGATTTGAAAGCTCAGGGACCCTCCCACACTGCTTTGGTTTATCCACTGAAGGGCTTTGAACCATGCCCTGGGGCATAATTGATTTTGACTTTGATGTTTTCTCATTAAATAGTCCATTTGTTTATTGACCCAACTCTTCCACTACACATCCCTCTGATTGTTCCAACTTACTGCCTTGGATCTTAGCTCTATAGTTAATCCTTTAGTACTCCAGTTAGTAAAATGGGAATTGTCCCTTATTCAGTGGGAATGTAGAAGATAGGTGCGAATTGGAATGTGTGTTATGATCCTCAGAACAAAGGGCCTGGTAGAGTAGGAGTATCACTATGGTTATTGTAATAAATAATTACAGAAATTTATATCACCAACATGAATAAACATAGCCTCTCTCCTGCTGGCCTTTCGCCTTGTACTTGGAACATTTTGTTGCAGTTTTTTGAGCATCAAATAAATGCACCCTGGAGGATCTAACTTGAATTCTGGCCTTGCCATTAACAAGTGTGAAGTCAGCCAAATCAATCCATCTTATTTACAACCTGGAAGATCCACAGTTCAGAACCCAAAATAATGGAGTTATTAGTGATCTGGTTAAACAGAGCTGAGAGACACAGAGAGAGGGAGAAAGGGAGAAAATTGTACCTGTAGAGAAATACCACCTTTTGAGAGATTTGGGGGCAAATTATACATATATGTTCTATAATATTAGGTAATTGTCAACTCATTACTTCGTTTTTTACAGTGTTGATAAGAACAGCAAGTACAACTGACCCTTGAACAGCAAGGGTTTAGGGGCTCTGACCAGGGTGCAGTCAAAAATCCACATATAACTTTTGACTCCCTGACAACTTAACTAGTAAATAAAGCCTACTATTGATTTTATGGTAGTAAATGATAAAATAGACTAGTAACTACATATATTTTATGCATTCATGACAACTTCTCTTTAATTTTTTCACTGTTTCCAGGCTACATGGCTCATCTGTGAGTTTTTTCAAATTGTCACAAATCTCAAAAAAATTTTCCAATATAGCGATTGAAAAAATCTGCATGTTAGGGATTGGTGCCATTCAAATTCAAGGATCATCTCTAATGGTAAATTTATTTATAATTGTTTCTGAAAATCCATGCAAAGTAATTGTATTGCCAGTGGGTTTCAGCCCTGGGCAAGTTTGCTATGGATTCAATGTGACCAAAGAAAATGACAGCAAAATGTTCTCGGAGTGAAAGGGTTACACCCAACTTTATTCCAGGTGGCAGGTCAGTCACTAAAATCCCCGTTTACTCAGAGCAAGTCTGCAGGCAGCAAGCTGGTCTCTGCCTCTGGGCCCCTCTGTCTGCACAGTTGTCCTGCACAGCCGTCCTCTGGGCCTCTGTCCTCGGCGCTGCCACCACTCCAGCCTCTGCTTTGCTCTCCTGCAGCCTTGCAGCCCTGCCACCATGTGGTGCCCAGAGTGCTGGGCGGAACTCTATATAGAGTCAGCAACCATGTATTGCCCACAGGTGTGCAGTGAGCAGGTCAACCAGGGCCAGGTGAGAATCCTGGCCACAGGAACTCTCATTTTATTCACAGTAATAAATGGAAGAAGATTATTTCTCCAATGTTAGGGACCATGAGGAGTCTAAAATGAAATTTTGAAAAAGCCTATCTTACCTGACACTTTCATAAATTTCTAGCAAATAAAAGTCCTAAGTATAGTGATTAAGAGCATGTGCTCTAAAACCAGAGTGTGTGGGTTCCAAGCCTGGCTACTGCTGCTGCCTGGGTGAGCTTGGTCAAGTTGCTTAATGTCTGTTTCCTCATCTGTAAAATGAGTATGATAATAATAAGTAATTCACAAGGTAGTTGTGAGGTTTTAATAACAACCATCCTTTCTTGAGCATGTCCTTGTTTAACACTTTCTGTTTCTAAGTCCTCAATTTCCATACCACCACCAAGAAGACTGTCCATGTAAGTAAACTAAGCCATGCATATAAAGCCCTCTTGAGACTGTGTCTGGCCATACTAAGACTCAGTCAAGTCTACCTAGTATTTTGTGTCCCCAGAAAGGGTGCAAAGTGAAATCAGCACGCCTTTGCAGCAAAATAAATAATTTAACAGGAGGAAGAATATTTCAGTAGGAGGCAATCTCCATGAATCTTACTTGTTAAGTGAGTTCATTTGAATTTGTCAACAAGCTCCTGCTAAATGAAATCAGCTGGAGAACTATAACTTCAAGCTATAATTAAAGGGCAAATTAAAAACAGTGCCAGCAGGTTAGGTGGTACAGAGAAGCCTCAAAGAGTGCCCTCTACCCTGGCTTTTGCTTCCTGCCTTCCTTAGTGTGACCTCAGAGTGCAGAGGATTAAAATGGTGGAAAAGCAGTGATCCAGGGTTCTGTGGCCAGTGTGTGAAGCAGGTTGGATTGAAAAACAAAATGAAGAAGGGAGATTAAAAACACTGGAGAAGTGATTTTCAAACTTTTATGTGTCAGGGCCCCTATAGTCTTGAAAAATTATGGAGTACCTCAAAGAGCTTTTCTTTATATGGGTTAGATTTAATATGATAGAAATCATATTAACTTTATTGGATATTAAACTGAGAACATTTAAAATATTAATCACTTCAAAGTAATAAAAACCTATTTCTTGATAGCATAAATAATCCCTTTTTTCCCCCTAAAAAATAGCTTTATTTTCTAAAACAAAAGCAGGGAGAATAATGTTACTGTTTTACATTTTTGCAAATCTCTTTAATGTTTGGCCTTTTAGTAAATAGCTAGATTCTTATATCTGCCTCTTCATTTTATCATTTTGGTTAAAAATCTAGCTTCTCACAGATGTATTCAGCTGGAAAAGAGAGACATATTTTAATAGCCTTTCAAGAAATTGTGGATGTTCTTTAAAATACACCAAAATTTGACAGGTGTTTGATTCTTAAGTTCTAGCTGCAATGTGAAATTTCAGACTATGTCAATGAACTTTTTATCTTCTGTACACATGTGAGAAAATGAGGGAGAAAAGGAAAAATCATGTCTTTCCCCTTCCTCTCCCCCCACACCTTCTCCTAATAGTTTTGACCTAAGTAAGACCTGGGAAAGGGGTTCCTAGAACACGCTTTGAGAACCATTGTCCTAGGTAAATAATCTTCCCCCCTTGTCTCTTCCTTTTGGCTCTTGTAAAGACTTGTTTAGGTCATCTCAGAAAAG
Organism: Manis javanica; assembly: GCF_040802235.1. NCBI lineage: Eukaryota > Metazoa > Chordata > Mammalia > Pholidota > Manidae > Manis > Manis javanica. The sequence continues at coordinate 42,172,628 of NC_133171.1, forward strand.
GCAACCTACAAATGGCCTGGACTTGACTTGTGCAGTTCTGTCCGGCTCCCTTCCATGGACTTGTGTACCTTCTTTCCCATGACACCTGACCATCTCCATTCTGTTATTTCCTTTCTCTCACACTTCCTGCTCTCTCAGCTTCAAACTCGCGGCTGCCTTCTCTAACTTCCCTCTCAATACCAAGACATTTCTGTTCAAGCTCATTGCTTAGCTGTACATTCTCTTCACATTTCTAGCTGAAATTTTTAGGGGAAGAACTCCAACTCATCACATATTTGTGCCAGTCACGGCATATTCACTGGCAACACTGTGGATCGCCGACCCCAGGGCCAGGTGCCACCTCTGAGCCACTGGCCATGGGTGGTTGGATGGGGGTCCCCTGGTACAAAGCTTATTTCTTCTGTGTTCTTTCTAAGGTGGCTGAAAATGTACCCTATTATGATTAGACTTGTGCTACTTTTGACACTTTCATGTATCCCAGTATTCTTCAGGGGATTCCCTCTAAGACTCCAACGGACTATGAAGTGTAAGATAGCCCCTGAAACACAGGGGCCCCTGAAACACAGGGGCTACGGAGGCACTTGACTGGATTTGAACCGTCTGGGTCACCTGCTACCTGGGTGATGTTGGCTAAGTTCTTTAACTGCTTAGTGCTAAAATGGAAAGTAAAGATGGTAATGGGACCAACCCTTAGGGTCACTGTAAGGCTAAGTGAGGGGACTGATGTAAAGCACGCGGCATATAATAACCATAAAAGCCTATGCCATCATTAACTTTTCCTCCATTGGAGAAGTGGGGGCAGCTCTGCCGGAGACCAGCCCCTGGGCCAGCTCACTAACAGGCCGCTTTTTCTCTTGCTTGTAGCCTTGACTGATTCAGGCCACCTTTTTTCACAATCACCAGGTTTGGTTATTTGGAAATATGCCACCCTCATCACCCAAACTGCTTTTGTTTTCTTGTCTTTTCTCTCACACATCCTCCCTGATCTTTTCTATTCTCCCACTTCCTTCTCCCTTTCCAGCGTTACCCCTCTTCTCCCTTTGCTTTTTCTTTGCTGGGGTATGTGATAAGCTGCTATAACAAAAAGACCCCAAAATGTTGTGGCTCATGAAAGGGAGAAGAGTGAGTTCGTTTCACATTATTGAACTAGTCCAGAAGCAGCGGCACTGGGAGTCGGCTCCCGGCTGGGCCATCTGAAGACCGTCGCTTTCGTTGGAGTTCTTCCATCGCCTAGGATACAGGGTTCATCTGCGTGCTTGAAACTGTCTCAACTCCATAACCACAGATTCCAGTCCACAGGAAGCAGGGGGAGAGGAGGTGGAGCCAATTCCTTTTCTCAAAATGTATCCTGGAAGTTGGCACTTAGTCATAAATTGACCAAAACTTAGTCATAAATCTGTGCTCAGTTTTAAGGGAATCTGGGCAGGGGAGCTATGCACTCAGCTAGAACCCAGAGGAGATCAGAGTCCTGTTCCTAAAAGGAAGAAGGGGAGAATGGGAGACGATTCTTAGTTTCTGCCACATTAGGTCTGTGAGTGGAACTCACCAGGACACAGAATTTGAGCGTTTAGAGGCACACTCCCACAAATCATGGTAATGGGATGCACCCTCTGTTCCCTCTGACTGACATGCTCCTAACACTCACCTCGTCCTCGTCTGGCCAATTCCTTCTCCTCCTTCAGAGCTCAATCTAGAGATGTCACTTAACTCTGGAGACAGCTCTGCTGCCTCCCAGGGCGTCCCATAGCTCTCAGGACTGTACGCCCAACATCCCTCTTACTGTGCTGTAGCACTCTCCCTGGTCTGTCTACCTCACTTCCCAGGCTGTGGATTGCTTCAGACCTAGAACTTAGTCTTATTCACCATTGTACTCCTGGCACCTGGGATGGCGGGATGGAGAGTGATCGTATAGAGACCGTCACATGTAAAGATCAACAAAGACTAAGCTGAGGCCTGCTGGGTTGCCCAAGTTAGAACTGATAGCAGATGTTCAGGTACTAAATGGCCAGTCCTGTACTAAACACTGTATGTTATGAATCAGTTAATTCTCACAGCAAACATATGAGGAGGGCTCTGCTTTTATTCCCCTTTTATAAATAAGACTAAAGAACAGAGAGGTGAAGAAAAATTCTCCAGGTCATAGGGCATCTTTGACTCCGGCCGTGTGGGACCAGAGTCCATGTTCCCCTCACTGTGTTACTGGCTCCTTGGATAACAGCCCATAATAAGCCACCAATTTTGTACACCCTCGGGACCCCATAAGAAGGGGTTAAATTCAATATCTTGTGCTTTGACAGACATTAAGAACAGATCTTTTAAAAATTTTTCCATAATAGTTGGGACTTCAGGGGGAGCTAAGAGGAGGGATTTGGTGCCTTGAATGAACCCCTGTAATCCTGCTGTCTAACTGTGTGTCTGAGGCCGAGTCACTAGTTCATCCCTGTTTGCAGGGGGTTTCCCCACGTCCAGTACTGAAAGTCCTATGTGCCACACAGTATCTCAGTCCCTGGCAAACTGGGATGGTTGCTGCCCATAGAGTGGGGTTCCTGTGCATGAATCTCAAGTATTGCTGCCACGTGCAGGCCAGGTGGACCCAAGGAGGGAGGCAAAGAGTCAGTGACCTGCCATGGGTTCCCCACCCAGCCCTATACCCTCTTTCTGTGCCTGTTTCCAACTTTCTCACTAATTTTTTCAGGACAAGTGGCCCCTTCCCATAAATTTCCCAGCCCAGGGAGGCCACAGCAAGGCTGGAGTAGACATCGGTCAGTAAGAGAAATCTTGTGATTGCCCCAAAACCCTTTCGTTTTCTGTTCCTTCTATGGAGACTAGAGGAGATAAGGGGTGGGTAAGGCTGGAGATTATTTCACGGAGGAGCAATGATTACCCTTCGGGAATCCACAGCTGAGAGGAAACTCAATTTAATTCATTAAAAAAAATTATTAGGTGAATATCAACATATTCACAAAGTTTTCCTCTGCTCCCTTTATAACTGTGCTAAAACATGCCACCCAGTTACTCCAATTCCTTAGCTTATGCTCAATGGGAAACATCAATGGGAAATTGTACGTTAAATGGTCTCTTTTTGTGACTCTATTTAGTCAAGCCCCAGAGTGATTCATGTGCCTTTGCAACCATAAAACGTCCAGGAATGCCACTTAGTGATTGTGATGTCACCGCACTGCTGAGGTTTGAGTCGTGATCTCTTGTAATCCACTTCAGCACTCATTCTATGTGTTCTCAACTCAAGGCCCTTTAGCCTTAACCTTTGATCTAGAGCTGGGAAGTGGCTGTATCATGGGCCCCAATGGGAGCCTCAGGTTGAATACTTTATTCTTTTTATATTCCACTTCAATAACATTTTTTTCTTATAATGAAATACTTATGTAATTCTTTAATCCAATGACAATCATCAAACAGTCATTGTGAAAACAGTTTATCAAAATTTCAAATCCTTATATATAATATACTGGGTTATTTTTTAAGTAAATGAAACATGTATCAACAATATGCTCCTGAAGAAACCAGCTGAGAAGGAGGAAAATGATGATCACCTGCCACACTGATCTTGGTCCCCCTTCCTCCCAATTCAATACGTTTATCAGGCATTTGAGAGAATTCTTAAGTGATTTGATTATTAATTTGAGAACGACACAAAGCTGGGAAAGATGGTTACTGAGAAGTCTGAACCCAGATTCAAAGTGCTTCAATAAGGTAGATTGGTGGGCATCTAAAATCGATGTAATATAATTTATCAGGGGATAAATTTTGGCCTTTAATTAGACACAAACCAAACCAAACAACAGGAACAACTAAACAAGTATAAAAAAGCAATTTAGTGGCAAAAGACAGAAAAAAAGGCTGTACAAGTCATCTGTGATGGCCACATTGCTGCTGAACAATCCAGTGTGGCATTAGGTTGCATTAAGGTGAAAATGTGGCCAGCACAAGGTGGGTGATAGGTCTGTTCATTTTTTTAGATCATGCTGCAATTAGAGACTTAATAAATTCCAGATGCTACATTTTCAGAGGCACATGGACAAACTAAAATGTATTCCGAGGAGAGTGAGGGTAGAGGCTTTGGGAAACAATCACGCATTGGGCGTGATGGTGTTGGGGTGGTTCTGTTTAGAGAGTAGAGGCTTTGAGGAGGCTTGGGATTAGTTGAGAACTCAGGGTTGTCCTCAGGAGATTAGCTCTCCTATAATCTCCCCTACAATTTCCCTTTACTTTAGAGATTATACTAAAAATGGAAGATGGTTATTCTTTTGTTATACGTACGAACATTGAGCAATTTTTAGTGTTTTCTTGTAGTACCTCTTTCCTATTCTTCTAGCTACCTCCTATGACCAATAATAGCTGATTGATCCTTTCTGGATTCAGAATGAAGATCTAAATGCCCTCTAAAATATCTCCATTCCAAAGGAACCCACGAATCTACTCTATTGTCATCCCCCTGCGCTGAACCTTCCTTGACCCTTGACTTGCTAATTCTATCACACACCGTGCCTCAATTATCCAGGCTCAAAAACCTCAGAGTCACCTTGAACTCATCTCCTTCATCCTTTTGATCTTCTAGGGACTGAAGTCCTGAGGTGCAACTGGATTTTGTCCATCACACAGTGACCTGGTCCAACCCAGGGGTTCTGACCGGAAACTAGCAGTTTCTGTAACGTTCGGCGGCAGTGTATGTCATCAAACACTGCAGTTCAGTGCAAAGCAGAGCTTCTGCACGTCAGAGGGAGGCAGGGGAATAATCTGAGGAAGAGCTCCTTTCTTCTGACTCTGCGTCAGAACGTCCAAGGCTGTCATCTGTGGAAGCGTCATCCTGGAAAGGTCCTGAAGATATTTAAGGGCAGTCAAACTCACAAGCAATGAGTGTATCTCATGCTTTGCCTGTAGCTCCTAAGAGGAAAGGGGATGGCCTGGGTGACCCCTAGAGTCCTTCCCAGTCTGAGATGGAACTGTGTGCCTTGTGAATGCCTGGCATAGAGAACAGCAGCAGATTTCATGGGAAATTGTATCTGGTGGGAATTCGGCAGGAGGCAAAATTATCTTTTTTTTTGCTCTCAGTCTCTGGGTCTCCAGGCTCAGGGCCAGAGTGGTGGGGACTGGGAAATGCAGGGAAGTGTCATGACATGTGTCTGCAGCTCCAATTCTTCAGACTGAGGTTTAGATGATCAGTTTCTAACATCTATGTTGTGAAAACTTTTCCTAGACTAATATTGTGAGTTGAGAGAGTAAGCAGAGGTCACCGTTTACTTCTTTTCTCCCTCTAAGGACCAAGAGCATTTAAAAGATCAGAGAGCTGGACGCAGGGACACCTGAAGGTTTCTCCCTCTTTGTTATAGGTGGTCTACATTGAGTGTCCCAGCCAAGAGGTTATCTTTTCATTAGGCCTGATGAACTTGGGACCAGCTTTCACACCCCCTTGAAAGCCTGCAAGGAGTTCTCAGCTACCAGGAAGCCTGGCAGGATACTGTGGGAGCTGGCTACATGTGTGACCCCCTGTTCCCAGCTCATGTGTCCCAGCTTGTGGTTCTAGGACATAGGGTCAAAGTTGTGGAGTCTGGGGAAATCTGGGTGACATTATAAAATGTGAGCTGCAGCACCATCTTCTTCATCCTGCCCCAGATGATCTGCTCCTGATAGCCACGTGGGGGAACTTCTCCCCACCTGATGTGGGGCATCTTTGGGGCCCCCATTCACTCAGTCTTAACTCCATCGCTAATAGTGTGCTTCTTCTGCCAGGAGGGGCAGATGAACTCTCTGGACCCCTTAGCTCTGGGGAGTCTGGAGAAGCCAGCCAGTCACGTCTGAAGGTTTTGACCATCCATTGTGGAAAGGTCACTCGGTCACAGTTTCTTCTTGGAGGTCCTTCTGATGCCGGGGTTCTTGTTTGCGTAGTCGAAGAATGAATCTCGCAAACAGGGTAGGAGAGTCAGGGCAGAGGCTTTTATTGAGAGACACAGTGGGAGGACAGACAGAGCTCCTGGCGTGAGCCAGGAGGGGACGAGAGAGCCCGTAGTGGTGCATTGTCTAGTGGTTTTATACGCAGTTGAGGATTTTTGGGAACAGTATAAAAGGCTTAGGGGTGTGGACTTGTTAAGTGATCCCTGAATATTAAAAATTAACTTAACACAAGATATTTACTGCTCTGATTTCTCCCTGGGATACCGGCGTCTTGGGCTAGGAGCCGCCTAGACCAGCCCCCAAGGTGGGCTGAGGTATTGTCTGTTTGCTAAAGGGTAAGTTAAGAATTTTACTTCTTAAACTTCCTGGGTGTTAAAATGCAATCTTATCTTTAAGGTGGAATCTTTCCTGCCTTTTATTATGTTGTTTACAGCCAGCTGGGTCTGCATGCTAAATTAGTTGCCCACTTTGCAAAGTCACTTTATCAGATCTGAAGGAGGAAAGACAGCACACAGGCCTGTGCCTTTAGCATGTTAAAGTGAATCTTACACATGATTACAAATGATTAGCATAATAAAAACATGTGCTACTCTTCTTTATCTGGGGGATATTAACTGATCTCACTGAAGAATGACTCTAGAGCTTAATGTTTAACACAGAGTTTTTGGTAGGGAGTTTCCCTGCATGTAGTTACATTGCTCTGACTGCAAACAGCCTTTTTCTCGAGGCCTTCATCGTATTTTGTCTAAGCTCATGGTCCCTGTCTCACTTCCTACAGCTTGCTCTCACGGGACTGGCTGTTCATTGGTGGGAAGTTCCTGGTGGGACTAGAAGTAAAGGGTTGTCTCTGGGATGCTGCTGAGGTTTTCTATCCAGGATTATGGGCTCTGGTTTTTGTGTTTTTGTTTTGTTTTTTTGCCATTTCTACTGCTCAAACCAGCAATTCCTTTAAGACTTTATTTATTATTAGCACTGTTTAGTTCCTAATGGAGAAAAATGCTATTGGTGCCCCATCTGTGATTCCACGCATCCCCACCCAACTTTTTTAAGAAATGGCTTTATTGAGATGTAATAAAAAAATACTGCACCTATTCAATGTATACAATTTGACGGATTTGAACATATGCATATACTTGTGAATCTGTCACCACAACCAAGATAATAACACTTCCATCACCTCCAGAAATTTCCTCCTATAGGGGCTCTAGCTTAGGAGGAGGGCTCCTATGCCAATAGTAACAACAACAATAAGGACAGTAATAGTAATATTTGTTGTGCGCTTGCCTGGGAGGGACAAGGGTGCTAAGTGCTCATCAGGTTACCCCATGTAGTCCTTCGCAAAGACACTGTAATATACTATTATTAGCCTTGATGTCCTGATATAAAAGCTGAGGCTTAGGTAGGGTAAGACACCTTCCTAGAGTCACACAGCTACAATATAACAAAGGGAGGAGGGCCTGAATCCAGGTTATTTTCCCTGTAATAACTATTCTACATTAAAGTGCCCTGTTCTTCTGACCTTGCCTTTGATACTCAGCTATGAACACACCAGCTGTGATGAATCCTCCTACATAAGTGCTTGAAATTTTAAGAGAGAAGAGAGTATAATTTCTCTGAGACATTAAAAAAAATCCATCACCTTAAAATTCAGAGAAGAAAAGGTAGGAAATTCAGCAAAAAGAGAGGAGGGAGGGGAGAGGGTGGGAGGGAGGGGGAAGGAGGAAGGAGGGGGGAGGGAGGGAGGAAGGAGGAAGGAGGGGGGAGGGAGGGAGGGGGAAGGGGAGGGAGGGAAGTTAGGAAAGAAAGAAAGGTCAATACTATACCCCCAATATTTTAAGACTTTCTTTCTTTTCTATTTATGTAAGGTATACTGTTTGAAGGATAGAGATTCAAGCAAAATTATAAAATTTTGGAAGAGTCAAGATAGAACTTAAACAATCTTAAACTACTTGGTAAGTCATTGATATGTGGCCCTTGAGCAACTGTCATTAGCAGCATGGTGAAGGGTAGGTAGAGACAGGAACCAGCAGGACTGGCTATTTATTTTTGTTGCGTGTTTTGCTCAATATCTCTTTTCTGACAAACTTTCACATACTGGTATAGACCTTAATAGAGAGATAATTTAACATCTGATTATCTTCTGTTACTTGTGTTATGAAATTTCTTCTCTAAGACAGAATATTCCATTGCTTAAATTTTCTGCAAATATAAATTGCACCCCCCAAAAATGTTTGAGAGGTCTTTGTTTCCACCACTGTGATAGAAAATAATGCAAGATTCTAAGAAAGCATACAACTTTGTTATCGATCAAAAGATATAATTCAGGATGTAAAACAAAGAAATGTAAAATAAACAATGGAAGGTGTTAATAGGTATCAGAATTGCAAAAAGTGGTTGTGCTAATGTCTCTTCTAGACATTCATTCCTCAGGACTTTTTCTTTGATGGCCCTACCGTGCCTGTTGTTCAAACTGTGGGTCTCAACCACTTAGTAGGTTGTAAAATTAATTGAGTGGATTATGTCTACCATTTAAAAAGTATAATAGAACATATCAAAGTGCACTGCATGTAGGAAAGTTGTGCATTATTCCACGAACACTTTTTTTTTTAGTTACAAACACACATGTACACACAAAGTGTATGTGATGGGTTTCACTGTAAAATGTATTTCTTTTAATGATTCCATCAAATTTCAAAGATGCTCCATTAGCCAAAGTAATCTACAACCTAGATCTTTATTACTACCATTTATTAAATGCCCCACATTTCTCAGGCCCATTAATAATAATGCTTTAAAATTTATTTAGGAGACTACAATGACAGTAGTCCTAGTACGAGTCAGCTGGAAGACTCTTCATAATAGAAACATCTAACGTGTACTGAACACTGTTAACGTGTTTGGGAGTTGTGCTAAATATTTTTCATACATTGTCTAATGTACTTCTCAAAACAACCTTATGAGAAGGCTTCTGTTACTCTTCCTGTTTTTCAGATGATAAAGCTAAGGTTTCAAGAAGTAAGAGTAACTTGCCCCAGGTCACTGAACTAGTAAAACTGAAGCCCGTGCCTGTCTGGTTCAACACAAGCATTTTACCACCATCCCTACAACATTTTTCAGGAACGAATCCCTCATGGAAAACTTTGTGATTTGCTGTTTAATTCTTTTGAAATGTTCCTCAGCTGTAGGATAATTCAACCGCCCCCTTGATCCTTGATAAGGGATGTATCTATGGTTGTGGGTGTGTAAGGTGGGGCAATACGAAGGAAGTTGATTCCTGATCCGATTCTGAAGAACCTATTCCTTCCTCCTCCTCTAGACTCTGTCTTAACTGGCCCGAAGTCATAGATTCCAAGGTATACCCGCCTTCTCCACTCAATACTGGGAATTCTTCTCATTCCTCCCACCAAGAATGAATTTCCTCCCCACCAGAAAACACCACTACCACCACCACACTAGGAATCCTAAATCTGGGAGTCCCTGGGACTAGAGAGAATTTCTCTAGGTCAGAGATCAGCAGAGTTTTCCCACAAAGGACCAGGTAGTAAATATTTCAGGCTTTGTGAACCATATGGTGTCTGTCACAACTTTTCCATTTAACCATTGCAGGGTGAGAACAGTGTGGATACCCTGAACAGATCAGTGTGGCTGGATTCAGCCTATGGGCTGTGGTTTGCCAACCCTTGTTCAAGAGCCTAAAATGATTCTCTCTCATGGACAGTTTTGCTCTTTTTTTTAGTTTTACATTCACCTGAAATACTTTTCGCTGTGTGTCCTCATCCTCCCATATTCAAACAGCCTCCTACCAGCAATTACACAACAAGACCTCGGAAGCTGCAGGGTATGAAGTGTACCTGGGATTTGTTTACAAGATCCTAGTGTCTTTGTAGGTTCACCCATCACTGGGTCGTGGTTTTAGGTGTGTAAGCGCAGGAGGGTCTGTCAGTTCAACTCCAAAAGAAGGACCCCTGTGGGGCTCTGTGTCCTTCAGGAGTTGAGAAGATTCTTCAGCAAATGAGCCCAACATCTTCCTCAAATATTTGGCAGTAAAAATGACCCCACACACCTATGTCACTGGTAAGGTCTATGTTAAATAAGGCCTGGGCTCTCGGAATAGGACATTTCTCTGGACTAGGAAAAAGTTCTCAATCAGAGGGCTGCTGTTTGCATTTTCACTCTGTGACACCATTCCTGTACCTGTCAGTAGTGTTGATCTTGAAAGTAAGGGTACAAAATTGTAGGTAATATGACCTAGTGGTTTTCTAAAATTATGTGTATTTTTATTTGTTCTAGGATTCATCTCTTTCCTCTTTCCTTCCCTCCCTCCTTCTGTTTCTTTCCTTCCTTCTTTCTCTTTTTTTATACAAATAATCTCCTAGTAGTTTGTAAAACAGTGTTTCCTAGGAAGCAAAGGGTCCTTTTCCCACCTCATCAAAGGATAGGTGTGGAAATGTCAGCTAATGTTGAGCAGGGTGAGAAGAGGCTGAGGGGCAGAGACACACGGGGATCGGGATGGTACTGGTGAGAGCTGTGCGTGAGCAAGGTGAGACCCCGCCTCCATCTCCTCTTTGGAATTTTCTAGAACATCTTCAGTCTGATGCATTATGGGATTGAATGTTTATTCTTTGGATACATAAAGAAACAAGTTAGCACAGTGTGAAGACAGCACTCCTCACCACAAGGCAGTCACTATGTGCCTTATTCTCTCTCTCACACACACATACGCACTTACTCATGTATACATTGTACATATTTGTGGGAACATTCTCCTTACATATATATGATAACACCAAAATCTTAACAGTTATTGATTCTTCGTGGTGGGATTACCAATCGTTTTTATTTTTAATGCTTTTGTTTTTGTTGGTATTTTCTCGGCCTTGTATAAGGAACATATATGAATTTTATCTCACCTGCATAATAAAACAAACAGCCCTTTATCAGTTAGTTATCTTAGTATTTATATGGGGAGAGAAGAAAGGGAAAAAAAGGCTTTGAGGACACTGAAGATTTGAGAAGAGCTAACGGGGGAGCTAGAAGGGGAAACTAAGGGTCCCAAACCTCCCCACATTATTTTTACTGAGGACTGGTAGGCTAAGAATGTTAGAAAAGCATAAATATAGCATTGCATTTCCTTCCCAAAATCCCTCCAGGGAAAAGGCGCGCAGTGGGAGTTGATGTGTCTGGCTGACGAGGCGCTTTCCCACGTTCTGTGTTCAAAAAGAGAAAAGGTTGCTTTAAATATTAGATAATAGGGAAATGGATATTTAAAATGAGCTCCTTCTGCATGTTTGATTTACCTTATTTTAAAATACTGTTATCATACTTTCATTTCAGACAGTCTGCTTCTCTAAATCCATCCGGTTCAGTGAACACTTTGTAAATGCCTACACGGGGCTCGCCGCTGTTCAGGAGGATAACAGATCCGAGAGTGAGGCAGCAATCCTACCCTTCAGAGGCACTGTCCAGTACAGTGCATCATCCCAACTGTGGGACAGTCACCCTGGAAAAACACAAATGCCAGAGTCTCACACAGACCACCTGCTCAGAATCTCAGGGGTAAGGTCTGAACATCAGTATTTTTTAAAATCATCCAAAGTGACTCTAATACGCAATGAAGATTGAGAACAACAGTCTAAAAGCAAAGAGAGGCCAGGCAGGTCATTGCAGCTCCACCTGCTGAGTCTGTGAAAAGAACGTGTGTGTTCTGCTGGTCATGGCAGAGGCGGGGGGGTACGGGGAACAATTTTGCCTTGAGAGGGGATGTCCTGTGAAGGAGTCACAAGAAAAGGGACACTTTAGCCAAATCTTAAAAGGCAAGTTGGAGTTTACTAAATCAGACAAAGGAGATGGGACAGGGGGCATTCCATGCAAAGCAACGAGCCAAAGCCGAGGCTGGCGGTAGGAAATGTTGGGCATATGCCCTGGGACTGCATAGGGAGGGGCAGCGGTGTATTCATTTGCTAGGGATGCAGTAACAAAATACCATGCACTGCATGGCTTAAACAGCAGAAATCTATTCTCACGTGCCAGGAGCATGCCGAGTGGGTTAAGGCAGCAGGCGAGGCAAGAAGGAGCCCAGGGGTGTGTTCTAGCCCTCCAGCCCGATGATGTGGGCAAGGAAAGAAAGACTTTCCCAAGGGGAGACTTAGTAAGACCAACCGATGGACCAGGAGGGAGTGGGAAAGGGCGGGGCTGGATCAAAAAGTAATTGAGAAGTGTAAGTGTGAGAAGAGAAGTGGGTCTTTTGTTTGTTTTTTCACGGAAAGGGAGAAGTCCATCTTCCACGAGGAACAATGAGCTCAGTTTCAGGTTTGGTGAGAATGAAATGATAGAAGGCATCCAAACAGAGACGTCAGCAGACCACTAGAGATACTGACCTGTAGCCTGGGACAAGAGTCAGGGCTGGAGATCTAGAGAGGAAGCCAGTCACCATGGGGACAGTTTGTGATCTTCATGGTGCAGAGGCAACCCCAACAATGACAAATTGGGGCCAGAGGGGGGCTCCTCCATCTCACTGTCCTTGCACTCAGGGTGTCTCCTGCCCGCTCAGTGTATAGGGGCTGGTCTGGACAGGGCCAGTTAGGATGGCTGTGGCCACGCAAGGCACAGAGTCCTTTGATATCCCCCGAAGTCACAGTTCACAGTGCGAAAGGGTTGGCAACCAGTGTGCCAGGGCTGGAAGGTGTGCTGTGGGACGATTAGAAGTCTGGGCTGCCATCAAAATCATGGCCATTTAGTTTCCTCTAAAATATATTTCAATATCCTCTTTGAGACAGGGACCATGGATGTAGTCAGAGTAGGGTGAGGGCCTCCGGAGGGGGCAGGGCGGGATATTTGCAGTCAGAGCAATGTAACTACATGCAAGGAAACCCCCTCTGCTAAAACTCTATGTTAAACATTGAGCTCTAGAATCATTTTTCAGTGAAATTAGTTAATGTTCCCCAAGTAAAGAAGAGTAGCACATTTTTTATTATGCTAACCATTTAAAATCATGTGTAAGGTTCACTTTAGCATACTAAAAGGCCCAGCCTATGTGCTGTCTTTCCTCCTTCAGATCTGATGAAGTGATTTTGCAAGCTGGGCAACTAATTTAGCAAGTAAGCCCAGGCATAAACAACACAGTAAAAGGCAGGAAGGATTCCACCTTAAAGATAAGATTGCATTTTAATACCCAAGAAGTTAAGACGTTAGAAATTCTTCACTTACAGTTCAGCGAACAATGCCTCAGCCCACCTTGGGGGCTGAGCAGGTGGCCTTGTTTCATATGCCCCCAGACCAAGATGCTGGTCTTTCAGGGAGAAATCATCAGAGGAAGTTGCTTGTGTTAAGTTAATCCTAAATATTCAGGGACCACCTAACAAGTCCACACCCCTAAGTTTTTTCATGTTCTTGAAAAATCCTCAGTTGCCTATAAAACCCCCTAGACAGCACACCACTATGGACTCTCTTGTCCCCTCCTGGCATGAGCCAGGAGCTCTATTCTCTCACTTTATCTCTAAATAAAAGCCTGTACCTTGCTCTCTTACCTTGATTGTTTGTGAAGCTCATTCTTTGGCTTTGTGAACAAGAACCCCAGCATCATCTTCACCTCCAAGGGAAGGCAACATGGGCTCTGAAGGTATGGGGGCCCCTGCTGGGTACAGAATGACCCCGAAGCTTCCTTGGGAGGGCCCTATAAAAGTTGACTCTCCACTGCTTCTCTCCTTTCCACAAGTGGATCTAGCCTAAAAGCCTGTGCTCCATAATTTGAGCCATTAGGCCAGGAAATCTCCTTGAATGACTATTAGAAAGATTACTGGGTTAGCCCTTAGGAGATCCACGTTCTTATCCTGACTCAGTTTCTGAGACATTTAACAAGTCACTGAACAGCTACTGAGAAGAAACAGCCCCTGCGTCTATTTCTTCATCTGTAGAATGAGAGAGGCGGACTATATGATCTCGAAAGCTCCTTAAAGCTTCAAAATTCCATGATTTTCATGTCCTAACTGGAGCTCGAACCAAGGATATTAAAACCTGTTGTACCTGAAACTGGCAATATGTTTGCAACAATGGAGGGCGAGTTGGCTCTTTCTATGCTTTTCTACCTCCTTTGGCCCAAAGCTGGTTTTCTTCCCTGCTGTCCTCTGTCACCCAATGTTTACTATAATCAACAAAAATTGTTACAGGCAAGCAGTTTTGGCTAGATTGACTTCTCAGCAATTAAACCAAACAGTTGCTCTAAGGATATATTTGCCCTATTTCATCCACTGTGGCACCACAGACAAGCTTCTCCCATGGCAATGGGCCCCAGTGCCAATTCGTGCAGGTAACACACACTCTTTTTTCTTGGCAATGGGGTTTTTCTGTTGTGGCATGAAAGGAAGGCATTGTCAGATTTATTATTATTTTTGAATGAAAATGTTTTGAATCACTTGTTCGATGAACCCTCCTCTAGACCTGGGTGGAGTGATGACTAAGTTAAGAGAGGGCTTTACAGGGCAAGTTATGGCAAAGCAAAGCATTTATTTTTTGAACAGAAAATACCTTGCTTGACCAATTCTAGGGGGGCCAAGGGATAGTCAGTCATTCCACGGGCTGCTGCTTGATTTTTGATTCTTGATATATAAACATGAAATCAGGGCATAATAGACCCATGATGCATTAGAGGAAAGTACAACCTTGAGATGTGAAGTACAAGCACACCTCAGAGATTATTGGGGTTTTGGTTCTAGACCACCATGAGAAGGCAAATACCTCAATAGAGTGAGTCAAATGGGTTTTTTTGTTTCCCACTCATAAAAGTTATGTTTATGCCAAACTGAACTCTATTAAGTGCGTGATAGTGTTATGCCTAAAAAATAAATAAGTAAATAATGCTTTGCTAAAAAACACTGACCATGAGTTGGGCTGTTAGTGAGTCATAATTGCTGATGGAAGACCTTGCTGCTGACTGATCAAGGTGGTGTTTGCTGAAGGTTGTGACAACTTTTTAAAATACAGCAACAATGATGTTTGCTTCATCAATTGCTTCCTTGCATGAGTGGCTTTTTTGTAGCATGCAATGCAGTTTGATAGCATTTTTATCCATGGTAGAACTTCTTTCCAAATTGAAGTTAAACCTCTCAAACTCAGCTACTACTTTATCAACCAGGTTTATGTAATATGCCAAATCCTTTGTTGTCATTTCCACAATTGTTACAGCATCCTCACCAGCAGTAAATTCCATCTCAAGAAACCACTTTCTTTGTCCTTAACATATATCTCCTCATCCATTTTTCAAAAACCACAATATCTGTGAAGTGCAACAAAGCAAAGAGCAATAAAATGAGGTGTGTCTGTAAGGGGCAAGAACATCTTAAAGTTTGGGAATGGTTTCACTTCTCTTTAGCGATTCAGCAGAAACCAAGCTATGAAAGAGATTAGACCTAACTCTGAGCTTGTAGACAACATGCTTTACACATGTATAAAGTTGTAGGAGGAGCATGGGGAAATGATATTTCTGCATTGTGAGGTTAGAAGGAAATTGGAGAATCATCATGCCTACTCCGTGCCCTCAGGCCGGACTGCATGTAAATTTACTAAGTCATGCTAATTGTAGCCAGCACAAGGCCTGGTGGGTATAACTCCCACGGGAGGGGATTTCAAGTAACCTTCACAGTCGTATTTTTTCCTTTATCCATTCTAAATTTCCTTTTCTCTAATAATGGCTGCATAGTCTCGAAAAAGTAACAAGTATTTGAAAAGCTAGATCTAATCATTCATCAGACTTTTTACTTAAATAGCCCACATTTCTTAATCTTTTCTTCAAATCCTTGAAAATATTTTTTGATAACTGATGAATGATTAGTTTGTTGCTAGTTTCTAGAACTTGCTCATTTCATGACATCTCTCAAATTGTGAAGATAAGTGCCAGCGTAACTCAGGGCAGAAACATACACTTGTATAAAAGCCATGAGTGACCCCTTACCTCCCCAGAGAAAGGTTTTTTTTTGTTTTTGTAATTTCACCTTTAGGAGCAAGCATCTTGACAACTGAAAGCCATTATCAGCAATGGAGGTGACAGAGAAGCTGCCAGGAGCAGAGACAATAGACCCATTAAATGCATCAGGTTGGGACCAGTTATAAAAGGACCAAGTAGCGCCATGCATCTTCTTGGCTCCTAGGCAGTCAATGGGTTTAAAATACCTTAAAAATCAATAATTGATTTTCATAATGGTGCCCATGGGTCACTTAGAAAAGATGCTGTTCACAGAGGGCATGAGTATCATCCATTGAAAGAGTTGGATACGTGTTTCCTCTAGAATGCATTCCAATCAAAATTTATTCGAGTAAATTTAGCCTTGGCATAAAAGAGGCCAATTAGCTAGAAATTCTACTGATGTGTATTGTCAGACAAATCCAAGTCAAGAAATTTTTCTGTTAGCAACTCCCCAAAATAAGAAAAGTATGGAAAAAAGGAAAGGGACAAGTCCCCTTAGGCACTTAGCAATAGTTAAGGATATGAGCACTTATTTTGCATAGAAATTCATTTTGAACACTCAATTTGAAGTCACACAGAAATCTCTGGGTTAAAAATAGCACCGTAAGTACTCTGATTGTGTGTACTAGTATGGAGTAGGGTAAGTTAAAATTGGGTTCAGCTCCAAAGTATCTCCCCAAGGCCTTGATTGATGTCTTCAGTAGCTTCCTGGCTTTTAGCATAAAGTCTAGTGTCATGTACATCAGGCGCTGAAGGACAGAGGGGGGAAAATTCCAGGAAAACCACTAGTTTGAAATTGTACCTATATTCAGCATCTTATTCAGCTTTGATGATGAGTTCACCTTTCTCTGTTAGGATCACTTTTTGTCTGTTTAGATCTTAATCACTTCTAGAGCTCAGGTCATACCCTCCTTGAGGTCACAGACTGAACTAATCTAAGCCCTGAAAGTTCTGCAAATGTTCTTAATAAATTACCACTCAACATGCACTTAACAAATACTTAAGGAGTGCCGGCTATGTGCCAGGCAATGTTCTAGACCTGAAAGAAACAGACCAAAATTCCTACCTTGACAGAGATCACCTTTCTGGAGAATATATATAGGTTCTGTGTGTGCTGTATTTTTTTCTTTTTATAACCAAAATGAAATCAAAGAGAGTGAAATGTGAAGCAAGAACAAAAAACACTGATGAGGAGAGCGCGCTGAGCTGCATAGAGGCCTCCGCAGTGAACTCTTCCCCCATCTGCCGCGCAGCAGGATTAGCAGGCAAGCTGTTAGAAATACCGAGTGGGGGGGGGGGGGGCTCATCCCAGATGCCTCTGAATTAGGACTGCAGGGCTGAGGTCCGGGAATTCATGTTTTCATAAAGCTTCGCAGGTGATTCTGATGTGGTCAGTACAGAATTGTTCCCAAACTTAGGTTCAGAAATCACTGAGCTAGATGTTCTCTTGGTGTCCGTATCTGTCAGCATTCCAGCTGGAAGCAAAAGGCATGTGCAGTTGGATAAACTGAGGAGATTTTACAAAAGGGTGATTTACAAAAGTGTGGTCAGGCAGTTGGGAAACTCCAAAGGGTGGTACAGAACTCTGGGCTGGTTGCAGGGGGCAACTGTAACATCTTGGAGTCTAAAGGAGTGAGAGGAGCAAGAAACCTGGAGCATAGAAGGCTGGGTACAGAGGGCCTCTGGGCAGGAGCTGCGAACTTCAGTTGAGAAGAGCAGCCAGCTGGTTTGAGCCAAAGCTAGCTGGAATTCAGAGGGCCAGGAAGTCCACTGATGGGCGCCAAGCAGGCCATCCTCCAAGGGCCCAAAGGATGGAGAAGAAGGTGGAGGGTGAAACTGGACAAATGAAACTACTTTCAGCTGTGGGGACATCTGAATATATAATGGTACCCCAAATCCATCTAACACTGAATTCCTCACATTGTATGGCAAAGTTGTTTTCATGAGCAGTCTAACTTGTAGCCCCTTATTAACTCTGCTTGGTACCCTGGAGACAATAAAATGCTAGGTTTTTGTTCTTTCTTTAGTTTTTTGTTAATAGTCAATATTTATTGAGTAATCTCTATATTGCACCTACTATGATACTTTTATTTTAGATTATAGAACACTGCTTTGAAGTAGGAATTACTATTTTACAGAAAAAGAAGTTAATGCACAGTGTGGGTAAAATAATTTACCTGGGTCACACAGTGTATGAACATAAAGCCATGATTTGAGGTCAGATCTATCTTATGTCAATTCTTTTGCTATTCACCTTTATGCTCTTTTGCTAAGCCTCTCCAGGAAAATGTGTAAAACCCAGTGACTCTCAGTAACTTAGAAGGCTATGTTCCAGGCAATTTTGTCAAGAACAAGAAACCACAGTTTCTTGTATTATTGAATACAGTTTCATAGTCACTCATTACTTATCAATATTTGTGTTTGTTAAATATTACACATCTCTCCATTCATACTCAGGAAGCAGCTTGGGCCTTGTGGATTGACTGTTTAAGATTTTTGCATTCATGGTTCGGGGTTCAAGCACTAGGTTAGTATATTTGCTATGTACTTTGCTGGTGTTTATGTGTTCAGAACAGAGCTAGGATGACCAACTATCCCAGTGTGCCCTGGACTGAGGGGTAGGACATGGAACTTGTAGTGCTAAAACTGGGACAGTCCAGACAAACCTGGGTGGTTGGTAAATGCCAAGTTTTTTTTTTAAGGTATCATTGATATACAATCTTATGAATGTTTCACATGAACAATATTGTGGTTACAACATTCACCCATATTATCAACTCCCCCCCAACACACCCCATTGCAGTCACTGTCCATCAACATAGTAAGATGCTGTAGAGTCATGACTTGTCTTTGTGCTGTACTGCCTTCCCTGTGACCTACCTGAATTGTGATTGCAAATTATAGTGCCCCTTAATCTCCTTCTCCCTCCCCAACCCATTCCCTTTGGTAACCTCTAATCCCTTCTTGGAGTTCGTGAGTCTGCTGCTGTTTTGCTCCTTCAGTTTTGCTTTGTTGTTATACTCCACAAATGAGGGAAATCATTTGGTACTTATCTTTCTCCACCTGGCTTGTTTCACTGAGCATAATACCCTCTAGCTCCATCCATGTTGTTACAAATGGTAGGATTTGTTTTCTTCTTATGGCTGAATAATATTCCATTGTATATATGTACCACATCTTCTTTATCCATTCATCTACTGATGGACACTGGGTTGCTTCCATGTCTTGGCTATTTAAATAGTACTGTGATAAACATAGGGGTGTATATGTCTTTTTGAATCTGTGATTTTGATTTCTTCAGGTAAATACCTAGGAGTGGAATTCCTAGGTCAAATGGTATTTCTATTTTTAGTTTTTTGAGGAACCTCCATATTGCTTTCCACAATGGTTGGACTAATTTACATTCCCAACAGTGTAGGAGGCTTCCCTTTCTCCACATCCTTGCCAGCATTTGTTGTTTCTTGCCTTTTGGATGCTGGCCATCCTGACTGGTGTGAGGTGATATCTCATTGTGGTTGTAATTTGCATTTCCCTGATGATTAGTGATGTGGAGCGTCTTTTCATGTGCCTGTCGGCCATCTGAATTTCTTCTTTGGAGAAATATCTGTTCAGATCATCTGCCCATTTTTTAGTAGTGTTATTTGCTATCTGGGTGTTGAGGCATGTAAGCTCTTTATATATTTTGGATGTTAACCCCTTGTCAAATATGTCATTTCTGAATATATTCTCCCATACTCTAGAATGCCTTTTTGTTCTGATGATGGTGTCTTTTGCTGTACAGAAGCATTTTAGTTTGATGTAGTCCCATTTGTTCATTTTTGGTTTTGTTTCTCTTGCTTGAGGAGATGCATTCAGGAAAAAGTTGCTCTTGTTTCTATTCAAGAGATTTTTCCCTATGTTTTCTTTAAAGAGTTTTATGGTTTCCTGAGTTACATTCATGTCTTTGATCCATTTTGAGTTTATTTTTGTGTATGGGGATAGACAGTAATCCAGTTTTTCATTCTCTTGCATGTAGCTGTCCAGTTTTGCCAACACCAGTTGGAGAGGCTACCATTTCCCCATTGTATGTCCATGGCTCCTTCATAGTATATTAATTGACCATATATGCGTGGGTTTATATCTGTGCTCTCTAGTCTGTTCCATTGGTTTATGTGTCTGTTCTTGTGCTAGGACCAAATTGTCCTGATTACTGTGGCTTTGTAGTAGAGCTTGAAGTTGGGGAGCATAATCCCCCCTGCTTTATTCTTCCTTCTCAGGATTGCTTTGGCTATTCAGGGTCTTTTGTGGTTCCATATGAATTTTAGAACTCTTTGTTCTAGTTCATTGCAAATGCCAGTTTTTTTTTAAAAGATAGCTTCAGTTTCATAATGAGAACCTCAGAATAAATTCTAAAAACACATTTTAAAAAAATTTAGAAAGTCTAATTTTCTTCCCATTTTCCTTCTGTTTAGGCTCTGGTTAGATCCATCCCTACAGTATCCTAAGTCTGGTTTCTGGCCCTTCCTGAAGGCGAGGAAGCCAAGGCACACAAGCTGCATGATAGGATAGGGACAGGGAATTCAAAGAAGGTTCAGCCCAGACATGTTCTCTTGGCAGCCAAAGATGGCAAGTGATGAAGGATGGGGATCATCCTCAATATAGCCCAGACCTCTACCTCTTCCAGTTTCAGTCCTGGACATGTGATGTGACACTTGGCTCCAAATGCATGCAGCTTATTGCACGATGTTGTCATTGCTTATTTATCGCTTGTCTCCCTTGGTGGACAGAAAGATCATTGAGGACAAGGACCCAGCAGTTTCAGGATTTAGAACTGGGCCCGTTCCATGGCAGCAGCTCAGTGACTTTTTGGGGAGCATCCAGGATATGAGGGAGAAACACTGCTCAAGGTTTGTTTCTGAACTTCCTCTGCTCATCATGAAACTTGGCTTGGGTATTATTCTTGAAACATATAAGGCACTTGAGGTGGGCATGGGAGAGCAGGCTGTCTCACGCTATGGGATAATTACCTGCTAAGTAAATTTCCAATCCCTGTTGTTCTGTCCTGGAGACTCTATTCCCCCCAACTCCACAGAGTCAGGGAGGAAAAAGAAGACAGCTCCAGGCCTGTAGGTTAGCTGACTTTCTGGTCCTCAAGTGGCCTTCACACTTCTTTGGTGTTTAGGGAATGCCAGACAGGTGGACAAAAGTTTACTTTTTAAGGAGGCAAAGATTGGGTTCAAGTAAGTGACTGAGGTTTCTGTAGGAAAACCATCGTGTGTGGCATTATTAAAGGTTGAAAGAAGGATAGCGGGTGAGGAACTGAAACTTATAAAGCACTTGTGTGATGGCACAGTGATAGTGTTTTACATGTCTGAATGAATTTATTCCATGCCCAAATATTATGAGATTATCATTTCCATTTACAGGTAAGGCTGAGATGTGGTCACAGATCCCACCCCAAGTCAGAGAGCTAGTAAGAGACAGGGAGAAGATCTGAACCCAGGTCTGGTAAACTCTCAAACCTCCTTCCCTGTTTGCTCCCACTATCCGGAAGCCTCACAGGTGCCTCCTGGTGGCACCAAAAATCTCTGCACTGGCTCCTGAGCCACCAGGTTTCTTCCATTTTCTGATATTTCTCAGTTACTAAACATGACCAGGAAATGTTCAGTTATTTCCCGAGAAAACCTACTAGATGCATGGAGCTAATAGCGGGCAGGTGAGGAAACCTCTCAAAGGAGGAGGTGAAAAGTAGCAGACACCATGGCTTTGGGACATTTCCTTAAATTGCTTGGGTGAAGATACCCCATTTATAAGTGCTGATACAGTCTTTGCTTCAATTTCACCAGTATCAATTATTCACAGAGAATTAACAACTGCTGAGGATCTGTCCTGCCTACAGGGTGAATGGCCAGCCTTCTGCAGGGCCCTGCTTTGGTGTTTGTGTTTGGTCTTCTGAAGATCAGTGCCCTCTGGAGGTTGAAGTCAGCAAGCAAATGCAGGAGGAAAAAAAAGGACACCGTTTTCTGCCCCTGCTCCTTCTTATTTAAGTTCCTGCCTCAAAAAACATTAGAACAAAGGCTAGGGGACTTTGGAGAAATATTTTTTTTCTAGCGTGACCCTGGGTGTGAAATATCATGGAACCACTGAGCTACTAGTAGTGATGAGGAAATCAAGTGGAGCCTCCAATCCACCTGCAAGCTGCTGGTTCATTACCCCTGATGGAGCTTCCAGTGTGTTCTGTCTTGCTTACTTGTTACAAGCTAATGGGGCCTGGTATTAACCTTCACCAAGGGGGTGAGATTCCCAGTGAAAAGGCAGTACTGCTGCACATGGAAGACTCAGTCACTGGCTGTATTTTCTTTGTTAAAATGTAAGAGGGCCCAGAGAGCACATCTAGACGAGCTCTATGGCTTTCTGTCTGGAAGTCCTAATCAGTGGTGGCAAGACCTGGGGAGAAACTGCCTAACTCTTCTTGAGCACCTGCTCTTCACCAGGCCCACCTTTAACTCACTGATTCCCTTAAGAAGAAGGATGTTATCCTTTGGTTCTTTTAAACCCCTTTTTTGAATTTATTTCTAAAGGATTCACTTGTCCCTTAAATAGGATGGCTCATAGCAGGAAGAACTGCTTTAGGTGAGAGCCAGCAGCCACGAAAGGAAGTGGTATAGCACAGTCCCAACAGAGTAAGCCCAGTGGATCTTGAGCCTGTGGTTAGGGCTGAGGGGCAGGAGGAAGATTCCCCATCTCTAAGCCACCTGCTTTTTCTTCCCAATGAGAGTGATTTAGGAAGTTCAGATATACCATCAGGTCCAGGAAGCCTTTGCTACAAGTCTGGCCCTGACTTAGACACCCACTTGGAAAGCAAGGCTTTGACTGTGTTCCTAAGACTCAGAAACCATCTTGCAGCCACAGTTCTGATGAGTAGATCTGCCTTTTTCCTGTGGCTGAGGCCCTGACTGGGTAACTGAAACAGATAGTTGGTGTCCCCATCCACATCCTCTCGACCCATCCATACAATTTCTGAGTTTACTAGTTCAACTTGCAGCCACCAGCACCTAGTCCACTTTCCCTGCTGGCCTTCTCTGGAGGCAGGAAACCACTCTGACCATGTGTAGAGAACCAGAAGTGCCAGGAAGGTGATGCCTACTTTTCTAGTAGCCTTCAACCAATAACTGGAGGAAATCCAATGTATAGAATGTAAGGACAACGTGAAACTCAGTACATCTGTAAGATTATGCTTCAGGGCAGTGCTTAGAAGTCTTTCTCCTTTAGAATGCCCACAAGTATTTTAAAGGCTAAGATTGGGCCTTTATTGTTACTCCCAATCCAGCGCCAATTTCAGGCAATAATTCTCTCAGAATCACTGGTGTGGTTCTGGGCAAGATGGTACAACATTCATTGGATCTAGTGCTCAGTGGGCTTAGCCCACTATCATCCCCTCCATTCAGTCCTGGTACCTCAGAACAGGGTCTGTATTAGTTAGCTCTTGCTGCATAACAAATTACTCCAAAGTTAGTGCCATAAAACAATAATAATTTATTGTTTCTGCCAGTTAGTATGTATCAGAAATTTAGGTGGCAGCTCAGGGTCGGTCATGAAGTTTAATCAGATGTTGGCCAGGGTTGCAGTCAGTGGAAGCTTGACTGGGGCTGAGGATCAACTTCCAGGTTTGCTTACTTACATGCTGGGCTAGAGGTGAGACGCCCCAGCTGCTCTCCCTGTGAACCTCTCTGCCAAGCTGCATGAGTGTTTTTATGACACAGCAGCTTACTTACCCTGGAGTGAGCAATCCGAGAGGCCAAGGTGGAAGCTACAATGCCTTTTCTGACCTAGCCTGTGAAACCACAGACTGTCACTTCTGCTCTATTCTGTTGGTCGCACAAATCAGTACTGATTCAGTGTGGAGGGCGATGCCACAAGGGCATGACTAGCAGGAGGTGAGGATCACTAGGGGCATTGTGGAGGCTGGCTTCCTTGGGATTTTAGGGAAAAGTTCATTCCATAGAAGGTTTTAGGTGAGAAATGCATGGAACAACAACAGATTCAAATTACATTGGGAAGCACCTACTGACCAGACACTAGAGATGTTTAAAATGTTTTTCTTATTTTGTAGTTTGCCATAATGCTGTCTATGACAGTGGGTATAATCAAAATGGGTAAGATATTCTACAACCCACAGTAGAGGTGGAAACTTCTCAGAAAGGCATATATCAAGTCACACTTGAGAAAAACAGAGTTTTGCTTCTGATGAGGAAGAGCCACCTCTCAGACAACTGGCTTTCATCTAAAACCCTAAAATCCATGAATTCTCCAAGATGTAAGTCAGAACCTTGAACCCAAGAGTCAGGCCAGGGCAAGGTCTGGGTATAGCCACCTACAGGCATTTTCTGGGTCAGGATGTGGCTACACAGTGGAGCCCTTTGTTGTATGCTGGGCAGAAGGAACCCACTAGTCTGACTGCCTCAAGGCTTATTTCCTGACCGGGAAGGTTCTACCACCTGGTGGACAGTTCTTTTCAAAACAAACAAGCCTAATGCCTCCAAGCCTTGCCCTGAATGCTAGGAAACAGAGATGAACCCTGGGTTCATCATCAGTAGCATCAAATACCACTGCTCCTGAGAATTTTTTATGTTCATTAAGTTCCTGCTACCAGAGATTACGTTCCCACTTCAAGAATGGGGGGGAGTACCCCCCAAAACCTGAGGAGGCAGCATGGAAAGAAAACAGGGGAAATGAAATGGCAGCAGCTGACATACGTAGCATTATTTCTTAGTCATGGACAGAGCCTGAGAACGCCATTCTTACCTTATGGAAAGTAGTCCTTGTAGCCAACATCCCCCCACCTAAAGTAAAAAACAAAAAACAGTAGTCTGGCATGTTTGCTTCATGATATAATCTGTTAAGTTACCTTTTAGCATTCTTACAATGACTTTCTGAGGCTGTTATTATTTGGCTCTGGCCACCCCAACTAACATGGCAAATTCTCCCTCTTTCCCTATTCTGCTCTATTTATTTATTTTTCCATAGAGCTTATTACTACCTGATATTACATTCTGTCTCTACATACTTGTTTATTTTCTCATTACCTATTGCCCATCTAAAAGGTAAGAGCCATGAAAACAGGGATTTGGTCTAATTTCCTCTTTGGCATATTTGCAGAGTCTAGTAAATGTTTCACAAATAATTGCTGAAAAATAACTTTGCATTTAGCCACCTCTGAGAAGTTGAATGACTTCCTGCAAACCTTTGAGTCTAAAGTTAATCCACTTTTCATTTTGTGGTCCTCTCTGTTTTCTGTATCAGGAGCCCAGATTTTAGGACACTGAAGTCACAAGGTTGCAAAGCTGGATAACAGAAGAGCTCATGCTAGGACCCAGATCTTCTGGTATTTAGTCAGTCAGGATTGTTTTGGCTGACAAGCCAGGAATTCTGCCCCACTACATAAAGCTAATGCTCAGGTTAGAAAGCATCCTCTTGGTTTCCACTGTGGCTCACTGGCTTCTGGGTTAGTTCATGTGCCTGTAATTAAACTTCAGGTGCAACTCAGCATTGTTATATTCCACCCCTACTGCCCACTCCTATCATCCCGCAGCCTATAAGGAAATAGCTTGAAAGCAGTTACAATGGCTGTTCAGATGTCTTTACCTAAGTTTCTACATGGGAAGAGCTTATTTCTAAAGCTCTGAGTAAACTGTGAACCAGTACAGGGGTTGGAAGTTCAGAATAGATCTCATTTGTCTTGTTTGTATATTTTCAGGGTCATCTGACAATTCCTTGTCCATCTTCTGCTTAACCTAAGTCTTCTTGTTTGCCTACCACCTGACTCTCTTCTTTGCCCTTCAGCCTTTGTCTCTCCTGAGAGCTGAGCGGAGCTGTCCCGCCCAGTCGACGCCCAGGAGCTTTGGTTGCCAAGTTGGGAAAGCCACAGCAATCGGTCCCTTATGGCCATTTGCTTGTAGAGTCAAGAAGAACCAAAATACATCAGCAGGGAGTTGACCCTCCCAAGCAAACAGATTGGCCCAGCTTTCATCTGTGCAACAGCTTGGTTTTTTGGAGGAGGCTGATTCTACGGAGAAGAAACACATGTTTACACCCAGGCTTCTCTGTTCCTTGTGTTCTTCCTGAAAACAGTGTGGGAACCCACGGGCATTTAGCACTCATTTGCGGGGTTTGTTACACATGACCTGCCTTGCCCCCCACTGCCGGGTGAGCTGCCTTTCCAAGCCATCCTCTGCTTGGCACCTAAGAAATAGACAGAAACAGCCCTGACTGGTAAGCTACTTGAGAACAGCAGTAACAAGGCAGAAAATAAATGAGCGATTGTTTGTTCCCTGAATACATTGCATCATGTAATTGCACAGTGTAAATTTCCTCAATGATCCATCATATTTCCATGTTATTTTTTTTCTTTGGAAAGAGAGTATAAAGGAAAAAGAATCGATGGAAAGGGATCATGAGTCTTAGCATGTGGGTTCGAATCCCAGATCTGCCATTTACTGACAGCACTTGAGTGCCTTGGCCAACTTTTCAAAATCTCTTTTGTGTGTGTGTGTGTTCATCTGTAAAAATCAGGTACAATCGCGATTATCTTGCAGGGTTGTTGTTTATGTTTGCATAATGTGAGTGTAGAAACTGACAGTGCCTAGCAGGAAGCATGGCAGTGAGTAGTACTATTATTATTGTTACTTGTTAAGTATCTACAGTGCTGGTCAGGATGAGGGCAGCCACAGTCTAACTGAAAGGAGGTGGAGAGGAAGTTGGGGGAAATCTTTGCCCCCTGCAACTTTTCTGTTCCTTAGACAATTCACCCTGACTGGGCCTTAGTTTTTGCATCTTAAAAAATAGGGAAAAATGCCATTTCCCTCACTTAAAAACCAATGAATTTGTATTTTGGAGAGTATGCTATACCAGCTAGTGTACTAAGTTTTCCTGAAATGTAACCTTACTTCTCGCAATCCTAGATTGTTGCTTAGATTTTACACATAAGAAAATGGGACCCCAAAGAGGTTAACCAATTTGGCCAAAATCATGATGGTAGTGATTGGCAGGATTTGAATTTTTTGACATTTGTTTATACACCATTTATAAAATGAGATATTGTGTTAAAACTTAATAATTAATAGGTTTTTTATGATTGATTCTGTCAAATGCTGATTGTTATAAATACAGAGTTAGATGATTGAGATACAAAGAAAATAAGAAACAACCCCTGACACTGAGGGACTGAGAATCTCTTAGGGACCTTAATGTTCTTTAAGATAAAAATTGCCTTCCTAAAATAGAAATAATGTTCTGGTTAAAAAAAAAAGACATTTAAAAATATAATTAGTGTTTCATTTGGAGAAGGAGAAAGGAAAACCGAGGGTGACTCCAAAGTGCTGTGCAGATCAAATGAAATAATAACATAAAAATAAGCTTGGAAAGTAAGACATGCTTTAGATATAAGGCATTGTTATTGTTTGTTATTATTTTTATTTTTGTTAGATATCATTGCTGCAATCCTTGCAAGAAGAAGACTGAAAGATCACATACACCAAAAGGCATATGTATTCAGAAGTGCAGATGTAAAGAGCCATAGGTGTTCAAAGAAGGACACACCAAGGGCAATGTGTCCAGGTTTCCTGAAACTCAGAGATTCCTAGATTAAAACAAAAGGCCTTGGAGGTGATTCATCCTCCTAGCATTTGAAGGGTAGACCTAAAGTGTTTCTCCTTAAATCATCTGGTCTATCTTGGAAGGGTGGGGTTAGGTACCAATTGCACCATGAATTTTATCTTTACAGACAAGGAAATTGAAATCCCTTGATGTGCTAAGAGTCAGATAGGAAGGGTGAGAGAGAGAGACCAGATATTTCCAAGTTTGGTTAATAGAAGTAGAAAGAAAACAGAGGTTAGAGCCAATTCCTCCCTTTATTAGCCATGTGACTTCAGACAAGTCATAGCAAACCTGTCAGAACTTCATCTTTCTCATTGGTAAGAAGAGGTGAAGAACTATTGACATTGACACTGACACTGGTGTGGGGAAAAGTGACAGCATAGTTGAGGATACATCTGGTACACAATTATGTTTCTACCCAAGTTACACTAATGAACTTACCCTCTTCTTTTCTTAGCAGAAGCCAATCAAGAGTGCACATTCTCAGGTCAGAGGATGGGAAGAATTTATTTCCTTCTTAACTGGAATGAAAGTATAACCTGCCTTAGAGTTCAGGCTGGTGGGCTTTGTTTATCTTTGTATTCTCAGTAACTGTTACAGTGCCCAGAGCTTAGAAGGTACTCCAAAAATATTGAGGAAGCTGAAAATATACTAGTTTGTTAATAAATAAAACTTCAAATTGTCCCTCTCCCTCCCCCATTCTCTTTCACATTTGAAGAAATATCAATCCAATGTCATTTGAAAGAGTTCAGCTTCTGGTTTGGTCAAGAAGCCCCTATTGAGCCAACCCTTAGAAAGATAAAAACTATAACCTGGACAAAACATATTAAAAAACCCCAATTACTTGAAGGCACTAGAGAGTGGATAAAAGCAGATGCGGGTAGGCAGTTGATTCATGGACAAACGATGTTGGGTGTATCCCACCCCCACATTTTTTTATAGCTTTCAGCCTGAGAGCAGGTCCCAATCTGTAGTCTGTCGGGTGAATTAAACCAGTGGAAAAAGGTATCCTACTGGCTTGAAGATCCAAAAGCCAGAATCAGGGCAACCAAAGTGGCTGGAAACTAAAAAGAAATTCCTGAAAAGGAAGGAATCAGAGAGGAAAAGCCCCAAATTCTGTTTCTAAACTCTGCCTATATCTCTGATCTCCAAATCACACATATACAAGGAATTAATTTGGAAAAAAAGAACAACAACAATACTTTTCAGAAGAATGAAACATAATTCATAGTTTCTATAACATATTCTTCATACTGTTTAGGATATAATCCAAAATTAATTGATGTGTGAAGAAGCAGTAAAGCATGATTTATGCAAATGGAAAAGCCAAATTATAACACTGCAATCTGGAGTTTATAATATATGTAGATGTAATACATATTAGAACTATAGAATAAATGATGATGTGGGTTCCTAACTTTCTGTGAAGTAGTACAATAGTAACTCTAAATTGGCTGTGAAAAATTAAAAATGTATATTGTAATCCTTAGAGCAAATGTTAAAGAATGCAATAGGTCTGGCTAAAAAGTCAATAAATAAATCAAAATGGAATTCCAGGTTATCTTCCCTTGATTCAGATCTGAATCCCACTGCAGATTCTCAGGCCCACC
Organism: Manis javanica; assembly: GCF_040802235.1. Classification (NCBI taxonomy): domain Eukaryota; kingdom Metazoa; phylum Chordata; class Mammalia; order Pholidota; family Manidae; genus Manis; species Manis javanica. Next base: position 42,201,740 of record NC_133171.1, read on the forward strand.
CAACAGCAGTCTGAGATTAAAACTTCAGAACAAATGGGTAACAAAATCCAGATATGAGCATCCAGAATGGCTCCCCAGTGACCTGACCCTCTCTAGTCTTAATGAGAACAAGAAGGAAAAAAGCTGAATTCAGAAAGGATCCCAGATTTGGGGTATGTCAAGGCTGAGGGCATGTGAACAAAGAAAGGCAGAGTCACTGGAGCGGAAGGATGGGAAATGTCTAAGAAGCTCAGGAGCTCATGTTTTTAAGCCTGCTTCCTGCCGCTGGTTGTTCCAGGACTGGGAGAAGGCTGGGAAGGCTGAGGGAGGTGAGTGCCAGCCACAGCCAACCGCAGGCTGCACTTTGGACTGGTTTAGCTAAACAAGTGGCTAAGCATGTTGCTAATTACACTTCCAAGATACTGCACAAGGAAGGAAAAGAGCAAAACAACATCCCTGTCCCTCTCCGGCCTGGTGTTTTGCACCTGTACTGGTTGTCACAGAGCAGGGGAAGTTGCATCATCTGGTCGCCATCAATCCCTTAGTTTATTGACATACCACATATTCCCTCAGGACACAATTTCCAAGTCATCTGGGTATTTCAAAATCAATAGCTGTGCGGGAATGGATTTGCCAAGACTGAAGAAGCTTCAGGGCTCCCCATGAAACGGAAAACTCTAAGCCATAGAGGAACATACTGGAAACTCCTTCAGGTACTTTTCTGGAATCTACATATCTGACTCAATCCAAAGGGAACCAAGTCTGGCCCCGGTTCTGATTCAGCACCCACAGGAAGAGGAATTGCTGGACGGAGCGACAACCTATCCCTTTGCAAAAGGAATTATGATTGGCAAGAGAATTCCTTGTTTGGAGCTGCAGGGCATTGGGTGGTGGGGTGGTGAGGGCTGAGATAAATAATAAAATTAAAATGTGGGCCTTCAGGATTTTTAAGGAGGACACAAAAGATAAAATACTGGCTGGCTCTATGGGCTACTGTATCTTTGGGTTCTGTGTATGACTAGACAGGGGTCTGGGAAACCTTCGGTTGTGGGCAATTGCCAAGACTGTGCAAGTGAGCAGTAGCTCTGAGAGTGAGGTCAGGCAAGTGAGGTACACAATTTAAGAGAACACCAAAAAGACTTAGACAACAAGAGTCAAGTAATCAGGTAATCAAGAACTTTTTATCAAAAATAAAAATTTTAATGCAATACTTAATCAAAATTCAAGTAAAAAATCCATGATGAACAAAACATCAAATCTTTGCATGACAACGAGCTGTTGCTGTTTGTTTTGTGACCCTGTGTTGGTGTGCTGCAGGGACAGCTGTTTCCAATCACCCTTGTTTCCTGGGTCTGCACTGCAGTTGTGTCCCCCCTGGGTGGGTAGATGAGGGTTGATAATGGTGAGCAAGCAAATTGGACATCAGAGTTCTTGCTGTATAGATAATTTAAAAATTGTGGATCTTTCACTAATACGGCCACCTGGTTAAAAATCTGGGAGGATGTTTTGGTAAGGGTATATAGGTGCACCCATCTTTGCCTTAGGCCCCAACAGGGCTCAGCCTGGCACTCAACCAAGCAGAATGTACTCTGAATGGGCAGAGGAGGGAAAAGCCAAGAGCGCTTTTACTGAAAGCTTGCATCACGGAGGGGCTTTTGGGAATTCAGGACGAGCTGATTCATAGCTGAGGGTCTGGGGAATAGCTGGCTGCAAATTCATAGGAATAAGGTCCAGACAAAGTAAACAGGAGCACTTTGTGTGGTAATGGAGCCCAGAGAGTGGAGAGAGCTTTGGCCAAGGAGTCAGCTACGAATCCTAGTCCTGCCACTAACTTTCCACATGGTGCAACCACATCAAACCCTTTCTGAGCCTCAGTTGCTATACTGGTAAAATGAAGTGGTTCTCAGACTTGTTTTAGCTGGGAGCCCTTTCTCGCAGTGAATTTTATGTGATAGCCACGGATAGAAGAAGGATTGATCTTGTTGAACTATGGGTGTGAAACTAAGACCCTCACCTGCTCAGCTTTCCCTGATTCCCCACAGGGGCCCCTGTGGAAACCTCCTCCACCATCTCAGGGCTCCTCTGAGCACAGTTTGAAACACTGTGCTGGGAATCAGTGATGTCGATTCTAGTTCTAACATTGTCTTCTAGCCCAGAATAAAGCCCTGCCTGTATTTACAAGTTGACAATTTGACAATGAAATGTTTACTCATGTGAAGAAACCAGAGGAGGCTCCAGGCTTTGGGCTGCCTTTCTGGGTGTGCCCCGCTCTGGGTCTGAGTTCTCCTAGCCCGCAGGGCCCATGGAATTAGCAGAAGCATCAAGAGGATTTAGTCAGCCTTGCAAAGGCCAGTGTGATTATACAGTGGAGTGGGGCACAAGACAGGCTTTGAACATGAAGCAGGCACCCCGGGGAACACTGACAAATGACCAAGGGTTGTCTACACATGGCCAGGAGCCAGCAGCAGCCAGCTGGGCCTTACTTCCTGACGAATGCAATGGCTCCAGACCTCTGAATGTTCCAGGCCTGGGAGTGAATGAATCCTAGTGGTACTCAAAATAACAAGGAGGTGTCTTCCATTTTCATGAGGATTGTTATTCCCTCCATTATGGGGGCTAGTGTTCAGTTGTCATGGCCCTTCAAGGATGTAACAGCCTATTCTTAAAACACAGATGGTGGAGAAGCCACAGGGGCTGTGGAGAAGGAAGGAACTTTAGGGTCTGACAGATGCAAGTGGGAACCCCAGTTCTACCTCTTATTAGCTGTGGGATCTTGGTCTGGTTTTTTAACTTGTCTGAGCTTCAAGTTTCTTAGGTATACAGTGGAAGTAGAGTGTGGTAGGCTCTATAAATGTGATCACATGAATAAAATTCATACAGTAGGTGCTCAGTAAATGCTTCCTTGCTTTTTGTTTTGTTTTGCTGCAACTTGCATGTTCTTGAAGAAATAGGTCAAGAAAAGTTTTCTGCTTAAATCAGCTTTGAGATCTCTTGTGTCGGTTTATGCTGATTGTTTTTTTTCTTTTTCTATTTTCCAAGATTTCTTTAGTAAACATGTATTGGAATGTTTGAAGCCTAATACTTGAACAAAATTGGGTTTTAGAAGCAGAATGAGACTCGTGTCCTCGATGAAGTGCTAATTTCCCTAGCATATAAAGGGATCCTAGAAATTAATAGAAAGAAAACCAACCATCTGATAGAACTAATAAAGGAACACAACACACACTTCAGAAAACAAGACATGCACATGACTCTAAAGCATGTAAAATAACACTCATTTTTCACCAGTCAGATCTGCAAAAATACAAGTTTGAAAACACATTCTGTTGGCAAGATTCCATGGACAGCAATCTGTTTACATGTATTACAGATATATCCACATCTATGAACTGACATGGAAAGATCTCCAAGATATAAATAGCAGAGTATGGAAAATAAGCTACCTTTTGTGTAAAAGGAAGACAAAAGGAAAATCTGTATTTTTATGTGGTTGATATGCAACAAAATTCTGGAAAGATATGCTAAGAAAAGTGTCAGGAACTGGGTAGATGGTAAAGGTGGGAAATTTTTTACTGTATATATTTTTATCCTTTATTTATTTTTATTTTTTTGAATGTTGTCCCAATTTATGCATGTATTTAATAGAAATGGTAACATGTTAAAAAGAAAAAATGGGGAATTTTGTATAGGAAATCAAAAGTAGTTGCCATAGCAAGTATTAATTTCTAATCAGATAAAGAACAATAAAAAATACTTTTAAAGATAACCATTTCCCAATGTGGGGAACTTTATTCCTGAAACACAATTGTAGCAATCTTTTAATTTGCTACAGTTCAGATTTTGCTTGTGAATTTAAACAGTACTTTATTTATGCCAATTCCATCAGTGCCTTATTTTTATAGCATACTTTCTCTGTATCTACACACTTTATATAACATATCATCTATCTGTAAGAATGAATGTTTATTATTATTAAAAAATAATAGCACATCATACTTCCATCACCCAGAACCATGGTGGCTTCAGAATTTTTGTGTAGGAAAAGCTTAAGGACGGCAAACGAACTGGAAAGTGACAGCTAAGGAGATGTGTGCTAAAGTGTCATTTGCAAAACGTTTTATTTTAATTGAATCATGATGAGTCTTCAGATGGTTTCCATCCCCAGTTTGTAAGCTACCCCAACTCATGTAACACAGAGACAAACTGTCCTGGACAAACCTTGCTCAAGTTGTAGATTTATAAGGAAAATAAGTGATTGTTGTTTACAGCTATTAAATTTGGGGCGGTTTGTTGGGCAGAGTCCAGGTCCCTTTTACCAGCCGGTATATCCATCCTTCAGCTGCTGTGAGTGTGGGTTGCTCACAGTTCACGGCTGCTCCCTTCTCTGGAGAAGCACCCTGGGCTGGTTGCAGTCACAGGGGAGGTTATGTCCACCACCCCCACCAGGTGTCGCTTGTAACCAATGACTGATAGGTCCAAAAGGTGGTCCCTTGCCTCAAGGCAGAAGTGACTCTGTGGTCCCATGCACACTCCAGTGCTCCTGTGGGATTAGACTAAAGCTATACTCCTAGGGAGACAACATCCTTGTCACATTTTCTGCCCACATCTCCTTCTCTCCCTTTCTGCTGAGAGCTCCCTCAAAAATTCACGTGTGCTGGAATCCCTTTCTCAAGCTCTGCATCTAGTTACCTAACCTCGAATAGGTACTACTGGAAGTGTTATGCAGCTTGGCAGAGAAATCTTTCTAAGCCTTCTCTTGATGCCTCCATTGCCCAGAAATAATTTTTTTAGTATTTTGGTGTAGATGAAATTATCTGATACTTGCAGAGCATTTAGTACATTCTCTGGCAAATAGTAAGCACTCAGGAAATGCTAGACACTATTATCATATCCACCAGTGCCTTTTTCTATATTTAATTATCTTATTTATCGAACATATACTATATGTCATGCACTGTTATATTTCACGTATAACTCAGTCCTCACAACGATCCTGTCTAATGGGTACTGTCATTACAAATGAGGCAACTGCAGTTCAGAGAGACTCAATAACCAATCCAAGGATATAGAGCAAATAAGTGACAGAGCTGGCAGAACTGCATATATGTCTGAATTGCCTTTCAGTTGTCATTTCACTGATTCCCTCCTTGTGGCCAGTTGCTTCAGTGTGGGGCTGGATAAAACTACAAGAATGTGGAGTAATTCACTCCAGCTGTGACTATCTCCTCCCTGTCCTGGAAAGTACTCAGCTCATAATCTTGGAAGGGTCTTTCTTCCTGGAATGATCTCACCTCTCCTCTCTGGTTATCCAAACCCTAGCCGCCCTTTAAGAGTCACATTTCATCTCGTCCCTCTGGTGTTTTCCCTGATCTCTGCCTTTACTTGCTCATCTTTTATGCAATGAACTCCTATAGCATATATTGGACATTGAAGGCATTTCTGACCCCTACAATTTCCTGCCCCAATTGGCTCTGACACATTCCATTTCAACAAAGTTATGTTTACTGATGGATCTGTTTACATCAGCTAGAATGTCAAGGCTTTCAAAGACAGGATAAAGACTTATTGATTTGTTATTTCTCTAGTCTCTTGTATAGTGCCTGGCACAAAGCATGGATTGGATGAATAAATCAATAAACTGTTTCATGGTGTATGTTTATCTTTTTGTCTGGATTTAAGATCCTTGAGGCCCAGACCTGGTTTTCCATTTTTTTGTGTGATTTTTATGCTTAGCAAATGGTAGGCAGGGCAGAAATATTCATGGAACTGAAGCAAAGTTGTCTGTCCTGAAGGATTAGTCACATTTTGGTCTTGCTCTGAGAACAGGACAGCTCTCTGTCAAAGGGAAGTCATCCCATGTGACATCCTACATGGAATTAGAGAAATTTTTAATCTCTGAGTTTGTTGCTTGTGCTGTTTCCATAACTCTGCATGTGACCAAATGTCCTTGACTTGACCTTGTGGGAATCTGTAAACCATGAGATTCATGGAGGGGTGTTCGTGGGAGGATGGGATCATGTGATGCGGAGCAAACTTTATTTGCAATTCCCTGACTTAGGGGTGATTTCTGGGAAGTGGCAAGAGGTGACTCCACAAAGAGTTTTGCCGGCTTCTACAAATACAAGACTTTTTATGGGGATGGCCCTACGCCAGCCTGACAGGAAGTAGAAAACAAAGAGGGTAGCTGAGTACACGTCCCATCCTGACCAGCACCAGCTTTTTCCAAGCTAGTTTGTAACATGAAGCTTCTCCTCCAGGAGTTGAAAGCTAAAGGAATATTGGCATGAACCTTTGCATGAGAAGACCAAATTCACTTATTTCTATAAATGAAAACTATTTTTTAAAAATGTATCAAAGAGCTTGCAGCTCAAAGTATCCCAAAACATACTTTTCCAGTGTGAACTATTTGACCACCCCTTTTTCCCAAGTTTATCTATTTTGTAAGCAGACATGATCAATATTGGGGTTTCTTCCAAAATATGTATTTATCTTTGAAGAATAGGAAAAAGGTAGTGTGGTAAAGGGATTTAGGAAAGTTCATTATGCTTCAGAGAATGTTTTGACCTTGCTCTCAAGGGGATGCCCAGATAGCTTCACATTCAACCTCGAGGTCACTGTGTGTACATGTGGCTTTAAGCCAGAGAAGATGAGGGCTCCTTGGGTTGGGTTCAAGGTTGGGATAGAATAGGGAGAAATTCTGGGCGCCCCCGCTGTAGGATGTGCTTATTCTCTCTTAATTTGTTTACTTAAGAAGAGAAAAAGAAGTCCACATGTCTCTTTGAAGCCCTGTGGGGCTGTTTTCACTGTGAACACACAGAGAAAGCCCATGATTGTTCCTATAATGCTGGTCTCGCCATTTATTGTCCTTGGATTTCATGTCTGCTTTGCAACTGGGATAAAGGTTCATTCATTCCTGTGATGAGAAATAAAGAATCCTATTGTCTTCCTGCTCAAATTAGTTCCAAGACCATCTTTTTTTCTGAGGCTGACAAGCCCCGATAGCATCTTGCTTGGCCCCATGAGCTGGTCTCCAAAGAAGCTGTTGTGCCCTTCTCGTCAGAGCTTTCCTGCCACAATGCCGTGACACAGAGCAGGCCTGTCTCCTCAGCACCAGGAGCCTTGCCCCTTCACGGGGAACCGGAACGACGTCTGTGAGTTGCCAAACCAGACTTACTGTAATTTGCCAGCACACAGACGGTGGTGTCCCCTGCCTGGGTGGAGTGAAGATTTGCCCTTGGTGAGCTGCTCACCCAATCCACAGGGAAAGATGAGTGTAGCTCTTGTGCGTGTTCTGACAAGTTCCATCCCAGAAGGTTCCTGATTACTCACAAGAATAAAGGCCAAGTTAATTAAAATGAACACAGAAGTGTGAAAAAAACAAAGGGCAAGAAAAGTTCCAAGTCAGTTATTTCTCTCTTCAGAGGAAAATCAACCCAGGGGCCGTGGCCTAAACAAATCCCTTTTTCATTTCTAACAATGTTCTTCCTCACGGAGAGGGTTTAATTCCAGCCATCCTGGCAGTGGCCATGCTGTCCCTTCCACATCTGCTCTCCTGAGCCTTCCTCCCTCCCTCAAGCCTTCCTCTGCACACAGACCAATGGCCTCCGGCCTGTGAGGGACGTGGGTTCCCCCACCCCCTGCCATTCCCTGCCTTGGGGTGGGCACAGAGGCACCTTCTCCAGGGTACTGCTGGCCCCTCCTCTTGGGCTCTCCGTCCAAATGCCTCCTCCAGGAGCTTGTTCCAGGTTATTTCAGCCCTGTATTGTTACCTCCTTTCCTCTGGCAAATGGTTTCATTCCCACATCCTGTAGGAATGCTCAGGTCTCTTATCTTTTGAAAACACCTCCTCTTAACCTGGGCATTTCTCTCCTTCCTCAATAACTCACTTTCTCTTCCTTTCCCTTCCCAGATAAGACCCCTCAAGGGATACTTTTTATTTGGTGTCTCTACTTCTGTCCAGCCTCTGCTGTTGCACTTTTCATGGCTGTGGTTTCCTCTCTAAACCCTCCGCTTTCCCTACAACACCCTCCCTACTCCAAGCCTTTCATTCTAGCAAACTGGTCTGGAATAGGGCACTAAAGATCTGATCATCAGAGGCAAGGGGCTCATTTTAGGCTTGCTGTGTTTGATTTTTCTATAGCCCTTGTCTCCACTTATTATGCCTTTCTTCTTGAAATTCTCCTCTTGATTCCCATGATACCACCACTTCCTAACTCTCCTTTGCCCCTCTGATGATTTCTGTGCACCCCCACCCTCAAATGCTGATGATCCTCAGGGTCCTTGGATCCTTCTTACTCTCTTCTGGTAATTTCTTCCATGTCCATGGTTCCACCTTCTACCTGCACCCTGAATTCCCCTATTACAGATCTCCACCCTAGACTTTCCCCCTAAGTTCCAACTGCTTCCTTCAAGATTGCTTCTTCCGGATGTTGCACGTACAGCTCACACTCAACATAGTCACATTGCTTCTATCTTTCCTGTGAAACCTGCTCTTCCTCCTGTGCCCTAATCTGGGAAATGATACCACTGTCCATCTACTCACCCAAATCAGGAACCTGAGGGGTCATCCTGGCTTCCTCTTTTTCCTTCATCTCCTATAGCCAATCAGTTCCCAAGTCTTGTGGGCTGGATCTCCTTGCACAGTTGGTATGTATGTGCTGCTCTCTTTTTTCCCATCTCCTGACTCTCCCTTGGATTATTAACATGCTCTTCCTGCCTCCAGTTTTTTTCTTCTGCAATCTATGTGCCTCAAAGCAGCTGCAGTGAACTTCTTTCATTGGCTCCCTATTGCTTTAGGATGTGGCCTATATTCCTTAGCGGGCCAATAAAGCCTGGTATCCTGTAGCCTGAGCCTACCACTCAGTTCTCCAGTTTCATCTCTCACTTAAACCTTTTGCGCTCCACTCACGGCCAGACACATGCTAAGTGTACACTCTTTGATCATCTTGCCCAGGTTGATGCACCTCCTTTCTTTACTCCCCTTACTTCTCATTGGTCCATTTCCTTCTACCCTCAACCCACCTGTGTCACTTTAATAGGTTTAAACACTCTATTCCCAGGTAATTTCACCTCTGACCACTAGGGGGCTTTTCCTGACTAATGCCCCACCCCGTCCCTCCAGGTACAACTGACTGTTCCTTCCCCTGAGTCTCCTGGCACGCTGTACTGTGGCATCTATAGCTCTTTACTACCAACTTTGCTCATTATGCTTTCAGCATTTATCACAGTGTTAAACTAAGTAAGGGCTTCTGTGAACAAACAAACGAATGAGTGAATAAATAGACTCTTCCTGCAGAAGTGTAACTTAAAAGTCTGAAGTGTTCGTGACTAAAGAATTTCGTCCTAATGGGTAAGTCTGCTATGACAAAGGAGATGAAGCCATTTGGTTTACTCAGTATTTTTAACAATTAAGACTATGATTTTTTCTCTTATTTAGCATTTGTGTAGTGTTTACTGAGTGTTAGGTAGGACAAACGGTTTCCCTGCTGTTGGTTCAAATTAAAATGGCTTGAGGGAGATCCAGCCTGCAAGACTTGGGAACTGATTGGCTATAGGAGATGAAGGAAAAAGTGTTTTTATGCTTTTTGATGTTTTGAAGATAAAATTACAGTTTTTGGTTAAAGAAAACATTAATAATTTGCATTATAAGTTTTGCAAAGGGATTTGTATTTGACTTTATCAGTACAGTTAATTTGACTGTGCGGTCTGTTATTCTCCACAAGTACAGGCTCACGCCTTGGGAACTGTGAGGAATACATCTTCAGGTTTACCTATGTAGCATATTTGCCTAAAGGTGACAGAGGAAAGACACATCATACCTGTTACTATGTACTGAGCCTTTACTCTGTACAAGGTACTTTCTAAGGATTATTTCATTTAATCCTTACAACAACCCCAGGATGCAGGGGTTCATTTATGAAAGAGGAAACTGAAGATATATGCGTGCCATTCAGTGGAACAATTCCTGCCCAGCAGTGAGTTTTCATCAAGAGTCTGCTTTGCTTTTGCTGATGTTTTTCTTCAGAAGGTGGTAAGGAGGCAAAGGTGCTTGCCTGTGAATCCCTGTCGATCACTCGCCTGTAGTACCTGCCAATCATCCTGGATTTGCTCTGTCCTGAGACCTTCATCCTTCTATAACTACTGAGTGTAAAGACCTGGTTGTGTTATCCTACCTTGCTTCCTATACCACTAGCTTCCATGCTAACTACCTGGGGGTCAGTTTGTTTCATCCTCTGAAAGTAAACATGTACAAAATTCAACTTGAGCCAGATGTTCTTTTCATGATCTAATAAAGTAACTTCCAATCTTATAAACTAATCTATGTTAATGGGTAATGGTGGGAAAAGGTTAGAGAACCTCTATCTTCCCTACTCATATCAAAAATTCATTCCCTATTAAATGCTTTCCTGAAATTATGTCAGTGGGGTAGGACAAGCTTAACTCTTAAAGGCTTTCCAGCTCAAATGTTCCATATTTACTCCAAATATTAAACTGCCACCTTAAAGACTCAGTATAAACTAAAAGTGAAAAACTTCAAAGAAAGAAATAGGCCAGCTAAATTGGTGAGTCATGTCTTCCTGTTCACCTTATAGGACCTAGAATTAATTAAAAAGGGAAATTGTGATGTTTCTGTGTAGGTCCACAGGTTCCCCTTGCTACAGTTCTTAACCCACTGCATGATGTACTTTTCTCTTCACAGACACTACAGCCCTGCATCTTGTCTTTCATTTATTTCTCCCTATGCCATCCAAATATACAAAGCCCCCCACCCTCCAAAAAAAAAACCTCCCAGAGAATAATGAGTGAGTAGTCATTTGTTAGTGTGAATTGACGCCAGTGAATTCCTCTCTCAAGGATAATTGCAATTAAAACCTTATCTCTAGTTTTAGGTATCGAAGAGGCAGGAAACCTTTCTCATCCATGAAATCATTGATAGAAATTCAGCTATACCTAATTTTTAGCAAAAATTCATATTTAAGTCTTTGGTTTGTCTTATAAACTGAACAAATAATATGACTTAAGTAAGCAGAACATGCTTTTTTAAAAATTTTATTTAGACCTTTTATCTATGTATTCAACAGCTGCTAGCTTGTAAAAGGCTCATTATTCCCAGGCCATGGTAGGTCCAGCAGTGGGTACTCAACCAAGAGCTTTGGATGGCTTTGCCCACATTCTTCATTCTTACTGGTAAAAACAATCCACATTATTATGGTGGACACAGAGATAGAGGGATCCTTAGAGTTCAAAACAGCAAGAATGTAGTGGAATTATAAATAAAGGGGGATGGAGAGTTACTTTGGAAAGAGAAAGAATACGATAGAAATATGGAGTAAATGAGGTAAAAGGAGTTCACTCATTTATTCTCAGGCCTTTTTCCAGAAGGAAACAAAAAAGAGGAGAGTGGTAAATCACATTCTCTTGTGCAGACTCTATTTTCCCAAGATGGCCACAACCTCTTCCATCCACATAGTTTTCTATATGGTGCCCTTGGTATGCCCTCATCAATAGGTGAGTCGGATTCCCTTCTGCATGAGTGTGGAATGGTGTTATGATATACTTGGAACCCGTAGAACTGGATGAAAGTAAGTTGCACGATTTTTATTTGTTGCTTTTTTAAAAACTTGATACTACACACTTACCTTGCATTTCTGTGTAACGTCTACATTAAAGTTTTTAAATTCACCTTTTTATATAGAGATAATTATAGCAATCACTTATGATTGTAAGAAACAGTACAAACATAAGTGATATATCTGATAAGGGGTTGACATACAAAATATACAAAGAGCTCATGCACTTCAACAAACAAAAAGCAAATAATCCAATTAAAAAATGGGCAGAGGATCTGAAGAGACATTTCTCCCAAGAAGAAATTCACATGGCCAGCAGGCACATGAAAAGATGCTCCACATCACTAATCATCAGAGAAATGTAAATTAAAACCACAGTGAGCTATCACCTCATACCAGTAAGGATGGCCAACATCCAAAAGACAAACAACAACAAATGTTGGTGAGGATGTGGAGAAAGGGGAACCCTACTATGCTGCTGGTGAGAATGTAAATTGGTTTAACCATTGTGGAAAGCAGTATGGAGGTTCCTCAAAAAACCAAAAATAGAAATAACATTTGACCCAGGAATTCCACTCCTAGGAATTTACCCTAAGAATGAAGGGGCCCATTTTCAAAAAGATATATGCACCCCTATGTTTATTGCAGCACTATTTGCAATAGCCAAGAAATGGAAGCAACCTAAGTGTCCATCAGTAGATGAATGGATAAAGAAGATGTGGTACATATACACAATGGAATATTACTCAGCCATAAGAAGAAAACAAATCCTACCATTTGCAACAACATAGATGGAGCTAGAGGGTATTATGCTCAGTGAAATAAGGCAGGTGGAGAAAGACAAGTACCAAATAATTTCACTCATATATGGAGTATAAGAACAAAGAAAAACTGAAGGAACAAAACAGCAGCAGAATCACAGAACCCATGAATGGACTAACAGTTACCAAAGGGAAAGGGACTGGGGAGGGTGGGTGGGAACAGAGGGATAAGGGGAGTAAGGGACATTATGATTAGTACACATAATGTAGGAGTAGGAGGGGCACCGGGAAGGAAGTATAGCACAAAGAAGACAAGTAGTGATTATATAGCATCTTACTACTCTGATGGACAGTGACTGTAATGGGGTATGTGGTGGGGACTTGATAATGGGGGGAATCTAGTAACCACAATGCTGCTCATGTAATTGCATATTAATGATACCAAAAAAAAAAGAAACAGTACAGAGAGGTCCAGTGTACTATTATCCCTAATGGTAACATCTTGCAAAACTATAATTCAATATCAAAGTCAGGATATTGACATTTATGAAGTCAAGATACATTTCCATTACTAAAAGGATCATTAATATTGCCTTTTTTTAGTCACATCCACTTCCTCCCCATCCACATTCCCTCCATAACCCTTGGAAAGCACTAATGTGTTCTCCATTTCTATGACTGAGACATTTCAAAGTCCAGTGGTTCTATTCATTGTTGAATGATGTTGCAGTCTCCAACTTTAATTGTGGATTTGTCCATTTCTCATTTCTGTTCAAAACTTCACGTAGTTTGTAACTCTGTTCTTTAGCCCATATGTATTTAAGATTGTTATGTCTTCTGGGTGGAATGACATTTTGTTATCTTGTAATGCCCTTTTCTGTCCCTGATAATTTTCTTCGCTCTGAATTCTACTTTATTTGATATTAACATAGGCACTCCTGTTTTTTTCTTTATGTTTGTACAATATCCATTCTTGTATTTTCAATCTGCCCTTATTGCTATATTTTGAATTTCTTGTAGATAACACATAATTGGGTCATGTTTTTTACTGTATTTTGTCAGTCTCTATCTTTTATCTGCTGTATTTGGGTAAGGTAATTCCTGACATGTTAGGGCTTAGGCCTACCATTTTATTTTTGATTTTCTGTTTATTCTCTCTGCTTTTTCATTTCTGTTTTCTTTTTCCTGCCTTCCTGTGGGTTACTTGAATAGTTTTTATAATTCTATTTTGAGCTATGTATAGTGTTTTTGAGTGAATTTCTTTGTAGAGATTTTTTAGTGTTGTGTTAAGTATACATAACAAAGTCTGTTGGTGTTGACATTTCACCAGCTGGGGAAAAGTGTGGGAACCTTACCGCCTTTTACCTCTTTCACCTCTTGTTCACCTCTGCCATTTATAATATATTTGTTTAAAAATTTTTCCTCTATATACACTTAGAACACATCAAAGAATGGAATATTTGTTGCTTCAACCTTGAAGCATAATTTAGAAAATGCAAGAGGAGAAGGAAAGTATTTACTTGTATTTTTGCTTACTAAGTTCTTTCTTCCTTTTGATGCTCTCAAGTTCTTAGAGTTTTCATTATTGTTTTTTCAGTTTAGGGAATGTCTTTCAGCCATTCTTTTAGGGTAGGCCTGCTAGTCATGAATTCTCTTTTCTCTCATCTGAGAATGTCTTGATTTGCCCTTATTTAGGTTGTTCGCAAAATTCCTTGGGGTTAGAGAATTGAGATTCCTGTTTCCTTGCTGGTTGTCAGCCATGGGTCGGTCTTGGCTCCCACCGGCTGCCAACATCCCTTCTCAGGCTTTTCCTGATCTCCTAAAGCCCCCTCTCTGGTCTTTGCATTTGAGCCCTTACATCTCAGAGTCAGCAACGGTGTGCGGGTCCTCTCACACCTCAAGTCTCTCTCACGTCCCCTTCTGCTGCAGCTCTCTCGCTTCCTCTTCTGCCACTATCTCTTCTGCTTCTAGCTGGAGAAAGTTCTTTGTTTTCAAGGGTTTATGTGATTAGATTGGCCCCACCCAGAAAATCCAGATAACTTCCCTATTATAAAGTCAAATGCAAAGTTGACCTTAAATTTAATTACATTTGCAGTTTCTTTGGTCACGTAGGTAGTATATTCACAGGTTCTGGGGATCAGGGGAAGGATAGCTCCAAGGTAGGAGGGGCCTTTTCCTGTCTACTGTAGCGGTCAGCTAGACATGAACATAGAACCTGGGTATAGCAGCTGCCAGCATTTGTGTTTCCCAATTTCTGTAAGGTAGAACCGAATATCCTCTTCAAGTTTTTCTGGTCAAAATTTCTTAAATACACCCACCTGCTGTTTCCTGACATCTCCCAGAATGCTATTAACCCTAAGACCACAAGTTAAAAAGAAAGAAGAAAGGCTGTATTCTGAATGCAAAGACTTCCATCTTTGTGTCTCCCTTATACTCTTATGTGACAGCTCCTTCCAGGGTGTTTCTGAGTATTTAGGGAGAATCTGGCCATCCAAAATGTGGCAATAGATTGAAGCAAGGAAAGGAACGAAAGAGAGGGGCAAAGGGAAGGGATAGAAAAGGGAAAGAAGAAAAGGGGAATGACTGGGAAAGGGGGAGGAAAAAGGAAGGAGAGGTGAGCCATGGCACTGGGAGGTAGGGCTGTGAGAGTGCAGCCACCTGGCAGGGTGCTACTGATCTTCTGTTTGCAACACCTCCCAGCACGGCTGTCAGGAAGGGCAGACGCAGGAGGGTACCTAGGGCCATGCTAGCCTTATGGAGCCTTTGTGAGAATCCGAAAAGTCAGCCTCTCCGGGCAGATGGGGCACATGGTGTGTGGCACGTGGAGACTGTGTTGGGTTTCAGCTCTGCCTGGGCCAGATGCCCTGGGAAGGCACAGCCTGCATGGTTGTCTGTGCGCCCTGAGAACGGCCTCCCTGGGCAGCTCTCATGCAGGCCTTCCCTCTGTGGTGGGCATAGTGCTGGCCTCAGGCTGCTGGACACCCTCACCAGGTGCCTTCTCCTGCAATGACAAGGGGAGACCTGGGGGCAGAAGGCCCTCGCCTGGTTACAGATTGGGTCAGGACTGTGATCACAAAGGTCCCCCTCTTCTCCAGCACCCCCAGAAAATCCCTCCAGTCCTTTCTCCTGTCTGTTTCTCATTCTGCTTGAGACTAGTCACCAGGCCAGTATTAAAGAAAGCAGAGGGCCTGGCTGTCTCTCCCAGCACCCTAAATGGCAGGGCCTGTCCAGGGCTGCTGGCGTTTCCTTTGAGACAGCGGCCAGAGGGAGGGGTGGGAGCGGGGCAGGAAGGAAGAACAGTGTCGTTGCTTCCCACCGCCTGGCTCAGCAGCTGACAGCCTGCAGACCTTTGGGTGAAGACGGCACAGAAGGGGAGACGCAGAGCCAAGCTCCAGGCGTTCCTCATCAGTGTTCGCATCAGCGAGCCCTGGGCCCTGCCCTGCTGCCTGCCTGGGTGCTTGCACCCATTGGCTCATGACCTGATACCAGATTTTGGAGGGAGTGGGGGGAAGAACAACATGCCCTGTTCATTTGGCGGGTATGGAGGCCCCTAGAGTGGCCAGATGTACAGGTCACCTGACTTGGGGTGCTGCACCCTCCCAGGGCCACATGTGCTGGGAGAATCCCAGATCTGAAGCTGGAAGAGGTCTTCCATTAGGATTTTGTTCAGCTCTCTGGCTTCAACTAGGGAATATGGGATCCTGCCCATTTTATTGGTAAAGCAACTAAGGCCTGTCCTTACTTTGGGCTATACAGCTAGAAAGTGGATTGAGGTGGGAGGAAGCAAAGTAGCGACGCATTCTCTGGTCCCCTCTTGGGAACCGCCCAGCAGCCTGGCCAGCCTGGACCAGCAGGAGCAGCTGGACATAGTGCTTGCCTGCCTGCCCCTTCCCCACCCTAACCCACCCATGCTACCACCTCCTTTGCAGGAGTTGCCAAAGTCTAATAAGTCTGTTATCCAAGGTTTAAGTGTCTAGTGTTGATTATTTAGGAGAAGTCAGTCTCAGAAGAGCTGGAGTAGTCCAGGACACAGAGAAATGGAGAAGAAAATTTGATTCAGGCTTTAAAATCCCTATGATGATGAGACGGAGAAGAGGGAAATGGACATTCCAGGAAGCTACTCTTTTTTTTAAAAAAGCATTTTTTATATGCTTGCCATTAGCAAAGCACTCAGCATACATTATCCCACTTAATCTTCACAGCATCCCTAGGAGGCAGGCATGAATTGTAGGTTTATGGATGAGGCTTGAAGGGTAAAAATACCTCATTTAGCACCATCAGTTGATTAAGTAGAACTGGATGCAAACCCAGCATTTGTCACCTTGAGCCCCTATTCTTAACCCATGCACTATACTGCTTCTCATGGTGGAAGAGGAGAGACAGAGGGTGTCCTAAGAATGAATGGGGAGTGGGGTTTGATTGGCCAGAGTTTTATGTGGTCATACATGGGTTAGGTGCTCAGGTGATATATGTATATATTGTGAAATGATTACTCGGGCATCTGCTGATCTAACACTTAGCCATTATATTCATGTTAAAGAAAACCCTGCTGCAACAATATAAAGGGGATCCACAGAATTCAGTTTCATATGGTGCAGGGTCAGCTCACTGGGAGACCAGTGAAATGACCTAAAGGAGTCTGTTCATAGCCAGTCCTATTAGACTCAAATTCCGTTATCATAGGTGAGGTGGTTTCCCTGTTACTATTTATTTGTCTGTATCCTTTATTAATTTGTGTGATCCTTGAAGGTGGGGATCGCTAGTATTTAGCTCAGTTAAGTCCCTCAGTAATTGAAGGAGCTCTTTCCAATTCCCTTAGTCCTCTCCATGGACTCTAAAGTTAATTAAATCAGATGATTTTGTGGTAATCATTTCACAATCTATACATATATCAAATCATCACATTGTACACCTTAAACTTAAACAATGCTCTATGTCAACTATAGCTCAATAAAGCTGGAAAAAAGAAAACACTTATTATCGGGCATGCTTTTGAGTAGAGTTACAAAGAAGCTAGACTCAAGGCCTCCATTTTCAAATGGTTGAAACTCCTTTTCAAATCTAAAGCAGTAATTTAAATGTATTTCTGGAACCCAAATAAAACCTCTGAAGTCACATTTCTTTTAGTCAAGAGGCCCAGGTCCTTACATGCATCGCATATAGTGCAGGGTGAGGTGAGGACTTCATCCTTTGAAATGTCCCAAGACTTCTTGTCAAGTTTGCTTTAAACCGTACACTCAAGATCTTGTGATTTCTAAATTCAGACAAAGAGGCACTAAGGCATAATTTAAAGATAAATGTTGAAAAGCTCAGGAGCCCAAGGTGGATAGACCTGATTTCCAGTCGGCTTTTCCACTGCTGGTGTGACCTTGGGTGAGCTCGCTGACCTTTCCAAGCCAAGGAAAAAAATAGAACCCATAATAGGTAAGTTCTTGTGAAATTTAATTGAGAAAACACATGCAAGGTATTTCCTGGCACAGTAAGTACTCAGAAGGTGAAGTCAAGGAGTGGAACTGCCTCAGGTATTTCCCTTCAAAGGCTATTTGTGTCTCCTTGGAAGGAGTCGGTGGCAAGGGGGATGGGTGGGTAGAAGAAGCATGGTGTGTTTGTTGTGGGATGACAGCACGGAAGGGCTGCTTCAATAGGTTCCGTGAATCCACAGGGGACTTGCCCCACCAGGAAAGCTGGCTCCTCACATATTCTCTAAAGAGCACTTTTGTTTCTTGGTATAGAAACCTGTTCTGTGAATCATTATACCTCTTTCCCAAACACTGCCCCAAATAGTCAATCCTTGGCAAAAGATTTCCTTTCCTTTGGATTTTGTTTCTTGTATCTAGGATGCAAGTCAACACCTTGAACTACCCTAATGACAAGAAAAACTGATATTAGTAAATCTCAGTGTATTCCCCATTCCTAAGTGTTCACTCTGAAAAGATGTCGCCCTTGGAGACCTCTGTGATGTCAAGTCATGGTAAATAGGGTACTGATGCTTGTTGAGTGGGCCTGTAGTATCCAGACATTGTTTTTAGTTAGTCAGAATTGTTGGGCGCAGTTGAACCTAGTATTGGGCTCTTCATGTTTTGTGTGTCCACCTGCCTAACATCTGCTAAGGTCATAGGAGTCATCTGTGGGGTCAGGATGGCTAAGGTAAAGTGCCAGAAATTTTCTGTGCCATTGACAAAGGATGGCAGGCTCTTGATCTACTAATGGCTTCTGTGTAGAGTCCCTCATTGATTTTTATCTATTTCTAGTTAGTTTGAATAGATGGGTCTCAAAAAACAGTACAATTTGATGATTTTCAAAGAATGTAGTACATTTAGAGCCCTATAAGAGAAGCATGAAAAATCTAGAACCATAGATTGGAGAACTCTGGGCTGGGAAGTCTGTGGCTAGTTGGCTTGGTGTGATGGTAAATTTTATGTACCAGATTGACTGGGACACAGAGTTCTCAGATATTTGGTCAAACTTTATTCTGGCCATATGTTTTCACAGGCTGACCCTCCTGTGAATAGAGAGAACATTGTCTGCCTGACTGATTGAGCTACGACATTGGTCTCTTCCAGAATTCAGATGTAGACTAAAATATCTGCCCTTGGGTCCTGATGGCTTTCAGTCTGAACTTACACGATTGGCTCTTCTGGTTCTTAGGCCTTCAGAAGATCGCTAGCATGGTACACTGGCTCTCCTGGTCTCCAGCTTGCTGACAGAAGATCTTGAACTTCTGACCCTCCATAATCATGTGAGCCAATTCCTTATAATAAATCTCTTTCTATCTATGTACATACATCCTACTGGTCTTGTTTCCATGGAGAACCCTGACCAATACATGTAGCAAATTAAACGTGCTTTGATCTGGCCATATGAGTATGTTCAGGCATTTGTTAGGCCCTTTAAATTTGCTGTCCCACATTTAAGTATCTGCAGCCCATACCCTGGCTTGCTGCCTAACCATGCACTGCTCTATATGATAGAACTAGTAGAGAGAATACAGATTTATAAAAATAAATTCACACCTCCCCTAAAATCCTCTAGATTTACATGGATTTGTTTTTTAAAAGTTTAGTTATTTTTTTTAAGTTTTTGTTAAAAAGTTTTGTGTATGATGAATTACAAATTAGGTCCCCAGCTGGCCAAGTGTAAATGTGAGAGTGTTTGATCAAATTTATAAATAAAGTTTACAGAACATGTTAAAGAAGTGCCAAGTTTAAGAAGTGCTATGTAAGAATTTTCTTTGAGGTGTGAAAATTAAAGGACGTCTTTTAAGAGAGGTCTAATAATTTCCATGAGATGCTGCTATATGTAGAAGACCAAATAAGTTCAGGAAAGGATTAAACATTTTATATACAGTAGGACCATCATGGTTTATTAAGACAACAAAAAATAGAGCATTAGTCTCTGGAAGGGAACATCATAGGGCAAACTAGCTGTGCCACCACCTGGCCCTTTGTGCCAACTACGGAAGTGAGAGGGCACCAGCGACTGTGGCATGTCTTTGGGTTTTAATCAAGTTTTTATGTTACTGTCTTTATTCTCCTTGTTGCTTTTATTGAATGTAAGCAAGTAAAAGGCATTAGCAATGTTTTTGTTATGGCTAATAATATGTCCTCATTTGTTCGATGCTTCAGTGCTGTTTCCCATGCAAAATGCCAATCCCAGGTCCTGGTGTAATTCTTACTGTGTCTCTGACAGTACTTAGCATAGTGCTGGGCTCCATGCACAGAGACTCTCTGTATGTACTTGTTGAGTAGAATGGAGGTCATTGCCCATTAAAACAGGCACTGAGACATTATAATCCCAAGTAGGCAATGAGTGAGAGATCATTAGGAAGAACACAGATTAAAACCAAGGAAATAATACCTTGCATTTGTACAGCATTCATTCTACATTGTGGAGCATCCTTATATCTTCCAGGCTCAGGTATCTTGCTAAGATGTCAGGTATCTTCTGCTTAGTATTTGATTGTATGGTTATATCTGAATTTATTTGTCCCTTTGCCCATTGATGGACATTTGGGTTGTTTCCAGACTTGGGCTATTTTGAATATAGCTGCTGTGAACATCGAATATAACTCTGTGGATATATCACTTTCGTTTTCCTTGGGTAAATATCTAGAAATGTGATTTCCAGGTCACATGGTAAGTGTATATCTAATTTTATAAGAAATTGCCAAACTGTTTTCTAAATTCTGATACAAGCAACACTTTTAACAGTTGGTAATATACAGGTAATATATCTTACAGAAGTTAGACTCCAAGTTTTATTGGTCACAAATGCTGTAATGGGTGTTGCTTCAAAGAAAAATATTTTTTAATTTCACTCATCTTATTGTTTTTCCTCCCTTATTGACAATCAGTACCAATGCTTACTTGGGCACTGAACACATATTTCAAAGAAAAGGTTTTGGATTTTATTTCCCATCATTTGCGATACCCTGATACCATGCTTTTGCAAGCCAGAGGGACTGCCAGGGTGAGGGAGAGGTGGAAGGGAGAGAAAAGTTAGGGGATAAGGAAGATAGATTGATACTTGAGCATTCTCTAGCCTTGTTTAAATTTCATCTATGCTCAGGAAATCAGAAGCTGCCTGTAAATACACATCACAGCTCAAGGCCATAAAGAAGGAGCAGCAGAAATGATAAGTAGCCAGAGCCACAGAGTAGCCAAATCCATGCAAAAATGAGTGCACTTTGTTTGTCTCCCTATCTCCTTTCTTCCTCCTCTTGCCTTTTCTTTATGAAATAAATTTATTCCTCTTTAAAGATATATCTTTTGCCCATTTGTCCCATAAGCTCCTCTTTGCAATTTCATGGTAAGCTTGCAATGGAACATCATCCTGAGTGAAAACATTTCTCAGTATCAGGTTCAATTTTGTTTTGTATTTTGCTAATACCTATGGGCATGCAGTCATGCCTCATGGGCCTTGAAATGTAACCAAGGAACATTTTTTTGTGTGTTCTTCAGTATATTTAGAAAGTTTGCTTCACACTGACCTTATATATTTGTTAAAATTATTCCTTAGTATTTTATTTTATTTGAACATTAGAAAACCAATCCAGATTCTCAGTTAGGGGAACTCAACATTCAAAAGCTGCTAATAATTGCCAAATCTGTCTATACATTTAACATAATCTCAATAAATATATCAATACATTTTTTGAGGGAGGGGTGTTTGTGTGGGGGGGGAATCAGCAATCTGACTTTAAAGTTTATATGGAAAATTTATTCTAAAGTTTATATGGAAAAATCATTAAACAACCATGGAAAGAAAATTTTTGAAAAGGAAGAACGATAGGGGAGAATTATAGTAAATATGAAAATGTATCATGAAGACACAGCAAATAGTGTTGAGCCAGTTCTTGAACAACAGAGATGAATGAACAGAACACAAAGTCTGTATTATAAAAGAGACCCAAAGAAACATGAAACTTGAATTTTACTGAAAGTGACATCTCAAATCAGTGAGGAAAAGATGGATTACTCAATCACTGGTGTAGGAACAAATGGGCAGATAACTGAAAATAGAGTTAGTAGCATGCATTAGTTGCTATTGGCTGCTTTAGACAATGTATTACAAGGAAAAGATGGTTGACTCTCAAACAGGAGTAAAGAAGAAAAGCAACAAAAATTCCAGACATGCCAGACAGAAGATGTAACTAATGTCTGTCTCTCACCAGTAAATTGTAAAACTGAGATGGCTTTAGAATGATTAAGGCCAATTATAACTAAGCCTTGTGACAAGGAACAAGTTGGGGGTATGACCACCAAACCTGTTGTTTAAGCACATAGAATAATTAAGGGGACTCTATCTGTGGACATAATTGCTTAGGTTTGGCTCTGAGAAATGGCTCTCTCACCAAAACCCTCTCTGCTCAAGGAATGTGCCTGGAAAAGATTTGTGGTTGTTCCTGTGAACCCTAAAATGTTTTGTGTCCGATTCCAATGTGTGTGTGTGTGGCAGTTAGGGATGGGAGCAGAATTTCTGCACACATCCAAGCAATTCTCAGACACCAGCTGGGTGGCCTACAATTTAACTTAATTGTGAACCCTGTCTACCTGGAGATAGTGTCAGAGTCCACAAGTAAAGGGCTTAGTCTGGCCTCCCCCCACCCTGACTTCTGATGCAAATGGCAAGTTCAAGTTGTCATCTGGGCTTCTGACCCACTTGCTATAAGTCAGAAATCCCCACATCTCCTCCTTGGGTGTGCTTATTGGTAAATTTCAATTCACAGAACTCAGAGAAACATTTTAAGTACTAGATTGCTAGTTTATTATAAAAGGAGTAACTCAGGACCAGCCAGACGGGAGAGACACACAGGACAAGGTTTGAGGAAAGGGTGCAGGGCTTTTGTGCTTTCTCCAAGAGCACCACTTTCCCCAGGTCTCCATGTTCATGAACCTGGAAGCTCTCTGAACCTCGTCCTTTGGGGATTTTTTGGAGACTTCATTACAGAGGCTTGATGGATTGATTCACCTGGCCATTGGTGATTGATTCTCCCTTTCCAGGTGGTCAGGGGCATGGGACTAAAACTTCCAAACCTCTAACACATCATTGATTTTCCTGGCAACCAGCACCTATCCTTAGGTGCTTAACAAAAATCAGCTCAGTGACATAAGAAATGACACCTTTACCGCTCTCACTGCTTAGGAAACAAGAGCTTTAGGGATGCTGTGCCAGAAATGGGACAAAGAACAAAAAGATGTTTTTTTCTTATAAATCACAATATGACAGGCACACAGAGATAAATAGAATAAAATAAACAAATATCCAATTATGCTTTTAAGAGTTGCATTGTCAAGAGAGGTACTAGTTGTATTAAAAGGGATTCTAAGTTCCTTGCTTAAAGGCACAAGCTTGTTGAGCATATTATGTACAGTCCAAGTTCTCACAATTGTTTCACCGCATTACATAGATTGCCTCCATTCTCATCTCCAATCAGTTTCCTTGCTTCCCATTGGCTAGACCAGAGCAAATGCCACATACTTTCAGATTTCTCTTATGAAAGATTTTGCCCAACTCTTAGTGCCAATTTCTGTATTAGTCAGCTTAAACTAAGTTACGTTATATTAACAATATCAGAATTTCAATTGCTTGAAACAAAAAAGATTTTATGTTTTCAGCATATAATGTATTTTAGACAAATAAAATGTACCACACCTATTGATGGACTTTTATATTGCTTTCAATCTTCCAATCTTATAAATAATTCTGTGCTAGATATATTTATATAAATATCATTTTGCACAGAAGCAAGTATATCTATAAAACTGCTATGTCAAAAGATATGTATATTATTAAATTTGGTATATACCTACTGATTTCTACACCCACTGGCTGTATAGGAGACTGCATGTTTCCTTCTCCTGCAACAATATTACCAACTCTTTTGATCTTTGCCCATCCAACAGATGAAAAATATTATTTAATCAATGCTTTAGTCTTCATTTTTCAAATTACAATAGACATTTCCTTGTTTTTCATATACTTCAGAACTATTTGCATCTTTTTCTTTTTTGCTTGTTCATATTTGTCCATTTGTCTCTGCTTGTATATGTTTCTTACTGATTATAAGAACTGTCACATATTAAAGAAAAGAGTCACTCATGTAAATTGAAAATATTTTTCCAAGTACTTATTTATATTTGAATGCTATTTATTGCATTTTTTGCCATGATTCCCCCCTCCCCTTTTTATGTAGTCTAGCACCAATTTTTAAATTCTTATGATGTTTGTATTGTGGTCTCACTTTAGAAAGGTCTTTATCATTAAATCAACAAATTATTTAAAGAATGAAATAGCAGCAGCTCTCTTGTGTTCTTCTAGTACTTATAGTTTAATTTTCTGTTTTTAAAGTTATTCACATGAAATTAATTTTGGTGTAAGGTGTGAGGGAGGGATACATGTTTATACCATCTCTAGCTGGTAGTAGCGGGTGCCTTTGTGGATAATTTGTTGGCTGTGCAACCCTGTTCATGTGAAATCTAACAAAAATTTATCGAAGTAAGTAAATTATTGGCTGTTAGGAAAAAAGTAACAGGAAAGCAGGAAGACTTCACTCAGCTCCGGTTAAGTATCAACCTGCAGAAATATGGAAATGGTATTGCAGATCTTCTCACTTTACAAAAGAAGCTAAAATATGGATTTTCATGTGAAATTCCCTGATGTTTAAATGTTAGCAACTAATTCAGAGTTTTAAAAACACTGCATGAGCCAAGCAAACACACATCTGCAGGCCAGATGGGGCCCACAGGGTGTTAGTTTGAGATCTGTGGGTTAGATATTTCTTTCTCTTACCCTTGAAGATTCATTTAAGTGTGATTTCTATGGGCTGCCGCACTAGAGTATGATCAGCTCTTGTCACAACGTGTTCTAACTGATGGTAGGTGTCCTAGACTTTATTATTAGGCTGTGAGATCCTTGAAAGCTTTTGGTCCCCAGGGCCTAGTAAAGTGTCTTGAACATAGTAGACTTTTAATATGAATGTTTGTTGAATGAACAAATGGATGAATGGATGAATTCTGCTCCAGGTTGGATCCCTGCCAAACATCTGGACACAGTACTTAGGGTGTCAGAGGTTACCTGGGTTAGACCACTTCGCTTTCTCCTCTCTTCCCACCAAGTCCGCCAGTACCCTCTCAAGGCAACAAAACCCTCATATTCTAGTCATTTTGTCAATGGGTGTCCTTTTCCACAGTGTGAACCTTGGCCACTAGATGTCTCCCTTTGCTTAAGTGACATTCTGAAGCCCGGGGGTCAATTTGAGGTTTGCTAAAAAAGAAACAATACTTCAGTAAGAAAGAATGTCTTAATCTCAGGCCACATCTTCAGATGTTTGTCCTCATGAGGAAGTTGAGCACAGCCACAATGTCAAAGAAGAAGTACCCAGGGACAGAATCAGATTTATTTTGTTCTGGAAGAGCTCCTCATCTGCAGGAATGCACCCCTGGGGCACTGAGTGACTGGTTCGTTGGGATTAGCCTCTAATCCAGCACAGCTCTAATTTAGTGCTTTAATTACTTTTCCCTGCTGTTTTAGGCCGGATGGAGAAACACATCCTGCTATTAAGGGTCTGAGACTCTCAGAACTGAGAACCTGCCTAGTAAAAGCAGGATGCACGTCAACCACGTCAGATTGAATTTCTCCACTGACATTGTCCTGATGCGCCCCTGCCCACCACCACAACGTTTTCAACTGATTAAAGGCAATGGGTGGAATCTTGCCTGGCCCTGTTAAATTGACCCAGGGGCTTCAATTTTGTGACACTTCAGCTCACTTGTTGAATGAATTGGAAATATGGATTCCATAGGACTTTGTGGCTCTCCAATTTATTATGAAAGGTTCAGACAATAAGAATGCGACGGCTCATTAGTATCTGAGACAAAACCTTGCCTTTTGCCTTTTCTTTGGTTATTTTTCAAGGCTTGGCTTCGTCTTTCTGTATTTCCCATTGGTCTTTGAGAATCAGAAGAGTATAGGTTAAGAAAACAGACTTTAAAGTCAGGTTGTGTTGGTGCCCTGGCCCATCATTTACTGAACTGCTCTGTATTTCCATTTCCTCATTCATAAAATGGGGGTGATAGCGGCAATTGCCTCAAAGGTTGCTGGGAGTATAAAAGGACAGGAAAACTTCTCAGGAAGGTACTTGGAATATAGTAAGTGCTCAGTCAATGTGAGCTGATGCTAAGTGCTTGCTGGGTCATCTCTTCCTCCACTTTGCTGTCCAGGCCAGCTCCCCTGTTGGTAGATTGTTTCACTGTCTTTGATCCTGGTAGAAAAGGATTTTTAGAGTTTTAGAACTCTCCTTTTGTTTATTTGAATGTCCTTTATTTTAATGCTAAATAGCACAATTATTTTGCAATACCAACGCCCCCCACCAGTTATCTCCTAAGTCACATTGACCAAGCTTTGTCCTCAAATCGTCTAATAACACCCCACCCACATCTTGTTATTTTAAGTCGTAGTTCTGAGTGTTAAGAGACTACATAAGTTTTGATTAAATCTTATTATATTAGCTAGGAGCACCTTCTCACCTTAGTTTACATTTTACATTCATTGCTTCCCTTCCTTACTCCTCCTTTCAGGTTTTTAAAAAATTATACTTAAAAATTTTTTTTAAATTGCATTTGACCATTTTATAATAATGGAACAAAGCCCAAACAGTTCAGAGCCATGAATCAGCATATCATTCAAGGCAGCCATGTCCGTTTGCAGCCCCTGAATTAGCAGCACCCTGAATAAGACCAAGCTCAGAGGATGTCTGGCACTTCTGACGGGTGGACACTGCCATCCAGGGTCCATCTGCTCTGGGTGGGTTCATGTCCACCCAGGTCCACCTTCTGATCTAATTCAGGTATTGCTTCACACGTGGTATCACTCGGGGAAAGTTTGTTGATGTGATACGACTTAGATATCTAGTTTCAGTAACAGGCTTCTGTCGCCACTTCCTTTCTCTGGGGCCTCAGGTGTGTTGCTGTTTGTGTGGTCTGCTCTTTTGCTCGGAAATGAAACTGTCACACTGTTTAGAAAACCCACCTAAATAAACAGGAGACGTGAGAAGGCTTGAAGCCCTGGAAGACAGCCCTGGTTTTCTCTATAGCTCCTCTTTGGCATTTGCAGGCTGCTCGGCTTACCTTGCCAAGGGATCACCCACAAAAAAATGGAAGTAGACCAGATGGACCAAAACACGCTTCATGTACTCAGGTGGTGACTTGTTCCTGTTCCACAGGTTAGAGCGTGTGAGATTTTGTAGTTGCAGAAGCCTCATAGTTACACCAGAGGAGCTCTGCCTCAGCTCTGCTCAGAGAAGTTAGCTTTTCTGGAACTCACAATGATGACATGTCATAAAGCTGCCTAGTGCTCCAATCTGTGCTGTTGACTTTTGCTCTCTGTTCTCTACAGGGACAGGGGAGCCTCACAACCTAACCAGGAAGTATTGAGGAATCCTGCATCTCATACATTAACAGATTATTAGGAGGAAACAAGAAGGCCAAAGTGGCTTTACTGGTGAGTCATCAGAATTCAAAAGCACACCCTGTTTGTGAAACAGCCTAAATGTTGGCATACTATGAGCTCCTTCCATTGAATATGGAATTAACTGACTGTTAAATCCACCCATTTGTTTGGATTCAGATGTTCTTCCAAACCAATGTACTCACAAAATCACTGATGTCTACTTGTTGCTTAATTTCTTACTATCTGCCAAAATGTTTTTGGTCTAATAAAAAATTATAGGGATCCCTTTAGTTCTGAAGGCCATATGCCAGCCCCTAGGAAGTTGCTGAGCTTCATGGTTGTAAGAATAGAAATAGGTTAGCATAAGCATAGCCATCTTAAAGGCCTAGAAGCCATTTTCTGAGTATGTGACTTAGAAAGAAAAACTGGAACTGGGTAAGGCCTTGAAAAACAAGTTAATCATGAGCACCGGGTGGTGGGCAGCTGTGACCCTTGGTCAGCTAACCTTGGTCAGTAAATCTTACATACCAAGCTTATCGTGCAGAACCTCCCTAACCATTGAGGAGTAGTCTTACCCTGCCCTTGCTTAACCCCAGGATATATGTCTTGCAAGAATAATGTATAGTTATAGAAAATTGCTATGAGTTAAGTGCTTTGAAATTGCTATATAAACCCTTGGCTCTGAGTGCTCGGGGTCCTTGTTGAGACCCACTGCATCGGGCTGACTTGGACCCCAACTAGTTGGCTGAATAAAGACTTTGCTTGAATTTACATCTCTATGCCTGTGTATTTTGTTCTTTGGGGAAGCCTCGGAAGCCTGCACCCTAACAATGGTCCAGTGAGCTGGAGGTGAATAACAGCTTCCATCTGAGCTTCAAGCCCTCACACATTAAGTACCACACTGGCCATTTTGTCTGCCCTTCCACGGCTGTTTTAGTCCAATCCCTGTCCCCAGCCAATTGCACAGCCGCTTTTCCCCTAAGTAATTAGTAGATTATTAGTCCCATATTATAAACACATTCTTGCTAAGGTGTCAGTGATTTATATGCTCCTACATGCACTTGCATGTTAATACAGACAATTGGAAAAGAGCAGCAGAGGACTAAAAAGGATGGAGGACAGAGACAGGAGACAAGCATCGTGATTAATTCTCCAAACAAGCTGAGATACAACCAGTGTAACAGGAAGGATTCCATCTTAAGGCTAAGATTCCATTTTAAAAGCCAGGAAGTTAGAAGGTAAGATTCCTAACATATTCTTAGGTAAACAGACAATAACTCAACCTACCTCAAAACAAGGCAAACTGTCTCCACTGAAATGTTCCCAGAGAGAAGCCACTATTCTGGAGAGGAACTGGACCAGTAAATTTCTTGTGTCAAGTTAATTTTGCAGAATTACCTGGAAGACTGATAATAGAGGAGAGGAGACATGGTGTCTCTCACCAGAGATAAGCATCTTGAGACCACATGACAAGTTTATACCTCCAGTCCCCTGAAAAATCCTTAAAAGAGGGAACCCCCAACCTTTGAGCCCTCACTTTTTCTCTCTTTAAGGGCATAACTTTAAGTAAAGCTCTCTCACTGCTCAACTCAACTGTGTTTTGTCTCTCTGCGCTTTTCCAGAGGTAAGTGTCTTTGTTTCATTGCTGTTTCATTTCTAAGTCTTCACTTAGTCTCTGCTTTATTCCTGGTGAGCAGGGAGGGTCGGCTGAGAGCTCAGATTACGGCCTGGGGGGTTCCATTGTTTGGGTGACCGGAGGGAACTGCAGTAACCTCCCTTCTTTGGCAAGTTCTTAGATCCCAATTTCACTCTACCCCGCGCTCTGCGGCTCCCCCAAGTCCTGGGGTGGCAGGGCCCAGCCCCCACGCGGTGCGGATCCAAGGGCTCAGGAGTTGCCAGGTGACGCTGGCATCAGGAGCTGGTGAGGGAGACTGCCCTGTGCCGAGAAGTTCAGCTCCCGCTCCCGCCCTCCGCACTTTCCTGCCCTCAGCTGCCGGCAAGGCCGCTCCCATTCAGTACTACTCTTGCTCTCTTGAGTTCCTTCTGTGCCTACACTCTTCTGACCTGCTCAGAAATTCTTTCTCATTCAGAGTCAAGAACTCTCCCCCGTCCAGGTTGAGATTTCCCCTGGTGCACAGGGAGAGACCACCCAGATGCAGCTGCCCGGCAACAAAATGATGGCCTCTAATCCTAGGATTGTAGACATTGGTCAACTGAGTGAGAGTAGATGTTTCTAGAAGCCCTTGACACTTCGTATTGGATGGAAATTTGGTCTCCACTTATAAGTGGTGGATCCTGAAAAGAGGCCAAGCCTTGTAGAAAAGGCACATGAGGAGGACAGATGAGTCCTCCTCGACTCAGCTGTGAGATCAGCTCTATTCCGCCAAGGCTTGTGGAGGGTGAAGGAGGTGGTTGATGCCTTTGAACAACTGGAGGCTGTCAAGTAGGATTCCTTCTCTTGACAACTTTTCCACTGGAACTGATCCAGGCTGATTATGAAGAGTTTTATGATATAAACCAAGTGGCCCAATGGTGTTGGAAACAAGAGGGTCACATTGTGTTTAGGTCTCTGTACCTTAAGAGGTAGATGAAATTATGGGTGCCAATCTTATTAAGAGTATTATTCACTCTAAAAAAAGATATTTTCATTAGAATTTAGTGCTCCAAAGACCATTTTCTCCTTCTGAGAAAATGGATGCTTCCCCTTTTTTGATACAAAGAGAAATGTACCTTATTAGCTCCCTCTCTTCTTGACTGGTAGGAAGCTCTGTCCCTGGAGCTAAGTTTCACATTTATAAAACAATGTATATAACTCATAGGTTTTTATTTGCATTCTTTTTCTTATGGATGCTCTACTTTTATAGTTTTGTAGCTTACAGAATTTTTATAGTTCATGTTTCTTTATTTATATTCTAATATAATTTTATGTAGTAGCATTGCCAACCACCTTAAGTCATTTGTAAATGCAGAGTGTTAATTTTAAAATTGAGTGACTCCTTAGAAAGGAAAGAAGCCTTTATTGAAGAGCCTAATATGGTTTAGCTCTAGGTTTCGTAAGGACAAGGAACATCCTGGGAACATTCACCCTCAGCAAGCCTGCTGCTGTTCTCCTGTGCAGGCCCCCTTTCCATACCATCTCACCGGGAAGTCTGAGGTTCCTTTGTCTGAGAAGGTAGCAAGTTGATTCTTCAGGCTTGATTGAGAGAGTGGAAAAAGGAAAAATGATACCTACTTTAACCCTCAGCCCACTGGAGTTACCCGCCTCCCCACTCCCTGGAATTATGCATGAAGCCTGCATTCCATCCACTCTATGGGGTGTGACCCTGGGTGTCCAGAGGTTGGTCACGAAAGCCTGACAGAGTGGCATTCTGTAGCAAACCGGTTGAGGACAGAAGCGTTCCGCATTCCCCCCAAGCATTTTTCTTGTGTTTCCCTTTTGTGATTTCAGAAATCTGCCAGTGGCTGCTGGGAGAATCGTTAGGTGTTGAGCTCTGAGTTCCTTCCTCTTACCAAGCCTAATATTGACTTGAAGTGGGAGGGAGGGTTAGCAGAAAAATATTTCTCTTTTCCTTCTTAAAGGGGGTGTGTCCTGGGCTTGTCTGCCTGCAAACACAGCAATGTGCCCTAGGAGTTGCTCGTGAACCTGTACGCATGCCAGTGAACGGCTGGGCTTCGGACGTGAAGGTTGTCTTTGCAGACCGTGCAGGATATAACTGAGCCCCAAGTGCACTGGAGGAAGGGCTCCCTCGGACTGTGAGGTGAAGAGAGAAACACCAGGTAAGCCCGGCAGCTCTGATCTGATTCCTTAGAGTGCTCATTACCAGCCCCCATTCCACCTGTTATTCTGAGATTCTTGTCCCCTCCCTGTGGGGAAAACTCTGATTTTAATATCCCATTTCCTGAAGAAGGTCAAATAAAGGAACACAGAGTGGAAAAAGCAATGGGCAGAGATGACGGAGGCCCCTCTTGGTAACTATGTAAAAGGAGGTGATTTGCTGAGTCTCAGACTGCCGGTTTTTGGACTCAGAGCACACCCTTCTCTCTGTGGATTGTAACACAGTAGCTCCTAGTCTCCAGGTGTGCCTGGGAGACAGATTAACTGGGATAAAGAAGGCTCCAGCAAGGACACTTGTCAAAAACATTCACCTCAGGGCTTCCACCCATTAGTAATATATTAGCCTTAGCAATCTCTTAAAAATACTCTTGAGAGGATTAAGCTTATTTTCCCTCATTTAAGCTTTGATGGAACCAGTATACATCCAGGATTTAACTCGTTCCCTGGACTCTGAAAAATATGCCCCTGATAAGCCAGAGTTGACCCTGATAACCATTTCCTTTGCTCTTTCCTTAAAATAAATATGAAGTGACACACTGTATTTTCTTACTGATAGGCCTTAAAGTTTCATAATTTCTCTTTTCCTTTTCTTTTTCATGAAAAACCCATTTTTGTAAATTTGATATCTTATGTAATCCACCCATGCCAGAGACTAAGTGATGGGAAGTTAGCTGAAGTGGGTGTAGGAAGAAGGTCAAGGTGGGAGAGGCATGGAGACAGGATGAGTTTGGTCATGCTCCATAGTGATATATCTGCTAAACTAACCTGATAATAATAGCCCACACAGCTCTGGAGATTATAGATAGAAGAGAGAATGATAATAATAGAAATGCATTCTATGATTTATGAGAAGATTAGCATAAGCCATTTGTTGCATTCTATTTTTCTATAATAAAAACACTACTTATCATCCAACCATGACCAAAATTAAAAATGATCTTACCAGCAGAGCCACCTAATTCAACCATGAACAAGTAGTATCACCTCGGCAAGTTATTTAGTTTTCTTTGTTTGGGTTACTTAATCCGCAAAATGGTAGCAGTGAAGCACTAAGATTGAAAATGGAATGTATACATGTTGAGTCTTACAAGCTTGACCTGAAAACACTTCTATTTTATGCACAGTCACAAGTGGATGTGAATTGTTGCTGACATGCTTCATAGGTATGTATGTCTTGCTTCTCTAAAAGGGTGGTAAGTTTCTTAAATGTTTTTAAAAGCATGGACAGTGTACCCATTGCAGGGTTGATCCTGCTGTGCTGAGGTAAGGAGAGCACCACGATTTGCTGCTGCATGCCCTTTGGTGTCACTCATTCCACAATTAAAGGATTGCAAATGATCTCCTAGACAAAATAAAGGAATACGTTCATTCAAACTAGGGTATCAGTGACTGATTTTAGCACTTTGGTTGGGAGCAAGTGCCAGTTGGAAGAAGCAAGACGATACTGGGTATGCAAGGGCACTAGCAAAGCAGGGATGTGTCAAGGGGTGAACAACTCACAAAGTAGAGGAGTGGCATTCCCCAGGACAATGCCACTGAATTCACAATTTTGCTTAAGGCCACTCCTCAGGAAACCATGTTCTACGCAATCAAAACATACATTTTTGCAGCTTTCAAAAGATTCTGCCTGTCTTTTCCTTCCTTCCTTCCTTCCTTCCTTCCTTCCTTCCTTCCTTCCTTCCTTCCTTCCTTCCTTCCTTCCTTCCTTCCTCCCTTTCTTCCTTCTTCTCTCTCTCTCCCTCCCTCTCTCTCTCTTTCCTTCCTTCGTCCCTCCCTCCCTCTTTTCCTTCCTTCTTTCCTTTCCTTCATTTATTAAAATATCATTGATATACAATATTATGATGCTTCAAATACACAACATAGTGGTTCAACATTCACCCATAGTATCAAGTCCTCATCCCTTCCAGTGTGGTCATTGTCTATCAATGTATAAGATGTTATAGAGTCATTAACTGTATTCTCTGTGCTGTACTATCATCCCCGTGACCAAGCTATAGTGTGATAGCAAATTATTGTGCCCTTTAATCCCCTTCTCCCTCCCTGCCAACCTTCCCCAACCCCTTCCCTTTGGTAACCATGAGTCCCTTCTCTGTGTCTGTGAGTCTGCTGCTATTTTGTTCTTTCTGTTGCTTTGCTGTTATACTCCACAAATAAGTGAAATCATTTGGTATTTGTCTTCTCTGCCTGGCTTATGTCATTGAGCATAATGCCCTCTAGATCCATCCATGTAGTAGAAAATGGGAGGATATCTTTTCTTTTTATGGCTGAATAATATTACATTGTGTGTATGTACCACATCTTTATCTATTCATCTATTGATGGACATTTTGGTTGCTTCCATATCTTATTTGCCTGTTCCTTTTCTAAAGTTCTTTGGCAGGGAATACCTATAGCTCTCCAAAAGAGGAAATCCTATTCCCAAATATATCATGGATTTCTCCTAGATTTTGTTTGAGCAGAGAAGTGCTCACAGGAAGTCAAGGTCTCCACAGTTCTGGACTGGATAGATACATGATCTTAAATAGCTGGGAAAATAATCTAGAAACTTGGAGTGATAAGGCAAAGGTTGAGAGCATCATGGTCTGAAATGTACTAAGAGGCTGAGCTGGTCCCAGCCTTGACAAATTCCACAAGTGTAGTAGACAAAACCAGTGGAGGGGGAGGCCCTCTTACCACACTCCCTCACCAGCAACCCATAGCAACCTCACAGATGCTCCTGTTCAATGGCAGATGAAAACCTGGGCTCTGAGATGTTGAGAATGAAAATCAATAAGATAAGTGTGAAAGTGCCTTGGCCTTTCATAGAGTTATAGTAAATTCTCCATGTGCAGTCAGTTGAATAAATAAAACGGAAAGAGGTGAATAGAAATGAGGTATGTAGTTCTCAAACTGAAAAAATATAGTTAAATCTTGTGGATGAGGGTTATCAGGTGCTCACAGTGCTTTAGATCCTTAGTGCAAATGTAGGTTTTTAATCTCCAGGGCCCATAAACCTGGGTGCAAACTCTAGTTTTAGTGTTGTTCTTTCTTTTTTAAATCAAGTCATTTAAATAAAGACTTTAAATAGTCTTCAAGATAATTTCCTTATCATTTGCATCTTTCTCATAAGGCAGAAGAAAACAATCTGGTCATAAGAGTGTCTACTGTTGAGGGATAAGCAACCATTGACTATACATATGTGGTGTTAGGACAGCTTGTCACAATGGAACAGAATCACACCTACAAAATTTTGGGTAAACAGACTCTGTATTAAGCAGATTATATTTTCCATGAAAGTATTCCATGCTTGTGTTTTACTTAGGCTAATTTCGTGTGAAGACTTCCCTATTTTTGATCTCTCAGGGAAACAGACTATTTCTATTAAGAATTTAATGATGTATTTTTTGAACATTTAGCATTCTTCTATGTTGTTGACCATGATACCACTTAGGCAAGTGATTAGTAAAAGAAAAGACACAGATAGCAGTAGAATAGAAACATACCTGTCAGAATTTTATGATATGACATGTTCTTTCAAATTGATTAAAAAATTATTAATGTGGTCTTGATAAGGAATGGTTTATTCAAGGAATCTAGTTAAAGTAATTGGTTATGCATCTGGAGGAAAATGAGTAAACCGCTATTTCATGCCCAAACCTAAAATAACTCTAGAAGGATTGAAAATTTAAATGTATTTTTTTTAAAAAAAGGAAGTGTTAGAAGAAAATATAAGAGAATATTTTTACAATCCTTTTATTGAAAAAAAAAATTCCTAGCATGACCCCAAGTTTAAAATCTACACTGAAAAAGATTTACAGATGCAATTTCATGAACATTTTGAACTTTTGTGCAGAACAAGACACATAGAAAGTTAAAAGATCAAAGACAAATGATGGGCAAATATTGATAACACAAGAGACAGATCAAGAGCTAATATCAATGCTATTCTAAGATCTCCTAAGAACTTTTTCTTAAGAAAAACTTTAGAACAATGACTTAGACCAGAAAAATACACATAGTACAAAAGGCTAATAAACATCTGAAAAGATGCTTAATCAAAACATGAAAATTAAAACAATTTGATAATAATTTTACCTATCAGTTTGGCAAACATTAAAAAGATGTTGGTGACAGTGTGATGAAACAGGCATTTCTACACTTTACCAGGAAGTGTAAGCAGGAACAAATTCGGAGGGCAATTTGGGCATGCCTACCTATCAAAGCTCTAAGTGTATGAACCTTGGAAGCAGCCCTGTCACTCTAACCTAGGAAAATTCCAGTTTGCCTGGAATTAAGGATGCCCAAAAAGCTTAAGAGAAGGAATGCTCATGGGCAAATCGTAGGAGTCCAAATAATGAATGTGCCGTGATAAAAAGTTTGTTCTTCGTCTGTGCATAAGTGGAGCCTGGAAGATTCTGAGTATAGACTGACATTATATCTGCAGGATAGGAGGAATGCCAGGAAACCAGCTCTATTTCTAAAAGAAACATTGGGAGAATATGAAAAATTTGCTTTTCCTCATTAGGAACTTTTGATGAAAATTCTGTTAATATGCCCTGGGAAAGAAAGAATGAATATTTTGGGGGTAGATTTGAAACAGTTAAGGTTTATTTATCAGTATAAGCATTGAAAAGTCAGATACTTGTTTTATTTAAACTGAAAAAGAGTTTGTAACATCTTTAATCTGACTGTTCACATATGAGACACCACAAAGCCTGCCCTGTAGGGTTTTTTTCAGTAGGTCTAAGGAATTGTGTTTCATCCTCAACCAGCTGAGCATCCTTAGACACCAATGACAGTCATATTTGTTAGGAGGATAGCTTTGAGACATACATTCTTCTTTTTCCTGAACAAAGAGAGCTTATTTGCATGGAACTCAGATGGAGAATAAATTAACCATTATGACTTTATTAAAATCATGCCCTCAGCAACAAAACAAACTGGCTTAGAGTCCAAGGGAAGTATTAGATTCTTTGGGGAAAGAAATGTAGGGAAATAGTTGATACATTATTTTGGTTTAGACTTTAGGTCTATCCTTCTCATTTTCCACAGGTGTGAAATGGAAGTATTTCCCATTTAACTTGCAAGATTGCCAAAATAAGGGAATCAAAACATATATGAAAGAATTTTGTAGCTTAGAAAGAATTATTCTTATTTTTTCTTATTATGTAATTGCACCCTCCCTCGAGTGCTGTTCAGGAACTTTTTCAAGCAGTCTAAGAGGAAGCTCAAAATTGTTTGGTTTTACCCATTCTAAGTAAGCAATGTTGAGTGGGGAAGATGGGAAATAAGCCTATCCTGGGATTCCAGGAAGGCTGGGTCCCCACTGCTAAGCTGAAGGCTTGACTGGAAGAAAGAGCTTGGCACCTTCTCTAGAATGTCATTAATCATCCTTTAAGGGCTTAGTGGTAGCTTTTGCTCTACTGAATCATGAGTGACAGGAGAAAATATTCAGTTATAGGGGTTGGAATAGAGCCAGCCTGTAGGCTGGTAGTCTGGCTCTTTATAAAGGAACTGAGCAGGACTTGTCATCTGTGAGAATGAACTCTACTAGGACACCCGAAGAAGTATTGGGCGATAAGCTAAGAACAACAAATCATCCTGTTTCCTCTAAAATACAAAGTGCAGAATAAATGGATTCAAACAATCAGAATCCAACAAAGGGAGAGGGGAGCACACAGCTGTGCTAGGCTGACAGCACCAGACACGGGAGACATA
The DNA here is from genome assembly GCF_040802235.1 of Manis javanica. Taxonomy (NCBI): domain Eukaryota; kingdom Metazoa; phylum Chordata; class Mammalia; order Pholidota; family Manidae; genus Manis; species Manis javanica. The sequence continues at coordinate 42,238,531 of NC_133171.1, forward strand.
CCCTTGAGCGGAAGCTCCAGTGAGTGACAAACAACAACCTGACTTGTAAAAACTGCATTTCAGTTTTTGGATGGCAGAGAATCAGATGAGGGGGCTGGGTCACACATTGGACTCTAAAGGGAGAGCCATTCAGTGATACATCAGAGTTTAAATAAGGGGCCTTTGTTATAAAACAAAGAGACTCCTGCAACCCAGTTGCTTTCAAAAGTGGGTCTAGAACCCTGCTTTTGGAGTTTGTCTTAATGGGTAGAGCTGCAGGGCATGAACGCCCTAGGGGCCTGCCTGTGTGTGAACAGCCAGTGCCTGGCACAGTGCGGTGGGAGCCTCTTAACAGCCCGTGGCTGAGCAAACCGAGACTTAGCTGACTGGGCAGGCATCCCAGGGAACACACGAATGACCGAGCTAAGTAACTCCTTTCGTCTCTTCCAGCCTTATAATTCTAGAGTTCTTACAAATCACACCTCTACTCAGCCCATGGACTTAATTTTTAGTAGGTTCTCAGCCCATCCCAAAAGATGCTCAAGAATGATAATAACCAGTTTGAAGAGAAAACTGGAATAAAGCTTAGAAAAATTTTCAGTCTTTCCAGGCTTACTACTTGATGACTGACAGACATTAATGAAAAGAACAATTAAATAAGCAATATATAAATAGAAATGGGCCTATAGTAATAGAATCTGAATGTGAAGGGATTCGAGCTCACCTTATTTTATTGCTTATTTTATAGGGGAGGAAATGAACTAAAGTGAGTTTTTTTTTAACTTTCACAAGTTTTAACAGATTAGAGACAAAGCTGGGGTTAGGGTCTAATTAATCTAGGTTTCTTTCTACTCTATTGATACAGCATAAACATGCTAAAACATGCTAAAATATAAAATAAGTGTTTAAAGTTGTACTGCATACACATATTTATACAGACATTCACTGAGATTTTAAAAGACTTTATGGTCTTTCCAGAAGTCTGTGTAGCTCATAAAATTTACCAAACCTCCAGACATTTTTCCAGACAGGTAATACGCAGTTATCTTTTCTGTTCCCCACCTCTTCTCTCTCTACCTGCCTACTTAAAGGAACACAAACAAACTCTTCGCAAAGGCAGGTGGCCTGAGGGGTCCTATACAAAGATAGATTCCAATGGAAGGGTTACCCAAAACTTATAAAATAAGAGGTAAAAAAAAGACGGTTTTACAGGTCTTCTGCTTATAAAACAATCAGTTCCATTTAAGTCATGATTTATTTTAGATCCTGGCTGGAGATCTGCTCTTTCCCTGTGTATGTGGGTATGTTATGTGTGTAATGCACATGTGCACATATGAGTCCAAGATAGAAGGGAGACAATTCTACCGGGAGTAATTCTATTTATAGGGGAAGTGACATAATCCCATAAATACTGATGCCAGGAAAGCAACCCCAGGGTACAACTGTGCCTAAGATTAGACTGTTGCTAAAAATGTTGGAAAGTGTAGGTGTGAACAGTTCCAACTAAGCACCGCTGCTGATAAGGAGCTGCTGTTGGTATAAAGAAATGATATCTGGAGTCCATAAATATGTAACTTGGAAGAACAGGGAGACAACGGACAGCCACCTCCAGAGGTGTAACAGCAAATTCTAATGATTGTTCTCTGCACACCGAAGGATAGGGATTATCAGGAATGAATTCCTTTGAATGAATTCAAGGAAGTGAGGGGGTCCTACCATGGCGTAGCCTTCCCACGGGTGTCAGGGCCAGCACAGCTGCAGGCCAGCCATCGCTGGCCCCCAGCTGTCGCAGCCAAGGTGTGACGTAAGCCTGCATGCTCTGACAACAACAGTGGCGAGGGCACACAGATCCTGAGAATTTTTTAATAATCAGGACCCTTTCAGCTTGGAAAGGAAGAGCTGAAAATACCAAGGGGTTTGCCTCTAGTAAAGGCAAACACACACACACACACAAAGTAATTCTTGACTACACTGCTGGGGGCTCTCCTTGGAGTCATATAATTCAGTTACTGTAAAAGTGCCCTTTTATTTCCTTGAGGCTGGGATCCCTTGGTTTACACAGTAGTGGCCATTCACCCAGAAGCACCTTTTATTTGGTAAGTTAACTTGACTCAGAATTAAGGTCAAATTCTGACACAATCCAATGAGTAACTGCAAAAACTATAAAAAACAAGAGAGCCACAATCGAGGCTTACCACTGGCCAGGCATTGTTCTCAGTATTTTATAGGCAATATCACATTAAATTCTCCCAAGAATCTCTGAATTAGATACTATTGTAGATGAGCAGAGTGAGGAATGGAAAGGCTGAGAAGATATCAAAGGACATGAGTTGATAAATGTCAAGGCTGGGACCTGAATCCAAGGCTGTTTAGCTACAGAGCCTGTTTTGACGCAGGCACCTCTTAGACACCATTTTCCTGCCTTTGATTAGTTGTCAATTATAAGATGCCCAGTTAAATATGAATTTCAGGGAAACAACAAATAATTCTGGACAATGACCAGTGTCCTAAATATTGTGGGGTACCTACTTAACATTAAAAAAATTATTCGTTACTTATCTGAAATTCAATCTTCCTATCCCAGAGGGAGCTCTAGGCACCAAGAAAGCAAAGAAAAAATTTTGATTAGTTTGAACTTTGGCTCTAAACCCCAAAGTAGAATTCAAATCACAGGAACAGCCTTGGTGTAGAATGCTTTTTCCTAGCCCAGCACCAGTCCTGAGGATTGGTGCCCAGACCTGCCTACAGGTCAGCGTCTCTTGGGTGCCTTTAATAATGCATGTGGCTGGGCCTGCCTGTCTAAGACTGAGTAGGCTTAGGGTGGGATGGGGCACCTGTACTTCCTAATGAGCTCCTAAATGTTTTCTTTCCTCCTCCTCCTCCTTTTCCTCTTCCATTTTTGTAGTCCAGCCATTCATGACTGCGCTGCAGAGCAGTGACTGGGAATCGCTGGTGTGAAGCCCTGACTGTAAGTCACACTTTATTATTTCTCGCAGGCCCAAGGAGGCAGCTCCGAGTGCATCCTGCAGCGTGGGAGGGAGAGGGAATAAAGAGGCTGAGCATATAAGAGAGAGAGTGTCCTCAGTGCCCAGAGCTGTTGCCCAGGCCTTCTGGAGCCAGTGTGCAGCCTCAGGCCCAGAGTCCATATGGGAAAAGGAAGATTGTTCAGAGAGAGAAAGAGATATAGAGAGAGTCATATGAAGCCCAGGCCTCCCGTTTGGAAGCTGGCCCTGGCACAGGAGAGCGCGTGGATCACCCCCACATGTGTCTGGAGTGTGGATCACCCCCACATGTGTCTATAGACACTATCGTCTGAAAGCCCCAGCACTGTGGATCATGGACCAAATAGTACCCAGGAACTCACGTATAAAACATCTTTTCTGGAAGTGTAGAAAAAGTGGAAAAGGGGCAGGAATGAGCTTATGTTCCTGCTGTAATGTTGCTGTAGTCCAAGGAGGTACTGGGAAATCAATCTAGGAGGGTGTGATTGACCAGGCCCCAAAGAAAGAAATATATTTTATTATATGTGTGTGTATGTGTGTGTATTATAAAATATGCACACAAGTTTAATTGCAATTAAAATTAAACTTACAAAAAAAAAGAAAGAGAAAGGAAGGGAGGGAGGAAGGTAAAAGAAAATGGAATAGAAAATATCCAAGGGCGTATCTCGGAGAAAGAAGTTCTGTTTCACAAAGCTGTTCTGTTATTTAACAATTCGATCATTTATACACACACACTCATATATTTTATAATACACACACATAATAAAATATATTTCTTTTTATGGGACCTGTTCAAAAATGTTTGAAAAACACTGCTCTAGAGACAAATCTCCATCACTTTTGGAAGCAGAAAGCACAGGCCAGAGGGAACAGGGCTCAGAGAAGATGAGTGTTTGGAGGAAAGATCTAGAAGGATGATGTGGAACCTAGGCTGCTGCCCAAAGAAAGTTAAAACAAAAGATTTAGGGGGAGTCTTGGCAACAGGAAGGTGGAGGTGTGAGAGGGCTGGCCACCCGAGGGGAGAAAGTAAATATGAAAGTTGTCTCTGCCTCACTGCCTGTTTTTCATGCTTCCCTAGAAAGCCCTAGAAAGGGTCTCCGCTGATACATAGACCACGTCTGTGGTGATGATTACTCTTTTTCTAACGCCTTTTCCCTTTTCTTGTAGATCAGAGGGCAACGTGTGGGGCAGACCTCAGGGATGGCAGGGTTTGCATGAAGGTTAAAGGACACCCAGAAAACAACGTAAGGACTGGAAGGGAGGGCCCAGCCCCGTGGCTTCTGTACTGCTCTTCAAGGGCACTGACTCAGATGGTGCGTTACTGAGTTTGCGAATCTCAGTCTTTCATCTTTTCCAGTGGATGTGAAAGAAGCATTGAGAGGCTGTAAGGAAATATTCCTTCATCTTCTTTCCATGCTGCCCAATAAAACCTCTTTTAAAAATTGTGGTAAAAGAATCCACATAATATAAAACATACCATCTTAACCATTTTTAAGTGTGCAAGTTCAGTAGTATTAAGTATATTCACGTTGTTGTATAACTGATTTCTAGAACTTTCTCATCTGGCAAAAACTGAAACTCAGACCCATTAAAAAAACACTCCCATTTCCAAGGCCTGGCAATAATGATTTTCCTTTCTATCAGTTTGACATCTTCAGATACTTCATGCAAGTGGAATATACAGTATTTGTCTTTTTGTAACTGGCTATTTTGCTTAACATAATGTCCTCAAGGTTCATCCATGTTGTGTTCCTTCTTTGTAAAGCCTGAATAATATTGATGAATATATAATATATTAATAATACATACAATATACAAATATATAATATATAAAATTATAAATAAATATGTAAAAATAATAGAAAGTATAATGAATGATATAATAATAATGCCTAATAAAACTTTTGGCGATGATGAAACTATTCTGTGACTATACTGCCTAACTAGTAGCCACATGTGACTATTGAGCACTTGAAACATGACTAGTGGGGCTGAGAAATTGACTTTTTAATTTCACTTATTGCATTTAAAATTAAAATTTAGCTTGCCCCATGTGCCTAGCAACTCCTACATTGGATAGAACAATTCTAATTTGTTGTGATTTTTTTCATTGACACCAAATATCCTGGGTGTAATTTATTAATTTTGTGATCAGAGCTATGTGCTGCATTTTAATTATTCTGGGCTAACTATAAACTTGAGGACAATTTGTTGCTAATTATATCAACTCTAGAGCCAGAAATTTGTTGGTTCATTATTAGTTTTATGCTTACATACTCAGATTCTATCCTTATATTAATGGATCTAAGGGTCCTTGGTTATTTTAATGCTTGTTTTTCCTGAGATGAAAGGAAATCTCAGTGAAATAGAAAAGACTGGATGTTAAGTGCATCTGGTTGCAAAGTTAAGCAAGTCATGATTTAAAAATAGCCTGTGTTTAGTCAAATTCGATCATTTAGATGAGACTTCTCCAGCAATTTTCTAGTAAGTTTGCAAAAACAGAAATTTACTATTTCGGATATAAAATGAAAGTAGTGGTGTCTCAGGATACCTACGTGAAGTGGAAAAATCACTCAGGGCTTCTGAATGGCTTAGAGAGGTCCTACCACAGTGTGCATTTTAAAATTTTGGCTTGCACCGTACTTGTTTTTGTGCCTCAGCCTTGCATGGTACACCACTCGTCTGGCCACAGACTGTGAACCCAGCTATTGATGTTCAGTCCAGGGAAAGGAGCGGAAAGTGCGGAAGATGAGAGTTGGAATGTTCTGGCTCCTCTCCTTCACAGTCATCGAGGGCCAAGCGGACTTCCCAGGGGTGAGCTGGGGAGGTTCTCTTCCTCCTCTCTACCACCTGTCTCCTCTCTCTTGGTACTTTTAGAACACATCACCCGCTAGGCGACTGAAACTACATAATTTAGTAGACTTGGCTCTTGTCTCAACTACATAATTTAGTAGAGGTCCTGGCTCTTGTCTCAACATTAGTAACACTAGCTGTGTGTTCTCAGATGAGTCATTTCATCTCTTAGAGTGTAGATGACCTACCTTCAAAATGAGGAGGTGGGACTGAACTACCCTGGACATCTCTCGTAGGCCGCCTGTTCACTCCTGCGGCCTCTTTGGTGGAGAGAAAGCGCGCAGATTGGCATTAGTCCTTGGACTCTGTCTTCCCCATTGATACTCACTTTCTTGATACTTTCATCTGGAATCATGGTTTTAATGTTGTCTATGTGCCGTTGACTACCAAATTCGTATCTCTACCTCAGGCCCTTCCCCTGGACCCCACACTTGTACATCTATGACCTGCTTGGTACCTCCAGTTTGGTGCTCAACAGGCTCCTCAAACCAGTGTGCCCAAAATTAAATTTTTGATTTTTTCCTCACCAACTTTCCCCTCCTTCCCTGTCTGAGCAAGCGGTATCACCATCGCCCCAGCTGCTTAGGCACGAGACTTATTTTCATGCGGGACTCTTCTCATAATCTGTATCAAAACCATGGTATCTTTTCTTTTTTGTTGGCTTTATCTTTAAAATATGTCCAGAATGCAAACACTTCTTACCACCTCCATGGCTGCTACCCTGATCCGCACTTTCATTGCTCACCTATCTGGCTTTAGTAACTCCTGCAATGCTCTCATGGTTTCTGGGCTTGTCTATTCTAACTTGGCTGCAGGAGTCAGCCTTCTAAAAGGTAAAGCAGATCACATCTTTCCTCTGTTCAGAATTCTCCAGCGGTTTCCCGTCTCACTCAAGTCAAAGCTAAGCCCTTGGTATAGCCTGTAAATACCTGCACAGCCTGCCTCCCTGGAGGTACTCTGATCCCGCTTCCTGCCCCTCTCCCCTCACCCACCCCACATGGCTACTCTGGCCTCCTCCGTCTGCCTTCACATGCCAGGCACATTCTTATCCCAGGGCCGTTGCCTGTGCTGTTCCCTATGCCTAGAATGTTCATCTCCAGGGAGCCTCACTTCCTCACCCGCCTCAGGTTTGCGCTCAAAACGTGCCTCAGTGAGGCCTTCTCCTGCCGCCTTCCCACCCCACTGGCTTGGGATTTTAGATCCATGATTTCAATTTATCTGGAAAATCTAACAGGGCCTTATGAAGTACAACATTATGAAGCCTCACCATATTATTCTTTTTTCCTTTTTAACAGAGAAATGATAGCGTCAAAACAAAAAGAGAATTCGCTGTGGATAAGAGAAGACATCTCGGTGAGAGTCTATTAGATAGGGTGGTGGGGTGAATGCTGGTGCCAAGAGATCAGGGTTCAAACCCCCAGTGGGCTTCTGACTGGTTTTATGATCTTTGGCACATTATTAAACACCCTAGTCTGTAAAATGAGCATAATATTAGTCCCTCCTAGTAAAACATTTGTGAGGATTAAACCATATAATAAAGGCATTGTGTCCTGCACTACACCTGGCAAGTGGCTGCTCTGTAAGTCATCCTTACCCTTCTTATTTTGATCCTAACAATGTAATTAACAGGCACAGCCCTCAGTCTAGAAATGTGTTGTGTTCTGAAAGTTAATTTGTGGGTCTGATGTCTCAAGCACTGCATGTATTTCCTCAAGGAAGTGGTAGTGCACACAGATGGCTGTTAGGTTCCTGGGTCAGCCCATAAAAGCCTTTCTCCAGTGCACTGAATCTGCCATGCAACAATGTGCTAAGAGAGCCACAGAGCTTACCACCATGCAAAGCTACAATTCTCCAGGAAAATGAGATAAAAATTCAAGTTGGAATGCCATCACATTTTCCCTGACAATAAAAATACAGGTAGTATTTATTGAGCTGTTACTATGTGCCAAACACTGTTTTAGTGCATTAGATGAATTAAATCCTCACACTGACCCTCTGAGTTAGGTACAGTGGTCATGTTTGTTTCACAGGTAATGAAATTAAAGCACAAAGCTAGGGGGCAGGAGGCATGATTCAAACACAGTCAGTGTGGTTCCAGAACCAGTGCCATTAACACCTAACAGTGTGACCCAAGTCAGCCTTTCCACTATTCCCCACTTCTTACCAGCTTGGGCAGGCAATGTGAATCCCCATAGCCCCTACCACCTGGTGTGACTCCCAAGGCCTGGGGCAGGGTTCCAGCCTACAAAGAGATGGGTCCGAGGCTCTGGGGGGGTGAGCTGGTAGGACTATAGGAGATGGGAATCTCTCATAAGTGTTCTGGGATGGGTCTTAGCCTCAGCCACCTTCCAGTTACTTGGTCGCCTTCTAAGAAGTCTAGGGATTGATCCAGCTGCTTTTCTTCTCTATAAATCTCCCTTTTAACACTGCCACAGGGCCCCTAAGAAATGAGATGATCTCAAAGAAGCTCCCCATCTCATCTGTCCCCTCAAAAACCATTGGGGTGTCTTGAGAAGTCTAAGAGATTTCTAAGAGATTTCACTTCTGATGGCAATGAAATGAGACCCAGGATTAAGAGGATGTTCACCTTCTGTCTCTTTTTATCTAAATTCTTTGACATTCTTAATCTGGGATCCATAGATACATTTCAAAGGATCTTGAAACATCATGAAATTTCATACTAAATTTCATCTGATTGAGTCTAAATGAATTCTGAATGGGAGAAAAATCATAGGACTCATCTTCTTTCCCAGCCAAAAACACTTAATAGCCTCTCCCTTGGGGAACAAAGAATGCTGCCCAAAGATGATAAGATGAGGTACATAAGAGCTCAAGTCAAATTTTTTTTTGTTTTGCATTTTCATTTCATATAAATACTCAAACTAGCCTAATTAATGGAACATTTTTACAGAATGAAGGGCTCTTTGCAAAGAAAATTGTGAAATTGGGGGTTTTATATTGGAGATACTTTCTAATCAGTGTCTGGGTGATCTAAAGTCAGTAACAAGCAGTGCAGACCTGTCCATGACCTCCAGGTTGAATCTGACAATTGCTTTATGTTGACTCTCTTGGCAATGTCTCCAACCCAGAGTGAAAAAGCCCCCAGACAGGAGGCTTTTGTCTTCCTCTCTTTAGGCCCTGTCCTGGAATATGAGCTGCTGCTTCAGGTGCCCTATAGAGATCCCAAGGAGAAAAGAAAATTGAAGAATTTTCTGAAGCTTTTGAAGCCTCCATCATTAGGGTCATATGGGCCAATGAAGATTATCGGAGTGAAGGCCACCACGTGTAAGTCTGCCCTCTGGAGACTGGGAGTGGAAATGGGGAAGGCAGGTGTATCAGTTGGGATAGGTCAGGTTATGCCGGGGAAACGATCATCCCCACAATATCTGTGACCTAAAAGAATAGCATTTCTTCTTCATGCCTGTGTCCATTGCAGGTTGGTGGAGGGGCTGTGTTTGTGTGGTCGCTTGGTGACCTAGGCTAAGGAATCAGACACTGTCTCAAATGTGCCCATTTCAAGCTGAAGAGACATGAAGCCCTAGAGAGTTTCTCATTGGCGATTGAATTCTCTAACTCAGAAGTGATGCACATTAATTCTGCTCATGATTTGTTGGCCACAGCAGGTTCCATGGCTCCAGCCAACCTCAGGGGCCCAGGTTACACAAACTTATTATATGTCTGGAAGACAGCAAGAAGTATTTGGCAAGTAGCACTAATGGCTGCAATAGTGGGGTTCAGAGAAGTTAAATGATTGGTCTTGAGCAATGATTCTCAAAGTGTGACACCCAGATTAGCAGCAGCAGGATCAGAGAACTTGAATAAATGCAAATGCTCAGGCCCATCCTAGATGTGCTGAATCAGAAACTTTGGGAGGAGAACTTCCAGGTGGCTCTGACACACGATAAGGTTTGAGCACCGTTTGCTGTGCTCTATTGTGCATATTTTTATGAAATGTCTAATGACTTCACCCCATTTTTTGTCTGTTAAGAAAGAATGGCTTTTGATGGGATTTTTAGATTAGTCAGAAGGGAATGTGCATTTAGGATTGGCTTATGGACTTTTTCATCACGACTTCCCCCCTCCCATAGAAAAGCTTTCTATTTTTACCATCTTGCTTCCAGTACCACCTGGGAGTGGTGCTAGGTGGATAGGGGGAGCCATGAGATAGTGGATAAATACCCTTTAGAACTCTCCAGAAAACTCCCAGATTGACACTCCCTCCTCTGCTTCTCTTTTCCATCCCAAGGGATATCCACAGGGCGTACGTCCTTTTGGGTGCTTATCTCAGCCATGAGATTTTTATGTTTCCTAGGTTTCTGGTACCAGCCTCAGAATCCAGTGCATTGGACATTTCCTTAGTTGAAACTTATTGCTATTCTGGTTTCATCTTTCTAGCTTCTGGTAGGAAATCCTTGATTCAGATTCTCAGTCAGAGCCAGGGATGAGAACTTGGCCATCATCAATTTATTAACCAGGCCCCATGGGACCAACTCTGGTCTTCTGTGCAGATTGTGGTAACCAGAATGGAATCTTGCAGTGTGCCTGTGAAGATGGCTACACCTGGTTTCCTCCCTCATGCCTTGATCCCCAGAAATGCTACCTTCATGAAGATGGATCACTCCAGTACTGTAACTGTCACCTCAGCAACCTCACCCAGAGCATCAGCTTCTGTGAGAGAACAAGTAAGCTCATCAGGGGAGTAGGAGGAGAGCTCCCACCCAACACAGCGGGGACTCTAGCTGTTTGCCCGTGTGTTACTCTTTGTCTCCAGGAGCACAGCTAGTGTTTGTGGGAAGATTGACAGATGGTAACAGTATACCCTGCTAGTTTTTTTAAAAAAATAAGCATTTTGTATTACTTATTTTATGCATAAATAATTTGATACATATTAGTTATTATTCATGTTCAATGAGTTATTATAGGGCAGACAATTACCTTGACAATTATAGACAATATATCTTAGCTGGGAGCAGCAAGAGCAGTACAGAAAATAAAAAATGCAACAAATACACATAATGAGGTGTTAGCCAAAGTAAAAGCTAAAAGTTTAGTGGAAACTGAGGGAGCTCTGTGATGCTCGGTAGATGATGAAATGAACCAAATGATGTGGGCTGGTGGGTTTGGAGGTCCTTAAGAAACTCCTCAGAGACGCCTCCAGTTACGGTAAAGCTCTGGGTTTGGTAGAGCTGAGCAGAATAGGGAGTGAGTGAAATAGCCCTGCTTCCCAGGTATCTCTGTCTCCCCTCCCTGGGACCATAGCCACTCAGGCTAACATGACACATAAGCATCACCACTGTATCCAGTTCTGGGGAAAATTCTGGGAGGATGCTGTGAGGTATTTTCTCTGGCTATTTATGAAGTAGCAGACTAGCTGGGGAGGCCAGGCTGTAATACAAGGAAGAAGACAATATAATTTCTTCCACAAATTTTGGTGGAAACCTAACTTTTCAAAGGTGGTCCATGTCTGATTCATCTCCAAGAAAAAAAAAGTTGGGTCTGCCAGGGATTGCACTCATAAGGGCCTTCCCAAAGCACAGCAGGGACATAGATCATTGAGATAGGCTCACAAATACATGTGTAGATACAAGAAGTCTTAGGGAGTATGGATAATGTACTGTAGGAATTAGAGGAGGGAGAGACTTTGCATCTGGAGATCAGGAAGGTCTTGCAGAAGTACATTGGACTCAGCCGTGAATGAAGGATAAATGGGATTTGTCCATACGAAGATGGGGAAAGATCTGTCCCAACACAGAAAAGTGCCAGCAATGGGCAAGCAAGGGGTATGCTGGAGCTGCTGGCAAGTAGCATTTAAAAAAATTTTTTTCATAGGGACAATGTTTAAGTGCAATGCCTAGATGGAGATATATTTCAGTGTTAAGGGACTGCCTTTTTTAACCACACTTGGGTATCCACATATTTTCCTACTTATAAGCCTGCCTTGATTACCAACACTTTCCCATTATGTTCCAAATCCACACCTAAAAACTATGGTTTCATATATGCTTCCCATATTATTTTAGGTGAACATTTGTTATTAAAGGGAACTGAAATCTTGCTCTGGAAAAGCTGGGCTCCAGATTGCACCTCTGTAATTCTATGCTATGTTAAAATGAATTGAGTACTTTTATATCTATAAACTTGTTTTCATTTCCCATAGAAGTTTGGGGCACTTTTGAAATTCATGAAAGGTTTACTGAAGACCTTTTGAATTCATCTTCTGCTATATACTCCAGTTACACCATTGGAATTGAAGTTCAAGTAAGCACTTTCTATTTATTACATAAGAAATTATTGGCTAAACGTAAGTTCAAATGATTTCAACTCAACATGTTTATTGAATACATGTTCTTTATTATTCATGTTCAATGAGTTATTACAGAGCAGCTAATCACACTGCCCACGTTTGACATGCTTTAAACATTTTCTTTCTAGGGAACTTTAGCAGCTGACTTTTCTCCATTTCTCTTACAATCAATTTTGCTCACTTATGTATGAGTAATACTGTACCCAGGCTTCTTGATTATTTGCTGTTTTTATTTATTCAAAGAAAATTTTCATGATTTAAGCCCAACTGTCAGCATTTGGGATTTGTTTCATAAAGAAACCTCTGCTATTAGAGACTAAAGAGAGTTACTGAGTAATTCAGAACTTCATAATGAAGTCACATAAAAACTAAAAAGGTTCTGCATCCGTGGATGTTTTGCTGCCCTTGTCCAGCTTGGATTAATACTTAGTCCATAGGCACACACCTGATCATCTACATTTGCCCTCTTACAGCACTAAACTATGTTTTCTACCTTTATCTTGCATCTACCTACCACTTCAGCATTTTATTAAAAATAAAAATAATAACAATAATAAAGGGAGAAATGTGGGATCCACATATAAATCAAGTATAAAAATCAAATGAATATTCATATTTGACCTGATTGTTTATAGTTCATAATGCATGATCAAAACCGAAAGTTTCTGTGATGAATGCCCTTGTACTGTTCACCATGTAAGAATTTATTCACTATGTAAGAATTCGTTCACCATGTAAGAACTTGTTCGTTATGCTTCAGAAGATTGGAGACTGACACGAATTAGGCTTGAGATGGGTTAATGATTGTGCATTGAGCATTGACCCCCCCTATACAGAATTTTATTGTTGTTAACAACCGTTTGATCAATAAATATGAGAGATGCCCTCTCAAAAAAAAACTAAAAAGGTGTACCTCTGCCTAAGGTGTTCAGGTGTGGTTCTAACTGGAGACACGTGCAAATACTCTACAGGTAGATTCAGTTTAATTATGTATGAAAATTAATGGCTTATTTTTGAAAAGGAGAAAATAGATTTGGAGTAAATTTATTATATTATCTGGCACCAAATTCATCCTCTATTCTAAGCAACTGGTTCTTCACTCTTTATTAGCAACCTCAAAAATAAATTATGTGAATGTGTGTGTGTGTGTGTGTGTGTGTGTGTGTGCATGTATCCACTCTGGACTGGCATTTTAACTGTATTTGTATAACATGCAACTGTATCTCTTTCCTTTGCTCAGTGCTTCCATTGGTATATTGTTTGTGTCCATTGTTTGTTCAAATATTTTTCCTGTGAGGACAAAGATCAACATATTGCCCTTTGTTCTCTTTGTAAGCTTAAAGAAGCATACAAAAGAATCCAAGGTTTTGAGTCAGTTCGGGTCACCCAATTTCGGTAAGTAACAACGCAACCTTAGAAGGGCATCCCCAGATTTGTGCACCAGTCCTGCAGAATGCCTAGTGCTGTTCCCAAGTGACCTTGATAGAGAACAGGGCAGAAGTGGTCTTTCTAGTAAGATTCTTACTAAAGCTGGACAAAGTCTGTGATGTTTTTTAAAGTCAGAAGAGAAAAGTCAATACTCATTTAAATGAGTTTAGGAACTTAAATATTGAATGGCATTCTCTAAGCTATGGATCAGAGACCAGAAATGCAAACCCACAGTAGTAGGGCAGAACTCAGAAGGAAGCAGATCACGGAGTGCATGAATGGGAAGGGGTGAGGGGTGGAGATGAGGATTGTGGGTTGTGGAAAGATGGATTTTTCCTTTCCATAACCACAGGGTGGGTATTGTATAACTGGCAGCCAGGAGGGGAGCCTTGGGTAAAATATTATTTTTTGTGTGTGGATATCATGTATGCCCCATAGTTCAAAATCCAGTAATCGTTGTCTACAGCAAATACAGAGGTATTTAGTAAATTATCCTTTTGTTTATACTTTAATTCTAAAAGTTATGTGGTCAGTTAGCCATGTATGAATTGAAAACCAACTATTAATAGTCTGCTGGACAGAGGAAGTGACTTAGAGGACAGGGAGCTTGACTTATATTTTTTAGTTAAAGAACAGCTACAGGGAATTTTCAACAGCGTTTTCTGTAAATAAACTGTCCTGGATATTATCCTTTATGTCATCTCATGACCTTATATAATGGCCCAAGTGTATAATTTTCTTTAAAATTCAATGCTAGGAAAAACACTGCTGCTTTTTCTTATATCAAGGTCTATATAATTAATTGTATTTCCCTTTTTGACTTTGCTGTCTTTGAACTCATAGACAAAATTGAAACTCAGTAACAATAATTTTTGTAGTCAATATTCATGCTTTTCTTTCCCTGGCTTCTGGTTGTCCATTTATATTTCTATTGTATATTTACTGCATATGTCTTAAAAGTTGTCTCCAATAATTCATAGGCAAAATAACAAAGTAGTCATATGTCTATAAAATACAAATATTTATGATTTACTCTTTATATGTATGACTTAAAGTAAATCTTAATCTGTGTCTCACTTTACTTACCCGTTAAATGGGACTGTTAACACTGTGGAAATTAACTTAATCTCATTTAATCATTTGAAATAATAGGCAGGAAAATACTCTGTAAACAGTATAGAAGGGCCTTTTCAATGCAAAGACCTTTTGACCATCACTACATAAAAAAGTATTTGGATTTTTTTAATTCACTGTGAATGGTAATTCAATATAATGTTTAAGAATTTGAGATTTGGAGTATCAGAGGTTCTAATCCATCACTTAATAATTAATAATTACCTGACCCAACTTCTCTTTGGGATTCCAGCTTCCTTATTTACAAAATGGAGATAATACAGTGTTATTTCAGTGATATACAATGGAGTATACAGTGTACTGTGTACAAGCTCTAAGGTACTATATGACCTGGTTCCTGTGTACTGCAGGATTAGCTTAACTGACACATGTGAGCTCACTTCCTTTCATGACTTCAAACACCATGTATATGCCGATGGTTTCTACATTTATTACTCGTGTTTGATCTCATTCTTGAACTCCACACCCAAATATCCAACTGCCTATTAACATCTCCACTTGATGGTCTGGTAAGCATTGACGTCAAATGTGAACATGTCCCAACCCAGGTCTTCCCACTCTCCTCTTATGTCTTACCCGTTTCAGTCCCAGAGATGCTATTCTTCCAGTTGCATAGACTCACACTATGAAGTCATCCTATGTCTTAAACTTTTATTGAAGTATAATTTACATACAGTGATTGTGCAAACCTTAAGTATACAGCTTAATAAGCTTTGCAAATGCTTGTATAAGCCATCTCCTACCGAGACAGAACATTTCCATCACTACGGAAGTTCCCTCGTACTCATTTTTAGCTGATTTCCATGTCCTTCCCTACTCCCCTACCAGAAATAACCACTGGTCTTATTTCTATCACGATAGATTAGTTTTGCCTTTTCTAGAACATTATGTAAATGCAATCATCCAACAAGTGTTTTTTTGATGTCTGGCTTCTTTCACTCAGTGTAATGTCTTTGAGATCCATTTTTGTTTTCCTAAGCATCAGTGGCTCCTTCCTTTTTATTGCCCTGTAGTATTCCATTGAATGAGTGTACTGCGATTTGTTTCTCCATTTCTTACAGTCATACTGGTTTCTTTTTCCCATACCTAAAATGTGTGCCATTAACAATTCCTATGGTTTAGTCTTCAAATACAACCTGAATCAGACCACTTCTCTCCATGTGCCCTGCCACCCAACTAGTTCAAGCCACCAACACCTCTTTCCTAATTAGTCCTCCTGCTTACCTACAAGCCTCCCTCAGTCTATTGCTCGCACAGCATCCAGACAAATCTGATGGTGTTACCAACTTTTAATAAAGAGTAAAACCTTTTAATAAAAAATAAAATTCAAGCTCTAAGGTACTATATGACCTGGTTCCTGTGTACTTCAGTAATGCCATCTCCTACCCATCTCTCTCTTGTTCATTGAACTTTAGTTTTACCAATACTCATTTAGTCTTCTAACTTAAATTGCTTCTATTCAACTCTTAATTTGTTCTTGCCTGGGATAGTTAAAATGCACTTTGAAATCTTTATTCATTGAAAAGCAACTCCAGTTCTTGACTTGACAGCTAGTCTTTACCTCTGTCAAACTCATAGGCATTTTCCTGCCTCAGGACCTTCATACATGCTCCACCAATGTTCTTTGCATTGCTGGCCTTTTCTCCTCATCCTTCAGGGCTAAGCTTCAAATACCTTCCACACAGAGAAGCCTTTCCCAACCAGTCTTACGTAAAGTGGACCTCATCTCTACCTGTGATTCTTATCACTATACGTAAACACACACACACACACACACACACACACACACACACACAATTATATAATTACTCATGTATGGTGGTGACTTTTTCTTCTTTGCTTTGCCTTCCCCACTAGAATGTAACCTACCAGCTCCTTGGAGACAGGGATCGAATCTGTTTGATTCATTCCTATGGACTCAATGCCCTGCACACACAGAGTGAAGCCCTGAGTGACTGAATGAGTGAATTCCATTTTTCTTTCCACATAGTCATTACAGAGATGGAAGCATCCTGGCTGGGTATGAAGTTGTTTGTTCCAGGGGCCTATCTGAGCTGCTGGCAGCCATTGAACATGTGTCTCAGAAGGCTAAGGCAGGCCTTCACAGGCTATTTCCACTTAAAGACGACTCTTTCAGAGTGTTCGGAAAAGGTAATACTAGATTCCCTTCCTCTGCTTAGGTTAAGGGAGTCCTTTCTTTAGGAGCTCATATGTGTCTTCAGGAAATAGATTGGAGATGTTTCTGACACAGAATCGTTCAGTAGAAACAGACTGGTGTTCTGCCCCACCATAGTGAAACTCAGTTCCAGGTGGCTATTTCAGATCCTTGCTAATCGGTGACCTCATCTCCACCTCTTAGTGTAAATGTATTGGAAGACTGATTTCACAGCAGTCTGTGACAGAAATGACTCAACAACACTTTACTGGTATACATGTTCAACGTGCCCCAGGGCTGACAGTATTCCTGAACCATAATCTCAAGAATCAAGGAATGAATGCATGCATTCAGTGCATCCATGTCTTTAACACACACACAGACACACAAACACACACAGACCTAGACACAACACTTCTTCACATTCAATCTTAAACCTCTTGCACCAAAATTTGTGCCACTTTAGCAACATGTATTCAATAAATGTTTACTAAATGCCCAAAGTTCTAAGCACTTAGAATGTAGCAGTGGGGAAACCAAAAGCATTAGTTCTTGTGGATCTTCTTTTCAAGGTTACCATCTTCCAGTTCCAACTGCAATAAAAATGTGTTACTAAGGGCCAACTGCAAGAGTGACTAGTGGCTTGTCACCATGTGAGAGGCTTTTAAAGGGGCACAAAGTAGGACATGTCACCCCCAAATAGCAACTGCCTATACTTTAACCATATCATTACTGCTTATTCCAAAGTTTCTTGAAGGTTTTCTGGTTTTCTGGCATTCCCTTAAAGAGTGAAAATATTTCCTGGGAGTGATCACACTCTGTCTTATTTTTGCCTAATACTTACTAGTTGGTAGGCCATTCAAAGTGAGCTTGTTAGCATAGACCTAGAGGGACAGGGGTCAGGCTCACACAGGGTAAGGTATCAGGAAGGAGAAAAGGGTGCTGATACGAATGAAGCTGGGCATCAAAGATGAGCTCCTTCTACTCTTGAATTTCGCCTGGGTTTTTTTCCCCCTGAAAATATGATTTCTAAAGTACTGCATTATGGTTTATACAGAGTGCCAGGGCATTCAGAGACATCAATCCTCTTGGCTTCCATTCCTTTGCAGCTCATTGCAACAGCATTGTCTTTGGATTTGCATCTAAGAATGATGAGTTCACTGTCCCCTGTAGCCGTGGCTACACTGGAAACGTCAAGGCCAGGTGCGAGTCCTCAGGGTGGCAGATTCTCAGGGAGAAGTGTGTGTTCTCTCAGCTGGAAGAACTGAAGAAGGTAAAGCACTTCCTTCCAGTAGACTTGCCCTGGTTTTGCGTCTCCCCGTGGGCATCTCCCAGTAAGCATGGCTAGGTGGAGGGTTATGTGCATCAATTTGCCTTGGTGGTCAGTGCACAGCAGTTGAGGCTGAAATCAGCCTCTGGTAGACCCATGAAGTATGGGCATGACTAGCAGAGTCTGAGTGGCAGCTGAGAAAGTCAGAAGCCATCAGAGTTGGTGATTTTGGTGGGGAGGGTGCTGCAAAGAAGCCAATAGATGTGAATGAGGTCTACAGTACATGGTAAAACAATAACTAAGCTGGCCTCAGGAGCCCAGAAAGCCTGGGAATCAAGGATCTAAGTGAAAGCATAAGTCAGAAGCAGTAAACTTAGTAAAAATGAGGGTGTGCACATGTCAGTAACTGAGGCATATAGGATGGAGGGACTGAAATGGACTCATCTGGCTTACTAATCTCCTTTAATAGAGCAGAAAATGAAAGACTAAAGGGCTTATCCTCTGATGGCAATAATGTTGGACTAGAGACATGGTCATTTGATTTCCAGTCCAGTGCAATGACTTCGACATGATGCTCTCTTAGAAATTCGAGTGTTAAGACAAGGCAGATAAAAAAATGGAAGCAAATTTTTTTATGTGGGGAATTAGAACTTGAGTCATGGGAATGAGAGACTCAAAGTTCACAGTTGACAGGCATTGTTATGCTGTAGATCTTCATGTTGAGCAGAACTTTTTTTCCTAGCCAGAGACTCTGTTATTGCAGCGGTGAACCCCAGAATGATATTTATCAAGGGACTTCAGAATGCTTACAGCTCCTTTTCTGGACCTCAGTTTCTTCATCCATTAGCTGGGGAGGGAGATGGGACCAGATGGCTTCTGGGGTCTCTCCTTGATCTTGGTTTCTTTGCCTCAGTTCTAGACATAGGCCACAGCTGGGACTGTCCACCCCAGGGTGTGAGGGTGGGCAGATCCCTGGTGCCCGGGGCAGAGAACAGCACTGTCAGCCAACAAAGGCACAAGGGAATACAGGGGGGATCTTCTCCAGGTTTGACTTGTTTTGAACAGAAGGAAATATCCCTTCGGGGTTGCCTTCCAGGCTAACTCAGGATAGTGGAAGCAGGTGGAAGCTTCAAGGAAGAAGCAAAACCCCAAATCTGGGGACAAAGTGTAATAAAATCTCCATGTATGTTCCTCATTATCCATTCTACAGGGATTTCTCAGCATTGTATAGCGGGTATGATTTAGTGCCAGCAGACCCCACCTTTCCACTGCCTAACTGAGTATTATTTGGAAAGTCACTGAATCTCACTGAACATCAGTTTCCCTAAAATTAGGGTAATAATTTATACGAAAATGCTTTTTAACGAATCTCTTAAAGTTTCAGTTTCCTTAATTATAAAATTAAAATAATAATGATATCACTCCCAAAGGGTGGAATAAGGACTAAACCAATGAATCTCTGGTTAAGAATTTAGCACAATATCTGAAATATAGTAAGCCTGAGTAACATCCTTCTTGTTCTCATTGTTATATAATTATAATTATCCTGCATTATAATGCATGTACAAATGTTGGTTATATGTGGCCAAGAAATATGATTTAAACTTGATGTAACACAAGCATTTCACCGTTTCTTGAACTTCACCAATTTTGTTCCTAGGATTTCAGTCTGACTGCAACCAGTGCCACCAGTACAACGGTGTCATCCTTGATGAAAAATCTTTCAATGGTCGTTCGGCAAAGCCCATTGACCACGGCTGGGAATCTGGCTTCTGTGGTATCGATCCTGGGCAATGTCTCATCCCTGTCACTGGCAAGCCATCTCAGGGTATCCAGTTCGACAATGGAGGTACGGTCTGCCAGTGCTTGAATGTTCATTTTACATGTTTGATCTCATAGCAGGAATAAGAGCCTGAGCTGATGTGTCACTAATGAAAAAGCTGAAAGAACCATGGTGTTTGTGTGAGTTTTCTGCTTTCTCTTAAAATATCAGGGACTCATGGGATCAACTATGCTAGTCCAAAGTGAGAGGCGGTTGCCTCTAGGCAGGCTGTTTGAGCAGCGCCCAGCTGGGAGGAAGGGATGATCCTCTGCACTGTGTGATTGATACTCAGTGATAGAGATATCAAATTTTGTATGTCTTTTTGCAATCTGCAATTGTCCTTCCTGTGACCATAAGCTCTGACCTTAGTAGTATATATTTTAAGAACTCTTTTTTTTTTGATTGAGGAATTCATGCTTCAGTTTGGATGTTTAAAAATTAACTTAAAAATTATTGCAAATCAGACTTGCTCACTTAAGAAATGGAAATAAGCAAAATGAAAGATAAATGATGTGTAATCTGGTCACCATAGAATAGCCATTGCCTACATTTTAGGTATCACCAGTGCTTAGAAGAATGTCAAGTGACACCTAGCAGGTACTCAATAAATATTTGTTAAATAAACATCCTACCAGGCATTTTGCTGTATGCATCTTACATGTTAAAGTATAGAATATTTTACAAAATGGGATTACATAATGTGAACTGCTATAGAATCACACAATTATACTTAACTATGTAAGGTGAATATTATGTCAGAGGTGACACAAAATATAACATTAAATATGAAAAAGCAAACATGCATGCTCAGATTCATGTTAAAAAAAAACAAAGCCCCACCACATGTTCTTTACAAGAGACCAACTAAAACCAAATGACACGAACAGGCTAAAAAGAAAAAGAAAAAGAAAGTAGGACAACACAAACCAAAAGGAGGCAGAGGTTCCTGGCGCAGTAGAATAAGTGTGCTTTGGGATTTCAGCCAGAAGCCACAGTTAGCGTGAAACTCACCCTGAGTGACCGATGCCTGCGGCAAAATGCTGCGGACCCAGAACCCTAAGCGAGACAGAATGTCTAGTGGGAGACGGTGGCACCTTTCAAGGAATTGTTTGGGAAAGGAATCTCTTACACTAAGACTGAGCCTTAAAACCCACACAATCCAATGCTTCTTTGTTGCTTGTCCAGTTTTTAAAGATTTCTGAATTACAGTTTCCTCTCTTAAAAAAAAGTCATAAATACACAAGAATTAAAACCTGAATGCCCGTGACATGAGTTTAGAACTTATGATGTGAGCGAAACAAAGAGAACACGGGAAAGCAGTTGAAAGTAACGCCTCGGTCTTTGAGCCTCAGCCTGAGGCGTGAGGAGCGCGCTCATATTTGCCATCTCGGGAGGAGGGAGGTGCTCGCTGCTGCTCACCAGACTGTGGGACTTTTTCTGACCCGTGCTGACACCTCAGTGTGCCTGTGAATGCCCTGGGGTGATCAGCCTGGAACTTACATGATTCTGCTGACCCAAGTTTCTTCACCCCAAACTTCCACTGGGCAGAGCGACAGAGCTGAATTTCACTCATGCGTTTCAATGTGGTCCTCCACTGAGCCAATTCTTTGGGCAGTGTTCCTTTACTTAGTACTGAGTACCGTCCACTGACCTCTCTCCTTGTATTTCAGGATGTTATCGACATAGCTGACCATATCCTAAATTCGGCGTCCGTGGACAGCTGGATGGTACTCCTGCAGGAACAAAAGCATGCCAGCTCCTGGTTCCTGGAGACATTAGAAAACTTGAGCATGCTGGTTCCTCCGACAGCTCTGCCTCTGAATTTTTCTCGGGAGTTCATTAACTGGAAAGGGATTCCAGTGTCCAAAAGCCAGCTCAAGACAGGTTACAGCTATCAGACTGAAATGTTCCCAGACAATACCTCCACTCCCATCAGAGGCCATGTGTTCATTGGGCCAGAACAATTCTGGAAGCCCCTTCCGGAAACTATCATCAGCATGTCCTCGTTGAACCTGGGGAATATTCTACCCAGTACTAAAAATGGAAATGCTCAGGTCAATGGGCCCCTGATATCCCTGGTTATCCAAAACTATTCCATAAATGAAATTTTCCTAACTTTTTCCAAGGTCAAGTCAAACCTGAGCCAGCCTCATTGCGTGTTTTGGGATTTCAGGCATTTGCAGTGGAATGATGCAGGCTGCTACCTAGTGAATGAAACTCCAGACACAGTGATATGCCGGTGCACTCACCTGACTTCCTTCTCCATGCTCATGTCACCCTTTGTCCCCGCTGCCATCATTCCCATTGTGAAATGGATCACTTTTGTGGGGCTGGGCACCTCCATTGGAAGTCTCGTCTTATGCCTGATCATTGAAACTCTGTTATGGAAGCAACTCAAGAAAAACCAGACCTCACACACACGCCATATTTGCATGGTGAACATAGCTCTGTGCCTCCTGATTGCTGATGTTTGCTTTATTGTGGCTGCCACTGTGGACCCCACAGTGGTGGGGGTCTGCATAGCCGCAGTGTTCTTTACACACCTTTTCTACCTCTCCTTGTTCTTTTGGATGCTTGTGCTCAGCATTCTGCTGGCTTATCGGATCATCCTCGTGTTCCACCGCATGGCCATGCCTTTGATGATGGCTGTCGGGGTCTGCCTGGGCTACGGGTGCCCTCTCATTATATCTGTCATCACCATCGCGGTCACACAGCCTAGCAACAGCTACAGAAGGAAAGACGTGTGTTGGCTTAACTGGTCTGATGGGAGCAAGCCTCTCTTGGCCTTCGCTGTTCCCGTACTGACCGTGGTGGCTGTGAATTCCGTTGTGGTACTGTTAGTCCTGACGAAGCTCTGGAGGCCCACCGTGGGAGAAAAGCTCAGTCGGGACCACAAGGCCACTACCATCCGCATGGGGAAGAGCCTCCTCATTCTGACCCCCCTGCTGGGGCTCACCTGGGGCTTTGGCATAGGAACAGTGGTGGACCCCCAGAACCTGGCTTGGCATGTTATTTTTGCGTTACTCAATGCATTCCAGGTGAGAACAGTAAGAATGACCTATATTGTTGTAATTAATTGGAATGATCATAGAGAACCGAAGTTGGTAAGACCTCGCTGGCACCTATCACATTCCCCTGCCTCCAGCAAGACTGTCATCAAAACTGCATGGCAACAAAGAATAGGGGAAAAAGTGCATTTTCACAACAGTTACTCTCACCTTGAAGCAGAACATTAGACTTCCTCAGTGATCCATTCCAGGGTTTTAAGTCTGTTAGAGTTCATGTAGCAAACCTTGATCCTTCTTGCTCCTGTCTCAATCTTTCTCTTGTGTAGACCTCTGTAAAGACACATGGGGGAAGACGTGATACAGCAGGAGTACTTGTTGACTCTGAATGGAGCCTAGGAAAGGAAGCACCTCCAATTCAAAGGAGCAGAGGCTGGCACACTGCAGCCAACACTGTTTTGTAAATAAAAGCTTTCCTGGAACACAGCCACACCCATTCATTTACATATGGTCTGTGGCTGCTTTCCTTACACCTGCAGAGTTGAGCAGTTGCAACAGAGACTGTATGACCAGCAAAACCTTAAATATTTACCATCTGGCTCTTCAAAGAAAATGTAGGTCAACCGCGCCTCAAAGTACGGGTTTTACACACCACAATCATAGGGTGTTCAGAGGGTAGGTGGACAAAGTATCCCTCAGGTTTTGATGAATCTGGAAGAGAGCCTTCAGTCCTGGTTCGGTGAAGGTTTGCTGGGTCACCTCTGGAAAGTGGTGGTTAACTGTTTGAGCTCCAGAGTAAAAGAAGGCTGGGCAAAACACATCATCACCTGTGTGACCTCTAACAAATTAGTTCATCTCTTTGTCCCTCAATTCTTGCATCTGTTAAACAGGGCAATAATATTTTTACTCACATCATAGAGTAAATATGAAGATGGAGTGGGATAATTTAGCATTGGCACAGTGCCTGGCACTGAGGAAATGCTCACTCAGTAGGTGTCTCATAAACGCACTGGTTCTCCGCCTACTTCACACCGGTGAACACTTAGGTGAGGTACAGATGGCAGTCACATAGGCTGCGCACCAAAGGGTGACAGCGCGGGGAGCTTCTGCCAAGAGCAGGCCTGTGGTCATATGCTCTCTGAACAGGCACCAAGTGAGGTCCAAGAAAGCTTCTGTTAGTGGTTCCCCCACTGGCATATAGGAAAGGCTGACAGAGGAACCACTGTCCACTTGGCTTGATGGTTTGACCTCAGTGCTGCCATCAAAGACGCTGAGTAAATGTTTATTTAAGGACTTCTGAAGCAAGACTGAAATACAGAGGCAAATGAGAGTTTTTTGTTTTAGGTTTAGGATGACAGGAAAATGAAGCTCATGTATACTTAGCACTTTATTGGCTCAATTACATATTTATACATTCAGTGGAACTAGTTGTGACTCCTTGGCGTTGTGCCAGTCACTGTGGCGGTCACAGGGTCCTTGTCTTCAGGGAGCCCTCAGTCTAGGAGACAGACAAGCAAAGAACTTCGATGTTGGGTGTTATCACAGAATAGAATCCCATATAACTGAAATAGAATAGATTCCATATAACAGAATAGAATTCCATATTGCTGAAAAAGAACATGGCAATACATATGATTTATTCTTTTATTCCTTTTTTTAAGGGATTTTTCATCTTATGTTTTGGAACACTCTTGGATAGTAAGGTATGTGTATTAAGGTACCTCTTCATTCCCTAACCCAGGCAACTGACCCTTCCCCTGCAGTTCTGGCCCTTATTCATAGATAAGAGGTGAGACTGGGTACACTGTGATCAAATTCTATAATTTTGTGTAAAGCAGGCTCAGTTAGGGTGGGAAGAACTAAACATTGACTGATGATGATGAAGCTACATAGAATTAATAACAATATGTAATGTGAATATTACAGAAAAAAGGGAAATTACTTAACAATTTTCTGTCTTAAATTATGGTTTGGCAATAATTAAACAGAAAAAGTACTTTCATTAGGGGTAAGTTTTCCTTTTATTCCTATAACTTATCACTTTACTTAGAATATGCTGAAAGACATACATACTTCTATATTTCTAGAGTTTTAGACATTAAAGAGCCTCTAACATTAGATAAAATTCCTAATGGAGGACAACCCATGTAAGTAAAAGGTAAAAGGAACAAAATCAAATAAATTTGTTTCACTATTTTTCCCAAGTGTCGACAGTTCTGTGGAGAGAGGTAAAGACAGTAAGCTAATAGATGTAGACTTGGTTTTAGTAATAAGATAAGAATATTTTATAATTAGCACAATTGTTGCACATGCTTGCCAACCTATCTACAAAGAAGCGATTTGCTGTTCTTGACTGGACTAAATAATTCTCTTGTTTACACTATTCGTATGTTTAAGAAACTCCTCATTTCGAAGATAAACTTCAATTTAACAATTATTGCTAATGACTAATGTCTAGCATTTCAATTATTATGGCTTTCAGTACTGTTGTTCTTTGTTTAATTCTAGATTTGTTTATAGGAAAAGAAAAGAAATCATTTCATCAGATACCCATGCTCATGGTCTGTGAAGTACCTTCAGGAAACACCAATAAATAGCAATTTTAATCTGCAATTTTGTGTTTGATTTCTCTATGTGTGGTTGTATTTGTTTATCTCCTCAATATTTCTTTGTTGCCCTTACAGCTGCGACAACTGCTGTTCAACAAGTTGTTTCCTTTTGGCCCTTGGAAGCAAGCATCAAAGGTAATTATCTCCTACTGCCGTGGGTCTGTGTGAATTTCCACTTTTGTTTTTACTTCCGTCTTTATGCAGTCCCACAGCAAGCCCACTTTTGCATAAACCTCTTGAATTTCTGTCACCATTATATTCTAAGTATGTGGCACTGTGCCAACACACAGTCAATATTCTTTAGCTATTGTGTGAGTGAATGAATGAGTAAATGAGTGAATGAATGAATGAGGAGGCATGGAGAGCCACAAGGATGCTCAAGCATCAAGGTCTGTGGGTGCTATGAACAATGTGGTTTTAGTCTGACTTATCTCCCACTGTCTAAAGTCATAAGGCCCTTTTCTCTGCCTGGCCCTTTGCACCAGCCAGGGTGAGGTCTTGATTAACTTCTAGTATATAAAATGCTCTCTCTAAATTTTCCCTCTTAAGCTGGTATAACTGACTTTGACCCTTGCAATTTTAGTTCCTAAGTCTACAAATTAACTAATTTGAACGGAAACAGACGATTGGTTTTATTCTTTGCTACAAAAGTTCAATCCATGTGAGAGCACAGTTAGGAACAAAAGTACTTACATCCATATTTTGTATTTTTGATGTTAATCTAGACTTCTGTTTTTCTGCAAAACAAAACCCTTTCAGAAAGGGTTCTAAAGTAGAGGTTTCTGTATTTGATAGTCAACTGACTTAGGTGTATGAAATCTACATAGATGGTTAGAGGTTTTTACAAGGGACAATATTACCTTTCGAAATAAAAAAATAGGAAATTAAACTCTGACATTAAAAAGTGTGCCTGGGTCTGCCTTTCATCGCCAAGGGTGCTGCTGTGATTAGGAAGCAATGGCCCATGAGCAGCAGGTCTGCCCTGTAGTTCTGACTCAACAGCCAGCTGACTGTGTAATCTTAGGAAACCTTTAGGTTTCAGTTTTTCTGACTGTTAAAAGTGAAGTGTTGGGTAGTTACTCAAAGCAGAAGTTCTAACATTCTGTGATTTTGACTTAATGTCTTGAAGAACTAAGATCCCTTGAACCAGAAAATGTGGAACTAATGAATTATTCACTACTCTTAAGAAAAGGAGGAACCTACCATGTGACTTCATTTAGTTAATAAAGCGAGACAGGACACACCCCACCCTACAATGCAGGCTGTCAGAATTTTTCTCATTTGAAAACCACAGAGAGAAAAACACCCAAAAGTCACGTAAAGCAAAAATAAAAGTAAAGATCTCCTGGTTTCTAAATGTGAAGTTTTGACGCTTCCAGAAGGCGGCAGGGGTCAGGGAGAGTTTGTAACCCTTCTCCAATTTTGTTTTCAAATCAGGTGACAATAATGGGATTTTGTTTTCTGGTTAGGTGGCCCATTTGCTTTAAAATAAATGTGCATTGGACAGAAGAAGACAGGGGTATTTGTAATTTTCCGAGGAAGGGTGAACAAGGAATCAGGCCCCAAGTTCACAGTGGTTGAGGAGCAATGAGAAGACAGAACACTCAGTGTGAGTGTGAAAGCCCCAGTCAAGAAACTCGCTTATGAGTGAGAGGGGAACAAGGGTGGTGACCAGATGCAGACACAGGATCAGGAGTGACAGGGTGGTGCTGAGTTGCCTGATGTGAGCATATGTTGGAAGGGATAAGCTGGCAAAGAGAGAGTCTGAAAAGAAAGGAGAGAGGGAGACTGACTGATGGAAGAGGATTCCTGCAAGACGCATCGAGTGGCTGGACTGAGGACGAGGGATTCGCCTTCTCCTTAGACAAAGGAGGTGTCCAGCTGACGCAGATAGAGCAACGGGTACAAAATTCAGGCCTGCATATATATGTATGTTTTTGAAATAGGAGATGAGGCTGTCCGCTACGAGTTGGCAAAAGGGATGGTGAAGTAGGGATCCTGAAAAGAGCAGTGTAAATAGCCTGACTGAAGGGAACAGAAGAAGCCACATGCAATGTTCTCAGCAAAGACCATTCCTCAAGCCACTGTAACACTGTGTGGCCCCACAGTGTGGTTCTCTCAAAACCTTCTTCCTATTAGAGCTCATGGTCCCTTCTTGGCCCTTCCATTGCCCCTATCATGTTCTCTGTAACTCTTCACCAAGGGGCAGATTCTGGGGAGCTGCTATAAGCTACTACCCTTCCACAAAGAAGAGATTTTTTTATTCTTAGTTCCAATGATGTAGGTCCTGTTATTCAACAGCTTAACCCCATATAACCTTACATGCCTGAAGATGCTGTTTTTTTCCCACACCATGTAGAGTCCCTGAGTCCCTATAATCTAAATTCTTCTCTCCAAATGGGGCAAGATGCAGTTTTAAATGCAAAGATTATGACTTTAGGATTTTTCTTCAGGGCTATAATATTATGTGTTTTTTTATATATATATTATATATATATATAGCATTATAGTGTTATAGTATTACTATAGTATTATAGTATAGTATGCTATATTATAGTATAGTATGCTATATTATACTATATTATATTCTATTTTACTATATTATAGTATAGTATACTATATTATAGTATAGTATTATAGTATTATATTATATATATACTATATATATATATATAGTATTATAGTATTATGTGTTTACAATTCTAGAAAATTAATTCTTTTGCTTTGGAACTTGCAGATATTTCTCATTCTCATCTCTGTGATAATTTTTTTTTAGAGTTCAATGTGGCCACTTCCATGTTTCAGTGAAAATTAGGAAACTACCACTGGGCTACCTACTGCGTAGGACAAGATCCTATTTCTACCGTTTTGATTTAGCTTCCTCATGACCTAGACCGTAATAGGAAATGCAACCTATTCCTTATTCTTGGTGCCTGACACAGTGTGTGGCACTCAATGTCACTCAATCTGAGGTATAAAATTAGTGAATACTTCAGTTAATGAGTGGGAAAAGGATATAATGTATCGTAACACTTTTATCTTTCCCAATAAGTGCATCTTCTTTATTTTAAAAATTTTATTTCAGTTTTAAAATACGTGAACTTTGTGTGGTCTGTGCTCCAGTGAATAAAGGTTTATTCACAATAGATTTGAAGGTTAAGATGAGTGAGAATAAGGCAAAAGTCTATCAGAGACCAGTTTTCCTAGAAGTATTGTTTTTCTCCATGGGTCCCGCTTCTAGTGATAACTGTGTGAACCAAAAAAGAATGTAAGCAGGGACATGTAAAAGATGACATCTTCCTGAAAGCTGTTTTCTAGTTTGTTCTTAAAAGTTGTGAGAAAATACAGGACTACATGATTCACTTAGAAAAAGTTCTTATGAAATAGATTAAAGCAGAAGACTAAGGAAGCAAGTACTCTTAATTTCTTGAAAAAACAATGGTGCATGAGGCCAATGGAATAAAGGATTGTTAATGACATCAAGAAGTCGGGGAACACAGACCATCACAAAAAGAATTAATGTCCAGGTGATTTGCTTTTCTTTTATGCAGCAGAATGCATCAGAGGGATCTGCCAAGACCAAATTTGCACAGTCTTTCAACCCACTGCAACACAAAGGTGAGTTATAATAAACCAGAGGCTGTAAAAGGTAGGAAGAAAGAATGCGAGTACATTGCGTGAGAAAATTCAATGGCAAAAAAATTCACGTGAGAATTGTGAGCGTATCAGCCTGCCATGTGCCCCGAGCTCATCTGGATGGTGCTCAGTGCGGACACACCATTGCGGCTATCTGATGCTCAGGGAGACCAGTGAGGGTCACTTTTAATTTCATCACGAATTAGCACCATTTCCTCAGTTAGACATTATGTAAGTCTGTGACATTGATCATCAAGGCCGTGGGGTGAAGGAGGGTGGCTAGACTAACACCAATTGTGTCCTTACTGGACAATCACTCTTGTGCCAGCTTCTGAGCAGTGGACATGGGGCCTGGGGCTTGTGCCCTGATATTGGACATATTGTCCTCCCTAAAGTGTTCCTGGAAAGGAAGGAGCCACTACCTGTTAGAGGTGAGAGAACACTGTCGCCTCTGCCTGTGATATGCATGTTTCCTGTGCTCATATATTGGCCATTGCTAAAGTCAGTAAAATTCAGCTACTGGAAGACTGGTATTTAAGCCCTGCAAAGAGATGCAGTATTCCTGGAGGAGAAGGGTGGAGCTTGGGGGTTGTGGAAGAGATACTGCATTGTAAGGTGAATTGAAGTCATACTTAAGTGCCTGAGACCCATTTCACATTAAATTATGTTAATATCCTTGTCAAGGTAAGGAAATGGGCAGCTCATTTTAGATTCCATTCAAAATTATTTGAATTCTAGATAAAGTTCAAGTGTCTGAACTTGAAAAGGCACTTCCCACTTCCCTCCCAAAATGTTCTGTGTGCTCGTTCAGAAGCCTTGGGTCTTGTTATCACTGTCACCAACCAGTCTTTTCACAAATTTCTTTATCTCTTTGCATGTTTATTCCCCACCAGTAAAACAAAAAACTAAGAGGTCAGTAAAGTTTCTTACATCAATAACATTCGTGATCTCAGATCTATGTAATCTCCTTTCATAGTAATATCTAAGAGATGTGGTAGTTCTCTTCTCAAATGAGAGGTGCCTGACAAATGCAAGTTCCTAGGTTCCTTAGTGAAATGCTGTGCCTATTGACAATTACATTCTGTATCTTTCCCTGCTGTCTTCCTAAAACTGTCCAGATTTGGAAGGAATTGCACGGGCTTGTTTTCGTTTTGGTCTCATGCTTGATTCCAACATAGCCGCAATAATTCTTATCCTCTTTTTCCTGTCGTAGGCACTTACACACTTTCTCGTACTGGAGAGTCCTCAAACAACATCATGCTAACTCAGTTTTTATCAAATGAATGATGCTGGGAACCATGATCAAGGAGAAATTTTTGGAGCAACTTGACAATTAGAGCTGAATGTCAGTGAAGAAATTAGCTCAATATTAGATGGAATTTTCTGTTTTAGTGTCTGGCTGTAAAATGAGGAGTTTTCTGTGGCTTCATCACTGCCTTCTTTATCTTCAATGAAATGGAACGATTCATTTTCAAGTGGCTAGATATAAAGGAATTGCTTCATGAAGTAGATTTTGTTGAAAATTACGCCCATTGTACCAGTTTTTCACTGCCTATAAACTATGGTTTCCTTTTTCATAAAATAGAGTTATTTACATGGCATTTCCAATCATCTAAACTGGAGCAAGAAAACTCCATGAGATAGCGCTTAGATAAAATTGACTGACCATTTTCACTTTCTTATAAAAAAGTCATCAGTGCAAGTTTCCTAAAGAAAAGGCATTTCTCTCCATAATTTTCCAGTTGGATTTTATGCTTATTATTTTTGCTTTTTAGGTTTAGCCACTTAACTGTAAAAGTTCATCAGAAATAAAATGAGAATTTTAGTTTAGTAGCTTTGTAATAATTAGTCAAGAAGTATAAAAATGCGATTCTGCATATAATGCAGTATTTTTCAGTTTACTAAGCACTTTTGTCTGGTCCCCAGTCCAGTGAAGGGAGGTATCCAGGAAGACCTGGTACAGAGATGAGGAAATGGAGGCTCCGAGAAATGAAGTGGCTTGCCGAAGAAGCCAGTACTCGTGTATTAGGGACTTTTAGGAATTTGAGTTCCTAGTCCATTTCCACAGCCCCATAACAGCCTTGGAAATTACCTACAATCCTAAGAAAGCTTTATGAGTGAATACGAGGTCCATTACTCCCAGAATTCTGCATGCGTAAGAGGCAGATTGAGAAAGTTTGGTTGTCAGCTTCAGGAGATACCCTAAAACACCCAGGCTTTCTTTCATAATATACTATAGGTACTTTTAGAAGTAATTTTCATGGACAGCTAATGTCACTGTTGGATGAAATACAGAGCAGCACGGAAGTAGATGCTGTGAAGTGGCATTTCCCTTCCAAATTTCCATCCTTTGGCTTCCCTGAGTGTCAATCCTGACTGCAGTGCTTGGAAGAACCAAGACCTTTGATTCGTCTTTGGTTCCAGAGTCTCCTAGAAATCTGCACTGCTCATTTTTAAAGCAAGTGTTGATTTCTTCAACAATTATTGTGATGGTGATGGTGATGGTGGTGATGATGGCGATTATGGTGATGATGACGGTGATGGCGATGGTGATGGTGGTGATGGTGATGGTGATGGTGACGGTGATGGCGGTGATGGTGATGGTGATGGTGGTTATGGTGGTGATGATCATGGCGATGATGATGTTGGTGATGGTGATTTTGATGGTGACGGTGATAGTGGTGATGGTGGTGATGGTGATGGTGATGATGGTGATGATGGCGATGATGGCGGTGATGGTGATGGTGGTGATGGTGATGATGGTGGTGATGGTGGTGATGGTGGTGATGGTGATGATGGTGATGATGGTGGTGATGATGGTGATGGTGGTGATGGTGATGATGGTGGTGATGGTGGTGATGGTGGTGATGGTGATGATGGTGGTGATGGTGGTGATGGTGGTGATGGTGGTGATGATGGTGATGGTGGTGATGATGGTGATGATGATAAGAAGTCAAAGAAGAAGAAACAACATTGATAAAGTGCTCACTATGTACCAGGTACTATTCTAAGTGCTTTGAATATATTACCTCATTTAACCTTCATGATAAGCTTGTGAGATAGGGAATATTATCACCCTGTTTTACAGCTGCAAAGACTAGAGCTCAGAGAGGTTAAATAAAGTAAACAACACAACAGGGATGGTAAGTGGCTGTTCCAGAATAGTAGTTATAGATGCTGAATTACAATAAAAAGAAGATTATATAATCAGATAGAAGGAATAGTAGTTTATTTAATTGTAATTAGAATAGACTCTTTGGGCTATGAGGGATCCCAGACATCGTCTAGTCACTAGTTTACATGTAGACCTGATGTCTTAAATCTCAGCAGCCTATGATTATAAAATGAAGTCATGTCCACTTTTGGTGCCATAACAGAATACCACAGACCGGGCAATTTAAACAACAGAAATTCTCACAGTTCTGGAGGCAGGAAGTCTCAGATCAAGGTACCCTCAAGATCAAAGTTGTTTTCTGGTGAGGCCACTCTTCCTATCTCATAGTAGACAGCCATCTTCTGTGTCCTCACATGGCCCCTTTTCTGTATGCATGCAGATAGAGCTCTTTGGTATTTCTTCCTCTTCCTATCAGGGCACTAGTTCTATCAGGTTGGTGCCCCAGCACTATCACCTCATTTGGCCTTAACTACCTCCCTAGCAGCCTTACTTCCAAATGCAGTCCCATTAGAGGTTGGGGCTTCAATATAACAATTCTGAAGGGACACAATTCAGTCCCTAACAAGTAGCTAGAGCTCTTACTTGCCTGTTGAATTGAAATTAGGGTCTTTTTATGTTCTTTATTTCTTGAAGTCTCCAAGGGAACGGTGAAGAATAATCTCACAGATATAGTGGCCACAGTTTTCCAGGGCCACTGCATATGACCTCACAGGCTGTGTACTCAATCGGGTGCCATTTTCACACTCTGTACTATTAATGGAGCCACCTGCAGTGTTCTAGGCCATAATCCAGTCATTTGTAGCCACCCTAGCTGGGTCCATGCACCCTGGACTTCCTTTCTTATTCTGGTTCTCACATGTCCATAGTTGATCACTTTGGCGAATCCCATGCCTACCTATCATGGGAATACCAATGTTCATGCCAAGAGTTATGATCCCATATGTTTCTAAAGCTCCCAGTGCTCATGACATCACAGTGGTAGCTTCTTCCCAGTCTCTGCCTCACACTGTCTGGGTGTATCCATAGTCAATCTGCCTGTCAAGCTAGAGAGGTCAGATGTGAATGGCAGCACCTAGTTAAGAGTAAGCTCAGAAAGGTCAAACTCCAGGCTGGATAGTCCCTAACCATGTACTTTCATCACTGCCCTACTGACAAGAGAGAAAAGACATGGATGCATTTTCAAGATGCCCATATAGGAGTCATGGATAGAGGAAGGCAGTAGAGCATATAAATTCTGTGCCAACAATTCGATGCTCAGACCAGGCTTTCTGCCACAGCATGTCCTACGTAAGACAGTGTATGAACGCAGTTCCATGGAAACACTGAACATTCAGTGGACATGTTCAAGTAGGACATAAAACAGATTTCTGAATGGGCTGTTTTGAGAGAGACTTAAGGGTATCTGTTAGCCTCCTGACATGAACAACCTTCATAATATGCAAATAAAGAAAGCAAGGGGAACTTCTAGTTAATGATGGTGGATTAAATTGACATGTATACAGCAAGTCAAAATGCAATGTTCCATATGGTCCAAGCTGTGGCACACATGAAATACCGAAGTGATAAGTACAAAGGAAGAGACTATAGACCAAGTAGATGGCTCCATACTCCACAAAGATATTCAAGTCAAAAGAGAATTTTGTCAGAAGAATTCCTTGGAGAAAGCTGCTCCATGATCCTCCTGATTCCATCTACCCACAAAGAGGAGAGAGGGAGAGATGCTTGCCCCTTGACCTCAAACCTGATGAGAGAAGGCTTCTCAGCCTTCTATTGGACCACAGCAATTAGGACACGTGGCTGACTAGGGTCTGATTGCTTGGAACTGAGGCCACAGCTGGGGTAGTGTACTGAGACCTGTCTGCACGCCTAGAATTCGTCAGGGCAAAGGATATATATATGTGTGTGTTTCTCACCAATGATGGTAAGAAAAACAGGAGGGAGGGACACAATATGGGGCTATTTTGGGCACTGTCTGAGGGCCACCCAAAGTGGTGGAGGGGTCCCAGCAGCAAGAAGCTGGACATGAGGCTCGATTAGGGGATGAGGAAGGAGTCACAAGTGACCACTTGTAACATAGATGAATTTGCATTGGTTAAAGGGATTGCAGGTGAGAGAGGTCAGGAATTTCTGAAGAGTTCTTGAATGCACCCTCCCTCATTATACAGAGAGCCTTGACACCCTATGAAGGTGACTTCATCTCATAAGACAAGCTTCTTTTCCCTGGATTTGGGGGAAGGGAGTTCAGTGCCCAGTGTGGAAGGAGAGTAACAAAAGCTGAGCAAAAATGTCACCCAGCAAAGGCAGCTGACCCAGTGTGAGAGTCAACCCATAGCAGGACTCAGTTGGGGAGAAGAAAAATGGAATGCTAAATTATTGGAGTTTTTAATATTACACGAGACTAGACATCTTTTTTACCAAACTGACAGCGTGTTTGCTACTTAAAGTCACCAAAATTCTGCTATTACCTGAGCATGTTGGAGTAATATCTGGAATATATCTGGTGGGAAGAAAAGGCTCTTCCCACTGAGTGCATTTTAAAAGGATGATGAAAGATTTTTTAAAAAGTGTGTTTGATCACAGGCCATATGCCATGTTTGTCTAACCCACTGATTACCTGCACCCTTCCAAAATGCTACTGAAAACAATAAAAGAATCAACAAAAGAGAAAGACACTGTAATCGTTTCTATCCCTGTGTAAAAAAGATAGTCACAGACTTAGTGGCTTAAAACAACCCACATTTGTTACCTCAGTTCGCCTGGGTCAGGAATCCAGGCACAGCTTATGAATCTTCTATGCAGGGTCTCACAAGACTGAAATCAAGGTGTGGGCTGGGCTGCATTTTCATCTGGAGGCTTGAATGGGTAAGAATCTCCATCTACCTCCAACTCATTCAGGTTGTTGGCAGCACTCATTTCCTTGCAGTTGCAGGAATAAGAAACTTAGATATTTGCTGACTACTGGCTCGAGGCTACTCTGACACCTAGAGGCCACCTATACTTGCCTGCAATTCTCCAAGACAGCCACTTATGTCATTAGGCTTGCAAGAAGAGCCTTTTACTCTTGTCTGCTTTTAAGACAGTCTTGTATATGGTAAGGTAATCAGAGGAGTGACATACCATAACTTTTGCCATATTCTAAGGAGTAAGTCATTGGTCCTGGCCACACTCATGGGGATAATAGATGAAAATAGACCCACAGTTATGATCTGAATGTTTGTATGCCCCCATATTCATATGTTAATACATAACACCAACACGATAGTAGTAGGTGATGGGCCTTTGGGAAGCACTTAGGTTATGAAAGTGGATTCCTCATGAATGGGATTAGTGCTTTTATAAAAGAGATCCCACAGAGTTCTCTAGCCCTTTTCACCACGTGAGGACACAGTGAGAAGTCAGCAGTCTGCATCCCCAAAGACATCCTCACCAGAACCCAGCTGCACTGGCACCCTGATCTTGGACTCCCAGATTTCAGAACTATGAGAAATATATGTTTATTGTTTATAAGGTCCTAAGCCTTTGTCATGGTGAAAGTTAAGGTCACTGAATTAAAAAAAAAAAAATCCAAAAGTTTTCCGAAAGAAAAAATAGGTTTTATATAAAGGGTCAACATCAGAACATTATCAGAACTCTTCACAGCAATGCTGTAATCTGGATAGCAGTGGAGAAGGCCTTCAAAATATCGAGAAGAAATGATTGCAACCCAGAAGCAATTAAGTGTGAGGAAGAATAAAGGTATCTTCAGACATAGAAATTTTTGCCAAATTTTCCTGTAATGCTTCCTTTCCCAAAAGCTGTTGGGGAATGGACTGCACTAAATGTGAAAATAAACCCCCAAAAAAGATGACTTGGGACCCCCCAAAATAAAAGATTCAATGGAAGAGAGAACAATGGGAACCTTGCTACCCAGACCACAGCTGTGGGGCCAGTTCAGGCTGGACCTATGGGGAGATTCCTCAAGAAAATGGAAATGATAGGACACCTAATGTGATAGAATATTATTTAGAAGAGATTTACATACCTGGGGGTGGGGTGGGATGAATATTGATAAGAACACAGAAATCCAAGCAAGTGAAAAAAAGTGGTTGCATCTTAAAGAAACAAAATGCATAGAAAAGGAAGAACAACATACCACCGAGCTCAGCTATGAATATCATATACAAAGCGCCAATAATGTAAACTGACTTGGCTATAACCAAAAGAATAACAGAAGCATATTGGGGAGGTAGAGAACAGGAGGTATAGTTTGGTGGATGGCAACAGAACTATAAATCTTCATTTTTTTGTTTTTGGAAATCAGTAAAACTGAGAAACCAAGAAGCATGATAATCATTATTTAGAAAAATGAAAATAAATACCAGAAGAATGAACTAAACCAGTTGAGATTGTCTCTGAGAAGCAGGGAATTATAGAGTTATTTGACTCTTGAAACCATATCCATGCAACTGTGGTTATATTTAATGTATAAATGTATGTATATATATATATATGTGTATAAATTGGAAAGATTATGGGATATCCTAAAGCTGGAAGTCCCCTTTATGCATTTGCTTGGACTCAGAGGCCACACTGCTCTCCAACCCTATGTGGCACTGGTGTTCTGCTGCTTCAGCTCTTTGAAATGCCTGAGACCTCCAGACTGAGGTGTCGAATAGGCCACTGGGTATCTTAATCTATTGGCCAAGGGAAGATCTGGGTTAGAGATACATTCCTAGGGTCATCAGCCTAGAGATGTTGCTTAAACCATGAGAACAGGTGAGATCACCTGTTGGGTGTGGGGAAAGAAGTGAGGAGGTCCAGGCATTGAGCCTGGGCACCCC
The DNA here is from genome assembly GCF_040802235.1 of Manis javanica. Lineage (NCBI taxonomy): Eukaryota > Metazoa > Chordata > Mammalia > Pholidota > Manidae > Manis > Manis javanica. The sequence continues at coordinate 42,275,723 of NC_133171.1, forward strand.
ATCCTCTAGAGGTGGGCAGGGGAGGAGGACAAGGTAAGGGACATGAAAAGGAGCAGCCTATGTAGTAGAAGGGACCAGGACAATGTGATGGCCCAGGAGCTAAGAAAAAAAGCATTTCAAGAAGGATTTCGAGGATAGCAACTGGGTTAAATATGGCTGAGAGTCAAGGAAGGTAACAATAGGCCCATTCCAGTTTAAAACATGAAGGTCACTGATGTGAGAGCAAACTTGGCACTCAGAGTAAGCAATCCCACTGTAAGAAACTTTCACACTGAATACGTCGAATGGAATCATGTTTAGGCTTTGCCTGTCCTTATAGTGGATAAGCTCTTTCTGATTTGTAACTAGCTGTTTTAGAAAGACTAAGTTTCTCCAAGTTTTTCTGATGCTTCCAGAACAAACGAAGGGGGTGAGGGATAGTCATTCTGTAGTACCTGGAATGTTTCTCAGACTGATGCAAATTTCTGGGAAAGTCCCAAATCTCTTTCCTACAGAATAGTTCTTTTATTTTTAACTTTTTTTTTATTAAGTTATCATTGATACACAATTTTATGAAGGTTTCGTAGGAGCAACATTGTGGTTACAACATTCACCCATATTATCAAGTACCCTCCGACACACTCCACTGCTGTCACTGTCCTGCAAGGTAAGATGCTGTAGAGTCACCACCTGTCTTCTCTGTGCCATATATACTGCCTTCCCCATGACCCTCCTTCATTATGTGTGCTAATCATAATGCCCCTTAATCCCCTTCTCCCTCCCTCTCTCCCTCCCTACCCACCTCCCCAACTCCTTCCCTTTGGTAACCACTAGTCCCTTCTTGGAGTCTGTGAGTCTGCTGCTGTTTTGTTCCTTCAGTTTTGCTTTGTTATTATACTCCACAAATGAGTGAAATCATTTGTCCTACAGAATGATTCTTAAATGAAAAGACAATCTGCCTTCTGTTAAGAAGGCAGCAGAGCTGTGCTGTATGTACCTTTATCATACTGCAGGGGGCAGACTTTGACCAAGAAATAAATCCTGGACAAATTGCTCAAAGCTTACACCTGGGATCCACTCTGGAATTTGGGGTATGAAAGGCGTTTTAATCCAGCTGCTCTAATTAGGAACACGTTACAGTGTTCCTGCTGTGTTTTGTATGGTCAAAGAGATTAGGGAGCTAAGAACATAGCTCTGTTTAGGGAGGGCAAACAATACTTGTATTTCCTGCGTGAATGCCCAAGGGTACTGGGGAGCTGTGAAGGTGCTTCCAAGCAAGGCAGGAACTAGCCACAGTTGGCGGAGGATTTTCACCTGTTAGAAAACCAATGTTTTATGTAAATTTGGGCTACATCAACAGGATGTACCTTGATTACCTTTGACAAATACAGAGTTAATTCAAGCATGTGGTACAAAATAAATTGGGAATATTCTTGGCTTTTTAGATTCATCTCTTACTTGGGGAGCAAATAGTCTGGTATATTTTATACAGTCTTGGCAGATAAAAGCCACCCTTCCAAGACAGAGTTTCTCAAATTCTTTACAGATTCCATTTGGTACCCAAGGCCTTTGGGGTGGAGGAGACAACAAACAAACCTAAAACCGGCTACTTGGTTGTCCAAGTGTCATCAGGGAAGATCTGGGCTGCTTGCAGTTTGCTCCCCAGCCCTCACCTTACTCTAGGGCCAGCCTAAGCGCACTGAGTGTTCAAAGGACAGAGTGGGAGAGGGAACAGACGTGATATAGACTTCATGATCGTAGCTTTTGTGTGAGACTCAGCATAGCTTCTCTCCCCTGAAACTCAGAGCACACAGCATGCTGTGCATTATTCCCCCCTTTGGTAGTCAAGGAAGTCGGGGCTCAGAGCTTGGGTAACCGGCCCAGGGTGAGAATGAGCAGTGGGAGGGGAACTCGCTCCCAGAGCTCCGCTCCACCTCACTCCTGACAGGCAGCCATGATGCCTGAAGCTTTATGAATCAGGGTTTATCCCTTTAGGATAAATGTTGGACCCGGAGGCTGTCTTTGAAAAGAATTCCATTCCTAACCCATGCCATGAAGTTAACTGTTCCAGATACTTCACTCCAGATTCTCCTGATCACCTGGGCAAGGTAGGGGCAAGGACTGGAACTTGGGAAAAGAACTGAAACAGCCGGTGATGGAGGAAAAGTCCAGTCGTTCACCAGTAAAGACAAATCCTCCCAGGACTTGTTTATGCTTCACCTGCCTTGACCCTAACCAGTTGTGCCTGGTTACATTTCCTTGATGGCCTCCTTTGGGACTGATGTAGAGGGTTTTCTCTGGGACAGAATCCTGGCAGGCGCTGGCTTCCAGCTGGCCTCCGTCCTTTCTCTGTGCTTCAGTTTCCCTTGCAGAGCCGCAGGTCTGAGTTCCATAGATAAGCTCAGAGATCCCTTCCAGTTCCGGCTCTGACTCTCTTGTCTCTTCCTAGGTAACACCCTGGGAGAAGAGAAATTTATCACCAAAGAGGACCAGTCCAAGTGGTTTTGGCAAGACCTTATCTTGCTGGGTAGGAATCATAGATAAAGCATTTCCAAGAGCTACATTTATGCCAACCAGATGGGAGGCAACACCCCTTTGGAACTGGGACCTGTTGCTGGAAACCAGAGCAGAGAAGCGCCCCAGTGCGATGCACTCCCAAAGGACACATAGTTTTTGTGGATAAGGTTTCCGGGTTATTAGAGCTCGTCTCCTCCAGCCGTGCCCAGACGAGGCAGTTGTGAATTCAGTGACAACATGCCACCGCGCACCGCCAAGGGAAAGTCTCTGTGATGTGAAATCTTTGCCCAGTGCTGGTGATAATGTGACTTTGTTTTGCTAAAGTAGGCTGGGTGGGTGACCAGCCCCACTTGTCTTCCCTTTTACCGGATTATGGGAAATCTCCATCAATTTCAAAAAGTAATAAAAAGAAGTCGTATTCCTGGAATCATTTGCAGAATTTATGTTGACAATTATGTTTTAAAATCTGCCACGGCAGGAAGCGCCCTGCTTTCTCTTTAGAGCGGTGATTCTCCAAGTGCATCTGTGACCAGCAGCACCCACGTGACCTGGAACTTGTTAGAAATACTAATCTTTGGACAGACCTCCTAGATCAGAAACTCTGGAGTGGGACCCAGGGGCTTAACGTTTTAACAAGGCCTCCGGAGGACTCAGGTGCACACTCACATTTGGGAATCATCAAGATGGGGGGCTAGAGATTACCATCAGCAGGCTCTGGAGTCCCCCTTAGATGGGAGGGTAGAGGGTGGGAGTGAGGACTTTTTTGTTTCATCGTCTATGGCTGACACTCCTGGGAGCCTCACGAATCAAGGAAGTCTAGGTAATGGGAGTGGAGAAGTGTTCAATGCTGGACGGCAGGGTTCGAGGCAATGTCATGTAACTGTTAGGAAAGAAAGGGTTTGAGGCTCGGCTCCAGCACTTACTAAACGTGTGAACTTGGTTACATCACCAAACCTTAGTTCCTTCAGCTGTAAGCCAAGGTGGTAACTCCCTGTAAAATTATTGTTGGGGGCACACGAGGGAAGCCCGGAAGTTCGCTGCGTACTGCCTGGCAGTTGGGAAGCCTCCAAGAAATGGTGGCATTGAATAATATTAATAATGCTAATTTTACAACTGGAGTATGATTCTATATGACATCGTTACTGCTTGAAAGCAGGGTGCTTTGAGGAAAGATGCAGTTGATCAGGGCCAGTGACAAAGGGTTGGGATCTCAGTTGTGCTACTGACCCCCTTGGAGAAGCTCTCTCATCTCTATTTGTAAAATGGGAAAAATGACGATTACCTTGCTGGGTCACTGGGAGGCTTTAATGGAGAAGTAAAGAAAGCAACTTGTGTAGTGCCTGAATACTATAGGTGTTAAATAGAATTTCTTTTTTAAAGTGGGAAAATGAACCCAGTTTTTTAAGACTATGAAGGTCAGTGTGCCAGGGATTTAATCAAGAAAAATATTCATACTGGGGCATTCTATCCGGATGGCTTAGGAAATACCTGTTTAAAAATGAGGAAAAAGACCACAGAGGGCTGTGAAGGAGAGCAGGATCCCTATGTATATTTCTTTTTCTTGTTCGTTATCCTAAAATGTTTAATGACCCTTGACAAGTATTAGGAAAAATAGCCCAGGCAGAAGGAGGCTTTCAAAAGGAAGCATACTGAAGAATTACAAACCAGGAGATCTTTAATTATTTTTTTCCTTGTTAACCTAAAATAAACGTTAAAAGTATATAAAGAAGCATCGCTATTAACTTCTACCTGGGCATTTCCGAATGCACAGTATTCTCAGGTTCCCACATTACAACCCTTCCGAGCCCATCTCTCCCTCTGCCCTTGTTTTTCTCTGTAAGGAAGACCAGCCACCAGCCTCAGATGTTTTTCCCAGGCCTTTCTTCCTTTCTTCCTCACCCTCCACCACTGTGGGTACATTTTCCTCATCCTGGCATTTCAGGTGCTGGTGGGAGGTGGTGTTACATGGGACAGTAATATACCTTTAACTGAGTGTTCAAATGAGCCCAAGTTTATGTTCCAAATACAAGCATAAGATGTGTAGAAGGTGTGACTGTGAGGTAGTGTGGCTGCTTCGTTTCCCAAAAAGGAATTTTGACTTACATGTATTCATTCACTTGAGGAAGTTTAGGATAGTGGTCCAAAATGTGGAATCTGGACTGCGTGTCTGCATTAGAGCTCTTACCCTTAGCCGTGCATCCTCCAGCAAGTGAGTCAGTCCCTCCAAGTCCTCAGTTTCCTCATCAGAAAAATTGAAATGGAGATAGTATCTGCCCACAGGGTCGTTAGGAGAGCTAAGTAAACCAGTGCATGCAGCAAAACTCCTGGAACATTGTATGTGCTTAGTGTATATATTAGCTATGTGTTTAGTTTTTCTTTTATTATAAATATAAGAAGCACATATGATAGAAAGTAAGAATTCCTTTCCTTATAATTTGACCTCCTTGATCCCCACAACCCCATTGAAGAAATAATCATTGTTAAATCTTTGGAATACATCTTTCAAGAGTTTATCCTTCCACACAGATGGGTCCAACTTTATACATACATCTGTACTCCCTTGTAAACTTACATTTGATGCTTATTTCAAAAACTTCGCAGAAGAAATTTGGAAATTTTCTATGATGCTGAACCTGGTATGAAATAGAGAGAATGAATTTCACATGTTTAGAGTTTTGGAATTCTACCCAATTTTCAAAATAAAAACTGCCTTTTTCCATATGGCTACTTAGATCCACAAAAGATGGATCTAGATGAAATTTATTTTCTCAAAAATACATCCCTCTCAAAGCTGCTGATATTGTCATCCCGAAGATATTTAGAAGATCGAGATGTTTGTCCTGGAGGTAACTCTGTGTTAACTCTGAACACACATACCCGCTTCTTCCCCGCATCTCTGTGCCGGCCCAGTAGTGCTCTAGACTCCTGAATCCGTGTTAACTCTGGGAATCTCCCTCCAGTCAATTACGCAGCTTCATGAGTAAAAATACACAGTAGACACAGATGTGGGCAATGAGCAACTTTGTTCAAGATCTGAGATTATCTGCAACCTCTCCTGCCAAGAAGTGAGACTTCATTTCAGAAAAAAAAAAAAAAGTGCCATTTTTCAGAAAAACTGCAATGTCATAGTTATCTTAGTTCTAGGATAAGGAGTAAAGCACGGCCTCCTTTTTATTTTCACCTTATGAAATGACATCTCAACTCATTCCATATTTTCTTGCTTGGAACATTTCCCTTTCCTGAATATATTCTATAGATCTTAGGTTAGATCCTTTTTTTTTAGTTGAAGCTAAACCAGGGGATCTGACTACATTTGAAGCCGTTGTGCACGGTAAGCGCTACCGCACGTACACGATCCTCAGAATGCATAGACCAGACAAGCAAAATAAACAACTGGCTTGTTTGTAAAGGGCTGAATTCTTTTGTTACCTCCATTAACATTGGTAGTCATGCAAACTGTGGAATGAGCATCACACTTCATGCTTCTAGGCCTGGCAGGGAGCAGCTCAGTTCAGAAAACAACCTTTACCCTCACGCACTTCTGAAAGGGGAGAGGGCATTCTTTGAGTTTTTTCACTTTTACTCTGATGGGGAAATGGGACTGTATTTTCAGCAAACACGACTGGAGACCAACCCAGTCAGAGAACAAACAGCACTAGCTCTTCAGGTCTCTGAAATGGCTCTTCATGGAAGTGTTTCAGCCTGGGTCTCACTGTGAGCCTTTCTAAGTTTCATTCATCTGCTTGACAAATATCTACTGTGCACCTATTATGGGTTAGGCACTGTAAGTCCAGGGAGATGAAATCCTGGGGCAAAATACCCCTGAAAACTGAAATCAGTCAAAGGGAGAAATAAAGTTTAAAATCAGTTTATTGCTCACAAACTGCAGTCAGGGGCCTGCACTCTTTTCTCCAGCAGAAGCAAAACTGGCCCTCCCCCTCACCTCTCAGGTACAGATAAGCCCTCCTTGCCCAGGTAATTACCCATTGATACGGAGATGAACTTCTCTCCGCCCCTGAGGAATGATGCAAATGCACTAAAGCCATACTTCTTTCCACCTCTGAACGCCTATTAATACGCAGATGTACTAAAGCCAGGTGAGATATTCTGGAAATGTTACAATTTTACCCACAGGCACTGTTCTAGGGATTGGGGATTCAGTGGTAAAAGAGATGAATGGGGCAGAAGAGGCTCCTGCCCATACGGAATGTGTGTGTCTCACCTGCCATGTATGTCCACATGGTTCCAAGCCCATCACAAGTCTGCCACTTTTCAGCTTGCCTGGTAGGTCTCTTCTTGCTCTCTCCTCACCTCTGCTATCTTGCAAGGTTTTATTTTTAATCAACTTAGAGTATTTCAGCCCTGTAAATAAATAACTTGGTATTCATCTACATTTATGCTCTTGTTTCCAAGGTGGTGTTTCCCTCACCTAGGAAACCCACCCACTCTCTCTCCTATCTTTGCACATCTCCCTGGCTTTTCAAGGTTCAGATGGCATCCCAAACCCTGTGTGAAGACATTCCTGCTGATCCGGCCTCCATCAAATCCCCTCTCCTCTGCACCTTGTAAGTACTCAATAGCCACCAGTATGTTACAGCAAGGTATTTATTGCATACTTTTTCTATCATTTGCTGCTTTTCATCTCCTTTGTTTAATTCTGTGATGGTAGCTGGCCCTTTGGTGTTAGAGTTGAATATGAATTGTATGCATTTAAACAACACCTTTTCATTTTCTAGTTAAAAAGGTTTTCAGTAATTGAGTTACATGCTGAGCCATATATATATATATGTATGTAAGGAACTTGTATACTCATATTCTGAGTTCCTATTGTGTCCAAAACAATGTGGTGCTGTGGGAAATAGAAGGAAGTTGAAAACACAATATACACCCTTGAGAGAGTCACATTTTTCTAAATGAGACAAGAAAGGCCAAGAAATGATTCTATCATTTTGAAATTAAAAATAACCCCCTGTTGTATTCTTGGTTTCAGTTACCAGGAACTGCTCGTGTGTACATATGCGTGTGAGTGTGCATTCATGAAAGCGTGGGGTTTGTGTTACCTGTGGGTTTATAGGAGGAGAGGTCAATATTATCCTACTTTAGAGAACTTTTATGTTAATGTAAAATTGTCTACAGGAGAGCTGGGTGGTAAGATAAAAGCTAAAAACGATTCTGTTGATCACTCAGGTGTTGAAAATGTAGAGAAGGCTGGCTTCACCGGAAGACTGACCTGTATTTTCTGAACCAATTAATCTGTAAACTAGTTCTAAGTAATCAGTCATCCACCGACATTTTCCTCGTCATCCAATTTGAAAAACGGGCATTGCTTTGGTCAAAACAATTTCACTTTCTATATTATTCATTTGTAAATCTGGTGTAAGAAAAAAGTAGGTCTGGTTGTGGGGAGAAAATATGGTCAGAAGAGGTGAGAAAAGTATAGCCCATTCTGTATGCAAGGGGATGAGGGGTGACAATTTATTGTCCTAAGTGGCATATGCTGATTTTGCTTCTGTGTTTCTACAGTCTTTTTTTGGATGTTATGGTATTTTCCACTCTGTTTGTATGTGTGTACACCTGCATATACCAGAGAATATTTATAATTTATTTTTTCATTCACTCAGTCATTCCTTTTGATGGAAAATAAAGTTGTATTTCACATTTTTTAAAATTTTTGTCCTATTTGTGTGTTTTTTCTCTATAACAAATGGCAAAAGCAGAAAGGGTCCCAGGCAAATTACTGTGAAATCACTAAAGATGAAGTGTGGAAATCTTGGAATCACTTTGAGGTGCCTCTTTTAGAAGTCTGTCTGGACATTCAAATATCTTAAACAGCAGTGCAGTGTGCCTTTTGAGTATGAAATTTAAAAGGAGAACAAGTGGTCAAACTCCAAAGTAAATAGAAGAAAAGAAAGATAACTGGGATTCTGAGTCCATAAGGTGGCAGATGCCTGAGTCCTCATCCTATGACCATGCCCCAGTATGCTTGGAAGATCTAGGACCTGTGGGGCAGAAGAATTCTACTCTACCTCTATGGCTCTAGCTAGAGTAAACTCTCATTGATATTTTAAATTTCTAAACTGGAAGCTGGAACACGTTAGGTTTCTACACCATGGGAAGACACCTTTGCCATTGACGTTAGTGTAGCCCTTAAATGTTTCTTCCTGTCACCAGATTCTCAGCCCTTTGAGGGTAACACCACAGGGCTCACTCCTCTGGATAGCCCCTGCCTCAGCACAGATATCATAACATTTCTTCAAAGAGTGAAGGAATGAAAGACTCATTTATTAGGCAGAGACACAGAGAGAATGCTCACTGAGGAACTCCACAACTGACTGACTTGAAGGTAAATTCCCATTTTTGAGTTTAAACATTGCCATGAAGCCTGGTTTGTGTCTGAAGACAGTAGGAAGGAGAAGACTCTGCTGTGCTGTAAGGAAATGCGGAACCTGAGTGGGGGAATAGAAAGTGCAGTTCGTGGAACCCCTAAGTGTGTACAACTGAAAAAATCATTAAAGTGGAATAATGGAAATTTATCATTGGTTAGTGGAAAGACATAAACACACAATTTAAAGGCATGCACAAGGCTATGCTCTAAAAATGTCCCCCTGTCATAAGCAAATTTCAAAAAAATAATTGTGGGGGGGCGGAGCCAGGATGGCGGCGTGAGTAGAGCAGTGGAAATCTCCTCCCAAAAACACATAGAGCTATGAAAATATAACAAAGAAAAATCTTCCTAAAATAGAGACCACAGGGCACAGGACAACATCCAGACCACATCCACACCTGCAAGAACCCAGCGCCTTGCGAAGGGGGTAAGATACAAGCCCCGGCCCGGCGGGACCTGAGCGCCCCTCCCCCCGGCTCCCGGCGGGTGGAAAGAAACCGGAGTGGTTTTTTTTTGGCAAGTGCTTTTTGGAAGCCTTAAAGGGATGGGCCCCCGTTGCTAGGGAGGCAGGGTGGCGGGACCGGTGAGCAGGTGCCTGGGACCGGCGCCTGAGGACAAAGAATATCCCGCGTTTCTCCCTGCAGGACCGGCGGGCGGGTGCCTGAGACCGGCGCCTGAGGACGGAGGAAATCGCGCGTTTTTCCCCTTTTTTTTTTCTCTTTTTGGCGAGCGCTTTTTGGAAGCCTTAAAGGGACAGGGACCCCAGTGCTAGGGAGGCAGGGTGGCGGGACCAGTGAGCAGGTGCCTGGGACCAGCGCCTGAGGACAAAGAATATCCCACGTTTTTCCCTGTGGGACCGGTGGGCGGGTGCCTGAGACCGGCACTTGAGGACAGAGGAAATCGCGCGTTTATCCCCTTTTTTTTTTCTCTTTTTTGCGAGTGCTTTTTGGAAGCCTAAAAGGGACAGGGACCCCAGTGCTAGGGAGGCAGGGCGGCGGGACTGGTGAGCGGGTGCCTGGGACCGGCACCTGAGGACAAAGAATATCCTGCGTTTTTCCCTGTGGGACCGGTGGGCGGGTGCCTGAGACTGACACCTGAGGACGGAGGAAATCGCGTGTTTTTCCCCTTTTTTTCTCTCTTTTTGGCGAGTGCTTTTTGGAAGCCTTAAAGGGACAGGGACCCCGGTGCTAGGGAGGCAGGGCGGCGGGACTGGTGAGCGGGTGCCTGGGACCAGCGCCTGAGGACAAAGAATATAGAGCATTCTTTCCCTGCGGGACCGCTGGGTAGGTGCTTTTTGGAAGCCTTGAAAGGACAGGGACCCTGGTGCTAGGGAGACAGGGCAGCTGGACCAGTGAGCGGGTGCCTGGGACCGGCACCTGAGGACAAAAAAAAAAAATCGCGTGTTTTTTCCTTTTTTTTTCTTTCTCTTCCCTCTCTCATTGTTGCTGTTGTTGTTTTGGTTTGGAGAGTGCTTTTTGGAAGTCTTAAAGGGGCAGGACAGGTCACTTAGACCAGAGGCAGGGAATCTGGGGATCTCTGGGCACTCTAACCCCTTGGGCAGCAGGGAGCACAGAGGCCCCTTACGGAGATAAATAGCCTCCCGGCCGCTCCCCCTCCAACGGGGCTCCACCATTTTGGAGGAACAGCCCCAGCCAGGCCAAGCCCACAGCAACAGCGGAGATAAACCCCATAGCAACTGGGCAGGAAGCAGAAGCCCTGTCTGTGCACAGCTGCCCAGCACAAGCCACTAGAGGTCGCTATTCTCCCAGGAGAGGAAGGCCACAAACCAACAAGAAGGGAAGCTCTTCCAGCGGTCACTTGTACCAGCTCTGCACACTATCTCTATCACCATGAAAAGGCAAAACTACAGGCAGACAAATATCACAGAGACAACACCTGAGAGGGAGACAGACCTAACTAGTCCTCCTAAAAAAGAATTCAAAATAAAAATCATGAACATGCTGACAGAGATGCAGAGAAAAACGCAAGAGCAATGGGATGAGATGCAGAGAAAAATGCAAGAGCAGTGGGATGAGATGCAGAGAAAAATGCAAGAGCAGTGGGATGAAGTCCGGAAGGAGATCACAGATGTCAGGAAGGAGATCACAGAAGTGAAACAATCCCTGGAAGGATTTATAAGCAAAATGGATAAGATGCAAGAGGCCATTGAAGGAATAGAAGCCAGAGAACAGGAACGTATAGAAGCTGACATAGAGAGAGATAAAAGGATCTCCAGGAATGAAACAACACTAAGAGAAATGTGTGACCAATCCAAAAGGAATAATATTCGTATTATAGGGATACCAGAGGAAGAAGAAAGAGGAAAAGGGATAGAAAGTCTCTTTGAAGAAATAATTGCTGAAAACTTCCCCAAACTGGGGGAGGAAATAATTGAACAGACCATGGAATTACACAGAACTCCCAACAGAAAGGATCCAAGGAGGACAACACCAAGACACATAGTAATTAAAATGGCAAGGATCAAGGACAAGGAAAGAGTTTTAAAGGCAGCTAGAGAGAAAAAGGTCACCTATAAAGGAAAACCCATCAGGCTAACATCAGACTTCTCGACAGAAACCCTACAGGCCAGAAGAGAATGGCATGATATACTTAATGCAATGAAACAGAAGGGCCTTGAACCAAGGATACTGTATCCAGCACGACTATCATTTAAATATGATGGCGGGATTAAACAATTCCCAGACAAGCAAAAGCTGAGGGAATTTGCTTCCCACAAACCACCTCTACAGGGCATCCTACAGGGACTGCTCTAGATGGGAGCACTCCTAAAAAGAGCACAGAACAAAACACACAACATATGAAGAATGGAGGAGGAGGAATAAGAAGGGAGAGAAGAAAAGAATCTCCAGACAGTGTATATAACAGCTCAACAAGCGAGCTAAGTTAGGCAGTAAGATACTAAAGAAGCTAACCTTGAACCTTTGGTAACCACGAATCTAAAGCCTGCAATGGCAATAAGTACATATCTCTCAATAGTCACCCTAAATGTAAATGGACTTAATGCACCAATCAAAAGACATAGAGTAATAGAATGGATAAAAAAGCAAGACCCATCTATATGCTGCTTACAAGAAACTCACCTTAAACCCAAAGATAAGCATAGACTAAAAGTCAAGGGATGGAAAAACATATTTCAGGCAAACAACAGTGAGAAGAAAGCAGGGGTTGCAGTACTAATATCAGACAAAATAGACTTCAAAACAAAGAAAGTAACAAGAGATAAAGAAGGATACTACATAATGATAAAGGGCTCAGTCCAACAAGAGGATATAACCATTCTAAATATATATGCACCCAATACAGGAGCACCAGCATATGTGAAGCAAATACTAACAGAACTAAAGAGGGAAATAGACTGCAATGCATTCATTGTAGGAGACTTCAACACACCACTCACCCCAAAGGATAGATCCACCGGGCAGAAAATAAGTAAAGACACACAGGCACTGAACAACACACTAGAACAGATGGACCTAATAGACATTTATAGAACTCTACATCCAAAAGCAACAGGATATACATTCTTCTCAAGTGCACATGGAACATTCTCCAGAATAGACCACATACTAGCTCACAAAAAGAGCCTCAGTAAATTCCAAAATATTGAAATTCTACCAACCAATTTTTCAGACCACAAAGGTATGAAAGTAGAAATAAATTCTACAAAGAAAAAAAAAAGGCTCACAAACACATGGAGGCTTAACAACATGCTACTAAATAATCAATGGATCAATGAACAAATCAAAATAGAGATCAAGGAATATATAGAAACAAATGACAACAACAACACTAAGCCCCAACTTCTGTGGGATGCAGCGAAAGCAGTCTTAAGAGGAAAGTATATAGCAATCCAGGCACACTTGAAGAAGGAAGAACAATCCCAAATGAATAGTCTAACATCACAATTATTAAAACTGGAAAAAGAAGAACAAATGAGGCCTAAAGTCAGCAGAAGGAGGGACATAATAAAGATCAGAGAAGAAATAAACAAAATTGAGAAGAATAAAACAATAGCAAAAATCAACGAAACCAAGAGCTGGTTCTTCGAGAAAATAAACAAAATAGATAAGCCTCTAGCCCAACTTATTAAGAGAAAAAGAGAGTCAACACAAATCAACATAATCAGAAATGAGAATGGAAAAATCACGACAGACTCCACAGAAATACAAAGAATTATTAAAGACTACTATGAAAACCTATATGCCAACAAGCTGGAAAACCTAGAAGAAATGGACAACTTCCTAGAAAAATACAACCTCCCAAGACTGACCAAGGAAGAAACACAAAAGTTAAACAAATCAATTATGAGCAAAGAAATTGAAACAGTAATCAAAAAACTATCCAAGAACAAAACCCCAGGGCCAGACAATTTACCTCGGAATTTTATCAGACACACAGAGAAGACATAATACCCATTCTCCTTAAAGTGTTCCACAAAATAGAAGAAGAGGGAATACTCCCAAACTCATTTTATGAGGCCAACATCACCCTAATACCAAAACCAGGCAAAGACCCCACCAAAAAAGAAAATTACAGACCAGTATCCTTGATGAATGTAGATGCAAAAATACTCAATAAAATATTAGCAAACAGAATTCAACAGTATATCAAAAGGATCATACACCATGACCAAGTGGGGTTCATCCCAGGAATGCAAGGATGGTACAACATTCGAAAATCCATCAACATCATCCACCACATCAACAAAAAGAAAGACAAAAACCACATGATCATCTCCATAGATGCTGAAAAAGCATTTGACAAAATTCAACATCCATTCATGACAAAAACTCTCAGCAAAATGGGAATAGAGGGCAAGTACCTCAACATAATAAAGGCCATATATGATAAACCCACAGCCAGCATTATACTGAACAGCGAGAAGCTGAAAGCATTTTCTCTGAGATCGGGAACCAGACAGGGATGCCCACTCTCCCCACTGTTATTTAACATAGTACTGGAGGTCCTAGCCGCGGCAATCAGACAAAACAAAGAAATACAAGGAATCCAGATTGGTAAAGAAGAAGTTAAACTGTCACTATTTGCAGATGATATGATACTGTACAAAAACCCTAAAGACTCCACTCCAAAACTACTAGAACTGATATCGGAATACAGCAAAGTTGCAGGATACAAACTTAACACACAGAAATCTGTAGCTTTCCTATACACTAACAATGAATCAATAGAAAGAGAAATCAGGAAAGCAATTCCATTCACCATTGCATCAAAAAGAATAAAATACCTAGGAATAAACCTAACCAAAGAAGTGAAAGACTTATACTCTGAAAACTACAAGTCACTCTTAAGAGAAATTAAAGGGGACACTAATAAATGGAAACTCATCCCATGCTCATGGCTAGGAAGAATTAATATCGTCAAAATGGCCATCCTGCCCAAAGCAATATACAGATTTGATGCAATCTCTCTCAAATTACCAGCAACATTCTTCAATGAATTGGAACAAATAATTCAAAAATTCATATGGATACACCAAAGACCCCGAATAGCCAAAGCAATCCTGAAAAAGAAGAATAAAGTAGGGGGGATCTCACTCCCCAACTTCAAGCTCTACTACAAAGCCATAGTAATCAAGACAATTTGGTACTGGCACAAGAACAGAGCCACAGACCAGTGGAACAGAATAGAGACTCCAGATATTAACCCAAACATATATGGTCAATTAATATTTGATAAAGGAGCCATGGACACACAATGGCAAAATGACAGTCTCTTCAACAGATGGTGCTGGCAAAACTGGACAGCTACATGTAGGAGAATGAAACTGGACCATTGTCTAACCCCATATACAAAGGTAAACTCAAAATGGATCAAAGACCTGAATGTAAGTCATGAAACCATTAAACTCTTGGAAAAAAACATAGGCAAAAACCTCTTAGACATAAACATGAGTGACCTCTTCTTGAACATATCTCCCTGGGCAAGGAAAACAACAGCAAAAATGAGCAAGTGAGACTACATTAAGCTGAAAAGCTTCTGTACAGCAAAAGACACCATCAATAGAACAAAAAGGAACCATACAGTATGGGAGAATATATTTGAAAATGACACATCCGATAAAGGCTTGACGTCCAGAATATATAAAGAGCTCACACGCCTCAACAAACAAAAAACAAATAACCCAATTAAAAAATGGGCAGAGGAACTGAACAGACAGTTCTCCAAAAAAGAAATACAGATGGCCAAGAGACACATGAAAAGATGCTCCACATCGCTAATTATCAGAGAAATGCAAATTAAAACTACAATGAGGTATCACCTCACACCAGTAAGGATGGCTGCCATCCAAAAGACAAACAACAACAAATGTTGGCGAGGCTGTGGAGAAAGGGGAACCCTCCTACACTGCTGGTGGGAATGTAAATTAGTTCAACCATTGTGGAAAGCAGTATGGAGGTGCATCAAAATGCTCAAAACAGACCTACCATTTGACCCAGAAATTCCACTCCTAGGAATTTACCCTAAGAATGCAGCAATCAAGTTTGAGAAAGACAGATGCACCCTTATGTTTATCGCAGCACTATTTACAATAGCCAAGAATTAGAAGCAACCTGAATGTCCATCGGTAGATGAATGGATAAAGAAGATGTGGTACATATACACAATGGAATACTACTCAGCCATAAGAAGTGGAAAAATCCAACCATTTGAAGCAACATGGATGGAGCTGGAGAGTATTATGCTCAGTGAAATAAGCCAAGCGGAGAAAGAGAAATACCAAATGATTTCACTCATCTGAGGAGTATAGGAACAAAGGAAAAACTGAAGGAACAAAACAGCAGTGGAATTACAGAACCCAAAAATGGACTAACAGGTACCAAAGGGAAAGGAACTGGGGAGGATGGGTGGGCAGGGAGGGATGGGGGGGGGGGGAGAAGAAGTGGGGTATTAAGATTATCATGCATGGGGGGGAGGGAGAAAGGGGAGGGTGGGCTGCACAACACAGAGAGGACAAGTAGTGACTCTACAACATTTTGCTAAGCTGATGGACAGTAACCATAATGTGGTTGTTAGGGGGGACCTGATATAGGGGAGAGCATAGTAAACATAGTATTCTTCATGTTAGTGTAGATTAAAAATTAAAAAAAAAAAAAGAAAGAAAGAAAGAAAGAAAAGGGGGATTACTCCTTGACAGGATAAAACTATTGGTAAATCAAAGATCAACGCATGCTTTAAATATCCTTAATGTTGATCACTTAAAGGGTGTCAGATGATCAGCTATGGAGGTACTCTTTTCTGATAATATTCCTTTCTCTTAATTAAAAAAAAAAAAAAAAAGCAGTTAATGTGTGCTGACCTCCAAGGAGTTCTGCACAGTGGTATAGAGGGCATGTCAAAGTGTGGGCAAAGGGTCTGTTTGTTTCTATGCAGAAGATCAAGGCCTAGCTTGGATACCCAGAAAATGAACTAAGATACCATATGAGGAGGAGCTTCCGGCATCAGCACTCTCTGGAGGACTTGTGCCGGGGGATGATCATCAAAAAGCCTCCACAGGGATCCGGGCCATGCTGCGGTTGTGGCTGCATCCAGTGAGACAACGAATTTGACCGGATCTGTACTGTTGGAACTCAACCAGGAGTTGGGAGGGGTGCAAGGTGTAGCACTCCAAAATCTCATGACTATAGACTATCTATGGTTAAAAGAACATATGGGATGTGAACAGATCCCAGAAATGGGCTGCTTTAATTTGTCTGATGGTTCAAGTACAGTTGGACAATATCCATCATATCATAGATAAATTTTCACAAATGCCTAGGGTGCCTAAATGGTTTTCTTGGCTTCACTGGAGATGGATGGTAATTATAGATTTGCTTTGTTTATGTCACCGTATTCCTATTATGTTAATGTGTGTGTGCAAATTAGTTAGTAGTTTAAAACCTATACATACTTAAGGTACTCTACAAGAGGATATGTCAAAGAAATAATCAATCCTCCCATGTTTCCTTCATATGCTACATCTATAGCTTTTCTTCTTCCTTCCTAATTACAACCCTTAAATAGAATTCGTGCCTCATATCGAATTTACCGAGTATCATAATTCCTCCAGGTGGTAAAGATACCTTGAGACAAGTGCCTGGCATAGAAGCCACAGCGCATAAATCTGCAAAGAAGTAAAAAGCTAACCTTTGCAAACAATATGGCTTCTCTTTCACTTACCAACTTTACATTTCTCTGTATGGCCCCAGAAGATGACTGGTTAGCCAGAGACGGGTAAGATTCCTCAAGGGAGGAACAACCTAAGACAGGCACAGTCGCAGGGGGGCCATCAGGTGAGAAAGTGGGGATCAACAGAGGTGAGGCTCAGAACCTCACCCCCCCTGCTTTGAGAGAAATCTTCTGCATCCGTGGATGTCTTGCTGCCCTTGTCTAGCCTGGATTAGTACTTGGTCCATAGGCACACACCTGATCATCTGATCATCTACATTTGCCCTCTTACAGCACTAAACTATGTTTTCTACCTTTATCTTGCATCTACCTACCACTTCAGCATTTTATTAAAAATAAAAATAATAATAATAATAGGAGAAATGTGGGATCAACATATAAATCAAGTACAAAAATCAAACGAATATTCATATTTGACCTGATTGTTTATAGGTCATAATGCATGATCAAAACCGAAAGTTTCTGTGATGACTGCCCTTGCACTGTTCACCATGTAAGAATTTATTCACTATGTAAGAATTCGTTCACCATGTAAGAACTTGTTCGTTATGCTTCAGAAGACTGGAGACTGACGAGAATTAGGCTTGAGATGGATTAATGATTGTACATTGAGCGTTGACCCCCCTATACTGAATTTTATTGTTGTTAACAACCATTTGATCAATAAATATGAGAGATGCCCTCTCAAAAAAAAATAATAATAATAATTGTGATGAGCTGCATGCTCCTTCATCATACTGTTGTACTGTATTTAATTTAACAAATCTCTCATCTGGCGGGGCTCTGTAGTAAAGTATCAATCTTACCCAAGAGAGGTTTAACCTCTGACTTTAGCTACTGGGAGGTTTTCCTCTGGGCCTGTGGATTGTTGTGCCTGAGGGACTAACCTCATTAGAGCGATTAGATTAGTTTTGTTTACCTTATGGTCTTGTGCTACATACACTAAGCAATCTAACAGTGTGATTTATGATGGGGACTTGAGGCCACGCAACATCTGCTCTGCCTCCAGAGGGGCTGGAGACTAGGTAGGATGTGCCACACAGTCACCCACGCATCATTCATCTATGTGTTGAGCCCCAAGAAAAACTCTGGATACCCAGGCACTGGGTGGTCTTCTCAGGTCGGCAATGCTCTGTGCACATAGCCATACGTTGTTCCTAGGGAGCACTGCCTGTGATCATTCTAGGAGAGGACAAATGGAAGTAAAACTTACTAGGAGAAAATGTATTTAATAATATTGTTTCATTGGGAGAGATAGACCTCTGTATTTGCTCTGTTAGCATTATGGGGGAAAAGCTCATTCAACTGCATTTTCCAGGTGTGTGAATTATTAAGTGCTTCCTCATTTGCCAAGATAGACATATGACATAAAAATGTCATTGGCAGACTGCATTCTTCCTGGAAGTTGCAAGCCTGAGATCCAGGAAGAGACAGCTGGAATCACATTCAGAATGCAGGTCAGGTTTAAAGGGCTCCTATTTTGTACTCCCAAGTAGCCAGGCAAAAACACCTTCTCTTCTCAAGCATGCGGGTCCTTTGATCAAGATCTCACTCTCAACAGAAGGCTTATCTCCTCTATTGTTTTCACACTCAGCTCTCTCCTGCTTTCTGACTGTATTTCAAAGGATTTGAGAAGTGTAGTTACATGAGGGCAGTGTGCAAATCAAATGCATTGTGTAAGAAAGTGAAAAGCCTGTGGGTCCCAACCTCGTAGGGGTGACAGTGGGACTCACATAGTAGCTATGTGACTTACCAACGGTGTGACTGACGTTGGTCAAGTTTTCACTTCTCCAAGCCTCAGTTAAAATATACAAATTTACACACACCTTGAAAAGTGGTTATGAGCCATAAAATAAGCAAATACAGTATACTAAAGTGCTTACCATAGTGCCTGTACACAATATATTACAACCACTATAATTGTAAGAATTAGTACCAAAAATATACAAAGAGCATGATTCTTCAAATTTATGTCCAAAAATACACTATTCCTCACTGTAGAAAGTCTGTTCTTAATATGTTTTAGATACATAAACCTAAGTGTGACGTATCTAAGTATTTAAAATGTTAACAATAAATATAATACTAACTAGAGTCAAAAGTACTGAGCACCTACTATGTGCTAGAAACTGATCTCAGCACTTATATATATATTAATTCATTTAATCCTTACAAATCTATAGGAGAAGTAAACAATGTTTATCCCCATTTTATCGATGAAGAAACTGAGGCACAGAGAGGTTGGCAACTTGCCCAGTGTCTCATGTGCAGTCAATGGCAGAGGCAGTTTTTGATGGGATAGAGAATAAAAACTGAATAGAAACACAGTGGGATGGCAGCTCTCCATTTCCGTCTATGCAATTCAGCCCACAGTCTTGTTTTTTTTGCATTCTTCCCAGGTAGACAAAACTTTCTGACGTCAGGACCTGTGCCTTACATGTCTCTTAACTCTTACAAAACTGAAGGTGCAGTAGACAATATTTGTTCTTGAATAATTGACTTTATCTTAATATTATATCCAGACTTTAGTTTAGGAGAGAAATGTCATTTTCAAAGAAATACATTTAGTAGCTGTAATCAAGGATTAGCAAACTTAAGTTTGAAAATCCTTAAGCTTTCCCCCCATACTTTGTCCATGTATTTCCCACAACCCCACTCTAGGATGATTCTAGGTAACTCTATCCTTCAAGGTTGCTCACCATCAAGGTACACATCTCTCTCTTTTAAAATGATTTTTTTCACAGTGTCACTTCCTGCTAACTTCGGATTCTCCATGTCTATTGAACCACATAATCAACAGCTCCCAAACGATAGCTGGCATTTCTTCTGAAATAAAAATATCTGAATCCATCCTTCAGACAGAAAAGACAATGCTTATGTTTCAACTATGTGTCACTGGTCCTACAATGAAGCCTTGTTCTCTTGGAGTGTGTACTGCTTTTCATACCTCCTTCAGAAGTACTCGTTTATTGGAAGTGTCATCCTTCTTAAAGAAATTTTCCTTATCCCAGTCCTTGAAAATTAGCTCTTACAGATTCAATAACATTATCATTCTCTCCAACAAGTTGTTATCAGGAGACTTGCTTTGAAGTGTCAGAATGACTCAGTTTCATCAGAAAGTGCATGGCCTTCTATTGATGAATTCAAGGCAAAGGGCTGTAATGCTGGGTTTAAGACTGCATGCACAAAATCTCCTGTGTCATCAAATAGCAGAGGATCCCATCCTTATCATGGGATTTTAGAGTTTGACTTTTTATTGTCTTTTCTTCCCCCTTTTTCTAAAGAGATTTATTCAGTCTATCCTCAAAGCACTTTCTTGTCTGCCCTAATACATCAGTTTGAAGTAGGAAAGGGAGAGGGTTGATATTGGATATTGGATATCACATTCTCAAGAGAGTGTGCTATTTAGTACCCCATTTGTCTTTGGGCTGACAAAAGAATACAATGTCTAAATTATCCCATGTCTTTTAGTTCTCTTCCAGTTGGAGTCATACCCAGTTCTTCTACATTCTCCCCTCCACACTTCAATGGCCAGCATAAGGACTACCTTTACTGAATGCTCGGTAGTCTTTTTGATCAGTATTTACATGTGAATAGAGTGAAAACAAAATGGAATCAAAGTTAACCTTGAAAAATAGCTTCATAAGACAAATACCCATATTGAGAAGTCACACTGGAGATGGCAAACTGTCACCCAGGAAGTGGAACAGAGGCCAAGACTTCTCAGGGTTGGAAATGATGGCAGTGTCCTAGCTGGTATCAGATGAAATAGCTGACTTGCATTCAGGGGCTATACGCTATGAGTCATATGTATCGCTTAAGACACACTCAGTGTGGCAAGAGTCATACTCAGTGTGGCAGAAACAGGGCAACAACGGACTCAACGCTTCCTTCCCCAGACCTGACTGTCTGTGGAAACTGGGACAGATATAAATGGAAGCCCACAGAACATGTCTATGTATGGTGAAATTATAAATCAAGTGAGCAAACAGTTAGGTAAAATGTGTTTCACCCTTCTTCCTTGACCAATAGACCTTCATAATGGCCCAATGGCAGGGTTCAAACTGGGGCTGTTTCAGACTCCTTGAAGGTTTGCGCCAGGATGTGGCCGAGAGGTCACTGCCAGCCACACCTCTCTTCACGGGGCCAAAGGACAAGCCCACCCAGAGCCCACAACCCATGCCTGCTAGATTCCACTACAGTCCAGGACCCTGGAACTCCCTACCAAAGATCGCAGCTGGTTTACTGGGCCTATGTGGGGCTTCTCCCCTGGAGTGGACTGTACCACTTGTGTGCACACTCCTAAGCCCAAGGGGTGGCTAGGGGGCGGGGTGCAGAGTGCGTGGGTGGAATTCAGCTGTGCTAGCTTTCCTGCTCATGCCCTTGTGGTGCAAGAGAGGGCCAGGCAGGTACACAGCTCAAGTGTGAGGTGGAGGAGGGTCACTCCTGCTCAGATCTAGGGGTGGTCCTGCCTACCTCCGATGTAGGCAAGCAGGATCCCCTCAACTATTTAAATTAGTTCTCTCTTGTTATTCCTCTGATGGTGCTGTATAGTTAAATTGGTTTAACTTTAATAGTTAAATCTGTTATGAATACCCACCTGACCAGGCTGAGGCATGAGAAGCAGTACAGGTGGAGTTTGAGGTGTAGAGAGAATTCCACGGTTTGACTGGGAGGGTTGAGATCTCTCCTCATGTCCAGATTCTATGCCAGTACTTTCCACCCTCGCCTCTTGTGGACGAAGGCTTTGGCAGTGAGCTCAGGCATCCATGATTCTTTCTTGATCCTAATCACCAGACAGGATCTGTCTGTCATGTTCCCTGTTTCAGAAAATGTGCCCATCATTGATCTCCTCAGTCCCTCTAGCCACCCTGGGCATTCATTGTCTTCAACTCCTCCATCTTCTCCACTTGCTCCTTCCCAACCCATCTACTAGCAAATCCCTTTTGCCTCCTAAATGTTTCTCACATCTGCTCCCTCCTCTTTGTCCCCACTGTAGCCACCAGTTCAGAGAAGGGCCCTGGTGATGAATGTACAAAGCCTGACATGCTTGAAGCCCAGATTCCCAAAATGAGGTCTGGGGATAACTGGTGGTTCCCAAAATGGTCCAAGATTCAAGAGCAATTCAAGGTTATTAAGTTCTTGCTTTGTCCCATTGCCCTTTACAGGTGTGTTATACTTTATACTGTTGTTTCTGCAAATATTTTGTATTATGTCGGAACTTTGTGTGAAAGAGTCATGTGTAAATTGCACAAAATAATAATTGACTGCAGACTTTAAAATTTTCCACTTTATATTTAAAATACTCAGTGGATAACCATGTTGTTTGAAAGCTTTCTTCCCTCAAACTAAGAGTGTTGTGAAGAAAACATAGCTTTCCCTCCAAATTTTCACAATGTCTCCAATGTACCCATGAATCTATTCTTTTATAACTTATCTTTCTGAGACTGGTATGTATGTGAAAAATCAATTTTGTGTTGGTCACAGCCCTATTTCCTGACGGCTTGGGTAAATATTTGCCTTAATGTTTCAGAGAGATAGGAGCAGGGTGTTGAAATAAATGTGTCATTTGCCTTCCATGTGAATTGCCCTAGTAAATCTCAAAATGTTTGCTTTCTTGAGGCAGGGACTTCTCAATTTTGTGAGGTGACCCACATCTTATCAAGAGGTGTCTACACTTTTGGTGCAAATGAGAGCATTGGAGAAAACACCCACATTGGTGAAATAAGGATATTCATGATGAGTGAATTAATTATTCTCCATTAACAACACATCATATTTATGGCTTTGCAAGATTAGTTTTAGGGAAAGAGATTACTTCCACTTTTCCCAGGCTCAAGTTTTGTTCTTTCCTTTCTCCTTTTAGATGATGGAATATCCCTCAGTGTAGAAACAAGGAGACCAGGTAGCCAAAATATTTTAGAATATTCTCATTTAAATAAACAGGAACAAACATGGTTAGAAAAAATTTCTCTTGTTTGATGTTGGGGTTCCGGTTGAGATTTTTCAAAGAGAAGTTTTGAAAACAAATATATTCTACAATCTCCCTCCCTGAGAAGCAGTAACTATTCCTTTTTCTACGGGTGTTTTTACTCCCATGAAAACTGAGATTTTTTTCCTGAATCAGCAATTAGATTGCTACCCTGTAAGTATATTCTTCAGGAATCATTGTCTCCCCAAACTGGAGTTTCTAATTATCAGTGGCATCAGGCATAATGTGCACGTGAATATAGACAGAGAATTGAAGTAGGCATGGAGCTTCTCTGCACATCCCAAATTCTGGATTCTAGTCCAGTTTCTGTCCCCAGTGAGCAATGTGTCATAAAATTAGGTATTTCTGAGGTCCAGTTTCCCTACCTATGAAATATGAGAGTTGAAGTAGATTAGGCGCATCAACTTTACTGCACACATGCTGTCCTTTATTCTCTCATATTCTTGGCAGATAGAGCTAATCCATCACTGAGCTATTTCCCACTTAGCCTTGACTTTGTATTACAATCCATCTCAATCAAGTGCTATAGGCAGCTGCTACCAATTGAGCAATTGAGTAGACTTGGTATGCTTAAGATATAACTCATTTATTACTTCAAGAGTAGATATTATTATCCAAGGGATCATAATTTTGATTTCTAGTACAGGATCATAATTTTTTGTATTAACAGAATAAATATTTGGACATGTTCAGTATATTTTATGATATTTTTTGTTTTTTCTTTAAATTTAAGGATGATGCATGGAATGTGGGCAATCAAAAACCACTAGTTCAATGGATGGATAGATAGAATTCTCACTTTCCATTTGATAATCTATTTTGCCCTCGGAAAATTAGCTTACTCATACCTGACTTGATTAACTTACAGATGCTCTGAGCATCATATGTATGTGGAAATACTTTGGAAGCTATTAAATGAGATGGAATTATAAAATATTAGTGTTATTTTCCCTATGTCCTCAAATTATGAGGACTGAGGAACCCTGTTAAGGTAAATCAGCAATGTTTTATTTCAGTTCCTTTTCTCTTTTTGTAATGCTGAAGGGAAGAGTCACAGTCATTTCTGCTGTCTGACCCTTACAACTACTGTAACACATAAGGCTAAAAAGAATTCACCCACAGATCTGGAATTTGAATCGTTATTAATACCATGGAGAGCTGTGAAGAGAGCTTGCCTAATTCCTTAAGGGTACTTCTATTAGGGCCATATATTTCTGGATATTAAAGACAAATAAACATTTTTAATGAAAAATTTAACTTGAATAGATATTAAAATTGGCTCATTTAGAAAAATGGAGGCTTCCATAAATCCTTGCTTAATTTAGCTCAGTAGTTTCCTGACACTGTCTGTGTGTATGATTTCATGTGAGGGATAGGGAGGAGATAGGGAATAGGGAAACCAAGAC
The DNA here is from genome assembly GCF_040802235.1 of Manis javanica. Lineage (NCBI taxonomy): Eukaryota > Metazoa > Chordata > Mammalia > Pholidota > Manidae > Manis > Manis javanica. The sequence continues at coordinate 42,300,210 of NC_133171.1, forward strand.
TTGGACCACAGGGAAAATCACAGTTTAGTACGGGGAGTAGAAAAAGTAACTAGATAACCACAAAGCTAGAAGTATGTTCTTCCCAGAGGAGACTAGGAGATTCAAAAAGGGAGGAGAGAATCAGTCCAAGCTTCATAGAAGAGGAAGCCATTGAGCTTGGTTTTGAAGTACATGTAGCATATGCACAAATGAAGGCTGAGATTTCGGAGAATGAGTGTGATACCAGGGAGTGAGAGCCTGGGAGAAGGGCGCCCAATTTGGGAGCTTATTTAAAAGTCTAGGCAAGAAGTAATGATGGCCCAAATTAGGGAAGTGTTAGCAGAGACCAAAAAGAGGAGGACAGAGAGGAGAGGCATAGCTGAGGTTAGACAGCCATGATTTGACAACTGATGTCCATCACAAGGTGAAGGAGAGGAATGAGCCAAAGACTGTACTGTGTCCAGCCCAAGGGACTGGCAGACAAGGCCATGCTCAGCTTGGAGGGGTTGGCTTCACTGACACATTTCCAGTAGGCTGGAATTCCAGAATTGTAGGCAAAATAATTTTAAAGGAGGACATATGGTCTTTATATTTGCAAAATAAATAAAATTGTCCCTGAAACAATTTATAACATTTGCCTTAGTCCTTCTTGATAATTTGAATGACATGATAAAATGGCTTTCGTCTTCCAAACACATTCATTTACAGATTTAAGTATTGGACTGGATCCCAATGCACTCAATTAGAGATGCCCTTTAAAATTTTTATTTACAGGTATCAGCATGAAAGTTTCTGGGTATTTTAACAAAACATAAAATCTCCGCCTTCTAACTATTGAACTGGCTTTTATGTTCTAAGTTCAAAGACAGCGTTTTGATACTACTGGTACTCATTTTGCGATCCATTTTCAAGATCAGCTTTGGATAAGGAAGATATTTGTGACTGGAGGTTCTCAATACAAAGAACATAAATGATGCACCTCCCATCCTCAAAGTAAATAGTAATTATTAGAACTGGAAAGAAGGCTGAATATATGAAAAACAACTGAAAGTTTTTTAATATATCACTGAAATACATCACTGGACGTTGGGTGATATTATTAAAGGAACAATATTGTATTCATTATTTATCCAGGCATAATGATATTTTTGTGGCAATAACAGAACAATATTTACAGAAAACAATGGAAAATTCCTAGGCTAAGCAATGATTCCTAAGTTAAGAAATGATTTCAAAATTTGATGCTCAAATGGCTAAATACAGATAAACAACACAGATAAAAAATAATGAAACAGAAGATCACTATCTAGAATGGAAAATTTTAAAAGGGGTTGTTAATCATGAGTGATAAAATAATATTCAATACATAAAATGTTTAAGTATGCATATCTCAAGTCAACTAGATAATATTGGTGGTAAAAGTCATCTTTTACATATACATTTGTCACCCAAATTATTTAAAGCTACTAGATGAAGAAATAAAGAGGTTAAATTTATAGATGTTTCATTGGTGTTTACATCTTTCATAAAAAGTAAGACTTTCAACTTTAATGAAAAGCTTGAAAACAACTTTCAGTTTTAGACATTGATTTACAAGTTTATTGAGAATTTTGCTCTGGAGACAAAAAAGCACATAGGCCAGAATTCAACATAGTTTATTGTTATGAGGAGACAAAATGTCACCTTGAAAGTAATGACAGTCTATGGAACAATTTAAAGATTCGAAATATTTTTGTCGGTATCTGTGAAAAGATGGAAAATTGAAGAAACCCATATTAAATTTGGCTATGCAACCATCCTTAAACATGTCATGGCAATGCTGACTGAACACTGTTAAGCAGTCAGATTTAATTTAGACAAGATATCAGATGTATTACAGTTACATAAAACAACAAAAGAGCTTCAAATAAACAGCAAAGGGTGGTCTGTAGCAGAAAATTAATTTTGAACATGAGCTGCCAGAGTTATTTTGTTCTTTGCAAAGACCTTTTTTATTTGATATCAATAGTTAGGCAAACTTATAAAAGGAAAGATCAATTTGCCCATTTCACTTATAAAAGTGTTCCAAATGTTTTATTAAAAAAATTTAAAGACCAAGTGTTTTTATAAATCAAAAGAAACTGCACGTAACTTCTACAGCAAACTGACATACCAATAAAATATAAGAGAATTAAACAAGGAAACAAAACTGCCTATATGAATATAAAGAGGATTCATGTATAAATCATAGCAGAAGAAATTCCAAAAGAAATTTCTGAAGGGATGATTTTTGGTCATTATGGATGAAGGTATGTCCTCTGTTAAGAGATATTTGAACAAATGCAGCAACACAATGCTATTGTCAGTTTTCTTTATAGACTCTCAGCTTTGAAAAACTTGGAAGAAAAGGAAATTTATTCCTATGGATTAAATTTTGCTTCAGACGGTTGAAATCCCAGTACATGTTAGCAATTGATGTGACTAAAATTAAAATATAACATTTTCTATTACAATGCTAATTTATCATAAGTGATTCTATTATAATAACTGAACAAGAGTTAGAAAATTCGTGGTGATTTCTAAATCCAAATACTTCCTTAAGACATTTATTGACAATTCTCATTACTATTTCCCTTGCAGAGAACAATTTTTCCAAATTTAAATCAATTTATAAAACTAAGAATTATGGTGACTCAAGAAAGGTTGTCTAAGTTGACATTACAATATAATCTTGATTATAACAACATAATTAGTAATTTTGTTGCACTTAGGGCTATAAAAATAAGGTTTATGATATAATATATATAATTTACAGATTACACATATCTTTATTCTGTTAATCATCCAAACTTCACTGACTGGTCAAGAGAACATCCAGAAATGGGCAATAATAATTACTTTAATATCTTTGAAATCGTGGTGATTTTTCAGTCATTTAGAAGTCATTGCCTAATACATATTTTAAAATACTATCATCATGATTGTGTACTTGTCAAGTAGATAGTTGTTACATGTTTTTCTAATAATTTATCAGGCTGTGAATTTGCTCCTGCCCCAACTAGTTCTGTGCGTCCAGCTTCCAAGTCCTGATTCTTCTTGGACTCCCTGAGAGTGGTGTGGTGTGGATTATAGAAAGAGTCTTTGTAAGACAAGGATATTCATTAACATTAATAAATTAATATTTCCTCAAATTTCAGGTATAGCCAAAACATTAGCAGTCCAATTTTTATTAGCCTAAAGGAAATTTTGCTTGTGTTTCAGTCAAAACAATACATTTCCTTCCCAATAGCACTATTGTACTTTTTATATAACAGAATCATTTCAACTACTAGTGAGTTTCTTTTTCAAAGTTTACCATTTTTTTGATCCATAATGTAATGATGTTTATCAACTAGAGTATTATTGAAATTTTTATACCCTTAAAATGAAAGATCAAGAAAGCTCAGTATCTGTGAACATATTGATAATCTTTACTGGATGTACAGGTTTGGGGGGCAGGAATGGCTGGGATTTTTGCTCCTATCAGTATTTTATCCAGATTCTCTAATAGTGATAAAGGATCATAAAATATTGAGGGTTGAAAGTCACTGCCCTTGAATTTCTGCCACCAAGTAATTAGGGATGTTTCATTTTCTTCCATACAACAATGGAAAGAACACTTGTGATGGTAAATATGAAGTAGTGAAGAGAAGTACTAGTAGCAAAGAGAAATGAAACCAGAAGTGTTCAAGTAAAATTCAGTGACTGCAATTCCCCAAAATGTTCATCTCCATTTGCTTAGACCAGTTCCTCTCAAATATCAGATGTCAATGTAAAAATCTTATTTACCCCAAATTACTGATTTTCTGCACAATTTTATTACTAAGATTGTAGTTATTGTTTGTGCTTATTTTCCATGCATATGGACAATTACATAGGCAGCATGGGTGTATCAGGAAGTCACTGGTTTATATATTTAATCACCTTTTCTTCATTCATTTATTCAGTATTTACTATGAGATCCCCAAAGTAACCATATTTTTAAAGCGCAGGTGAGTGGCTGCGAATAAGTTGTATAACCTCTGAGAGCATTTAGTTTCCTATCAAAGATGGAAGTCTTTATACCCTCTTTTCAGAGCTGTTATCAGAACTGGGAGAAATATCATTTAATCCAGCATCCTATCTGGTACATGACAAGTTCTCAATAAATGATAGCAATTTTGGTGATATTATTGTTATTCTCAAAGTTTTGGTTTTGTTAAAAATAAATTCTGCATTCCCAAGGAAATGACTATATTTAAAGAATAGAACTTTCTTTGTGACTTTCAAACTGCCTTATCCTTATTTCTATCCATTTCCATCAGAGACAGGAACATGGGGAGGACAGTTGAGATGATAGACGATTGTGATTCTTTCCGAGTTACATTCAAGTTGTAGTCAAACTTCAGTAAGGTCAAGATTCTAAGGTTAAAGTGTTTCTAAACTTAAATAGTCATGAAATTATTTAATTGCTAGGCCTGTTAGTTGCTTGGGTCTCCAGTGCTGGGAACAAAACCTGGCACAGAGACTGGAATAGGACTGTCAGGTCTTTGGTGGTGTTGGCCAATTTTCTGCCTAAAATAGCTAGGTGATTAGGAACATAGCACGTTAAACAAAGAAGATTCTTCATGATTCTCAGAGAGGAGAAAGGAACACGTTTTTATAAATTCCAGTGGATTTGAAGAATTGATAGCTGGGAAATTACTCTTTCTGTGAGAAGAAATGACAACTTATTGAGAAAGAGAGAATGGAAGTCATCTCCTGGGAATGAACTGACACATTAGCTTTAGGGCCATGTCAACAATGATAAACCAGAGGAAGTGGTTTCAATGCATGCTGCCCACGCCCTGGCTTGAGGCTTCAGTCCTTGGAGACCTTGACAGCAGCTTATTTTTCCTACATTTCTCATTCCAGAGAAAAAGAGGTTGAGGGAGAATACCTCACATCATTTCCCAAAATGTTCACTATTTACATAAATACACTTTGTAACCAAGGCCCAAGTAAGGAGGCAGTGCATTTTGGAAATAGTACAGAGCTTTCAACACCCTGCTGAATTTCACTTCTGTGCACTTTTCTATCTCCCAGCTTCGAGTCATTTGCAAATATGAAAAAGGGGCTTTTAAGATATTATCTTCCCTTCTCTTTATCTGTCCTAAAAGCCTTCATGCCATCTAGCCTTCTTCTCTCTTATGAATTAATTTATTCAACAACTATGTGGTACAGAGAATGATACAAAGCTGGTTAAAAGATACAGTCAAGATGCTTAAAATACAGTATAAAAATAAAACATGCATATACCAGGAAGATAGGATATATAGACAGGTAAGGAAGAAAAATAAAATGTTGCTTTTTAAGCTGATAAGAGTCCTGTAGCTTTCTAAGGGGATAGCATTGTGATGGGTACTTATTTTAGAAGTACCTTACTTGGGTCATTTTGGAGGTAAAAGCTGAAAGCCCCTGGCATTTGGATGAGTGGGTGCAAAACAAGAAAAGAAATGAATTATCTTGCATCACGGAGTGAGAGGAATTGTGAATTTATACAGCAGTGAGAGGATGGGACCCAGAAGAGAGGAAGGAGGGAGAAGTCAGGAAGCTCTGGAAAGAAAGAAAAGCCCAGCCGCCTGATGTAGATGGCGGCTTCAGGAGAGCATTGGCCAGAAACACTCCCTGTGGAGCCGTGGCAGAGGCACTTCAGACAATAAATCTACTGATCAGTGTAAGTTGTTTCCTGGGCTTTGATGTAACTACTGCCCTTTGAAAAAATCTTTTCCACCAAACAGACTTATGCTAATGGAGCTTTAAAGTCATGAAGGAAGTGGGCTCGCAAAGTAGGATCGAAGCCCAGCGGCTTGGCAGTAAACCCTTTGGTGCAGGATCCAGGGCAGCTGCTGGGACAGTAGCTCGGAAGAGCTCAACTCTGGCCCACACCTCCTTCTCGGGGATCCCAGAGGAATGGAAAGTGGGAGGGCTGGGCTTTGGTGGACTTCCCACAATACATGGGATGGAATCTCTCCAGCCATTCCTTTGCTATCATATGGAAAAAGCTGAAATTATCCCATCAGATTATTGGGAAAATTGAATAGGTTAATATGCCAAGGGCTTGGTGTATAGTAGATACTCAGTGAGTTTTTTGTCACTGTTATTATTATTTTTATTTGAATAACTGGGTTATGAAATCACAAATAGATAATATGTAAGACAGGAAGAACTACTAAAGTAACACAGACAATATGATGGGAAAGATATTTCTGGCATCATTCGCCAGAGAGAAGTTTGTGTAGGAGCTGGACTTCATGCAGGGCACGTGGGCCTGTTGGAGACGGGGATGGATGACTCCAGCCAGAATCAGCTCTTCGCAGAAAGCAAAAGATGAGGAGGGAAGAAGGTTCATTTGGGTCCGGAGCCAAAGCTAAGTACTGAAGGGCAGAAGTCACACTGGAAAGGCGGACTGGGCATAGACTGGGAGGGTTTTGAATGACAATCTAAAGAGTAAATCTTCTTGATAGGCAGTGTGTGTATATCACGGAAGGGTTTTTGAGAAGACAGTGCCTAAATCACAGCAGTGCTTTAAGAAAATTAACCTGACAGCAGAGTGTTGATGGCAAGAAGGAGGGAGTCCAGGGGAGGAAAGAATGAGGGTAATTTTTCAATAGTTCAGGCTGGAAGAGATAAATGCAGGCAGGGAGAGATGGCGGTTGATGTACAAAGAAAGAGACATACGGGAAAAATCAGCGGAGGTAGTAGTCAGCAGGTTCTGGAAACTGACTGGGGTTTGAGGGAAGGAGGGAGGCTGGGAAGGTGAAGGTAGAGAGCCCTGATTTGAACATGAAGAAGGAGAAGAACAGTGGTGCCCAAAATAGACAAGGGATGTAAGGTACTTGGGGAAATGTCCTCACTTCAAGAGGAAAGAGGGAAAAAAATCGGGAGGGAAGAAATAGAAAATGTGTGGATAGAGAGTCCAGGTGGCAAGGAAAACGAGAGAGGAGTGTCAAGAAAGAATTGATTGACATGTTAAAGGTTTCAAGATGACAAAGATGAGAGCTGGGACCAGCCTTCGTTAGCCTAACATCACCGGTGACTTCAAAGAGGGCGATTTGGAGAAAGAGACGGATCACTGGAGCTTCAGAGGGAGGAGGAAGGGGCTGGGGAATTATCAGTTAGTAAATTTTTTAGTAAGTTTGGGTGGAAATGGAAGGGGCAAGGTGGGATGGTGATTCACAAGTAGGCAGAGTTAAGGTGAGGTTTGTCGAAGTGTTGAGAAGGGAGTTTTTGGAGTGAGAGATACGAACATGTTTTCAGGCAAAAAGATTAAGAGGTGAAAGGGAGAGATTAAACACACCACAAGAGGATAGTTACAAAGGACATGTGAGGGGGTGGTATCTGAAGAGCGTAAGTAGGCTCCTCAGGCCTAGAAATCCTTGCCAAGCAGTACGAGGGCCCTGCTGTGGTTTGCAGCGGGAATACCTCTTCAGTGACCTTCTGTGGCCACCCCCCCCACCAGTCACAGAGAGAGCAGGGAAGATGGACTGGTGGGTCCCCCAGGACAGGGAATAACCAATGGCGCAGTGGAATGTCAAAAAAGAAAGATATGATGGAAAAGTATTTGCCTAGAAAGTATTTAAACAGCGATCTATGGCATCTGGGTTTGATAGGAAGGTAAGAGTAGCTTGAAGTAGTTGGAGGCTAAGAAGAATGGGGCCTCTCAAGGAAGACAGGTGTCCCGTGGAACTGACGAAATGCTCCCCTGCAAAAATTCAAAGTCAGAATATCTACTGGAGATTAAGGCAGTTCCAGATGGCGGTATTGTGACAACGCATGGTGATCTGCTCAGGTGGGGTGGAAGTTGTTGGCACTGAGGAGCTCAGGGACGTGAGCCGTCAGGGTCCTGAAAGGCAGAGCACAGAAATAAATTACAAAGAATGATGGCGGAGTGAAGAGCAAGAGCCCGAGCCAGGGGGGAGAGGGGGGAGCAAGGGGTGATGGAGAGGTGCGAGGACCACGGAGGGGAACAGGGGGAGGGGAGGGTTAGTGCCTGGGGGGCACATGTGGTGACCAACACGGGACGCTCGGGGGACAGAACGGGATCTGGCCACAGAGGCTCCTGAGACAGGAGGGGGAGTTCAGTCCAAGCCTGCACTTCTGGCGGGGCCTAGAAATGCCTCATCGCGGGTGTGGACATCCAGGAAGAGCTGCATCCCCACAGGCCGCCGCGGCCCCACAGTAAGGTCTCCTGGACGGGGAGGTGACTTCCCTCAGTCACACCTTTCAAGAGACATGGTCTCTCTTTACTCACGTTTTCGTCTGAGATGTTGAATAACAAGACTGGGAGTGAGTGAGTCAGAGGCAAGGACCATCCCTTACACAATAGAAAAGTCAGAGGTTAAAGAAATCTAGGACGTTTCTCACAAAACCACAGCTTCCTCCTCAGTCTCTAAAATTAAAGAAAAAAGTTTCTTCAGTGTATTCTCACCACACACTAGTTTGTGGCCAGAACTCCACCAGGCAAACCAGCCAACCAAACAAGACAGGATTTTTACTCAGAGGCCGAATGCCTAAGTGTAATTTAAAAAAAACAAAACAAAAAAACAAGTTCTTCTTTACATCATTCAAATAAAATAATTTCCTTTTCAAACTTCCTAAAGTGTATACATTTGTAAAGTAAATTGTCTTTGGGAAATCTTCAGATATAGTCATTGACGTTTTACAGGTTCTTCTGTATCTGTAGCAAAGAGCCCGTGAAGTGGAGGATGCCGAGCTCTCAGTAAATGCACAGACCCTGCGGAGACACTGCATCTGACGGGACCGCCGGGGATACAAGCTTTCACCTCACATTGAAGAGGTGAGCAGACCTGAGATCCGGCCAGGCACTGCCGTTTCATCAAGGTTGAAGATAATAATGATTTTCCCGAGAGTTCTTTTTCTAATAACTTATTTTCCTACCACAGTTGCAGGTGGAGGATGTGAAAAGGGATGTGTTTAATCTAGGACTCAAAACGTCTCTATTTTAAAAAACTATTTTAGTGACTTGGCTTTCTTAATCTTTCAAATAAAAATTACAGGGAAAAACAAGCATCTGTGTTACCTGCCATGCACAATTAAAGTACTGATGTTCTTCCATTTTTGTTTCATTTTAATACCAAAGACATAGAATAAAATGGAAAAATCTTTTTTATTCCCTGCTTGGTCCTATTCCATACCTTCCTTCTCCTGTGTATTTCTTTCATAGTACATCATTGTGTACATATTTTTCTGCAATTGCCTTCTTTCACTCTGACCTTTTTTTTTTTCACTTTATAAAAACTTATTCATCCATGTTGATAGAGATTTGGTTCACTTTTCATGAAGTAATACTAAATTTTTAAAAACTCTGTTTCCCTACTGATGCATATATATGATTCATTGGATTCTAAGTATTAAAAATAAAGAGTGGAGCAGTTGAACTCACTTGTATTTTTCTTCTTGTAATACGGGCCAGAATTTCCCCAGCATATATGTATATATATTATGCTAACCAGAATTTTGAACTATCCTGGATAGTCCAAATTGCTCTCCAAAGTGATTTATCAAATAACACTCAGCAGTGTGAGAGTTCCTATGCCCCCTCAAAATACTCAGCAGTATGTGAGAATTCCTAGTTCCCCAAAACACTTGGACTTATGTCTTCCTACCTTCCTTCTTCCAACCCTCCCTCCCTTTCAATTTCTCCTGACATGTTTATTTTCCACGAAAGATTATGATAGTGGTCTTAACTAAGGTGAACATTTTTCCCCCGAAGAATAGTCTTACTGATGTTTCTTGAATATGCTCCCTCCTTGATGGTTTGATATTATGGAGTGCACATTTCCTTTTTTCTGTGTCAATAAAATTACAAAAGTCATACAACTCCTTCAGAGCCCCCTCTCAGTGACATCTTCAGTGATAAATGTGGTATTAGAAGTTGGCAAAGAGAAAAACAGTTATTCGGACAAGACTAGCCTCACCTCTCCTATAGGTGGAGGCAAAGCTGGCAGGACAACGTCCTGTCACAAGGCACTTGGACTTGTGAAGAACGAGCTGCATGTCTGCCTGAGCTATCTTTGAGCGCCCAACAGATCGCATTTGCTCTGTTACGTGCTATGATCGTTTACATCTTTCATAATTCCTCCAAAATCAGGAATCACTCTTCTCCAGAAAAATCCGAATTTCCACATTGAGCTGCTAGATGTGTTCATTTTTTTCCCTCCCTAATAATGGAATTAATGGCAAATTTATTTCAAAAGTAAAAAATCAAAACCAAGCCAGAACTAAAAAGCCTTTATGTTGACCTGCTTATCTGGCAGTGAGAGTTAGGGAGCAGACTGAACTGACCGACTAGACTGTTCCTTAAAGATAAGTCACTTTATTTCTTTGATATTATAAAGAATATTGCACATGACATCAATTGAAACTACAACAAATGCCACATTAAAGAGAAACCAAACCACACAAACATATTGATATTTTCTGGTCTCTACCTGGCAAAGTGCCACTGTCCCCTTTGTTGAAGGGTTTGCTGTCGCTGATTGATAGATAGCAAGAGATTTCTGGATGGTTCTCTATGCAGCCAGAATTCCTGAAAACTATTTTAAAGAACTATTAAATACCTGAGGTATGTGCCTTTGCTTATCACTGTCTTCTATGAAGAAAGCTAGAACTATTGGTTTAATAAATCTTTGCTTTATTATGCTTATGTTAAATTACAATTAATTGCACAAAACTAGATATTCAGACTTGTATAAATGTTGGACCATGAATCTCTGTTACTGTAGTTTGCAGTCTATTCAGACAACCTCTGCTGGGGCTCCTCGGCTCAACACAGTGCTTACACGTACATGAAGCAATCTTTTCTTCAGAGGAACCATGAGAAGTAACCAGAATACAGACTCAGTAACATTGCCATGGAAGTGTTCAAACATGAAATGAGAAATGATTAAGTGGTTTTAAAAATGTTTCCGAATCCAAACAAAATGCAGAAGCTAACTCTGTGCCATTAGAGCAGCATTGTGGCATGTCCTTTGACCCCACTCTCAGCCTTGTGACTTTTAGGAAACACCAGCTTGACTTCTCAGGGAGCATAGGAAAGGCACCAGAGACGGGAAGGGGGCAGAGCCGCCTTCACACGCTTCTGGGTGAAACGCTGACCTTGGTAGTCATGCTCCTGCTGTCCCCTCTGCTCCACTGTTCTCAGCCCTGCCAGGCCTCTGCGCCTCCTCTCCGCTCTCCCGTCCTTACCTCTGCCGCCTTCTGTCTTCCCACCTTTCTCCCCTCTCTCCCTCTTCCCTTCCCTTCGCCCGTCTGCCACCTCCTGCTCTCTCCCAATCTCCTCTCACCTTTTGCCAGCTCAGTCCTCTTCTCATTGGCATGTCTAATGCTTCATTTTCTGAAGAAAGGTTGCTTCCTACTCACAATATAGTCCCTGTGAGAAACAACACATGATAAACTGTACATTTTAATAAATATGAACAGCAGCACTGCAATATCACCGGTGGAATCACTCTATTTGCTAGAGGTTGAACTGTGAGACCCTGACAATGCTCTCCAGGTTTCCCTCTGAGTCACAGGCACACCCTTTCCCCACAAGGGGATGACGGCAATGAACTGTGCTCCTCCTCCAAACACCAAACTTGCCCAGTCACCCCTTCCTGGGCCTGAGGTCTTGGGTGAAACACATGACTTTGCAGTGTTTATAGCCCAGCTCGAGCCTGGACACAAGTGGTCAGGCTGCACCACTTGGAGTTATGGGGGCTAAGCATGAGAGAAGCATGGTTTGCCAAGGAAGAACCACCAAAGGGGGGCTCAGGGATCAGAATAATGTGTTCTGGAGGATGTGGGATTTGAAGGGCTGGGGTTCCAGGGAGGGCATTTTGATGGAGAGATTCCCATGAGTGGAAGTAGCCAGGAAGGAGGGAATGAGAAGGGGGAGATGGGGTGGCAGGTGGAGGTGGGCTTTGAGGTGGGGTGGGAGAGGTTAGCCAGTGCCAGGTCCTGAAGGGACTGTAAGCCATGTTTGGCCTTCATTCCTAGGCCATGGAAAGACTTAAAGCATGTGAATCATATTATGAATATTGCATTTGAGAGAGATTACTTGACTGCAAGAGGAGATGGACTGTAGGTGAGCCTAAGATTGGCAAGGAGCCTCTCGGTATGATTTGTAATGCAGTGATAAGTTTATGGTCTGGGCCTGCTTGCATCCACAATCCTGAACCAGCTTCTGAGCGCACTGCTGTTCAAGGCCTTAGAACGAAATGTTGACTGACAGTCCAGGCCTCTTGATAAGTCGGCTGGTTAAAAACACAGTTCCAACCTTCTTCCTATAGGCAGGACTGGCTTCCTGGATGCGCTGCCTGCACAGTTGCACAGAACCCCACGCTCAGCAGGGTCCCTGCACTTGATGTAATGTTCTGGTGTCACCAACCTGAAACTTTCAATTTTTGAATGAATGGCCTCACATTTTCACTTTGCACTGAGCCCCACAAATTATGTAGGGGGTCCTGCTTTCAGCACTCTGTGGATTCTTAGCCTTCAGATAATTCTTTAAACCCTAGGGCAAAAAGGCCTGAGGACTTCAGGAGTTGTTTCAAGATTCCCCCTCCAATGTCAACAGCTTTCCTGAAGACAGAGAGGCTTCCCCGTCCCGACCCGCTTCTCACCAGCGGCTCTGTACTGCATCTGGACTGTGGCCAGAAAATGCCTCAGCTCGGTGGGAGAGGACAAGGGCACATGCTTGACTTTTGCAGAGTTAAACACTTGGAGAAACTTCAGGAAGAAAGCACTTGATAAAAGGTAAAGCTAGCTGGCCCATCGGCAACCTGCCGGCTACCCTGGTCATTCTCATTGTCATGGTTCTTAACATGTTTATTCTCTTCTTTCCAGTGGCCAAAGGACAAGCTTAAATGTCTGATTTCCTCTAGGGAGGCTACAGAGAGGCAACAGGCACCGAATACAGGAAATCATGTGGAGAGGATCCCTTATTTATTGCAGTTCCCATATTACTTCCCTTCTCCCAGCCTCCGCCCCCACCTCCAGCCCCACTGTGTCTCCCGGCCTCTTCCTGCAGCAGAGAACAGAAGGCAGCTCACCTCTGCTCCCTAAGGTCTGTGTGAGCTCAGAGGACCTGAGGTCTGGTCTGGTGAAACCACACCCTCCTGTGGCTGTGTGATTGAATAGGAGGCCCTTGAGTCTCACCTCACCTAAGGGGTTCTTGGCAAAATCTCCAGCACAGGGTTAAATTTCCAGAGTCTGCCAACATCAAAGGGAAAGGTAGGTCCCTGAATTACTTTTTGTCTTGAATTGAGCTGTTCTGAAGTAGATGTGTGTCCATATGGCTTTTCGAGTTTTCTGTGTGTTGTAACCTGTGTGTCCTGTTGAGATTTATGGACTTCCAGGACTGTGAGGAAAAGAAGTGAGAAGGGAGATGATACTTGGGTTTTTTTTTTAGTCCATTTGTCTTTGAACAAAGAATGCCAGCCAGTGGAGTACATAGAATATGAGGCCAATTCTCATTTTCTTCAGAGGACAAATGTCATTAGAAGTTGCATTTTCTGGCTTCTGCATAAGGAAAACAGTTGATTACCTACCTTTTCTTTTAGATGATATAAACCATGAATTTTTTTTTCTTTCAGTTAAAGATGTCCAAGAGTTGACAGAGCATTTTCTAGCATAGAAATTAGTGTTTCTAATTGACAGGACCTATGAGTTATAAGTAAGTGAACAGGCATTTCACTCAGGATCTGGTGGATTTCCATGATATTTTCCAGAATTTGCTATGAAACTATTGCTCTTCCTGAAGTTTCCTGAAATCAGAGACAAGAAGTGACAAGATACATCAAGTGATAGATGAGAAGGCTGATTTAATTTACTCCGTTGTGGTATTTGTCTTAGAAATGGTGCTTACCCCTTAGCAGGCTGCCCTTATTGGTCACTCGTGGGGATTAGATGATGTATCGATTGAGACTCAGGGAGGGGTCAAGTCTTATTCAAATCACAGTATGTATTTCTCTGGATTTTTTTTATTTTTGGCCTCTTATGTTTTTATTGTTTCATTTTGTCTTCACAACCAGCCTTTTCTTTGCGAGAAATATCTTATAGCAACTTCATAAAATATCAGCCAATTTACATCTGTTTATTAAACACTGACTATCCTTCTCTAGGCTGTAATTCCTTGCCACTTGTGTATTCTGCCTCAGCGCAGTCTCCCTCCATCCCACCCCCATATCCTGCTACAGCATTCTTGGGGAAATGCAGTTCTGATAATGTCACTGTCCTCAGTGAAACATTTCCATTACACCCGTTGCTTTGCAGCCTTGCTACCTAAAGTCAGAGATCAGCTATTATTTTACATCACTTGGGAGCTTGTTAGAGATGCGAATTCTCCATTCCTTCCCCACACTTACTAAATCTACATTGTAACCAGGTCCCTAGGTGATTCCAATGCACTTTAAAGTTTGAGAAGACCCAACAAAAGTAAAGCAGAAAAGACCTCCAAGGTCTGCCCCTTATCATCCTTTCCAGCCTCACCTCTCACCTGTCTTTCCAGCAGCACTGAGTACCTTCCACTTCCCCAGTACGTGAGCGCTCTAATGCCTACCTGTGTCTCTGCACGCTGTTCTCCTTGTCCAGGACACTATCATTCATCTTCTCCACCCAGCTACCACTAAAGCCTGATTTGTTACCTGTCCTTGCCCCTCATTTAGTCCACCTCATACTAGGGAACCCTCAAGTCTCTGGTTTTTATGGCACTTGGTGAAATGCTTCTGTCATAGCCCCTAGCACATTAAATGATGGTTGCTGTGATTACCTTCATCCTTGAGGAGTGATTGCTCTTTTATTTCTGAATCCATAGTCCTTGAAACAATGCCAGGCACATAGCTTGTGCTCAGTCCATGCTTTTGAATTTGTGAACTAATGAATGAACAGATGAATGGCTCTATTGCCTGAAGAATCCAAATTAATGGCCAGATAGAGATCTATAGTTAGAAGTTTTCCTAGGAGACTGCTTATCCCTGTAACATTTTCCCATACTTCCCTTTATGGGGCTGCTAGATTCATTTTTTTTCATCCAATATTTTGAGTACCTACTATGTGCCATACTTTTAGAATCTCTTTCTTAATGTCTCAGTGGATAGTTTCTCCCATCAGCTGTTTCTCTATCAGTGCCCCGCTTTCTCCACCACTCCAAGTTGTTTTTCAGCAAATATGTACTAAGTACCTTCCACATACCCGGCACTGTGCTCCATGCTAGGGGTATAACAGCAAAGGACATGGATGTGAGTACTGCCTCCATGCGACTCCCCATAGAGAGGGCACACTTTAACATCCTCTATGCTGCTTCTGCCTAAAAAGCATTAGGGACAACTGAGAATCTGATCTCTATCAAATATGGGCACATCCAAATAAAGGCACTGGGAGCTTGAATGCAGTGAGATTTAGGAGCAAGCAAGCTGGGCTGTGCTTGGGGGCTTTAATGTAGTCCTACATCTGCAACTCACTTGCCATGTGAGCTTGGGTGGGTCCGCACCCATTCTCTGAGCCATGATTTTCTCAAGTAGTGAACAGGAAACAGAGCTGTAAGGACAAGAAGCCCCTGTTTTCACAGTTGTCCAGAGAAAATGATATCCAGGGAGCCTTTACTCACCTACTCTCAATGCTGCATGATTTTTTGAAAGTCAGTAGTCTGTAGTTCTCTGGCTCAAAGTGGCAAAGAACAGATCTGAAGGAGTCGTCTCATTATGATGCATGTGCTCAGCTTTAGCCATTAACGATAGAATGTCCTTTGTTACGTTCCATGGAGCGTGCTGCACAGTGGTTCCTAGAATCAGTGCCCAGCGTCTCTGGTTGGCATTGGTTGCTGGGTGTAGAGCTGGCTTGAGGTGCAGCGGCAGAGGAAAGAGGGAGTGTCTTCCTCAGGCAATCTCTGCTTTTGGATAGCAGCCAGGAGAAGAGAAGGAAGTAGTTCTACCAAGTAGTGCAGGAAAAATCTAGAAGCCTGTAGACATATAGATAGGCCCTGACTGCCGCACAGCTGCAAAGACTCCCTTTCTGATGACATGTAGGCTTTTCCTTTTCCTACTTAAACATGCGTGTCTTAATCAGATGTCCTTTCCCCTCATCTAGTCCACCTCATACTAGGTAACCCTCAAGTCTGTGATTTTTATGGCACTTGGTGAAATGCTTCTGTCGTAGCCCCAGCACATTAAATGATGGTTGCTGTGATTACAACAACTGGCACCCGGGGTTGAAGGAGAGCACAGCATCCTTTGTCTGCAAGCCCTCCATAGGCACAGACAGCTGGGAGAAATCAAATACTTGCTATTTTTTCTCCAGACACAGCCACCAGGCTCAGTGTGAAGCTGTCTGTTCAGGCCCTCTCGAGGGACGGCTTGTTTCCTCTTTGTCTTCTTGTCTTACTCCCTCATTATCTGAAGCTTCCAAACAAGATGTGTACCAGACCTGATTCCCTTCTTGCTTCTGTTCCTCAGGCACCTCTGCCTCCATACCTCCTGCACGCCCACCTTGTCCACAGTTGCCTTTCAGCTGCTGAGCTGTTTTCTGCTGATCACTTCCTAACCTCTCAAATTAACATCAATCTCTGTTAGTAAGTGCAAGTTTTAGCACTGACAGGGATGGAAACCTGCATGTGGGATTTCTCAAGACCTATCACAAACCTCAGACTGTAGGTGATATCAACCTTGGCTATACCTTTTAATCAGAGGCACATGGTGGGCTAGCAAGATCTGCCACTTCCTTGAATAAGCAATTGAATCTAGCCATGTCTTGGCTTTGTGTCTGAAAATGCAGGTCATATTTAGCATACGAGGTTGTAGAGATAACTTAGCTTAAGTGCCAAATGTTTTGTCTCAAGAAATACCTAAGATCTTAGAAGAGGAGGCTGGCCAAGATGGAGAAAATGGGAAAATTGTCATTTGCAGAGCAGTTGAGGAACCAGGGAACATTTGAAGTATGAAGTTGGCCTTGCAGCACATGAAGGCCACCTTCAAGTATTTAAAGATTGCTCTATGTGGGACAAGAGGTCAACAGAAGGTTGATGAGTGGAAATTACAGGCTAGCAGGTTTTAGCTCAATGTGCGGAAGGATTTACCCACCATCAGAATGGTCTAAAACTGGGTGAGCTGCCTTGTGGTCTGGGGAACACCCTGTCCTGGGCTGTGGGCCAGCACCCTGGAGGACCATGCCAGGGTGTTCCCAAAGGGATGCCCACACTGGGTGGAGGCCGGGTGATGACCTCAAAGGTCCTTCCCGCTCAAAGCTACCGAGTCTTGTGATGCCAGTGCTTCAACCCTCACCAGCAAATGAAGGTCTGCAGAACAAATTGCCAGGCTAGATCATAGAGGCAGTTTTCCTAGCAAACCCTCCCTTTCTGCTGTGATCATTTTAAAATAGGGTCTTTGCAACAACAATGGAAGTAAGGTTGGACTTTCAGGGAAAAGCCAAAAAAGGAATGAGAACAAAGAAGTAGGAGAAGTACATTCCAAATGGCTCCTCTTGAGTTACTCGTTAACTGGGATGTTGGTTACTTCTTGGGCTACAAACACAGTCCCCCGTTGGATGGAAAATTGCCACATTTTGGTAACTTTTCAGCCAAACTAGGGTCCAGTAAGTAACAGTAAGACTCAGCTTTGATCCTAATACCTGCTGTAATCTAGAAAATGGAAATACTACTATAGGAATATGTATTCTTAGCCATTCAGAAATCTAATTTTTAAAAGTGCAAGTTAAGTGGTTCTAGCATCCTCTCTATTACAGGGACTGTGAGTGGGATATCTCACCCTTGGGGAGAGAAGAGAGCTGGCTGGAGCTGTGAGCTTGCTCTGAGTCAAGGTCATTGGCTGTTGTTTCCCACCCCGCTTGCCTTTGCTGCTACACAGCCACTCTAAGAACAGTTCTGCCAGTTCAGGACCTGGAGACTTTTAGAGAAGGGAGAATTGAGCTTAGGAGGGTCCTGCACATGTCTATTATTGCTCCAAGCTGCCCCGGTTCTCTGCTCATACTTTTTCCTTTGTGGACTTGGAAGAACTGGTCAGTCTTGCATTTGGGGACCCTCATGTCTTTCTGTAGTTGCTTGAACAGCATCTAAGCTTGTCTTGCTTGCTTCAATCTAGTTCTGAAATCCTGGGCAGAAAAAAAAAGCAGTAATCCTTTCCGTTGAAATGGGATCAGCAAATGCTACACCTTGACAAATCAAAATGCAGCCATGCTGTATCTTATTCTCCAGGTTCATCTAGGTGTGCTTTCTTAAAAACAAAAACTAAAAAAAAAAATCCCTTTGACATGTAATCAGCCATGCAGGGAAAAATCATAGAAATCCATGCAGACCAGCATGTTTATTTTTAGATGCACATCAGCCTGCCCAGCAGAGCAAAGCAACTGTCTAACGTCCAAACTATGGCCCTGGGAATTTCCTCTAACAAGCCTGTGTTTCCGAGCATTGTTAGAGTACAAAGGGCAGAAGGAGGCCTGAGTGGAAGGCTCATGGTAACCCCACCTAGAGTGAAATCTGGATACTGTCATTCCCTCAGTCTACATGGTCCTGAGCCCCAGGGTCATGGTGGAGGCAGCCCGCCATGCAAATGAGAAAACCTATATGATTATTTAACCTAAAAATATCCCAGAGACCAGTGATGACATTTCAGAAATTAGGGTTCTGCTTTCTATTTGTGGAAGAGGACCTAACCCTCACCCATGCCTTGAGGATTCTTGGTTAGATTACAATTAATAAAGGGATTGTTAAACATTGTGAAAAAAAGCAGACACACATACATACATACAGCCCAACATACATATGCAGATGAAAGGGCAGGGGTCAGTTCCCTGAATCACCCAAACCTGTGCTGTTATCCAAACCCCAGATTCTGATCCTTGCTTTATTTTCATCTGCAAAATGGATGTAACAAACCTTGCATACTATCAGTTTTGGGAAGAATAGAGTATAAAATGACGAAGTAACTCAATTGTACTTCTGCTTAAGGTCTTGCATTTGGGCACTCATACACTTTGAGATCCTTTCAAGGATTTCTGGAAAATTATTTACCATCAAGTGTGCAGTTATTTTTGTCTTTATTATTTTAGGGTTTGCTTTTTTTTTTTTGCTTATTATTTTTGTTTTTGTTTTGCTACTACAGAGGAAGAAAAGCAATTTGTCACTTCCTCGGCGCACTGACTAGCAGTGTTTTCTTCCCTCCTGGAGAAGGTCACTGTATTATGTTATTCAAGGTTGCAGCCCTCAAGGTTGTGTCTGGTGGTCACTATGGAAGATGAAGAGGTAGGCCTCAGGTCTGCAGGCGGTGGCCCGCACCCACCCTGTGTGCTGTGTGCAATCTGCGTTCCAGCGACCCTAATATGGGGATGGAACTCCTGAACAAAGACCCAAGAGGCAAAGGGCGCTGAGCCAGGATAGTATTGTTGGGCTCTGCCAGCAGGTGGATGTACAGGCCCCTCCAGATCCACAGATGCAGGAAAAGGTGTTTGAGTCCTTTGGTCAAAATGCAAGAATGTTGGTAAAAAAAACACCTTTTCGGACTGTTTTGTTTGCAAGTGTTTATTATCAGACACCCCTCAGGAGTTCACAGGGCAGGTTGCGAATGTCCAAGTGGGGCCTGGGAATTTCCTTCTACAAAGGCTGTGCTTCCTCTCTTTGTTACTCCTCAAAGACCCAGTGGAAGCCTTGCTAGAGATCCTGACTTAACCCTTTCTTCTGTGTACCACTCCTGTGTCCCCACATTGCAGAGAAATCATACTTCCAACCTTCTAAGAGGCAGAAAGATTTCAGACTTAGCCATGTGTGTTCATTTGCAGGTTTGCATTAAGTATGAGAGAGTATATGCATGTGTCAGCAGAGAGGAAATAGGTAATTAAGCATAAAACTTATTTCATGTTAAAGCTTTCATTCAGTACCATTATATGCACCCAGCATTATTCAGACCAGGTAAAATTTCTACTTCCTTTACCATAATATGTTTTCCTGCTAAAATGCAGGCCAAATCCCACTTGCCTGTGCCCAGGGCAGGACTCTCTCTCCCTTTGCTTTCTCCCCTTGGAATCTGCTTAGTGGCTGAAGCAGTGGCAGGATGAGTTGAACATTCAATCAGCCAAGTTATTTTCTGAGCACATGTGACATACCTGAACTCAGCTAGGTACCTAGGAAAGCAAAAGTTCTGCCTGCAGGAAACTTCAAGAACATATATATGACATATTTGTGCATTTATCCAGACACACATGCCCATGTATTGTTAGTGTGAGTGCAAAGAAGCCAGATACTGTGTGGTCTCAGTCCAGCAAGATCAGGAGAGGCAAGTGAACCCCCACGCAACCTGAGACTCTAATTATCCCCAGAGACCTTTTCATAATGTCTCCTCTGTCCTCAGGTGTCACGTGCACACACACACGTAGGTGCACACACACACACACACACACGTACACACCCCTCCTTCACAGGAGACAGCTTTGCCTTCTCAGAGGAAATAACTCCTTTGGCCTCCCACCACCTGCTCCATGAAAGTATCTGCTTCAGATCCCAAGCCTTTCTCCTCCTTTCCGGTCTCAAGGGAAGAGGGTCCTTGCCTGCATCCAGAGCTCAGCTCCCTCCCTTCCCACCTGCCCTCTGCTCCCCACAGCTGTCTCACTGAGCTCCTCTCTGATTGGTTCTTGCCCTTATCATTTAATCCTGCTTAGGTCTTTCTCATTCAAAACAGTAAGAGCAGCCACTCTTCCCCAACCCAGTAGCTACTCCTCCATCTCCCTTTTCTCCTCACCAAGAAATTCTGGAAAAATTATGGATGTTCGTGTCTCCATGTCAGCACCAGCCACTCACCCTGCAAAGCCCTCCATTAGGTCTCCCCGCTTGCCCTCCTGTAGCACACCTTAGCAAAGGCTCATTCCAAGATTCTCTGGGACCTCCATGTCCCCAAACCGATTTCACTTCGATGTCAAAGCATTTGACCATGTAAGCTACGACCTCTTCTAGTCTTGCCCTTGCCTTTGGGGTATCACAGCCTCCTGGCTCCCCTCCTGCTTTTCCTGCTGCCATCTTCTCAGTTTTCTCCGCAGGCTCCTTTCTCTCCGCTGTTCCCGCAACCTCCACATGACCACGATCCGGACCAAGGTCTCTTCATCTGCACCACCGCCCTGGTATCCCTTGTCCGGAGTCCTTTTCTTTCCTTTCTGTCAAGTAAACCATCTTCCAAAGCCCACTGTAAATGCCAGAGTGTCTTCCTTTACCATATGTCCCCATCCCTGGGCAGAGCTGATCTCTGTTCTGGGTGTCCTCTCAGCACCTCACCACTCCTCTGTTACGGAGTCTCTGCATTGGTATTCTCAGTAATTGTTCACAAGCGCTTTTTTCTGAGGCTATTAAGGATGTCCTCTTATTCATCTTTTCATCCCTTGTTCTTAGCATAGTACCTGACACATTCGCTTTTCAATAAATGTTTGTTGAAGAGTTGGGGACATAAAACTTTTACAGACAGACATTTCAGTGTACTTACCCTTGAGCTTCAATAATATCTTTACTGTTTGGGGGTATTAGTGCATTTTTATTTTAATATAATTTTTAAGTTAAATTACAGGTAGACTGCTAGCAATATTTCACCCTTTCGCAAAGTCAAAATCATGGTTCTTAACCCTTCCTATGTGAGTTTTCTATTCCTGTTTAAAAACAGAAACGAATGCCAGCTTGGACATCATGTTGAATTGAAATTTCCCCTCAGGGAGAATTTCTGAATGTGTCAGGAATGGCATTGTATCTTCATGCCTCTGAAGTGGGGTTGCCATGGTGGAGCAGAACTAATATTTTGTCAAGGTCACCACTTCACTGGGGAGCTGGTGATACATAAACATTCCATGGCTGTACCTGCTGATCGTTTTGAAGCCACAGAGATTGAGTGGCTGAGTTGTCTGAAGGAGAATCATGGGGACCGAAGGGGAATGAGCCTGAACACTGAGCCAGTGCAGAATCCACCCGCATCTCCATCTCCCAGGAGTGCACAAGGCAGGGATGTGTCTTAGTGGACAGGGCCTGAGGCTTACCCAGCTCTGGGTAATGATATAGGCTGGGTCCTCCCTTGGGCTATAAGGAGAAAATATGTGAGCTGCTATTTATCTTAAAAATCTCTGTTTTGGGTTTTTGTAATAATGTATGTAAAATATTCATACAAGAGAACTGTAAATGACATCAAATACCTGAGATACACACATGGTTTGTCCAAGTGTGCTCTAGAGATCACCAGCAGACAAACTGCCTGAAACACTGGTCAAAATGCAAATTGCCAGGCTCTACCTGGACCTATTAAATCAAAGCCAGGAAAGTGGGCTGGGTGGGGCAGAGGGGCAGTGCCACGGAGTCAACATTTTTCAACCAGCACCACAGATGTTTCTTCCAGTCTGATGCATATGTAATTATGCATAAGTAACAATATTTACGAAATATATGCCAGCCTGTGTTAAGAAAAATGTTTGCACCGGTGGCTCAAGGGGCCCTTCCCTGCATTCCTCTGGGCGGGTTAATAATTTTGCCTCATAGTTTCATCTTTGCAGGGTCATCCTTCCTGCTGAATTTGTGACCCTTCTCTGGACCACAAGTCTGGAAGAGAACCTTGTACTGACTGTCCCTCACACCATCGTGTGTTTAATTTTTGTTTGTCTCTGTCCTGGCAGAGACAAACAAAAATTGTAATGTTTGTCTTGGATCACAATGTAGTACAGTGCCATGCTGGGTTTGGGACTCAGTTTCTTCAATTTGTTTAACCTTCAATCTATGTAGTTTTTAAATGAGGCATGGCAAGTTGATTAACCTCTCTAAGCCTCTGGCTCTCAAATGGGAATAGCTAACTAGTTCATAGATGGTTGTGCAAATAAAGTAACATCATGAATAAAGTTTTTTCACAAAGCACTCAGCACAGACCCTGGGATGGAGTTGTTCTCAGCAAGAGACAGGGGTTAATAACAACAAAAGTTTCATCAACACCAGCAGCCGAGGAACAGAGAGATGAGGTGTCTTCCCCAAGCTTCCGTAGCTAACATGTGGTAGAACAAGCACTTGCATCTGGGTTGTCTTGGTAGCTCAAGCTTTTAACCTCTCCCAGCACCTCTAATAATGCGCCACAAGGGTTCATTCATAACAAGTGTTCCTTCGGCACCAAGCACATTAGTTTGTGCCCGACCCTGTGCTGGGTGCTCAGCACACAATAGACAATAAACAAGGTCCTGCTTTGAGGATGAAGGTGGGGAAATGGGATCACAGGACCATGGAAGAGCCTGCAAGCACGTTATCATAATGCTGTTCATAAAGTACCTTGGCAGAGGGAAGTGAGGAGCAGAGGTGTACGAACAGCTAGAGGGAGCCAAAGGCTGCTCCTGGCAGGGGATGACCTTGGCTGAGGCCTTGAAGGACAATGCGAGTTAGACAAGTGAAAATGGAGGAAGGAGGCACTTACAGGCAGAGGCTGGAGAACACAGTGCTTACAGGGCCCCAAGGGGGTTCAAAGAAAGGAGACTCAGATGCAAAGAAAGTGCAGAGAGAGGGGAAGCTGGATGTGGAGGCAGAAGGGTTTTAGCTAAAAATAATTGTATGTCATTTTGGAGAGAGGAGAGACTCCCTCCGAGCTAACTAAGCAGCTCGACTATCTGCCAGTAGTTCTCTAAAGTATGCAGAGCTTCTGATTGAACTGGCCTATGTCTAGGGACCAAGCGTCAGGAGTTTTTTGAAGTAAGAACCACTGTGGTAAAAAAAATACTCATGCTGTATCTCAGTGCTTATTAAATTTTGTGTGCATCGGACTCACCTCTGGAGTTTGTATAAACACTGATGGCAGAGCCCAGCACCTACATGCTTTAGACAGAGGTCTGGATGGGCACAAGAATTTGCATTTCTAACTAGTTTCCAGGTTGCTGCAGATGCTGCTGGTCTGTGGCCCTCTGCAGAGCAGAATCCCTGAGCGTGAAGCCAGAAACGTAACCAGAATTATTTGGGTGATTCTTAATCGAAAGTTCCTGGGTGGAAGAATGACTAAATATCTTACCCTGTTTGTTATAATGCACCTCTAACCTTGAAATGTTTCTGTAGTTCCAGAAAACATAACCAAAATATTCCTGATACTCTGCTTCATTTTGATCTGCAAGTGGTAAAAATATGGTGACTTGTAGGGTTCTTTGGAATTTAGAAAACAGCCCTTTGAAACTTCCGTTTGCACAGCAGGAAGTCACTTGTCGCCCAGAGTAAACACTTCAGTCAAGGGTTTGCCCCTTTGAAGGGCTTTTAAGCTGTGACTTTTGAGAAAATTTCTCTACCTTTTAAAGCAGTTGGGATCTGGATCTTTACAGAATGGGCTATGAACGTGGAAATATGAGACGGGTGTCTTTGAGTGTGGCCGACTGGCTAAGGGCAACATATATCCCAAGGGTTATTATTTCCTTCTTGATAGATAAGGCAGGAAGAGGCTGGAAAACCAAAGGCACCTGGATAGGGATGAGTGAGAGAATGGCGGGGGAAGAAAGGATACAGGATGCTTTTTGTGTCCCCTTGTTTACAAAAAAAAGAAAAAGAAAGGAAAGAACACCTACAATTTTTTAAGTCATTGTCACAAACTAAATTTCTCACAGCTAAGATTTAAGAGAAAAAGATTCATGTGAAAAATAGCAGGTGGCCAAATTAACAGTCATTAACACAAGTGAGTGATGAATCAAAGTGAGGCTCCTGGGAGAAGAAATCAACAAATCATAAAAATGCCTATGAGGGTTTTATTACCAAACCAGTAGCTTAAACTCCTCTGTTTATAGTACTGAAATGCAAACCCCGTTCCAAATATCAGGAATCATGTGGAAATCCTCATTCATCCAAAGTATATTCAATTCCATTAACTATATCTCTGTTGCATATAGAAGAAATGGGCTACGTATATATTCTAATAAGTTTCCCATATTACCCAATTTTTTGCCTTAGTTTACCAGTGAAGCTCCCCATCCCATGTCTTCACTGACAAATATAACCTTTACTGAAAGTCACTTTTGAGTCTTGAAACAATGAGCTCAGAGGGAAGTTACTAAAAATAATTGGAATTAACAATGATTATATAAAAAGGAAATAAGCAGAAAACTACTTTCGTTGAGTCCAAGAAACAGTAAACACTTTTTAACTTGTTCTTTACCCCCATTTGTTCAATTTTCCCATAATGATTTTGTCTGAAATCCACCAAATACACTGACTGGCTGTCTGTTTAGTTATTCTGTGCCTCACAAGCTCACGCGGCAGCTAGTGTGGTGCCCCCCACCTCCCCTGTTCCTGATTTCCCCCCAATCCCTTTGAGCCCACCTGGACTCAACCTGTTCTGCCCTGCCCAGACTCAGTCCAGTTGAGCTCAACCACTCAACTGACTGTGTTAAAGCAAGACTCCCACCCCTGCCAGTAGGAAATGATCACTACTTTAAGGACAACACAGGATGCCCCTGAGGTTTTTGCTTTGCTATAATCTGAAAAATGGGGGGAAAAGGAAAAATAAGGTGAGTTTTGAGAAAAGGTAAGGGTTCTTTGTGGTAGAAGTAATTTGTGGTGGAACATGGGTGGTAGTCCCTAGAACAGAGGTTTTCAGAGTTTAGTTTGCACAGGAGTGACCCAGGGAGTCTGTTATTCATCAAGATTCTGGATTCCCCCCGAGACACAGGGGGAAGGTCACAGGCAGAGCCCAGAAGACTCCTGGTCAATGGACCCCCTCACAGGATTATCAAGCACCCATGAGAATCACTGGGGTCTAGTCCCAGGTTCTGATCCCAACCTACTGAGATGCTCCCTTTTATGGTGAGAAGAACAGATAGGGTCCAAGGTTTTATTAGTCACTTTGAGGTGTCAAGGAGGAAAAGGTTTTCTTTAACTGTCTCAGGGTCCCTGACTTGGTCTGAAAATTAGAATGATGAAGACACGTCAACAGGAGAAAAGCATACTCATTTATTTAACTTAAGTTTGAGGTGACATGCAAGTCTTTATAAAGAAAGGAAGCCCTGAAGAAATAGTTAAACCCAAGTGCCTTCGTGATGGGTTTGATGGTGGGTGGAGGGTGGCAGAAAGTTACCATGGGACAGAGTATGTTTAGTGTAGTTACCTGGGGGGAGAGAGCGAGGACTGTTAGCTCTGACCCTTGTCAGCATCCCTCCATGCTGGGGATGGGGAGCACCTCTCACATGAGGGTCCTGGGGTCTGCTTAAGCAGAGAAGGGCCAGGGAAGATCAGAGAGACCTTTCCGCTTCTGCCATTATCTCAGATACCTTCAGCTTAAAATTCAGTAGGCCAGGAGGACATATTTTGGGGTAACATGTCCCAAACTCTGTGAAAGAACTACTCATCTCTAGTGAGCTCACCTCCTAGGACCTCACTTTCCTTTTTGACAGCAACCCCCAAAGTTGCTCATTATCACTGTGCTCCTAGATGTTTGACAAAACAAACAAATGCAGAAATAGATGAGCATTACTTGTCAGTCAACAGTCTTTATCAAGGGTTCAAGGAATGTGGTAAAAAGCCATCATACTCTGCTCTGATTTTCTGCTTATGAGATGGCAGGTGGGGGAGGCTCTAAGGTGGACAGCAAGGCAGGGAAGGACAGCATGAGGCTTTAGAAGGCACCCGGAGCATTGTCATTCTCCTAGCAAAGAATTTACTAAGAAAGCAATGGAACCTGTTCTGCAGGTTTTCTGTGGTTAAGGAGCTACCTACTTCCTAAAAACTCAAATTTAAACTGTAAATCATGCTTACTCACAGACTACATGTAATGGAAGACATTTCTGGTTGTTGGTAACTCCTAACATGACCTTCGAACTAGGATGGTAACTGAGGGAGCCCACGTAGCTGAGGAAAATTGAGATACACCCTTGAAGGCAGAGCCCCCATAGCTTGAACTGCTGGGTTTGATACAAGCACAAAAGTTAAGGACCCAGAGGAAAACCCAATAGTGTGATCCCTGAGCCAGTGAGGTGGGGTAGGGATGAGGGGCTGTAAGGGTCAGAGAGGAGAGGGGATTTTCAAATAACATGGGAGAAAGAAGGGTGTGATGTTACCCCCACCACACAGACTCCCTCACGCACATACATACCCCCATTGCCCTTACTCTGATGTATGTTTCTCTGTAACATTTTTGCTCACCTGTGTATAACATATTTGTTTATTGTCAGCATTACTATACCAGTCAAGGCCCTGACAGAAAATAAATGATATTCTCAAAAGTTAACTGGAAAGATACAGGCAAGTACTTAGAGAATTAACACCATTGGGAGACCCCAACTGCCTCCCCTGGGGCAGAAAGGGGCAATGAGGCTGGGGGTGGAGTGTGAGAGGAGCCTGGCAAGATCTGTGCTAGGAAAGAGGGGGCTCCGAGAACCTGAGGCTGAGTGTGGAGGAACACAGCCACGCTGATCTGCAGCCTGGCAGGGAGGGAGGCAAGCAAATACCTGGTCCCCTTCCTTCCCTCCTATGGCTGCCTGCTGGGCTCTCCCACTCTCCCTTCTTCCCATTGCCCTCCCACATGACCAGGCGCTGCAGACTGTGGGCTTGGCCTCCCGGGGTGCAGAGCAAGGCAGTGAAGGGCAGCAAAGGCCCTGGAGGCCGGCCAGCACTCCCCCAGCTAGAAGGTCAACTCCTAGGGGACAGTTGTTTTGGTTCCTGCTAATTTCCAGGTTCTAGATCAGTGTCATTGGTTACCAGTACATATTTGGTGAAGGAATGAGTAATGCATGACTTGGAAAAAGAGATTTAAAAAAGGATTTAAGCAGTTACTTAGAGTGTGTGATACAAACCCCCACACCACCCTTACTACTGTGCTTAACTAAATTTATCTTTGCTCATAATGCTTTAATAAGGAGAAACATTTAATGCAATGGGCAGGTACCACAGGGAGACTTGGAAGAAAAAGCTAAGAAGATACCTGGCATTTGATTATACACACAGTATACTGATGCATTATCCAGAAGTTGGCTTTACACACTCTGAAATGTTGCCCTACGAGCACCTAGATTTGACCATAGAGGGACCCCAAGGTTGTACATCCAACAGCACAACCACCAGGAGCCGAAGAGAAATGCTCCGGTATCTGCAGATGCTAGAGTCACCCCAAGCCGACCCCATCCCAGGTGGGACAGAAGGCCTCAGACATGAGCCACTCAGTGTTCCATCCTTTCCAAGTCAGCTGCTGTGAGACTGAGTTTCTTGTCCGTATGTGGGGATGACAATGCTCCACCCTCACAACATCATGAGGCTCAATGAGGGCCTGACCCACTGCCTGCTGGAGCGTAAACAGCAGCCAGAGAGCTTGTTCTTTGCACATGACACCGTCTCTAATCTCGAGAGAGGAGGGGAAGTGCTTCCGAGGCTTTCTGCACTCAGCCCCTTCAGTTGCCTTCTTGATGAGGGAGAGGGTCAGAAGGCAACGGGACAGCCTGTCCCAGAGGACGGCTCACCCCCGCCCCAAGCAGGGCTTCCTGCTTCCTTCCTTCAGGTCAAGAGGAGCCAAAGCTGGTTTCCCTTCTGACCCCTGGTCAGCACCACACACCACACTCATTTTTTTTTCAGGTGGCCTAGGGGCCTTAGAACGGTGCTGAGAAAGAGAACAGTGCCGCTCTTCCTTCCTGGAGATGTTTCCAGATGGAGCTGGAATGACAAGCAGGTGGGGAACTGGGGAAAGGGCGAGGCAAGGTCAGCTTCTCTGGGTGAAGCTGAGAGATGCCTAAGTGAGTCTCAGGAGTCACAAGGCCTTTCGTCGCCAAGGGCTCTCTTCTGCTCCTGTTTGCTAATGGCAAGTTCTCCCTCTGATTTAGACTACTAAGTGATCCAAGGGTCAGAGGTCATTCATAAGAGTGCCCATATTTAGTGAGAGCCCAGCAGGTTCAAATAAAGAGACCCAGTCAGGCGCAACTGTGTACACATACTGCCACATAAAACACAAAGACCGCATCTTAATGGCCCACAATAAAATGGAAAACACTGAACAACATTAGAGGAATTCGGGAAAAGACTAAAAATAATCTGTGGTGTTCCCTCTGAATGTTCCAGGTCAGATGAGGCAAACATGAGGGGTGTGGGCCTGGAATAATCATGTAATTGTTGATATGTAACTCTGTTTTGTGTACTGTGCATCAGGTTTAAAAATAGTTGAGTGGTCCTGAGAGACAGACTGATTTATAGGGGGCTGTGTAGTAAGGAGAGGTCTTGATCTTGGAAACCTGGACCCCTCATTGTCTGGGATATTCTGTAGAAGGATGGACACTTCCATGAAGCAAGATGTCGAGTCTGCACATTGCTAGGCCCTTTCGAAGGGTAGTCAGCCACTGTGTGTACCTTTCCCCTATTCTCTTACTCATCTAGTAGAAAAAATTCAGAGCACCAGATAGAACCCCGGGCAACTTCCTTTGCTTTTACCAACTCAATCACCAGGCTGACTGGAAGGTCTCACAGACTCTCCGTGTTGCCCATAACTGTATGAAGTGGAGCAGATCAGTAAATAAAGAGGATGTCAAGGCACTGGCATATCCATGGCTTAGATCTGGGGATGCAGGAAATTCAGTAGATCTATAGGTAAGCCACTTGAACTGAACAATCAATGCTTTTCTCCAATATTAAAACAAGTAATCTGTTTTAAACAGAAGCTAGTTTATTTAGTAATAGGGAAATTACGTGTCCCTACATTTTCTTTAAAAGTAATTCACGACAGCTGATATAAAAAGTGGTTCTCTTGGTGTAACAAACTCTTACTAGCTATGGAATAGAGTTGATCCTTGAACAACAGGGGTTGGGGTGCTGACAACCCCCCCCTCAGCCCCATGCAGTTGAAAATCCATGCATAACCTTTGAATCCCCAGAAACTTAACTACTAATAGCCTGCAACTGACTGAAGCATTGCCAACAATATAAACAGTTGATTAACACCTATTTTTATGTTGTAGGTATTATATACAATATTCTTACAATAAAGGAAGCTAGAGAAAAGAAAACACTTTTTCAAATGATTGCGAAACTCCAAAATTTTTTCCGATATATTTATTGGAAAAAAAAAACTGCATCTAAGGGGACCCAGGCAGTTCAAACCCAAAGCTCAGTCACAAGCTGTCATTTGTCAGCATCCCACAACTCTGTGCTTTTAAAAGGCACATCTTTCCTTCTCCCTAGGGAGTTTAGCTTCAGAAATTTTGATTCATTTCATTTGTGCTCCATTTTCCATTCTCACTATTGCTGGCCCCAACTTCTCAGGAGCAGGGCTGAATTTCAGAGCCATGGTTATTCTTCATAGACAGAGGCATCAGCCAGTCCTTTTCTGAGTTCTTTCTCAAGCAAACAATGTCATTGGGCCTGGCATATTATATATTCTCGAAAGAGCATCTTATAAAGTATACATTATTCCTTTGCAGAATTGAGAGAAGTGTCAGTAGAGGGACATAAGTGTTAGCTGTGGAGCAAGAGCCAAAGAGTGGTGACTGAAGGAGATGGGGTGCACACTTGGGGGGCAGCAACATAGATATCGACCTATTAATGTTACCTTCATATTGTAGGTCTTGGAAAACTTACTGAACATTTGTTGTGTGCTGGGGATTTCTAGCTGTATTTAGAAACTACTTCTCCTCTTTAGCTAAGATGGGGAGTACCTCTCCATCCTTGCAGGGGGACTCCTGTGACCCTGTCAACCGGCAGGAGGTCACGCAGGGGCATTAGTGTGCACATCATGTGAGCCACCAAAGCCAAGCTGTGACTGGCTTTGGAAGCACTGGATCCCCCGATGGTGTGCATCCCAACCCACTGAAAAAGGCATGAGAGGTCAAACAAAATCTCCCTGGACTCATTTATTCATTTAAAAAGTACTAATTGAACACCTATTATGTTCCTTTGCCCAGGTACCTAGTATTGTAGTTCATATTTTTTTTATAATGCCACCTAAAAATCAGTCACTTTTAACTAATAATTTAAAAAACTAATAGTTAAAAAGTACTTTCAGTTCTCAAGTGTTTAAGTTCCTTCTTTCTTAAATACAACCTTAACTTAGGTTCACAGACACCACACGAATAAAATTCAGGGCTTCTGTGACCTTGAGCAGGGAAATAATATACCTTTATTTTCACTGACCTCTAATTAAATTTAGGATTTCCTTTAATTAGAAGTAGGTGACAAACCACAAGAGTATTAGCACCTATGCCTTTGTCACCAATAGAAATCACAGATGTTTTTATATTACATTACATGTTACAGATCATGTACATTACATGATACATACATTGCATATCATGGCCATTACCACTTAAAACTTGTGATAGCTAAACATGCCTCATTAAATATTTTAATTGAATTACTAACAAAGAAGGAAATAATTACAAAATT
Organism: Manis javanica; assembly: GCF_040802235.1. Classification (NCBI taxonomy): domain Eukaryota; kingdom Metazoa; phylum Chordata; class Mammalia; order Pholidota; family Manidae; genus Manis; species Manis javanica. The sequence goes on from NC_133171.1 coordinate 42,331,558, forward strand.
GCATATTTTAATATTTTGATAACTACATTTCAGTATAATCATTTTCCTATGTAATCCTATGTATTTTGTGCATTGAAAAGCAATATTCTGAGACAGTTGATAGGCTTCACCAGATGACCAATGGAGTGCATGGCACAAATTCTTTTTTTAACCATATGTTAGTAGTCCTTTCACCCAGGGTCAGTGAGATACAAACCATTTCAGTCTTTAGAGGTCTAAAAAATATCTTTATTTTGCCCTCATCCATGAATGCTCTTTCAAGAAAGGAGCGAGATGGGGCCACCCTGAAAGAAAGTGCAGATAAAAAGACAGTGGAACCCTGGACCATGCCTGAAGATGCCAAGTTTTGGAGATCAGGTACAGGAAGAGGGCCACCAAGAAGACTGAGAGGAAGGACCGATGGGGTAGGAGGAGCATCTGAAGAAGCCAGAAGAATATAGGATTCTAAGAAGGAGGGAGTGGCCAAGTCTGTCAGATGGTGCTGCACAGTCGAGGAAGAGAACAGCAAATAGACCGTTGACTACAGTGACTGGAAGCCGTGGTGAGCACTGTAAGAGCCACTTTGGAATAGAGATAACAGGAGGGCAATGAGGTTAGAGAGAAGTGGGGAGGAAGATTGATTTGACTGGCTTTGGGGGCCAGAGAAGAAGGGTGAAGAAGTGGAGACAAAATTTACATGTTCAGCTGTTTGCTCAAGATTTGCTGCAAAGGGGAGCAGAAAAATGTTGCAGTCAATGTGGAGAGAGAGACACACACATGTCAAAGGAAGGTATTTGAAGAAAGAGTCTAGAGCATGTCTGTCTGCTGAAGGGACTGACCCAGTGTTGAGGAAGGAAGAGGAAATGGGACCCAGTGCCAAGTGGAGGAAGAGGCAGGCCACCAGAGGACCAGAACATGTGACTCTCTCAAACTGGGGGCCATGAAGGGCAGTGCAGTGCAGGTGAAGGAGTGTTGGACATTGTGTGTAGGAGGGTGAACCTCCCTGTTTGATGGATTCTCTTCCCTTAAAGAAGAATGAGCCAGCGTTCCTGCTAAGAGTGAGGAGAGAAGAGAAACTGTGAAAAGGCTGTTTTGATGGCTGAGAAAATTGGCATAAGCAATGGGGTTGTCAGGCTATGTGACACTAGCAATCCCGCCAACAACTAGGATGATTCTAATGAATAAACTGCATGCCAACCCACAGACACAGTGAAGAGCTGCTCCTCGAGGTCTGCCTTCCATTTGTTCCCCAGTTTTCTCTAATCTCAGTGCTGTCCTGTTGTCTCTATTTCATCCACATAAAAGCTTCTCAGATGACTTAAACTAATTCATGCTTATATACAACTCATTGGAAATAGATATGTCAGCCTTTCAGAAGTATTTGAGTCAGAGTAGAGGCTGTTCCTTCACTTAAAGAAATTTGTCTCTAAAAGTAATTTTAGGAATTAGAAGCAGGTGGACATAGGTTTTCCTGTTGTTTCTCAAATCTTGCCATAGAGTGACAGTCTATACTACTGATATCAGCTGGCACTGTATGTCCGGACCACTGTGGTGCCATTCACTACACTTTCAGTTCGGCTGTATTGCAGTATGTTAGAAATGACTGTTTAACATTCTTCCATGAAAGAATATAGGTGCAGGAAAAATTGGGCTAATTTCTTCTGAGCATTATTTCTAATTGTGAACCAAATGTCATAAAGGAAAGACTTCAAGTTTATCACAAGTTTAATATTGTCCCTTTCTCTGCTCAGAAATCATGACTCCATCTTGGGCATTAGGTAGAGGTATAAACACCCTGCCTGTACATGTGAAATTATCCCAATTGAGAGGTAAGAGGAAAAGGCATCTTAATAGTATCTGGGGAGAGGGTGAGGGCAGGCACCAGGGCATAGTGTTAAGAGTACAGCATGGGAAGACAGAAGGTCTGCATTCTGATTCTGGCTTTGACACTAGCAGGTGTCCGTGGTTAACTCTCAACTTTTTTGGCCACTAGGTACCTGGAAGGAATGATCACCGGGCAACCCTTTACTCTCACTTTTTTTTCCTAATTTTTATCCTGACATACATGAATATTTATCTAGTCGTTTTGGTATCATGGCTATTCACTAATTTACTTGGTAAAATCTGAGGAAATGACCTCTATAATCAGAGGTAAAAATGGGGAAACTTTTCTTTTGGGGCCAGAGGAAATGTTGATGCCCTGAAAACAGCATAGAGCTGTGGAATCAGGACAGGAGTTGCCTTTATGGGGACAGGGCTTTGCAGATCCAGTCTTGGGCCTGCCAGATGTTAGCAGATCACCCTCACTGCTGTCTGAGGAATCTGATACCCACCGATGCAGAGCATCTACACCCAGGAAGCACAGCAAAGGAGCAGAGGTTAGGAGTGACCACCCTGTGTGCATGCACAAAATAATGTGTGTACTTTAGAGGGAATGCACTTCCTTCTAATCAGATTCCTTCCCAGACTGGGACAGAAGGAATGCCCATCTCCTCAAATACCCTGCCCTTCTCCATGATACTGACAGGGGGAGGGAAGGGAAGGACTGAGGATGTGGACTCCATGTGAGACTTGATCAATGAATAACTCTGACATCACGGGCATCATAGGTGCAGCATGTGGGTGACCTATGTCATGCCATGGACATCAGTGGGCACTTCAGGCTGCATGGATGGCATGTCACCTATGAGAACTGACATCGGGATCAGAAGACAGAGGATGGTTCAAAAGACATTGATGGTCAAACCCTCCTCCTAAAAAAGTCAACAGAGGTCAGGAGAGGGCTGTTGATGACACCTCTGTTGAGCTGTGTCCTAAATCTGCCTCCATTTCCCTCATATGCTATTTTCCCTTTTCTGGGAAAATGTAGAGACGGTAGTCCTGGGAGGAAAGTCCAAAACAGGGTTCCACTTGGGATGTGCTTTGAATTTTTGATGAGAGCTAGGTCCATCACTAGAGGCATAAGAAGAAGGATAGAATGGGGCCATCAAAGATATCTAATAGGTTCAAAAGGTGGAAGTCTTGAGATCTTCCATGGCAAAGTAATTTAAGTATCTGAAAGGTATGTTCATGAAGAAAATGTAATAACATCGTCTATTGGTAGAATTGTCCAGTAACAGCAAGTGCAAATAAAACCTAAGGGCTGCAGCTGAGCATAAGTATGACCAACTCCCATTAGCAGAGACTCTGCCAAGATATACACACAAAAGATAAGAATAAGACCATTTGTATACGACAAAACTGCCCAATTATTTGTCGGTTCCTTCCTTGCATAAAGACAGGTCAATGCCAGAGGGGAATTTTCTTGGCCTTGATAGAGAAATACCAAAAGAGGGTTGACCCTGGGCCATACTGAGTCAAAAAGGTCACCAGCGTCTGGTTGTGGCTTAAAGAAACACCAGGACTTGCCCAGCCCGCAGTGGAGAAGGGAGTGTCTGCAAGTTGAGTTGTTCTGTCATTTTGTATATAACTTGCACTGTGCAGGTGCTAATGCTGTGGCATTCAGAGCTTTGCTTGTAAGTTCCACTTTCAAATACTTTCCTGTAGTGAATCCAAGAGGCATCTCTGCCCTCAGGGAGCTTACTGTCTAGTCGGAGGATGGAACGTGAAGACAGCCAATAAACAAAATTCAAATACATTACAGTGTGTTAGTGGTGATATGTGATTTGGAAAAAAATTAATCAGGAAGGGGGACTGGGCGGGTTCAAATGTGACACGTGGCAGCGAGCAAAGTTCTCACTAGTAAAGGGATGTTTGAGCAAAGGTGGGAACGAAGTGAGAGGGTGAGACACGAGGATCTCTGGGCAGAGAGCATTCTAGGCAGAGAGAAGGGCGGGAGCCAATGCTCTAAGGTGGAATTGGGCCTGGCTCGCAAGAAGGCCGGCAGGGCTGGAGCAGCGCGAGTGTGGGGAGAGAAGCAGGAGAGGGAGGAAGGGAGGAGAAGGTGGGAGGAGCAGGGGTGCCCATGGCACAGCCCCTACAGGTCCTTGAAAGGACTTTCCCTTTGCCTGTGTGAGGCGGGAGCGCTGGAGGGTTGAGCTTGGCTGAACGCTATGTAATTTATGTTTTATGAGGGCATTGTAACTGCAGTCTCACCCAGAGACCAGTTAGGGCAATGGCAATCATCCGTTTGAGAGATAACGACGGCTTGATGAGAATGATAGCTGTGGAAGGGATAGCAAGTGCCCGATCATGCATATATTCTGAAGGTAGAGCTAACAGGATTTATGACAAATTAGATACAAAGCATGCATAGGGAGACTCAAGAATGACCCTTAGATTCTGGTCTGGGTAATCTGCAAGGATAGAGCCGCCCTTTACTAAGATGGGAGAGACTGGTGCAAAAGCTACTTTGGGAGGTAAGATCAGGAGTTTCACCTTGAGCATGTTCAGTCTGAGAGCCTATTGAATATCCACATGGAGATGTCAAGTAGGTAGCTGGATATATGAGTCAGGAATTCAGGAGAGAGGACTGGGATAGAAATATACATTTGGACATCAGCACAAAAATTTAAACCATGAAACTGGGGGAGGTCACCTGGGAAATAGTGTCAAAAGAAGAGTTCCAATATCCCAGTGTTAAGAGGAGGAACCAGCAATGGCAACTGAGATGCAGCAGTTTCATTTGTTTGCTTTTATGGATCACCTACTACATGCCAGCACTCTACTAGGAGCTGGTCATGCAATAAATAAGACCAGCCCCTGCTGTCAAGGGGCTTGCAGTCAATGCATTAAAGTAAGCATTCAAATATAGTGTGGTAACTGCAAAGAGACTTGTACCTGGTAAAGGGACCAGGGAGAAAGAATGGTTGTCTCAGGCTGGGATGGCTGGCAGGGTCTGGGAAGAAATAACACCTAGAATGTACAGGGAGACTAAGAGTTAGCTAGGTGAGAGGGAAGGGCAGAGAGGCGAAGCAGCCTGGAACATACTGAGAAATATACAGCTATTTGGCACTGGCATTTCTGCCTGAGAAAATAGCTCGGTATCTAATGAGGGGATACCTCAAGTCCTAAGAGACACCTCACACTGACACAAAGGTAGGTAACACCTCTGGCAAATGAGTTACTCGCTGCAGCACTGCAGTCTGGCTGAAGAAGTTCGGGTTTGCCTCGCCACCAGTTCCACCATCTTAGGATTCAGGAGAAGGGGCTCTGTTATGGCAACTTGCATCCAGAGCTGCAACAGGGCCGTCTCCCCATCAGCACTTAATTCTGGGTTGCAGCCGAGACCATATGGTGGTTGCATTTTTTATTTGTCTTTGTTTATATTGTAAAGTGAGCAGGACAAGCACAGAGTGTTCCTAGCAACAAATAAGACTTGAGGTGGGAGAGGAATTGTTCCTCAGGGAAGCAGAGGGACAGCCACCTGGCAACGCCCCTTCCATGTTAGAGAGTCAACAGCACCCAACAACCCACCACAAATGGAAAAAGAGCTTTTGACCAAAAGTATCTCCCCAGGAGTTCCCTCTGACAGTGGGGTGTTTCTTAAGACATGATGTGTGCAAGTCAGTGTCCCCCTCATTGTTAGTCTCCTTGCAAACATCAAGGTCTGAACGTTTCCTGTCTCCTGGAGGGGCCAACATCTAGTTTTACATTACAATTACTTTCCAAAGTGTCAGCCTGCAAAGTTTTCCACGTTAGTGTCCATTTTCCTCCCAGGTTTGCTCCATTCTTTCCCAACGCAGCTGATGTCATTCATTTACATTTCTGCTCATCTGCTCAGGTTACCCCCAAAGGAACCTGGTGACAGAGACAAGATATATTTCGCAGGCACCTTCAAAGTGCCAGTCTGTGCTGAGTGAGAGGCAGACCGAGCAGAAGCAGAGGCAAGTCAGCACCAAATCTACACGCACAACTGTTATCACAACAGAAACTTCTCTTCTGGAGGAATAACAGTAGCCAGCGCCTACACATGCTCACTATATACCACGCACTGTTACAAGCATTTCAGTCTTCACAGCCACTCAGAGTAAGTATTGCTATTACTCTGATTTTATAGATGAGGAAACTGAGATCCAGAAAAATGGAGTAACCCAGGGCAGTTCCACGGAGCTGCTCGTGAGCAGATCTGGAGTCTGCACCCTTAACCCTCAATTACTCTGCGTTTTTGAGACCCAGGTCCTTTTCCACACCTTATATTTAATACTGTACATTTTTAGTGTAAGAATGAATCTGAAGTATCTCTGCCCATTCCTTATAGAAAAATTGAATACCAGTCATTTTTAGCATAAGAAATTAATGTGGAACATTTTAGGATGTATGTAAGCTCTTTGGCTTTCGGTGTATGTATTTTTAATGCTCTTCCTAAATTTTCTTGTAGGCCAAAGATAGTATTTTATATAAGGTCAAAAGATTATTTTTCATAGTGGTTCTTCGCTTTAGTATTGGTAGCTTTCTGCTACAAATGACAGAAAACCCAACTGGAATAATAATGACCTTTTACTGTACCACTAATAGTAAATCCAGAGGCTGCACAGTTGGCCAGATGTCCAAGCATGCCCCATTGCAGGAATGAGACTGCCCATCATGAGGCATCCCCAACCATAGGGAGCAAGTTGCCCTCCCAGAGCCCACCCACAGCCTTGCTGGGGGGAGTTCCCCAGGGCCAGAAGCAAGGCGGAGGTGGAAGGTCAGCTGTAGGAGGGCACCCACCACTTGTCCCAGTGATGCTATGGGGTGGACTGGAGAATACAGTTAAGTATCAGCACAGAGAGATAGAATAGATATTTTGAAAGTTCATCCTCTTTTTATCAAAATACTTGACTTTTGTCAAAAGCCTGAGTCCTACTGCTGGCTGTGGACATGCCTAAGGGTGACAGCTGTGGCCAGAGGGAAGGTGGGCAAGGAGAGAGGAGGTGGTGTGGCCAGGGAACGGGCAGGAACTTGGAGGGTTAGAGCCCAGGGCCCTCGATAGCAGCAAACAGTTCTCGAGTGCTTCCTCTATGCCAGGTTTCACTGGGGCCTATAAGCCGAGCAGTATTGTTACTCCTTTCACACATAATAAAAGTGAGTCTCAGTGAGGTCTTGTAATGTGAACAGGCCACAGAAGTCGAAATCTGTGGGACTATGGTTTGAATCCCTACAGGTTTCTCTAAATAGAGTTTGGGCACCCTGTAGGCGACTCACCTGGAGCACTTATTTGAAATGCAGATTCCTGGGCACCAGGCTGCATCAGACTTTCTGGGGGTAGGGCTCAGAGTAGGAAATTGAACATTTCCCACACAATGTTTAAGAACAAGTGGATAATAATCTATTGCTTCCCGTCTGGGTTCTGACCTTGGGCAAGTGACGGTTTTTCCTTGGGCCTCAGTTTCCTGACTTGTAAAATGACCATGGAGAGGTCACTTCCAGCTGGAAAACTGATTGCAATTCATCTTGAAGGCAGTTGTCAACTGGCCCTTTTCCCTCTGTCTCCTATTTTTAAATATTAGCATTATCGAGATGATATTTTAAACGTCACAGAATGTAGTTTGGGGCACAGATTTTCACAGAGTTTTCCTGAAAATCTGGAAGAACTGGAACTTAATCCCCTTAATGTGGTATATTTGTACTGCCCTCCTTAAAGCTCAGGCCTGGGACTAACAACTTCTTTGGGTTCCCTCAGACTCTGGGGAGTTTATTTTTCTGACTTCTTGACACCACTAGAGACAAGGATCTTGTCAATAATTTTGATTTCCCTTCCGCTCTGAAAACACAACCTAATTTGTCAGCTATCTTTCGAAAGTTTAAACCAGACATTAAACCTGCTCATTAGCTCTCACCTATTTGGCATTTGTTTTGGTTTCATTTTTCTGATTCTTTGGAGAAAGGAAAGCAAGAAGCAGGGGCATTGGCTGAACAAGTTGAACCACTCAGGGAAGAGGTTCCCAGATAAGAAGGGTCTGAAGGACTTCCCTTGGGCGTGAGGGAAGTCAGGCGCCCCGTCCGGGGAAGAGGACCAGGAAACTGCTTCTTGTTTTCCCAGCAGCAGCAGCAGCCCCAGACTCTCAGGACGGCTCTGGGAGGCCGTGGAGGTCACGGGCCGGCGGGCACCGGGCAGCGGCGGGGCTGGACTGGGCACAGAGGCTGGCCGGCCGCAGCCCTGGCCCTGAGTCCTGCTCGGCTCTCCCGTCACAGGGTGTGAGGCCCCTCTTGGAGACCACAGGACAAATGGCCTCACCGCGGGAACCTGGACGCTTTTAGGCGGCTGGCCAGGGCAGGCGCCGGCGTGGGACTGCGGTGCTTCGCAGGTAACTGGCAGTCCCCTCCTCCTGCGGCTTGTCTCCCTTTGTAGCAAGTCCTCAGGACCCCCTGTCCTTTGGACACTCCTTTTAAGGTGTTGTCCAGTTATGACACTCTTTTCCTGAGGTTCTTTTATGTCTCTGTGACTTGTATGTCGCGAGAGGAAAGCACGCACGGTTAAGAGCATTGGGCAGCCTGCTGGTCAAGCTGATGAGACTGTGTTTAGGGAGATGGAATATCAGACAATTAGCTGGCATCCTTTTAGGATTTTCTGTATAGTAAAGGGGGCTTTCTCTTTCTTTTTTCTTCATTCCTTCCTGCCTTCCATGTATTTTGCCATTCCTGAGCCAGAAAATACCATCAGACCGGAGCGCTCATAGACTAAGCGCTGCATGAGCACTTGCCCGGCTAGGCAGCCGGGCTGCGGTTTTGCAGGTGAGGGCCGGCCGCACCCACGGAGAGCAGAGGGGTGCGGGGTAGTCCCTCAGTCCCCAGACAGTCTGCGGGGCAGGGGTGATCCCCAAAATGTGAAACATAAGTTGTCATCTCCCATCCGTGACTGTGGGGAAAGGGGCTTAGAGTCAGCACTGGGTGGGAAGTCGGGAAAAGGTCTGGGGTTAAGAGCAAGACTGGTCTTGACTTTTCTAGAAGGAAGGAAAAGCTCTGTGATGTGTGGCTTGCTTAAAACACATCTTCTTCTACTTTGTAGAAAACCAGGCTGGGCCACTTCACTGCAGCTCTGTTTTCTTTCATAAAGGGCTAATGTATTTGGTCTTTCATTTTTGAATTACACAAGTAATACATGAATATATTCATACTGTCATAGAATTCTCTCCAACAGGTTTTCAAGCCTCACATCCCCTAGTACACATTCTTTTTTCCCTCTCCAAAATGATCCTGTCAATAGTTTGCTGTGTATCTTACCGGTTAAATGACCGACTTTCTGTCTTGCCAGCTCTTAGGACAAGCCATGGCCCACTCACCGGAAAGACACAATTATATGGGGGGAGGGTGAACAGCTCTTCTAACATGTAGAAAAGTTTGAAAGAGGTTTACTAATTTTTACCTTTATTTTTGTGTTTTAGCACAATAATTATATATTTAATAAAATTCAGTTCCCAGATAAGAATTCAGAAGGACTTCCCTTGGGTGTGAGGGAAATCAGGCTCTCAGTCCAGGGAATCATTTAATAATGATTTAGTTATTAATAATAATAACTTCCTGTGGCTTAATCTCTAGATTTCCAATTTAAGGTTTGGGCTTCTCTCTTGAAGGCCATCAAAGACAGTCAGTCATGTTCTGGAAATGAGAGGGGGGAAAAAAGGAGAAAAAAAAGAAAAGAAAACTAACTGGCTGCACAGATACTTTGACGGATTGGTACATTGATCGATAGATGATAGACACCCAGATTAGTGGTTGGCCTAGAGAAGATGGGGTAAGGGTGGAAGACACTCCCTTTTTATTTAGTGGATAATAAATGCATTTGACAGGTTAATTTTCTGGCGTTTTTAGCTTTCTGTAAAAAGGTGGCCTTTCATTTTGTCCCCTGTACTTTGTTATGAGACAAGTGAATAAGACAAGCATCCCCATGAACCAGTTGATAAGGGTCATGGAATGGTTTGGACAGAAGGTGCAAACAAGCAATGTCAACCCCAAGAATAATCACAAGATTCTCTCTGCTGCTATGTGGTATTTTCTAGCCATTTCCAAAGGTTCTCCACCCCAAACCAAAAGGCCACTTGTCCCTGCTGATTCTGGACATTCTGTAGTGCTTTGTTGACGACCCTGTTTAGAGGGCTTTGGCTCATCTGCTTAACCATTGCACCATGCTGCACAGAGCCACCACATGGCAGAGGCATCCTTGTCTCTCAGCACATCACAGACGAAGCAGGTATCTTATTCCCATTTTATGTAATACAAAATGAGAGTTTCAGAGGTTAAGTTGTTGGCCCAGCATTACACAGTGAACCTTTTGAGGGCATTGACATGAGAAGAAACCCAGTTCTCTGGCTTTCCAGCCCCATTTTTGGTCAATAATGAGAGGATTACAGTCATGTGGCATAGAGAATTAATGTGATTGACAGGATTCTGCCAGCTTTGTAGCAACATAGATTCCCAGTTTTTCTGGGAATCGGTAGACAGATCAAGCTATTGCCTGGTCTGGATTTTAGCAGATTCTAACACCTGTGATCTTTTAGTGCCACCCTGGAAACTTAGCAAAAAGAAAACCATGCTCAGACACTGCCCTGAAGCAGTTGAATCAGATTCGCTGGGAAAAGGGGCCTGGGCATAGCACTTTTGTGAAACCTCTGAAGTGATTCTTTTATGCAATAAGGGTTGAGAACCACTGAGTCCTAACCATAAAAGAGAAAGTGGCTAAATTGAGAAGCCGAAGCAATACTTGTTTATGTAGCAGAGAAGCTGGGGCCAGAAGTGTCAGCCGCTGTGAATGTCATGTATTAGGACTGTGACTGCTGCTGTCTATGAGCGGAACAGACCCATCTCACACCTGCAAGTGAGAGTGAAGAGTTTCCAGCTTCCTCCATAGAGGCGCTGTCTTCCAAGTTTAAATGGAAACAATCCCACTGAATTCACTGTAGATACCTCGACTCCCTGTTAACTTGCAGATTCTACAAAATCAGATTAAATGTTCTGGGTAAACAGGATGTTTACCTTTGAATGCCAAATGAGTATGGATGTCATACATTTTATTCAATGTCACTTTAACATATTATGTCTCAATCCCAAGAAAAAGTGAAAAGAAATGACTCTGTGGCATGATCCACCACTTTCTGGATTGATCTATTTATGGATAGACAATAAAGGAGGGCTGCTTTTTAATCATTAAGTGTGCCCCTAGAATCTTTCCCCCTAACATTTCTTAATATTGCTCAAATTAGTGTTCTTATCAGGGTAATATCTGTGTCCGTTATAGAGAAAACAAGGAGGGGTTCACTCCGCTTACTTCAGTATCCTCAGTGCCTGCTGGTCTCGGCACACAGTAGATGCTACAGGAAGGTTTGCTAAGTCAAATACCTGTGTTGACTCTGGGTATGCTGTGAATTTATTATCAGCTATTTACCAGCTCAGCATTTCAACTCACATTGCATGATTCTAGACATGATGGTTAAAATAATTGGAATCTAGCCTATTTCCTAAATAATAATCATGAAAGTAATACCTTCAAAATCCTGATTTAGTGAAAGCACCTACACTGGACAGACTTGCTAGGCACTGTGGAATTGCAAAGCGGGAGAGTCCTTTCCTTATTTTTTCATTCGCTTATACTCTTAAGGGAGGTATGGCACAGGCACTGAGAATTTCAATACTAACAGGTAATGTTTATTATGACCACAGTGCTTTACAAAGAATGTTCACTCATTTAGTTATTCTAATAATCCCATGCCTCTGGTGCTGTTATAATGACTATTTTATAGATGAAGGGACACACAGTTTTAAGTAAGTTACCCCAGACATACAAAGCTTGCAAGTAACAGAGTCACGAGAACAGTCCATAGGCCTAATTACAATGCCATGCTGCAAAGGCTTATAATGCTGCTGCAGAAAAACTCACATGGCAGGGCCAGAGGAGCAGCTGAGGAGAGAAAGGCAGTGTATTCAGGAAGATGTGTGTGGAGAAGAGAAGCAGAGGCCGTATGCTATAAAGATGAAGAAGTCAGACTTTGGCAACACACTTCGCTATTTCCTCTGTGATCTGGGGTATGTTACTTAATTCGCCAAGCTTTAATTTCCCCATATATGAAATGGGGATACTGATAGTTCTTACAATATAGGATGTAAGGACTAAATAAGCTTAGGGCATGCAGAGTGATTAGCCTACTGCCTGGCATATTGCAAGGGCTTGATAAATGGTAGCAATTGCTGTTCAACTTTTTCAGCTAAGTGAGTAAGCAAGACCTGAAATGATGAGAGAAGCTCAGCAAGGAGGAATAAGGTATTCTATTTGCCAAGAATACTATTTGAAGGAGCAATCCATTCAACCGATATTCATTGTTAATGTTTATGACATATTTGCAAAGGAAGGTACAATAAAAGCTTGCGAGTCAGTCAGCCTGTTCTATAACCAAGTGATATGGAAGAAAAGTGGTGCTGAGCTGGGTTTACGTTTGGTGGTGATTGTGCTTGTCAACTATTCTCTGGGCATTCGGGAATGTTTAAAGTATTTGAGTGTGCTATTGAGCAAACTCTGAAAAATAGGGCTCCACGCAAATTAATCAACAGACGGGGTCTTGGCTCATTGAGCAGGAGGGATGTGGGGAGGGAAGCCTTTCGGGAGATTGTTGCCATCACCCAGGTGAGACATGAGCAGGTACAAACCGGTGTGGTGGCCGAGGAAAAGAAAACATCAGCAGTGGCAGTATTGCCAGGATTTAGTGACTGGCTGAACTGCTGCTCCCGCTCTGGCCCTCAGCTCTGTGTCCAGGAACACCTGGGTCATGAGCCTGGGAAACTGGAGATGAAGCTCACTGTCGGCAAATCTGGGGAAAGATGGGTTAGGAGATAGCGGTAGAAGAGAGGCAGCATGTTGCATTTTGAATGACCTGAATTTCGAACCAGGTGAACATAATACAATGGCAGACACACATGCTTAATATTTAGCAAAGAGATCACTGTGGAAATCAAGTTTTTGCAATTCTCATATAAACTGATCATTTCAGCCATAGAAGAGGACAAGCTGTGTAAGAGAAGGGGTGTCAGGAGAGATAAGCCAAGGACCCAGGAGAGGTTCTGGCAGGCCCACAGTGAGGCGGTGCGAGGAGGAGGAAGACCCATAGAAGGAGGGAGAGAGCAGAAGGCAGAGTGGTGAGAAGGCCAGGAGAGGGAAGGAGCTGTGAGGGAAGAGGCGCTGAGGGGTGTCAGGAACCAACAGGAACCACAGAGGAGGAGGACCGGCTGGGTAGGAATGTCACAAGGCTTGCCTTTACAGAATCTTCGCACAATGAGGTGAGGACTAAAGCCAGACTGTCCAGATTTTGTCATCTAAGCACATCTTGGAATGGAGGACTTCTCAGGGTTCTGTCTTTTGGGGGGAAAATAACTCTTCTCAAAGTCTAGCAAAATCCCTAGAAATGAACATTTCAGAGAAGTGAAATCACTGGCCAAGGACAGCGGTGCCTGGTTGTGGGGGATGGAGGGGATGAGGACGGTGCAGGCAGGAGGCAGGGAGGCCAAGGTGGCCCTGCAGATGATTAAAATGTGAGTCACAGACCTCCGCACTATTCAGCAGTGAGGGCTCCCAGACCCCGGCTCCCGCAGTGATCCAAGATGCTCTGATTGGTCAGTCACCAATATTATTATTAAAATACTCCAGTATTATTTGAATCTTACCTACTAAAGAGAAGAACCATTAACAGAACTGTAAAGCCTGGACCTACACCCAAGCCCTCAGATGCTCTGCACAGTGCTGGGCCAACCACAGGGCTGCCCCCACCACCCATGGCAACTGGAATGCAGCCCTGGCATTGTTTTGCCAGGGTTTAGGGAAACCCCTCCACATGGTAAATGAAAGTAGCAAGATAGATGAGATAAGAGCAGGGTTAGGAACAATGTTTTCATAGAGATGACAATCTCTTGCTTAAAGGTTAAAATCCTCCAGTGATTTACAACAAGGAAAGAAGTATAAAAGGTTATCAACGCTGCACACATGTGCAGTGTGTTTTGGAAAACTTGACCCCATTGTGTACAAACAAATGCCCCTTTGTAATCTGATAGTATTGAGACACCCTGACACAATGCTGCTGCAGGACCTTATTTCAAGGCAAAGGAAAGTTAAATGGAAAATAAAATGTTCAAGGCAGTTCTTTAATTGGTATTGTGTTTGCGTTAAATAAATATTTAGCTTATAGGTCTGCATGTGTGAGGGATGAATCATCTCATTAAATAATGTGAGCAAAGATAAGTCTTATCACCTCTGCTGCTGGAAGCACACATCTATGAAGGCAGGCTCTTAAAGTGATGCTTGAAGATTTCTATCTGTACTTCTACAGTTTGGAGGGGGTGGTATTGATGGCATCCTATCTTATTGCAACCACGTGCCTGATGGAGATTAGCAGAGTCATAATCACAGCAAAATTTGCAGTGAAAAGTCCTTCTGAAATGTGGTATTTGGTATTACCACCCAGCATCTATGATCGAGAAGAACTCTGCTTTGAATCTATTTACAGTCTCTCACCTAGTCTCTATTTTGATCAGAGGGACGTGTTTAAAAACTAGCCACCTATAATCTGTACCCCAAAACAGAGAGAGCAGGGTATAGGGAGATTGTCTTGGCTTCATTCTTGTGACTTGTCTAGTTAGCCAGCTACAGGCCAAGAGTAAGAGACATAACTTCCCTTGATATTGTCCTAGCACATGCTGCAATTAGTTCCTATTTTAAAAAGAAAACCATGCATGTAACATCACCTACTGGGTGTGACTAAGCAGTTTAGATATGGGAAGGATCTCCACTCTCCCTCTTCCACTTTGCACCCACATTTCTTGAGTTTTGTATGCTTACCATCTCCAAGTCCTCCCCTCTTACACTCTACAACTCCTCCCAACGTCACTTCCTCCCCATCAGCTCAATGAGACATCCTTTGCCAAGAACACGTCATGTCTCTCATCAGACAGGCTATCTCAGGCCCCTCCTTAACATCGCTCTCAGCACCCATGGACATAGCTGACCACATTCTGCTCTTGAAACTTGACCCTTCCTGGTTTCAGACTCTCTTACTGCTTCGTTTCCTTTCTGCCTCTCGGGCCTCTCATTCCCAAACACGTTGGCTCAATATCTTCCTCAACAAGACTTTTGAATTGTTGGAATTCTGTAAGGGCTTTGTCCTAGGCCTTCTTTTCTACTCTATTTACTGTCTTCCAATTCAGTCTTACCCACCCGTGTGGTTGCAGTTATAAGGCCTGTCTGCCTGGCTCCTGCTTGCCTCACCAACCCCATCTCTTACCTGTCTACTGCTTCTTTTCAGTGTTCCAGCCACTCTGGCTTACTTGCAGCTCCTTGAATGTACCATACATTTTCCTTCCTCAGGGCCTTTGTACATGATCTTCTTTCTATCTGAAACCTTTCTTTTGCCTGGAACTTTCTTCCTTCCTTCCCTCTGGTCTCCCCATTTGATGTTAGCTAATTCCAACTCATGCTTCAGGTTTTAGCTCAATTAAATAGTTCCTCTAGGATACCTTCCACTAATTTTCAAGACTAAGTCATGTCCCTCTGTTTATAGGCCTTATTAGACAGTTCAGCACATTGATTAAAAGGATAGACTCTGGAGTTGGACTCTGTAGGTTCAAATTCTGGTCCTGCCACAAACCAGCTGTGTGCTTTGGGACAAGTTATTCAACTACTCTGTGCTCAGTTAATTTGATGTCATACTATGAATTAGATCTCATATGACACCCACTGCATTGTAATTGCTGTGAGGATTAAAGGATTTAAAACATTCAAAGCCCAGGTCAGTGCCTGACACACAGCAAGTGCTTGACAGCTGTTAGTATTATGATTTTGCTTCTTGGTAGCATGTTCACAGTCATAGCTAAACAATGATGTGAATAATGAATTCTTTAATGATGCTCATCTACTCCAAATACCCTAAGCTCCATGGAGACAGGGCCCACTCTCTTGTTTTCTGCTAACTTAACCTGCACCACAGAGGGCATCTGGCACTTAGCAGAACTTAATAAATGCTTGCCCCTTGGATAAATACACAAATGAATATGTGAGTGAGGGAATCAAGAGATTTACTTTATGTAATACTTACAACAATAAATATAATACAGAGAGGAAGCCTATGGGTCTAGATTAAGTATGGGTATTCAGCAGAATTAGGGACTACTTATAGCTAAACAGTTCAGAGAACCTCCAGCCAGGAGATAGCCATTGGCCTGGGCATTGAAGGATAGAATTTGAATATTCAGCAGTTATCCTGGGGTCAACAGGCAGGAAAAGATGGAGATTCACAAGCCATGTAAATTTATGGTTTTGTCAAACACTGAAAAATAATTTAACAATGATTACTCTTTGCCACCCCAGGATTAATTCTCAAAGATTTGTTTTTGTATATTTTTGCTTTTGCACAAACACTGGAAAATTTCTTGCACTATTTTAAATTATGAAAAACCAATCAGCTTCCATAGAGAAAGTATAATAGATGCTTATTAAATATTGCTTGTCCAAAAAGTAAAGTCCAGGTCATGGAAGGCCTTGGATCTTCCCTCCAATCTTCCATTTTCGTATCTGAAAAGTAGGGGTCATTTAGTGACACCATAGGATCACTGAGCTGGTTAAAGGATGTAATCCTTGGAGAGAGCTTACCCTCCATGCCTGGAACATAATAAGCATCCAATGATTGTCAGGAATCTATAACAGCATCATCATCATCATTGATGATTATTTCCCACAGTCCTATCATAAATGGATTTCCTGATTGTAATACAAAATTATTTTCCAGAATTTTAAGAATCCTTGGTTGATCTCTGGAGTCCTGACTGACTCCACTTTCACCTGCCTTTGAGACACACAGCGCTTGTTAGGCATTAGTTTTCTCATCTGAAAAACGAAGGGGTGTGTGCATGAGGCAGGGGCTGCTTGAACTAGAGATGAATTCTGACTCATCTCCCAATTCTGAATACATATGGTTTTACACTCTATTCAGACAAACCAGTAATCTATTTTTAAATTTTCATAAATGCATACCCAGAATAAACACTTAATAAATATTGAGCAGCAGACCAGAGGACCACCTTCTCCCTTGTTACATAATAGAAAAATAAAAAGAGGTATCGTTTTAATTGAATTCTCTATTAGTTTGCTAGGAGCGCCATAACGAAGGCTCACCGACTGGGAGGCTTAATGGATAGAAATTTATTTTCTTACAATTCTGGGGTTAGAAGTCCAAAACCAGTGTGGCAGGAGAGTTGGTTTCTTTGGAGGCCTCTCTCCTTGGCTTGAAGGTGGTCGTCTTCCTCTGGTGTCTTTACGTGGTCCTTCTTCTATGTGTGTCTGTGGCCTAATCCCCTCTTCTTGTAAGGTCACTGGTCATACTGGTTTAGGGCCCACACTAATGACCTCATTTTAACTTATTTCTTCTTTGAAGACCCTATCTCCAAATTAGGGTACATTCTGAGGTCTTGGAGGTTAGGGCTTTAACATCTTAGCTTTGGAGGGACAGAAGACAGCCCTAACAAACTCCAGCTAGGACCAGGCCCTTCTGTGCTTGGTAGGCATGATCTGCAGTCTTTACAACAAAGCTGCAAGGTGCATCCTGTGATCTTCATTATTCTCACCAGGAACTGAGGCTCAGTGGGGTTGGGGGTCTTGCCCCGTAGTTACTCAGTGGTGGAGCTGAAATCAGAACACAAGTCTGTTTTGCTTCAAACCCGGTGCTCTTCCCACTCTTGTCTACCACAGGAAGGTGGGAATTACCTGAGCCTGAAGGCCATCAAATTCATTCTCTTTCCAAGTCAGAGAAAAAATACCTCTGCTTTCTTTGGTGATGGTGAATGTGCAGATCAATACCCTCCCAAGGACCATGGGTAAGCCTATGCCCAGGCGGCAGGGCAAGCTGCTCAAGGGAGCCTCCAGAGGGCCTCCAGGGACTGCTGCACATCACCTTTTGGGTTGCCTCATTCTCTTTGGAACAGTGACAACGACCTTTGCTTACGCTCTTCTCCTTTGCTTCAAATTCTCTTTTCTTTCCATTGCATATGAAGGCATTGCCCATCCTTCAGGGTCTGGCCAATGACACTGGTCATGACAAAACCCACCCACTTCCTCTTGTCCTCAACTTCAGTCATGCTTATCACTTACACACTGCAGCTCGCTTTGGACATGGGCCAGCTTCGGGCTGGCTCTTGCTTTGGTACTTATGAGCTGGGTGGCCTGGGTAAGTCCTGTAACCTCTCTGGTCTTCCCTCATCTATGAATTAGGGTTTAAAAATCTGTCACTGTGAAAGGGGAATTAAGTGAATTAACACATTTATTGCATTTAACATTGTACCTGACATGCAATGGGAATTTAGTAAATCATGTCTTTCAAGCTTATGTTTTTCTTTCAGTCTGTTTCATGCCTTCTCAATGAGACTAAGAGGTTTTTGGGGACAAGAACCATGACTCATTTCAATGTGTGAATACATAGCACAGTTTTGGGCCTAGAGAAATCACTCTGTTCCATGCAACACATTTGATAGTATCTGAGGTATATAACACAATTGCAAATAACAGCCTTGGGTATTGACTTGTATCAAAAACTATTGGGTGGATCACCTCTGAACCCATACTCCCATTAATCCATTCATCTATCCACCATTGACTGATTGCCTCCTAAATGCATCTCTCTCAAGATTTGTTTCTACAGTTTCTTTAGTAGAGAGAGCTATAGGCTGGGGATGGAAAGTGCCAGGAATGCGTGAGGGAATGTGGAAAGAGCAATGGAATGCTGAAAAGATGGCTCTGCAGACCTCACCGTGTATAAGAAACAGCTGGATGGGTGGATTCAGACTCTCAGTTCCCACTACCTGAAAATTCTAATTTAGTGATCTGAGGTGATATTAACACAACAAACAAATGAAAAAAAGGAACTCCCCGGGTGATTGTTTTTATGTGCAGCCAGGGATAAGAACCACTGAAGCAGATGCACAAATACTCCAAGGAATAATCTTCCTGGGTACTCAGGAGATGCTAAGGGAAGGGCTGTGTGCTGGGCTGAAGCCAGGAGCCCTGGACTGGAGGAGGGAGGAGGGACTTGTGCAGAGGCTGATCAAAGGTGGGCTCATCTTCATCTCTTGCCCTCCTACTCCCCAAGGGGAACCAAGGGGAGTATCAAGTCTAGGATCCTCAAGGGAGAGGGGCGGAAGCTACAAGAAGCATGGGAAGGCAAAGTTGTGTGTAGTTTAGGAAATAAAACACTTCCAGGAAAAATCCCACTATTGCCCTATTTAGATGGAGCTTGGAGTCACAACTTGATGACACTGGGTCATTAGAACTCACAGATGGGACTAACTTGCAAAAGTAGATAAACCAATTCACTCTTCCTCCCACCTCCCCCATTCAAGCCTGGGCAGGTCAGGGCTGCTGAAAGGTTTCCAGGAGAGCAGTTATGTTAAACACCGGATGCTTCTAAGATTTGGAAGAATGGTTTCCTGATGTGTTTCAGGATAGTTTCACAATGACAGCTGCTGATCACGATCACTCCGCAAAACAATGTCATTTTAGGCTGCTTCGAGGAACCAGATGCGGGGCTGCTGAGAATCCAGATGACTTATTCCGGGCATATGACATCAGAGTGCTTGATTTCCTTCTCTCTCTCTGCTACCTTGACAGATAGGAGAATAGAATTGGAGGAGACCAGGAAGTTGCTCATCACCACAGGGTTCGTGCTGAGCATGAAACATGAGATCATATTTCTCAGCTTTTGCTAAGAGAGCCGGCTGGGTCAGGTTGGTGAGTTCTAGTAGAGATTAGCCAGGATTGACCATTTAAAAAGAGAAAGAAATCGGGAAGCACATCAGGTAAATTTTCTTTGTCTCTCTGCCCTTTGTGTCTCTTAGTTGTCTACCATTTACTCCATGAATTTAGAATAAATAGCAACTTCTAAGGGCTTTACAATTGAAGGGGCCCTACTGTGAAGGTACATGGCCTTTGACCTGGAATGCTGCTCGGTGTTTTTAATGGGATGGAATTGGATTATTTTTCCCCCATTTGCCAAGTTAAACAGCCTCTACTGGCTTCCTCACAGATGAGAACAGCTGTGAGCAGGAGGGGTAATGAAAGGCTAATTGATTTAGGTAAGAAAGTTTGACTTCAGGTCTCTCCCAAAATGGAGCAGTAACCCCAAAAGCTGAACTGATCTTCAGCTGCTATCACTGTTCTGATTGGTCAGACCCATGCCAAACTGGTTGCTAAATATTGCCACTATCTCTCCTGTCACATGGAGAAGCCACCCCTCACCCTTGCCCGCCATCGGATCACTGTGTGTAGCTGCTGGTATTCCTCTGCATTCAGAGAACACATCGTTCCCCACAGTGGGGTCCTTCCTACATCTCTAATGACCTGTGATTTTGCTGTCACCAAATAGGTCAAATAAGAATGCCTATTTAATCAAGGACTGTCTCCAGAAGACCAGGGAAAGATGGAGGCAGTATTGGCCAGTGGGCTGTACAATAGGATCAGACAGACATGACCATTTTAGGACATTAGGATTCTTGCTAACTCCAAGAGGCCAACACTGGGAAATAGTGGAAAGATACTGAGTCAGCTCCAGTTCATTGAATGCCTGAGTCCCTCCCTGGCTGTCACATACTAAAGGAGGCTTATTAATCATTCAGTTACTAATTTTCATCCCCTTGATTAACTGCTTCAGTGTGGAACCAGCTAGAACAGTGCACTAAGTGGGGGCCCAAAAATATTAAGCAGCCTTTGAAATACCCAATTTATTCCAGAAACAGTTGCTATCACCAGGCCAGATCAGCCTGCTCAGTACCCAGAAAAGCCTACACCCTTTCAATAACGACAGAGTTGCTATGATTTCTGTACAGCAGACACATCTGGTCTTAAATCTGGTCTATTCCCGTAACCTAAATTGCAAAGAATTTCCAAAATCCATGAAGTTGCAGAATTTTAAAAATGTATTTGATTGCCAGAACTGCAAATTGGGTCAGTTTTCCAGGGCCTCGGCTGCCCTCTTTTCCACTGGGAAAAGGAAAAGGAGGCAGCCAGCAGCTGCTGATTGAAATACAGTTCTCCCTGGCATGGAAGTCTTGGCTCTCTGTGTGTTATCCTGGTCACAGTCCCCTGGTACCCCCTGCCCGGCCTGGGCCATGGCCTGCCCTTCCTGATGGTTGCCCTCTGGATTCCACTAGTAATTGGAGTGAAGCCATTGCAGCCTGCATCCAAGCAGGTCTTCAGGACTTTTAATCACATTTGAGCCTCAGAAAAGCCTGTGAGTGGAGCAGAGCTGCAGGTATAAAGATCCTCATATCACAGAAGGGGTGACTTACTGCATATTTGACTCTGATACGTGACTTACTCAAGGATGCAGTTTACAGTAATTCTGGATCCTAACCCATATCTTCTGTCTCTTAGTCTTTTGGTCTTTTTACAACAATACGTAAAGAAGTCAGTAAGGAAAGAAATCTATAAAAAGTAGTTTGTGCTGGTCCCCAGACTCACAAGGGTTGGAAGTATTCCATCTGGTGCTCTACTTTTTAAATGCAACAGTGGTTTATCTGATCACCAAAAAACTTCATTTTCATCACCAACATGATGAAGAGATAACTATCAAAAATCCATATATAAGATGGGATATATAATGATACTAATCTTCTACATTACATATACTATAATACTATAAAAATCTATAAATACAATATAGTTTTATAACTGAATCCAGGATTATTCATACTCATGGGTGGTAGCCCACTTATGTGGGCCATGAAATCAATTTAATGGGTTGCTACCAGAATTAAAAGAAAAAAAAAGGAAACACGTAAAGGGAGAAAAAATAATTAGAATGGTCGATCTCTTGATCAGAGCAATGGTTACATGAATATGTACACATGTCAAAATTCATCACGCTGTATGCTAAGATGTGTGCATTTGATTGTACATACCTCAATATAAAAATATTTTAAAGTAAAAATAAATAAATAATAATTTAAAAAGTAAAGAAAAGAAAAGGATCAGATAGGATAGAATAGAATTGAAAATAGCAGAGTGTTGCACATAGCAAAGGTAAGGATGGATCCCTAAATTCTTTTGTCCATGTATCATACGTACTGGACACAATGTTAAAAGCATTTCTTACTGAGCAGTCCTTCCTTTTCTCTTGCTCTCCGTCTCTCTCCTCACTCTCCTTTCTTTCCTTCTCTCTTTCCCCCTCCATGTATATAAGAAAAGTACCCAAACATCTGCTACCCTTGCCCCGTTTACAGGTACCCTCCCCAGCCCTCCCCAACCCCATCCTTCCTGGCACTGGCACTTCCCGCAGGACCTGTAGCAGAGGCTGTTCTCCTGGTTGATACCTTTATGCTCCCCTCCTTTCTCCGCTCTTGGAAAGGTCCATTTGTAGTGTGACCTTGGACACAGGGTTTGCTCGCTCTTTCTATGTTTGATAAAGAAATTGCTCTTCCTCTAACCCATCCCATTTCCATTTCAGGCAAAGCCACTCAAACTTGAAGAAATGAGATTCCCAAGGAGAACCGCTTTGTGCTTCATGATTATGGTGGTTCATTCTTCCCAGGCTACACTGAACTTGAATTTAGAGTCTGTTGTTCATCCTTTGGTGAGTGAATCCATGTCTGCTCTATTTTTCCCTGTCACATTTTTCTCATTTCCTGGGTGTGTCACAGATGGAAATTGCTTTAAATGTTTTTTTTTCCTAGGGCCTTAAGAAAATATTGCAAGTTGAGGGAGGGGGTAGTGAATATAAATAGGTGTTAGTGTATCTCCTGGGCTACAACTTGCCATATTCTGAAATCAGGGGTTGGTATCAAGGGATCATCCCAGGCTTCCCTCCTGAATAGAATGGCCTTCATCTCTAGGTAATGCTCCACCTACACTGACATTAGTGACTGTAAAACAGATTTTAAGGATTAAGCAGGACAGGTCAATCACAGACTGACACAGCGGAAGGGGTGACAGATATCGTCTAAGGTTTTTGCTGACAAATTATCCAGATTGCTTTTGTCTTTGGAAAATTAATGGGAATTTAGCTTAACTAAAGAGAGTGGTAAATACTCCCTTATTCCTTACAGGGATTACTGGGTTTAATCCTTCCTCAGGCTACTGAGTGCACCAGAGACAGAGTATGTTACTGGGAGACTGATGTTAATTCTCTGTTGTCTGTAAAGTGATGATAAAAATGCTATTGACTTCCTGATTGCTATGAAAACTTAATTAGTTAATATTTATAGTACCTTAGAACAGTGCCAGGCACATAATAAATGCTTTACCAGTGTTTGCTATTATTATTTCCCCCTCTGTAATTATATCTTTTTCTACTGATTTTTAAACAAGATATTTTAGTGCTATTTTATGCATTCTGTCACTGTTGTTAGAGCTTCATTGGTACATTTTGGTATTAAAAAACATTTCTTCCCTGCTTTTCAATTTCAGTTTCAACTTTTCTATTTTTGTTTTTGTATTTTCCAATTATCAATCCAGTTTTTGTATTTGTACCTATATGATCTTTGTCCTTTATTTTTTGGTTAGCCTGAAATATATCACTTTGTGTTAACCGTCCTCTTATAAACAACATGAGTTCAAGGGTTTTTTGTCTTCTTAAATGAAATCTGGGTAAATCTGACTTTCATAAGGGGGGTATAATTTATCACATTAATTTCATCTTTAAAATACTCGATCTTACTTCCAGGGTTTTGTTTTATGATTTCATGCACTTCCTTTCTCTTTCCTGTTTTGTATCTTTCGTTGTTTGACTTAGGTTTTCTTTATTTCTCTTATGACTCGGGAGATATACACTGTGTATCTCTTCTTCTAGGCTCCAGTGTGGAGTACAACCTGCACAATCATATGTAGCCACTTGCTCATATACATAGAGGAGGGAAACGTCTACACTTCCCATGAATTCACGTGGTCAGTGTAGACCAGGCATGTGGGGAGAAAGCCGGAGCATGAGGTGATCTCAGCAGTGGAATCAGCTTTGCCTCTGTTCCGGAGTTTCCAGTGTTCATGGCTGCAGCATGACAGCCACCTCCTTCACTGTGCCAGTTGGGCCCTCACTGAGGGGCACAGGCTGGTCAGGGGATAAGCTGGTGACCTCCCAGGGCTGCTGGTGGATTTTAAACTCCATCTTCCTTGAATCTCCCACCACCATCTCACTTTTCTTCCCTAGATCTGCCTTCAAAATAGAATATCTTCATACGGGTCAAAGGCCAAAGACCCCCATTGGAAGGATGCACCTGTGCCTGCCTTACCAGTTTACACTACCCTAAGCTGCCCTTGGCTCTTATCTTCTACCATTTTAAACACAAGGCGTGGTGATGAGTTGTTTTTTTTTAAACTGTGCTAAATATGCATAAATTTACTATCTTAACCATTTCTAAGTATATAGTTCAATAGTGTCAAATATATTCACATTATCATGTAACCAACCTACAGAACTTTTTCATCATGCAAAACTGAAAATCTGTATCCATTACACAAGAACTCCCCATCAGCCTCCCCTTATCCCCTGGTAACTACCATTTCATTTTCTGTCTCTCTGATTTTAACTATTCTAAGTACCTCATATAAGTAGACTCATACAGTGTTTATCTTTTTTTGTGACTGGCTTATTTCATTTGCATAATGTCCTAAAAATTTGTCTATGGTACAGTATGCATCAGAATTTCCTTCCTTTCTTAGGTCTGAATAATGACGCATTGTATGTATATCCCACATTTTGTTCATCCATTTATCCATTCATGGATGCTTGGGTCTCTTTCACCTCTTGGTTGTTGTGAATAATGCCGCTATGAACATGAGTGTGCGTGCAGATATGGGCAGATGGACTTTGATGTGTGATGACGTAGCTTCAGCATGCACATGAATCCACACGGGGACCCTCTTAAAATGCAGATTTCAACTCAGGAAGTCTGGGGTGGGGCCCGGATGTTGCACTTCTGACAAGTTGTCCTTGTTCCTGCTCTATCGGCCACACTTTGAGCACCAAGACTGTGGACTCTCAACTTTGGCATCAGCTCTGAGTCTGAAACCTGGCTGTAACCCCAACAAGCTGTGGAAATGTAATCAACTTTCTTCATCTCCCTGAACCTGTTTTCTCTACATAATAGGAGAATAAATGCATCTCCTTCATTGGTCTGTTGTGAGGATTAAATGTCCTTACACGTGTTTGCCTTAGCACCGTGACAAGCACAGAGCAAGTGTGTGAGATTTGGTGGCTGTTTTCACTATTCTAGTACAAGTAAACCTGAGTTAGTACGCCTATGGGAGGAGATACTCCACCAGCACCCTTGCCGAGGCAATTATCTGGAGTGAAGATATTAAATCAGGGATTCCAGGTCAAGAAAAATAGCAGTGAGTGGCAGGAACTTGGTGAGGAGGGGTGAGGTCTTTGGAGACCACCTTGCTTGTCATCTGGCTCTCTGGGGATTCTCTTTTCCACACATAAAATGCCACCTCTCATTCCTGACCAATTGCCCACGTCCTCTTCAGGCCACCCCCTTCCCCCATTTATTTGTAAAGTCATCATGTCCAACAGGTGGGGCATTTCCTGGAATTGGTGACCTTGTGTCTTCTGGCTGAAACTTGGCCATCAGGAAATCCCCTCTGGACAGAGCTAGCTGCTGTCCTCAGACACTCAAATGGGTACCTGTGCTTGGGCGAGCAGAGGGAGGCCCAGCTGGAGGATGTTGTCTGAAGTAAATACCCCACTGGGCATGCGGAGTCCCTGGCAGGATCTATGCTCCCTCATGAGTTTTCATCAGTGCCCAAAGTTTAAGAGAAAAGGCAAGTGCCAGAGTCTCACAGGTCCCAGAACAGGGGTGACATGAGGGCTCAGGAGGGCCAGGATGGACCCCAGTGAGCCCCAGGCCAGCTGGACACAGGGACACACCCCACTGCTAGAGGCTGCATAAGCATTTCAGGTGTCCCTGCATGCTATTTGTCATAATATAAGACACTGAGGCTTAAAATGAGTAAATTTTTCAACTAGGAAGAAGAGGCGGCAGTGGGATTCCGTTCTTGGTGTGACTCAGCATTCGCCTTATAGAAATCCAAGTTGCATCACATAACAGCCCAGCCCTTCTCACCTTTGCCAATTTGGGAGGTCAAGGGTATTCACCATCACCACCACCACCGGAGAAATCAGAGGCTTTATTGCTTTCAGCATGTTTTCCCTCCATTTTCCTCAATGATCGCAGGGCTTAAAATAAAAAGCAAGTTATTCTCACAAAAAAATGTGGATCTTCAATGGACAACAGAGGCAATAGGTGACAGAGTTGCAAACACAGCAAAGATGTCCCCTGAATTTTCCAGATAATCACCATTAAAGATTCAGAAAATAGTTAAATAGATGGCCTCTTGTCCATGGATGTGCTGGTTTAAATGGCAGTTCTCTTCACCATACCAGACCCAATAAATTGGACTGGGGGGAGGGGGAAGTGATCCAGTGGTCACAAAGATTGAAATACTCTGCCCAAGAGAATTGATACGGACCTTGATTTAACCTACAAGTGCTAGGAGCATGTCCTCAGGTCTTTAGCCCCACTGAAAAACAGAGAAAACGACATTTAGACCTGGGAGAGCTTCCCAAAGGTGACTACTGGTGGTCACCTTCTTCTTGGTGGGGTCCCCCAACTGCAGCCCATGAAGAGTGGACAGAGAAAGCTTCCCAGTGGCTCCCCACTCCCTGGCCCCTGCCTTCAGGGAGGATGGAGGCAGGAATATGTCGGAAGAACCTTTCCTTCTCCCTGGGCACAGAGCCACAGCAGGCTCCGGAAAGCTGGGCAGGAACCAGCCCTTTGCACTGACTACTCCTTCTGGGTTCCTGAACATTTCATTACAGTGAAAATAACCTCACGACAAACGAAGCAGCAGCTGGTTTTGAGATTCCAATCATCATCCGTCATTCCTCTATTCATTTCTTCAAGAATGTTTATGAATTATTAGGTTCACAGTCCCTCCACTGTACCCATGGGCATTACCACTAGTCATGGAAAGGAAGACAGGGAGAGGAGGAGGCTGTTGAGAAAGAAAGAGAAAAGGTTCTAGGTGCACGATTCTGGGTCCCTGAGTCAAACCCACAGTTTCTGGGACTATCTCCTGATGAGATGACGCAATGCCTGTGTGAACTAGTGCAGACTTTGGAGCCAGACTAGCTGAGTTTGAGTCTTGGCTCTGCCTTTTAAAGGCTCTGTGACCTTAGGCTAGGTATTTGACCTCTCTGTGTCTGTGTTTTCTGATCAAAGAAATGTGGATAATAACGGCGTCTACATCTCAGATCGTCATGATGATTAAATAAGTAAGCACACACCAAGTGCTCAACAGTTCCTGGCACAGGCTGTTGGACACATCTTAGGAATTATTATTTTTGTTATTGTTATGATGTGAGATCACTAGAAAAAAATGGTAGACACCACAGATGACAGAATGAGCTCTGCCTGGGGTGGTGTTCCTGGTGTGTGAAGTTCATGGTACAAGACACACCTTGAAAGGCAGGAGCGATCTGGCTGTTCCATAGAGCCTTGAAGGGAGTTTGGACGGGGAAGAACATGATAAGAAAATCCACCTAGAGGTGGAGATGAGCTAGGAACCCCCTGTCGGGTCAAGGTGGTGTTATGTTACCAGCTGCAGGACTGCCAGTGATCCCATCAGCAAAGCCAGTCAAAATCAGTCCTTAATCAAAGAAGGTACATGACGAAAGAACTTCATAGAGATGAAGCAAGTGGCAGTGTGCAGATGGAGGGGTCCATGTGAATGGGCCCCTGGAACAACATGATGTCGCATCCCAGAATAGCACTTACAACGTCATCAAAACTATTCTCAATTCTTTACGTTTATTAATCATTTGATCTTCACACCAACTTCATGAGAGAGGCTACGTTTATTCCCATGCTTAAAAGGTGGGTGCTGAGGCATAGAGAAGTTATATAACCTGTCCAAGGTCATACAGCCATTTTGTAACAGAGCTAGGATTTGAACTTGAGTCCTTGCTCTTAAACATTGTACCATACAACTAAGCTTTATTAAGGGTTACTGTGTGTCACATTGCAAGCCAGTTAATTCTCATAACAATCCTATGAGGTCAGTACTATTTTATTATTCCATTTTACAGAAAAGAAAACTAAGGCTCAGAGAGATTAAGTCACTTCTTCAAGGTCACATAGCTAGTAAGTGGCATAGCCTTGCACCCAGGCAGTCTGGCCCATGAGCTGGCTCTCATAGCGTCTGCCACAGAAAGCAATAGAATCAGCCAGGAGAAAAAGGACCAGAGGAGGAGAAAATACTCTCTAAGCATGCACAATCGAAAGAGCCCTAATCCAACAGAAATACTGGGGTGGGGCCAGGCTGAATGCTGAGGAGAGGTCGTGAGACTGGACTAAAAGGTCCTTGGTTTTATGACTCAGGGTTCAAGTTTTAGGCAGAAAACACAATTTGAGAACACCATAATTTATATTTCTTGGCAAGATTCAAACTACAGGAACTCTGAGAAACTCAGATATAGTGATTTCTTCCACTTCTGGGTCCAGAGACTGGTCACACTCAAGAGTGTATGAATGCCAGGTCACACTCCTGAGGTGCCTCCATTTCATTTTCCTGACCCTTCAGTGGCTGTTTGCCCACCATCCCACAGGGCACAAGGCACTGATCCAGAATCTGCAGCCCTCAGTCCGACTCTAACATTTCAGGGCATGTAAGCAGAAAGTCGGAATGAAAAGAAGCCACTAACACTAACTGACAGTTTTCTGAAATGCTCTTTCAGATTCTTCGTGAGCACGGACTAGCAGAGGAGGACCCACTGAGGCAAAAACGAGCAGGTACGTAAACTCTATGCTTGGCAATGTCTTCCAGTGAGTCTGATCAAATGGCATTTGTTCTGGCCTTCCAGAACACTGTGATCCACATCATTCAGTCTCCAAGCATACCAGGGGTCCATTCTAGACATAATTACAAAGGCACTCCATTCTCTCCTCTGTCAAATGACGTTAAATGGATCTTAGCCACATTTTACAACCTTACCTTCCTCCCCCATCACCATTTCTCGGGTTCTAATGATTTCTCTCCTCAGCCACCCTCTGCCAGCATCAAAAAGTCTACTTCTGTTCTCTCAGCCCAGCAACCTTTCTTCCTGCCTTTTTTCCCCTAATATGTTCTCTCTCAGCACTTCATTTTGTGAATCAATTTAACCACTAGACTCAAGTCCTCTCCTCTATCTCCCACTCCAATTTTCCCACTAAACTAAAATAAAGTGGTCTGAAAAATACAGGGCTCTGCCTTTTGGAGAGGTGAAAGTGGGTAAGAGCTGTGAACACGCATCCCCTCATCCTTGGTGTCCCGCCCGCGTGTGAGAGCCTGGCGAGGTGTCATTGTGCATCTGCAGGTGAGACCTTCCCAGGACCAGATCATCCTGCTTCCCTCCCAGTACCCTTACAAATACACCAATTGGATTTCATTATTTCCCATCACAGAGTCCTTCATGGGCTCCCAGTTGCCTTGGTGATAAAATCCCACCACCTGCTGGAGCTTTATCAGGCCCTGCATGCTTTTCCCACTTGTTCTCTGGTCCTTTTCACATCGTGGGTGCCCCACCCATCATCCCCCTTTGCTTGTCTGGGGACTCTGACTTAAGTCTCAGTTCACATGGGCTCCCCCCATGTAAGGCTTCCCTTTGATGGATTCTCCAGACAGGGAGGGGCTGCTTTTCTCGGTTCCCATTGCCCTGGAGACATTCCCGTAGCAGTTCTTGTCCCTGCACATTGCAATTATATTGCTTCCTGTTTGTCATCCCCTCGACTTGAGTTCCCTTGAACCCTTCATCTGTGTAGCCTGGCATCTAGCCCAGTTTTTCAACAGATGAGTGAACAACTGAAGAGAGGACTTGCCTCTGTCATAGCTACAGCTCAGAGGATATGTTCCTATCGCTAAAAGTCAGCTGGCCTAGGGGCTGTACCAACTGCATAGAAGGTAAAACTTCTCAACCTGCAGCATTATGATTGAATCATTTTCCAGGCATGCTGAGACTTGGTCTATGCCGTCTTGTGGTCTAACAGAGACACTAGGCTGCCAGAGGGCAGGCTTGCCCTGAGGTCAGGACAGAGGTATCTGTTAGAGCCCCTCTCAGTGTAGCAATCAGACCCAGCTGTCACCCAGTGCTTGCAACGACCAGTTTATCAAGCTCAAAATATTCACTGGAAAGTCATCCACTGCTCATTTTTCCTTCCCTTCCCTCCCTTTCTGTTCCAGCCTGGTCTGATATCCCCTGGGCCCCTCACTCCCCCACTCTTCCCCTTTCCCTGAGGTAGTCTGAAGCACACATAGTACCTTCGGTGCTTTAAAATGAGCATCGTTACATCTACCCCATCCCTAGAGCCCTCCTGCACTCCATGACAGACACCAGGCCTGAGACGTCCCCATGAGGTATTTTGAACATCAAACCATTTTTGGCCGAGTTCTAGCTCCAGGTTTCTGCCCTGTTCTTCTAGGGCTCAGTCTGCCAGCTCTCTGGGGGCAGTTAGGGGCCGTGCAGTTGTGAGAGCAACGTCTTCCTGCACTTCTGAGCCTGGCTCTCTGTGATCTATGAGTTGGTCCTTGGGGAGGAAACCATTTCTGCATCTAAGGATTTGACATTCCAAGATTTTCCAGATGTACTTTCATTAAAAACAATCACGAGGCTGAAAAATCACCATGAAAACATGTCTTCCATTTATTATGCTTGGTTCTCTGTGCTCTTGGTCCTCTGCAGTCATTTTGGAAGTGTTAATGACTCAACTGCTCATCTGCAGAAGATAAATTGTCCTTTGGTAGTGTTACAAAACTACTGAAGAAAGACATAGCCATGGAAAGGCCTGGGCTCTGGGCTACAGATACCAGAATATAAGTTGCAATTAAAAGCTTTACTGTCCAGAAAAGCTATGAAAGAAAGCAATAGCAGGGGGACCTTCAGCAGTTACCAGTGGAGGTGTCTGTGTTCTGCTTGGTATATTAATTAAACGAGGTGATAGGATCAGGTTCTGATTTTCAAAAATATATTTCCTTTCACATACACATACATCTCCCTTTCTGGAGCCTTAATGTCAGAAAAGGATGAACAAAGCTTCCAAGAAAAAGAGAATTCTCAAAAGGAATTTCCTTTTGAGGCATTGGACCAAACTTTAAGGTTTGGGACAGAATCATCTTTAAAGGTAGGATGAATACTCATATTTATTCTCAGAGTACTCTGGACTTCTTCCTAAGTCACTTTGTGGTGTACAGCTTCACTGGGCCCAGGAGATATATGTGTAAATCACATGTATCTGCATCTCACATACATATCACACATAAGCACATATATATGCATATGCAAATATATATAATTTATATGCATATATATTATGTATGTGAGTTACTGGCTTATAGGGATGTTGAAAGGATTAAATAATATGTACATATTACTTTAAAAAATATTTTTAATAAAGTCTTCTCAGGGGTCAGTTGTTTTTGTTAAAAATTTTTTTTATTAAAAACAAAGACAATTGGTTTATTTATAAAAACAGTATTGCATTTCAAAGAGCCTAAAATACCCCTGGTACAGAGAAAGTCCCATGTAACTACTAAAGGCAGGAGGATGGATGCCATGATATAAGAGTTAGCATTTTAAGAAAATTATTTAAGAATGTTACTGGGGAAGAGAAGTCTGCACAAAAATGCAGAAGCCCAAGGCCAGTATGAGTGTGTTTCTGTCTGTTAGAGCAGAGCGGCTGCCAGGGAATAGAGAGAAATAAAAATGGGCTGAAGCATTCAGAATTATGTCCCACTTTGACCAGGAAATGGATTCTAGACCAGCTGAGAGCCTGGCATTGAGAAAGGACTGATGGAAGGGGCATCTGAAATGAAGATTAGTCTGATGGGTATGGCTGAATGACTTAGATGAAGAAGTCAGTGCTGGGCAACCAGCAATGAGGCCCAGCAGTGTGGACCATCATCACCTGGGCCTTGGAAAAAAAAAGGGCAGGAGTAATGGTATGTTTGGAAAAGGTATTTTGAGAGGATCGGAGGACTTGGAGACAGACTTGGCATGGAAGTGAAGGGCAGTAATGACCCATATGATACCCCCACAGAGCACAGACCTGGGTGATTTGGAGATGTGGAGGCCACAGGTAGAAACCAGGATGTATTTGGGAGTTCTGCCAAGATAGATAAGCTCAGAATTTAGTCTTAAGGGTATCTTCACAGGGGACTGAAAACAGACAGAACACTAGAAGTAACACAAATGTGTCTGCTCTGTTGATTTGTGAAATTCTCCCTGCCAGGTTTCTGAGCTTCATTGGAAATGTGTCTTGGGCTCTG
The DNA here is from genome assembly GCF_040802235.1 of Manis javanica. NCBI lineage: Eukaryota > Metazoa > Chordata > Mammalia > Pholidota > Manidae > Manis > Manis javanica. The sequence continues at coordinate 42,363,767 of NC_133171.1, forward strand.
AAAGTCCCTGCTGGTTTTTCTTTGGCTTCAAAAGGAATAGCTAGTAGGAGACAAATTTTTGAGAAAAGGAGGTCCCGGATGCCCTAACCCTGTGATGGAGGTGCTGACGTTGTCACATCCACGTAATGAGAGCAAGGTCCTGCCACGTTGGGTTGCTGGCTGCAGTGTGCAAATCCTGGCCTTTCTCCAGACCTGGCAGCTGGGATGAGCTGCCCCTTTTTGATCTGGACCCAGGAAATGTGCATTTTCCAGGTTGAGGAATAGATTTTGGGGGTTTTGTGGCTTTAATGTTTCTTGTGGTTTCATGGCATTTAGTGCTCGGAGCAGGCAGTGGAGGTAGTAGAGTAAGACGAGAAGGCTGGGGATGTTCTTAGCCTAGTGTTTGGGTTCATTTTTAGGGTTGACCTTTAACATCAAGGCGCTTTTTTCTTTTAGTTTCTGATTAGTGTTGTTTGTTCATTGCTTCGTGATCTCAAAGGTGAGACCAGATTGGAACGCCATTTGTTTATCTTGACCTACCAGCAGACATCTGCCTAGAATATTATCATTTATTATAGTCAGTGTTATTATTTCTACCTGCTCTTTCAGAATGGCTACTATATGCCAGATAATTTGCTGGGCATCTTCATTTATTATCCAAACTCTTTAACAACAATTCTGCAGAGAGAATATTACCCTCAGTTTACAGATGAGCAAAGTGTGGCTCACTGAGGTTGCATAGCCTGCCCAGGGAAGAAGACATTCCACCCCAACTCTCTCTGGCTCCAGAGGCCAGGCTCCCAGTTAAAAGTCACGATTTTCAATATGTGTTTCTGGCTCTTGCATGTGAGGGCCCATTCCATGATTCCTGAGGCAGTCTTGTCAAGTAAGGGACACTGGCACCAGTGTCTCCATCTTACTAGGAAAACAACTTTATGTGGGGCTGACTTTGATGGTTTGGGTATGTGATGAGTTAGTAGAATTGATTCTTTTCTCCAGGCTTCACAGCCCATTATTTTATGATACAATGCTTCCTGCCCTCTCCTCCATTCACACCTACCAGGTAAGCCATAGCCTGGGATTCTGGCAGTTTTCTCCTGTGTGGACAAATGTTTCTAAAACCTAAAGGGAGAACAGGATCCTGTGACCGTGTGCTGACACTGGTACAATAGGATACGGATGATGTAGCCAAATGGCTACCTACCAGAACATGTCCAGATACAGGCAGAAGAGCAGGTATTTTTCAATTTTTACTTGCTGTAGGTCTAAGGGGAGAAGCAAGGGAGAAATCTTCAGTGATAAAGAAGCATTGTCCCCTTTGGCCAAGGGAAAACTGCACCAACTTATTTTTCCCGGATGAAGTCAGCAGGCTTCACTCTCTTGCAGGCGGGGATTGATTTTTGCATCTACTTAGGCTCTGACTTCTGAGAAGCCATAATTCCCATTAGGGTTTCCAGGCAAAAATAGTAGTGTTTGCTTAAACAGCTGTGATTAATACCCAGAACTACTTGTCGAAGTCTGTGGCCAACTTTCCAGAAATGTCTCTTAAGATAAGTGCTGTGTGGTGGCAGGCAGTGATCTATGGGAAAGGAGAGGGGAAATCCTTGTTGGTTCGTGCCTCCAGGGCCTGTGGATGGGCCTCCCTCTGTCTGTGACACTGGTGACACCTGGGATGTGCGACCTTCCACTCGGGGCATTGGTGAGTAAGAAAAATTCAAACAAACATGAAGGCAAAGGACCCTGAGAGAAAGAAAACATATTAAACCATCTAGAATGAGATGGTCCCAGGCAGCAGAGGAGCATGGGAGAGTCTCTAAAATACACACTCACTCAGAGTTGGGGAAATGTCCTCTGTTCCTCCTGGGTCCCATATAGCCCTGGGCCTTACTTTCCCAAGTGCTCAAGTCCTCGGGTTTTGGGAGAGGTAAAGTCGAAAGGATTCAGCATTTCTACTGCAAACCGTGGGCCTGTCTGAGGATTGTGAGCAGAGGGTGCCTCTGATCCCACCTATGTGCAGATCATGCTGACACCTGAGCATCTGAGCTACTTCCCGAAAACTCTGACCCTTGCCCAAGGGCACCTCAAGGACAGAAGGTTCAGAGGCAGTACATGTTCTGCTTGCCATAAAACCATGACATTCCTGCTAGGAAGGAATGATCCAGATCAGGAGGGGCTTCTTTTTGGTATTCCTCAAACAAGCCAAGGAAGTTGCTCTCTTAGGGCCTTCATGGTCGTTTCTCTCCTTAGAGAGATATTCCCTGACTATCTGCATGGCTGTTCCCTCACTTCATTCGTGCCTTTGCTCAAAACTTACCGCTTTAGGAAGGTCTTTTCTACAGTCAAAACAAACCAGACTGAAATACTCCACCCCATTCTGCCTGCCACTCTGCTTCCTTGCCCCGCTTTAGTTTTCTCCATGGACTTCGGAACTGCCTGACCTCGAAGTCTGACCTTACTGGTCGCCTCCCACATGAGGTTGGAGACCCGTGGAGTAGAGCTTGCTTCTGATTTACCCTGTGTGCCCAGCACCTCACGCAGTGCTTGGAAAGTAGTACAGGTCTTTTGAAATAGTAAATTAGCTTATAAATCAATAAATCAAGGAACAAACAAATAAACCTAGCAAGGCTTACCGTCTAAATGGATCAGTGTCTATGGCAATGGGTCACAACGTATTTTTTTCTCAATGTGAATTTCTAAGACATTTATTATGCTGAATCAAATTGAACAAAGTATTAGATAATTCTTCCATTTATTATTAATAATTTTGCCTTTGAATTTGATTTTATTTTAAAATTAACTTTGGGAATTGCCATACCAAGTTCTAAAGACATACTTAGTTATAATGCCTTTTATTTCTTATAGTACCTTAAGGTTTACAAATGGTCACTTTCATTATCTTCTTCCATTTGAGTGGTGGAAGGGTATGCTTAAAAGAAACTGCAGTCAGGAAAACATGCTATCAAATCCCATTTCTAACATTTGCTATTTGTGTGGCTTCAGCCTTTTGAACCTCGGCTTTGTCATCTGCAAAATGGGGGTATGTGTACTGTCCTCATGGCCCAGAACTGGCCAGACAGTGAATAAATGGTATCTGCAATTAATACTGTTATTTTTATAATCACCTTTGATCCATCTAATATCCCTGAAGAAAGAGGTGAGCACACTGCTTGGAGCCTGCCTGGTTGTTTGTTTCCATAGGAACAGCCCTGGGAGGTATGTGAAAACAAAAAGCAAAGCAAAAGCAGAAAAAAAACCAAAAAACAAAACAAAGTTAGGTGCTAATATTGGCTTTTCAGGGTAACCATCTTGGTGTCTTCACTTGGATTAGAACATTGGACCTCAAACCTGCTTGATCACCAGAATCACCAGTGGGAACTGAAAAAAATACAGATTTCTGGGCCTAATCCATAAAGATTTTACTTTGGCACTCCTGGGTTGAGTTTGCAAAATCTCTCTGTGTGTGTAGAATTACCTAGATGTGTCTAATCATCAGTTAAGGGCAGGGGCCCCTGGAAAGGATGATTTCTAAGGGCAAGCCCATAGCTTTCAGAAGTGCTATGATATTTTTGAGCCTGCTTTGAAGAATTGACTATTTTCATGGAGAAGACATTTCCTTCTCTATTAAAGGTTCCCATCCTTACCAGTCCCCAGGGATAAATGACACTCAGGCAGAGGGTTATTCTGAAACTCCCTTAGAAGCTGTTGAAAAACGTAAAAGGTGGATGAAGGAAAGAGGACCTTCAAGGCTGACACTTTAACGAATAGCTGCATAAATCCCATAGACTAGAACTCAGTCAAGTCATAGGAACTCTCGTCTTAGTGTCTTGAGCTTTTGGCTTGGCTCCTTGTGAGATTTCACTGGAAGGACTGGCTTGGTTTCAGTGGGGAATGATGACACTGATGAATCATCCTTTGCTTTCCAGGCATATACACTTGCTCTACAATTATGTCTAAAAAGAGCACAGAGAGGTGGGCTTAGGGCAAGATGATAGAAATGGTCCCCTGGCAGTCACTGATGTTATGCTGGAATCAGACCCTGGGATGCAACAATGCCCATGATAAAGTGGCGATTCAGGACTGTTAATGACCTCACTCATCTAAAAAGCAGCTGCCGTCCAGGAAATCCTGTTTACATTCACGGGAGGAGAGTAGATTGACCAGGGCAGAGAGGATCCTGGAGCTGGTGAATCTCCTGGAGAATATAAACATTGCTGCATTACTTTTCAGAAAAAAGAATGTGCGCTAAGACAGACCTTGTACATATTATGCAGCCGCCCTCCTTGCAAATGTTCCCAGAGGCAACGTACTGTTTGTAAAGTTAAGATCACACAAGTTAAGATTAGCAGTTCTTCCAGGAAGCCCGCTGTCATCACAGAACCATTTGAGAATCAGAAAGAAAACAGGAAATTTGAGGCAACGCCATGATAGCATGACAGACTGTGATTCCACATTGGGTTTTAAAACTCACTTTGTTCTACTTATAAATACATTTTTATAAGGAGGAAACATACCTTAAGATGTATTCTTAAATTAAGGAAATGTGCAAACTTTTTTTTTAAGTTTAAGTTAATTACAAGTTAAATGATGCCAAAATGAAGTAATTCTCAACAAAGTTAATTGTAAAACCAACCTCTAAGACAAGCATAGTTTATAACTCTAAATGAAGAAATATTACAGCTTTCTGCAATAAACATTTATCAATTGGAGCTTCGCATAATAAACTCCCTGTATTTTAGTGCTTCAAGTCAATATTCCTTGGGAAATTTAAAACAAATCTTGTAATGTTATGGGAAAATTCTTTGCTCTTTTAGAAAACAGACATAGAATTTTAATTTTATGGTAAAATATACATCATACTTCCAGATTTGACTTAAGATTTAAAGTAATAGTTTTTCAAGTATTCACTAATCTTTTCCTTATTTGACTGACAAGATAAGCCACAACTTGTCTTCTCATTGCATCTGTATTAAAAATTCTATTCTTCGAAGGGTCTTCATTAGCTATGAACCTAGCCCATGGCTTTTGCTCCAGTTATGTATTTCAGCCATGAATGAGCCAAAGATTCTGGCAGAGACAGAGAATTGAATCTGTGATTCAACACAGTTCCAGGCTTAACAAGTTAAGTCCTAGGTTTAAGGCATGTATTTATTATGTGGTGTGCTCTATGCCAAATGGAGTGAATAAGGTCATGAGAAGTGAAAGAAACAGTCCGTGCCCTTGAGAAGCTTACAGTTAGTGGACCAGACATGATGTAATACAGGAAACTAGGAGGGTACTCCAATATGTACACTGTCTGGCTTGCCTACAGTGGGTGTGTGTTGGAAAGCAGATTCATCTAGAATGCCAGCCAGTCAACCAACCTGGAGACAATTTGTAAAAGCAATAAAGTGCTGAAGATATCTTTTATTTTACTTTAAAATTTGCCAATTTTGCTTTTGTTGAGTACCTGCAATGTTCTGAATACCAGAAATACAGCATAAGGAAAAAGAGCCCATATTGTGAACATAGGCTAAGAGCAAAAGGAATTAACTAGATGAATTTTCATGTCATGCATACCTCAGCTCTCAAAACACAGACATGTCAGTTGAATTGTGTTGGAAACACACTGACTCATTCCCGCGAGTCAGGGCTATGCACTTATTGACCAGACTGTCACCAAGGCCTCCCTGATTCTGTCTCTTAAAATCCATTCTCCACACAGCAGTCCTTGGCCTTGGACACCAAGGAATGGGGTGTGGGAATGGAGAGAAAGGACAAGTCCTCGGTTTAGCCTTTGAGTCCTTCAAATGGCCAGAGGCCACCACACTGGGACCAGACAGATTGGCTGCCTTTCTCCTTCAATAGTGAAGTCATAGCACCACGAAGGCGGCTGCTGGTGGTGAAGTCGACCAACTCTTCTTTTTCTCTAAAAAGGTTCATTAGAAATTCTTAAAGGCTGATGTGCCCAGCATCCGCATGTTTCCTGTCAATATCTGAAAGCGCTGAAATGTCCGTCACATCCCCTCTCTGTTGCTCATGGGAGATCTCACGGCCTTCGTGTGCTTTCATTGTAGTTGCTACGAATAGTGCAGCAGCTGAAGAGCACACTGTTGATACTGAGATCGGCTTTGAAAACACCTCCTTCCTGGAGCCTCCGAAAGCTCACTTGAACAGCCTCAGTTTTCCTCTTCAAGGGAATAGCGCTGGCCAAGCCACTCACATTTTGAGCGTAGCAGTGACAACAGGTGAGTAAAAGATCCATTGCTTTAGAATGGAAGATTGGGCTTATCAGGAGTAAGGCTGTCTGAGCTCTTTACTATTAGAGCAAATTATACTTAGTAGGTAAGTAAAATGACCCTACAGGCCTAATGCATGACTTTATGACGTCACAGCTTACCAGCGCGAAGCACCTATTGGCAAACTCTTCAGCCAGTTTCCTTAGTTTGACTGGTGGCCAAGTATTTGCTTGGGGCTTTGTGTGTTGGGTTTCACGAAGTGGCTCCAAGATGCTGCGGGGTCCATCATGACAGACTACTCAGTCCTCTTCCCCTGGGCTGTCCCTTGGTACAGCAGGACTGCTTAAATTCATAAAAAACAAGTTCCCTTCTCTTTGGCACCATAGGTCAGAAAATAGAGACCAGGTACATGTCTGAATCAGAAGCAAGGCATGAAACAGAAAGCCCCCCGCAATGGGACTGGACTTTCTGGCCACTGACTCCCTTTCCAGATCATGATAGCTTTTCCATTTCCCAGGGGACTATGACCTGGGAAGCTATGAGATGGGACTGCCCCTTGTCCTAAAAAAGGCTACTGCTTTGTAAACTGCAAAGCACCGACAGATGTTGGGTGTGTTGGGTTTTCTGATTCTAAAATGGAGGCAGAATAAACTTCTCATTTTTAAAAACCATTTTAAGTTCTCACATTTTAGTCTATCACAATATCAGTCTCTGCATCTTAATTTTTGATTCTCAGTATATACTACTTGAACCTGGAATGGCTGTCTTAAAGTTCCCTTTAGATGTCCCTGCCTACAAAATTCCCCACTAGCATTAATATCCTTGAGTTAGTGGTTCTTTAAAACCTCAGTAGTGATATGCCATCATTTCTGCTGTATTCTATTGGTCACATAGACCAACTCCAGTACAATATGAGCAGGAAATACTAAAGGATGTGTATACCTAGAGGCAGGGAAGGTCAGGACCCATCTTGGAGGCTGGCTACCACACACTCTGTGTCCAGGAAGTGAGAGTGGTCACCTTCTAGATGTCCCTGCCTAATCGCATGGCAATGCCAACAGAATTGCGTGACTCTCATGTGGTACTATTGAACTTCCCAGAAGGGCGATATGAAGTTGAGCTGGGATTTCATACGAGTATAAATCCTTAACAGTCTACAAGTGCTTGTCTATATACTTGTCTATAATTCTGTAAGTGGTGCCAACCTTCTCTCTCCTCAACTGTCTGCTTGGTGATAGTCTGCAGACCCAGTGGAAATGAAATCTGGTGCTCTGGTGAGACAGGCTATAAATGGCCTCAGGAAAAGTGCCTTCACAGTATCACTTGTCCAGAGCATGATAGCTCCCTGACAGGGCATCGTTGCAGTTGCCTTAAAGGACTGCCTTCAAAGGGACCTTTTTGCCAGCTCCAAGGAGGTAAGCAACCGCTCATTAAATGTTTGTTTGTTGAGCGTCTATTTGATATCAGCTCAAGCAAATATTTCTCTGTCTTGTGTGTACTCCAATGTTAACGTGAGATTTTTAAATATTTCCCTGTGCTTTTCAGCAGATGTTACCCTGAGAATGTCAGTCAGACTCGATGTGGGCTTTCAAGAAGAGCTCAGGAACTCTTCCTCTGCCCTCTATAGGTCCTACAAGACTGACTTGGAGACAGCGGTAGGTTTTGGCTTTAGGAGCTAAACTCTCTAGGCTGAATGGAATCTATTGCATTCATAGTGGATAGTTTGCTTGGATCTGCCAGAATTTATGAATGTGAATGTCAAAATTATCCTTATGCAACTAGGATGATGAATTTAAAAATGCTCAAAATCAGAGTGTTCAGAGGATGACATGACATCATCCTGACCTATCGGTGGAACTTCTTCCCAAGGTAGAATTGATTCAGATAAGATTTGTTTTCATCAATTCACTGAAACCTATTCAAAGTCCCAAGATCTGGTCTAGAATCACCAGATGGTACATTTCTCTCCACCTTTACACACCACATGGATGAAACCCCTAACATCTTTTGGGAAGACTAGCCCAAGGCTGACACAGAAGGTCCCAAACCACTGTACACTAGAGGTCAATGAGCATTCACAACTAAAAGATTTAAGTTTACTCATGTAAAAATAGAAAATATTCCCTGAGTATTAACTGTGTGCCAGACACTATCCTAAGTGCTTCACATTGAATTAGTTCACCTAAACCTATGCTTGAGTGAACTCACTTGGCATCGAGCTTCCCAACTGGTGTGACATAAATTATAACATGTGGGCAGAGATAATGACTTCCCTTAAGTCTCTGGACAGCTGAGCCCCTGCCCTCAGGCCAGGATCAGCCTCCCACATACCCCAGTGTATCACACAAATAGTACCATTTTCCATGGGTGCCATGAGGAAGAGCTGATACAGAAGAGCTCTTGGACATCTGGCCTGTAATAGTTCTGTACAGCATGAGAATCTTACACACACACATACACACACACACACACAATTATTTTTTGACAGAAGACAGAGTTACCTATTAATCTCTGGATCTCACCCATCCAGATACCTGACACCAGGCTTCGCATATTGTATCTGCTCTGTTAATGTGACTTGAACCAGTTGAACCTCCTGAGGGGTTAGTATTCAGAGAAACAAAGTGGAGTAAAGACATCAGCAAAAACTACATTGGTTCAACCGAGCTGCAATATGTTAAGTGAGGGATCAGGCAGCATAGCAGCCATGACAATGCACACAGCAGGTCTCCAACTACAGGAGATGAGATTGCTCAAGGGCTCTACCTGCTGCCTCTGAAATCCATGGCTGTGTTCACTGCTCACAGGAGGTCTGTGTCGGGCTGACCTGGGCCTCATTAAAGGCGCTGCTGATCCTTCTCAGTTTCAGCCTAGGTTGATTTCACCCAACCTTTCTGCTTTCTTTCACTTGGAGTCTAGTGGCTCTCCCTGCCTTCCCTACTGCCTCCCCATTTTCCCTTCTAGGCATTGCCTGGAGTAAACATTTTGTATATTTAATCCAGTGTTTGCTCCTTGGAGAAGCCACACCAACATGAGTGGATAGGAATTGCTTCTTCAAAGATCTGCCAATACGATTGCTAACAAAATACACAGGGAAAGCATTAATTTAGGGTGATAAGGAATATGTGCTCTTTTACCCTGTTTCAAATCTTTGACGCTCCTCTCACTGGACGTTGATACGTAACATTTGTCTTGCTTTATTTTCCAGTTCCGAAAAGGTTACAGTATTTTACCAGGCTTCAAATTGGTGACTGTGACAGAGTTCAGGTAAGAATGCCGTAATTGGGTCATTTCTATCCAATGGGAGAGACCAATATGTTAGCAGAGAAAAAGCCCTTTGGAGGGACATCATCTGGGACGTTCAAGAGGAGCAGTTTGATAGAGGTGCAGGCAATGCCAGATTGCTGGGACTTAGAGGGGAAGGAAATACTGAGAACTGAGCTCACTCTTTAGAGATGTACTTAAGGAGAAGGAAGGTGAGAAGACCTGTGATCATTCTGCGCATGCAAGAATTTTGCAGACAAAGATATGGGCTGAGTTTGCAGTCTAGAGAGTTCAAAATATACAAATGAAATAATGTCATGCAACAATGCCATTATTCAGGAAAAGTTGGCTAACAAACCACAACCACAGAGTTGCATGCTGCTGTGTGACTGGTGCCCCTGTATGACAGTTAGGTACCCTGGCAGCCCCGAGTGGGTTTTCACGGTGTTTCAAAGTTGCAATTTTAAAAATTAAGAACATCTACAGAAACATGCAAGATTTTGGCTTCCCTTGAAATTTAGTATATGTAGTAACCTTGGGTCAGCACAGCTGTATGACACCAGTCTCTGCATTTTGACTGCTACTGTATGACCAGATTATGTGATTCAGTTCATTCATCCCCTTCTGGCTATTTCTCATTTATGTTACCCATCAGTGGACATTTGAGGGTGCAAAGCCTGCCTCAGGGTTTCAACTAGAGCTTGAAAAGCAGGTTGATTTCAGTAAACCCTTGAAGATACAAGTTCCCAAGCTGTTCCTGCCATTCTGTTTTCCCATGCAAATAAACCAGAAAGAGCTAGACTCTTCCAGGTCAGTTACTGCTTTACTGAACTGAGTGGTCTCCACCCAGGCCCGGAAGTGTGGTTGTGGACTATGAGATCAAGACTATGACACCATCGCTTGAATTAATGCATAGAGCGAATGAGCAAGTGGGAAAGAACCTCAATCACACCTACAAAGTGGATGACAATTCCTTTCATGTAGTTAATAATAGTAAGTTGGACGTCGCTACATTTTCCAATACATAGATTCTACTTAGATATGGTAATGGTGTTAATCCTATGCTTAAACTGGGAAATTACAATGTCCTCTGTGGACACTCTTCCATTCCTGGCATAGTGGTTTATGTTTAAGTTAGCTGGTGTGGCTTTTTCCTAAGCAAATGTGCAATTTTCCTCCAGATTATTTGAAATATTGAAAATAGCTTTGGAATGTCCCTTACCACCACTGAGGACTCTTAAGTGTGTAAAGTCCCCAAGCTGGAAACCATCTACCTGGTACCTGACAGGCTGAGTCTTTGGGCCTCAGGTACCAGTGGCCTGGGAATGGGGCGAGGAAGCACAGCCTTGTCCTTCACAGCACCCCTGATGCTGGGGAAACCTCGTGACAGGTCTTGGGGTTGTGGTGTCTGGTGAGTGGCACCAATCACATTTAATTGGTGTGGGGTCCTGACACCTTTTTCTTTGGTTTTTCTAGATGAAACTAAGTTGTTTGCCGAGCCAAAAACCATCCTGGAAGGGGACACGGTAACTGTGGTATGTGAAAATGAAATTTTGTCCACCAATGTGTCCTGGTATGATGTCAAAATGGGCTCCAAAATCCAGAATAGCAGCAGATTCTCAGTTAACACCTCCGTGCTCAACAACATGACGTCAGTGTCGCACCTCATCATTTACAACGTCACTCGGGGTGATGCAGGTGGGTTTCAATCCAGTAACAGGTGGGTACGAGGAAAGGAATGAAGGGCTCATAGAGAAGCAAATCATACAATAGGTATGTAGTGTTTTTCTCTTCAAGAGGAAGTCACCAGGCTCAACTTGTCAAGGTTGAAAATTAATCCCATGGCATATGAGTCAAGCAAATGTAGCCTTGGGAGACAAATACAGTTTTCCACGTTTACTGAGACGTCTGAATTGGAACCTGAGACAAAAAGAAGACTTTTGTTTTTAATCAAAAAAATTTAAAACAGCTCTTTTGAGGAAGAATTGACATATAATAAGTTGTACAAATTTAAGTACTGTTTAATAGGGTTTGACTTATTAAATGTACACACCCGTAAAATGGTCACCGTAATCAGAATAGCAAATATATCTATCATGCCCTCCCCAATTTTCCTGTGCTCCATTGTAATCCTTCCCACCTGTCCTTCCTCACTCCCCCTCTCCAGAAACCACAGAAGCATAAGTCTTAAATCTAACATTGTAGAATTTAGTAATCTCACTGTAACCCAGATGCCAACAGGGCCATCTCTTTTTCTCTGAATGAGAAGCTGAGCTGCAGACACATGGATCTTATCACAGCTTTGTTGATTCTGATTTTGCCACAAAGTTAAATAGTATGCCAAAATGACCCACAATCTTCTGATTCTCCAAGGCTCTCCAATTTTTCCTTTCTACCTCTTCCATTTCCATATATTTTTCTTACTAGCAAAGACTGGGATTTCTGTTTCCTTAGAGCATCTCTCTATTCTTTACCTTGTAGCATCAGAAATATCTGCACTGACCTTCTGTATTTCCCAAATGTCCCTTTAGGGTCATTTAGATTCAGTCTCAGATGCTTTTGAAATTGATGTTCCATGGTGTACTGCATTTATTATAAATAAAAAATAAAAGGAATAATAAATGCTTTTGTGTATTTTGTGCAGGTGAATATATCTGCAAGCTGACGCTAGATATTTTTGAATACTGGGCCAAAATAAAAATAGATGTTAAACCCATGCACATCTCGGCAAAGGAAGAAACAAAGGTGATGTGTGACAACAATCCTGTGTTTTTGAACTGCTGCAGTGTGACTAATGTTAGTTGGAGTGCAATAGAATGGAAGCAGGAGGGGAAAATAAGCATCCCAGGTAAGAAGGTTAGATGCCCTTTTGCAAGTAGGATTTTCCTCCTTGGTCAAATAAAATTGGGAGATGTTGTGGGTGAGAGGGGTAATATCAGATGGCTGTTTTTTCCCAGACTTCAGACTGTGAAAAAGTAATAAGTTTGATGCTAGCTCCAGCTTAGCCATTCTAGAACAAAATTCTAAAAATATATGCATACAAGCATCATACTTGGGTTCTAGACAAGATTCTGGTAGAGAAGACTCAAGAAGGAGTGACCTAATGTCTTAGGTCCACAGCATCTCCTGTCTACAAAAAAGCTTGTCCCCACCTTCCTTTCCTTCCCATCTTCAGCAAAGAGGTAAGAATGAGATCATTGGCTTTGCTCTGGATTCTGGCTTGGAAATTTTCATTTCTGTGTCTGTTCTCTTCATGTCTGTGCTTCTCATTTCCCTGCTTCTGCATCCTTACTTTCTTCTATATTATCTAATTCTATGTCTCTCTCTCTCTCTCTTTTTTTTTATCGTTCTGTATAGGCCTGTTTGGGTCTCAGCTGTTTCCTGTCAGTTTCTGACCCTGTTTACTTTCATTTTAGATCTGAACTCTTCCTTGATGTTCCCTACCCTCCAGTTGATACTGATGAATGATAATAATAATAAATGAAAATAGCAATACTGACTCTTTTGTATAGTAGTTTATGTTGAACTAACTTAAACAAAATATGTTCTTACATTTATATATTCCATACTTAAATGTGACCAAAATTTGAAGCTGGTATTTTTGCCTCCAGTTTGCAAATAAGGAAATTGAGGCCCATATTAAATCACTTATTCAAGCTTGTCACAATGGGAAAAGAAAAGAAAGAATTGGGATTCACCTCAGGTGTAGTTTTCATAAGACCAGTGTTTGTCTTAGCCAAACTCTATTACCTACGCCTCAGAAGCCTGTGCAGGAGTAATCTGATCTGGCAGAGTGTGTGCTGTTTTCTGTCAAGAAACCTCGTGTAATAAGATCCAACCCTTCCCTTAAGAAATGACAGTACTATGTGTTTATCTGTAAACGAAAACAAAGTCAATAAAGTAAATGTGGCTTTACCTGTGAAAGACGTTAGTGTGGCAAGGCTTTATGTTACACAGTCTTTGCTATCAGACTGTAGTACATTATAAAAACATAAAATAATAATTAAATAGCATGTACCTTTTCCTGAGCACATCTACTTGCCAAGCACATGTCACCTGCAGCATTTGTATTCTACTCTGAAGTGCTCTGAAGAATGGGAAAAGCCTCTAGTCACTGCTGAAAACGTTGACACATGGTACATTTAGTCACTTCCCTGATTTTTAAGGAAGAGGAAGCGTAGGCATCCTGCAGAAACTGCCAGATGGGAGAAAGATCTCGCAAATTTCCCGTGGTTCTGACTTACAAGCTTTCGCAGAGGTGAAAGACCTCGCCCTCTGGCAAAGGATCCAGGAAGTCTGCGGCGCAGATGCTCAGGGACCTCTCTGGGGCCCCCGCTCCTTCAGACATTCCTAGTGCCCAGTGCTCTGAACCGACTGCAGAACAATGGATTTCCGGCCACAGGGCTGGCTGCCCCAGGACTCGCCACAGTCCTCCGATGAATTCAGCCTCTGCTCTCTGCACGCTGCCCTTCCTCCTCCGCCCCCTGCTGCCCCCTCGTGGAAGCTCTCTCTCCAAATCCCACAAGTTCTTCAGCACCTGTTCGTCCAGGCCCGTAGGATGCAGTCCGGCAAATAATTCACCCCAAAGCACAAACTGAATGTATATCCTCCTTTCAGAATCAGATACGTTTCATTTTCAAAACACTTCTGGGTGGAGATAAGACAGAAAGGAAGTGATTAGTGATGGGGATATTTTTAGCTTTAAGAGGGGGTAGTCTCTTTTGAATAGAGAGGATTTTCTGGTGTTTTCAAATCCTCAGGCACCAACTAATGATATAAATGGTGATGGTAGCAGAAGTAACAATAGGGGTACTGAGTTCCCGTGATTAGTGCCGCTTCTAGTCGGTTTGTATCTAAGACTAGCTTTGCCTTTGTAGGAACAGACTGACAAGTTGGGGAACTTAAGGGCATCAGAGTTTGTAGCCTCGTCCAAGCTCTTCCTGTGCTGTGTGATGATAGAAAAACTAACGGAGCCTTAATTCCCTCTTTGTCCACGCACTGGAACAGTTCCCAAATGAACTGATAAAACTTCTTGCACCTGCCTGACGCACTACCCTGGGCCCACTGTCGTGTATTCATAAAACGCTTGAATCTTTGCTAGACATTGTCGGCTCACTGCTGGCTGACTGTCAAGGCTGTGATAATGTGGACCAGCGCTGAGCGACCTGTAGGGAGAATAGCCTCAAACTCTACCACCTCCCTTCCTGGTTGGATCTTCTCTTCCCAATTGCCCCACCTAGGTTTTCAAGTGTATGTTAGTATATGCCCTTGTGCGGTGTCTGAAATGTTATGTTTGCAGCCAAACAGGGCATAAGTAAGAGTAAAGGAAGTGAGACTAGCTGTTTTTCTTTGTTGAGTAGAACTCAGGCTTGTGGCTTTCAAGTCACTTTATAAAGTGCCACTGGAAGCAGGCCTGCCTCGGGGGCTGAGGTGGGGTGGAAGCAGAGACGCAATTAGAAGCAGTCCTGGCAGAGGCATTCTCCATGGCCGCATCTGAGGGTCACCCAATTGTATTTTTTAAGAAACAGCTGTCAGGTCTCTAGCCTAGAGCAGCTAAGTCAGAATCTCTGGCTTAGGGATCCAGGCAGTGTCATATTGTCTACAATTCCACGGATCACATTGGGCAGAGGGAGTGAGAGCCGTGGACTTAGTCCCTCCCTCTGCACGTGAGCGCAGGGAGACTTCCCGGGAGTTGCCGAGGGCTGCTCCCCGTCCTCACCTCCTGCTCCTCAGTGTCCCTGCGTGTGCTCCTAACCATGCCATAGACACATCCGATTTTAAACAGTGACTCTTCTACTTGTGGGAATGCCCACAAAATTGGGTAAAAGACAAAGAAAGAATCTGAGCCAGGTCTTCTGCCCTGGAAAAAAATTAGCCTTGCAACCTGTGCTTTGCGTACAAGAGTATGCAGTCCCCAAAAGCTGCAGTCCCAGCTGTGCCACGTGCCCTCCTGTGGACACGCTCCGACTTCCAGACCTTCATCTATTAAACAGGGATAATGGAATTGAAAACATTGAACCTGCCACAGTAACTGTTTTCTGATAATAGATGATAGCTTTAAAAACAATCCCCTCATTTAATTCATAGGTGAGACATCTCCATTGGATATTATCTAATCTTGAGCAGCAAATTTGTAATTGCATGCCATGTCTTCTCTGGAAAGCACCAACTTATTATCTGCATTCAGTACCTTCCAAACAGGACCTGGAGGTTCACAGCCCCAGGAGTATTGTATGGAATACTACGTGAATGCTGCTGATCAGAAGAAGTCCTGCTCTTGTTTTCTGAATTCCCCATCTCATGTCCACTCTTTCCCTGGAAAAAGCAGGCTGCTGCATCTGTGCTTTTGTTTACACCAGTGGTTTTCTGATTTAACTGCAGAATTATTTTTCAAGCAAATTCTTGTATGCTTGTTGAATGCAGGGTTTCTCAGCCTCAGCACGGGTGACATTTTTGGCTGGATAATTCTTTGCTGAGGGGAGCTGTCCTTTGCATTGAAACATGTTTATCAGCATCCTTGGCCTCTACTAACCAGATGCCAATAGCACCAACAGTTGTAATAATCAAAACGGTCTCTGATCATTGCCAAATTTCCCCAGGGAGGCAAAATCACCCCTGGTTGAGAGTTAACATCTGATATGTAAAGCAGACTTGAGTGGGGCCGCTCGTGTAATGAAAAGGATGGGGCCTGCGAGCCCACATAGCTCATTACCTTTCCTTCCCACCCCCAGCCCCAGCTCCTGAAGCAGTTTAATGGAATGCCAGGTTCTGGAAGGAGTACTGAGCCATACACACACACAACACACTGGCAGCTACACATTACAACACCACAGCTACCATTTCTGTCTTTATCTTTCAAGACCTAGAGCAAATCTTCCATAGTTTCCCAACGAAAACATCCCTTCTTTAATCTCCATAATACATTTATTTCTCTCCTATTAAACTTCTCTACTGTGCAATTGTAGTTATTTCTGTACAACTCTTTATATGCTCCTACATAGCTCATTGTCTTGCACATTAGTTTGATGAGAGAGTTGGGCCTTAAAGGATGAGTTAGAGTCACCAGGAAGAAGAGGGAAGGAGAACAGTCCAGGTGTGAGCCAGACATAAGGGTATGAAGCTACTGGGCATGTTGAAAGCCCAACACATGACCTAGTTTTTAAGAGAAGGGATGTAGAATGAGATAAAGAAAACAGAGGCAGATTGAATCATGCTGTGAACAAATCCATATACCACCCAAGGAGATTTTATTTTATTCTGTACACAGTGGTAAAATTTTTAAGGTAGAAGGAAAGAAGTCAGGTGATCAGAGCTGAACTTTAGACAAATAAATTTTAAGGTGGTATAGCCAATAGATGGAAGACACAAGTAACTAAAAATAGAGATTCAGTTACAATAGTGTGCAATTTGCAGATAACAGATAATGAGGACTGGGTAAGTGACCATTGGTTGGAGTGAATAAGATAGTCTGAGATGTTTCATCATAGGTATAACCTAAAACAATTTTAGGAGGATTGGAATATGAGAAAATGCAAGTAATTGAAGATGACTTGAAGGTTTTTAATTTTGGGAGTTGCCACTGGCAAAGAGAGGAAACATCAGAAGGTATGTAGGCTTGGTCTGGGGAGAAGAAACTGAGTTCATAATTGTCCAAGTTCAGCTGGAGGTACCTACAGGGTCAAACAGGCATGTGGGAGTCTGTTCAAAGAGTTTCCATTTAGAGTGTTTTACTCTTAGAGATAGAGTGGGGAGTCCTCCAAATACAGAATACGATAGGAGCCATGGGCATAGATGAGATTGCTCAGACAGAGAATAGAGAAAAATGTAAAGAAAGAGTCAATGTCAGAATGCTTGGGGAAAGGCTAATATCCTGGGGAACACCATCATTTAAGAGGACCGAAGGATTTGGGAAAGAGACCCAGAAGGAGGGATGAAGAGAGAGGAGAAGTAGGAGATCTAAGGGGTAGAGGAAACCAAGTTGCAGAGGAGGGGTTAGCAGAATGGGGTGTTGTAGCCCAGGTAGCATGAGAAGAAAACCCTGGATATGGGAAGGAGGAAATCACCATTAGCCGTAAGAGAACACTTTAGGATCCTTGCAGGGAAGAAGAAGGCAAATTGCAATGGTTTCATGGAAAGTGGGAGTGAAAGACTAAAGGTAGTGAACACAGAAGCATCATGGTACAAAAGAGGAAGAAAAAGCAGTGGTGGCTAAAGGATTGTTTTAGGAGGGAAACACTTGAGTACAGTTAGTGGTTGATGTGAAAGAACCTCAGGAAAGATTCAAGGCAGAAGGAGAGGAAAGATAAAAGATAAATAAGGTCCTGGAAAATTTGAAGAAGTGAGTTTTAAAAAAACCAATAGAGAAATGAGCCTTAGAGATGACACTTGTGCTTACCAACTAGGAGGTAATTGAACCAAGGTGGCTGAAGATGGAAATCAGTTTGGTGTTCTGAACAACTCTTTTGGGGACTGGGAAAAAAAACAAACTGGTTATCTATCAATCAAAATATTTCAAACATCATTGATCACCCAGCCAAAGCTGCAAAAGATGTATTTATTTTGGAGCTAATCGGAAAGCTTATTCTTTTTCTTTAATTTCTGGAAGATTGACAGTATTTGAAGAATGTCTGAAGAGTACATGGTAGTAGGCAAGGTCGGAGGAGAGAAAGAAAAGGGACTATAGTAGAAAAAATTCACCAGGAGGGAGTTCAAGGGCCACGGGCAAGGAGTAAAGATGGCTGGGAGGGCATGCTGTCCTGGGAATGGGAGGAGGGGAGTAGAAGAGTTATTTTGAAGGGGAAATGCCTGGCAACCTGGGAAAGCATGAAGTTGAGGCTTCCACTGAAACATAGACAAGTAAGAGGGGCAAGTCATGAAAATGTTTCTCAAATGAGACAAATATCAGATGTCAGTCTAATTATTCCTCCTTTCAGTAATAACAATAATGGTAATAGTTCAGATAATCTGACATCTTTTCTCCTTCCTATTGAAATCAAATCCAGACACTTCTGTTTTTTACATTCCAAAGGCTGTCACTAATGATCTTTTTGTTAGGGGCAGGCCCCAGCCAGGTGCTGTTCTAAGCATCTGTATATGTTAATTCACTTCACCTGATGATTCTGGGCCATAGCTGTTATTATTTATGCCCATTTTACATCCGGAGAGACTAAGGCACAGAGCAGTGCAGGGGCTTTGTAAGTGGCAGAGCTTGGGAATGGCCAACTGGTGCCTGAGGCGGTAGGCCTAACCACCGTACAACCCTGATTCTCCATTCAAAGAGAAGACATCTAATTTAAATAATAACTCTTTTTCATTGATTTGGCCTCTTTGCTACTAAATCAGAGAGTCAGCCACCCATAACAGCAAAGAACTGCTGATGTCATTGCAGGAAACACTGAAACAGACCTGGGTTCCAGCTGCAGCAGATACACCCTCAAGGCCGATGGAACTCAGTGTCCCAGCGGGTCTGCGGGAACCACAGTCATCTACACGTGTGAGTTCACCAGCACCCACGGAGCCAGAGGCAGTAAGAACATAGAAGTGACGTTCACCTCTGTGGGTAAGGGCTCTTTCCCTGGACTTCCTGGCCTTGCACCTCAAGCCAAGGGCTGCCAATCACCTGGGAATATCCATCTGTGAGCGGGAAGGCAGGGCCTTGTCCCATGCTGGGAGTGCGGCTGGGGTAAATCAACAGGAGAGACAGGAAAGGATTTCCCTCTCTGCCATTTAAATTCAGGTGAAGCCCTTACAATTCAGAAGGGAAGGGGTGGCAAGCAGTGGCTTCAGGGAAGGAAAAGCCTGCGTTGCACTAGTCAGGCAGAAAGTGGGCTGGGAAGTAATTTTACACTCAGAATAGTCCTATTTAATCATTGAATTGATAGTGTATAACATCCCTAATTTTCCCCTTTTCCTCCCCAAATCCCATTCTCTGCCCTTTGAATTCCAATAGCCTAGGTCATTCTTCACCCCCCTTCACCCACCTGTCAGCCCTCCTCTCCCATTTCACTTATTCTAGAGAGCAGGCTGCAGAAAACTTTAATAATCGGATGCTTTGTGGTTATTTTACAGTTGGAACACATGTTTTTGAAGTGTCATTTCTTCTCCTCATATCATAAAGCATTATTTTTTCACCCCATCTGCAAAAAAAGGGGCAGGCAAACTTGTTTTTCCACCCATCTGATAAAAACAAACTATTAGATAAGTCATCAGACCCCTCTCTAAACCATTTGGAGAGGAAAGGCTGGTATAAACAATACTTGTTACTCTTGTTCACAGTTTTCTACTATTGTGACCTTGGCATTTTTACAAAGATCAAAATTAGGTTTGTATGAAAACATTCTTGTTATAGAAGAAGCTAAGAGTGTTTTGAGCAACGAGCAGTTTTCTATAGTGAGAACAGTTGTACCCTCCAAGTTTTACTAAGACTTGTGTTGATGACATGCGCTCTTGGCTGCCTTGGGGACATGTTCCACCTTCACTAAGAACCAGTGGCCTGGTGATTTGGACCTCATCTGAGAATCAAGAGAACCAGATTCGTGGTCCTTTGAGCCCTTACCTTTCCACTCTTGAAGACCACTGAACCTTGAAGTGGCATCTCAAGATGCCCACACCACGGGACAGGGGAGAGGGGAAAGGAGGCAGGGTAAGGCCATGCCTGCATGACTTTGGGATGTAAATATCTGAATGCCCAAAAAAATGTATCCAAGCATTTGAATCCTAACTTCTAAAGGGTACTATGAAAGCTCAGATTTCTCTTGATTATAACAAAGAATAAGATTCTACACTGGAAAATCTTGCCAGTGTAAAAAATTGGAAAAAGTGGGCCAGCATCAGTGGGCTCAAGGCATGAAGTTGTTCACCGGCAGAAGACAGAAGTGAATGGCATTTTGAAATGTCAATTACGTAAAAGACATGCTCAAAGAGGAGTGGGAAGATAGAACCAGAGGCAGAAATAGTGGACTGTTCCTGGGAGATTTCCCATTTGTGAAGGTCTTTAACATTTTCGGTGAAGAATTCCTCATGAACCTGCGAAATTCTCAGAGAGAGGAGGAAATGTAGAGACTTAAGTTCGGGAGCCTGTACATTCCAGTTTGCCTGAGACTGTCCAGGTGTAATTATTTGGGCAACAAGCTCCATGAGCCCTTTACTTAAAACGTGGTTCCAGAAATCACTCCTTTGCTTAGTGAGCGCTGACTGTGTTCAGACCCAGCACAAAGGCTGGAGATGCAAAGACGCAGAAGAGGAGTCCTATTCTTGAGGGGCTCACATTTTTAGGGAGAAACAATATAGAAAGAGATAAATTGAAATAGAATGTGGTATTATTATTTTTTAAGTATTTTAAAAGAGTAGACAGTGAAATCGTTACAAGAACCGAGACATTTGGTGTCCTTTGAGGTGTCACGGAAGAGGTTGGAGGGGAGCTTGGGTTAAGTCAACACCCCTAAGTTTGCAACCTTTTGCCCTGCCGGTCATCAGGAGATAATCCCAGCCACAAAGGGGGAGTGCACGAGTTCCTAAGGCATGTGATGGAAATGAGTACAGTTCAGAGCACCACCGGGAACAGCCTAGAAACAAGTAAAGCCCAGCAACAGCAAGGTACCAATCCCACACTAATACGAGTACAGTCAGGACGGGCCATGCTTTCCGTCTCCATCTTAAATTTCACCCATGTGCCGATGTCACCAAAAAGACTAAACATTGTGCTTGTTGTTGGTTTTTCTTCTGTCTGTCTTGTTTGCATTCTTTCAGCCAACCTAACAATAACCCCGGACCCAATTTCTGTTTCTGAGGGGCAAAACTTTTCTATAAAATGCAGCAGTGATGTGAGTAACTATGATGAGGTATACTGGAACACTTCTGCTGGAATTAAAATATACCAAAGGTTTTATACTGCGAGAAGATATCCTGATAAAGCTGAGTCAGTTTTGACAGTGAAGACCGCGACCAGGGAGTGGAATGGTGAGTGGAAGGCCATGTCCCCTGCTTTGCTGCCCAGGGCCCCTGGGAATGCACTATGAGAGTTACCATCCATGGAAGATCAGTCCTGGGGCATGCTTATGTCATTGCATTTCATGCCACAGAACCTTTGGAGGATGGTGTCATTGCTCCCATTTTACAGATGTGGAAACTGAGGCTAAAAGAGAACAATAAATATACTTCGACTTCTACAATTTCCATTGCAAAGCCAGGATTGGAAGTAGTCTCTCTAAGTCTAGAGCCTGTGCTCTTGCCAAAAAGTTAAGAGGACTGATTTTAAAAGTACTTTTTTTAGACTTTTAGGAGTGTTTCATCCAACCATGAAACCCAATTGTGGTATTAAAAAGTCTAGGTAAAGATGTATATATGCTTAGTTCCAAAGAAAGCACCTTTTTATTTCCTATTTATCTCTTTACATTATTCATGTTGGGAAGAAGTGGAAATCTTTGAAGAAAAAGAGAGAATTTGATAAAATTGCTGTAATAATAGCCGACATTTATTGTGTCCTTACTACTGATAGGCACTTTGCTAAGTATGTTAAGTGTATTAATTCATCTAAACCAAAAAAACGAGAGGATAGTGTTACTATTATGCTCCTTTCACAGAGAGGGAACCGAGGCCCTGTGAGGTCAAGTGACTTCCCTGAGGTTATGATGTATCTGGTGAATGGCAGAGTCAGGCTGAGACTGAGACCCTCTGGCTCCAGTGGTCAGCTCTTAACACTCTACTCTAAAGTCTTCGATTGACTGTATGGTTAATTGGTCCAGAGCCTGTGAGTCCCAGGTCTTTATTTTTTCCTATACAGCCTAGGCAACATTGTAAAATTAATTCATTATTGTTTGGCTAGACCTGGTAGCGTACAATCAGGAAGTGGGAGCATTTTTCTCCCACTGGTAAACTGACGTCCGCTCTGCCCAGTTGCCCTTTCCTGCCACTGGGCAGTAGCAGGAGGGGCCATTAACTCTTCCAGTCACATTCAACCGTCAAGTCTCAGACACCAAGAAAACCTATTCTAACTTAAACCAGCTATGCTGTCTTTTCATACTGAATTAAAATTTCCTCCCTCCCTACAGGAATTGAAGGGAGTTTCTTCTCTGTCCTTATTCAGCCTGTGTTCCCTTTGGCTGGTTGCTGCTCTGGCTCCTCCAGAGTTGGGGCAAAGAGAAGGAAAGCAAAGGAAATCAAGGGTCTACGTATGCTGTCAGGGCTGGTACAGTCTTCCCACACTGTCCCCATGGCGGCTGCTCAGATGGTGGCCCCTCCTCTGCTGTGCCCTGGCAGCAAGTCCACTGAAAACAGTCCTTTCCAGAGGCTTCTGGAAAGGACACAGTCCTCTCTGCCTCCCAAGCTCTGGGGCTGGGGGCTTCTCCAGCTGCAGCCTTCCCTTCTCACTCCAGCAAAGTCAGGCAGCCTCTCACCTTCAGACTTTTCTGGATACGAATCAGACATGTAACTCCAGGGTCCATGGGTCAAGCCCTCCCAAGAGATCTCCCTCTCCCTCTCTGTCCATTTGGAGATGGCAGAAGAGGCATTACAACACTGCAGTGCTCCACCTGGCTGACAGCTCCCTCCGAAGAACTCACCATCCATCTGAGCATACACCCAAATTCCCATGTTTTTCCCGGATTAATGAAAGAACCTTGGTGTAGGTATGGGGAGCGTGGTTTGAAACCCAATTCCTCCCCTTATAGGCTGAATGACTTCGGATAAGCCACTTAATTTTAAAAAGTAAGTGAATATTTTGGTAGCTATGGTTAGTCCTTCCACAGCAAAGAGAACCCAGGAGGGGAGCTGTCCAAGGATTTTCCGGTTCAGTGTCCAGGAAGGTGTGATGTGCCCTCACTCAGGCTTGATGGGGAAAACAAAGCCTTTTCCTAACCTCCCCAGAAAAGGCCTTTTTGGAGCGTGATCTCTTTTCATCTTGTTTTTGCTTCCTTCTGCTCAGGAACCTATCGCTGCATATTTAGATATAAGAGTTCATACAGTGTTGTGACCAAAGATGTCACCGTTCACCCGCTGCCGTTAGAGACGAGCATCGTGGTGGATCCTTTGGAAGCTACGGTGTCATGCAAAGGTTCCCATCGCTTCCAGTGCTGCGTAGAGGAGGATGAAGACTACAGAGTCACTTTCCAGATGGAGTCCATCATCTTTCCTGCTGGTAAGATGACAACTGCTGGATTGGATATTGTTTCATGTATAAGGAGTCTAAAAACTCTTAAAGTAGGAGTAAAGAGACAGGGTTTGCATCAGAGGCAGAATGTAACAGAGTGAATCTCATGAGCCTTTATAATCTTATATTTTGCTGTGTGGCCAGGGGCTTGTTGGTCTGTGGCAAAATCTTGAGTCTGTGAGAGAGGGGCCTATTGTTTTCAGTGGGAATTGTTGAAGAAAGTCCCCAGACACCTCCACAGGCCTTCCACTTGCTCAATAGAGCAAACTGGATCTTTCCAGAGCCCTCCCTCCATGCTATGAATCAGCATGCTGGAAGGGTGCAACAAAGATTCTTCCAAATGTGCGGTTGAACCTGCAAGACAGTAAGAGAAATAACCGAGGGCCTAAAACATAGAGGAAAAGAAAAATAGAGATAATGCTTTAACTAACGCTGGGGATTCCCTGAGGTACCTGTCAAAATCAGAAACCCAGGACCTTGGGTTTTAAGGCTCTGAAAAGCATGAAAGGAATGGCCTGCTCTCTGTGCCAAAGCTAAGCACTCCCATCCCACCAGAACAATGGCAGGACCCTCGAAGGATCATAAGCTCAGCAAAAGAATAGGCTATATAAACAAAATTCATTGCCGGCGTTAAGAGCGTGGCCTCATCTCTGGGTGGGCAGGAATTTCCCCAGAGATTTATAACTGCCTTCACTGAGGTTTGGGGTTTAAATTTATACTACTACCTGTGTGGTCTAGGACCTCCAAGCTGGGGAGTAATTAGCTTAAAGTGATTCATTGGTAGCACTCAGTGGCACCTAGCAAAGACATTTCAAATCCTGTCAGGTAAACTGTGCCCTCCATCTAGATCCTTCAGGAGTCCCACCAACTAAGGTCTACCACATATGAGCTCACAACCCCCAAATCTCAAAACACAGACACCTCCATGAGGGCTTTGCAAGCTCTTTCATTCTTTTAAGAACTATTCTTGGTGATCTGCTACTCAATGCAAACACCATCATAAGTAGTAGAAAGGAGACAAAAGATATTTTAATAGCTAGAAGGGTTCATGTTCTAAACGACAATCCATATAACATCAAATATCCAAAATGAGCAATACCAATGGAAAGGACACTGGCAGTTCAGAAAAGCAGAGACCCAATAAAGACTTGAGAATTTAGAGAGGCCATGTGGTAGGGGGATATGGAATCCATTTCCATTCTGACATATTTAAGCATTTCACTATTCTGTGTTCAAATGCATGCCAGATTCCAAGCTGGGACTGGGAGATGCAAAGATAAATAAGACCAGATACCTTCTCTCCAAGGCTTTATGGTCTAGTGGAGGAGATAGACCCATAAAGTGGTGACTCTACACCAATGCAGTGAAGACAGGACAAGATAAATGTGCAGGGCATGGTGGGAGGTAGACAGGTGGAAGGGTTTGAGGGATGCTGAAAGCTACTCTGAGTGTCTAAAACTGTGTGGGCACAGATTTGGTGTCATGAATGGTGGCGGTACACGGTATAGGCTAGCACACGTGCAAATGTGGCCTTAACTCACTTCCAGGCTACAGGCATTTTAAAAAACACATTAAAAATGAGTATGGCCCATTCTTGGGGAAATTTTGGACAAATTTGTCCATCTTGGGTCATTTCAGCAAAATCTGTGCTCCATATAGTCATGTTGTGACTTATTTATTTCAATCATGCTATTTTAGCAAAAGAAGTTAATGGAAAGCAAGTGTGCTACAAATACAACTTCAAGGCAAGCTCGGTTCCCTGGTGTTCACAGAAGGTTGACGTGTTTTGTCGCTTTACCAACACTGCTAATAATTCAGTCCAGAGCCCATCTATGAAGGTTCATCTGGTTCCTGGTGAGAGCATTTCAAATTATTTTTAAATGTCATGCTCAGGGGCAGGAATTCATTTATTCATTCACTCCCCCATTCATCCATTCAATAAATATATGTTAGCACTTTTAAAGGACAGGCCTTGGGCAAAGCATGGGGGATATGAAAAGAAAAGAGCCGTATTTCATGACCTCAAGCCTAAGGGAGAGAGATAAATGTGATAACAAAAAAAGTTGTCATATATTGTGGGTGGCCAGAAGAGACTGCCAGGCTTAGCTCTGCTGGTGATAAGTGGGAAGGAGGTCATCAAGAGAGCCTTGCAAATGAAGCCATATCTCAGCTGAGTCGGGAGGCTAAGCATTGATTGCTCTAGGCAGGTAAGAGCAGGCAGTGCTGGGGTGCTGAGACTCCTTTGATGTCTCAGCAAAGGAAGGGTTGCATTCCCACCAACACTGTTTTCCCAGAGACAGGCTTATACACAACTGATGAATCTAAAAAACAGGCAATTTTCCTTTCAATCCTTTGTCATGACTGAGCCAATATCCCTCATCATAATATTTTCAAAGTAAAAGTCATGGTTTATAGAGCCATTTTGGGCATGGCCCATGCTGAAGAGCTCTTCTCAGTAGCAGCAGACGAGCAAGTGGATAAACGAGGATCCTGGGCTTCCCACATAAGCAATTCCCTCCCGCAGAAACCTTCTCTGTCACAGGAACCGTGATACCTGAAGGGCCCGTGGCTCTATCCAAAAGCTTGTCAGACTTTTCTGTGTGGTTTGTGTCCGTGCTCACATCTGTTGGTCACTGAGTCTTGGACGCCAATGTAAGAGGCAATGTAGAGTAACCTTCCTCTCCGAGTCACTCTCCTTGAACCCTACCAAGTTCACCTCTTCCAGGAAGCAGCCAAGATCACTTCTTCATTGTCCTGCCACATCTGCGTTTTGTTCACTTACCTTGGTTCTTCTCTGCTTCCTACCAAGTCTGATTCCATGTCCTTTTCCTAGTAGAACATGACTTACATATTTCAAGATTGTACAAATGACTGAGAATGCAATGCTAAATTTAAAAATTGGCAAGAGAAGGATCTGCTCATCATAAAATCACGGTCCCTGGAGATTAGAGAGTCTACATCAAACATCATTTGCCCATTCAAGTCTGGCCTTGAGTACAGGTGAAATAGGGTCACCTTTAAGGGAAACCAGGAGGAGCAAATACTTATAAATATTGCTAGAATATTCAGGTCATGGGTGCCTGGAATTCCCACTAGCTACATCTTTGGATTAAGGTGGTGCTCCTCAACCTTGGCTACCTGCTGGAATTGCCAGGGAAGCCTAAAAAAATAGCTGATGCCAAAATCCCAGCCCAAAGGTTTCTGATTTACTTGGTCTGGAGTGAGCCTGGACATTGGTATTTTCCAAGCTGCCGGGGTGATTCTAATATAAGAGATGAGAATCCCTTGTATTAAGGCATTGTGTCCCTAAGGCTTCTAGTAACCTGAATATCTTTTTTCAGAGTTATTTTATTTACTTTTTTTTGAAAACTACTTTATTGGCATATGATTGACACAGGAAAAGCTATACATATTTAACCTATACAATAAGAGCCTGTTGTTTTTCTTTATCCCCGTCACCTATTTTATCCACCCCACCCAAACTTTCCCCTATGGAGGGGATACTCATGGAGATATTCTCCCTGAATATCTTTTATCTGAATGCAGAACACACCTTAAGCTGTCATTATTTTCTATGGCTTAGATTTTACAGGCAGCCGAGTGAAGATTCCTGGGGACTGAGGTGGGAGTGAGGCATAGAGGAAAGAAATTCTGTTAGGAAAAGCAAGTACAGATTAAGTCCAGATTCATTTGGAAGGCACTAAGGGGTTTTGGAACATCAAGGGTGAAATAAAGAAATCTGTTAACTCTGAAAAGGCCACTAAAAGTAAAAAGAAAGATGAATTCAAACATCAAAATTCTACCTAGACCTGACCCTACTTTCACTCTCTTTTCTCCGCCTTTCAATTGTCCCTTTTATTTTCATGTTTCCAATGCAGAGGAGAACATCGCGTGCCAGGATCCCATAATTGGTGCCGGGGAGCCTGAGAAGGTCGTCCAGAAGCTCTGCCAGTTCTCAGACATTCCCAGCAGCCCTGCAGGTCCCACTGGTGGGATCCTAACTTACAAATGTGTAGGCTCCCAGTGGAAGGTGAAGAGAAATGACTGCATTTTTGCCCCAATAAATAGTCTGCTCCAGCTGGCCAAGGTGATCCTTAACATTTTGACTCTGGGCTCCTGGTGGGGAAATCTGTCCAGCTTATCATATTTCTTAGCAGTTAGGAAAGTGTTCGCAAATATACTTGTTATTTACCTATTTCCAAATAAAATGCAACCCTATTGGAAATGCTTAAAAATTTGCTTAAATACAGCTATGGAGGCAACAAAATATGTGTTCCGCTCTAGGACAGGCTGCATGCCTTCTCCTGGACTTCTCAGTACCTTGTTCCCATTACATCCAAGGAGCAGGTAGCATTACTCAACTGCTATCCATTGAATAATTTTGATATTGAAAAATAGCTCTGATCATCTCAGAAAGAAGAGCAACACAAAAATAAGGTTCATCAGCACACAATAAAATAGCTGGGCTTTATGCTTTTACAGGTCTGAGTTTTCCTCAATCCTTAGAGGTAACTGATAGTTACAGAGGAAGTCTCTCTTTCCTTGGATAGAGGTTACTGCCATGTGGTAGGGGAAAATTCCTTTCTTTCCATCAGAATAAATAAATGTCACTTCATACTTAAGTTGTTAAGAGTTACAGACTCCTAAAATTCCATGAGTTACAATAAACGAATACTGATGAGTCAACTGGTGGGATTTATAGCTAACATGATGTCTTCAGATGTCCAATTGCAAACCTTCTCACCCTTGGTAGAAGAATTGAGGAAAAGTGGTGATACTGTTTTGTGTTTTATCTAAATATCTTCTGTTTCTCCTCTGCTCTTACAGCAAGTTTACTAAAATGCCTACTATGTGCAAAGCATTAGTCTAGGTGCTATCAGGGTAAGAGACCAAATTAGATCTTGGCCACTGATTTGATAGAGAACATAATCCAATTGGGAAGCTACATATACATTGATTTTGGCCAAGATAATCAGGAAGCTCTGGTTGAGAAATTTGGCATCTGAATTGGACCTTGATGAATGACGCATCACAGGATGACACATTTGTAAATGATCCTAATCAAGAAGATAAAAATATAATTTGAACTCAACATTGAGCCCTGGTCTCAATTCTAGATGCCGAGATACAGTTTCAGTGGAAGGGGCATGCTGACCTATCATGCTCCATTTGGTTTATCCATTCAACTTACGGGAATGGAAAAAAAAGGAAACTAAAGATGTGAGAGATTTCTGTCATGGGTGGATTGGCAGGATTTGATGACTGGACGGACTGGCAAGATTTTTATTGGTCTGTGTTGGCTTGTGTCTTACTAGGCTTTGATCAAGAGCCCCTCTCAGGACCAGAAGCTCCCTAAATTCCTAAAGAATCTTTCTATTAGCACAGGCAAGGTGCAAAATGAAG
Source organism: Manis javanica (assembly GCF_040802235.1). Classification (NCBI taxonomy): domain Eukaryota; kingdom Metazoa; phylum Chordata; class Mammalia; order Pholidota; family Manidae; genus Manis; species Manis javanica. The sequence continues at coordinate 42,392,774 of NC_133171.1, forward strand.
TCAAATCATCTCCTGGGAGCCTAGGGGCCATTATTAGCATCCTTGATCTACTCTCAACAGTTCCTAACCAAGTGAATTCAGACATGATGAAGGTGAGTTTGTTTTAAGTCTTGCAGTAATTTGGGGCCTCATCTTTTCACCCCTAGGGACTTGTGGTCAAGAAACACAACTTCTCCATTGCAGCTTCTTCCCTGTCTTTTCCAGAGCAATGCTCTTGATATTAGAATCACATAACATGCGTTGCTCGCTATGGCTTTTTGGGTATCAGAGAGTGTTTCCAGCATTCATTTTGGAGCCTTCAGATTTCTTTAGGAAATCTCTGTTTCAGTTTCTTTATTAAAATAGAATGAATTCTTATCTGCTTTCTAAGGAAACCAGGAACTGAATGTTTTCAAAATATGTACAAGGTGGGATTCTCAATGGTCTAGCACTAAACATGGATTTGGAAGCAATCAGGTTCCTGAGAGGTAAGAGGAGTCATACACAAGAGTTCAAATGAAAAGACTTCACTGAAGAGATACTTACAGAGGTAAAACCAGGGATTAAAAAAAAAAGGTAACCAGAGACTAACAATATCTAGAAGCCACTTAGCCGAAGGAGAGCTGAAGCCTGGAGGAGGGCTCACTTGGCAAGAGCTGTAGTATTGGAAGGACGTAACTGTCACCAAAGATGCGCTGAGGAGAGTATGGAAGGGGGTGGAGAGTAGGAAAAATCTACTTCAGTTTCCTTCTTTTCCCAACCTTCCACCTCCTGCCAGTGCTTCCCACTGGCTGAACTCACCCAGAGGTGAATGGCAAGCAGCTTGGGTGACAAGAACCCAAGGAGGTGATGTAGATGTCCTAGTGTAACAAATTGTCGCAAACTGGGTGGCTTACAATGACAGACACTTTTCCTCATATAGTTCTCGAGGCTAGAAATTCAAAATCAAAGGGTCTGTAGGACCAAGTTCCCGCCAGAGGCTCTAGGGGAGAATCTTTGTCTCTGACAGCTTCTAGAAGTTCCGGCATTCTTTGACTTGTTGCTGCCTCGTTCCAATCCCCAACTTCTCCTTTCTTCATTTATCTTCTCCTCTTCTGTCTCTTATTAGGGTACTTGTCAGTGGATTTAGAGCCTACTGAGGTAATCCAGCATGATTTCCTCTCAAAATCCTTAATTACATCTACAAAGTCCATTTGTCCAAATAAGGTCACACTGATGGAGTTTAGATATTAAGACATGTCATTTGCAAAGAAAGGTGAAGAAAATATACAGTGTGAAGGCACAGATGGAAAATGACAAGCCCAAATTTATGGGAGAAAGAATCAAAATGTTTAGCAAAAAAGAACAATGCCTTTAATAACACATTTCAGAGGATCTTTTGAGACTACCACACCCTTGCTGGTGAAATAGCACTCACCAAAAGCCTTTATAGGTTTGAGATTTTAAATAAAATAAAACAATTAGAGATATCTCTTCCAGGCTGCTGAGTTGGCCTTAGTGAGTGGTGGGGGGTGGTCTTACTGCCTCTACTGCTAACTTTATAATGAAGTCCCCCAGTCTTCGGGACTAACTCCCCGCCTTAAGAGGGCAAGTCACAGATGCCCACAGCCTCATTTTCCTTTCTTTTTTTCCTCTTAACCTATAACCAACACAACCGATTTCCAGGGAGATGCCTTTTTTTTTTCTCTCTCTCTCTTACAATTCAGAGCATTTGTTTGGTTTGACCCCATATCCTGTAATTACAGCACGTCTTGTCCACCGTTAACGTCATCCTCAGCCAGCCCATCTTGAATACCTGGAAGGTATTCCAACAGCAACGGACCAATCAGAGTTCACAGCTGCTGGATTCAGTAGAAAGATTTTCCCGAGCGTTCCAGTCGGAAGGTAATGCCATTTCGTCCGTCCTCCACCCTCATGTGCAGATGAAGAGCATGGTCGTAAAATCCGGCCATCCAAACATCTACGAACAGAGCTTTGTTTTCTCAGACTCTGACCTCCGGGGCAGTGTGGTTATTGACACGTGCCAGCTGGAACACCTGCAGCCAGGATCGTCCGTTGTCACCATGGCTTTCCCAACTATCAAAACCATCCTTGCCCAGGATGCTCAGGGAAAGAATTTTGCAGACAGCTTGGTAATGACAACCACTGTGAGCCACAATATAACCACGCCCTTCAGGATCTCAATGACTTTTGGGAACAGCAACCTTCTAAACAGGAAACTACAGTGTGTCTTCTGGAACTTCGACCTTGCCAACCGCACCGGGGGCTGGGACAGCAGCGGGTGCTACATTACGAAGCACTATGAGAACAGCGTCTCCTGCAGCTGTGACCACCTCACGTCGTTCTCCATCCTTATGTCCCCTGACTCCCCAGACCCTGGTTCTCTCCTGAAAATACTTCTGGATATCATTTCCTACATTGGGTTGTGCTTTTCCATCTTAAGCTTAGCAGCCTGCCTAGTTGTGGAAGCTGTGGTATGGAAGTCAGTGACCAAGAATCGGACTTCCTATATGCGTCACATCTGCATAGCGAACATTGCTGCCTCCCTTCTTGTTGCTGACATCTGGTTCATTGTGGCCACCGCCATCCACGACTATTACTACCCACTCAACGAGACAGCCTGCGTGGCTGCCACTTTCTTTATCCACTTTTTCTACCTTAGCGTTTTTTTCTGGATGCTGACTCTGGGCCTCATGCTCTTGTACCGCCTGGTTTTCATCCTGCACGACACCAGCAAGTCCATTCAGAAGACCATTGCGTTTTCCCTTGGCTATGGCTGCCCTCTCGTCATCTCCATCATCACGGTGGCTGCCACCCAGCCCCAGGAAGTCTACATGAGGAAGAATGCCTGTTGGCTCAACTGGGAGGACACCAAGGCCCTGCTCGCCTTTGTCATCCCAGCGCTGATCATCGTGGTGGTGAACGTGACCACCACGGTTGTGGTCATCACCAAGATCCTGAGACCCTCCATAGGAGACAAGCCGAGCAAGCAGGAGAAGAACAGCCTGTTTCAGATCAGCAAGAGCATTGGGGTCCTCACGCCACTCTTAGGGCTCACCTGGGGTTTTGGTCTTGCCACTGTGTTCCAGGGAAGCAATGCTGTGTTCCATATTGTATTTACCCTCCTCAATGCCTTCCAGGTAAGTTCTGCCGTGCAGCACTGTTCTGGAAGTATCTATGCTGGTGGACAGCTTAATGACAGAAACACAAACAGGAGTAGGAATGGGGAAGGATTTTAGTTCAGACAAGGCCCTAGCCCTAAAGAGCAGTAATTACAAGAACTCGGTGAAACAGAAAGGACACGTTCCTCTGCCTCCATGGAACCTCATACCTCTTATCACCTGCATTATAATTTAGTGGCATATGTGACTCTCTTCTAAATGCCCTGCTAACACAAATAGGGGGAAAGTCCCTTCCTTACACTGGATTTTGCTATGTATCCAACATTATCTCCATGCCGTCTATTATCTCCTAAATGAAAATATCAGTATTAAACCAAGTTATCTCTCTAGTTAATTTGCACAAGCATTAAATGAGCTCTGTCTCTGTGAGGTCAGGGAGAGCATCTGTCTTATTTATCACTGTATGCCTAGTGCTTTTGGCACAGAGAAGGTGTTCATTAACCATTGGTGAATGAAACAAATGCTCTGTACCACATTGTATGTTTTCTGGAAACATTTCCTGAAGTTTGAAAGAATCGATACTCTGTGTAAGGTAGACATTCTGCTCCTGTATACTAAAATGAAAAAGACACACTCTTTGCTCTCCTGTAGCACATAACTGATTATAATACAAGCCAAATGGTTACAAAAGCTTTAGCAAAGGTACAGACAACAAGCCTTTGGAGTACAAAGGGAAGCTTAATTCTGATTTAATCCATGGGTGACTGGTAAGCACAGGCCCCATGGGCTACTGAGGAGGCAGGGGGCTTGGGGGTGACATTGAGACATTGCCATGACCATGCAAATCCTAAATTCTGCTACTGGGCCTATGGCCCCAAACTGTAAGGCTCATGTCTAATGATATTTATAATATGACTAGAAGGGACTTGTTATTCCACCCCATGCCCCAAGTCCTCATCACAACTATGTGAGCGCTACCATAGACTTAGGAGGTGTATTTAATAACATAACAAGCAGGACCCCCAGTTCAGGGGGGAAATAGGGAAATAGAAAATATCCTTAGAATGTTACAACATTTAAGGCCCCTTGTTGTGAACCTATTGTATCCCTTTTAACATTATCATCTACTGGACTCATTCCATAAATGCAGATGTGGAAAGAGATAGTACAAATTCAATGCCAGGTTAATGATACTTCTTATTTTGCTGGACAGTAGAATATGATTCAAATGCACTTCTTCCCAATTCCTTTTTTCAGGGATTATTCATTTTACTCTTTGGATGCCTTTGGGATCAGAAGGTAGGAGCAATGACAATTTCATGCTTCTAGAAAAATCTGAAGTGTTTGTAGCATTTTGAATTTACAATGGCTTCTTTTAAATGATGCAGGTACAGGAAGCCTTGCTAAATAAGTTTTCACTATCAAGATGGTCTTCACAGCACTCAAAGGTAAATCTTTCCTTTGTGAAGACCTTTACAACCTCTCCTCTCCACCACCATGTTTAGTAGAGATGATTCCTTCGTTTTTGCTTCTCACCTGGTTCTGTCTGTCAGACACAGCCCGGGAGCTATTATTAAGCTGCTGTCCCCACATCCTTAAATAAGGGTCAAATAGCACAGGTGATATCATTTGGGGTTAAAATCAAATTTCAATAAGAAACATACAATTTCTGGGGAAACTTAAAGGTGTCAGAGAACATAATTTGAGGATTGAGGATGAATTGAATTTTTTATAGTTCATCTTGGGAAATAACTCTCACATTCAAATACATTTGACTGTTTCCACACGTCAAAAGATACTAAACCTTACCAAACAGTGAAACAGTGTATTTGAATTATTTTCCTAATACTCATAGGATTCCATTGTTTCAAGATGGCCCTGCTGTCGGATTTGAAGTGGAAATTCACACATCCCTGCTGTCACCTTCAGGAAGTGGAGGGAGAGGTGCAGGCAGTGTCCACTAGAAGGCAGCAAACGAATGGTCTTAGAGATCAAAACCAGGACGTGGTGTAACACATTTGCTTTGTAATTGTTTTTTTCTCTTTTCTAGTCAACATCTCTAGGTTCATCTACTCCTGTATTTTCTATGAGTTCTCCACTATCAAGAAGATTCAACAATTTGTTTGGTAAAACAGGTATGTAGTGACCTTTAGGTGCCACCAAACGAATTGATCCGATGGTGAGTCATCTCACACCCTGACTTGCCCATTCATGGCACTTACCTGCAGTGGCCTCATTTGGGGCAGAGGTTAAATACAGGAACTTGCTTATATTTTCCCAAGCCAGCAGGAGGCTTGTACAGAGGGCAACTGCCTTCCGTGGGCAACTAATCGTAACTTACGAAGAATAAGAATTGGAGAATCTATTTAACCCTGTGGGGAGAGCTGCTTATCAAAACTATACCAACCATAAAAATGGAAACGTAAACTGCTGGCCCTGGCAGAAACAGAATTCTTTTGTATTTATATTAAACAGGAATAGGTAGGTCATGTTTCTGGGTTACAGTACAGCAAAAACATTTATATTTAGAAAATCCTACTATAGGATCCCATGTTGTGGATTTCTTTTCCCTTTGTTTTTTTTTCATTTTTTGGTGTGTGCTTATTTTGTGCTTTAGCATTTATAAAACTGTGCCTACCTATACGAGGGATCACCCAAGTTAGCTCATCTGTTAGGAACACGAACAGCTGAAAGTTCCACCTTGGAGGTATAGGAGGTAATGTTAATGACTTTGAGCCATGGGTCTCAGCTACTCCAGCGAGATGAAGTCTGTCTGATGCCACCGTCCTCCCACTCCCCCACAAAAATAAGCACCAGAAGTCCTTCCAGTTTCTTGAAACTGAACAGGTATCCCAAATACAGAGTCTAGAAATGCCTCAATATTCCAGACTAAGGCTCTTCATATAAAGGCACTTTGAATATGGCTCTTCATTGTTAAAACACCCTCGGACTTGGCCTTTGGGGCTTCAGTTTGGTGCCTTACTCATTACTCATGCACCTTCCCTTCTGATTTTGAAAGTCACTGATTGGGCCTGCTGTGAAATAATCACATTTTCAGGGGGCATTAGAACTACTGCCCCCAGCCAGCCCCATCACTGGAACATGTCTACTATTTGCATTAAAAGGAAAACATTCTACGAAATAAACCTACAGAATCAGAATTGGGTCATATATAAGGCCAATAATGTGTTCTCTGTTACTGAATCAGTGAGATAAAAGGACGGAGGCACTGTCCCCAAGGTCCCAGGGCCTGAGGTTCCCAATCATTGCCACCTGACAGCCTCCCAGAGGTCACTGGTGCAGCTCCGTGTCAGCCTATTTGAGGGTTCTGTAACCGCTGTAACTTTGGTTTATGTTGTCAGCAGCCCCAAGGGGCCCCCCAGTCAATGATGGAGACCTTGTTAGCTGTGGCAGCTCACCAATCTGATGGTAGGGTGGGCACCGAGCCCCTTCCCTTGCTCAGCACACACCTGCGCTCAGTCCCTGCCGTCCTGCCGACAGCCTGTGCAGGTGCTGCTCGCCTGTCCTTCCCTCTGCACTTGCTCTCGGCGCTTTTCTTGGCGTCCCCTGATCCTTGGTGCTGCCTTCCCTCCCCCTGTAATCTTTTTCCTTCCTTTTCCCCCTTCCCTCTCTTACGTTCCAGCTCTTCTGCCATGCCCCTCCCAAGAGCTTCCTTGAGTCACTTCAGCCCACGGGCACCCGGGAGTTTCCTTTGTGCAGATGGCCCTAGGCCCTTGCATGCAGTGCCATGCGGAGGGCTGCTCCTGTTGAGCTCTGCCTCCTCTTTGTGGAACCCTGGCTGCTGGTACCATGTGAAGTAGGTAGTGCTTGTCGGCTGCCCGCATGCTTGAGAACAACAGCTTTGCTTGTTCTCTGGCACGTCTGGGTCTTGGGAGGAGGGACGGGCATGGGTTTGTTTCCAGGCATGGCCGAGCTTCCCTGGCTCCTGGACTAGAGCTCCCCCGGGGGGCCCTTGGCAGAGGCTCACGCCCCAGCGGTCGTGCAGGCTTGTCCTTGATGCTGAGCAGCTACTCTGTTTTTCAGGAACATACAACGTTTCCACACCAGAAACAACCAGTTCATCCTTTGAAAACACATCCAGCGCTTATTCATTGCTCAACTAAGAACTGGAAAATCCAACCCACGTGAACTCTTGGGGAACAGTGGAAGTGCTCTGGAAAAGAGATCCCTTCAAAGCCATGGATAAAAAGCTTTCTCTGCAGGCTTCTGGGAGCAGATGCTGAAGAGACTTTTTCATCAAGGGAAGAGGCTTTCTTTTGTAAAGACAGACTAAAAGGAATTGTTAAGTTTATTTTGCTGTCCCACCCCCACCCCTTGTGTGATACCAAATGTGTATAGTATTTAAGTGAAACAATACAAATAAGTCCCCCAAAACCCACGTTCTCTGTCTATATTGTAAAATAGAATTTTGAAGAGACATTTTCACTTTTCACACTTGGGGCACAAAGATAAGCTTTGATTAAAATAATAAGGAAAAGTCTAGGACCTAGGAAATTCTTCAGTGAATTCTAGGAAGGAAAGAAGGAAGGAAGGAAACTTGAAGAAAGAAAAAAGAGGAAACAGCATTAAGTAAGGACAACACTTTAAGATTTCTACATTAACAATCTAATACAATGACTCCGATACTGAAACACTGAGAATTCAAAAGTGGCTCAACAATGGAAATTGGAAGTAAGCCCTGGGGAAAGTATGGTATCTTCCTAGTATTTTCTTAGCTAAGAAAGAAAAATACAAAGGCAGTGGGGAAAAATAGGGAGAGAATTATATCATCAGGATGCTTTCAAGTGGTTAAAATATTTCTAAGAAATGCGTGGAAGAAGACATGGTTCTCTTGAGGCTAAACACATACATATATACTCTGCATGTTAAGATTTGAGCTAATTGGAATGAATATGCAGAGGAATTATCATGACCATGCATTAGCAGTTCCAAGCAGATCCAACTGCTGATTACAATTTTTATAGTTTATCAGAACTCCTTATGTTTTGATTTGTTCCACTTGCTGAAAGCAAAAAACACTTTATTTTTGTATCCATTAATTGCACTGAAAATGGACCCCAACTGTCATGTATCATATTTAACAGCTTTTACCAGGTACTTCTCTGTGCACCATAGAACAGATTTTAATAACCTGATAGCACTGTATATCATTTTTGTTGTTCCTGTGGAGTTAGTGGCCTTTGGTGTGCTGTATAGCTCTCTCTGTAATAGCTCTTTCATTCCTTATTTCCCAGACCAATATACATTAAGAGTTTTGTGCTGCCTACTTTGTGTTTATTCCAACCACATGGAAATCTTCTGGAAAGATTTCCAGAGGCACATTCCCTCACCCCCAGCCCTCACCCCCATGCACACATGTGTACACACACACACACACACATACACACACACACACACACACACACACACACACACACAGAGGCATGTACATACCTCCCACCTTTCAAGCTCCAGCACCAGATCCAATTCTGGAAAAACCATGAAAACAATCAGTTGGAGAAATTCTGGCTGATTTTCTATGCTTCTAATGACACTTTACCTTGATGAACAGAGAGTGGCATTTTCCCCAAGGGTTTGGTTGTTTGTGAATTATGTGTACGTGGGTGTTTTGCATGTGTGTGCCTTTCATAAAAATACAAATATTTATTAAATTTGCATCCATGTTAATGTTAACCGTATGCTGTAGCTAAAGCACCCACGCATTCCAAATCAAAGCCTGATCCTAGGGAGGCAATGACACAGAATAAAAACATGGGGTTACTCAGGAAATGTGGTTCATGTGGTCTTCGTAAGGACTAAGAACTAAAATGGACCCAACCCTCAGGAAGGTAGGATAACAGAGGCTGAGATTCAGCAACCACTCATATATTGAGGTTCAAAATAGTTTCCTTTTGCTATTTTAACTCTTAAGAATCTCTTCCTTTTATTTTTCATTTCAAATTCCACTTCTGACTCTTTTTTCTTCATGGGGAGGGGGAGGAGACAGATAGAAGTCCTAATATTGCTTCAAGCAAATGAACTCTTTATTTCTACATATGCCCAAATGGTGTAGGCATCTACTCCCATGCTTGCTGAAAACTGTCACATCACTTTCCTGACTGAATCATTTGTCCCCAGAATAAATGACTGTGAGGCTCTAAAAGTCCCCTGGGTGTGATCAACTTGGAGCCGAGAAGACAAAGCCAGAAGTTAGGTTGGAGGATCAGCTGAATTAGAATCAGGCTTTGACTGCTCTGGTCCCCAGAGTTATCTCAGGGATGACTGAGGCAGGGTTACGTAGTACAGGGTTACGTAAAACAGAACAATAGTTCATGAAACTACAAGCTATATGAGGGCCAGAGCCCCGCCTGGCCCTAGGTTTGCCAGTTCTCAGTCAGCAGTGATCAGAAGGTTTTAGCAGCAGATTCCTGAGGGAAGGAGGGGGAAGGAGGAACACTGGCTCTGATACTGGTGCAAAGTGAGAAGTGCCGTCTGTTTTGTTTGTAAGGAGCTGCCCCATGTTCCTAACATCTCACAATGTGTACAGTCAGTTCCATGAGCCAAAACTTTCTTATATTAATGGACCTCCTATTAGGTTTCTTGCAAAAGGGTCCATGCTAATGTTCCAGAAGTTGTGAGGTTGGAGCATTTGCAAATGAGCAATTCATATGAACTGCAGAAGGATTCTCTGGGAATATCGTGAGTCCAGTGTTAACACACATCTCTTGAATGAGGCATGTACCTTTCATCCTCCTCCCCATTTTTTTATTGTTTATACAGAGAAAGAGGTATGGTATTTTGTAGGGTTTTCAGGATAGAGTTTGCTGAGGCCAGACATTCATAAATGCTGTGTTAAGTCAGCCTTTTGTGGTTTGTGTGAGAACTTCAGAGAAGTCAGTGTCAGAAGGTTAAGAGGAACACTTACATGGAGCTGAGAAAGATTATAGCAATGAGTAAGTGCACAAGCAGGGGAGGGAGTTGAGATGAGTGGAACCGAAAGTCACACCATTTGAGAAGACAAAAGGAAGTGAATATGGTCATAGAGTAGAAATGCCACGTAAGTGGACTGTATTTTATTTGTGGCATGCAAAGGCAATGTCAAATGGAGCCACTGTATCCCAGAGAGAAAATCAGTGAACATCCTAGGCCAACAGAGGTCTGAGTCCCTGAGTCTCCAAATAAAGGAGGGGCTTATTCAGGTATATCTTTCTAATGTAATTTTTAAATGTCAGTAAAAATAGTGTCTCATTATTTCAAAGATGTCTCATCCATTCAAAGATGGATGCTATAAGTTTCTAAAAGCATAATGTGGGATTTTAAATCCTATCTTAATAGTGTGCCAGCATATCGCTGTGTGTCCTTTCTTTGATAATAACAATAAAATATCTAAGAAGATCTCAGGGAGCTTTCTTTATATAAATTCTCTGCTCTTTTGCAATAGGCTGCTGCTGCTGTTTCAGGCTTCTCCACGTCAACCAGAATTTAACTCTAATCTCCAAACAGTGAATGATTGCTCCCATCCCCTAGGCATGGGGAGGTGGGATGGGCTGGAGGGTTCCAGAAGCTCCCCTCTGAGCTCAGATGGCTCACCGGGCTGGTGTGTTTCCTCACACCACCTACACTTCTACTCAGCAGGTAGAGGCCAGAAGCTTACAGAGGATTTAAAAAAGGGATCTTGAAGTAAAACTTTTAGGACCTAACAGTCTGGGAAACAAATAAATGTCTTTTCTAACATTTGTGTGTGGTGTGGCTTGATTGGAATTTTCGTGGACAGCTGGAACAGAGCCCCGTGAGTTCTGTTAGCACTAGATATTTCTGAATCAAGGTCTCATGTTTCCTGTATTAGTTTTCTATTGCTGTGTAATACATTCCCACAGACTTAGAGGCCTAAAACAATACCCACGTGTTATCACATGGTTTCTGCAGGTCAGATGTCTGGACATGGCTTAACTGTGTCCTCCGCTCTGGGTCTGAGCAGGCCGAACTCAGATTGTCAGCCTGGGCTGCTCTCATCTGAAGGCTGAGGTCCTCCTCCAAGCTCACTGGTTGTTTGGCAGAATTCCATCCTTTGTAATTATAGAACCGAGTCCTTCAGCTCCCAGAGGCAGCCTGCTCTCCCCCGCTGTGTGGCCTTCTACACAACATGGCAGTCTGCTTTCTTGACATCAGTAGGAGAACTTCCGTTTTGCTTCGAATCTGACATTTACTGTCTCTGATCTCTAGACCCTCTTCTAGAGGGCCCACCTGGTTAGGTCAGGACCACCCAGGATAATCTCTGCTGTGATTACCTCCCAGTCAGATGGCTAGGGGCCTTAATGATATCTGCAAAACCCCTTCATCTCTGCCACATGATGTAACCCCATCGTGGGAATGGTGTGTCGTTGTGATCACAGGCCCTGCCTGCCTTCAGCAAGAGAGGATCATATAGGATGCTTCGTCAGATTGTTGAAACAAAGCTAAGGACCCAACACCATTCTGTAGAATCTGCATGAGGCATAAGCTGTGGATATGTGGCCTGGAAGCTTCCTCTATCCATAACAGGCATCACACCTAGAAAGATCTCTCTGGCAATATCAGTAATAAAGCTCGTGTGCTTAAAATATTGTAGTATTATTTTGTCTACTGACTCTGCAAATGTGAAAGAAGTTACCTTTCCCAAGTCAATGGCATCCACCCACATGGAAATTCAGGGAAAGGATGCTGTTTGGAGAAGCTTGATTTGTCCAGAGGAAAAGAGGCATGCCAACTCCGGCGATGGCAACCTTCCCCAGACCAGAGACCTCAGCATGCAGGTCCCAGCCAGTCCTCTAAGCTTTTGAACATCTGCCTCCCAGTCCTGAAAAATAAAGTCAAATGCTCCACCAAATGGGTGCTTCTCATCCTACAAACCTCTCCGTGAAGTGCTGCCACCTGTAGCCTGCAGGTGGCGCTGGCAATTGGGAAAATTTTCATACCTTAACAGACAGACAGATCTCCCCTGAAGTAACCCTCTGCCATCACAGGCTGCATGGGTCTCTGTAGCTTGTTTGGAGTTTTCTGTTCATTTGCACTGATTTTGTGTGTGTATGAGATAATATATACATCATTTAGAAGAAAGATGTTCATTTTTGTATTTTGAAGACCCTTCCCCACCCCCCGGGCTTTATGACGTTTATACTTTATATAAACAGGGAGGAAAACACGCTTCCTAGGAATACTTTATATGAAAATGGATGCAGCTTTCTTCCAACTATTCCATAACTCCTTTGTCCAGACCGGTATTGTCTGATAGAACCAGTACAAGAGTCATGTATATTTTAAATTCTTTAGTAGCCACATTAAAAAAAGTCAGTAGGTAAAATGAATTGCAGTAATCCATTTTACTCAACCCAATATATCCAAAATATTATTATTTCAAGATGTAATTATTATAAACTTATGAGATATTTTACATCCCCTTTTTTTTTGGTACTTTGCTCAAAATCCAGTGTGTACTTTACACTTAGAGCACACCCCAGTTGCCCAGCCACATTTCAAGTGCTCAGAGGCCACATGTATCTAGAAGGTACTGCATTGCACAACATGGCTTTAGAGCATAAACCAGAGACACGTGTTTTTGCTATTTTGTTGCCTTCTGTATACAGAACAGCAGGGTAGGAAAATGAATTTAAAACAAGGCCTGTACCACCTCATCTGGCGGGTCTATGCAGGGACTCTGCATATATGCAGAGGGGCAGAAATCCGTAAGACTCCAGACACCTCTCTTCCATATAACTCCTGCCGCTCCAAGCTGACCAGAAAGCCACACTGTTAGAAATTCTCCTCCAAGACTCCTGACAGCCATGGGGCAGTGGCCCCCGAACTGCACAGCTTCGCCTCCTCTCCTGGAAGGTGTGGCTGGGGTCCTGATCAGTCTTCTGCCATGGAGAATGAGCTAGCTATCCCTTGAGTGTGGTGCAGGAAAAGAGCACAGTCCCTGGAACAGAAAGACACTTTTCCTCACTCACCCAGGCCCTTCCTGAAACCTCTGTGGTCCTTGGTTTGCTCATCTGAAAAATGGGATCATCCTAATTTCCTCTCAAGGCTGTTGTAAGGCTCAAAAATCATAGTTTATATGATCATGTTTTGTAAGCCAAGTATTATACAAATAAAAGGTTATTTCCAATACCTCTTTGAGAGGCAGAGAGAGAGAGGCTGACCACAGGGGAGCAGCTAGAAGGAGGGGACATTAAGCTCTGGTGACCTTAATGAGATTCCAGGGCATTCTAAACCCTCCCTGGGCATCTAGGGGCCCATGAGGAGGACACTGCATCAGGGAGGGCACAGTTTGCTCACGAGGGAGTGAGGCAGTAGTAAAATTATTGATTTTGACCATTTCCTTCAATCTAATCCTATATGTTCCAAGATTACTTTTCTTAGAAGGCTCCAAAACACAAATGCAGTGGGCAGACTTTAAATAATGTTGCCCAAAGACAGGCCTCCACACTGACCTTCTTCCCAGAAGGGCCCAGACCCTCCTCCTTGACTCAGCGCTTTCCCACACACAGCCCAGCAGGCATATATTGGACCCCAGTTACCCAGCCGTGTAGGGAGGATCCTCAGAGGCTCAGGCCTGTCGCACACCACCAGGTGCCTTCAGAAACCCCCTGAAGGTATGCGGCCCCTGTAGATCAGCTCCTGGTTAACACGCCTTCAAAGCACTTCAGGCTCAGGCGGGAGGCCAGACGGTCCCAGAGGCTGGAAGTGTGGGGAAGCAGGACAATCTCACAATCGTGGTCAGTGGGAGGCCAAGGAAGGCCTGCTCTGAGTAATGCCTCCCCAGCATCAAAGGGTCCACACGGAAGCCTGCCAGGTGCTTCCTCCCTCCAGGGGCCACCAGCAGCATCCACCCCGCCCCTGCCCCCCGCAGGGCCTGTAGGGAATTCTCCCCACCCTGCAGGTGCCGAGGAGAAGGCTGAAGCAGGAGATGGAGGTGGCCCCGCGATGCATGCGCCCCTCTGTTCCCATCAGTGGTGCCGAGGGCTGTGCAGCGGCGGGGTCCTGGTCTCTTCCCCCTCACCAACCTCGGTGGCCAGGGCTCCCGCCACTCCCACCTTTCCCGTGTCCTGTGCAGATGGGACTCTGTTTATCGTCTGGCACATTCTAAAGAGAAAAAATACTTGGAAACATTTTCTACTCTCAGCAAATATGGAGCAGACAGAAGACAGGAGGAAACACGGGCACAGTGACTGACCCTGGTGATTTATCCCCAAATACTATTTTCTTGCATGTCTGTGTGTTTGTGGCAGGGGGTGGGTGGCTCTCCAGCAATCTAGACACAGTCATCTTGTCCATTTTGTAAGTGATTTTCTGGACATCCATTCTTTTCCTTTTCCCTTTAAACCTTGAGATGAAGGGTTGAAAGGTCACGAATGTTCCCCCAGATGGGCAGTGGGCTGGGGAAACGTGAGCCCGTTTACACCGCGGGTTTTTTCTCTTTAACGCGGGGCCGAGTCCCACTGAAGTATGCTGGTGACTATAGAAAACTAAACAGAACAAACCCAGGAAGAAAAGGTATTTTTCTCAGCATGGAAAGCAGCAGGAACGGGTGGGGCCAGGCATGGGGAGACTCCCGCTAACACTGCTTCTGACCTCCAACAACACAATCCAAGAATGACCTTGAGCCCTGCCTGCTGCGGACCCGCTTTGAAGGGCGTCGTCCTGTGTCCCCGACCCTGCCCACCAGCCCAGCCCCTCTACGGGTGGGAAGACGTGTGTGATATTGATTAACCGAGGAAAAGAGTATGGCCATTTACTGATTTTCTGGAACAGAGAGGGTTTCCCAAGCCCAGCGGCGCTCTCTCCCCCGCAGCTGTCCTCAAAGCCCATCTCCAGCTGGGCTAACGGAGACAGATGGCTTCCCGTGCAGAGGGTCTCCCCCGCGGCTCGCGCCCGCGTTTCCCGAGGCTTGATCGCCACCTGGTGGTCATTAGAGGAGGCGCCCCCTCTGGGTCCCCCTCTAGCCAACCTCATCAGGCCTGAGGATGAGGGGTCTGGCGGGCAGCCTGCGGGGAAGGGATGCGGCGTCTGCACAGAACGAAGGTGGAATTAAGTCCTATTAGGCCACAAAACCCAGGAATGACAGGATCGCTCTCGCTCCTCATCCCCTAACACTTTGCTGTTATGGTTCTTGCAAGAGAAAATGAAGTCAGAAAGGGAGGTAGAGCCAATGCGGAGAGCGAATATTCCAGGCACCTAGTTACAGTGTGGAAGATGGATTTTCAGGCAGCTGCAAATTTCTGAGGTATAGCCAGGATAACCCCCTCCTGTTCCTTTCCTGCCTCACGGACTGACTCTTGTTTATGGAACCAGAGGCAAAGCTAAAAGCAGACCCACAAAGCGGCTGGTTCTCCTATTCCAGACAGGGATTTGGAAGGCAGTTTGAGGAAGCAAAATGGGTGCCTTTGTGTTTCATGGGCTCTTACCACTTTCCCGTCATTGTGCCATCAGAAGGATGAACCAGGATGACCCTATTCCCTTCTCTAATTCATAGACTGCTGCCAGGCTTAATTTTCATTTTTGGTTCATGTTGGATCTGCACAGTCTATCCACCACACTGGCCTGCGGCTGAGGCCATCTGGTAAGTTTCTGGTCTAGACTCTGGACATACATTGAAAAGGAGGCTGCTGGCTGTGTCAGCCAAAGTGTGACCCAGGAAGACCCAGGGCCAGCAAATGGCACCAACTGCCCAGAGGGCTGGTCCTCAGGGCAGAGGGACGAGCCGACCTGGCTTTGCGTGATGATGCAGACAACTGCTGACCATGGGAGAACATGCCTTGATATAAGGCTTATACCCTCAGAATAGCTCTCACACTGTCTCCTTTATGTTGGACATTCTAAAAAAAAACAGACCTTAAGGAGAGATGAGGCTTAATGTACAGAAACCTCTGGGAGAGGTGCACAGCAAATGAAATGAAATTCATCTTTCAGTGAAAATGGCTGATAACTGTTGAACTATGTTAACTGACTTTGGGATCTTACCATGCCTTTGGTGCTCTCCTAAGCGTTTTATGCAAATCACCTCATTTAAGCCTTTTAGCAACCTTGGATTGAGTAAAGTTTTTTTCTTTTAATTTTACAGATGGATAAACTAAGCAAAGAAAGATTAATACCTTGCATAGGGTTACACAGCTCAAGAATGGAATAGCCAAGGTGCTGAATGCAAAGCAGCTGCCCTGCGCAGTGTACGTGCCACCACTCATTGTATTGCTTCTCCATGCCACCTGATGTCTGTGATTCCTCTAGTGAGGAGAGTTCTGACTATACACAATGAGATAGGGAGGACAATGGTGACGGAACGAATGGAGAAGTTAAGGCATCTCCTACTTTAATATCACTTTATAATCTCACCAAAGCAGCCTGCTACATAATGACCAGTGTTCCAGGACACCACCTTTTGGGTTGGCCCTCTTCCTGTTTTAGTCTCTCCCCAAGTATGAAAGGATTCCTGTTCTGGTGCTTTATGGAAAGTATTTCTCACATTCACTACCTTGTTCATCCCAAATGGAGCAGCTTGACTGTACTTGCCATTTTAATCTTTACTCTTCATCCAGATGAGCTTCCATGAGGTTTCAACTGCTAGTGGTGTTTTTATTCTTGCCACAGATCTATCAAGCCCTCTCAGAGTATTGGACATCATTTAGACACATAGGAGGAAAATTCATTTTCCCAGAAAGGAAGTGTGTTCTTGGAATTCTCACTCTCCCTATTTGTGGCTTTGTCTCCCTCTGTGTGTTTATTTCATTCCAAGATGATCTTCAAGGAAAGAAATGTATGAACCAGTGGGCCATAGATGGAGAGCTAAAAGAGCAACTCTCCTTCCCCTTGGTACACAGGCCTGTAGCAGGGCAGGGCACCATGGTCAGCCCGAGTCACGTGCCGACCTTGAAGAAACCAAATCAGTAACGATTGTGTTTTCTGCGAGTGACAAAGATTCAAAATAAGAGCAACTTAACATACAAGTTTGTTTCTCTAGCACATGAAAGTGTGTAGATAAGCAGTCCGAGACTGCCGTGGTAGGCTTGGCCCCATGTAATTCTCAAAGATCCAATACTTCATATTTTTTCTCTGCCCTTCCCAGGGCCACAACACAGCCCCACAGAGCAGTTCCTTCTGTGACCACCATGTCTGCCGTCAGTTATTAGGATGGAAGAAAGGGCTAAGAGAGAGTGCACCAAGGCTTTCTGAAGAAAGGTCCATGTAACATTCTGCTTCCATTCCATTGGCCAGAACTTGGTCACACAGCCCTGCCTACCTACAAGGGAAGAAGGAGAATGTAAACTATATGCTGGGTAGCCATCTAACCAGCTAGGACTTGGAATTTTATTACCAAGAATGGATAAAGGGAGAATGGATATTGGTGACCATTTTTGTCTGGGGCTGAAAATCCCCATCCTTCCCCTGCCCCCTGACTCTCCCTTCATACCTTTCTCATGAACCCTACTCTCCTTTTACTTCTTGACCAGGTAGACACCTTTAAATGTTACTTATGATTTCCACTGGACCGTTGAATCACACATGGGCCACATTGTCCTAAGTTTGTCTTTGCCCTGGTGGAAGCTGTGGCTTGGATGACTCCAGGACCAGCTCTTGGCAAAACTGTGAAACGTGGGAAGACATGGCCTTGTTCTTCACTGTCTTGTGCCATCTCAGTTTTAACTGCATCTCACACACACACTCTCATGGAGGCACACACATGCACACACACACACACACGCACACACACAAACCCTGTAGGCTTCCCCACCATGTCAAGACTTTCCTGTCTCCTTCCCCCACATCAGCACTCCTCCCCGGTTACCACGGTCCCACTGCACTACCTCCCAGCCCCTACTGGCTGAGCCTGTGACAGTTTGACAAGCAGGACTCATAGCAACAGGATAAACGTGATGCATCTTTCTGAAAGTTAATTTTGCCTGAAGGTTTTGGGAAAATATATATTGTTGTAT
Organism: Manis javanica; assembly: GCF_040802235.1. Taxonomy (NCBI): domain Eukaryota; kingdom Metazoa; phylum Chordata; class Mammalia; order Pholidota; family Manidae; genus Manis; species Manis javanica. The sequence goes on from NC_133171.1 coordinate 42,410,841, forward strand.
TTATAAAAAACAAAGGAAAGTTATTTTAGACATATTCATAAACATATGGCTATATGAATAGGTGACTAATTAGATATAAAATGAGATCTATCACAAAGAAAACCAAGCAAAGAAGGTCTTCACATAGTGTTAGATGTAGACTAGCTTACACTTCATGTCTTCTCCCAAGCCATTGATCTTATTAAGCCCTTCTGGCTGCTACAAGAGAATGCCAGATTCTGCTATTAAGTGGCTCTTTGACCTGCCTAAGGCACTATTCTCACTAGAATATTCTCAGTTTCCTCATAACAGAGTGGAACTTCAGGATCCCTAAGCTGCCTTCAAGCCATAAAGCAGATGCCGTAATTCATCAGAAAAGGAGGCAGTTCTTTTGGTATAGAATATATAATTTTATGCATGAATATCTATAAAATATATTTCAAAATTTAAAAGATCTGAGAAAGAGCTTTGGGACAAATTTCCCTTTACACACACACACACACACAAATTTACATACACAGCTGGACACTTAGAAGGTACTGACTAAATACTTACTGAATTTATTAGATTTTTTTTCTAGATGTAGATTTCCTTTCCTTAGATGTAGAGGAAAAAGAGAGCAAATGCTTTGAAGCTCTGCTGCCAGGAAGAATCTCGTGTGAAATCCTTGCACACGTTAGGTCTTTAAAGAGTGATAACACTCTTGTGTCTGAGGAAAGCAAGTATTTGATTCTAATACAAATGATGTATGAGTTTCATTGCATGTATCTCACTTGTGGTAGAAATGAGAAAGTTTCATAAATAACTCGGTTATCCATTCAATTATTGGTTCATTGACTCACTTTTATTGAGTGCCCACAATGTGCCAGCCAGGCACACTTCTAGCAGTGTAGCCAGCCCGGTAAATGAGAACCTGCCCATGTGCAGCTTCCAGTCTATGGGAAAGAGTCGATTAAACAAGCAATTTACAGTGAAGTCTAGTGAGCGCTGTCACAGGACACACAAGATACATTCAGAGCACACAGGGTAATAGAACCATGTGGGGCTGGGGGCCAGTAAAACCATAATAGTCCTCAGAGCCTATTCAAAACAAGTCTGGTAAACCCACCCACACTGCACTGAGTGCGGGAAGGGAAGGTCTGAGTGGAGGAAGCACTTCTGCAGGCGGGCTGCGGTCAGCAATGGGTCACTGCCTCGGCCTTTCGGAACGGATGGAGATGATGGTGAAGGTTAAGAAGATCACGCCGGCTGTGCCTCCAATCATCAAGCCCAGGATGCTGCCGTGCACCTGCATGGCCTGACAGCGCTCCCCCGTGTAGAAGAAGGCATGACCGGAGACACACCTGGGGGAACAGAACATGGGGGAGTATGGGAGCCGCCTGAGCCTCAAGCACTTGCTAGCAACAAACACCAACATGGTGAGGATGGCACTAAACGCTTACTGAGCAGCTCCCCGTGCCTGGCCCGATTCCGGGTGCTTGACGGGAGGCCCTTCATTCAACCCTGTAAAAGCCTTTGGTGGGGTGGTTCCCACCAGGCCATTCTCATCATCATCTTACAGAAAGGTTAAATAACTTGCTCGAGGTCCCATGGTTAGTAACTATCTCACACTCAAAGTCTAGTCCCTGGAGGTCCATCTCCAGTCTCAGTACTCTGGACGCCATGTACAAAGTTCAGGAGGAAAGTTAGGGGCGCTAAGAATAGGTTGCCTGACACTGGCTCGGATGATAGGCTACAGGGCCAATTCTCCAGAAAGAGTGTGACCCAGTGCGCTAGTTGGAGCTTGAAAACTTCTAGACAATAGGGATTAAAATGTTACTGAAAGGTGAGCGTACAGCCACCTACTTGGCAGGCTGCCCTGAAGTTCACATGAGATCATGCACACATTGTAACTACCACGGTGTTAGACGCAGAGTCGGCACACAATGGCTCCCCCTTGGGTTGTTTTTTCTGTGTGTGTGGGGAGGGGTGAATGTAATTATATAAAGACCAACTAATCTCAGAACCAGGGCACAGAGGGAGGGCAGGAGCTCATCCCTTCCATTATAGCATTTCTAGCCTTTGTTTCAAACAACGTTCCCATCACAAAGTCTGCTGATAGAGCAGAATGAGACCCTCAGAAGTCAAGACCCCCCTCTATTAATTCGGGAACTATTTTACCTTAAAACCCCTATCTCTAGCCCAGGAATGGGCTTCTTAAAACTCAGTGAGTAGGAGCAAGTTTGTTCAATGTTTTTCTTGTGCAGTCACCTCCAGATAGTTTGATTCTAGTCTTTAAGTATCGCCTTAGAGGTGCTTATTGCTCAAGCTGCAGGTTTGTGGGACAGGAACAGTTTGGCCGAGCAGAGGCTTGACATATAAGTGGAAAGCCCTGGCCTTCCTTACTTTGAGAATGATGTCAGTCGGGGGCGCATGCACCAACAAAAGGATCCAGGGCACTTTAGAAAACTCACTGATTCCATGGCTGGGGCAGAGAATATAAAAGATGAGCTTGGAGCATCATGTGATGCCAGAAAGCAAGATCAGGTTCATGAACCGAGGGGTGCATGCTGGAAGAACACAGGCCTCCGTCTGGAGGAGCTCCCAAAGGCCAAAGCTGGAACAGCTCAAGCACCATAATAAATACTGGCAGGACTGAAATAGAGCCCAGAGAATAACATAAATATGTATGAGTCCTTTGTGATATAAATAAATAATTACATGGATAGAGGAATAGGGAGGAGGGGAAAGTTATTCTTTATAGAAGAATTTCACTTACTGAAGATAGACGGAGTGGGGGAAATAAAAGAAATAGAAATTAAAAATAGAATATTACAGCAGTGTGTGTTGTAGCAGGATTCATCAATGGATGCTGAAATTAGTGGGTGAAGATTTGAGGAAAAGCAGGATATTTGCATGGTCTCTGAGTGTCTCCCCCAAGATATATAATAATAAAAGAGTGAGGACTGGTAAATTCTCAGTAGAGAGGCCTGGTGGACATGCCCTTGGCCAGGTGCTCAAAGTTAGTATCAGTAATAAGACAAACTGACATCAGGAACCCCTCACATGACGCTCTGAGAAGGACATGTCTCATCCTTGCTCTTCTTGCCAAAGATGTACAGCCTCACGATAATCATGAGAAAACATCAGATAAACGCAAACTGAGGACTAACATAACTGACCCACTACTCTTCAAAAGTGTCAAGGTCACGAAATGCATGGAAAGACTGACAAATTGTTCCAGATTGAAGGAGTCTAAGGAGACATGGAAACTAAATGGAATATGGGGTCCTGAACTGGATTCTGGAACAACAACAAAAAAAGGGACACTGGTGGAAAATCTGGGGAAATCTGATTAAGGTCTATGGTTTAGGCAATACTATCGCTAATGTTACTGAGTTTCATTAATGTTCACTTATTGGCTTTGCTGCTTGTACTGTGGTTTTGTTAGATGTTATCATTAGGGTATGGGGAGCTCTGTGGCATTTTTGCAATGTGTCTGTAAATCTAAAATTATTTCAAAATAAAAGTTTAAAATAGAAGGAACAAAATGGAGATGGAAAAGAAGAAATAGATACTTTGAGGTATCTTTGAGACTTTGAGTAGATGTTTTGAGCCAAGCAGACAGCTGCCTGCCTCTGCCACTGCTGTCAGACGGAGCTCTTGCTTTCGCATCGCATACACCCTTCCATGCAATATTTCATGCAAATGAAAAACATTATTAAACAATTATAGTAACACTGTAATATTACTTTTATATGTATTACCATTACATATAGTAAACGGTGCAGACAGAAAGACCTAGATACAAGTCCCAGCTCCAGCATTTAGCATCTGGGTCATTTTAGATAAATTACTTAACTTCTCTAAGCTTCAATTTCCTTACGCACTACAGTGGGATAAGGAGGGTTGCTATGTCACAGGGTAGCTGTGAGGAATAATTTAGATCATGCATGTGTACTGTGCAGGAGAACACATGACAGGTGGCAAGCTGCTAAAATACATCCGATATTCTTATTATTTCTATTGAAAACATGTACTATAACAGTAGCACAACAATGAATAGACAATATAAATAATAATAATTATTAACTAATAATATCAGCAGTTAGGATTTAAGGTTGGTCTTGAGTCCCACCGGATAGGTCTTAGAGTAGAAAGAACCTGGGTGGCTAAAAGCATTGGGTCATTTGTGAACACTGCGGAGTTTAAAATTCCAACAGCATTCAGTGTTGTTGACAATGTCGCAAAGGTGGGAAAGGGCTGAAGGTCAAGAGTCAGGAGATTTGGGATTCCCCGGCCCTGGCGGCCCCGCTCTGCCCTGTCAGCATTAGCCCACTGAGTCGGGGCACAGCTTTATGGAGCCGAGGACAGCCCTGCCCAGGTGACCCTGTGACACAGGCTTTGCCCTGACCTGAGAACAGGCCCCTGCACCAGGGCTAAGCAAACACTCAGCTCCTTTCTGCTGACCTGCCTCCCCCAGACCCCAGAGCCTACCTGCAGCTCACCATCCCCTTCACATTCACACAGATGCCTTCATTTTGGCAGGGGTTCGGGTCACATGGGTCTCTGAAGTACTGTGGCCAGTTGTGGTCCTCCAAGGGGCCTGTGTTCTCCACCGACCTCCTCTGTCGGCTGGGCTGCTCCCGGCCCAGGCTGCTGGGTAGCGCTTTTTCTAGCAAGGCCTTTTCTGAACCTTCTTCTGAGGGCTGCTGCTTCTGGCGCTGGAGAATGAGGCCTTGGGGGATCAGCCTTGTGTCTTTAACACGAACTTCCGTCTGGTTAAGGTGGGTGATATCTTGAGGAAACAGACAAAGGGTGGTAGGAAGACCCATGATTAATATCTGACTACAGTGAACTTCCACTCCTGGAGAATGTTCCCTGGGCTGCCCTTATCCCTCACAGACAGCACCTTGACTGACATGGAAAGTGGCTTCGAATCCAGCAGATTCTCATAACGCTGGCTATTTTTATTGCTAAAGTAATCCCATCACATTTTTATGTATTTAACTTGAAAAAGGAAGCATTAGCTTAGCATGGATAGTCTGACTGAACTGCAGTCAGTAAAGTGTCATATTTGATAAATGATCAAAAAAGATGACACTAAAATACAGTTTCTCCCAAGGACATTTAAAATAAAATGTGAGTCCTTAAGCAATAAGCTATAACTTGCTTCTCTCAGAACACATCTTTTTTTTTAAAACTAGTCCTCAAAAAATCCCCACCTTGCATGAGGTATTTACAAATCAGTAGAACACCCAGAGCATAGGATTATTTATTCAGGAAAAACCAGCAAAAGTACCTTCAAAGTCCACAAAAATTATAAGGTCGTCATTTTTGAGGAAGCTCCTTCTTTTCAGTATTTGGTGGGAAAGGAAACCACTCCAGCCCCAGTCAATGCTTCTGAAACAATTACAGTCTTTATGATAGGAACCCACAATGGACGGTCTATCCCAGATGACGGAGCCATTTATGACTGCAAAATTACAAGTAACATAAAGTCACATTACCTCTTTATACTTCACTTTGTCTTTAATAAATACATAGAGCTTTGCCAATCAGAAAAATATATATATATGTGTGTTGGAAAAAATCAGGTTATTTACTCTTTCCAGAAGAAATAAAACTAGACAGTCCATTGTCCACTTCTGAGCTACTTCCTCATTGAAGAGGGAGGAACAGCTCTGGCATCTGCGTTTTAAGGCTTATGGCTCTTCATTTGAAAAAATTAGTTTACCCATTTCTTTAGTGATGCAAGTGTGTTTCACGAACATACTGAGGATCAGTAATAGTTTAGGAGTCAGTGTATTAGATAGCACTGGATATTTGCACAAAGACTAACAAATTCGGAGTCGTTGGTAAGTGATTAGCAGTGTCTGCCTTCTCATTTAAACTGAGCTCAATGAAGCAGGACCTGCCTGCTTTGCTTGTGTGCCAAGAACCTAAGCACAGAGTTTGGTACATTGCAAGCCCTTAATAGGTGCTTGATGAGTGAATTAAGGAAGGGAAGGAAGATAAGATGACACTGAAATTTTTAACTTAATGCCCCAACGTGATTATGCTGCTGATATGCTCAAGGAGTAAATGTGAGAGGGCGGCTCATCCACACGGATGGCAGTCACTTGTGTTGGCCCTTCCAGGTTGAGGGGCAGTTCCTAGCACCACCTACCTTCAGATGTCTGGGACTTGGAGGTCGTGAACACCATGCTTGAGGACATTCTATTCCTGACATCGGGTTGCTGGTCGAGTACTGTCATAATCACCTGTCTGTTTTCCACAGGCCACTCCAGTATGGCGTCATTCTCGCCGCTGCACAGGTGAAAAGCAAGTCCTAGGTAGCTGGAGCTACTGGAGCTTAATCTGCCATGAGGATACAAGCTCAACCCAAAGCCGTAACCCTCCGAATTGTAGAATCGAGGGCTCAGGAGCTTGTCCCCTTTGACAGTGTTCTGAAGGACCTGGGAGAAATTCCGTACTGTCCAAACCCCTGTGGGGCATGGGGTCTCTGTCAGAGTGATGTCATCCAGGTAAATCGCCCCATTTGAGTTCTGGGGGTCACCTTTTGTGCCCTGGAAAAGGTAGCGAAACTTCTTTTCCTCTCTGAGTGTCACATGGGCAATTTTCCAATTTTGGTCAAAATCTCCTGAGGACAGAGAATACGTAAGGTTGGTGACAACTGTGGCCCATATTTATTGAGTACTGACTATGTGCCTGAGACTGTGCCAAGTACTTTACATGAATTCAAGGCAACCCTGTGAGAAAGGTAAACTGGTCAAGGAACTTTTCCATACTCACGTATCTACAGGGAAAATAGCTATAAAAAGACACAGTATCATTTATTTTAAAATCCATATTCAAATCTTAATCATGAATTTATTTTTCATAATCATTCGGTTACACAGGTTCTGGGTTCCCCTCTTTGGATTTGATGATATACATGCACCCAACCTCCTAATGTTAGCACTAAATACCCAAGTATTAGGTTAAACCATAAAAATGGTCATTTTTAGACCCAAAGGTCAAATAATGGAAATTTCACATGGTATAACCCATGACATGATGGCAGAGAGGTATCAAAGGCTCTAGAATAGGTGATAACTTACAGGACAAGCTGGATTTCCTCTATGCAAAATTGACTCACTCTCTCACATATTTTCTCTTCTTTAAACAATCAGAAATTCCCCCAAGTAGAGGGTCCATCCTCTTTTTAAAAAACTAATACAAAAAGAGTTACCACTATCCGGATATCCACACTGTGGTGAAAATTAGGTCTGCTTTTCTCCTGAGGCTGAACCGGAAATGGAAAATTGGAACAAATTGCTCAGATAAGAAGTAAGGAGGCTGTTCTAGAACACAGGATTGTGTGGGATAGTATACAAAGCCAGAAAGGACCTAGGGAGTCTGGGGAGAGGAAAATGCCAGGCCAGAGCAACTCAGGATCCCCCAGAGATCAGCCCCTACTATGACACAATGCCTAGAGTGTACCTTAACCTTGGACCAGAGAGGAAAGGAAAAATGCTAAATTGTGAGTGGGGATTTAGCCAATCATGTTGGCTAAAATGAATTCCTAAAGATGAGTGTTACAGAAATTTAATACAAAATGAACATTTTTAGAGGGCTTTGAAGGAGTGTTTTCCTCTTTCTGTGTGTTGTAACCAGAAAGCTCTACTTTCCCAACACTGAAGAGCTGTTTATCTCGCTTGTTCTCAGTCATTCTTGCTGAGAGGTCTTCAAGGGACAGGTCTAATGATGTTCCATTTTCTGCAGCAGAGCGGGTCACACCTGGGTGGTTGGGTTACATGTACACACAGGAGAGAGGAGAAGGTACATGGGCCACATCTGCAACAAATGGCTGTGACTGCCATCTCCTGGGGACGGGGCTTCAGCCAAGGGGAGGGCACATGGACTTGAAATGCAATAGGTGCCAGAAAGTCTGGGATAGGAACAGAGATACAGTATTTGAACTACTGACCCAGCTGGATTAGATCATGGGCATTCTGAAGAGGAGAATAAGGATCCCTTTTTTGCTAATGACTGTCTTTTTATTTTCTTCATATGAGTTGTTGCCATGAAGTTGAAATGTGGGAGCATGGTACTGGGAGCAAGACCCGAGAGGTCATTACCATAGGTGCAAGGACTCATGTATAAAATCTTTAAGATGGTTTAATTTACATGCTTCCACAAAGCTGCTGTGGATCAGGCTGGTGATAAGCAGTACCAAGTTTGCTTGAAATAGACGTTCAGAATTTATCCAGACATTAGGAAAGCAAAAGTGTGTGTGTGTGCATGTGCACGTGTGTACATATACATATTTGTATGTAAACATTTTGCATATTAAGTTCACATACAAACATTATACACACACGCATGGAGGCATATATTTTGTATGTAAGACTTCTGGCTAAAAATCACATTTTCCAAACTTAAAAGCTATTTAGAAATGGTTGTGACTGTCATAAGCTGAGTTGCATATAAATGCTACATGATATTCAACTAACCCTTTAGAAAGGTTTCACTGACAAGCTAGTAACAGAACAAACTGCTTTAAAAGCCCATTCATCTGGTGCTTCCAGAGAACTTCCAGAGACACATTTTAAATTCAGTGGAATTCAAAGCATAGCAGTGTAAGGAACTAAATTAAGCATGAGAAATCTGCCTGGTTGATTTTGTGCTTAGCAGGATATCATGTTTTCCTTTATACAGAGGTGAGAGATGATAGATCCCATCGATATTACTGAGACCCTAATCGGTTTTCTCAATAAACATTTACAATCCTCGATAACATAACAAATTCTCAACTCTTAAAGGGTACCTAGCTGTCATCCCTCCACCTGATAAAGATGCATGTAAATTTCAGCCAAAAAAGTGACCCCTCAAGACTGCTACCTGTAGCATCCCCAGGTAGCCTACAGAGTGGCCTGGGTAAAGGGGTTTTGGGCATTTGTTCTTTTTTTTGAGTGATAGGAGATCTTTATTGTATTTTGCTTATCTTTAAAAGACAGTGGCAACTTAGGGGAATCTCTTAAGGTATCAAGTTAAATATGAATGGGGAAATTTTAGTTTGCTCCTGCTAATATCTCAAAACCAGTCATCCAGTCTGAAATGTGCACATGCACCAAGTCAAAATCCTATCATTTTGGGAAAATTATATTATGGCAATTTATATACAACTGCTCCTTTCTACATAAAGCCTTTGTTGTAACTACTCTGTAATTTCTTTTTTTTTTTGAATACAGATTTATTTTACTAAAGTAGCATTAGTATATAATCTTATGTTGGTTTCAAATGTACATCACAGTGGTTCAATAGTTCCTGTGATCAACTTGTATTGGATTGCGAATTATTGTGCCTTTTTATTCCCCTTGCCCGGCACCTACCCCAACCCCTGCCCCTTGGCAGCCACTAGTCACTTCTCAGTATCTATGAGTCTAATGCTGTTTTGTTCTTTCTGTTTTGCTTTGTGTTTATATTCCACAAATAAGTGAAATCATATGGCATTTGTCTTTCTCCACCTGGCTTACTTCACTAAGCATAATACAAGGCCTCTGAGTACCTTGAAAGGTCTGCACCTTGACCAGCTTGCGGACGTTGCCCGTGCTGTCGTCCCGCCTGACCCAGACGACGAGTCTGTCTGAAGGGCTGCCTGTCATCCTATAGAAGAATTGCAGGCACTGCTGCTTCCGCTTTGGGTAAAGAATCCGGGACTCCAGCAGGGCTGCCTCTTCCGCGGCCCCGGAGCTGGTGTTGAAGAGCATGAAGTAGCCGGCACCTACGGAGAGAGCGGCACCCCGACTGGCTGAGCACACCCCGGGGTGCCCTCACCCCACCCCAGCGCCGCGACATGGTGAGCAACAGCCATCACCAAGCATCAGAAGCTAGGACTCTTCTGGGGAAAGTAAAAAGAAAGTTGTTTATTAGTAAAAAATCCGATGGTTTCCAGGGGCAGATGCGCTGGCTAAAGCCGCCGCTCCAGGCTGCCTCTTTTCATTGCCTGTGTTCCCAAGCTTGCGGAATGGCTACTTCTGACCTAAGGAGATACATCGAGCAAAGTCTGATGGGATTTGGTGTCTGTGAAATAAATTATATTTTCCTCATTGACCTCATTGTTTGAATTAGGGGTTCATTCCAAGGAAAAGCGCTGGTCTCCTAGTTGTATGAAAAAAGTGTAGAATTTAAAGATTTGGGAAATGGATTTTAAGTGTTCACAATAATAAGGGTTCAATTTCACCTGTTTCTAGCCTAGTAACTGGGTGGATTAGCATTATCTTTACTGTGTCACAAGAAGGGGCATTCCAGGTCTATTAGGGATTCATTGAAGATTTCTCTTGAATGTAAGGAAAGCTTTGAAAGAATATTGAAAAAAGAGTGTTTATGCTTATGTCAGAGCTGGGGTTTCCCAAAGTCATATCTCAAAACTCTCTTCCCCAAAACAAGCAGGTGATGAAAAGAATACACCTTTCAGAGAATCAGCACATATTTCAAGGGCAATGAGAAAAGCTTGCATATAAAGAACTCCTTTAAACTCTACTGTAGAATTCAAACTCTTATCAAATGAAAATCTCTTCTGAGTTTGTTGTCATTTTTTAAATCTTTGCTTTCTGAGCCTCTCTGATCATTCAGGAGGTTGATCCTTCACAGTAAGGACGGATGGAGGTGATGCATACAGGGCCTCCTGCTGCAGACGAGTGGCTTCACCCCCTATTTTCCCACCTCATCTTCTCTCCAGAGGTTTCATTTACTTTTTAATTCTATTTTAGCATCCTTTTATTCTGTGCCTGTCATTGAAACCACCTCGACTCTATGTGGAAGCAGAATTCAAACTCTTATCTACCGAAAATCCCTCACAAAATGAAAATAAAGTGAGCATCTAGTACAATTCTAGGTATTTTGGAGATTTGATTTCCTGCTTCATCCTGCTTCGCACATGAGGCATGTACCTTCTGTATCAATGTTCAATAAGCTTTCCACAAAGCTTAAAAATAAGTAATGGTTTTAATACATCAGGGAAAATTTTATTTTCTTGCGTGTTCTTGTCAATACTTGAACCTACTAGTCTGAGACCTCTGCATTATAAATTACCAAGAGGATGGGTTAAAGAAGAGAAGCACTCAGGCAGAGAAGGTCTTCAGGCGGTTCTGGCTCAGGAATTTTGCTCAGGTGTACTCAGAAGTGGGAAGTGAATGCCCAGTTACTCATGCCTGGGATTTGGGAGCCCTGAATGCTTGCCCAGGCCCTTCTGCTAAACAGGTGTTCATTCGTCTCCCTGAGTTTCACATGAGAGGTGACTTCTGTCCCAAGGTATCCCTCAAGCTCTTCAAAACTGAACAAAGCCAGTGCTCCCTAGCAGAGGGACAGCCTTTTAATGCCCCCTGTGGAGGAAGCATCACAGCTTGTCAAGTTAACCTGATGAAGTTTTTCTAGATGTTATTTCTGGAGTGTGGTCCTTTTCTTTCCCTAGGAAAGTGCTACAACTTTGTTCCAGCAGATTCCTTTCACGTGAAGATCACCTTTCTGTTTGGCTAGAAATTTATTGCCTAGCAGCAAGTCCACAGAAGAGATTGGGTGAGAGATTAAGATGGAAATTAGAGAGAACTTCAGGCTTAGATCACCCTTTGGATAGCTGAGATTGTATGTTTGGTAATGTGATGTGTAGCAGAGACGTTCACCCTTTGCCAAGGCCTGTGGAAGAGTAACAGTAGTTTGTAACCTCTGCCATTTTCCCCAGTGGCTTGGCATCTGGGTGACAAGTTGGGCCCCTTCCATGATGGAAATCTAACCAACTCTCACCCAGGCAGGAACCCAGAGACTTCATAACAGTTCAATCTTTAAAAAGTGATTGCAGTTTATAACCCCACCTGCTTCAAAATAGAGTCGAGGTGATTTCGATGACAGGCACGGAATAAAAGGATGCTAAAATAGAAATGAAAAGTAAATGAAACTTCTGGAGAGAACATGAGGTAGGAAAATAGGGAGTGAAGCCACTGGTCTGCTGCAAGAGGTCCTGTATGCATCACCTCCATCCATCCTTATTGGGAAGGATCAACCTCCTGAATGACCAGACAGGCCTACAAAGCAAAGACTTAAAAAATGACAACAAAATTGACTTCCTGTGGTCATAATTAGGAAGTGGTGGAGCCAAATTTCAAGCCCCAGTCTGTCTGACTACATGGCTTTCTCACTGTGCAAACCATAAATAGGAGCTGTCTGAAGGTAGGCTGTCCAGTACAGTGGCTACAAAGTATCTGCAGCTATTGAGCACTTGAACTGTGGTTGGACCAAACTGAGATGTGCTGTAGGGGTAAAATATAGACCAGGTTGCAAATACCTGGCATAAAAAAGTATGGAGTATCTCTTTAATAGTTTAATATTTATTACATATTCAAATGCTAACACTTTGGATATACTGGGTTAAATAAAATGTATCATTGAAGAGAATTTCCTTTATTTCTTTTTTATGTGACTATTAAAAAATTTTACATCACATAAGGTTCGCATTATAGTCCTATTGAAGGTATCACTCCAGAGACATTATCCTTATTTACAAAGTCAGGTCTTATCAACCCTATGTCTTTATTAGTCTTGTTGTCACTTAAATGCACCTTTCTTCTGCATGTCCAGAACATGTATTTTTAAAAACTGAATTAATAATCAAAATAAGAGAAATGTTCTTTGTCCATGATCAGGTTTCCAGGTTTGATAACTAACATTCCAACTGAGGCAAAATATGCTGGCTGCTGTTACCTAATGGAACCTGTTGAGCCACTTCAGTGTGCTTACTTTCTGCCTTCACTGACCTGTGCACTGTCCCACCAAGGTGTGATCCACTTGTCCAGGCTGGGTGCTGTCTTCATGGAACCAGTCGGCATCATCTCTGGTACCCTGAATCATCCCACAGATGTTTGCCTTCTCAAAAGCACAGTGGTCCAAAAGGGTGTGAGTTGCAGCTGCAAATGATATTTTTGTTACCTGGTTAAAAATTTAAGGCATCTTATTTCAAATACCTAATGTTATAGACTACTAAGACCTCATTCAGATATAGTGGGATCACATGCCTTTTATTTTCTTGACTTTTTCTCAAATACAAATATTGTCATCATCCATTAGATCTTAGAACTTGTTGACATGAATACAGCCCTACCCACATCACAGAGTCACAAAAGATAAAAAGAGCTATCACTGTGCATCTATCTAAGTATCGACTATGAATTCCTTTAAACCAAGAATGAAGTATTTATAACACTGGGCTTTGTACATAGTAGATATTCTGTACATACCTAGAACAGAACTAAATAATGTGCCTCTAAAAACTAGTTGGGTGATTTCAGAAAACATGCCATCTCTGAGCATTAGATTACTCTAGGAACAACTAATCTGGGTAAAGAACTTTGCAAAATACAAAATACTTTCAAACCCATCACCTATCCTGAGCTTTGCATGATTCACCCTTCAAAAAGAAGCTAAAGAAGATGGACAATTACAGCTCCTCAAATTCGTCCAACACTTAACTTTCATTTTACAAAACACATAATTGATTTTCATAACCATCTCGTGAGGTAGGTGTTATAATTTTTTCTACTCTAGAGATAGAGAAACTAAGAGTAGATAGTTTGTCTATTTCCCTTAACTAGACCATGAAAGAAGAGTAAAGGAAAATGGACTTGAAATCTGCAGGGCTGGGGGGAATCTGTCGGGATCCGTTTACCCAGTCCTCAGACCCAGAGGTACTCACTGCAATTGTACATTCGGTTCAGTCTCTCCAAATCAAGGGCACTGAAATCCAGGCGCTGCCCAATAATGGAGTTAAACTCAGGGATCTTGGCTGTGATCGTAGGGACACTATCATTCTTGTTAAATGAGAAAGGCGCATAGTGCATCAGAGACTCATAATCATAGGGTGTGTTCAAGTCCGTGATGAAGTCGTCATCATAGACGTTAAAGTTGTGCTCCAAGCCTGTGAGGTAGAGAATCCACAGGTCCTGGTCAGTCGTATAATTTCTCCCATTCTACCCTCTTTGACTAGATATTCAAGTGGAGACCTCCCACCAAAAAAAAAGAGAAACAATAGATCCTTAAAATAACTAAATTTACATATTCTCACATATTTCATAATGACCATAATGTACATAAAAGTAATACATATTATTAATTAGTATTAAATACTATAATGATATATAATAGTATATAAAATTATAATGAATATAAAAATACATGTTATAATTAATATATAAATACATGCATATTATAAATTATCAAATATATGTATATATTTAAATCAGTGATTCATTTTATTAATAAATAAGTATACACATGTATGCATATGTACAAAGCTTTAAAAAAGAGATGATGAAATATCAAAGTTAAGGAAGGTATTCCAAATGTCAAGAAGAGGAATTTTTAATCCAGGAAAATATTCAGAATTGATACATCTAGCTAATAGCCAAGGGCTTCATCTGCCAAGAGCTGTACCTAGTCAGCTCTTCCATGGGTTAGGAAAAGGGAACCCAAGGGGCCGAGGGAACCGTAAGCAGCTGGCTGGAAAGGGTCATTGTGTTAATCAAAGCTCACATCTTTCTCTTCCAGAAACAGCCTCATGGAGAGAAAAATAAAGTAGGAAGAAAATTGACTCTCCTTTTAAAATAGAAAAGGAAAAAATATTTTTTTGAGATTAGTATACTATGTACTTACTGCAACATTAAACTGGAATGAGAAACCACTTAGATGTTCTTTTAATCCACTAGCCATCAGGAATTTACTGTTTCAGCTGCAGTAATAGGAAGTTCACAGATTTTTTTAAGTTCTACTTGGAGAGTGAAAGAAAAACTGAAAGATTATGCTCATTTATTAATTAATTGACTCTCCAATTCCTAACTTCCCACCTTTACATTCTTCTTTTCTAGCTTTTCATCTTCTAGAGAAGAAAACCTAGCTGCCTTTCAAAGACATCACAGGTTTATTTAGAATTGGAGATTGTAGCACAACCTGGTGGGTGTTCCAGCAGGGGCTGGAGAGTGTTTCCAAATGCTTTTGGAAAAGACAGCAAGCTCTTTGGATAAAGATTTTATTTTAACTACAAAATGAGAATACTGATGCTTCATCCTCCCAACTGATGGGGATTTTGTGGAGCCTTAATTTGAAGGGGTCCAAGCATGTTCAAAGTTAGGACAGGATTGCAAGAAATAAATTATTCAAACTCAGAATTGGGAAAGTAACTCCTCCCAGAGCACTTGGTCCTAGGACGTCATTTAAGGGGATGGAGTTGTAAAGAACATCAAGGTGGTGTGAGGACTGGGGCTTCGGCCTGGGCTATCCTGGTGACTGTCCTCCACGGTACCTTAAGCAAGTCACTGTCAACTCACCAGGAAGTTTTCCTTAATTTTCAATAAAATATCAAGTTAGAAAGATCATTTTATCCTTTATTATTCAAGGATTATTATCAGAGCACTTTACCAAGTAAGTGTTTTGAATAATTTTAAAATTTATTCAAGCAGTTCTGTTCTGCCTACTACCCACTTACAGGGAGATGTGCTGGGTAGGTGGTGACCCCGGCAGTGAACAGAACAGGCAAATGAGAGCCTGGAAGAGGGAGTGACCTTATAATCCAGAGCTTGGTCAGTGAATCTGTTGCATCAAGGGTCAGATAGAAAATATTTTTGGCTTTGCAAGTGATGTGGTCTCTGGTACGACTATTCAACTTAGCCATGCTATCAAAGCACCAAAGCAGCCATAGAAAACATGTAAATGGAGGAGTGTGGCTGTGTCCCCATAAAACTTTATTTACAAAAGCAAGTGTATATAGTCCATCATCTAGTGTGCAAACTCCTGCTAGACTGCAGAAGTTGAGTTTTTGCCTCATGGAAGGGACAAGATCCAGAAAACTCAATTCTGACTTAAGAGATGGAGATGGGCCCAGGCCAGTATAGGACCTTTTTAAGTTAAGCAACACAATTGTCATTGACTAAAGATGTGCTGTAATAAAAGTCCTACTCTGAGCAATAATACTGTCCTTGCTTATGATCTTATTGAACTTGCTGTCTCATTTGAGAACAGTTCTCCAATGATAGCAGGCAAGTTAGGCATATGGAATTATGCCTGATGAAAATATAGACAGGAGATGAGCAACAGGTACTGAGTAACCCGCGCTCAGCTCAGAGCTGAGCAAACCTGCAAACTCTCCTGGCAAATGTGTTGGTTCCCTCTGGGAAAGGGGACCTCATTTGGCCTAATACCATCTTAAAAGTGCTAAGCATCATGTGCTTCAAGACTCAAAAGTGTGAATGCTTTCCGATTTCTCATTCAATGTTCAGCAGAACCAAGCATATGTACAGGAAGGTAAGAAATTCAGGCCTCTAGGCAAATATAGACAAAGACTAATAAGTGACCTGAGTTTCAGAAGCAGAGACTAGATCCTTTGATCTCTGACCCCACTCTCCTTTCCTTTTTACACACACACAGTTATAATGCAATTACCCTGAGAGACAGATACATTAAATTTGACCTGTTATTTCATGTCTTGATGAATACTCCCCAATATTCCTCTAGATTGGACTGGGAGGCAAAGATCACTCGGCCTCTAGCTCAGTGGTCGGGTGGTAGGACAGATTGAACGATGTGTATGGGGGTCCAATCCTGGTCGTGTATTAAGCTTTTATAAACCTCGCAGTTTCCCTCCTTCCTACACCACTTCACACTCATAGGAGTATCAGAATACAAGGTGGAGGGAAGCAGGCTGAGAAATCTCATAGGTGATCTTGGTATGATTTAGCCACGCCTACTCCTGCCTCATGAGAAACACTGATGCACCTTACTCCAAACTGCGCTGGTTCTGGCGGAAGTCCTTTGGAGATTCATAGTTAATTTTAAAGTATGACCAGTTCTTCCAAGTCCTAAAGGTAAAATTATTATAGATGCAACGCAATATATGAACCAGTATATGAAACTGAGATCTAAATAAGACAGATAATTACAAGGGAATTATTTGTTTCATGAGAGGAAAGTGTGGTGATAGTTAAGACATTTCTAAAACACTGAAGCTTGCAAATTAATGTTTTCCCACTCCATGAACTAATTCCTAATTTAAAAAGAGTGTTTTCAGAAACAACATGGACTTTTTCTCTAGCATATTGGGAAACTGTTCAATAAATAATGTTTGAGTGCACTTAAAAAACCACCCTACTTAGTTGTTTCTAACTTAAAATTAAGGATAACTGTGTCCAAGGAAGTCTAACAAAACTAAAGACATCACAACTGTTAGAATAATATAACTGCATAACACTATCTGAAATAAATCTGTTATCCTTTGTATAGTATGGTCTGGAGACAAAAGGGGAGAGGTGTTTAGAAAGGATGAAGAAAAAAAAACAGTAAATTTTGATTAGTTAGAACTTATACCATAAGCCAAAATTATACAGTTGGGATATAATTTCAGATAAAAGAATTCATTTTTGTTGTTGTTGTTTTGTTTTTAAGCACTTATCATTGATTTGGTAAAGCACCCCCCAAAAAAATCCTTGAGTATGTCTAAAGGTCATCATATATTCAACTAAACCTCATATAGTTTCCTGGAACTACATGGGATTTCACATCCAGAAAAATAACGTTGACATCCTTAGATACTAAATTCACTTTATTCACTAAGACAGGAAAACAGGCAGTATTTCAGACAGATTTTCAACAAAAACTCTGAAACAAAGCAAAAGCTTCGACTGATTTTCAGTGAACCCCTACAATAAGTTAACCAACATGCCTTGTTCCCTGAGACCCTCACCTGGGATGGGTTATGACCAGTTCAGAACAGTCCACGAGAGACCAACAAATTGTATCCTCATCATATTCTGTATTCCCACTGAGAAGCCGAGCCCCCATGCGCACATAGACTTGGCCTGATCATCCCAGGGATGGCCTTGTCGAACTAGAGAGAGAATAGCAATCCCACCCAACCCCCTCAGCTCCGTACACACCTGGAAGAACTTCATCCCACCAGATGTTCACATAATCATCCCGGTCAGTCCTTGACTGCTCATGGTAAAATCCCAAGGCATGCAAGATCTCGTGTTCGATGATGGCCTTATAGTCACACCCCAGGCCAACGGAAAGGTTCTGCCCCACGTGTTGGTCCCCCACCTCAGACCAGCACCTTGAAAGAGGAGTAGAGGGACATTTTCTCCTTAGAGAATCATAAGTGGCTGCAATTCCTGTGATTCCAAAACACAAGTTACAAGGAAGTACTGTTTGATTAAAGTATTTGATTAAAAAAGAAATTATCGATAGCATTCTCATAAGCTAATGGTTCACATAGGGAACTGCTTAAGTAAATAAGCAACATTCTCTGGAGGGGATGTTACGCAGCTTTAAACATGGTGGCCCATTATCAAGGTGGTACATAATCAGAGGCAAATTAGCCCTAATAGTGCATCAGCTAGAAAAAAGTAAAAATTGGCATTCTCCCTCCCTTTCACAAACCCATAAGGCATCCCAAAGAATAACACTGCTGCGTTTATGCTACCATATTAAGTTGTTTCTCAGCGGTGGCTATAGTTGATTTAAATTTCTCCTTTATACCTTAATGAATTTCCAAATGTCATATAATGAGCAGGTATACATTTTATGATCAGGAAAAAGAACCTCATTACAAAAGCAAGCCCATTTCTTTAGATGTAAGGCACTCTGCAGCATTATGACGGACAGAGCAAGCTGCTTAACTTGTTTTTGAAAATCTTCAGGCACGGGCACCCGTAACTTCCCTCAGAAAGCAGTGGGCCCAGGAGCTGCTGACCAGTGCTCTAAAGTCCTCCTAGTGCCACCTCTTGACCTTTCTCTTCCAATTATTTTTGTCATTTCTCATAAATCCAAATCCTCACCTCTATTAGCAAACCCAAAACTTTCTGCAGATTGTCTCCTTACCTATTTAAGTTGTGGAATAAGGATTTATAGTCTGACCAAAGCTCAACAAAATAAGAAATATACTGATGGCTTTAAATGTGACCCATTGATTGCAAATTCCTTGCTGACAATCCCATTGGCTTACCTGCCATTGTTTTCCCTTAAATTGTGAACGTCAGATACATTCAAGTGGGCTTAATTTCTACTCAAAGATGGATCTGAATTATTTCCTAACAGCTTTATTAAGGTATAGCTTATATACCATAAAATCTACCAGTTTTGAGTGTATGATTCAATGATCTTGGGTAAATTTCCTGAGTTGCATAAACATCAACATAATAACTTGCCTGGCAGTTGCATTTCATTACCAGGTCAGGGTTTATTCTGCAAAATATCCACATTCCACAGGTAGCATTTATTATTTATATATACTAACATCCCTTCCCTAACAGAAAGGTATAGGTTGCAGAAATGCCCTAACTCCACCACTCTGTGAATCTTTTACCTTGTTTTTCTGAACGAGCCCAGTTAACCTCCAGCTTCAGGACCCTGGGCCCTGCAAAGTTGTGGGCACTTTGGTCCAATCCTTTCCCCAGATGTCTTCTTCCCTTTCCCCTCCTTTACCTTAAATGTTACAGGCCCACTTCCTGTCCACAGGCAATAAGAGTTCCCAGATTTAGGTTTTACAGATTTAGGTTCCTCAAAAGCTGACCCACCCCTTCATCAGGTACCTGGAGACTGAGTTACAAACTGAAAAGAAGCCAAGAGAACTGTGCTGGAAAAGGGAAATTACTTCTTTGCAGAAGTAGTCACATCAGCATTGTTTTATTTTTAAAAGAAACAACTTCTTTACTTCTTCTTGCATTTAATAAAAATGATAGTGGTAATATTTCCAAAGAATGGAAATAAGAATGTCAAGAGAAACAATTATTTTTCCTGAAATTTTCAATAAATAAGGAAATGCTTTGGTACCTTCTTGAAGCTCAAGGTTGCCAAGAGACAAGAAGAAGAAATCAAAAGCAGAGAACCTCTACAATCTGTGTTCTTGGCAAGGCCTGAGCTCCCTCCATTATCTCCATTTATAGAACCTGTTAGAACATCGAACAATAAACTGCTTGACCAGAAGCAAATTCACTATCTTATCCCTAAAGTGGTTCTTCTAATATTCCTGGTGGATAAAGGTACCCCCACGAATCGTCCAGATCAAACATCTTGGAGACATCCTTGATTCCTCCCTCTTCTTAACTCCTCACATCAACTAATCACCAGATGTTAATAATTCTGCCTTTTTTCACCTCTCTTCTTTAGTGTAAATCTCTCTTACTTCTGCCCTGGAGGAGTGGGGCATCCTTTAATTGGTCTCCTGCCAGCAGTCTCACCCCCACTTCAATTCTTTATTCACTGTTGCAAAGTAACCTTTCTAAAATGGAAACATGAACTTATAATGAATGTTGCACAAAATGGCAGATTCCTTCTACTCCCCAGGCTTCTGTTTATCATCCTCCTCGCTGGCTCCATAGTTCATCCCTCTGCCTCTTACATGCAAAGCTCAGACCTTCAGAGCCTAGTGGTTTCTCCAAGTCAACCACATCTGTGTTCGCGCTTGCTCCTGCTTCTCTTCCCCTCTTTGTCTTCCTCCCCCAGCCCCTTCTCTCCAGCTCTCTCTTCCCATCCTCTTTGGGTTCTTCCCTCTCCTCTGCCTCTGTGTCCTTCTCCCTCCTCACTTGACCTTCAGTGTGGCTTTCCCCGGCGTTTCACCTCACGCTGTGTCAGAGGACTTGCCTCTGTCCTCCTGTAGCCCACAGCACTCTCCGGAGCACACGGAAACCATTCACTTGTTTCTCCACCACTTCTGTCTGTCAACCGTAAACCTCATGAGGTCTAAAACTGTGCCTCAGGCTTCTTTGTACCTAGAGACTAGCACACTTCTTGGCATATAAGAGATATTCATAAATTTCATTTTTAGTAAAAGTATGAGCTAAGAAAATAACTCAGGTAAGGTGCTTGCATCTAAGTAGTCCATAGAATTTTTTTTTGATTGCTATTTTTTTTTGCATACTTTTTCTTAAGAGGTTGCCTTGTGTGCTAATTTCTTTCCTCATCTCTGTTGTCCATAGATGATTAATGCAACAGTCAGAACCAAACAACCAAATCCAGGCAACACCCAGAGGCAGTGAGGGGAGCTGCAGTAGGAGGAAGGAGCTCCAGGTGGGTCTTGAGGAGGCACACCTACAGTCACAGCAGATGGCAGCTTCCCGTCCCAACCTCTTGCAGCTCCAGTTGGTTGGCATAAACCACGGAAGAAAAAGGGCTTTTTTCTTCTTCAAAATAAATAACTATGAAGAACAAATTTATACTAAAATTTTTCAGAGGTCCAGCCAACAGAGGACTATAATTTAAAATAGTTCCATAAAAAGGGTGTACTTTACACTTTAATAAACCTGATTTTTGTTTAAAAAGTACTACAATTTAAAACATGACTTGAACCTAGGAAAAGAATGGAAATAAACATCATTGGGACTCAGAGGTATCCAAACACCTTATTCTCTACACAGTACATTTAAAATGTTATACAATTTTAAAATTCAGAGAAAGATTTTATTTTGCTTTTAGTTTCTTTCCAATTTCTTCTTTTAGTCTTTGAAGGACATGGCACTTTCTGCAAACCAAAGGATGCATGATTTTCATGCTCTAAAATTTCATACTAACCCATTAAACTGCTGAAATATGATATATGAGCTCTCTCCTTCATAGGGTTTGAAATCCACACAGGACTTGAGGCGGAACATCTCAAAGGCATAGAGAATGGCTCCTTTGGCATTCAGCTCTGGAGAAATCAGTAAAAACATTAGTGGGCATTATGTAGATCTTAGAAAAAATACGTAATACAGCTTAGAGAAAATCATGCCACCACGTGAAATCCACAAAGGTCTATTATGGAATTTTTGGTAGTAAATAGATTCCTTGGAAACTGAAACAGCGAAATGAGTTGTGGGTATAAACATTAAGGGCATACTCTAAAGGTGTAATGTGAACATAATAGCAAATAAGAACACTCGCATGTGTAGGTGGAGGAACAAAATCATAAAATAACTTCCTCATTTTCTCCCCTTCCCTGTCCTCCCAATTCAAGCAGAGATTCTGTGTGCATTGCCGCAGGACAGTCCCACTGCAGAGAAGAAGACAGAGTGACTGCACGCCGTTTCTGTTCTCTGTATAAATAAAATACCTTGGGAGAGAAGCAGTGAGGATGATGTTCAGCCCAGTCTTAACAAGACACCCACTTTTGCTGGAGGAAGACAGCAGAGCTAAATGAAGTTTGCATGTTCTAGAGGCATAAGCACATCTGGCCTTTCGCCCTTCTTCCCTACAAGACCCCTAGGGAGATGGCGAAGCTACACAGCTAGCACTGCTGACAGTCTTGGGAAAGATTTCTCTAACCCAAGCTTGGAACCAAAGCAGCAGAAGCTTAATGGAACTGACAGGGCAAGAACGGTAGTAACCTGAAGGTCAGGACCAGTGACCAAAGATCAAACGTCTTCCCTCTCACCTGATATGCACACTCCGTGGCATCACGTAAGACAAGCATGGTGTGGGGAAGACACTCCAGGGGAATGGAAATTATGTTTTACTTTGTGTGTGTGTGTGTTTCTCCCATCAAATCATTGAAGGTGGGGCTCTAAATTAAAGATTAAGCAAACTTATATAAAATAAAGTTATAATTCTTGTACGTTTCATTTCGTGCATTCTCTCAAAGAGTTCAAAATTCTTGACAGTTTACCAAACACATCTCACGTTTTCTTGGCCCTCATTTCATTTAAGAAACTATGAAGTTGGAGATTCCAGAATTTGGAACTCATAAGATTATATCAAGGTCATTAAAGATGTAGTCATTGGGATAATCAGTAAAGTAATTGTCGAAATAAAACATAATAACCGCAAAGACCTGCTTCAACCTACTGGAGGGTTTTCAAGGACTTGTACCTATTCTTATTTCTACAATATGAAGATAGATACCCAAACAGACTGGTTGTCACAAAACCATAAGAAAAAAATTATTAAAGTCTTTGTCTATAAGGTTATGTTACTTTTGTTAACCTCAGCCAAATAGTGAGAGTGCTCAAGAGTGGTTAATTTTAAAATCACAGCTCTTGTGCCCTCTCACACCTGAAAAAACTAAAAAGGGAATTAAGCAACTATGTAATAATGTGGTAAAGGCTGTCCTGATGTCATTCAAAAGAAAAAAGTGAAAATAAAGCCCACTTGAAGCCCCCTTCTCCACCAGAAAGCCAGCCCCGAGTGTCGCTCTGCTGAATGCATGAACCACACTTGATATTTTTGTGCGCTGTCTTTCTGTACATGGTCTGTACTATTGGCTCCTTAAGAGGAGAGAATGCATCTTTTACCTCATTGTATTCCTAGTTCTCAGTCCTTGCTTTGCCCTGACATAGTCAGTTTGAAAGAGTTCTATCCGAACAATCTTAATTTGTTATGAAAACCACTAGACCTTCTTAATCCTGAATCAAATAATATGAGAAGAGTTAGCTTCAGACATCAGTGATTTTACATATTGGAAGATGAGCCTAGCAAGGGTAACTACACTCAGTATAAGAACCTCTGAGGAAATTTTGATTTTAGCAATGGTAGAGGAGCTTGAATCTGACAAACTGTCCCACAGATAACAATTACAACTTTGGACAAAAATAAGTAAAAGAACACTTGAATGCACAGGAAAATGACTAGAATGGGCAGAAACTGGAGGAGAGTTTATCCTTGAAAGAAGGAAATTTCACTGGCCAAAATTTATATTTACAAAGCATTCTGTAGAAAGGCACTCCCCAATTCTTTCAGTGCAAGGAAGAGAGAACTCAAGACTAAATCTGCAGTTGTATCCCCTGACATCTCACAGAGAAGAGTTTGGAATTGCCAGACGGTTGGGAATCAAGTGGGGAATTCTGGAAAGGAAAGAGCCATGATTGACTTGGGGAAGTGGTAGTTACAATATCAGTCTACAAACACCTTTGTCTTACCCAGGAACTTCTTATGAATGGAGGAAGACCCCAAGAGTAGCAGGTTGAAGGCTAATTTAATTGAACAGATATTTGAGTTGCTGCTCACCACAGTAGAAGAGAACTTGGAGGTTGAGCCATGCCGATTAGAGAGGATGGGAAAACTTGTAAGCATTCCACCGAAACCCCAGAGAGGCCATGGCTTAAGAATAAAGACTATGTCCCAACACCAAAGAGTTTGTTTTGAACTAAGGACAAAACAAAAACAAAACCTCCACAAATCCAAGATGATCAGTCAGTAATTTAACTGCTGTAACAAAAATTAACACTATTCAGAGGAGAAGAACAGAATGCAGTGTTATTATATATTTGCTTAAGGATTTAAAGAAAAAAGATAAATACACAAAGAATCTCAGCAGAGAAATAGAAATTTAATTTAGAAACAAATGAAAATTCTATCAGTATTATATATAAAATGAAAAATACACTGGATGAGTTTAATAGCAGACTGGAGATGGTAAAAGAGAAAGAAAAATATTGAGAACAATGAAAAGCGCTTTAGTGACCAATGAAAAAATACCAAGTTGTCTAATTAGTCTCTGAGGGACCTGAGATGCTCAGAAAAAATATTTGAGTACATATGGCTCAAGATTTCTCATATTTGGTTATTTTTAAAAAACTACCTTGCACATCTATGAAGTTTGGTAAACCTAAGCTGGATAAATACAAAGAAAACCAACAAAAGCATATCATAGTCAAATGTTAAAAACTAAGGTAAAAGAGAAAAATATTAAAGCAGAAAAAAATGACACATTTCATACAGGGTAACAACAATATGAAAGATGGAAATCAGAGACAATGTAACTGGGATAAAATATTTGCAAAATACATAACCAACAAAAGACTTGAATCCAGAATATATAAAGAACTCCTACAACTCAAAAATGAATAGACAAACACCTTAATTTGTAAAATGGGTGAGCTATTTAAATAGGAATATTATTAGGAAAGGTATATCAATGATCAATAAGTAAAGGAAAAGGGGGTCAACATCATTAGTCATCATGGAAATGAAAACTAAAATCATGATAAAATAGCATTCCATGTCCACAAGTATGGGTAAAATTAAAAACAATGACAACACCAAACTGTTGATAAGGATGTGGAATAAAGAATTCTCCTTCATCATTTATGGCAGTGTAAAATGGAACAAGCACTTTGCAAGAAGTCCAACACTAAACTTACATCTATATTATAACCCAGCAATTTCACTTTTAGGTATTCACATTAGGAACATGAATATAAAAGCATATATTCAAAACAAGCTGTACAAATACATTCGTGGTAACTTTATTCAGAGTAGCCAAAACATAGAATCAACTCAGTGTCCATCGAAAGGAGAATGGTTAAGTAAGTTGTGATATACTGTATTTATATAATGGAATGCCACTTAATAATAAAAGAAGAAACTACTGATACAATATTTATGAGTCTCAGAAACATTTTACTGAGTAAAATAAACCTTAATAAAAATATATAATATATAATTCCATGTGAATGAAATTCTAGAACAAAACTCATCTGCGTTTTTTAAAAAAAGTAGTAGCTATTTTGGAATGGTGAAAATAACAATAAAGGAGAATTAGAGAATGTTTTGGG
Source organism: Manis javanica (assembly GCF_040802235.1). Taxonomy (NCBI): domain Eukaryota; kingdom Metazoa; phylum Chordata; class Mammalia; order Pholidota; family Manidae; genus Manis; species Manis javanica. Next base: position 42,436,346 of record NC_133171.1, read on the forward strand.
ATGATAAAAATGCTCCATATCCTAATAGAAGTTGTGTAAGTACTCTTACAATATGTAATTGTAATGTGTAAATTGTAGAGGTGTATAAATATCTTAAAACTCATTGAAGGCTCATGCATTTTATTTTATGTGCTACTTAGATAAAACAGAGCCATAAATAAATATTGAATTCTAGCTAAAGATATGCATGCAGAAGTGTTTGGGGTGAAGAGTACTGGTGCTTGAGCATCTCTTTGAAATGCATCAAAAACAGAATGGATTGAGATGGATAGAAGGATGGACAAGATAGATAGGTGAATAAAGCAAATACAGCAAAATGTTATTTGTATAATGTAGGTGATAAGTATATGACTGTTCACCATAAGATACTTTTACCTTTTTGTGTATTTAAGAGTCTTGATAATAAAATGTTGAAGAAGAAAATAGATGACTTTAATGTGCTAAAGAAAGATATAACTATCAACCTAAATTTTATTTCCAATAAAAATATTCTTCCAAACAAATGCAAAAAAAGGTTATTTTAAAGAAAGAAGAAAATTTGTCACCCAAAATTTTCTCTATAAGAAATTCTAAAGGAAGTTCTCAGACTGAAGAGAAATGACACCAGATAGGATCTCAGACCTACAACAGAAATGAAGAGCAACAGAAATTGCAAGTATAAAAGGAAGTATAAGAACTATCCTTTTAATTAATTAATTTGACTTAAAACCTTATTATAAAGTTTTTTAAAATATGTAGTTGTAAAGTATGAACCAATAATAGCATAAAAGGCAGGGATATAAATGCAATTTACTCTTGAAAATGCTTGGGTTTTATGCAAAATGGCACATTATTAAGACTAAGGTACTATCACATGATTAAGAGAGCAAATTATAATCCCTAGGGCAAGCCTTACAGAATAATATAAAGGGATTTCCAATACAAGAATTAAAGTGAAATAGTAAAATATTGGATTTAACCAAAAGAAGTCAAGAAAATCAGGAAAAAAAGAATAGAAGACAAATAACAAAATGATAGTTCTAAATCAAACTATATCAATAATTATGTTAAATGCAAATAAACTAAAGACTCCAACTGAAATTCAGAAGTTGATAGACTGAATAAGAAAGTGAGGCTGAAATACATATTGTCTAAGAGAGATACATTTTAAATATAAACACATTATTAGGTTGGAATAAAATATGGGAAAATGTATATGTAATGCAAACAGCAGGTATTGAAAAATTGGGGTGGCTATATTTAAATTAGACAAAGTAGACCTCAAAGCAAAGAGGATCACCAGACATAAAGAGAAACTCCTATAGATGATAAAAGAGTCAATTTATCAAGATGGTTTAACAATGTGTTTACACAGAATAACAGAACTTCATGAAAGTGCTAGGGAAGAAATGAACAAATACCAATTGCAGTTAAAGATTTTAAAACTCGTTAAACGATAAAACAATTAGTCAAAAACTCAATACAGATAAAACTATCTGAACAACACCAACAATAATCACCTTGACCGTTGACACTGATAAGATAATATGCTCCAAGATAATACAAATTCTCTTCAAGTGCACTTGGAACATTCACCAAGATAGACCATAGTTAGACCACAAAACATGTCTCAGTAAATTTCAGAAGATTTCAATCTTATAAAATATGTTCTTTGAACTCAACAAAATTAAACTAGAAATCAATAATAGAATACCTAGAAGAGCTCCAAATATTTGGAAATTTAAAAAAACATATTTCTAGTTAACCCATGGATTTTTAAACAACCACAGCAGGAATCAGAAAAGATCTAAACTAAATTTTAATAAAGATACACATTATCAAAATGCATAGAAAGTAGTAACAGCAGCCTTCCAGTAACATTTATAGCTTTAGATGCCCTATGCAACATTATATTATATAAGAAAAATGAAGGTTTAAAATCAGCAATAGAAATTTCCATCTTAAATACTAAAAAAGAAGAGCAAGTTAAGCCTGAAGTAAATAGAAGAAAGGAAACACACAAGACCAGAGCAAAAAGCAACAAAAGAAAAAGCAGAGAAACGAGAGGAAATCGACAAAAGTTGGTTCTTTGAAAAGATTTAAAAAATCAACATGCTGCTTAAAAAAACAACAAAAAAGGCAAGTCACAGATCGGGAGAAATTTTTCACTATATATTTCTGGCAAAAGATATTATTCATAATTTATCAAGTTCTACAAATGATAAAAAGACAATATAATTTAAAAAATAAGACTCACAGAACCACTTAATGAAAGAAGATACATAAATGGCTAATAGCACATGAAAACATGCTAAATATCACGAGTCATTAGGAAAATGCAAATTAAAATCACTGTGAGGTATCATTTCACAATCACTAGAATGGCTACAACTGGGAAGATTAATACCACGAATGTTAGTGAGATTGTGGAGCAAATGGGACACAGACATTCTTAGTGAGAATGAGAAACTGCACAGCCACTCAGAAAAAGTGGCATTTTCTTATAAATTTATATATATATTTACCATATGATTAAGCAATTTATTCTTATTTACCCAAGATAAACTTAAAAAATACATCCACAGACTTGTACAAAAATGATCATAGCAGCTTTCTTCATAACAGCCCCAAACTTGAAAAAGCCCAATGTCTGTCAACTGAAAAATGGGTAACAGTTGCAATATATTCATATAAAGGAATATTGCTGAGTAGTAAAGAAGAATTAACTTCTGGTCCACAACGATATGGAAAAACTTCAAAAACATGTTAAGCAAAAGAAGCCAGATACAAATGAATACATACTAGGTGATTCCATGTATCTGTAATCACCATAAATTAGGTAAAACTAACCTGTAGGGGAAAAAATTAAATGGTAGTGTCCACTTAAGGAGTGGGGATGTGGAAACACACAGGAAGTTTCTGGAGTGCTTAGAAGTGTGGGTTAGTTACATTAAGTTTATGGGTTTATCAAAAGTCATATGTGACTGATTTATATATTCTACTCTATGTGGAATTCTCTTAATAAAGGAATTGTATATAAATATCAAGCTCTAATTAGTATGTTTGCTTTTCACAGTAATACGGGCCCAGGCATCCGAACTTTTCTGAACTCTAAAGTGAATCTCATGTGGTGCTAGTTGAGAACTCCCACTGTATCCTTTCTGCTGTGACCTTATTTCAGGCCCCCTGTCTTCACTCTTGCTCTCTGTTAATCTGCCATTAACCTTGACCTTGCTACTCAAAGTGTAGGCTATTTGACATGCAAAATCTCAGGCCCCACCCCTAACCTACTCTGCATTATAAGAAGATCCTCAGGGGACCCACATGCACATTGAAGTCTCAGAAGCACTGACTTACACTCCACCAAGACAGGGTGAGGGTTAAATAAAATACCAGGTGAAGGCACAGTGTCTGGTACATACTAGTGACTCAATAAGTATGTCAATGTCTTCATGGGATGGAGATATGTAGGTGTGATGAACAGGAAGAAATATTATCGAGATAAAAAGGCTTTTTAAAAATTGGTGGTTTTTTAATCACATGCTGGTTCATGAATTTGCAAGTGTGCCAACAAACACTGGGAGGAAAAAACTCAATATTTCCAAAACATGAAAATAACATTTGTTTATATCTAGCTCTTTTCCAGAAAAAGGATTGGAGGCAGCACTGGTAACAGTGATGGGAAATATTGAAACATCATCTACATCTTCCCAGAGAGGGAGCAGCCTAGAAACCCATTAAGATTAAGCAACCCTCTCCTCTGGAACCTTCCTTTATCTATGCAGGTTAGACCTCACAGGCACTGCATCATGATCAGCTGCTTTAGGTCAGCCTGTCCACACATGTCTTCTAATATTCATTTTTACCAAATATTATTTCCAACATGAATAAAACAAAACTTTTCCAGTCATCTGTCTTAAGATAGAGAAAATAATAGAAAGTGTTAATACTGAGGAACAAGGACTATGAACATGTGAATTATAGACTTCTCTATTTTTTTAATTATTTTTAAAGTATTTGATTCTCAATATCTCACACTGGTTAAGCAGCAGTAATGTCATGTCTTTCATCCCATAAAATAAAGAATCACCAGGGCTTGGAAACCCTCTTATACGTTGGTGATTACTTCCAATCTGGAGCTGATAAACAGGAAGAGAGGGAAAGAAGAGAGATAAATATGAGGCTCTAATGAGTTGATATTAATATTACCTAGATTGTCAGCCAGAATGTAAGGAATGGGGAACTTCCACCTGGAATTGGGGTTTCTCAAGCCATTTCTGGAGTTCTGTGGAAACACAGGCAAAGATGACTGGGAAGGTTAGTCCTTGAGGTCCCCTTGGCCTCCTCCTTCACTAAACTTTCACACCACAAACAATCTGTCACACAATTTAAACAAATTTACTAGCATTTGTCTTCTGGTTGTAATTAAAGCGATAGAAATTACAGACAATCTGGAAAATTCTGAAAAATTAGGAGGAACAAAATAAAGGAAACCTGCAATTTCCAAGAACTGGGTGAGCCACTTTAAATATGTTGGTGCATTTCCTTCATTCTCATTCTGCATTTACTAGGAAAATTAGGTAGGCAAGCAATGTAGTAATTACAGACTCTTGGTACTGTTTGCTAATTTTTTCATCTGTTCTTGTCATCCCCAACCACAGTGGAAGTCCTTGTGGGTACAGATTATGGATTAGATTCTTTCACCTCCTCCACGGTGCCCATCCCAGGGCTGTACACAGAGTAGAGGCTCACAGTGCAATGGCTGAGCCAGTCCTGAGGGATGTTACTGTGTCATCAGCAGATGCTCACCTGTAGGAGGATGTCCCCTTGAAAGAGGTCCAAGCCTGCAGCTAGATGTGGATTTAAAAAAATACATATTTGAATGAGCATTACAGAAAGGAAAATCTCATAATAAAATCGATCTTTTCCATTGTAAATCTTTATGTGGTGAAAATAATGCAAAAATGTTCCCTCTAATTGAGCACATGTAAATAGCCAATAAATTGCATATATTGTCACATCCTCTGTTTTCATTTGTGGAACAAAGAAACTTTGTCCAAGAATCTTAAAAGTAAAAGATGAGTTATAAGGGATCTTTTTGATCATTGATTCCAAACCTGTCATGGAGTCAGGAAGTGATGGACTAGATATCCAGCAGCGAGCGAGCTTAGAATTCCTGACTTTCCTTCCAGGGACCCTCCTGCTACTATTTCTGACCCTAAGAAAATGGGTTGATTTTTGTTCTTTCCCAGGAAAAAACAATGGTACCCTCCAAAGCCAAATACGGATAGTTCCACTCAAAACTACTTCCAAACATCTTCCAAACATCTGCTGTCAGGATCTTAGCAGAGATCACTTTCTCCCTAATGGTATACCTTGATTCTGGCCTCAGGCTATTTCTGAATATAACAAAATCTTCCTTAAAATGGAAGATCCTCCTGGAAAATTTTAAAAGCATTTGAAAGAATGTTACTACTTATCACAAATCTCCTGTTTGACAAGCATCCTCCCCTATAAAACATAATCTACCTCAGACAGGATTGTTGGATTACACTTCATTTTGAGAACAGCCCCAGATCTACATCTGGGAAGTCAAGCTCGAGTAATGACCCCACCCTCACATGGTCACAGAGGTCTCATTGGGCAAAGCCCCTGGCTCGTTTAGGACCCAGGTTTGGTCTCTGCAAGTGACACCACTGAGGTTTTAGGTATTATGGGGAGGCATGGTTCCACTTACTAATGACTGACTAAGGCTGTCCCTGCATCCCCTCTTTCCTCATGCACACGCTTCCTAGATTTTCTTAACCTCCATAACCCTGACCTGTGTACACGTAACAGCAGAAGTCAACAACAAGAAGCAGTGGCACCACTGGTGCACCAGCAGTCGGCCCCAGGTTTTGAACTGCCTTTTCACTAGGGTTACTATATCCTGGTCCATCCATACTCTTGCCTTTGCTTGTCACGAGCAAAAGTATGCATTTCCTAACACCTGGCCTGGATCGGGGATGGGGCTGAGGAGAAGGCTCTTCCAGAGTGATAAGAACAAGCCCACCTGGACCTTGGCCCCAGTGGTTGGTCAGCACAGATGTAGTCATGGAGGGGTGAGAGCATGCAGCAGGAGGAATATTTCCCAAAGAAGGACATATCCATGGAAAGCAAGCCTCGATCTATTCGCAATCCAATTTGTTTATGTAGCATATACTTACTAAGTGCCTAATATTTCCATTATTATAGATACTGGGGGTATAACAGAGAATAAAACAAAGCCCATAGGGAGATGACATTCTTGACTGTGGGGTGGAAGGGAGACAAACAAATAAATGTAGAGTACAACAGATGATGAACAACAATTTAAAAAGAAAACATGGAACAGAGTAAGAAAAAGAGTGCTGAGATATTTTGGTTGATATTTTATAAAGGGTGGTCAGGGAAGGCCGCCCTGAGGAGGAGGCATTTAAGCAGAAATCTGATGAAGTAGGAAGTGAAGGAAAAGTACTGAAAGCAAAGGCAACAGCAGATAGAAATGTTGGGTATAAGTGTTTCTAGTTTTGTAATCTTCAAATAGTGCTGCACTGTCAGAAGACCTAGAGGTCTTCACTGCCATATGTGATTTTAGCCAAGTCACCCCAAACACAAACGACCTCCTAGCCTTCTTGCAAAATAAAAATAGCACTTAACTCCACAATAAAATTTGACAAATAAATATGTAATTGGATATAAAACCTTTTGTAAACTATAAGGTATTTATGGTCATGAATACTGGTTTCCCACCAATCTTAGCCAAAGATACCCAAAATATAGAAGAGGCTTCTCCCTCATTTTAGAAGTAGGCCAAGAAAGGAAAAAAAAGTTGGTAATTCAGCTTCTGTCTCCTCTCAACGATGTTGGATTTCTTGAAGAAATGTGTTTTTGGACATGTTAAAATGGAAATACTTTCACACTCTCCTCTAAGTCCCAAACAAACAGCTGTTAGTGAAAATGACAGGCCTTAGAGGGTCTGGAGCTTCCCCCACTCACCCCCTACCCCCACCCCACACTAAATATAACCATAGGTTTGCATAGTCCTTATATTTTTCTTTAGCAGACAGAATAATCATCCTTTTTCCTTTCCTTTTTTCAAAATGGAAACTGGAAAAATAAAATTCTTATGAACAGAAATCTTGTTATACATTTCTAGATCCATCGAGCACACAGTGTTCTCCCAGAACATCCGGTCTAGCCATCATTATCTTTCCACACTTTTCATTTTTCAAAAACTGAAAATTCTAATGAAGCACCAATAAACATTTCTCCCCCAAAGTTACCCTACACCCTATTATGAAGGTAAGCACTTTTCAGCAATCTTATCACAGGATTTGAAATTGTTTCAAGGCATAAATAATACAGAAATGGAACCCACCTAAATTGATTTCTGAAATATCCTTCTGCTCATCAAAAACTGCATCATGTACTGTTAAGAGTAGGAAAAAAATGTTACTAGACTTGCTGAAAAAGAGAGAAAAAGTTTCAAAGCACTCTGAATGCATTTCAATTGATTCTTACCATTTTCTTTAGAAGGATATTTAATCTGAAAGGAAATAAATACACAGAACATGGGTAGTGTATACAAGAATTCATATTTCTAAATCCCCAGAAGAGTAGAACTGTACTTACAGATACCGCAGCTACACGGGCAACAAGCAAGATGAAAGAGAGAAAGCAGGGTCTGGCCCAAACCATTGTTGCAAGTGAAGAGCTGAGCAAAGACACCTTATGATAAAGACCTTTTGGACCTTGCCCCGGCTGTCATATTAGAAACTTTGACCCTTCTGTATATACCCTAGCACTTAGGAAGAAAAAGGATTCAAAGAAAATGCCATTGATCCTGTTGAGGACAGACACTAAGTTTAACACAAAAGCTCAAGGCTCAGAGACAAGGGCAGAGTTTGAGTAAGTTAATACTGAGACGAGCATAGAAAAATCAATAGCTTTCCTATACACCAGCAATACCTGTTCATATAATAGACAAAAGATCCATCTCTGAGTAGCAAAAAAGAATCTACAAATGATTGTGAAGGTAGTTAAATCTAATGAAACATGAGTTAGAGTTTTATGGAAATGTTACAAAGCAATTATCAAAGGACAGAGAAAAGATCTATTTATCTACACAAATATATATATAGTTTTATACATAAGAGATATTCATGGATGGGAAGACTCGGTAAAAAAAAAGATGGTCATTATGTCTATAAAGTCAATGTTATTCCAATAAAAATGTTAACAGGGTTTCGTGGAACTGGACAAACTGATAAACTCTTTCTGGAATTCACATGAAAGAGTAAACCCTCCAAAATAGGTAAGAGAACTGTGAAAAGGAAAATGAGGAGACGGGACCTGCCCCAAAAGAATGTCAAGAACTTTTCTGAAGTTATGGTAGAGAGTGTGATATTGCCAAAAAAGAAGGAACAATGGGTCTCTAGAATGGAATAGGCTTTCATATATGAGAGAAACCAAAAAAATCAAAAGGGAAATTTTGGTCTTTTCAATAATGATGTTGGAACAATAGCATTTCCACTATTCACAAAAATGCACTCTGAATTGATTAGGGATATAATATGGAAATCTAAACTTCAGAAAAATACTTGTAACCTTGAGGTGAGAAAAGATTGCTTCAGCAAGAAAAAAACCTATAGAAATCCTAACTTTGCCTATATCAAAATTTAAACTTCCTTATGACAAAAGACACAACATAGTTACAGATGGAAGAAGATATTGATACTGGATCTAATGAGATAAAAGTAAGTTGTCCAGGGAATATAAAGGAATTCCTAGGATTTTATATTCCTTGGAATATAAAAGAACAAAAAAGATGATCTAAGAGAAAAATGGGCAAATACATGAGCATGAAATTCACAGAAAAGCAAACTCAAATGGCCAATAAACATGTAAAAATATTTTCAATCTTACAAGTAATCAGAAAAATGCAATTCAAAGAACAAAAACATGACACCTCAATCTCAGATTGGCATAAATGATGAAGGCTGACAATATCAATTGTTGGTAAGAACATGAGGAAATAGGCAATTTTATACACTACTACTGGTGGGATAGTAATTTTATATTATCTAATAATTTGAAATGTGCATAGATTGTAAGCTAGAAATTCCACTTCCAGATATATACCCCAAAGAAATTTGCATGTAGGTACACAAAGTACCATGTAATATATTCATTGCAGGAACTTTTCTTCTTCGTAACAGTAAAGAACTGGAAAATGTGTTTATACTAGAAGAAAAACGTTAATTCTGGGGCACATTCAGTTATGCATATGTAAACATTTAACAATCAGCTCTCTGAATAAAGAAACTCTTATTTTTAGTGTTTGCTGATTTCTGGAGTCTAAACACTCCTACCATGGTCAATGTCAAGCTCCCAACACTATGTCACTGTGGGCTTTACCTGCCCCAACATCTTACACACGTGAGGTATAAGAATCCTTGGATTCAGAGCAATCCTCTAGGTCTAGATCCTGCTTGTCTCCACCTCAGACTCTCTACAAGATCAGGTGGGCTAGTCCTGCCAGAAGACCACTTTCTATAGAAAAGCACTTCCCCAGGCAGAAAATGGGGCTTCCTGGACTATAAAGCAAGAGGCATGACAGCTGGGTGCCAGCTTCTGATGGACAGAGGAGGTCCATGATTGACCCATTTGACCACTGACAGGTTGTAAAGAAGCGGTAGGGTGTCCTCTCCCACCCTTTCAGACCAATGGAAGCCACCAGTATTCGCCAAAAGTATCTCAACTTTCAAGCAGCTAAAATGGCTTAAGTTAACAAACACAATCTTTGCAATTAAAAAATGGGTGGGAAGGGACTTGATAAACATCATCTTAATGAGAATAATTGTCTTTAAGTATCAGGGAGAAAAACACAAGAGACTTTTATTTCTTAAATGTATTATTTAATTTTTCTCAAATTCTAAAACAGTTATGACAGAAATGAATATTTATTAATTCTGGAGGCTGGGAAGTAGGGGTTTAGGACTCTGTGGTTTTGTTTTCTAACCAAGAGTGTTACCCTTACTTTGGCACTTCTCCCTACTAAATCTCAGAATTTTAACTAGGTAGTAGTAGGGCTGCTTAACTGTCTCCACCTTCCCCTGCCTCCAGATGTGCTTTTATTTTTCCCTTCTTTCTTAAATTTATCTGAGCAGTGTACTCTATTGATGGGTTTGGGATAGATAGGAATTTAAGTCCTACCTCTATCATTGACTAGCTGTGGCACTTTAGGCACCTGCTTTCGATGTATACAATGGACAGTGGTGTTGCTTCATGGGACTAATGTAAGGATTCAGTGAGATATCCTACATAAAGCACTGACAGCAGAAACATAAGAAGCACTGTATGAACTATAGCTCCTTCAGTCCCTCCTATTGCCTCCTGGCAAGAGGCAGGCAACAGGGACACAGAGCTCAGCATACAACTTGCTCAGCAGAACCTCCACTGATGGGATCATAGGTCTTCAGCAGACACAACTCCCCTCTAGTGATTTTCTTTTTATGATCTTGATTGCAAGTGCTAATGATTACCAGATATTTGCAGTCTTCAGCATTTCATGTCCCAGTCAAGTGAGCGAGGCTGGAGTCTTAAGTCTGAGATGTGAAGGGTTTATGGCTTTGCAGTTAAAAGATAGACTATGCACTCCACTGGGCAAGGTCCATGTTTTATTTTCTGTATCTGTTCCAGGATCTGGGCATGTAGTAGGCAGTTAGTGATTATGTTGAGTAAAAACCAGTAAAATACCATTTTCTTTGAAGGTATTGGATGCAGTGACTTGCTTTGATCTCAGTGAAGGCATTTTACAAACTGACCAGTCGAGAAAGCAATGTGAGGGTTGGATGAGGAAAGACACTGGCTGGTGGGAAGAGGAAAATCCTCCCTTAACTGTGGTGAGTCAGTCCCAGCCTCATGAGAGCCCAGACCAAGACCCACTGGGGCTGGGCTGGGAGGCTGGCCATGTCCTCTTACTCCAACTGCTTCTCAGGAATGTTCTCTGTCCTCTGCATCCTCCACTTCCTACCCTCTTTCCAGACACAGCTCCCTTCTGCTTCACCCCGGAGCTCACCCGCAATCTGCTGTCAGTTAGCCTCTGACCCAGCTGCCCTCGCTGTTCCTCCAGGGGATCAACATATTAACAGGGGCTTGAGGGCTATTAGAGCAAGAGTTGGCAAACTCCTTCTAAAAGGGTCAGAGAGTAATTACTTTAGGCATTGTGAGCCATGCGATCCCCATAGCAACCATTCGGCTCTGCTATTGCGTCAGGAAAGCAGCCATAGACATAGACGATGAGGTAAAGGAATGAGCATCGCTGCTTTGCCAAAAAACTTCATTTACAGAAACAAAGGGGCCTAGTTTGCTGACACCTGAGTTTTAGAGAACCGAGCCGTATGTGGTGGAGATTGTGACAATTGTAACAGAAGTAGCATAGCAGCAGCCAACATGCTCATAGGTCTTACCGTGAGCGAGGCACGTTCTCAGGATCTAAAGTACAATTGTTCACTTAATCCTCTCAACAGTTCTATGAAGTAAGTAGTACTATTAATCCTGTTTTACAGATTAAGAACAGGACCCAAAGATTAAGAAACCTGCCTAAGGCCACACAGCTCCTAGCAATGCTCCTTTTTAAAACACCACCAGAAAGGCAGCCTTCCCCATGCCTGGTCCGGGCAGCCTGGGAGGGAGGCCTCAGCCACCTGGCTGCAGTGGCTGGCTCTGTATCCCACAGGGTCCCAGCTCCAAGCATTTACGAAGAAAGATAGGCGCTAGGGAAATATTCCCCACCCAACCCCTGTAAGCTCGTCAAAGTACAAATTCTTGGGCCTGAAATTTGGAGACTCCTCTTCAGGTCAGAGGGTGAGAGCCAGGAACTACGTATTTCATAGTTCATGCTTCCAGGGCAGGTGATCTATGTGGACTTCATTTTGATAAAAAGGGCTCTAAGGAATTGATGTTAACCAGAGGCTTCCCCTCTGTTTGTGGTCATTACATAGCTTCTCCTAGGTTCCCTTCTGATGAGAAAATTAAAAGATCAGAGCAGTTTCCTAGTGAGGACTTATCAGATACTAAGAATTAGAGAAATCTTCAATGCAGAAATCCACTCCCGAACAAGCCCAGGAATAGCTTTTTTGGGGTGCAGTTGGAGAACCTGCATTTTAACAAGCATGAGGGTGAATCCCATATGGAAAATATGAGACCCACTGATCTTTGCAGGCAGCTGTGGGGCTGCACCAAGCCAGTCTCAGTGGCCCCCAATGGGGAGCCAAGCAAAGACTTGTTACACTCCTGGGCACTAAAGTCCCTGATGAGCCGCTTTCCATATCCACGGGAACATTCAGGAGGCTTTGCTAGAGTCCAGCTCCAGTGGGGGAGGGGAGGTGGGGGTGAAGCCCAAAAGGATGAGACGGAGTCGGGGCACGGAGAGACAGGACACAGAGTCAGATGGAGGTGGTCTCTCGACAAAGGGCCAGTGACAGCTTTATTTATACCATTTTGCACAAGGATATGATTAGTTTTTATTGTTCTGTTGATTAATTGGTATAGGCAGTTGATTAATAGGTATAGGCAAGCTTTTTTCTTTCTTCTTCTTTCTAATCTATTCATGGTTGGTCAAATGTTAGACAGGTGATCGTTTCCTGTTCCTTGACCGAAACTTTTCCTAGCAACATGTACTGTATTGTGTTTCTTGTTTCTATGCAAAGCGGTTTCTAAGTAATGCATGTGACCACAGAAACGTGCAGCATGTAGCAGTGACCATGGAGTCTATCAACTCAGGGTGAAATACAGGTCACTCACTACTACAGTTAGCTAGGCAAGTATCATCATCTATATTTTTAATGCAATGGGTACATTTTATCCCCTCATAATATTTATTCTATCATAGGTAGATGCAAGATAAAGATAGAAAGCATGATTTAGAACTGTAAGACGGCAAGTGTAGATGATCAGGTGTGTGCCTATAGACTAGGTATTAATCCAAGCCAAACAAAGGCAACAAAACATCCACGGATGTAGACAATTTCTCTCAAAACTAGGGGGGTGAGGTTCTAAGCCTCACCTCTGTTGGCCCCCATTTTCTCACCTGATGGCCCCCTTGTGACTGTGCCTGTCTTAGGTTGTTCCTCCCATGAGGAATCTTACCCGTCTCTGGCTAACCAGCCATCTTCCGGGGCCATACAGGGAGATGTAAAGCTGGTAAGTGAGAGAGAAGTAATATTCCTTGAAAAGTTTAGTTTTTTACTTCTTTGCAGATTTATGTCCCGTGGCTTCCAGGCCCAGCACTTGTCTTGAGGTATCTTTACTTTTTGAAAAATTATGGTATTTGGTAATTTCACATATAAAGCACGAATTCTAGTAAAGGGCTATAATTAGGAAGGAAGAAGAAAAGCTATAGAAGTAGCACATGGAAGAAAACATGAAAAGATGGATTAAGTGTCAGACAGGGTTATTCTGTTCAGTATCTCCTATGACTTTATTTCTCTAATTTTCCTATAAAACTCTTCATCACTAATTTCACTAGCATTGTGATAATAAAAGGGGGGCATTCCCACTTAGGTGGAGATGGGGGTAGTCTGTGTCTGACTAGCTACCTGCAGGTTTTGGTATTTCATGCCAAGATTGCCATCTGGCCCCTGCATGTTCTATTCTTCAGGACCACTGTCCTGAAAAGCTTCTGGGAAGTTTATGTTCTCCTCCTTTCCATGCTGCTTAGCAAAAGTTAGCTTAGCCCTTGGCAACAATGCAAGCAAAAACAAAGGCAATACTATAATGGAGAAAAACAAAGTCAAGGTGGGTAATATGGGAAGCCAGCTGCGAAGGCCCCTGCTTTGTGGGGGTCTCCCTCCAGCCTGAGCTTCGCTACACAGCTTGAGTAACATGGCTCCCAGCAAGGCTTGGTTTCCACTTTCCCAGCTCTATATGACCTCAAGAGCACACTGCTACCCATCTTTCATGAGACATGGGAGAACTGGACAAGAGGCTTACTCTATTTTTTGCCATTTTCTCTTTCTACATACTGAATCCTCATAGAGTATTTGAAATTGAAGCAGACAGCTGAGAACTACAAGGCTGATTTCCGGAAAAGTTTCTAAGCCCTCCCTGCTCATTACAATGGTTCTCACCACCCAAGAGGCCAGTGTAAGACCATGGCATCTGGCAGGAAAGACTAAACACATGGAAACTGTTAAGTGAAGGGAAGACACCAGTGGGTGGGCTTTTCTCCAAAAGGAAACATGATGCTAAAGAGGAAAAGGCCTACCTGCTTTCTATTGTCAAATGAAAAAACTGAAATAAATTAGTAATGAGTTTGATGTCCTTTATTCAAGGAAAAACCATCCAGGGATTTGGGGAGCACCTTACCTCACAAGCAGGGCAGTGCTCTTCCCCAGGGATTTTGGGCAAAAGCAAGATTTACAGAGTTAGGAGCAGCAATACAGAAACAGGGCATGATGGGCTGGGATTGCATCTCTGACCCTACTTAGAAAGACCAAGGAACAAGGAAATAACTAGGCTAGAGGTTGAGAGGTGTTTGGGGATTGGCTGATTGGAAATACTGTCTTTCTGGTCAAGTGCAGCATTTGCAGGATCACAGAAGTTCAGTTTGCTGATGTGGCTCTGGACGGAAGTGGACAGGAGGGTCTCCAACTTGGACCTAGACATTCATTTCAAGACTACTGTCCCAGAAGTTACAGTACAAGGAAACAGGTTTAAATTTCAAAAGGGACACTTAATTGTTAGATACAGAGACCTTCCTGGTCATCTGAGGATTCTTGGATCTTAAAAATGTTTTAAGGAGGGAGACGATGTTAGTCGTAGAGAATCACACCAAAGCTACAAGTTGGAAGTATCTGAGACAAGCACAGACAGGTGAAATTCTTCAGAAAGAAATGGTGTTGAGAGAGAATGGGTGGGGCTTGGTTTGGGGATTTTTCTTTGTCCTGGGAGAAGTCATTCAGTTTTTGTTTGTTTGTTTGTTTTTGTTTTGTTTTGTTTTTCCATTTTTAATTTAAAAAATTGCAGTAAAAATACATATAACAAAATTTATTTACCACCTTAACCACTTTGATTGTACAGTTCCATGGCATTAAGGACAGTCCCATTGTTGTGCAAACATGGCTACCATCCATTCTACAGCTCCTTTCATCTTACAAAACTGAAACTCCTCACCCATTAAACAATAACCAATCCCCCCCATCCCCAGCCCCTGGCAACCACCCTCTGCTTGTCTCTGTGAATTTGGAAGTCATTCAGTTTTGAAGTCACTGAATGGAAGCAAGATGAGGGTAAGTCATACATGTAACTTGATCCAGAGAACGAGAGATCAGCCCTCTTAGAAAACAAAGGGGAATTGTAATCTCATTTTTCTTTGAAAACTGCAAAATTATTTTTGGTACAGCTGATTATTTTATGCAAGTGACTGGCAGCTCCTTTCAGGACCAATTGGATTATCTGACTTCAGTAGGATTCTGAGTTAGCACAAGGGGAAGGTGATAAAAAGGCCTGTGTGGGGCATTATTGGAAATTCTAGGGGTAATCGGTCCAAGTATATAGACTAGCTAAGAAGGCTTCCTGATTTAGTGTGTTTACACCTGAATCAAACTTTTAAACATAAGTTCATCTTCTAATTAGTCACCACAGGAACAGGAGCTCTACTGTGGCAGCCACTTTCAAGACAATGCCACATATCACACACTGATAAGGACAGCTTTGTACAAACATGGAAGTAAGAATGTCAGTCACTGATGGCCTGGGAATGGATGGGCTAAATGACGCTACACAACAGGAAAGGAAGAAAACTACCCGCACCTTGGTTTTCTCAGTTGAATTTCCTGGAAGAGCAGTTTGCCAACCTCCTGTAAATTTCCCTACTTTGAATGACATTTCTTCTTATTCTGATAGTAGTAACTATTATGAAAACAACCGGATGACTGGTTAGGCGCATATTACCTAGGACGCACTGTGTAAGATGCTTTACCCAAACTATTCCATTTGATTCCCATAACCATCCCATAAGACAAGATTGTTGCCTTCATTTTTTAAAAGACTGAGCTCAGAGAGTTTATATATAATACCCCAAATTGGAAAGATACTAAAATGGAGAAATTAGCTTAATGATGTGGTTCCTTTTCCAGGGCAGAATCCATTCTCAGTTGCTTAGCGAAGCGAACATGCTTTGTTTATACATTTATTTGTTCATCCATGCACTCATTTACAAATCTTTTTATTGAGAGCACCTACTATGCCAGGCACTATATCAGGCATTGGGGAAACAGCAGTGAATCAGACAGACTCTGTCCTTGCCCTCGTGGAGCTTCAACAGAGGTGAACGTCACGGGAAAGCAAGCACCCACTAGCATTTTGGTAGATCTCCAAGTATAGAGAGATCAACAGGTAAGTAAATGAACAAACTGTGATATATTCAAAGATACAGAATAGAATGCACAATAGAATACCCATTAAACAATAACCAATCCTCCCCATCCCCAGCCCCTGAAATATTACTGAGCAATAAAAAAGAACTGGACTATTGATACGCACACATGGACATGAAAGAAGCCAGATATAAAACCAAATGCTGTATGATTCCACTTATATAAAATACTGGAAAAGGCAATGTTATAGTAATAGAATCCAATCAGCAGACACTAGGGGTGGGAGTGGATGGAGATTGACTTCAAGGGCAAAAGGAAACTTTGGAGGGTAATGGAAATGTTCTATATCTTGATTGTGTTGGTGTTTCCACAACTATACAAATTTGTCAAAATTCAAGGAACTGTATGCTTAAAATTGGTGAATTTTATTGTATGTAATTTACATCTCAATAAAACTGACTTTAGAAAAATAAGGAACCCTGGAGTCCACATTCCATCTCTTCCACTACTGTAGCAGATGACATTGGGCCAAACACTTAATCTATGATAGGTTTCTTTTTTTGTAATGTGGGATAATTGAGATCTGTTCTGCATCTTTTATTACTAAGTCAAGAGAATTTCAAATGTGCAGGGGAAAGGCTTTACAATGTATCAAATGCTATATAAATACATAACCTAATTGTTACTGGTCTCTCGCTGAGGACAGTTCTTTCTCCAGTCTTAGAAACCTAGAATGAATTTAATTTGGTAGGTTTCATAACATTTTGGATTTTGATCTTGAAAGAAGGTCAGCCTCAGCGGCTCCGAGAGGACTGCACAGTCCCAGATCAGCACGTTTTAGAGAAGACCCGGCCATTTGTTTTGGATTTGGACCATCAAGTGTCCGGCCAGATGGAGACATCTGTAGCTTTTTGTCAATGACCACACATCCCTACATAATTAACAAGACCATGTCCCCTGTCCAGCTAGATGAGACAAATGCTTAGGATGGATCTATGGAGCCTGGTCACAGAACAAAGTAAGCAGCTGATGGTAAGCAGTGCGTTCAGTACAGCTCCTTGATTCTTATCCAGGAATTTCTGTCTTTAGTGCCAACTCTTTTCCTGAAGAAGCAGAAATGTTCTCTTCTCAATTCTGAAAGCATTTCTAATGCCACCAATTTTTCTTTTCTTTATTTTACAGAGAAAATTAACCAATTTGATTCTTGCCAAAATGTACTTGGGCCCATGCTAGATCCTAAGATGAAAGCCCAGAAGAATACTATACAGTCCTTGTCCTCAAAGTCTTTAAATGTAACTTTTCCTAAGAGCTCAGCCTCTTCATTTACTGGGCCAGGAAAAAATAAACATATTTGCAACATAAAAAATGCCCATTATGGAATATTTAACATTTTAGAATATATTTTTAAAAAGGAATAATCACCATGAATCCCACTCTTGAAACAGTCTATTTCCTTCCAGTATTTTTTATTATTTGTATATGAATATTTTATAATACAAATTTTTATCCACTTAAAGTTTGGCCACTAGGGTTTTCAAGGAGTCATTGAGTCTGAATGTCACCTATTTTTCCTTAATTCTGCTTCCTGAGATCATTCAGGAGCACTCATTCTTCTCTCAAACAGGCTTTCACCAATGGAGAAGCCCACCGTAAAGCCTGTGGGTCCTCATATGCCTTTTTAAAAAATGATGCTTATTTAGTTTCCCTATATTCACAGTTAATAGTTATTCAATACAAAAAAAAGCCTTGGAAACACTAGGAAAATGCTAACTTTAATCCCACTACCCCCAAATAACCACTGTTGACATCTTAGTATTTGTCTTGTAATTTACCCCATGCTTATTTTTCATCACAAAAATGTTAGTTACATTAGGTTTATATAGTATGGCTTATAAATGCAACTCCATGTCAAAAGATATTTCTTAATAACATGCTTTTCAGTGGTTCCATATAATTTCACTGACTGGATTTACTAAATTTAACTAACCAAGTCTGTGTTGTACACATAGAGGTTATTTTCAGCTAATATTTGCTTAGCACAGTCAATGCTACAGCAAATATCGTGCATTTGCAATTGCAAATACTTCAGGTTATTGCCTTAGAACAAATTCCAATAAGTGGAATTGCTGAGTCAAAATGTCCTGAGTTGTTTCATTTTCTTAAAGGAATGTATTTACAAAGGATCTTCAATTCCCCCACCCTCTGAAAGCATGTCACAAAAAAGCAAAGGCAATTCAAACTCCTTAAACCAAAAGCCGTAAGAATGCAAGGATTACCACTTTAAAAAGGAAGTGTCGGGCACAGTCCAAGGCAGTGTAAGAAGATCCTGAGTCACCTTGTCCCACAGACACAAGGAATCTACCTGTGGAAAATTCCCTCTGAAAATGACCGGCACACTAGCTGAAGAGCTCCTTCACAACAAATGATAAAAGGGCTATAGTGAAATGGTAAGAGAGGCAGAGACATGATCTACACAAAACCCTAACCCTGGCATGGCAACCCACAAGAGAGAGGAACCTCACAAATCTAGAGCTTCTCTCTGAGGAGCAAGGGGTGTGTGCCCCACATCAGGCACCTCGACCCTTGGGACCTGCAGTGGAAAAATAAGCCCCCAAAATGTCTGACTTTGAAAACCAACAGGGCTCAGGTCCACAAGATCCAAAGGACTACCAGGAACTGAGGTACTTCTCTTAAAAGGCTCCACAGACTCACTCCAAGGATGAGCACAAAAGCAGCCATTTGAAGAACACCTATGTATGAAGGAGATTCACTTGCTTATCTTAAAGCAACTGCTGGAGGGACAGGGCTGGTTGGGACTCTCTCCAGGGATGGAGGTGCTAGCGGGCATCATCTTTGTGCTCTCAACTTTGATAGGGCTGGTGAATGCGCTCCAGCGCAGCACTCTCTTGCTTCCCTGAAAAAGTCAGTGGGTGTGCCCTGGCCTTGCACACTCACTCAGGCCCGTGAAAGCCAGAGGGCATGCCCTGGTTGCATGCTCTCCCACAGTTCCACTAAAGCCAATAGGCACATGCAGTCTACATGGGATGCTTCTAGTGGCTAGGGGTACTTGCATTCCAGGGTCCCATGGGGCTGTAGCAATTGGGAAGACAGTTCTTGGCTGTCTACTACCCCCAGTCACTGCACAGACAGCAGATGAAACACCCCCCACCCCATCTTTCTGTAGGAAAGGCCTACATACTCACCGTGGAGCTTCAGCCTGTGGATTTCAGGTTTGGCACACTTCTAAAGACCTGCAGAGGTGCTCCCAGGGAATGTAAGCTTGGGGATACCAACTTTTATGCTCCTTAGCCTCACTACAGTTCACCAGTAACTCCCAAAAAGGAGCTTATACACTCATCTGAAGCCCTGATTTTTGCAACTGTGACCTAGAGGACATCTTCACATTGCCTGGCCTGAAGGCCAGCAGGATTTACCACTGTGGTCTCACAAGGCTGTGTATGTTTACATACTTTAAAAGCTGCTACCTGAAGTTTTTGCTTCTAATCAGCCTAGATCTAGGCGCTGACTGATATCCCTTCTTTTGGGACACTAACAGATCTTAACAAACATACTCTCAACAAGTGGGTCCTATCAGGAATAAGTGAGGCTGCAAACAAACACAAAGGTTAGAGAGACAATCAAGAGCTAGTGCAAGGTTGAAAGATAATGTTCATCTCCTAGATAAGGCCACTCCTTCAGGTTTGGGAGTGGTGACTCTTTCGTCTAATACACAGAAACAAACAGACAATGGAGCAAAATGAGGAAACAGATATGTTCCAAAAACAAGATACAACCTCAGAAAAAATGCATAATAAAATGGAGATAAGTAGTTTACTTGATAAAGAGTTTAAAGAAATGGTCATAAAGATGTTCACTTAACCGGGGAGATGAATGGAACATAGTGAAAACTTCAACAAAGATATAGGAAATACACGAAAGTACTAAACAGAAGTTACAGAGATGAAGAATACAATAACTGAACTGAAAAATACAATGGAGGAGTTCAACAGGGGACTGTTGGGACCTCACCCAAACAGAGCAATAAAAAGAAAAAAGAATTTGAAAACATGAAGATAGCTTAAGGGGCCTGTGGAATAACATCAAGCGCAATACCATGTACAGTATGGAGCTTCCAGAGGCAGAAGGGAAAAAGGCGCAGAAAATTTATTTGAAGAAATAATGGCTGACAACTGCCCTAATCTGGAGAAGGAAACAGACGTTCATATCCAGGATTCCAGAGAGTGAAAAAAAAAAAGATGAACCCCAAAAGACCCACACCAAGACATAATATAACTAAAATGTCAAAAATAAAAGAGAGAATCTTCAGCCATCAAAAGAAAAATCCTGCCATCTGCAGCATAGATAGATCTAGAGGGAATTATGCTCAGTGAAATAAGCCAGGTGGAGAAAGACAAATACCATATGATTTCATTTATTTCTGGAATATAAAAGCAAAGCCAAACAGAAGGAACTAAACAGCAGTAGACTCATAGACACTGAGAAGTGACTGGTACTTCTCAGTGGGTTTAGGCAGGTGTAGGGGGAGGAGGATGGGGATAAGGCACAATAATTCGCAATCACAATATAAGTTGGTCAGAGGCACAGTAGTATAGCATGGAGAATACAGTCAATGATTCTGCAACGTCTTTCTACATAGAGAGTAATTGCACTAGAGGGAATTTAATATGGGTAACTGTTGAGCCACTGTGTTGCATATTTGAAACCAATGTAAGATTGTCTATCAATGACACTTAAATTAAAAAATAGTTAAAGAGAGAATCTTAAAAGTAACAAGAGAAAAACAACTTATTACATACAAGGGAACTCCCAAAAGACTATCAGCAGATTTTTCAGCAGAAACTCCACAGGTCAGAAGGGAGTCACGTGATAGGTTCAAGGTGCTGAATGGAAAAAAAACTTCCAACCAAGAATACTCTACCTGTCAGGGTTATCACTCACAACCAAAAGAAAGATAGTTTTCTAGACAAGCAATAGATAATGGAGTTCATCACCACCCAACCAGCCTTGCAAGAAATGTTAAAGGGAATTCTTTAAGCTGAAAAGGGAATTAGTAACAAAAAAACATATGGACATATAAATTTCATTGGTAAGGGTAAATATACAGTAAAGATAGTGGATTAATAACATAAAGCTAGTATGAAGGTTAAAAGACAAAAATAATAAAAATAAGTATAGCTACACTAATCAGTTAAGGGATGCATATAAAGAAGATGTAAAATGTGACATCAAAACCATAATATGGGGCAGGGAATAAAAATGTAGAGTTTTAGAATGTGTTCAAATTTAAGTTGCTATCAACTTTAAATAGACTATTATACACATAGGATGTTATGTGTGAGCCTCATGGTAAACACAAAGCAAAAACCTATAGTAGATATACAAAAGATAGTAAGAAAGTAATCTAAGTGTATATCTAAGTTATCAAATCCCTCCAGAAGAGAGCAAGAGCAGAAGAAAGAAACAGAGAGGAGCTACAAAACAGCTAGGAAACAACTAACAAAATGCCAGTGAGTACATGCATATCAGTAATTACTTTAAGTGGAAATGGGCTATATTCTCTAATCAAAAGACTAAGAACAGCTGATGTAGGGACATACACAGACTGAAAGTGAAGAGATTGGAAGAAATACTCTATGCCAATGGAAACCAAAAGAAAACTGGATGGCTTTACTTACTAGGATCAGAGAAGAACAGCAACAATAACCAGGAAAACTTAACAAAATGGCAAAAATGACATATATATCAGTAATTACTTTAAATGTAAATAGGCTTGAAGCTCCAATCAATATACATAGGGTGACTGGATGAAAAACAAGGCCCATCTGTTTGTGGCTTACCAGAGACTCACACTAGACCTAAAGAGACACAGAGAAAGGATGGGAAAAGATAGTTCATGCAAAGAGAAATGGAAAAAAAAAAAAGCTGGAGGAGTAATTCTTACACCAGACAAAAGACTTTAAAACAAAGACTGTGACAAGAGACAGAGAGGGACTCATATCAATGATTAAGGGCATAATCCAGCCAGAAGATATAACAACTGTAGACACCTGTGCTCCAACATAAGGAGCACCTAAATATATAAGGCAAATATTAGCAGAACAAAGAGAGAAATTGATGGCAATATAATATTAGGGGACTTTAATACCCCACTTACATCAGTGGACATCATCCAAGCAGAAAATCAGTGAGGAAACATCAGCCTTAAACAGTACATTAGACCGAAGGACTTAGTAGATATGTAAAGAGCACCCCACCATCCCACCGAAAAGCAGCATATCCTTCCCAAGGGCACATGGCACATTCTCCAGGACAGATCACATGGTAGGCCACAAAACAAGTCTAAACAAATTTAAGAATATTGAAATAATATTAAACATCTTTTCTTACCACAATGGTATGAAAGAAGAAATCAAGTACTAGAAGAAAACTGGAAAAATCACACATACATGGCAATTAAACAGCATTCTATTGAACAACCAATGAGAAAATATTTGCAAACCATATATCTGATGAGGAGTTAATACACAAAATATATAAAGAACTCATACAAATCAGTAGCAAAAAAAGAAATCCAATTAAATAATGGGTAGAGGACCTGATTGATATTTTTCCGAAGAAGAGATACAGATGGCCAATAGACACATGAAAAAACATCCATCCTCACTAATCATCAGGGAAATGCAAATCACAGCCACAATGAGATACCACCTCACACCTGTTAGAATGGCTATTACCAAAAAGACAAGAAAAAAGTAAGTGTTGGTGAGGATGGGAGAAAAGGGAGCCCTCTTACATTGTAGGTGGGAATGTAAATTGGTACAGCCACTGTGGAAAACAGTGTAGAGGTTCCTCAAAAAAGTAAAAATAGAAATACCATATGATCCAGCAACTCCACTTCTGGCTATTTATCCAAAGAAAATGTCAACACCTATCTGAATAGATATATGCATCTCTAATTTTATTGCAGCATTATTTATAATAACCAAGACATGGAGACAACTTAAGTGTCCACTAATAGATGAATGAATAAAGAAGATGTGGTATGTTAAAACTAACAGATACAGAGAATAGACAGTGGTTGCTAGAGGGGAGGAGTTTGAGAGGTGGGGGAAATGGGTGAAGGGGTCAAGAGGTACAATGAAAAATAGTCATGTGGATATAACATACAGCATGGTGACTTAGTCAATAGTATTATATTTCATATTTGGAAGTTGCTAAGAGAGTAAATCTTAAAAGTTACCATACAATAAAATAAATTTATAAATTTTTATAGTGACAAATGGTAACTAGACTTAAGATGATCATTTCACAGGGCATGCAAATATTGAATCATTATGGTCTACACTTGAAACTAATATAACGTCACCTGCCAATCATGCCTCAAAAATGTTTTTTGAAAAAGAAAAGAAAATTTGAGTTGGGGGCATTTACAGCATACCTGCTCAGTACTCCTCAACACTGTCAAGATGATGAAAACGAATGCAAGAATCAGCAGCTGACACAGAGCAGAGGAGGTCGGAGAGACAGGACAGATAAATGCACCATGGCTCCCTGGACTGGATCCTCAAACAGAAAGAGGACACTAATTGGAAAACTGATGGAAGTCAAATAAGGTTGGATTTTAGATAGTGGGAATACATCAATGTTGATTTCTGGGTTTTGAAAAATGTACCATGGTCATACAAGGTAATAAAAATAGAAGTGGAGGGGAGATAAGCAAACTGGATGCATTTGCAACTTTTCTGTAAATATAAAATCATTTCAAAGTAAACCATTTTTAAAAAGAGAGAGAGAAAGAGGGAAACAAAGTGATTGTACTAGGTGTCTGATGGCTTACAGACAGCAAAACAAAACCAAGGAATATTAGGACTAATAAGATAGACAAAGCAATGTCTGTCTGTCCATTCTTTTTGAGATGCTGTGATATAAGTAATAGTACATTTAGTAAGAGTGGCAAAGTATGTTTGCTGCAGTAAAACCTTCATATGGCATAATAGTTATGAACACAATAGACATGACAGGTCTCTCAAGGGGTAGAGGAAGTGAGCTTCTTTTATCTGCATGCTGCAGTGAGAACAGAGTCAAGTTTTCAGCAAGACGTCACTTAATCTTCAATCTAGCGCTTTGATGCTTTTTATGAACCTGAATGTTTTTGTTATTCTCCCTACCCACCACCATCCAAATTCATATGCTGAAGCTCTCACTTTCTATGTGGCTGCATTTGGGGATGGGGCCTCTGAAGAAGGAATTAAGGTCTTAGGGTGGGGCCCTGGTCCTTGTAGAGAAGACAGTGGGAGTCACCTGCACCCTCCACCCTCCACGTGCATGCAGACAGAAAGGCCATGTGAAGAGACAGCAAGGAGGCAGCCAATCTACAATCGAGGAAGAGGGTTCTCACCAGAAACCAAATACGCGGCACCTTGACCTTTGACTTCCAGGCTCCAGACCTGGGAGAAAACAGGTTTCTGTTATTTAAGCCACCCAGTCGGTGGTATTTTGTTATGGCAGCCCAAGAAGGTTAGTACCACAACAGTGTTAACACTATCATCTACATTATAAGTAAGAAAACTTTGACTGAGAAAGGTTAAAAGTTTGTAGAAGGTCCCACAGTAAGCGGTAACCAGCTTTTAAATTCATCTCTGTCTGATGTCACAGACCACTTTCTATTCGCTTTATCCCCTGGACTCCACAGGGGGGAAACCTTGATGCCTATCTTTCGGGTGTGAGTTGAGACACTCTGTTCAGGCTTCCTAGGCTCCAAGACATGTCCTTTATCATCTGCCTCAATTCCTGAAAATCTAAATTAAAGAATCTTTGACTGATGTTCCAAAGTCTTCTCCCTTTTCTTTTTTGGGACCACATATAAAATTCTGAACCCCCTGGAGAGATCCAAAGAATTTGACATGCAGCCCCCTCCCCAAAAGCATAACCCACTTGGTATGTTCACAACATTGCCTTTCTCTAATTATCTAGATGATGAAAAAGGACACCAAGTAGGCCTAACCAGTTGCCACCAATGCAATTATGTTACAAAGAAATGTCAAACCAGTAGGCTTGTATCAATAAGTGATCATAATTAAAACTAAATGTAGTTGTTATACCTTTTAGATCTACTTAATTCTATTGTAATTACATTTTGAAACTGGGCCATAATGAAAGTTCATGACAAAAATAAGACAGAAAAGAACAAAGCCTCCATTATGCCCTTGACTTTTTTGGGGTGGGGGTGGGAGAAGCTCTCATCAATATTCCCAAGCCAGCCATGGCCTCTCTAATTCCCCCGCTATCGGTTAAATACCCATGTAGACACACATACTCACAAAAGCTTTCCAACTCTGTGGCTGAATCCTAAAAAATCATGTAGACGAGCCAGCTATTCACTTGTTCAGCCATCATTTACTCACTCAAGCCTGCTCTTGCTCTCAGTTACCATCCAAACTAGAAACTTAGGAGCCATCCTTGCCTTTTCCCTCTCACAGCAATTAATCTCAGGAAGGTCTGTGGGTTCACCTCATAACCAACTCGCAAAATCATCTGCTCCCCCCCTTCCCAGGACTGCCCCATCTCAGATCAGTACCGCCACTCCCTTCTGCGGCATCAGCCCCCTAACGAGCCTAACTAGCCTCCCCACAAAGTCACTCTCCAGAGGCAAGAAACTTCAAGAATGTTTAAGGAATGCAGAACAGGTATTACTAAAAGTCTATGTATTTGCCGTACTATGTATTTATCTCAACACGTAGCTAAGTGATTACTCAGCGTGTTAATGCTGTTTTCATGAAAGGTCTTAAATTCTTGGCAGGACCTCACATTTGTATTGTTTTATGGTTTGAGGACAAACCACTTCACTTTGAGCTTCGGTTTCCTCATCTGTAAAATGATGTTACACCTTGATGATGTGCCATCTCAGATTCTAAGGTTCTTTGAGGTCATGAGTAGCCTTACCATCCACTTCTAAGATTTCATTTGCTTTTATAATTCAATACTAGGAATTACGTGTGTACATTGGTGAGCTCTACTGCATTTGGACTATTATAATACTTCCTGACTGAAATCTGTCTTTGGTATGATATGGTTCACAAGAGGGCAGCCACTTTCTAAAAAACTGCACATGACAGTTTTGGTTTTACAGAAACCGTCAATTAAATTTCAGAGAAATATCAGGGATCACAGAATTGTAAACAATTTAAACTGTATAACTTGTTTAGATAGGTCAAAAGATAATTGTTAGTACCTTTCTTATTTTAATTTTAAAGAAAGAGTATCTCCACAAATAGGCTGAGTATTTTGGAAAGCAACTAGGTAGTTTTGAGGGAAGATACTTCTAACCATGGAGAGAAGCTGATTCAGGGATGTACATTGATGAGGGTTAGGTAAATTTTAATGGGGTTTGGTGATGGAGTTAGTGGTGATGTGAAGTCGGGGCAAAGTTGTAGGGACAAGGGAAGGGGAGAGAAAGGAGTTGGGAGACTCTGGAAGGGTAGAGGTTGGGGGGCGGGTAACACAAATTAATAGCCAAAAAGACCTTGTAGGGACACCCACACAGACATTAGGTCAGCACTTCAGACACCACAGAGCAGCTGTCAAGCAAACAGAACATGACGAGGACACCCAAAATGTCTCATAAAAAGCAAAGCAGACACCTAGCAGGCTGTTCAGGGCATCCTGATAACATATGAAAAATGAGGTCCACAAGGACTTCTTACATGAAGTTATAGAATTAGTAGAAAAAACATGGGCTTTTTCAATATCATTTGGAGTGGCCTTAAGAACATTAAATAAAATGTTAAGTGTAAAATACAATATTGTTAACCACAACTGCCACGTTGTACAGCAGATCTCTAGAACTTTTCATCTTGCATAAAATTCCCATTGAACAGCAACTCCCATTTTGCTCTCGCCCCAGCCCCTGGCAGTCACCATTCTACTCTCTGTTTCTATGAGTTCAGCTAGTTTAGCCCCTCACATGAGCGCAATCATGCAGTATCTGTCCTGTGACTGGCTTATTTCACTTAGCACCATGTCTTCAGGTCCATGCATGTTGTCACAAATGGCAGGATTTTCTTCCTTTTTAAGACTAAATAATATTCCATTGTGTATATAGGTCACCTTTTCTTTATCCATTCATCTGCTGATGGACATTTAGGTTGTTTCGTCATCTTGGCTATTGTGAATAAGGCTTCACTGCAGTTTAGTACAATCACCTCAAACTGTAAGCAACTCAAATGTCCATCAAGTGGTGAATTAATTAACAAATTGTGTTATATTCATCCAGTGGACAAACTACCAACAAAATCAGTAACGTAGATGAATCTCAAATACATCATGTTGAGTAAAAGAAACCAGATTCAAAATAACGCATACTAATGATTTGTTTATATGCAATTCAAGAATAGGACAAACTAAGTTACGGTGACAGAAATCAAAACAGAGGTTGGGGGAACAGGAACTAGAGTGGTAAAGATGGACTGGAAAGGGGCCTGGGGGAACTCTCCTGGGCAATGGGAATGTTCTAACCCTGTTTAGGATGTAGATTTCACAGGTAAGCAGATTAAGCTGTTCAATTAAGCTTTGTGCATTTGATGTATGTAAATTATATCCTAATAACACTGTAGTCCTTTGGAAAAATAAGAGAAAACAAAACAAATAAGACCATGATGTTTAACTAGCCACAAAGAAATCACAAAGCCAAGTGGAGCTACCAAGAAATATGAAGGCAGCATGGACAGAGATGCCTTCCCTGGCACACAGACAGAAGCACATAGTGATGAATAAACCAAGAGCAACTTTCCAGAAGAGTGGGCACACCCGTAGCCGTTCAGAAAAACAGGCATCTGACAAAGACCACGTCAGCAAAAGGGTCCCTCTGTGAAAGCTGGCTTGTCATCAGGCATAATCAGGGTCTGTAGAAAGGGTTGATGGGGCACAGCAAATCCTGCGCATTTGTCTATATTCTATTAATGTGTCCAGTAACTCACCTATCCACCCTACAACTGGGTCCTCTGCACTCCCTCCAGAATATCTGTAATTTGGCCACTTCTCACGACCTTCCCTGCAGCCACTGCCGTCCAGGCCACCAGGGTCTCTAGCCTGATGACAGCAATAAGCTCCATGACTGGTGTGCCTGCTTCCACCCGGCCCCTCTACAGCCTATGTTCTACTCAGCAGCCAGAGATGTGGCTAAAACACCCTAGTCGTTTTCCATGACCCTTCAAATGAAATGCCCTGTTCTCACCTTAGCCCACTAGGTCTACATGAACCAGCGGCTGTCCACCTCCCTAGCCTCAGCTCCTTCCCTGACATGCCCCCATTAGCCCCATGCTCCAGCCATAGGGCTTCTTCCTGGAGCTCAGATATCCTGAACCTATCCCAGGTACAGCGGTTTGTACTTGCTGGGCCCTCTGCTTGCAATGATCCTCCTCCACTGCTTCTTGCTTTTGCTTCACTTAGAGTAGTGTTCCAATGGCCTCTATCGGAGATACCCACCCTGACTCCACTTTATAAAATGGCTCCCCCACCCCCAGTTATTGTCTTTCCTCTTGACCTAGATGACGGTTAATTTTATGTGTGAATTTGCCCAGATGTTTGGTTGAACATTATTCTGGGTCTTTCTGTGAGGGTGTTTTTAGATGAGATTAGCATTTAAATCAATAGACTGAGTAAGCAAATTGCTCTCTGTAACATGGTGGGCCTCATCCAATCAGTTGAAGGCTTGAATAGCACAAAAGGCTCTCCCCCAAATAAGAGAATTCTCCTGCCTGACCACCCTTGGGAAATGGAATTGCTGGATCATATGCTTGTTCAATATTTAATTCTTTGAGGAACTTCCATCCTGCTTTCCATAGTGGCTGCACAAATTTACATTCCCACCAACACTGCATAAGGATTCTTTTCTCCCCACATCCTCTCCAATGCTTATTTCTGTCTTTTGGACAGTAGCCACTCTGATTTGTGTGAGGAGGTATCTCATTGTGGTTTTGATTTGCATTTCCCTGATGATTAGCGATGCCGAGCACCTTTTCATGTGCCTCTTGGCTGTCTGTATGTCTTTGGAAAAATGTTGAATCTGAGCTTTCACCACTGAGTTATGCTGCCTCCCAGTGGCATTTCTCTCCTGAGTTACTCCAACACTTTTCTAGCTGGTCTTCCTGTCTGAATTCTTGCCCAGCTCCAATCTGCTTGCAGTGCCATTATTCCACAACCAACCCTGCCTACAGCTTCTCAGAGGCTTCGTGTTGCCCTCAGGACACCATCCAAGTGTCATACCATGGCCCACTGCGACCTGGCTTCATTTACCCTCCAAGGTCATTAACCCCCCATGTTACCATCTCCCCTGCCCTTCCCTGCTCCTGTACGCACACTATACTCACTATACTCCAGCTTTAGCTTGTCTGGGTTCCTTGCTTTGGACCCTCAAACTCAACACTGCTATGTCTGGGCCTTCATAAAGCAGTTCCCTAGCCTACAGAGTCCTCTCCCCAACAGTCCTGCTTATTTCCAGCCCACCCTTCAGTTTCCTATTGAAATGCCATTTCCTCCAGAAACCTCCTTTGACTTCTTCAAACTACTTTATGAGCTCCAGATAAGGGTTCCCAGAGAGTCCTGGGCCTCCCCTTTCACAGACCACCACCTTTTCTTGGTTTTGGTTGTTGAACTTCCTGCATTCCTAGCTGGACCAGAACTATTCTGTTTTGCTAACTTTAGGGCAAATCCCTAGTACAATGCCTGACACAACGTGTGCTTAATATGTATTCATTAAGTGTTTCATCATATTTATGAGTAGTAGAGATATAATTTTACTGTTAAGAACCCATCTATCCACCTGTATAAATTTTCTAGAAAAGGTTAATCTACAGAGAAATAAAGTAGATTAATGGTTGCCAGGGGCTGAGGGTGGGAAAGGGGAATGACTGCCTAACGCACAAGAGGATCTCTTTGGTGTGATAAAAATGTTCTAAAATTGGGTAGTGGTGATAGTTGCACAACCCTGTAAGTTTCCTAAAAGTCACCAAATTGTACACTTAAAATGAAAACATTTTATGGCACATAAATTGTTTTAAAAAATTTCATCTAATGTCTTCTGGCTCATTGCCAAACAGTTCCAGAGATTTTTCTGATGGCAGGAAAGACAACCCAAAATCTTACACAGCTTAACGTTTTGGTAGGAGCAATAATATCCAGACCTCAAATTTCAGTGCTTCATATGCAGCCTTAACTTCTCAGTGGGAGGTACTTTGTTACTTTATATTTTTCATAGGCTGCAATCATCAAGTTTCATGGCAACGGATAAGGAGGCACAGAGTCCCATGGCCATGAAAATTCCTGTACTGAACATTAAAAAAGAAATCTTTGTGAATTAATTTGCTCAAAGACTAGTGCAATGAGTGCATGTGGTTGATAAGGCCAGAGAAATGCCTCAGTGTGAGCAGGCCAGAGATGGGAATATGATACAGAGGGTACCAGCTGTTTTCCCCAGTTCCTGAACTCCTTGATGTAAAGTTGAGAAACACTTGCATGATTCCTAGGGGGAGGAAGGTCTTTGATTTCTCTCCTGCAAATTTAGCAAGAATTTGGGGTTCCTAGCCCAACAGAGGGGAACATATGTGGGAACAGGAATACTTTGGGGCCCCAGATATTCTGGGAGAGAATGCTTCTTTGCTGGTGCAATGAGAGGCAAGAAATGGCCTGCTTAGGGGCTGCTGCTATACCTGTGAAGTTACCACACACCATGCTCTGGCCCCAAGCAGACAAATTATGGTACTTCTCAGGCCCAAGATCCGTGGAGAGCTCGGGGTGGCTGTGCCAAAGTCCCTTCTCCTTTGGAAGCTAGGACTGCCCTGGTGTGGGGGACACAACAGCAAAGGCATCTGGGGAGAGAACTCCACCACGCTGGCCCCAGGTTGTCTCTTGCTGGGTATTTGCTCTTCTGCATAGGAATTGTTGGTGATTCTTGATTGTCAGGTAGGTAGTCTACGTAATTTTGTAATGCAGAAGGAACAAAACCTCGGAAGAAGAATGATTCAATGGACAGATTACCGGACTGGAACACAGGAGACCTGAATTCAAATCCTAGTTTTACAACTAATCAGCTATGTGACATTGGGGAAATCACTTTTCCTCTCTAAGCCCCTGATTGTCCATCTGTAAAGTGAGGGGTTGGGGTTAGATGACTTTTAAAGTCCTTTTGCCTCTGATAATAAGAATGGTAATAACTTTGATTTCCCAAGCATGGGTGACAGGTACATTTGTATGGAGTCCTCACAGGCAGGCACGTATTTCTCTGTTTCAGAATGAGGACAAGGCAGGCTAACCAAACTGTTCAAGTTCAAAGAGCTTGGAAACAGAATTTCTTGGACTTGCCCATGTCTGTCTGTTCCACACTGAGTCTGGACCCCTAACTACACAGCACTGTGCTGGAATTATTCCTCACATCCTGGGCTTGTGGGCACCCTAGACATTTCCAAAGGCCTCTCGCTGCCTTACAAAAGCCTTTAGATTTTTTTCCCCCCAAGGCCATCCAGCAAATGGAAGACATGCTATTATCCATGCGGTGAAACTAGACAGGGAACATTTATGGACTGGAGAGTGGAGAGTTCCACTTGACCCATTAAAGGCATTATTCCTAGATGCCTTTTGGATTCTCTAGGAAAAACTGAGCTCACTTCTGTAGCAATGCAATCATCACCTGTGGGCCAGTTCCAGAACACCAGCGCCAGTGCTGGCACATGCTCCTCCTCTCATCTTCACAGCAACCCCAGCAAGTAAGGGTCATTTTGCTGATTTCATAGAGGAAAATACAAACTTAACTCTGCTTGACTCAATAGCCCATGATCTTAAAACACTGTACTTATTAGAAAAGACTGGTTGCAAGGGGGGAAAAATCAATTCAAGGTACTGTAAGCAAAAGAGGACATATTATTATGAAAGTAGTTATTTCACAGATTTCCTGAGTGAGGAACCAGAACTGGAGATTAGAAAGCCCCCAATCCCCTCCTCTCTCTCCATCTCGGGCCTCTCATTCTCCTTGTAAAGTGCCTGTCTGCACTTCCTCAGCCCTGTGGTGGGATTGACTGCTCCATAGTTCCTAGGTTATACGCTGCTGATCCATCTTTTCTTCTTCTTTTTTTATTATACAGGTGGGGGCATGAAAGTTGAAGAGGGAGACACAGACATTCCTGTGTGGGCGTCTCGTGGGTCCCGGAACAGTGCTCACCTGTCTTAGTTTGGACACCTCCAGGGCAACGAGAATCATTGTGGGAGTTCTGGCCATTAAAATAGCTTCCCTTATGTTACTCCTGCCTGTATTAAGGTCCCTCCATGGGTCCTACCTGGGCTGAGGAGGCCAGCACCCTGCACACGCTCTGGCCATCAGTGTTCCTCTGAAAATGGGCTCCAGACCAGACCAGGTTGCCACCTCCAGGTCAGACCTCGGGGCAAGATTTCCCAGTCCTCTGGTCAGCCTGGCACATGGTGCCAGGGCCCAGGACAGCAATTAGCCCCAGAGGAAATGCCACTGAAGGGCCAAAGGTAGCAATGACCAAGAAGAGGGGAGTAGAGACCGCTAGGATCCTGTGGATGCCCTGGGAGATTAGGGATATCAGAATAGTCCCCGGCCAGGAGGGAGATGCAGAGACCAAGGCCCCCATCCTCCTGGGTCCAACTCAGAGTCACAGGTCTTGAGTGCCCTAATGAGGGTGTAGCCAGTGCTGAGGGTAAAGGGGAAATTGTTGAAGCAGGGCTGCTTGAGGGGGCTGAGGGGCTTAGTGAGGAGAAAGAGGGCCCAGAGGGAGGGGACATAACAGTATGTGTGGGGATCAAGTAATGAGAGGCCCTGTGAGAAGATGGGGGCTCAGTATGAAAGATGAGGAGGAAAACTGTAGACCTTCCTTTTTTCCCAGTGCGTGGGGGTCAGTGTTGCCACCTGGACACTTTGATGCCCACTCTTCTCTAACCCTGTCTCCACCCACAAGCCTCTGTATGGGCCGCTTTCAGTAGTGAAGTGTGAACTCAGAGAGAGGGGAGGAAGACTGTAGAGAGGTCAGGGCAACATGAAGTGAGTTGGGCTGAAAGCTGGAGATCCCCTGGTACCCAGAGCTCAGACTCATACCTCGGAACCAGTGGGCCCAGGGCCCCCCACTCACACCCCCAGGAGAGGCATCTTACCGGTCCAGCTTGAGACAGGTGCCTTCCATTATTGGTCCTGGCTGAAGACCGATACAAGCCTGGCAAGCAGGAGCCCCCACTGTGAATTACAGGGCATAGAGGGATTGCTGCTCGGGATGGACAAACACAAGAAAAGGTACCCTCCTTAGCTACACTCCTTTCCTATAAGGTGTCCAAGTATTTATTCATTTTGGAAAATTCAAACCAAACTTGGCCAGTATTAATAGCAGCATTTATTGAGTAATACGTAGTAAAGAATGTTAGGGAGGCGGAGCCAAGATGGCAGTGTGAGTAGAGGAGTGGAAATCTCCTCCCAAAACCACATATATTTTTGAAAATACAACAAATACAACTATTCCTAAAAGAGAGACCAGAAGACACAGGACAACAGCCAGACCACATCCACACCTGCGAGAACCCAGCACCTTGCGAAGGGGGTAAGATCGCCCCTCACCCCAGCTTCTGGCAGAAGGAGAGGAGTCAGCAGGGAGGGAGAAGGAGCCCAGGACTGCTAAACACCCAGCCCAAGCCATCCGCACCAGAGCACAGACACAGTGCATGCGTGGGGTGCTGGAAACTAGGGAAAAAGGACAGTAAGGCCTGTGAGTGGGTCCCCGCAGCTGGTGTCCCAGGACAAAGAAAAGTGAGTGCTTTTTGAAAGTCTTAAAGGGACAGAGGCCCCACAGCTGGACAGAAGTGTCCTGGGACACTTAGCCCAGCAGCTGGGAATCCTAGGGAACTCCGGGAACCCCAACCCCCTGGGCAGCAAAGCAGCTCAGAGGCCCCTCATGGAGATAAACAGCCTCCTGGCCGTTTCCCCTCCATCGTGGCTCCACCATATTGGAGCAGCAGCCCAAGCCAGGCCACGCCCACAGCAAATGCAGAACTAAATCATAGCGGCCGGGCAAGAATCAGAAGCCCTGTCTGCACACAGCTGCCCAGCACAAGCTGCTAGAGGTCGCTATTCTCCAAGGAGAGGAAGGCCACAAACCAACAAGAAGGGACGTTCTCCCAGCCATCACTTGCGCCAGCTCTGCAAACTATCTCTATCACCATGAAAAGGCAGAAAACTTTGATACAGAGCAAAATCACAACCCCTGAGAAGGAGATAGACCTAACCAGTCTTCCTGAAAAAGAATTCAAAATAAAAATCATAAACATACTGACGGAGCTGCAGAGAAATATACAAGAGCTAAGGGATGATGTCCAGAGGGAGCTTACAGAAGTGAAACAATCTTTGGAAGGATTTATAAGCAGAATGGATAAGATGCAAGAGGCCATTGATGGAATAGAAACCAGAGAACAGGAACGCATACAAGCTGACACAGAGAGAGATAAAAGGATCTCCAGGAATGAAACAATATTAAGAGAACTGTGTGACCAATCCAAAAGGAACAATATCCACATTATAGGGGTACCAGAAGAAGAAAAGAGAGAAAAAGGGATAGAAAGTGTCTTTGAAGAATAATTTCTGAGAACTTCCCCAAACTGGGGGAGGAAATAGTTGCTGAGACTACAGAGGCACAAAGAACTCCCGAGAGACAGGACGCAAGAGGACAACACCAAGACACATAATAATTAAAATGGCAAAGATCAAGGACAAGGACAGAGTATTAAAGGCAGCCAGAGAGAGAAAAAAGGTCACCTACAAAGGAAAACCCATCAGGCTATCATCAGACTTCTCAACAGAAACCCTACAGGCCAGAAGAGAATGGCATGATATACTTAATGCAATGAAACAGAAGGGCCTTGAACCAAGGATACTGTATCCAGCACGATTATCATTTAAATATGAAGGAGGGATTAAACAATTCCCAGACAAGCAAAAGTTGAGGGAATTTGCCTCCCACAAACCACCTCTACAGGGTATTTTAGAGGGACTGCTCTAGATGGGAGCACTCCTAAAAAGAGCACAGAACAAAACACCCAACATATGAAGAATGGAGGAGGAGGAATAAGAAGGGAGAGAAATAATCATCAGACTGTGTTTATAATAGCTCAATAAGCAAGTTAAGTTAGACAGTAAGGTAGTAAACAAGTTAACCTTGAACCTTTGGTAACCACGAATCTAAAGCCTACAATGGCAATAAGTGCATATCTTTCAATAATTACCCTAAATGTAAATGGACTGAATGCACCAATCAAAAGACACAGAGTAATAGAATGGATAAAAAAGCAAGACCCATCTATATGCCGCTTACAAGAGACTCACCTCAAACCCAAAGACATGCACAGACTAAAAGTCAAGGGATGGAGAAAGATATTTCATGCAAACCAAAGAGAGAAAAAAGTAGGTGTTGCAATACTAGTATCAGACAAAATAGACTTCAAAACAAAGAAAGTAACAAGAGATAAAGAAGGACACTACGTAATGATAAAAGGCTCAGTCCAACAAGAGGATATAACCATTCTAAATATATATGCACCCAACACAGGAGCACCAACATACCTGAAACAAATACTAACAGAACTAAAGGAGGAAATAGAATGCAATGCATTCATTTTGGGAGACTTTAACACACCACTCACTCCAAAGGACAGATACACCAGACAGAAAATAAGTAAGGACACAGAGGCACTGAACAACACACTAGAACAGATGGACCTAATAGATATTTATAGAACTCTACATCCAAAAGCAACAGGATACACATTCTTCTCAAGTGCACATGGAACATTCTCCAGAATAGATCACATACTAGGCCACAAAAAGAGCCTCAGTAAATTCCAAAAGATTGAAATCCTACCAACCAACTTTTCAGACCACAAAGGTATAAAAGTAGAAATAAATTGTACAAAGAAAGCAAAAAGACTCACAAACATATGGAGGCTTAACAACATGCTCCTAAATAATCAATGGATCAATGACCAAATTAAAATAGAGATCCAGCAATATATGGAAACAAATGACAACACAAAGCCCCAACTTCCGTGGGATGCAGCAAAAGCAGTCTTAAGAGGAATGTATATAGCAATCCAGGCATATTTAAAGAAGGAAGAACAAACCCAAATGAATAGTCTAATGTCACAATTATCTAAATTGGAAAAAGAACAAATGAGGCCTAAGGTCAGCAGACGGAGGGACATAATAAAGATCAGAGAAGAAATAAATAAAATTGAGAAGAATAAAACAATAGAAAAAAATCAATGAAACCAAGAGCTGGTTCTTTGAGAAAATAAACAAAATAGATAAGCCTCTAGACAGACTTATTAAGAGTAAAAGAGAGTCAACACACATCAACAGAATCAGAAACAAGAAAGGAAAAATCCTGACAGACCCCACAGAAATACAAAGAATTATTAGAGAATACTATGAAAACCTATATGCTAACAAGCTGGAAAACCTAGGAGAAATGGACAACTTCCTAGAAAAATACAACCTTCCAAGACTGACCCAGAAAGAAACAGAAAATCTAAACAGACCAATTACCAGCAACAAAATTGAAGTGGTAATCAAAAAACTACCCAAGAACAAAACCCCCGGGCCAGATGGAGTCACCTCGGAATTTTATCAGACATACAGAGAAGACATAATACCCAGTCTCCTTAAAGTTTTCCAAAAAATAAAAGAGGAGGGAATACTCCCAAATTCATTCTATGAAGCCAACATCACCCTAATACCAAAACCAGTACAATCTTCCAGTAATAAAATAAGTAAGACATGGGGATGTAATGTACAGCATAAGAAATACATTCTGCAATATAGTAATAACTTTTTATAATGAGAGGTGGTAACTAGACTTGTTTTAGTAACTATTTCTTAATGTTTATAAATATCAAATCACTATGTTGTGATTATACCTGAAACTAATATAATATTGTATTGCAGTTATTCTTCAGTTAAAAATAATCAAAAGAGGCAAAAAATAGAAATTTATTGGAAAAGAACAAGAGTTTGAGGTTGTGGATATTTCTCATTGGCAGAAAAGTAATGGCTAGTTAATGCACTGTTGCTGGGGCAAAGAGAGATCTTCCTTCTTTTTCTTAAAAGCAGGAGATGAAAGTCCTATTTGAAAAAATGTCCTCCGTTGTCAAGATAATTATTTTCTTCCTTCTTTCTGCTGGTCGTGTAAGCTGCAAGGAGTGGTACCTGATTGCCCTTTTATGGCTCTCTCACTCCATTTCAGAAAACGTTCCCTTTATTTATTTTCATAGGTTTTAATGTCAAAGGGAGAAGGTCTTAGAGATCTCCTGGGTGCGGCATAATGTGCACTTTTAGATTAATATTCTGGAGCAACTCGTTTCACAGAAGGTTAGCGCAGAAAAAAGAGGGAAGTGTCATTAGGCTGAAGTTTAATTTTTCACTTATTGTTAGATTTAGATAAACCACTGCTTCTTTAAGGTACTAACATTAGATAACAGTGTAAATGTTTCCACTGTGAGGGCTCAGTCCTAAGCATTCCATTTGCGTTTGCATCTCATTCTCTGACGGATTTCCATTTTACTGACGAGGAAACTGAGAAGCAGAAAGGTTAAATAACTTATCTAAAGTTATGCCACTAACAGTGTGAGAAACAGGTATATAACCCATGCCTTCCCACTACAAAGTCCTCGGAATAAAAAGAAAATCTATTTCACCTACAGTTCTGTCACCTCACCACAAAATAAAAATCACTGTTCAAAAAAATCCTTTAATAACACTATACATCAATTTCAAACTATTTTCCCCGAGTCTCTAACCGAAGCTTTAAATGAATGTTTTTATTAGACATGGACTGAGGAGAAAGCACTGGAAAATGTAGGAGGAAATTTCAGGTAAGTCCCCCAAACGGTGTTAAAAGGGGCTATGCAATGGCCCCTTCTTACACTGTTTCCCCCCAAATCATAAACGCTCTTCCTGACCGCCTGGTGTTGTATTTCATCCACCGGCAGGCCTTCCATTCCGGAGTACAGTGCGCGTAATTCCTGAGTTAGCATCCAACCCCCAGTGTACCGACCGCGGAGCGCGCCGAGCGGTTCAGATGACCCCTGGAAGCAGGGCAACTGGGAATTCAGTGCAACCAGCACGGTTGGCTTGATGCTGGTGAAGAAATCAGGCGGCACATCTGATGAGAATCGAGTTTGAGGGGCACGATCTGGGGGGCACAGCGCCCGCCCTAGGTGTGTCCGGGTCGGTCCCGGAACTGGTTAACGAACCCCGACTCCTGAGAAGTGCAGGGAGCGCCGGAGCTCGCTCGCAGGCCGGGGCCGCTGCCTGGGGGCGGCTGGGGGCCGCACGCTCCACCCCGGTCCCTCCTCCCGCTGCGCCGGGGGAGGAGAGGGTCGGGGCGAAGGCCCGCGCGGGGCGGACGGAGGACCACGCCCGCGCGCAGCCCACCCTCCCGCCGCCCCCGCCGCCGCCGCGGCGGGCAGAGTTCCGCGGTGCGGCCAGGGAGCAGCTGGGGTTGGCGCGCTCCGGTTCCCGTGAGCAGCTCGCGGCAGCGCCGAGGTGAGGAGGGGCCCCGGGGAGAGGCGGGAGCCCGAGGAGGGGTGCGGGGCGAGTCCGGCCAGCGCCGGTCGGAGCCGCCCCGGAGGCGGGGATGCAGGAGCCGAGCCCCGCGAGGCGGTGGGGCAGCTGCAAGCACAGGGCCTCCTGGCCTTAGCTGCGCTCGCCGTCCGTGCAACCCTAGAATGAGCGCATTCGAACCCAGTCCTTCCAAGTCTTTTCCCGAGCAAGCAGCCCTACAAAATCGGTGCAAAGAGGGAATCAGGCCGGGTGCGCTGGAAACACTGGGTGGTTTCTATCTACACGACTCCCTCTGGGACAAAACAAACGAACACATGCCTCCCTTTGGGAAGCAGTGTTTCTTCCGGAGCCCAGTTCTGAGTAGCCATGGTATGTCCAAGATTATCAAAACAAGGCACTGCCTCCTCTGCTCTGCTGTCTCCACCATCCCGTGGCAACCCCCCGCCTGCCAGCTAAGATTGAGGATGCTCAGGTTGCTTTGTGTGTGTATGTGCGCATGTGTGGATGGATGGATGAATGGATAGATTTAAACTGCAGTAGAGTTGAAATACAATATTATATTGGTTTCAGTTATTCAACAGAGTCATTTGACAGTTACCTACATTATTAAATTCTCACCCCAACTAGTGCAGTTACGATCTGTCAACATAGATGTTACAGCGCTATTGACTATATTCTCTACGCTGTACTCTCATCCCTGTGGCTAATTTATATTATGATTGAGATTTTGTGCCTCTTTTTCCCCTTCACCTATTTCATCACCCAACCCGTTCCCGGTGGTAACCGCCAGTCACTTCTCAGTGCCTATGAATCTGTTTCTGTTTTGTTCATTTGTTTTGTTTTGCTTTTATAGATTCCACAAATAAGTGAAATCAGACGGTATTTATCTTTCTCCACCTGGCTTATTTCATTCAACATAATACACTTTAGGTCCATCCATGTTGTTGCAAATGGCAGGATTTCTTTAAGGCTTTTGAAAAGTCAAACAAAACTAGAAGAGAATATTATCTTCCCCACCATCCCCTGGATCCTCTAGTAGAAGCTGCTGTCTCCAAAAACAAAAAAGTCAGGCTTTCATTCAAGCCTGCGGTTCTTGGATGGCTGCAGAGGTGATGAAAACAGAAGGAAGGAGAGGTAGGTGTGTGGAAGTTTGTTGCTTTGCAGGACACGTGAGTTCAGGTTTGGGAGGGATTTGCATTAACAAACCAGTCTTGCACAAATTAACTTTGGCCAAAATCAGAATGTTGAGCTGGGAGACCGGTATATGCATAAGAGCTAGAAATGTATCACTTTAAATGCTGGCAATCCCAAAATGCTGCGGACCAAATCGTAGGCTGACATTGAACTCAGGGATCAGCGCATAAAGTATCGGCCTGATCCATAAGAAGGAGATGGCCTTCTGGCCACTACGAGGCACTGGGGGGGCTGCCAGCACCCAGACTGTGAGTTGCCAGCACCAGGGCAAATTTCCTCACAGGGAGTTTGGGTGGCCCTACAGAAGCTGGTGAGATCACCCACCAGCTTGGCATTTTCCAGCCTGCTGCTTCCACGCATTGTACGTGGGCACTGAGGGGTCTCTCCCTTCCCTGGACATTTGTTCAGGAGTTGCCACTGTAGACAGCCTGATGATGCTCTTCACTGAACTGGGGGCTGATACCATAATCTGTCACCACAGACTGTCACCAAATCTGTCACTGTCTGCAGAACCACTGAGAGTGAAAGAGTAGCAGTTGGGACAGATAATCTGGTTCAGCCACTTGTTTTACAGTTGAGAAATCCCTTCTGAGCTATGAAGGGCTTGCCCAACACCCCAGAGTGTTTCTGAGAACAGCCCTGTGCAGCTGGTCCCTCATTTCCTCTCCACTGCATGTCTGCGCCATTTGCACTGTGTTAGTGAGCAATACATATTCCCTCCCTCAGGTCTGTGGACAAATAAACTTACTTTCTTCTTTGAAGCTCCCAGCAAAGAACATTGAGAAAAGTGCTAAGTTACTTGAAGAACTGGAGTGGGGCCCCCCAGGGATATCAGCAGGCATTTAGTCATCATGTCCCTTTCCTGACACCCCCAGAAAATGGCTGTTTCCTGGAAGGGAAGGTGATCATCATCTTAAGCCTGATTTTTTTTTAAGACCTATGATAATCAGCCCAATGGACCTCTTCAGACATTGAGAAATTTCCATAAGAGAGAAGTATTGAAGAGCTAGTATTGAGTGAAGAGAAATTGAAGGGGAACATTTTGCTGTGTGTCCATCCATCATAGCAATATTAGAATTCCTGTATGTCAGCTGGTGTGTAACCAGCCCTTCTTTATCATTGTTGACAAATATCTTTAGATGCGGAATTTGCACTGGATGCATGGATGTTTCCAGTGGGTGATGAAGTATGTTCCAGAATACCTCAGCCCTTTTTTATCAGCTCGGAATGGTTCCAATACCCTGCTAATATCATCAAAATGAAAAAATGCTATTTACCTGGTAGAGAGAGAAAAATGATTGCAATCAGGTAAGTATTAGTAAGTGACATATTTCATCATCTGAAACAGAAACCTGAAACATGGATAAACATTGATCCCATTTGGTGGTCATTATAGAATCGTCAAATATGTGTTTAGACTTCCAGTAAGGGAGACCTTTAGATAACCTCAGGTTCTAATGCATTTAGGCTTGCTTTTTTAAAAGGCAAATGTTTTGAGTAGTGTTAATATATGTAGGTCATATATCGATAATTAGAATTTGCATTAGAATTCATGCAATTTTATCTAGACATAAGAAAAGGCCCACACATTTTGGGGGTGGGGGAGGAGGACGTATTCCATCACAAGGCTAGGCTAGGAATTCTTTTTAAAAAAAGGTCAGATCATCTGTTGAGGCCTACAATGTGTTTACCTGTTTACAAAGTGTGACTTTATAAATTCCCATAAGCTGTAACGGGGTCCCCGTGAGTTTGGCAATATGCATCATGGGCATGAAAATGAAATCTCAATAGGATTTTGAACTCAACGAAATACTCACAATGAAAAGCTAACATAGAGCCCATCCCTCTCCCACCTGAAACCGGGTTCATTTAGGAGGACAGAAGCAGTGGCAAGAAGGAAACACATGCCAGCAGAGGCAAGAGTGTGGGTTCAGAGAATGGGGGGGTCTTTTCCAACTGAGGTGGTCAGAAGAAGCTGCTTGGAAGATACGGGAACAGAACTGGATCTTCAACAGAGAGATGGTGAGGAAAGGTCCGGGTATTTTAGGTAAGAACTTCAATTAAGCTTATTTGTATGTGCAAGTCTATTTAATTCTAAGACAGAAATAATACAGAATGCCCAACCTTCCCTCAACAGTACTTCCTTACTAGGCTTTCACTCTCTTTGTTTCGTCCCTTCTCTGCTAGAAACCTTGAAAGAATAGCTTATTATTTCATATGTCATGCCCCTAATGCGCTTTGACTCCTATGCTCTAGCTTGCTGAACCCCCACCAGTGTACCGAAACTGGCGCTACTGAGGATGTAAGAGGCCCAGCAGCCTACTTGCAATCGCAGCCTTTCTCTCTGCCTCCCTTCCACACTGTTGGCTATTTCTGGTTCTTTACCCCGGGCCGCCCCAGTCCTGCTCCTCCCATCATTCAGACTGCCCCCCTTTACCTCCTCCACTCTCTCCTCCTCAAGCCACTCCATGTTAGGGGCATCCGGGCTTCTGCCCTCAGCGCTCCCATGACCCTGACTCTATCTTCTTTATGCTTCTCACAATCACATTTTGACTGCAATGTGGAGAAGAGTGACTGGGAGTCAGGGGGCTCTGTTTTGAATACAGAAAATGAAAGGAATGGTGGTCTGCTTACAAGCAGCAGTGAAGAGGAAGAGTTGCCTGGGTGGGGCTGGAAAGATGTATTCTGATTTTGGAATGTGTTCGTTTGAGACGGGGAATCTGGTAGAGATGCCTGGTCACAAATTGGGCAAGTATAGAATTTGTATGTTACAGATGAAACCTTTGGAGTAGATGAGACAGCAAAGTGAGAAAAGAATTGGTGAGAACAGAACCTTGAGGAATGCCTACATTTACATGTAGGAGTAGAGGCAGTGGAGAAAAGAGCAGTTAGGGAAAGAACGGAGGGTGCAAACAAGGGAAGAGAAGGTCAAAGAAATAGAGGGGGAAAAAAAGTGAGAAAAAGTCAAGTGTTAAATATCCCAGAGATAGTGGAAAATGAGCACTAAAAAAGGCCATTCTATTTGGAGTTAGGCTGCTGGCAAATTTAAAGGGCAGAATGTGTAATATCATATATATGGTGCTTATAGTTTAATACAAAGAAAAGTGCTGATTTTTAAAAATCTACTTAATCTAAGGCTTAAATGCAAAGTTTTTTGCTTAGCATCAAATAAACATCAAAGGAGCAGGTTTCTGTAAGTCAGGGTCCCGTCACTGCATAACGCATTCCAGCTACTCAACTGAAAGTACTCTAGTCCACTAAAAAACTGGAATCATTTCTTCTAAACCCAAAATGGCAAGTAAGACAGGAATCTTTGAATTGTTAATCTAGAGAGGAAGATGAATATATACTCTGAG
This sequence comes from Manis javanica, assembly GCF_040802235.1. NCBI lineage: Eukaryota > Metazoa > Chordata > Mammalia > Pholidota > Manidae > Manis > Manis javanica. The sequence goes on from NC_133171.1 coordinate 42,479,905, forward strand.
ATCCCTAAATGAACAGCCTGTGACCCTCAAATACATCGAAGGAGGTCAGATCTATAAGTTTTGTTTCCTTGGTTTTCAGTCAACAGGCCAACCAGGCCAGTATTCATCCTGCACCCTAACTGTAAAAATAATTTTGTCAAACAATGTGATTTGTAAATGTCTCATTTCTCTTTCAGGGGTTCAGTCCATCAGAATTTTGCTGACTTTTGCCACTGGCAAAATCATTGGATACATATTCACATTAAAAGGAGAAATAGATTCAAAGGTAGCCATTGATCTTAGCAACAAAGCTTCATTAGCATTCTTACAAAAGGTTTTGGTAAGAAATTAACAATCTTTCAAGACAGTAAACCAGATGATTCTCAGGACAGCTGCTTATTTTAGTGTTACATTAATCCCATTTTAACTGTCTCTGGTTAGTTTACGATGTAACCTAGCAGTAAATCAGTTTGAAAACAACTGGAGTTTAATTTTGCTGCTTTGCATACTGTATATCATAGACAGCACGTCTGCCTGTTAAAGAAAAGTCTTTGTCTGAAGACTGGGGTGGACGTCCATCCTGAGGACAGCACAGTGCCTCAATCCCATCTCATTCAAGGGCACCCGCTGAAGCCATGTGGCAGCTCTCATGGAACACCTTGCTTCCAAATTCACAATGCAGTTTGGGTAATTTGTGAAGCTATGCTGCCACCTAGAGGCACAGAACTGTATAATGTTCACAGAAGTGTAACGTGTTTAAAACATTTACATTTTACAGAACTTCAGAAAGACTTTGATCGGTGGGATTCTTTGATTGAAGGGGAAGATGATAATCTTATTCCAGGGACCAATATTGACACAATCAACCAATATGTCAGTCTACAGAATTCTACAAGAATAGAGAAATACAATTTAGACTAAAAGTACTTTTTTAAAGTCTTGTTTAGAGACTAAAAGTGTGTGTGTGTGTGTATGTATGATTTTAATGTTTCTTTCTCAAATAACTCATACTAAAAAGTGTAGGCTATGCCATAATAATGATTGAAGCTTAGACTAAGATTCTTTTTTCATTTAAATGTGAAGAAATACTGCTGTATATAAAAATCAGAACCAGCCTAAATTTTAATTTTACTAAAATAATCCTTTTTAGTGTCAAAATTAATAACTGCTTTTATATTACTCTAATCGAAAAGTATATTAACACAAGCACAATGCCAAAGAAAACATGATGATGAAATAACACTCCCTAAAAATACAATAAAAACAGATTTCTTGCCTCTTTTTTCTGTAGAATTGAGTTTTAGCAACATAGTATTCTAGGTAGAGTTTGGCAGTACTTCCCTCTGACTCTTGGTCATGCTAAGAAAATTAGATCAAGCAGATAATAAAGCCATTGTTTTACGACAGGATTAGTGATTCTGTACAATTTCAATATGATGACTAAATGGGGAGCAGATAAAGGAAAGAATATTGGAGACAAAGCAAAGGCAGACGATTAAAGTGGATTAAAAACAGTTGAAAATTTCTGGGAATTGCATTCCTAGGAATTTACACAAAGAAAACAACTTCTCAGATTCAAAAAGACATATGCACCCCTATGTTTATCGCAGCACTATTTACAATAGCCAAGATGTGGAAGAAACCTAAGTGTCCATCAGTAGATAAATGGATAAAGATGTGGTACATATACACCAATGGAATACTATTCAGCCGTAAGAAAGAAACAAATCCTACCATTTGCAACAACATGAGTGGAGCTAGAGGGTGTTATGCTTGGTGAAGTGAGTCAGGTGGAGAAGAACAAATACCAAATGATTTCTCTCGTTTGTGGAGTATAACAACGAAGCAAAGCTGAACGAGCAGAATAGCAGCGGACTCACAGACCCCAAGAAAGGACTAGCAGTTACCAAAGGGGAGGGGTGGAGGAGAGAGGGAGAAGGGGATTGTGGGGTCTCATGATTGGTGCACATGGTGTGTGTGGGGTCACCGGGAAAAAAGTGTAGCTCGGATAAGACAAATAAGGACTCTGTGGCTTCTTACTGTGGACAGTGACTGCAGTGGGGTATGAGGGGGGGACTCAATAATAAGGGTGAATGTAATAACCACATTGTTTTTCTTGTGAAACCTTCATAAGAGTGTATATGAATGATACCTTAATAAAAAAAAACAGTTGGAAATTTGTTTACAGTCACTTTAATGCTTTATCTGACAGATTCTACTTACAAAAGGAAGGTAAGACAGCCAGAGATTCCAACTAAAACACATTAGTTATTCACCCAAAGGCCATGAAGGATAACAAAGGAAACATTCAGAATTACTTTTAGACTGCTTTATTTTCCAATTTATTTTATTTAATAAATGTTTTTTAAATCTCTATGCAGTAGTGGAAGTTAAATGAAACAATAAATGGAAGTAAAAAGCTATCTTAAAAATTATGCACTTACATATCTTGGAGCCACAGGAAATGGTTTTTTTGTTGTTTGTTTCCCAAGGGGTACAAAAATGTATGCCACTCATTAGCTGAGTATATTTTAGTTTAAGTATGGTCTTGTTTCTATGAATTCTCCATAATTAAGCTTGATTTACCATGTGTGAAGAGGGTTAGTCAGTAAGCAAACCTGGTTAAGTATAACTATTCCACCCCTAACCCTTTTGCCTTTAATAAGTAATTGTGTATTCCAATTTGGCATTTCAGGCCTGTCTTAACGTTTTGAGGTAGAAAATCACTCATTTGAGATATCTGATATCCTATCCTCTAGCTACTCAGGTTAAAAATTTTTAAATAGAGACTTAAACTCTTTAGCACAGAACCGAGGACTTTTTCTGTAGTCTGGCCCTAACACCTTCTCTGACATTTCCTCCCAGTAATTCACAACTCTGTCTGCTGCACGAATGAACCAAATTTATTCATTATCCCAGGGACAAGCAATAAACTTGTCTCCCTCAACTGTGTTTGATTCAAATCTTCCTTCTACTTGTTGAAACTATACCCAGTTTTTAAGCTCTTATTCTCACTATCCCCATCAGGCTTCGGGGGCTGTTAATGTTCCCTGTGCATACGCCTGTCCCCACTGTCATACAGCAAACCATCTGATTCACTTTAGAAATGGGTAGCCCTTCCGGTTGCCTTCGTGTATCATCCCATAGCACCCCCCTTAAGATCCTTTGTTGGTGGTACATGAAGATGATGACAGGAGAAAATAAGTGCTGGAAGGATCCAATGAGTTCAAGTTAAAAACTAACCTAGCACACCATTGCTGAGTATCTTTCTGGGGAAGAAGGAAATATTTATTGAATATCTTCCCCTTTCCAAGCACCTTACATAAATTATGTCTAATCTTAGAAACACTGCAAGAAACATCTTATTATTCCCATTTTACAGGTATGGAAGATCAGATAAAGCTTGAAGATGTTACATAACCTGCCCAGGTCACATATCTTGTAAGCTACATATTGCTAGAATCTGTTTCCTAAAGCCAGGATCTATACTTTGCATACTCCCATCTATACAATGCTATATTTTAAAGGCGTGGACTTTAAAGTTAGATAGATCTGGATTTGATCAAGCCTCTGAGACTCACTAGGTCTTTGACATTAGGCAAGTTATTTAACTTCGCTAAAAAGGTTTAATTTTCTCTGAGATCTAATCTGTGCATGTTAGAGTCAAGGATTAGATGAGAACATGCATTTAAAGTACCAGTGAGTGACTAACCCATAAGAGTTAACATTTAATATTACTATTTCCCCCCATTATAGACCTGTGATTCCATTACTACAGATATTCCAACACCAGATATTCCAGAATCCTATTTACTTTTTAATGAAATGAGACCACCAGACCTTTAAGGATAACTTTTATTCAAATCTTGCATCACATTAGAATACTTCCAAATTCAAACATATTAGTCAAATGCTTAACTAAACAAACAAATCAAAGTTGCAAAAACAGAACAAAATATTCTGAAGGAGTTACTACGAACAAAAAGTCATCCTCCTAAGTAGCATCGTATAATAGTTATAAACCTATCATTTTACATTTAAAACACTTTATTCAAAGGAAACGAAAGTAGTTTTTAAATGTTAGTAATGTGTTAGCAAGTTGTTGAGCAAAACAAATCCTCCCAACTTATTAGAAACATAACACGTTTAAAGAGAAAAGGAAGATCCCAGATCCACATGTACAGCAATACCCTTATAAATACACAGCACAGTCATTTGAGAGCTGTTTTTGTTTTTGACACATCAAAGTTTTAAAAAATGACAACTTCTTGTGATTACATGCTCTCAGTTTTCTCAAATACTCTGTTGGTATGGATAAGAGTCCACTTGATTAAGAGCAGTTTCTCACCGGCCACATCTATTGCTCCACTGTTAAATCTCCATCACCTTCAGACCCCTTTTCTGAAACAAGAAGAGAAAAACCTCAAATTGAGAAAGAAACATGAAAAGAAACAAACAAAAATATCTACATGGGTGACACCAAAAAAATTTGATTGGGAAAAATTTGAAATTATTAAATTTTAAGCAAATAAAAAATGGGAAGAAAGGACATATGAGCATTCTAATTATTGTAGAGAATTATTCCTACAGAAATGTTTTTTCTCTTCTTAGTATTTTGGTTCTCACACTCTACCTACTATCAAGCAAAGTTTTTCTAAAAGATTATGAAATTGGCATATGTTGTATTTTGCTAGAATGACGTAAACAAGGCTAATAACTAATTAGTCCTTGTTCTCTGAGCATGTATATTTTTCACATACGGCAAAAGACACCAAGAGCCGACTGCATCCACAATGTACCTTAATTCTAAGAACAAGTGTGTTATTTATGTACGTGACTATGCCATAACCAGGTTATTCCAACAAACTGAATTTTATGTAGATAAACTAAAAATCCCAAAAAAATCCCAAGACATCCTTTAGCATGCAAAGATTGTTTGAATACTTGAACTAATTAACAGTGAGAACATGCTATAATGTATGAATTTATCAGATTCGCAATCTAATTTTCAAGATGAATTTGCTCAACAAACAAATTTCCTATGATATTTTAAGAAACCCTCTTCTTGGTTATTTCTCCCCATAAGCACATTTCACATTTCCAGCTAAAGGGTTTCATTTTTTTCTTTTCTACAACTAACACTCAAGGACACTGATAAGCCATTTTGTTTGAGGATTCAGGGTAATGATATCTTTAAGACTTGGCAATCTGGATGATAAAAGCATTTTAAAAACACAAGTTACCTTTAAGGGCAGTACGATCCAATGACATGAGGTAAAGATCTTTTCCCATTGTTTGGAATCCAATCTGACAAAAGAAACCTCTGAATTAATACCAATTTTTTTATTATAGACACAAAATAATCAAAATATGAAAATATGAATCAGAAAAATGGTAAACAACAAAAAACTAATTCTTTAAAAGTAGGGCAAACTGATTTCATAGTGAGGAATCACTTCAAGTACATTTTTTATTTTTCAAATATTCATTTCTCTGGAACATCTCCACTGGAGCATTCCAAACAGGGAGTAAATAAGGTATGTTTTTCCAATTTTAAGATCCCTATGATCCACAACTTTGGAGTTTGGTGCATTGATTACGGAGATGCTACTCAAACATATTAACCATGGTGAGCCACAGATACTTTATTAAAGACTTAATAAAGGATGTTTCTCCTGTATTCCATTCAACAACAAATAGCACTGTGTGCATGCATGATGACTATACAGAAATTAATTCATGAGACATATTCTTATGGTGAAATGAAATAGCTTAAATGAAAAAAAAATTTTTTTAAATGTAGTCAGACTTCCAGATCATAGTGACTTGATGTATCACAAAAATGAGTCATGTGCAATTTAATACCTCATGATATTCACTTTTTAAGGAAAACCATTTTATTTGTGGACAGGCGTATCTCTCTTCAAATTTGAGAAAAGCATCATTTAAATCTCATTAACAAACAAATCAAAACATATAAAGCCTTACCGATACTAGTTTCTATAGGTGCTACTTTGTGGTTAGTTAAAGCCAGAGGTAGTTGTGTCTATATTATTTTATGAACACTTTCAATCATTTAAATGGTTCTGTTCTACTTGGCAGGTATAGGGCAGTTTATCCAAACAGAAACTTGTTGTGTAGATCTGTGTATTTGGTTGTCATTCTTGAAAATTAATGGATGGCAAAGATCAGAATGTAAAAGAAAGTTTTAGTAAATACTGATGCACCTTAAATGAAGCAGGCTGTTGTTTTTGACAAGTACACAAAAAATGAAATTAACCTAAGGCAAAGAAAGATGTTCGATGATTCGTCATAGTGAAAAATTTCAAATGATCTAAATGTCCATTACTAGGAGAAATGGTTTAATAAATTATTGACCATTAATGTCATGCAATGTTATATACATCTGTGGCCTTCTGGCTGCAGCCAAATAGAATAAGCTGACTATAGCCTCTCTCTTACACTGAATACAACTAAAACATCTAGGAAGAATACACAAAGCAACTATCTGCAGAGTTTGAAAAGTAAACAGGAACAGACAGATGAAAGAATGAAGAAAAATTTGAATAACAGGAGTGAGTTAAACAGGTTTTTCTTTTTTCTTTTTTTTCCTCTTTTTCTCCTAATTTTGACTGGGGGTTGGACCAAATCAGAGCCCAGGATGGATGGACAGCAAAACTGAGAAATCCTCTATTTCTAGCCAGTAGATTGGGAAAAGAGGCCCCTGAATGCCAGAGAGTAGGCAATAGCTGGAAAATCCCTTCATTGTTTTTCTTTCTTCTTTTTCAATTTTTTTGCTTCTGGCCGGTCCTGAGAGCAGCCCCAGCTACTGCCTGGGGACAGCAGTAACAGTGCGGGCACCTGAAGATCTGAGAGAAGACTCTGGCCAGTGGAACTGGGAAAGGGGCCTTCAGTCCATCTGGAGGAGGAAGGGAGAATTATCTTCTCCTCTTTTCTCTATTTACTTCACTCCAAAAGTGGGCTCAGTCTGCCAGCACTGCAGGATAGCACAGAGGGAATCCTTGAGAGAGACATGCTTTCTGTCCAGAGGGCCAGGACAAGGGATCCCTACAGAGGAGGAAGATAGCCCTTGAGCCAGAAAGTGTGGAAGAAATCTCAGAGAGGAAAGAAATGGAGAATTCTGAACCTTAATACCATAAAAGAACTGATATAAGTGTCAAGGTTACCCCTGAACTATGCATATGCAGAATAGAACCACTTAAGCATAGCAGTCTTTAACAGCCTATAAACCACTACCCATGTCTCTGAGAGGCTTGTGTCCTGGGCAGACCTGAACATCACAGCAAAGACTCAGAAAACTAGACCGACGTGGGAACCATCAAACACAGAGGGAGAGAGAGAACTTGTGGTGTGAACCCAACTGATTGATGACCTGCTAAAAACAAATCTTCAATATTTTCTAGAGATTTCCACAGGATCCAAAGTCTTGCAGCATCATATTCAAAACATTCAGGATGTAATCCAAAATTACTCATCATACAAAGAACCAGAAAAAGCTGATAATTTCTCAAGACAGCAGATGCAATCCCTGAGATGACCAGATAAGGAACTATCAGGCAAAGATTTTCAAGCAAGAGGTCTAACAAATTCCAAACAGAATAAACTCAAATGCCCAGGTATTACAATAGCCTGGGAAAATGCCACCATATAATTTTAAATGAAGAACACAGAATGTACAACTATATGTATAATGAAATCAACTATGCTTCAAATACATGACCAACATATTCCACATAAACAGAAAAAATTACCAAAGAAAACCAAATTGATTGGTCTTTCTTTGATGGATGTATTATAGGTGACTGAAATGTTCACCATGTTAACTTTGCCATTTCCTCAGGTTTTCTGCATCAAAAGTATTTTTATAAAGGTCACAGACACCAAATGACTTTCAATTGTTAAATCCTGAAATTAAAATCAAGGAGTAAAACATTAATAACTAGTTTGCCTAAAGGAAAAGGAACACCTCACATAAAGGTCAGAAGCATTGATTTTGTTATTGATATTTCTCATTGTTATTACAGTATTAGTATTTTTTTCTCTATTATTCCTAAACACAAGGGTTTTGGAAATAGTTTAAGTAGCCTTTAAAAATGAAGGCAATGATCTCATTGATTACTATTTGTGTAATTCTATACCCCAGATGGACTCTTATCCAACTCAGGTATGCCATTCCAGACATTCTCAGGGTTCACTATCTCCTTCGCACCATTTGAAAGGTTCAAAACCTACAAAAGAAAATAAAATATTTAATACAAATTGGTAGTTTCCAAAAACGAGCAATCCTTTTTAAAATGAAATACTTTAAAAAGCAATGGAAATGATTTTATTAAATTTCAATCTTATGTTTCAACTCAATGGCACTTTAGTTCAAAAAACATACATTGAGTATCTATGCCGAGGGATCAAAGATGGATAAAATTTAGATCTCAAGAAGTTCAAAATTTGGTGAAGAAACAGGCCTCTCAGCAGATAATTACAATACAATGTAGGAAGTATAGACTTCTGCAGCAGGAAGTGTAGGAATATAATACAGGTATAAAGCCTTTATGGGTGATGGAGAAGAGATGGAGAGATTTAGAAAGTAATGGTAGTGAATGCTTCCTGGAAGAGGCAATGGCTGGAGTAAATGTTTTAAAGAAAAGTGGAAATTAACAAGTTTGGGAAGGTGACAGAATACAAGTAAATAGAAGTGCATTATTAAATATATCAAAGAAGCCAACTGGAAAAGTATATACAAGAGAAGGTAGTTTGATGTCCATCTGATATAACGTACACAACACGGAGAAGTAGAAAGCTAAGGCTGGAGAGGTACATGGACACGCAACCCCAGGTCCTCTAGAGGACAATGCCATGTTAGTGAGCTTGACTTTTCTATTCTAGACTAGCAGTGCTCAAATTCTAAAGTGCTCAAATTTTAATGTTTTAAGAATGCATATTGCTGGCCTTACCCCAAGAAACTCTGAGTCAGCAAGGCAGGGCATGGTCTGGGGATCTACAATTTTAGAAACACACCAAGTGATTCTGATTTAAGTGGTTTTCAGATCACAGTAGAAACACAGTGAACTGGAAGTGCCCAGGAAATGTTACACTCAGGAATGAAGAAGTCAGATCTGCATTAGGCAAACTTCACACTGGCAGTATGGAGGATCAGCTGAAGGGAGACTAGAAGTAAACCCAATAGAAGGTCATTAGAGAAATCTGGTTTGAAAGGAGGGACTTAACCACAGTGGCATTAGGTATAAAAAGTTTTAACTAAGAGGTAAGGAGTGGAAAGTGTGGAACTTGGTGACTGATAGGATTTCAGGGTAAAGGGGATGAGAGAGCCAAGGATGGCTGCTTGCTAAGATACTTACATGTGAACTTTCTAAATGATTTTTATGCTGAATCAAATAATCAGGGGAACAAACAAGTGAAACTGTTCAATTGTATTTGCTAGTCTGATAAAGTTTGGTAGTATTTCCTTAGCAGTCTGCAAGTACATGTTTAGATAAAGTACTTCAACTTTACTTACCCTTGTGCCTTCTTCAGCTATTTCCAAAATCTCACATTTAGACCATGTGCTTCTTAGGCTTGACCACACAACACATTTGGAACCAATGGTAAATCCCTTCAGAGGGTATGTGTTCTCTGTTTGAGCTGCCAAATTAAATAGAGTAAAATGCAATGCATGCCTCCTAAGCCTTTAATGTGAGCTATACAAGCAAAGCATTTCCTTAATTTGCATTCACTATTATTCCTCTGTAATCAATAGCATATCAGGGATATGTTCTGCCTCCTTGCCTCAATTTTATTTTAAATCCATCCAGGGCTCTCTTTCCATAGAATTCCTACTACTTTCCTCAAAAAACACCACCATCATGCAATGTGTTTTGCAAGGCTGTGAATCTGATTCCTAACACTGAAATTACTACCAAAAACTTGTTATTATTGCCACGTGTGGTGTGGTCTATGGTTACAGTAGTCATTTCTCTAGTGAAGCAGCATATTGCAAGTGAGTAGACATTCTTATCACAAAGCTACTACTTATTATTATTAAAATGTGGCAATGAGGAACAAAAATTTAAGGGAGTATTTCAATAAATTATCATATAGCCACAAGATGGCATACTATGGAATTAAAATATTTTTAAAGCTATTTGAGGGATTAAAAATGCAGGATTCAACAGTGTAAGATAGCATGATCTCTATTTTGTTTTTGAAACTGTATGTAAATTGACATACACAGGGCAAAAGACAGCAGGAAGGGAGTAAAGCACAGCATTAACATCGTCATTTCTTGGTGGTAGGAGTGTGGTGAGTTTCAGTGTCCTTAGTCTACTGTTTTCTCTATCAGATACAATGACTTGAATTTAATAATAGAAAAATTGACATTTAAAATGTTTAACTTTGATTATTGTTAAAAACCCTAAAAGTTAGCCATTTCATGTAATATTTAAATCTTATTAAGTTGCCAAGAAAATAGCTACCTAGGAATAGTAAAAAATAATGTAAGTCATAAAAATAGCAAAAAATCATTTATAGAAACGTTAATGACAATAAATGCCCTCCAACATTTATGGCTGTTAACTTTTTTGGTCCATAGGGGCTCCCTACATCTGGCTTTGAGTTAAGGCTTTCTAAGTGCATGGCAAGGCATATGCATGAAACAAAACAGTTGAATTTGAAAAATCTGCTAAAATGATCTCTGTCACCAATTCATGCCTATAGTAGTGCTTGGCAAAGGAACACTATGCTTTTTTAAAAAAACTTCCCAAGAAAGATAACCTCTTGATTTTAAAGTCAGTTTACATTTCAAGTAAGATTACCTTTGGAGATACACATTTTAAGCACTCTAGTTTTAAACAAGTAAATCAGCATTTCACCCAGCATGTAAAGTATTACTTTATACTGACCTCACAACTTAATTTCCCCATGTTTAGAACACCCCTCATGAAATCCAAATCTGATCTTCTATTCAGGTTTTAACCTATTTCTCCCGAAACTGATTTTTTAAAAATTCAAATGAGAATTGTTCTCTTTTAAGACAAGTACTTTTGAAAGACATGGAGTTAAATGAAAGTGAAAAAGAAAAATTCACATACCTAAGGCATGATCTTGTAAAGCCTTATTGTGTTTTCTTCCATCTCTGGATTCTTCAGAGAACAAAGAAGTCAGGGATGCAGCAGCATCTCTGCTTGTATGTTCTGTAAGTTCTTCTTGATGTATGTTCAATCGAACCTGCATTTCAGGATCACACTTCTCTCCATGGAGACGCAGTGGTAACCTATGCTGGTCATCAAAATATTCCACGCAGTTTGATTTTCTCGTATCCTCAGCACACATGGGTTCTTGGGCTTCCTGACTAACTCTTAAAGACAAAGGGTTTATTTTATCATCTAGACACAGCTGGGCTGTAGATAATTCTGGCTCTGGCTGCTTCTCGGCTTCACTGTTGAGGGGAAGCTTCGCTGTCAATGGTGGCAGGACAGCTTCTTCTGTGTCACAGCATTGAGGGAGTAGGGCCATCAGAGATGCCAGGCCTAGCTCTGCTTTTTCTTCATCCCCAACTAGAGAATGCTGTAGCTCAATGGATTCTAGTTCCAAGAATTCTTGTGATTCATCATCAGGAGAAAGTGGCACCTCAAGTGAAATCAGTTCTAACAGCTCCTTTGGTTGACCAGCATGCGGGGATGATGTGTTAAATCCTGTCATTAGGTATTCGTCATCAAACTTTGCTTTGTCAACCAAATGGCACTCTACTTTACCTTCCAGTGCCTCAGTGACAATTTTTTCTTTATCTGGGTGTTCAAAAGCTTCAAACAGGTCATCAGGTTCAGAGTCACAGAATTTACTTTGTTTGCTTTCCATAACGTTTAGATCGTTTTCGATTCTTTCAGAGAGCTCATCCATCTGTGGTTCCACATATAGTGTTTTACCTTCTCCAGCTTTACTGCTCAGTTTCTCATGTCCAACATCAGGACTGAGGCACTCAAGTGTTTCCTTTAACCCTGGGCCATTTTTCTCATAGGGCAGATCACTGTTACTCATACCAATCTTAGAATATTTCTTCATTTTCTCATTAATACTTTCACCTTTGCTTTTCAGATCAACAACTGCTAAAGGAATATCACAAGCATCCCTTTTGATTTCTACTATTCTTATTTCCAACATATCTTCTGTTACTATTTCATAAAAATAGTCATTTCCTTCTTGAGGGCACATGCCTTCTGAAATATTAAATCCTGACAAGCAACATGGAAAGGCTTGCATGGGAACCACCAAAAGTTCAGAAGGAATGTTCCAGAGTGCTTTTCGGTCCACACAGTCTTCAATGTTTCCAAAGTCCACAAGCCTGACGGATACAAGGTATTCTTCATAAATATCAGTGATAAGTGCCCTATAATAATGCCCATCTTCTCTATGTCTCACTATGCAAGGATCTCCAATATGAGGACATGAGATACAACTTCTCCCATCTGTTAGCAGTTCTCCAGCAGTTTGTACTTCTTCTTCTAAATACTGAAGTATCTCAGTATCAGCAAATTGACACCAAAAATATTCAGGTCCATCTACCACAGTGGCATATGCTCTTATTACCTTCATCTTTGGATTATACCAGTTAAGAAATATTGAAATGTCTATGTCTGATCTGTTGACAGACTGTGAACTGATATTTTTAATTATTTGGGTAGAAGGTCCTATTTGAGATTTTTCATGGAAAGCATATCTGTTAATCATATCTTCTGCTATGATCCCATGTTCATCAGCAAGAATAACTTCCCATCTGTCTTGAAATTTGAGAAATTCACATCTTATCTGAGCCTCATCTGTCCTTTGAGAAAAGTAATGCATCATTTCCTTACAGTTTAAAATCTCAGGAACCCAACATCCTCTTAAGGAGCAGTGAATGCACAATCCTGGTAATAGTGCATTAGTAAGGTCAAGCTTGCCTATCTTGTTAGTATGAACCATAGACATATTGCCATAATCTATAAACTGTACAGAGACAAGGTCATCTGACTCTTGTTCCATGACCATGGCACGATACCATAAATTGTCTTCTGGAAAAATGGCACACACTAAATCTCCTCCTTGCAGAGGTGGACCTGCATAATATTCAGGCCTTGCTCTAATATCATTTAATCTCTCTGAAAGACAAGTAATTTCAGCTTCATCATCCATTAGCTGAACATAAAAATCAGAAACATCATTTATATGAGAAAGATATACAGTTGTTTTAAATCCAGGCAGTATAGTCTTCTGAGGGATCTCAGAAATTTTTAGAGGCAAATCTTTGCTGTATGAATCTCCTGTTTTTCTCTCTGAAAGAGTACCTTCTAGTTTTGTGACTTTCAAAGGTGGCTCAGCAAAATTTTCATCTTTCTTTTCTATTGTTAATGGGGACACTTGATTATTTTTATTTTCCACAGAGTCCTGATATGGAGTGATTAAGGTTGCCTTTGTTGAACTTTGTAAGAGTTTGGGCTCCTTACACACTAAGCTGGCCTTAGATTCTCCCAGCATCTCCACACTGTATGACTTGTTCTCTGTTTTACTTAAATACTCTGTTGGTGACAACTTCTTATTCTCCTGTTTTACTTCAAGTGTTTTGGTTGCAGAGAGGAGGGCTTCTTTTTTTCTTGTCCCACCCTTATAACCAAGTAGCCTTAACTTCTCATTAATATTAGCATTAATTTGAATACTATCATCATATAGTTCTATAATCAGTCTTCCATTTGGATCTTTTGCTACGACCAAAGCCTTCAATGACTTATCTAAAATAGTCTCCTTTAACCATGTTGTAACTTCTTCTGGTATATGATCAGGAATATCAGATAATAAACATTTAATAGCTTGCATGGGCAAAAGTAAGACATCATATGCATCACTAGGTATTGGAAGCAGATCATCCGTTGTTACCACATAAACATTCCCAAAATCAACAAAGAAGACTTTACTTGGTTCTTTTTCTATTATTATACCCCTATACCAGATTCCATCAGTATACTTGGCAAGACACAAGTTCCCAGGAATCAAGGGAGATGTTTTTAAATTCAGCAAAAGTTTACTTAACTGTGTAATATTACATGACAACTGTTCTAAAATATTTGCATTTTTTTCCAGTTGGCAATAAAATGTCCAAGGGTCATCAACATGTGTTATATACACTGATTCTTCACTTCCAATTCTCATATCATGTGTTGAATAGTAATAAGAATGTAGCTGAACAGAGGGCTCCAGAGGTTTCAGAAGCTTTACTCGTCTTGCAAGTCTCTTTTCTACCAAAAAATGGCTTGCACTCTGAAAGGGTGTTAGCAAATCGACGACCAACAGTTCTTCATCATGTATTGAAGCCAATGCAAATATTGTGCATTTTAATTCTAGATTGTCTTCCCATGCATTATCCACAAAGTTACTAAAAGCTTGTATTGCCTCTTCATCCCAAATAAAGGGATTTGGACCAGTTGGTTGAATTAAATTATAAAGACTGCACCTAAAAGCCTGAGCCTTCACTTTGAGAAACTTTTCACTAATTGAATAAATATTCTTCACAGATACCTTGTCTTTGTCTCCATAATCTACAAATATTACATTGACATGCTCTGAATATTGTGCCCCACTAATCAGAGCTCTGGACCATTTTCCATTTACTGTTCGTTTTGCTAAGCAAGCAGGAATGGTTCCCTGGTAAGGAGTAGCTGTCTTCTTGCAATAGTCCTGAATATTACACATCAGAGTTTTAAGTTCTTTTATGTTCCTGGTCAGCTGGCACCAGAAATGGCCAGGGTTTTCAATGTAAGACACTTTGACTTCTACTGTACTTCCAACTTCTAGCTCTCCTTCACAAGAGGAGCCTGGCTTATTTTCCAAGAAATTCCGTATAAGAGAAGAATAAACAGATACTCTTTTCTCTTTTTCCTGCACAACCAGTCCAGTTGAAACATTTGTAACTGTCGGGCCAGTCAAAACTTCTGAAACAGATGTAGTTTTATTATTCCTCTTGGCTTTTTGTTCTACCTCCATCTTCTTGGCAGAGGATGTTTTGTTATTTTCCACAGTAAAATGGTTTGAAACATGCCCTGGAGAGTGGGCACTTAAGGGAATATTTTCCTTTGTTTCAAATTCCTGATACTTGGCATATCCAGCTTGTGCAATTACCTTACTAATGTTTTCTTCCCCTGCTCTTGATTCATCCAGAATCTCAATAACATATTGATTATTGTGCTTAGCAAGGACATGGATAACTAATTCTTTGTGGAGCACAGTCTTTTTAAAAAAGGAAATTGCTTCCTCGCTCCAGTTTTTTCCCAAAGGCCAAATATCAGCTAGTGTGCACTTCAGAGCCAGTTTGGGGACTTGCCTGAACTGAGGCAGCAGCATCCTCATGTCATGCCAGTCCACATTTTCTGAGTTGCCTTGGTCAACTAAAAACACATCCACTCTCTTGTCATCTAATTTGGTGATGATCGCCCGATAATAGCCATTTTCTTTCCATTTGACACAGCAGAGGTCATCAGGTTCAGGTTTCAGAACTACACCATCCAACTTACTGGCTGAAGAATAGAAACTGCACATTCTCTTCATCAATTTGCTGAAGGTGCCATTGTGTTTCCTCAACCTAATCCAAAACTCAGAAGGATTTTCAACAAACTCTACCTGGACATCATAGAAGGCATTTATCTTTAACTGGATAGATTTTAAGGCTGGGGGTGAAATCTCTTCTTCCATTTCTTTAGCAGGAGACTGAGAGTGAAGACCCCTTTCTGCTTCCTCCTCTTCTTCCTCCTCTCTTCCCTGGCCCTGAAGGAATCTGTCCACCAAGCAACAGGACTGTACGCCGAACGCACAGTTAAGATTAATCCCATCTTCTCTATACAGGGTGACATAATACACATGTTCAAAGGAACAATAAAACTCGATCTTTGCATTCACTGCCTGGCCCAGGATCAGCGTCTTCAGGTCACCCACCTGTGACCGAGACCAGCCTCCCCCACGGTCCCAGAGTCCATACAGGGCACAAGGGTAGGTCACCACAGGCATTCGAAAATATTCAGGCAGCAGGTAGCGGAGGCTACTGCAACTCACCAACTCCTTCCTTCCATAGTCCACGTGAAGCACCTGGGCACAGCGCTGGAGCGGAAATGTCTCGAGCAAGAGTGCCCTGTACCAGTGCCCATCCCATCCACAGGATGCGCACGGAGAGCCCGGCTTATCTGGGCTCTCCTCTCCCTCGTGCCACGTGGCGCTAGTGGAGTTCTCATCGCTTGTCCCCGTGGAACCCCGGTATGTCTGCACCATGCTCTCGGACAGGCGGTGGATCTCCTGTGAGAGGCTCCGGAGCTGGCAGTGAATGCGGTGGGGGTGGCACACCTGGGTCACCACCACGGGCTCCGTCATGCCCAGCTGCAGTTGGGGATAGAAGTAATCCAGGCCAGGCTGCTCTTGCTTGGGAAGGATTCTCGGGAGGCCTGGGGGCTCGGCGCCCATGCCAGCAGCAGCCGTGGTGAGGTAGGGTTTGAGTAGCAAGCGGAAGAGACTGTTGGGTACTTGCCGGGCCAGGCCAAGCTCCTGCATCTGCTGGAACACACTGGGCACCTCCAGGAGAACCAGGCGATGGAGGAGCAGCACGTCCAGGACCCGCCCGTGCACCTCCTTGCCCTGCAGGTTGCTAAGGAAGTCCACAGCCCTGGACGGCCAGTGCTGGGACTGGTCCCCGCCCGCGCTGCCGCCGCCCGCCGGCACAAGGCCGGCCAGCACGCAGCCCAGCACCGCGGAGGGCAGGTGGAAGAACTCGCTGCACCCCGGCGCCAGTGAGTCCGCGCTGGCCGTGATGGTGCGGCCCTCGTCAAGCAGGAAGACGCGACTCTCCTGTGCCTGGTGGCTAACCACGCGGCAGCGGTACCACAAGAGCCCCACCTGCACCAGGCACAGCTCCCCCGGCGAGAACAAGGCGCCGCCAAGCCCCCACGGGCCGCACGTGGCCGCCGCTTCCTGGATCTCCCGGTGCAGCCGCAGGTACTCGTCCTGCCGCTGGCCCACCAGCCCCCAGAGCTGCACTGGGATCACCTCAGGATGCACGTCCACGAAGGACACCTGCAGGACCAACGAGGACCCCGGAGTCGGCAGCCAGGGCGTGGAGCACATCTCTGTGGCGCAGCGCAGCTGCAGCTCACGGAGCTGTCAGGGTGGCGCGGCAGGCCCGCAAAGTCCCCGCAAGGAGATTCCCGCAAACCCCGATTCAAGGACAAAGGGACTGGGTGGGATGCCTGGTGAAGCGCCGACTGGTAGGACCCGGGCTACCTGACCAACCGCTCACGGTTGCGCAGACGCGCCGGTACTTGCAGCACGTGGAGCCCCCGCTTCCGGCCGCGGGCCGCGGGGGTTGGGGCGTCGCAGCGTCGCGGGGTTGGAGCGCGGCGGGGACCAAGGCTGGGGGTTGGCGTGGGGGCTGTTCATGGAACCATGAGGCGGCAGGATTGGGACACAACCTCCTCTCCCCAGAGTGCTAGCCTGGCAGAGAGCAGTGGGGAGGTCCACACCCAGAGTTACTTCTTCTCCCTGGCCAACTAACCTCCACCAAGCACCGTGCGACGTGCGCGGCCCTATCCTTGAGAGCAACGCGAAGTGGAAGCGCCAACTGCACGTTCCTGGGCGTCAGGCGCGAACTCTCAGCGGCCCGGGGGCGCTACCAGGCTGCCGCGAGGAGGCCCTGCTTGTGCTCATTTGGGGCCTGACCTGGAACAAGTTACCTACCCTCTCAGCAGGCTGCGGAGTGCAAGCTGTTGAACCTGTTGGATTGTGTGAATTGATAAGAGTTGTCGTGAAGGTTAGAATAAAGTGTGAGAGCCCATATGGAGACTGTTAAATGCTTTCTTTCCCACAATGACCTTGTATGCGTCTCTTTGCCATTTGGTTTGCCCAACTCTGGCATCCCTACTTTGTAGGCATATATTCTTCATTTACTCACAGAGCTAGCAGAGAACTGGACACCTAAAAGGAGGTTAGAGCATGACTTCATACTCCCGCTGCATCTACTATGGCAGAGGGCCTCTTGGTTAGACGCTTGTTCTTTCTCCCCACCTCAGTCTTACAAGGTAACCCTTGGAAGACTGTATTTGTCAAGGGGGAGGGAGTGGAATGGAAAAGTGTGGGCAAACTATGAGTAGCTTGCAGAGCTGTGTCTGCATTAGATCTTTGTTGATATGTTAAGTTAGATGCATTCATGGGATTTTCTCATACTTTTTTCATTTTGCTCCTTCACATTTTGAAATGTCATCAAATACAGTATTTGTGAGATCAAGATAGTGTTAATATAATCCTGGCCCAGCAGTGTAAATCTCAGTGTCTTCAATCTGTCAGATGAGAGGTTACCCTGTGCTTCCAAAGCCTTCTGTGCTTTTTCATGGCACTTTAACGTTGTTTTGCAATTGTCTTTGACCACTTTGTCATCCTGCCAACTTAAAAGCTCCTTTTGGCAAAAACTGTTGCATTCCTGAAATCTATCATGGGGCTAAGGCAATAAATAACAGCTGAATGAATAAATAAAAGAGTGAATTTTATTTTTCTAATAAGTTAGACTTTAAAGTTAAGACTATAAACTCATCCTTGAAAATTCAATTCCATTTTCCAAATTCTAATTCATGTTTCATATTCATGATGGAAGAAAAATACACATTTGGTTTAAAAACATCTAGCAACGTCTAGCTCAAATGTCTCTTCCTCGTGACCCTACTTGCACTGATTATTTCTTCTATTTGTATGCCTCTGTTATCTATCAATCTATCATATTTTGCATTTTTTAAAACTGTTTCTCCTTTCTACCAGAGTGTGAACTTCTTGAAAGCAGGGACTCTTCTTTATTTTTATATCCTCAATGCCAATCTAGCACAATTGCTGGGATTTTACAAACATGCCATTAATGTTTAACAAAAGAATACATAGATAATCTGGCACTCTATTCTTTACAGCGAAAAGAAGGGGTTCATTACAAAACAGTCTTATTACTTGGAACTGTTTGGTCATCACATACAACAATGGAGATTTCACTTAATCTTCTATTTCAGTTCAAGCAGTATAACCAAACTCTGTTACAGAGACCACAAAGTTGTATATATCTTAGAGGTCAAGGTGTATCATGTAAGCCATTATGGGCTGAAAGACTTTTCCTCCCATTCTTCCAGGTATTTCCAGTGTTCTGCCTTCTGTGCCTGGGGTAGGTAGCTTTATTTTGCTCTGTCTTGATCTTCTGCTGGGCAGGGAACTTAAGAAATCACATCATTGCACTGTGAAGACTAAGCTCCTGCTGTATATAGTTCCCATAGTTTATTAAGCAATAAAACAGTAAAAAAAACTTCCTTCTATTAGGCTTCACAGCCCCTTGGGATCAGAAAAGGTGAGAGGGAATAATCCTATCTTAATATTCAAGAGTTATTCAAATATTTAAGAGTTAAAAAAGAAGAGGATAAGGTGAGGAATAGATTGTGTTTGAGAGGTATTTGGATCCTTTATTGTGATTTTTTAAATACATTTTTATGGGAACAAGATGCAGGGTAGTTGAGCAAAACAGATAAATAATGTTTATTTTGTGTTATTTAGATTTCCATGTATCAAGAATCCTAAGCAAAAACACAGTATACTTTATGGTCTATAGTTTCTATGCCACTATTTAGCCCTGTTTAAAGTTGCTTACTTAAATTTAAAAAAAGATTTTTTAATTCTTTAAGTGAGAACTACCCTGTTAAGAGAATGAAAAGACAAACTAAGAGAAAAGACAGGGAGAAAATATTTGCAAACCACGTATCTGACAAAGGACTTGTATCTGCAATATATAAAGTCTTCTCAAAAGTCAGTAAAAAAAAAATCCAGTTTGAAAACAGGCAAAAGTATGGAAAGACATTTCACTGCAGAGGAGATACTGACAATAAAGAAGAACATGAGATTAAATATGGCGGCATGAGAGGAGAGACAGAGGCTTCCTCCTAAAACTGTATACAAGTAGAAAATACAGTTGGTGCAACTAATCCTGAGAGAGCAACAGGAAAGACGACGGCGCCAGACTGCACACACCTGGAGAAAAGAGCAGACCTCACGGAACAGGGTAACGTACCAGAGCTGTGGCTTGGCAGGACCCAAGCCCTCCCCCCAACCCCAGCTCGCTGGTGGGAGGAAGAGAAATGGAGCAGGGAGGGAGTGGAAGGCCTGGGACTGCTGAATACCTAGCTCCAGAGATCTGCTCTGGGAGCACAAACCTACATTTCATGGTGCTTTCATGATAATCATGTGATTACGGGGTTGGAAAGCTAATACAGGCAGAATTCCTGGAGAGACTGAGATTCCAGCCACTTGTGGAAAGCAGGGATCCATATCCGGCTGCTCTGGGACAAAAGCTTATACCTGTGTGCTCAGCCCACTGGTTCAGACAGTAGAGACAGGCATAGCAGCCAGGAAGCAGGAAACAGCTCTTTCCTCCCCCCGGGCACCAATACTGCTCCCCTACGACCCCCGACATTGCTTCAAGGCCTGAGCAGCCCCAGAGTAGAGCTTCTGGACACTAGAAGGAGCCATATACAAAT
Source organism: Manis javanica (assembly GCF_040802235.1). Taxonomy (NCBI): domain Eukaryota; kingdom Metazoa; phylum Chordata; class Mammalia; order Pholidota; family Manidae; genus Manis; species Manis javanica. The sequence goes on from NC_133171.1 coordinate 42,500,460, forward strand.
ATGGAATGCCAAAGGAACCTGGTCCAGAGTAAAATTAATATAACTCCAGAAAAAGATTTAAATGACATTGACCTTATGACTCTTCCTGAAAGGGAGTTCAAAATAAAAATCATCAATATGCTAATGGAGGTACGGAAAGATATCCAAGAACTCAGGAATGAATTCCAATCGGAAATCCAATTGTTGAAGAGCATGACGGAGGGTATTAAAAGCAGGTTGGATATGGTGGAGGAGATGATAAATGAAATAGAAACCAGAGAAGAGGAATACAAAGAAGCTGAGGCACATAGAGAAAAAAGGATCTCTAAGAATGAAATAATATTGAGAGAACTGTATGACCAATCCAAATGGAACAATATTCGCATTATAGGGATATCAGAAGAAGAAGAAGAAGAAGAAGAGAGAGAAAGGGATAGAAAGTGTTTTTGAGGAGGTAGTTGCTGAAAACTTCCCCAATCTGGGGAACGAGATAGTCTCTCAGGCCATGGAGATCTACAGATCTCTCAACACAAGTGACCCAAGGAAGACAACACTAAGACATACAGTAATAAAATTGACAAAGATCAAGGATAAGGACAGACAATTAAAAACTGCCAGAGAGAGAAATAAGATCACATACAAAGGAAAGCCCATCAGGCTAACATCAGACTTCTCAGCAGAAACCTTACAGGCCAGAAGAGAGTGGCATGATGTATTTAGTGCAATGAAGCAGAAGGGCCTGGAACCAAAATTACTTTATCTGGCAAGATTATCATTTAAATTTGAAGGAGGGATTAAACAATTTCCAGATAAGCAAAAGCTGAGAGAATTTACCTCCTATAAACCATCTCTACAGTCTATTTTGGAGGGACTGCTATAGATGGAAGTGTTCCTAAGGTTTAATAGCTGTCACCAGAGGTAATAAAACCACAGTAAAGAAAGTAGAACAGCTAATTACTAAGCAAATGCAAAATTCAATTAACTATCTCCAAAGTCAATCAAGGGATAGACAAAGAATACAGAATATGATACCTAATACATAAAGAATGGAGGAGGAAGAAAACAGAGGAGAAAAAGAAAAGAACCTTTAGGTTGTGTTCCTAACAGCATATTAAGTGAGTGAAGTTAGACTCTTAGATAGTAAGGAAATTAACCTTGAACCTTTGGTAACCATGAATCTAAAGCCTGCAGTGGCAATAAGTACATACCTATCAATAATCACCCTAAATGTAAATGGACTGAATGCACCAATCAAAAAACATAGAGTCACTGAATGGATAAAAAAACAAGACCCATCTATATGCTGCCTACAAGAGACTCAGTTTAAACCCAAAGAAATACACAGACTAAAAGTGAAGGGATGGAAAAAGATATTTCATGCAACTAACAGAGAGAAAAAAGCAGGAGTTGCAGTACTTGTATCAGACAAAATAGACGTCAAAACACAGAAAGTAACAAGAGACAAAGAAGGACATTACATAATGATAAAGGGGTCAATCCAACAAGAAGATATAACCATTATAAATACTTATGCTCCTAACACAGGAGCACCCACATATGTGAAACAAATACTAACAGAATTAAAAGGGGAAATAGAATGCAATGCATTCGTTCGAGGAGACTTCAACACTCCACTTACTGAAGGACAGATCAACCAGACAGAAGATAAGTAAGGAGACAGAGGCACTGAACAACACAATAGAACAGATAGACATAACAGACATCTACAGAACTCTACACCCAAAAGCAGCAGAATACACATTCTTCTCAAGTGCACATGGAAAATTTTCAAGAATATATCATATACTAGGCCACAAAAAGAGCCTCAGTAAATTCAAAAAGACTGATATTGTACCAACCAGTTTCTCAGATCACAAAGGTATGAAACTAGAAATAAATTATTCAAAGAAAATGAAAAATCCCACAAACACATGGAGGCTCCACAACATGCTCCTGAATAACCAGTAGATCAATGACCAAATAAAAACAGAGATCAAGCAATATATGGAGACAAATGACAACAATAATTCAACACCACAAAATCTGTGGGACGCAGCCAGGGCTGTGCTAAGAGGAAAGTATATTGCAATACAGGCCTACCTCAAGAAAGAATAACAATGTCATATAAGCAGTCTAAACTCACAATTACTGAAACTAGAAAAAGAACAACAGATGAGGTCCAAAGTCAGTAGAAGGAGGGACATAATAAAGATTAGAGCAGAAATAAATAAAATTGAGAAGAATAAAACAATAGAAAGAATCAATGAAAGCAAGAGCTGGTTCTTTGAGAAAATAAACAAAATAGATAAACCCCTAGCCAGACTTATCAAGAAAAAAAGAGTCTACACACATAAACAGAATCAGAAATGAGAAAGGAAAAATCACTATGACAGCACAGAAATACAAAGAATTATTAGAGAATACTATGAAAAATTATATGCTAACAAACTGGATAATCTAGATGAAATGGACAACTTTCTAGAAAAATACAACTTCTGAGGCTGACCAAGGAAGAAACATAAAATCTGAACAGACCAATCACCAGCAAGAAAATTGAATTGGTAATCAAAAACCTATCTAAGAACAAAACCCCTGGACCAAATGGCTTCACTGCTGAATTTTATCAAACATTTAGTGACGACCTAATACCCATTCTCCTTAAGGTTTTCCAAAAAATAGAAGGAGGGAATACTTCCAAACTCATTCTATGAGGCAAGCATCACTCTAATACCAAAACCAGGCAAAGATACCACAAAAAAAGAAAATTACAGACCAATATCCCTGATGAACATAGATGCAAAAATACTCAATATTAGCAAACCGAATTCAAAAATACATCAAAAAGATCATCCATTATGATCAAGTAGGATTTATGCCACGGATGCAAGGTGATACAACATTAGAAAATCCATCAACATCATCCACCACATCAAAAAAAGAAGGACAAAACCACATACTCATTTCCATAGATGCTGAAAAAGCATTTGATAAAATTCAACATCCATTCATGATAAAAACTCTCAACAAAATGGGTATACAGGGCAAGTACCTCAACATAATAAAGGCCATATATGACAAACCCATAGCCAACATTATACTTAACAGCGAGAAACTGAAAGCTTTTCCTTGAAGTTTGAGAACAAGACAAGGATGCCCACTCTCCCCACTTCTCTTCAACATAGTACTGGAGGTCCTAGCTACAGCAATCAGACAACACAAAGAAATAAAAGGCATCCAGATTTGCAAGGAAGAAGTTAGAGTGTCCCTGTTTGCAGATGACATGATATTGTACATAAAAAACCCTAAAGAATCCACTCCCAAACTACTAGATCTAATATCTGAATTCAGCAGTTGCAGGATACAAAATTAATACACAGAAATTTGTGGCATTCCTATACACTAACAATGTACTAGCAGAGAGAGAAATCAGGAAAACAATTCCATTCACAATTGCATCAAAAACAATAAAATACCTAGTAATAAATCTAACCAAGGAAGTGAAAGACCTATACTCTGAAAACTACAAGACACTCATGAGAGAAATTAAAGAAGATACCAATAAATGTAAACACATCCCGTGCTCATGGATAGGGAGAATTAATATTGTCAAAATGGCCATCCTGCCTAAAGCAGTCTATAGATTCAATGCAATTCCTATCAAAATACCAATAGCATTCTTCAACGAACTAGAGAAAATCATCCTAAAATTCATATGGAACCACAAAAGACTTCAAATAGCCAAAGCAATCCTGAAAAGAAAGAATAAAGCAGGGGGAATTATGCTCCCCAACTTCAAGCTCTACTACAAAGCCATAGTAATCAGGACAATTTGGTACTGGCACAAGAACAGATCCATAGACCAATGGAACATACTAGAGAGCCCTGATATAAAACCAACCATATATGGTCAATTAATATATGATAAAGGAGCCATGGACATAAAATGGTGAAATGACAGCCTCTTCAACAGCTGGTGTTGGCAAAACTGGACAGCTACATGCAAGAGAATGAAACTGGATTATTGTTTAACCCCATACACAAAAGTAAACTCAAAATGGATTAAAGACTTGAATGTAAGTCATGAAACCATAAAACTATTAGAAGACAACATAGGCAAACATCTCCTGAATATAAGCATGAGCAACTTCTTCCTGAACCCATCTCCTCGAGAAAGGGAAACAAAAGCAAAAATGAACTCATGGGACTACATCAAACTAAAAAGCTTTTGTATGGCAAAGGACATCATCAACAAAACAAAAAGGCATCCTACAACATGGGAGAATATGTTTGTAAATGATACATCCGATAAGGGGTTAACATCCATAATACGTAAAGAACTTACACACCTCAACACCCAAAAAGCAAATAACCTGCCAAATGGGCAGAGGATATGAACAGACACTTCTCCAAAGAAGAAATTCAGATGGCCAACAGACACATGAAAAGATGTTCCACATCACTAATTATCAGGGAAATGTAAATTGAAACCACAATGAGATAATCACCTCACACCAGTTAGGATGGCCAGCATCGAAAAGACTAAGAACAACAAATGCTGGTGAGGATGCGGAGAAAGGGGAACCCTCCTACACTGCTGGTGGGAATGTAAGCTAATTCAACCATTGTGAAAAGCAATATAGAGGTTCCTCAAGAAACTAAAAATAGAAATACCATTTGATCCCAGAATCCCACTCCTTGGAATTTACCCAAAGAATACAACTTCTCAGATTCAAAAAGACATATGCACCCCTATGTTTATTGCAGCACTTCTTACAATAGCCAAGATATGGAAGCAACCTAAGTGTCCATCTGTAGATGAATGGATAAAGAAGAGGTGGTACATATATACAATGGAATAGTATTCAGCCATAAGAAAGAAACAAATCCTACCATTAGCAACAACATGGATGGAGCTGGAGAACATTATGCTCAGTGAAATAAGTCAGGCAGAGAAAGACAAATGCCAAATGATTTCCCTCATTTGTGGAGTATAAAATGAAGCAAAGCTAAAGGAACAAAATGGCAGCAGACTCAGAGACTCCAAGAATGAACTAGTGGTTACCAACAGGGAGGGGTGTGGGAGGCTGGGTGGGGAGGGAGGGAGAAGGGGACCGAGACTGAGTATTATGTTTAGTATGCATGGTGCGGGGGATCACGGGGAGAACAGTGTAGCACAGAAAAGGCACATAGTGGATCTCTAGCAACTTGCTGCACTGATGGGCAGTGACTGCATTGGGGTGTGGGTGGGGACTTAATAATATGGGTAAATGTAGTAACAGTAACTATACTATTTTTTCATGTGAAACCTTCATAAGAGTGTATATCAATCATACCTTAATAAAAAAATTTTTAAAAAATAGAAGAACATGAAAAGATGTTCAACATCATTAGCTGTTAGGGAGAACAAAACCATAATCATACACACACCTGTGATAACGACTAAACTGAAAAGCAGTGATAACGTCAACACTGGACAGAATGTGGAGAAACTGGATCACTCTTATTGCTGGTGGTAATGTAAAATGGTACAGCCACTTTTTAAAAATTAATTATGAACAAGCCTTATGACCTAGCAATTGAACCCTTCGGTATTTATACCAGATAAATGACAACTTTTTTTTTTTGAGAGGGCATCTCTCGTATTTATTGATCAAATGGTTGTTAACAACAATAAAATTCTGTATAGGGGAGTCAGTGCTCAATGCACAATCATTAATCCATCTCAAGCCTAATTCTCATCAGTCTCCAATCTTCTGAAGCATAACGAACAAGTTCTTACATGGTGAACAAATTCTTACATAGTGAATAAGTTCTTACATGGTGAACAGTACAAGGGCAGTCATCACAGAAACTTTCAGTTTTGATCACACATTATGAACTATAAACAATCAGATCAAATATGAATATTCATTTGATTTTTTTTATTGAAGGGTAGTTGACACACAGTATTACATTAGTTTCAGGTGTACAACACAGTGATTTAACATTTATATACATGATAATTCTAGGTACCAGCTATCACCATACCAAGTTGTCACAATATTTTGACTATATTCCTTATGCTATACATTACATTGCGGTTACTTATTTTACAATTGGAAGTGTGTACTTTTTTTTTTTGTGAGGGCATCTCTCATATTTTTTGATCAAATGGTTGTTAACCACAATAAAATTCTGTATAGGGGGTTCAATGCTCAATGCACAATCATTAATCCAACCCAAGCCTAATTTTCGTCAGTCTCCAATTTTCTGAAGCATAATGAACAAGTTCTTACATGGAGAACAAATTCTTACATAGTGAATAAGTTACATGGTGAACATTACAAGGGCAGTCATCACAGAGGCTTTTGGTTTTGATCATGCATTGTGGACTATAAACAGTCAGTTCAAATATGAATATTCATTTGATTTTTCTACTTGATTTATATGTGGATACCACATCTCTCTTTATTATTATTATTTTTAATAAAATGCTGAAGTGGTAGGTAGATGCAAGATAAAGGTAGAAAACATAGTTTAGTGTTGTAAGAGAGCAAATGTAGATGATCAGGTGTGTGCCTGTAGACTATGTGTTAATCCAAGCTAGACAAGGGCATTAAAACATCCACAGATGCAGAAGATTTCTCTCAAAACAGGGGGGGGGGTGAGGTTCTAAGCCTCACCCCTGTTGATCCCCAATTCCTCACCTGATGGCCCCCCTGCGACAGTGCCTGTCTTAGGTTGTTCCTCCCTTGAGGAATCTTACCCGTCTCTGGCTAACCAGTCATCTTCCGGGGCCATACAGGGAAATGTAAAGTTGGTAAGTGAGAGAGAAGCCATATTGTTTGAAAAGGTTAGCTTTTTACTTCTTTGCAGATTTATGCCCTGTGGCTTCTATGCCCAGCATTTGTCTTGACGTATCTTTACCACTTGGGGGAATTATGATACTCGGTAAATTCAATATGAGGCATGAATTCTATTTAAGGGTTGTAATTAGAAAGGAAGAAGAAAAGGTATAGAGGTAGAAGACGGAAGAAAACATGGGAGGATTGATTATTTCTTTGACATATCTTCTTGTAGAGTAACTTAAGCATGTATAGATTTTAAACTACTAATTAAATTGCACACACACATTAACATAATAGGAATACAGTTACATAACCAAAGCAGATCTATAATTACCAGCCAACTCCAGTGAAACCAAGAAAACCAGTTAGGCACCCTAGGCATTTGTGAAAATTTGTCTATAATATGATGGATATTGTCCAACTGTACTTAAACAGTCTGAGAGAAATCAGACAAATTAAAACACCCCATTCCTGGGAACTGTTCACATCCCATATGTTCTTTTAACCGCAGATAGTCTGTAGTCGTAAGATTTTGGAGTGCTACAACTTGCACTTCTCCTAATTCTTGGTTGAGTTCCAAAAGTATAGATCCAGTCAAATTTGTTGTTTTACTGTATGCACAGGCCAGCTTAGATATCTCCTTCTTCATTCCAATGGCAACTTCAGGAAACAGTGGGATGGATGTAGCTACAACTGCAGCATCGCCTGGATCTTTGTTGAGGTTTTTTGATGATCATCTTCTGGTATGAGTCTTCCAGAGAGTGCTGATGTTGGAAGTTCTTCCTGATATCGTAACTTAGTTCATTTTCTGGGTAGCCAAATTAGGCTTTGATCCTCTGTATAAACACAAACAGACCCTTTGCTCACACTTTGATATGCCCTTTATACCATTGTGTAGAACTCATTGGAGGTCACCACACCACACAGGAACTGCTTTTTTTTTTTTTAAGAGAAAGGAATATTATCAGAAAAGTGTGCCTCCATAGCTGAACATCTGACAACCTTTCAGTGATCAAAATTAAGGATATTTAAAGCATGCATTAATCGTTGATTTAAAGTTAGTTTTATGCTATCAAGGAGTAATCCCCCTTTCCTTTCTTTCTATTTTTTCTTTTATCTTTAAACTACACTTACATGAAGAATATTGTGTTTACTAGGCTCTCCCCTATACCAGGTCCCCCCTATAAACCACTTTACAGTCACTGTCCATCAGCATAGCAAAATGTTGTAGAATCACTACTTGTCTTCCCTCTGTTGTACAGACCTCCCCTTTCTCCCTCCCCCCCTATGCATGCTAATCTTAATACCCCCTTTCTTCTCACCCCCCCATATCCCTCCCTACCCACCCATCCTCCCCAGTCCCTTTCCCTTTGGTACCTGTTAGTCCATTTTTGGGTTCTGTAATTCTGCTGCTGTTTTGTTCCTTCAGTTTTTCCTTTGTTCTATACTCCACAGATGAGTGAAATCATTTGGTATCTCTCTTTCTCTGCTTGGCTTATTTCGCTGAGCATAATACCCTCCAGCTCCATCCATGTTGCTGCAAATGGTAGGATTTGCCCTCTTCTTATGGCTGAGTAGTATTCCATTGTGTATATGTACCACATCTTCTTTATCCATTCATCCACCGATGGACATTTAGGTTGCTTCCAATTCTTGGCTATTGTAAATAGTGCTGCGATAAACATACGGGTGCATCTGTCTTTCTCAAACTTGATTGCTGCATTCTTAGGGTAAATTCCTAGGAGTGGAATTTCTGGGTCAAATGGTAGGTCTGTTTTGAGCATTTTGATGAACCTCCATACTGCTTTTCACAATGGTTGAACTAATTTACATACCCACCAGCAGTGTAGGAGGGTTCCCCTTTCTCCACAGCCTCGCCAACATTTGTTGTTGTTTGTCTTTTGGATAGCAGCCATCCTAATTGGTATGAGGTGATATCTCATTGTAGTTTTAATTTGCATTTCTCTGATACTTAGCGATGTGGAGCATCTTTTCATGGGTCTGTTGGCCATCTGTATTTCTTTTTTGGAGAACTGTCTGTTCAGTTCCTCTGCCCATTTTTTAATTGGATTATTTGTTTTTTGTTTGTTGAGGCGTGTGAGCTCTTTATATATTTTGGACGTCAAGCCTTTATCGGATCTGTCATTTTCAAATATATTCTCCCATACTGTAGGGTTCCTTTTTGTTCTATTAATGGTGTCTTTTGCTGTACAGAAGTTTTTCAGCTTAATATAGTCCCACTTATTCATTTTTGCTGTTGTTTTCCTTGTCCAGGGAGATACGTTCAATAAGAAGTCACTCATATTTATGTCTAAAAGGTTTTTGCCTATGTTTTTTTCTAAGAGTTTTATGGTTTCGTGACTTACATTCAGGTCTTTGATCCATTTTGAATTTACATTAGTGTATGGGGTTAGACAATGTTCCCATTTCATTCTCCTACATGTAGCTGTCCAATTTTGCCAGCACCATCTGTTGAAGAGACTGTCATTTCGCCATTGTATGTCCATGGCTCCTTTATCAAATATTAATTGACCATATATGTTTGGGTTAATGTCTGGAGTCTCTAATCTGTTCCACTGGTCTGTGGCTCTGTTCTCGTACCAGTACCAAATTGTCTTGATTACTATGGCTTTATAGTAGAGCTTGAAGTTGGGGAGTGAGATCCCCCCTACTTTATTCTTCTTTCTCAGGATTGCTTTGGCTATTCAGGGTCTTTGGTGTTTCCATATGAATTTTTGAATTATTTCTTCCAGTTCATTGAAGAATGTTGCTGGTAATTTGATAGGGATTGCATCAAATGTGTATATTGCTTTGAGCAGGATGGCCATTTTGATGATATTAATTCTTCCTAGCCACGAGCATGGGATGAGTTTCCATCTGTTAGTGTCCCCTTTAATTTCTCTTAAGAGTGACTTGTAGTTTTCAGTGTATAGGTCTTTCACTTCTTTGGTTAGGTTTATTCCTAGGTATTTTATTCTTTTTGATGCAATTGTGAATGGAATTCTTTTCCTGATTTCTCTTTCTGTTTGTTCATTGTTAATGTATAGGAAAGCCACAGATTTCTGTGTGTTGATTTTGTAATCTGCAACTTTGCTGTATTCTGATATCACTTCTAGTAGTTTTGGGGTGGAGTCTTTAGGGTTTTTTATGTATAGTATCATGTCATCTGCAAATAGTGACAGTTTAACTTCTTCTTTACCAATCTGGATTCCTTATATTTCTTTGTTTTGTCTGATTGCCATGGCTAGGACCTCTCGTACTATGTTAAATAACAGTGGGGAGAGTGGGCATCCCTGTCTAGTTCCCGATCTCATAGGAAAAGCTTTCAGCTTCTCGCTGTTCAGTATAATGTTGGCTGTGGGTTTATCATATATGGCCTTTATTATGTTGAGGTACTTGCCCTCTATTCCCATTTTGCTGAGAGTTTTTATCATGAATGGATGTTGAATTTTGTCAAATGCTTTTTCAGCATCTATGGAGATGATCATGTGATTTTTGTCTTCCTTTTTGTTGATGTAGTGGATGATGTTGATGGATTTTTGAATGTTGTACCATCCTTGCATCCCTGGGATGAATCCCACTTGGTCATGGTGTATGATCCTTTTGATATGCTGTTGAATTCTGTTTGCTAATATTTTATTGAGTATTTTTGCATCTACGTTCATCAGGGATATTGGTCTGTAGTTTTCTATTTTGGTGGGGTCTTTGCTTGGTTTTGGTATTAGGGTGATGTTGGTTTCATAGAATGAGTTTGGGAGTATTCCCTCCTCTTCAATTTTTTGGAAATATTTAAGGAGAATGGGTATTATGTCTTCTCTGTGTGTCTGATAAAATTCTGAGGTAAGTCTGTCTGGCCCCGGGGTTTTGTTCTTGGGTAGTTTTTTGATTACTGTTTCAATTTCTTTGCTTGTAATTGGTATGTTTAACTTTTGTGTTTCTTCCTTGGTCAGTCTTGGGAGGTTGTATTTTTCTAGGAAGTTGTTCATTTCTTCTAGGTTTTCCAGCTTGTTGGCATATAGGTTTTCATCGTAGTCTTTAATAATTCTTTGTATTTCTGTGGAGTCTGTCATGATTTTTCCATTCTCATTTCTGATCCTGTTGATTTGTGTTGATTCTCTTTTTCTCTTAATAAGTTTGGCTAGAGGCTTATCTATTTTGTTTATTTTCTCAAAGAACCAGCTCTTGGTTTCGTTGATTTTTGCTATTGTTTTATTCTTCTCAATTTTGTTTTTCTTCTCTGATCTTTGTTATGTCCCTCCTTCTGCTGACTTTAGGCCTCATTTGTTCTTCTTTTTCCAATTTTGATAATTGTGATGTTAGACTATTCATTTGGGATTGTTCTTCCTTCTTCAAGTGTGCCTGGATCGCTATATACTTTCCTCTTAAGACTGCTTTTGCTGCGTCCCACAGAACTTGGGGCTTTGTGTTGTTGTCATTTGTTTCTATATATTCCTTGATCTCTATTTTGATTTGGTCATTTATCCATTGATTATTTAGAAGCATGTTGTTAAGCCTCCATGTGTTTGTGAGCCTTTTTGTTTTCTTTGTAGAATTTATTTCTAGTTTTATACCTTTGTGGTCTGAAAAATTGGTTGGTAGAATTTCAATATTTTGGAATTTACTGAGGCTCTTTTTGTCGGCTAGTGTGTGGTCTATTCTGGAGAATGTTCCACGTGCACTTGAGAAGAATGTATATCCTGTTGCTTTTGGATGTAGAGTCCTACAGATGTCTTTTAGGTGCATCTGTTCTAGTGTGTTGTTCAGTGCCTGTGTGTCCTTACTTATTTTCTGTCCAGTGGATCTATCCTTTGGGGTGAATGATGTGTTAAAGTCTCCTAAAATGAATGCATTGCCATCTATTTCCCTCTTTAGTTCTGTTAGTATTTCTTTCCCATATGCTGATGCTCCTGTGTTGGGTGCATATATATTTATAATGGTTATATCCTCTTGTTGGACTGAGCCCTTTATCATTATGTAATGTCCTTCTTTATCTCTTGTTACTTTCTTTGTTTTGAAGTCTATTTTGCCTGATATTAGTACTGCAACCCCTGCTTTCTTCTCACTGTTGTTTGCCTGAAATATGTTTTTCCATCCCTTGACTTTTAGTCTGTGCATGTCTTTGGGTTTTAGGTGAGTTTCTTGTAAGCAGCATATAGATGGGTCTTGCTTTTTTATCCATTCTGTTACTCTGTGTCTTTTGATTGGTGCATTCAGTCCATTTACATTTAGGGTGTCTATTGAGAGATATGTACTTATTGCCATTGCAGGCTTTAAATTCGTGGTTACCAAAGGTTCAAGGTTAGCCTCTTTAGTATCTTACTGCCTAACTTAGCTTGCTTATTGAGGTGTTATACACACTGTCTGGAGATTCTTTTGTTCTCTCCCTTCTTATTCCTCCTCCTCCATTCTTCACATGTTTTGTGTTTTGTTCTGTGCTGTTTTTAGGAGTGCTCCCATCTAGAGCAGTCCCTGTAAGATGCCCTGTAGAGGTGGTTTGTGGGAAGCAAATTCCCTCAGCTTTTGCTTGTCTGGGAATTGTTTAATCCCGCCATCATATTTAAATGATAGTCGTGCTGGATACAGTATCCTTGGTTCAAGGCCCTTCTGTTTCATTGCATTAAGTATATCATGCCATTCTCTTCTGGCCTGTAGGGTTTCTGTCGAGAAGTCTGATGTTAGCCTGATGGGTTTTCCTTTATAGGTGACCTTTTTCTCTCTAGCTGCCTTTAAAACTCTTTCCTTGTCCTTGGTCCTTGCCATTTTAATTACTATGTGTCTTGGTTTTGTCCTCCTTGGATCCTTTCTGTTGGGGGTTCTGTGTAATTCCATGGTCTGTTCGATTATTTCCTCCCCCAGTTTGGGGAAGTTTTCAGCAATTATTTCTTTAAAGACACTTTCTATCCCTTTTCCTCTCTCTTCTTCTGGTACCCCTGTGATACGGATATTGTTCCTTTTGGATTGGTCACATTGTTCTCTTAGTATTGTTTCATTCTTGGAGATCCTTTTATCTCTTTCTATGTCAGCTTCTATACGTTCCTGTTCTCTGGTTTCTATTCCTTCAATGGCCTCTTGCAACTTATCCATTCTGCTTATAAATCCTTTCAGGGTTTGTTTCACTTCTGTGATCCCCTTCCTGACATCTGTGATCTCCCTCCAGACTTCATCCCATTGCTCTTGCATTTTTCTCTGCATCTCTGTCAGCATGTTCATGATTTTTATTTTGAATTCTTTTTCAGGAAGACTGGTTAGGTCTGTCTCCTTCTCAGGTGTTGTCCATGTGATCTTTGTCTGCCTGTAGTTTTGCCTTTTCATGGTGAGATAGTTTGCAGAGCTGGTATGAGTGACGGCTGGAAGAGCTTTCCTTCTTGTTGGTTTGTGGCCTTCCTCTCCTGGGAGAATAGCGACCTCTAGTGGCTTGTGCTGGGCAGCTGTGCGCAGACAGGGCTTCTGCTTCCTGCCCGGCTGCTGTGGAGTTTATCTCTGCTGTTCTGTGAGCGTGGCCTGGCTTGGGCTGCTGCTCCAAAATGGTGGAGCCCCGTTGGAGGGGGAGTGGCCAGGAGGCTATTTATCTCCATAAGGGGCCTCCGTGCTCCCTGCTGCCCAGGGAGTTAGAGTGCCCAGAGATCCCCAGATTCCCTGCCTCTGGACTAAGTGTCCTGCCCTGCCCCTTTAAGGCTTCCAAAAAGCATTCTCCAAACCAAAACAACAACAGTAAAAAAAAAAAAAAAAATTAAATAAATAATTTTTTTAAAAAATTGAATAAAAAAGAAAAACACACTATTTTCTTTGTCCTCAGGAGCCGGTCTCAGGCACCCGCTCACCGGTCTTGCTGGCCTGTTTCCCTAGTATTGGGGTCCCTGTCCCTTTAAGACTTCCAAAAAGCACTCGCTAAAAAAAAAAAAAAAAAAAATTGCCGCTCCCGTTTCTTTGTTCTCCGGCGTCGGTCTCAGGCACCCACTCACCAGTCTTGCCGCCGTTTTCCTAGTATCCAGGACCCTGCATATGCACTATGTCTGCTCTCTGGTCCAGATGGCTGGGGCTGGGTGTTCAGCAGTCCTGGGCTCCTTCTCCCTCCTGCTCAGATCTCTCTCTTCCCACTGGGAGCTGGGGGCAGGGATGCTCGGGACCCGCCAGGCCGGGGCTTGTATCTTACCCCCTTCACGAGGCACTGGGTTCTCACAGGTGTGGATGTGGTCTGGATGTTGTTCTGTGTCCTCTGGTCTCTATTTTAGGAAGAGTTGTCTTTGTTATATTTTCATAGATATATGTCGTTTTGGGAGGAGATTTCTGCTGCTCTACTCACGCTGCCATCTTGGCCCCACCCCTAAATGACAACTTTTGTTCATGCAAAAAGTGTACACAAATGTTTATAGCAGCTATATTCCTAATAGCAAAAATCTGGAAACAATCCAGTGGTCCTTCAATGAATAAATGTTTAAATAGTGAAGCATTCATGCCATGGGATATACGATAGCAATGAGAAGGAAAAGAAACGAACTGTTGATACATGCAACACCTTGGAATCCTCTCAAGGGCATTTTGCTGAGTGAAAAAAAAAAAACCCCAACAGTCTCATACTGTGTGATTCCATTTCTATAATATTCCTTAATTAACAAAAAATATTAAGAACAGATTAGTAGTTGCCAGGAGTTAGGGATGGTGAGCGAGGGGATGAGTGACTATGAGGGGGGTGGCATAAAGGAGCCTTGTGATCAGACTGTTCTGGATCTTGAATGTGGTGGTGATTACAGATGCTCACAAAGGTGATAAAATTGCATAGAACACACACACACACACACACACACACACACACACACAGTGCATGTAAAAAATCTGAATCTATGGATTCCTTCAGATTTTCTACATGGTATTATCTCTTATGCCTTCCTTACCAATATATATGCCTTTTATTTCTGTTCTTGCCTCACTGTAATGGCTAAGAACTCCAGTACAGCTTTGAATAGAAACAGTGAGAATGGATAGCCTTGTCTTGTTCCTGATTTAGGCAGAAATTCATCAGTTTTTTGCCAGTTTGATGCTAGCCATGGGTTTTACTTAGATCTTTACCAGGTTGAGCAAATTCCCTTCATTTCCTAGTTTGTTGAGATCTTTGTCATGAATAGATGATGAATTTTATCACATACTCTTCCACATTCCATTGAGATATTTTTTGTTTGCTAATAACATGAATTATATTCACTGATATTTGAACGTTGAATCAATCTTTTATTTCTGGAAGAAAAAAAGCCACTTAGGTATATTCTTTTTATAATGCTTAATTCAATTTGTTAAATTTTTTCACATCTGTACCCACGGACATTTTTTTCATATTTTTTAGTGGTAGTAAAATATTCATAACTTACCATTTTAACAATTTCTAAGTGCATAGCTCAGTGGCATTAAGTACATTCACATTGTTGTGCAACCATCACTACTGTCTATCTCTAGAACTTTTTCATCATCCCAAACTGAAAGTCTGCACCCATTAAAAACTAATTTCTCATTCTCCTCCACTCTAGTCTCTGATAACCAGTATTCTGCTTCCTCATTTTATGAACTTGATTATTCTAGGTATTTCATATAAGTAGAATCATAAAATGTGCCCACTTGTGTCTGCCTTATTATATGGTGTGTATATATAGCACATTTTATTTACCCATTCATACATTCATCTGTCAATGGATATTGGGATTGTTTCCACTTTTGGCTATGTAAAAAACCCTACGGACATTGGTGACAAATATCTACTCAAGTCCTTGCTTCAATTCTTCTGGGTATATACCTAGAAGGGGAATTGCTGGATCATATGATAATTCTATGCTTATTTTTTTAAGGAACCTCCATACTGTTTCGTTTAGTAGTTTAGCCATTTTATATTCTCACCAGCAATGCACAAGGGTTCTAATTTCTACACATCCTCATGAACACTTATTATTACTTTTTTAATAACAGTCATCCTGATAAGTATGAAGTGGTGCTCATGGATTTTTGCATCTACATTCATAAGATACATTAGTCTGTAGTTTCTTTTTTATAAATGGATTTAAGTATTTTGGATAATAAGGAAAGAAATGGGAAGTCAAGGATGACCTGTGATTTCTTGGCTGCAATAGTGGGTGTGTAGTGCGACAGGGAATCCTGGAGGAAGAGCAGATTTTACAAGCAAAATAGGAAGGATTCAGACAAAATATACTGATTTAATATTGGGGAATTTGAGCTCACAAAGACTGTGGGTCATCCTGGTGGAAATATATAGTAAGCAATTAAAAAAACATGACTAACGTTTGAGAAATGAGTAGGAGCAGAAACACAGATAGTGGTAACATCCACCATTTATTTATTGAGAGCCTATTCCATGCTTGGGAATTACCAACCTAAGTGTAGTAGTGAAATCACAGAATGTGTGGTTCTTGCTAGAAAAAGCAAAAGAGGGTCAAGAACAGAACCTCGAAGAACCAAAATTTAAAGGACTGGTAAACAGTATTCTATTTTTTGTTAGCAAAGAAACAGTGAATAGAGACTGAAAAAATATAAGTGACAGGAAGGAATAAATAGGGTCATGGAAATGAAATAGAACATGGTTTTAAGAAAAAGAGAGAATTCGTCAGTGTTTAAAAAACTCCGTTTTATTTTCCTGTTCTATCCTCAGCCAGTGAACATGTTCACCACTTTAATTATTAGTTATCTATCTCTTTTAGTCAGAGCAAAACTGGATTAATAGGGAAAATGGGATTAATAGCAGAACTGGATTAGGGGCGTAGCCAACATGGCGGCGTGAGTAGGACAGTGGGAATCTCCTCCCAAAAACATATATATTTTTGAAAATACAACAAATACAACTAATCCTAAAAGAGAGACCAGAAGACACAGGACAACAGCCAGAACTACATCCACACGTGCGAGAGCCCAGCGCCTGGTGAAAGGGGTAAGATACAAGTCCCTGCCCGGCAGGACCCGAGCACACCTTCCCCCAGCTCCCGGCGGGAGGGAGAGGGAGCCCAGGAGTGCTAAGCACTCAGCCCCAGCCACCCACACTAGAGCACAGACACAGTGCATGCGTGGAGGGCTGGAAACTAGGGAAATAGGGCAGCAAGACCTCTGAGCAGGTTCTCAAGCTGATGCCCCTGTGACAAAGAAAAGCGAGTACTTTTTGAAAGTCTTAAAGGGACAGGGACATAACAGCTGGATGGATACAACACAGGTCACAGCCCAGTGGCTGGAAATTACAGGTAAAACCGGGTGCACTAACCCCCTGGGCAACAGCTCTGAGACCCCTCACAGAGGTAAACAGCCAAACAGCCCCCGGTCCATTACCCCTTTGGGCACGGCGAAAGCATAGAAACAGCCTAAGGCAGACCCTGCCCACAAAAAGGGAAATTCCTCCATATTAGCCGGGCAAGACACAAAGACCCAGTCTACACGCAATTACCCAACACAAGCCACTAGGGGTTACAGTTGTCCCAGTAAAGAAAGGCCAGTAGCAAGTGAAAAGTTTGGCCCTCCCAGCTGACAGTCAATAGCACCTATCAACATGAAAAGGCAAAAAATATGTTCCAGAGAAGACTAACCCAGACAGCTTCAGCATCTGCCACATCTTCCCCTGAGAAGGAACCTGGGGAGATAGATTTAACCAGTCTTCCTGAAAAAGAATTCAAAACAAAAGTCATAACCATGCTGATGGACTTGCAGAGAAATATGCAAGAACTAAGGAAGGAGAATACAGAAATAAAACAAGGTCTGGAAGGACTTCAAAACAGAGTGGACGAGATGCAAAAGACCATTAATGGACTAGAAAACAGAGAACAGGAACACAGAGAAGCTGATGCAGAGAGAGATTAAAGGATCTCCAGGAATGAAAGAATTCTAAGAGAGCTGAGTGACCAATCAAAAAGGAACAATATATGCATTATAGGGGTACCAGAAGAAGAAGAGAGAGAAAAAGGGATAGAAAGTGTCTTTGAAGAAATAATTGCCGAAAACTTCCCCAAACTAGGGGAAGAAATGGCCTCTCAGACCACAGAGGTACACAGAACTACCATGACAAGGGATCCAAGGAGGGCAACACCAAGACACATAATAATTAAAATGGCATAGATCAAAGACAAGGACAAAGTATTAAAGGCAGCCAGAGAGAAAAAAAAGGTTACCTACAAAGGAAAACCCATCAGGCTATCATCAGACTTCTCAACAGAAACCCTACATGCTAGAAGAGAATGGCATGATATACTTAATGCAATGAAACAGAAGGGCCTCGAACCAAGACTACTGTATCCAGCACGAATATAATTTAAATATGAAGGAGGGATTAAACAATTTCCAGACAAGCAAAAGTTGAGGGAATTTGCCTCCCACAAACCACCTCTACAGGGCATCCTACAGGGACTGCTCTATATGAGAGCACTCCTAAAAAGAGCACAGAACAAAACACCCAACATATGAAGAAGGGAGGAGGAGGAATAAGAAGGGAGAGAAATAAAGAAGCATCAGACCGTGTTTATAATAGCTCAACAAGCGAGTTAAGTTAGACAGTAAGATAGTAAAGAAGCTAACCCTGAACCTTTGGTAACCACAAACTGAAAGCCTGCAATGGCAATAAGTTCATATCTCTCAATAATCAACCTAAATGTAAATGGACTGAGGCACCAATCTAAAGACACAGAGTAATAGAATGGATAAAAAAGCAAGATCCATCCATATGCTGCTTACAAGAGACTCACCTCAAACCCAAAGACATGCACAGACTTAAAGTCAAGGGATGGAAAAAGATATTTCATGCAAACAACAGAAAGAAGAAAGCAGGTGTTGCAATTCTGGTATCAGACAAAACAGACTTCAAAATAAAGAAAGTAACAAAAGACAAAGAAGGACATTACATAATGATAAAGGGCTCAGTCCAACAATAGGATATAACCATTATAAACATATATGCACCCAATACAGGAGCACCAACATACCTGAAACAAATACAAACAGAACTAAAGGAGGAAATAGAATGCAATGCATTCATTCTAGGAGACTTCAACACACCACTCACTCCAAAGGACAGATCCACCAGACAGAAAATAAGTAAGGACATAGAACAACACACTAGAACAGATGGACCTAATAGACATCTACAGAGCACTACATCCAAAAGCAACATGATACACATTCTTCTCAAGTGCACATGGAACATTCTCCAGAATAGACCACATACTAGGCCACAAAAAGAGCCTCAGTAAATTCCAAAAGATTGAAATCCTACCAACCAACTTTTCAGACCACAAAGGCATAAAACTAGAAATAAACTGTACAAAGAAAGCAAAAAGGCACACAAACACATGGAGGCTTAACAACATGCTCCTAAATAATCAATGGATCAATGACCAAATCAAAATGGAGATCCAGCAATATATGGAAACAAACGACAACAACAACACTAAGCTCCAAGTACTGTGGGACACAGCAAAAGCAGTCTTAAGAGAAAAGTATATAGCAATCCAGGCATATTTAAAAAAGGAAGAACAATCCCAAATAAATGGTCTAATGTCACAATTATTGAAATTGGAAAAAGTAGAACAAATGAGGCCTAAGGTCAGCAGAAGGAGGACATAATAAAGATCAGAGAAGAAACAAATAAAATTGAGAAGAATAAAACAATAGCAAAAATCAATGAAACCAAGAGCTGGTTCTTCGAGAAAATAAAATAGATAAGCCTCTAGCCAGACTTAGTAAGAGGAAAAGAGAGTCAACACAAATCAACAGTATCAGAAATGAGAAAGGAAAAATCACGACCGACCCCACAGAAATACAAAGAATTATTAGTGAGTACTATGAAAACCTATATGCTAACAAACTTGGAAAACTAGGAGAAATGGACAACTTTGTAGAAAAACACAACCTTCCAAGACTGACCCAGAAAGAAACAGAAAATCTAAACAGACCAATTACCAGCAATGAAATTGAACCGGTAATCAAACTATCAAAGAACAAAACCCCCGGGCCAGATGGATTCACCTCGGAATTTTATCAGACATACAGGGAAGACATAATACCCATTCTCCTTAAATATTTCCAAAAAATTGAAGAGGAGGGAATACTCCCAAACTCAGTCTATGAAGCTAACATCACCCTAATACTAAAACCAGGCAAAGACCCCACCAAAATAGAAAACTACAGACCAATATCCCTGATGAACGTAGATGCAAAAATACTCAATAAAATATTAGCAAACCGAATTCAAAAATACATCAAAAGGATCGTACACCATGACCAAGTGGGATTCATCCCAGGGATGCAAGGATGGTACAACATTCGAAAGTCCATCAACATGATCCATCACATCAACAAAAAGAAAGACAAAAATCACATGATCATCTCCATAGATGCTGAAAAAGCATTTGACAAAGTTCAACATCCATTCATGATAAAAACTCTCAGCAAAATGGGAATAGAGGGCAAGTACCTCAACATAATAAAGGCCATATATGATAAACCCACAGCCAACATTATACTGAACAGCAAGAAGCTGAAAGCTTTTCCTATGAGATCGGGAATTAGACAGGGATGCCCACTCTCCCCACTGTTATTTAACATAGTACTAGAGGTCCTAGCCATGGCAATCAGACAAAACAAAGAAATATAAGGAATCCAGATTGGTAAAGAAGAAGTTAAACTGTCACTATTTGCAGATGACATGATACTATACATAAAAAACCCTAAAGACTCCACCCCAAAACTACTAGAAGTGATATCGGAATACAGCAAATTTGCAGATTACAAAATCAACACACAGAAATCTGTGGCTTTCCTATACATTAACAATGAACCAACAGAAAGAGAAATCAGG
The DNA here is from genome assembly GCF_040802235.1 of Manis javanica. NCBI lineage: Eukaryota > Metazoa > Chordata > Mammalia > Pholidota > Manidae > Manis > Manis javanica. The sequence goes on from NC_133171.1 coordinate 42,521,094, forward strand.
AAAACAACTCCATTCACAATTGCATCAAAAAGAATAAAATACCTAGGAATAAACCTAACCAAAGAAGTGAAAGACTTATACTCTGAAAACTACAAGTCACTCTTAAGAGAAATTAAAGGGGACACTAACAGATGGAAACTCATCCCATGCTCGTGGCTAGGAAGAATTAATATCGTCAAAATGGCCATCCTGCCCAAAGCAATATACAGATTTGATGCAATCCCTATGAAACTACCAGCAACATTCTTCAATGAACTGGAAGAAATAATTCAAAAATTCATATGGAAACACCAAAGACCCCGAATAGCCAAAGCAATCCTGAGAAAGAAGAATAAAGTAGGGGGTTCTCACTCCCCAACTTCAAGCTCTACTATAAAGCCATAGTAATCAAGACAATTTGGTACTGGTACAAGAACAGAGCCACAGACCAATGGAACAGACTAGAGAATCCAGACATTAACCCAGACATATATGGTCAATTAATATTTGATAAAGGAGCAATGGACATACATTGGCGAAATGACAGTCTCTTCAACAGATGGTGCTGGCAAAACTGGACAGCTACATGTAGGAGAATGAAACTGGACCATTGTCTAACCCCATCTACAAAAGTAAACTCAAAATGGATCAAAGACCTGAATGTAAGTCATGAAACCATTAAACTCTTGGAAAAAAACATAGGCAAAAACCTCTTAGACATAAACATGAGTGACCTCTTCTTGAACATATCTCCCCGCGCAAGGAAAACAACAGCAAAAATGAACAAGTGGGACTATATTGAGCTGAAAAACTTCTGTACAGCAAAAGACACCATCAATAGAACAAAAAGGAACCCTACAGTATGGGAGAATATATTTGAAAATGACAGATCCGATAAAGGCTTGACGTCCAAAATATATAAAGAGCTCACATGCCTCAACAAACAAAAAACAAATAATCCAATTAAAAAATGGGCAGAGGAACTGAACAGACAGTTCTCCAAAAAAGAAATACAGATGGCCAACAGACACATGAAAAGATGCTCCACATCACTAAGTATCAGAGAAATGCAAATTAAAACTACAATGAGATAACACCTCACACCGGTAAGGATGGCTGCCATCCATAAGACGAACAACAACAAATGTTGGCAAGGCTGTGGAGAAAGGGGAACCCTCCTACACTGCTGGTGGGAATGTAGTTCAACCATTGTGGAAAGCAGTATGGAGGTTCATCAAAATGCTCAAAACAGACTTACCATTTGACCCAGGAATTTCACTCCTAGGAATTTACCCTAAGAATGCAGCAATCAAGTTTGAGAAAGACAGATGCACCCCTATGTTTACCGCAGCACTATTTACAATAGCCAAGAATTGGAAGCAACCTAAATGTTCATCGGTAGATGAATGGATAAAGATGTGGTACATACACACTATGGAATACTACTCAGCCATAAGAAGAGGGCAAATCCTACCATTTGCAGCAACATGGATGGAGCTGGAGTGTATTATGCTCAGCGAAATAAGCCAAGCGGAGAAAGAGAAATACCAAATGATTTCACTCATCTGTGGAGTATAAGAACAAAGGAAAAACTGAAGGAACAAAACAGCAGCAGAATCACAGAACTCAAGAATGGACTAACAGGTACCAAAGGGAAAGGGACTGGGGAGGATGGGTGGGTAGGGAGGGATAAGGGGGGGGAGACGAAGGGGGGTATTAAGATTATCATGCATGGGGGGGTGGGAGAAAGGGGAGGTCTGTACAACACAGAGAAGACAAGTAGTGATTCTACAACATTTTGCTATGCTGATGGACAGTGACTGTAAAGGGGTTTATAGGGGGAACCTGGTTATACAGAGGATCAAAGCCTAAGTTGGCTACCCCGAAAATGAACTAAGATACGATATGAAAAAGAACTTCCAACATCAGCACTCTCTGGAAGACTCATGCCAGAAGATGATCATCAAAAAACCCCAACAAAGATCCACGTGCTGCTACAGGTGTAGATGCACTCATCCCACTGGTTCCTGGACTTGCCATGGGAATGAAGAAAGAGATATCTAAGCTGGCCTGTGCATACAGTAAAACAACAAATTTGACTGGATCAATACTGTTGGAACTCAACCAAGAATAGAAGTGCAAACTGTAGCGCTCCAAAATCTTACAACTACAGACTATTTACTGTTGAAAGAATATATGGGATGTGAACAGTCCCCAGGAATGGGCTGTTTTAATTTGTCTGATTTCTCTGACTGTTCAAGTTCAGTTGGACAATATCCACCATATCATAGATAAGTTTTCACAAATCCCTAAGGTGCCTAACTGGTTTTCTTGGTTTCACTGGAGATGGCTGGTAATTATAGGTATGTTTTGGTTATGTAACTATACTCCTCATATGTTAATGTGTGTGCATAATTTAATTAGTAGTTTAAAACCTATACATGCTTATGTTACTCTACAAGAAGATACGTCAAAGAAATAATCTTCCCATGTTTTCTTCCATCTGCTACTTCTATAGCTTTTCTTCTTCCTTCCTAATTACAACCCTTAAATAGAATTTAACTGGGATTTAATGTATAGCATAAGAAATGTAGTGAAAATATTGTAACAACTTGGTATGGTGATAGCTGGTACCTAGAATTATCATGTATATAAATGTTGAATCACTGTGTTGTATACCTGAAACTAATGTAATACTGTGTGTCAACTGCCCTTCAATAAAAAATAATTTTCTACAAAAAAAACCTAGCAGAAGTGGATTTATTATAAATAAGTACATTTACAGCAACAAGGTATGAGCATTTTTGCTAATATAAATTTTTCAAATCTGACATTCTAAATTAAGCCTGTTTCTATTTCAGCTGTGAAAAGATTAAGATTCAAAAATCATCTCTACATTTGCCATCATTGTAAAAAATGCAACAGAAAACAAAACCCTGAACCAATTAGAGGTTTTAAAACATTTATTTTAAAAAGCAGAATAACACACTATATTTACTCACATATATTCCTGTTACCAGATATTTTCAGCAAACAGACATCTTTAAGCATCTTCATCTGCTTTTATCAAACCTTCAAAGTGGCTCCTGCTGCTGTTGACAATCACAGCAGCCTGTTGGGGGTAAAGTATGGGGAGAGAAAAATATAATCATGTATTCTTCAAAATTCAGAAATAATAAAATACTTGAGTGGGTAAAATGTGCATTTGTAGGATGCTGATGAAGGCCAAAATAGTGATACAATTTCCATACACACTCTAAAATGGAGAATACAAACTCATCACATATTTATTAACCATTATTAAGCAACAAATCAAATCTTTTGTATAATTTAAAACTACCAAATTCTAGACTTTTGTGGAATAGCTGTTAAACTGATGAATACTTCTCAAAGAATTGTAATTACATATGTTGAAACACAACACTTAACATGATAAAGAATCTCATGAAATCGTGTTACTGACCCAACATAATTATTCTGAAAGTAGCAGGAAAACAACATTAACGACTTAATCATGTGTGCACAAATGTTTTTCTCTCTCCAACCCCCAAAAATCTCTGAATTCAACAAACAGCTAAATTGGCTTCTATTTGAAGTTTATAAGAGGAACCGAGATGTGTTACGTGGTCCTTCCTTGCAAGCAGCTCATTCTGTATAGGAGCAGCAGGCATACCACATACAGAAATACAGCCACAGTAGGACAAGGAATGAGACGTGGAGGTGTAGAAATGTTGAAGTCTTCAGAGATCACTCTAGATATTAAAGTAGGATTTAAACAATGAAAATGAAGAATGAATGGTGGCAGTGGGAGTAAAGTTGGGCAAAAAGCACAGCATGAACACTGCATGAGAAGCAGCCAAGTGAAGAGCATCTCCAGAAAAATAAGTGGAGCCATACATTTGCAAGGAGGTGGAATGCAGGTATGCGGTGAAATGCAGAGGTTAGAAAAACAGGTTGGAGTCAGATTGACGGGTCTTAGATACAGTATTAAAAGACGTCAATTTTTTATTTTGTGTGTATAGAGGGGCATTTGAAGGTTAGAATAGGAGTAACATGCTCAGAGTTGTCTGAAGGCAGATGAATCTGCTACTCAGAAGGAAGGTTTCTATGTAAGACCTCCAGCCATATAAAGTTTGTATTATACTTTAAGGCCTGAATAAACCTTTCTTGATCTTGAAATATGAGATACTAATTAAATACAGGAAAACACAAATCCCAATAAATTTTTTTAAAAATCCTATTGTTTTCACAGGACCTAAAATATAATGGCCTCCTTCATGTAAATGCAAGTTAAGATTCAAGAGTTTAATCACCTCATCTTTTAAAGAAAATGGAATAATGGAAACCAGGAGAAGCAGAAGGACTTGCTTATAATCATACCACTCTTTCAGAAGTAGAACCCAAACTGGATAAAGGTCTTTAGAATCCAGGTTCAGTCTTTCCTCCACATTACCTGGCATTTAATAATGATATATATTTGGTAATCATTCTTAAAGAGTCATGGTTTCATTAGGGAGAAGAGAATTGAAGACTCCCCTAATTTTTTGAACCATCAAGCATTAAAACAAAACATTTTCCAGTGGGGATCCTGAGGGAATCTGTTTTCATTAACTGTTAAGAGAATTACATGTATAGTTAAGGGAAGAACATGTATTTCAATTTAAATAAATGGTTGTGCTTAAAACTTTGAAGATGACGGACAGCAAATTCCTTTTTATATTTAAAACCTCCCTGAATTTGTTGCCTTTTTTATTAGCAAAGTGAAATTTCAAACTAGTTTTACGATGATCACAGATTAAAATGAAGACAAAATTAATTTATTCATGTTACATGTAACTATAATCAACTTGTTGAGTACCTAATAGCAAAGAAATGCTACTGAAAGAGATTTATAATACAAACAAGACACAGTCCTCCCATTAGTGGCTTATAATCAAATAGGATTTGGAGTACTTAATAAAGATACATTATTTTGCACTAAAAACATATTTAAAAAATTTTATCTCTATTTAGATATACCTGTTAATTCACTTCTACATATAAAGAGCAAAGAACTGTATACAACTAAAAAGAAATTTCAATAAGAAAAAAATCATTTGGGAAAAGAAAAAATGTGGAAGTTAAGCAAAAGAGAAGTCAATGCTAAGTATTATCAATACTGAGCTGAAGATAAATACCCCATGTAACAGTAGTATAGTAAGAAAATGAGATTCAAACAGTTAAGTCTCTTAGTATGGACACAAACTTATGCAATTTTTATTCCTATTTACTGTGGACTGTTCTGGAGAGGAACAAAAGGATTTCAAGTTGTTAAAAATAAATGAAAGTTCCAAGATACATGAATGAACATGATTTCACTGGGATAGTATGAATGTGATGGGATATATGTGTTGGGTAACAGGCTTTGATCAGACTATGCAGGGCCTTAATGTTCATCTAAGGCATGGTGAGCCCATTCTAAAATTTGTGCTCAAATTAATTTAAAATGTATAAGACAAAAATGCCATAAAGAATAATCTGTTTTTGGAAGATTCAAGATCACTGGACTGGGTCGTTGTGAAAATGACATAAACCATTTACTCAGTACCTAATTAGTGTACAATAACTGCTAACTGTAATAGTAAGTAGGAAACCTGTATTTTTATATCCTGGCTCTGCTACTGAGAAGCTTATCAATTTCCTAACATGTAAAAAGAGAGGGTTAAACTAGGTGATCCCAAGGAGTCATTCATTTCAGGTTAAAAATTTCCAATTATTCATATTGAATCCAGATACCAAGAACAGTCTCAATACTTAAGCAATGTTTTCACTCCAAGCCCCTCAAAGAATAAAACTTAATATTTTTTTCATGGTCCAGCTTGAATCTAAGTATTCTGATAGTCTTTACTTAATTAAAAAATTACAAAACATAAAAAGCAGAAGTTCCTTAAAGTGGTTCCAATGCAGAACACTTGGGACTCTAAGTACATAGTATTATTTTAAACATATTTAACAACTCAATTCATACAGACACACAAACACAATGGAAAAACAGACCACCTAAAGATTTTTAAGAGATTAAACTCCACATTTTGCGAATTGTATAGGAAAACAATGAGCCACTGCATATTAGTACATCACATTAAAATATATATTAAAGTATATTTCCCCTCCTAAATGGCAGTGATTAAACATTAGTGTAATCACAGAGCACTTGTAAATGTTTTCTGTTCAATATCATTCCTGTCCATGATGACAAATTCTGTTTGGTCAGCTGTAAGGTCTTTCTCGGGTCTGAGATTTTTGAGTTTTCCTATTTTGACAGTTACAGCCTCTATCCATAACTGTGGCATCCATCCAGAAATGCCTCCTGTCCTGAGGTTGGGGCAGGTGGTATACAGGTGAATCTGAAATCTCTCACCTTTCTAAAATAAGAAAAGGGATTGGATTCAGTGACTGGAGACATAACTATACCACAGGCAGTTTGTATTTATCACTTTTTAAAGGGAGGAAGTTTTGTCAAACTGATCAAGATTCAGGCTAGAGACAACTTTAGTGTGATTTCTGAGTTCTCTCTCTCTCTTTAGAGCCTTTAGTGCTAGAAAAGAGATAAGAAAGGATGCATGTCAGAATGGGCCAACTTCATCTCAGTCTTGTTTTTAAAATGCCACCGAAAGGCTGGTAACAGAAGTCACTTTATGAAAAGGATCTATTCATCTGAGCTTTAATCAAATAAGTTAGATTTTTTAATAACATTGAAATTCTTGAGAGCTAGCAACAAATTCAAGTTGCAATGGGATATATAACAAAGCAAACGCTTCTGTTTTTGTCAAAATTCAGTCTCTGTGGCTGTCTGGAGGTCCTCAGCATGTGCAGTGAAATGCTAACCAATTCACATAAATCTAACAATGGGAAACTGACAGAAAGAAGCTTCCTTCCTTGAAATCCAAGTATCATCTCAACTTGATTTTTTTCATTCTCCTGGCAAGAAAAGGTGTATCAACTTCCTTCAACACTAGAGAATTCAAACTGTTTATTTGTGAATTTTCATTTACTTCCCTATAACTTACAGTATATACACTTCCACAACAGAAAAAATGAATTATCAAATTTCAATTGAAAATAGACATTACAGGCTAAATACATTTCTTAATCACTATGAATGTATATATTCTTCCACATCCCTATTGTCTACTTCAGATCTGAGATGCTGTCTCCCTCCTGGCAAGTCTCCTCTAAGCAGGCTCCTCAGAATAGAATAGCGTCTAGAAGGTCGGATCTTCTTGCCCAAGGTAAGTGATCAGAATCGATTCTTCTTTAGAAAGTGCAGTGCTGGGTCTCATTGGGTGGCCTTGTGTGATCCAATCAGATTGCTTTTGAACAAAAAGAGGAGTCAAAAAGAACTTGGGTTTCCAGAGACAAATAAAGTGCTGCCCCCTATAAATCACAGTCTCTGTGAAGTAAGGTCTTCCTAACGAGGTAGGAATGATAGGGGGTGTGTGTTGCAGATGACCATTTTTCAATGATACTGAACACTGTATCTTTAAGGGCTGCATCTGTAAGGGCTTAAAATGGACTGACTCCACTCATCTCTCTGATTTTTTCATAAGTAAGCCAGAACACCAGTGACCAAGGGGTCTGAAAGATTAACCAAAGAAGTTAGTGCATATTTCAAAGCAATTATATAAATATTCTACATATATGCATACACATCTTTGAATGAGAGTCATTTTGAATCCACTTAGGCTGAAACAAGTATTTTGGTATTTGATCCCTGCAAAGCGCTTTGCAACTTACAAAACATTTCATGTCTTATGTCTCACAGATTTCTCTGAATAATTTATAATAGAAAGGAAAGGTACTGATATCCATATTTTATAGATGAGGACACTGAAGCTTACAACCAAATGCCTACTAGCATGTTGTGAAGCTAGACCACAGGCTTCTGGCTCCCATTCCAGGATTCTTTGTACTGAACCATTACTAACTAAAAGGTTGGGACTCAGCATGCCTGAATTCTGGGTCCCTTTATGTGTAGTTTGTATGTGGAGTATGACAAGGAGACACGTAAGAGCTTGAAAGTGAAGATGAAAGATTATCCTTTGAGAGTTAGGTCATAAGACCAACACCTGATGTTTCATAAAATGGATATAAAATTTCACATTAAATGGAGAAAAGAGATTCTAGCTCAGAAAGACCTGAGTAACTTGAATGAAGGTGTAACAGTACCAAAAAGAATACTAAAGCGATGAGGGTTAATCAGCAATGGAAGATACAAATGCTACGAAACACAGAGGGAAGTCACAGAGGGAACACTGGAAGTAACCATCAAAGAAAGGGTGGCTTAGATCCAGTTCCTGTCTAGCTTGGCTTACAGGAGATGGGTAATAATGATCAGTAACTCTATCAGACTAGAGAAATAAGCTTAAGCAATTAGAGTGTAAGATGCATTTGGTTAGAGAGGCTGTGAAGCGGTATTTATGTCATATGTGTTTGGAAATATTGAGCATGTTATATTGGCAGACTGAGAATCTACTAGTGGATTCAGGAGAACACATCATGGTCCATTAAATGTGTGAAGACACAGACAAAATAAAGAATATGAAACTGTGACCATACCATATTCTTGTGAAAACAAAAATAAAGAAGCTAATGATATAACTGCAGTCAGAAGAGGGAGCAGAGGTCTTAGTTAAGAAGGGACGATGGACTCATTTCTAATTGATCTGGCAGCCAGACGTTTTCCTCATGTTAATGACATAGGCAACCAAACCATATGCAAATGCATACGTGTTAGTCAGGGATTGAACAAAGTAAGGCCATACTTGGGACTGAATTTAGCTGGGTTTTGAATAGAAGTTAAAGGGGGAGATCATACAGCTGTATGACACGGGTAGCATATCATATACTGAGATGGGATATACTGAGCCTCTGGGCAGGAGCATGTGTGGGCACTGAATGCTGACTTATTTTTTCCTCACTGGCATAGTTGTACCACTGTAAGAATTCAAGTATATGTGAACCCATGTTGTCTTCTCTGGTCTGCCTGTTGCCATAACTGCTGGGAAGAGTCCTTTTCCATGCCTACTACTGTCGAGCTAAACACATAAAGGCTCTTGGGTTCATATTCTTAAATATTAAGTTTACAAATAAGCTCTTCCTGTTATTATTCTGTGTTCAGCAAGCAAGGTTCTGATAATAATTTAGTTCCTGTGTAGCTTGAGTTCAGGAGGAAGCATGCTGACGAGAGGACTTCAGCATCTGAATCACTTGCCATGTGTATTTCTCAATGTGAATGAACCGATAATGTTGTCCAATCATTAATTTCAGTGAGTTCAGCTGAGGAGAAGCTGGCATTTGCAAGGCCACTTTGCTTGAAAGTGCCCATGAGCCAGGCTTCTAAGCTCAGGGTCCTGTACTGTGGCTAATCAACAAGGCAATGCCACCCTGGTGATCTTTGATGGTTAGCCAGCCTTTCTCTGGTAACATCTCCCCATCACCATACACTGTCTCTTTTCTTTTTAACGTTTTTATAACTTACTGCAGGATCTTTAGGAAGACAATTCATTATTAGTCAGGAACAGGGTTTAGAATGGACCAGATCTGACCAGATTTCCCAGCTCTGCCACTCTATGAACTTGAGCAAGTTTCTTACACTTCAAGCCATATTTTTGTCATATGAAAAATGACACCACCTGTTTTACTATGTTCCTGTAAGAGTTCAAATGTGTGTAAAGAGTTTAACATAGCATTTGTCACATATTAAGTACTTTTTTTGTCATTTATACTTCCTGATCCCCATGTATAAAGAGAATTGGTCAGATGAAGAGGTCTCAGTATTCCCTTGTACTTGGATGATCTCCCTGCGCATCACCCTTCCTGGCCCTGATTTTATTCTTCATCAGTGCTCTCACCCATCCTCATCGTCTCCCACACGAGAAACATAAAAGCCCGATTTCCTTCTTTCCCACCTTCACCCTCTACATATAATCAGTTACAAAGTCCTATGGAGTTAACCATCAATTTCCCTAGAATCTATCCTTTCTGTCTTTCTGCAACCATTTACCAAAACTTCCTTTCTTGTTTCCTAGCTTACAATGCACCTTCTACATTTGTGCCTAAGTAATCTTGCCCTCAAACAAATTTTAGCACATTTGCCCCCATGTTTAAACAGCTGCTCGCTAACTATAGGATTACATTTCAATTACTAAGCTTGCCCTGCAAGGTCCTTGTCAAACTGGTCTGTAAGCACCTCTCTAGAACTCTCTCCTACCACCTCCCTTCTGAGGACCTATTCTCCAGCCGCACTGAATTTTCTGCAGTTCTCCAAACATACATTCGGTCTACGCATGACTTTGATGCCAACGCTCAAGTTTCTCCCTCATGCTTCTCTTGGCAAAAGCCCACTCACTGACTGTTCAAAATTCAGATCAAATATCACCTCTATGAAGCCTTTTGTTACTTCCCAAACAGTTAAAGCCATTTTTATTCCACTACCCATGTTCCCACCACATTTGTTCATTCCACTGGCAGAGCACTTACACAACCCCTTTAGTAAGACTATGTCCTCTGGAGTCAGATTGCCTGACTCCACTAGTTGATAACCCAAGAGATTAACTAAATGACTAAACTGATTGTTGGGAGAATTCAGTGAGTTAAGCTGTGAGAATGATTAGCACAGTGTGGGCCAAGTGACTTGGTAGTATTAGCTTTATCATTACTGTAATTCTAAAACTACTTGGTCTGTCTTCTCCATCACATTGTAAGCTCCTCTATGGCAAAAAGTAAACATCTTATTCCTTACTGTTACCAGCCCTTATAATAGAGCTTGGTTCCTGCAGACCAAATCAAAATGTTTGTCTCCTTATTTGAGATAACTTCAAGGTAATCAAAATAATGGTTTACAACTTGAAAATGCTTCTGTATCAGACACTGCCATTAATTTCATGTTAGTAGACAGAAAACTACCATCCTTTGGTGATACCATTTATTGCCAAAACTTCAATAATCATCTATTTATATGTGGACAGTGTTCAAATCTAAAGCTCTATCCCATATTCTCTCTTAAAATCTAGACTGATACATTGTTAAGTCATCTAGACATCTATTCTTATGTGTTTCATTGAGTATCTGAAACTTACCATATCTAAATCGAAACTTGTTATTTTACCACAAAATTGTCTTCCTGACAAATGATCCCCATTTCAGGACAGAACATCACCTGTTGCTCAGGACAAGAATCCGGGAATGAAGCCCAACTTTTTCTTGCCCTCTCCAACCATTTCCCCATTTCTATCCTGTCATGTTATCATCTCCTTTCTACATCCTAAATATTTTTGTATCTTTGAATCTATCTTCTTCTATCCCCGCCATTATACTTCATACCAAGCTATCATTGTCTCTCATCTGTCACTACTACTGGCCTTTCCCCAACCTGCATGGCAGCTAGAATGATCTTTCCAAAACCACACACGTCATCAGACCCACGCCCCTCACTCTTACAGGTCTTGGGTCCCCCCTGATCTGGTCCCTGCCACTTTCTGACCTCACCCTGTACGGCTTTCCTCCATGTCCCCAAGCCTGAGCCCTCGCTGGGTTTCCTTTAGTTCCTGGAACTCCTCATGCTCTGTCTGCTCCAAGTATTCCCTCTACATAGAATGTTCTTTTCTGCCCTCTTTACCTAAGGCTAAAAGTCCTACTCATTTGTCAGAGCTCAACTGAAAAGTCCATTCTTCAAGGAAGTTTTCTTAATCTCCAGCCTCAGTTATACTTACTTGCTATATATTTCCATAATACCATGCACTTTGCCTACCATTCACCACTTCTAGTTTCTTATTCAGTGTTTGTCCTTACCTAGACAAGATGCTCTAGCACCAGAGCAGGGACTGAGACTGTTCTGTTCATCCCAAAGCCAGGCATTGAGTACAGAGCTTTATATGGAGTGGGTGCTCAATTAATATTACTATATTATATGTATAAAGTATTGGTTGAGTTTCTAAACCCACAATTCATTCTTTCAAATATGTCCTAACTTACAAAATACTTGAATACCTTGTTTCTATTATACATGTTACGTTACTTAGGTAAGTCTACCTAATTCTACATCTCAATTTACTTCAGTAAAAAATAACATGCAAACTAAATAAAGATGGCAGAATACTTTCTTTCTGAGCAGAGCTATTTGGTAATAAGCACTAATGGGTAATGCTACCTTTGCCATCAAAGCTACCACTTTCATTTAGAACAGTAATTTTCGTAGGAATGGTCTCTAGTATGAAATCTTATATGTGTTCCAAACTATGGTATTTTGGCTGAAGAGAGTACAAAAGGCTTTGCATTGCAGACAAATCTATCTGCTGGCTTTCCAACAATCGAATATCAACCTATGCATTACTGGATACAACTTGAATTACTTTACCTTAATTTGCCAAGAAAGGCAGTGGGACTCCAAGGAGAAGTAAAGGAAAACCAAAAGAGATGTGGAAAAAGAGAGAACCAACTGTGGTATGTGGGCAGAGCCATGCCAAAAACCAGAAGAGAAAAGGGAAAATATTCACAGATTAAAAGAATTTAACTAAAAAGAAACCAAAACAAAGGAAGGAAAAACCTAACTTTACCATTCGCAGCCAAGATGGTAAAAAGCCTTTGTATAAACTCATGAATCCTTCTCCCTGAACAGCCTGAATCAAGCAGTCAGTTGATGATTTATACAAAAGTCCCCTAAAAAGAAAAGAAGACAATTTTATTAAATTTCTTATATATAAATAGATGTATAAGCAAAATATAATGAAAAGTAGATTCTAAGAAAACTTACTACAGTATTATCTGCTAATTTAGAACAAATAATATTTGTGGTTCTATATTTATATATATATAGATCACTTGCTTTGAGTTGAAAGATATTTTCAAGGTTGACTTTTCTGACTCATCCCACCCTTGGTCTTATACTTAGAATTCACTCCACCTGATATCTTCCAGACAGAACATACTGTTTAAATCAAATCAAATTCTCCATGTTACCTGTAAGTCACAAGCTTCTGAAGAAAGTGCTCTGTAAATTCTCAGCACAGTATATTTTCATAAACTCTTTGAAAACAATAAAATCACAATAAATACCTTATGCCTAAATAATATGATTATTAAATTAGCTTACTTCCCCAAATGCACAGTTATTTTCCATCAAAGAGCACTTACTCTTTTCAAGTATTGATAAATGCTAATTGAAAAAAAAATAAAACCAATTTCCTGGTTGAACACATAAATACACACATTTCTATCAAGAATAAATACAGGGAAACACCTTAAAAAAATAAAATTAGAACAGACATTCAAACACATGGCTACTAAAGACTTTCTATTTACCTTCCTTGTTTATCTCGTGGTTGATTCATTATTCGGCTTTTGATGACATCAGCAGGTGTTCCCAGAATAGAAGCTACCAGTCCAGAACAAAAACTACAGATACAAATAAATGAAATTTAAAGACAATATATAGCAGTTTGTAAATTTTAAGAAAAGGGAATTTGATATTTAGAAAGAATGGAATACTAAATATATTACCAAAATATTCTTAATAAAAATGCTCTTTTAGCTTAAAATCAATGATAAATTAATTAAAGAGGTACAAAAAAAGTAAAAAAGAATGTCCAGTAACAACCGTACATTGGGTGCCTTCTGGTGGCAAGCACTCTTACAGTGAGCACGACAGATAAGATCCTGCCCTTGGAGCACTTACCTGGGGAGCGACAGAGGAGAAATGAATTGTTTCAGATGCTGGTAAGTGTTATTAAAAAAAAACAAAATGGACTAATGTGATAGGGAGTAACTGGGTGATGGCAGCTGTGGAAAGGCTCTGGGGTGACAACAGAACAAACACCTGACTGGTGAGAAGGAAGCATCTATGTAGAGATCTGGAGGAAAAGTGCTGCAAGCAAAAGGAACAGCACAGTAAAGGCCCCAAGGTAGGAATATTCACTTATGCTTAAGAGACACAAAGCAGCCAAAACGGTTGCAAAGGAGTGGAAGTCCTACCAGATGCAAGACTAAGGAAGCAGGCAAAGATCAGCCCAGGAATTCTGGTAAGGAGTTTATTCTAGACATGAAGGGAAGTCATCAAGAGGTTCCTAAGCAGAGGAATCACATAACTTGGTAAATATGTAACAAAGAAGCGATTCATTATGGCCACTGTTTAAGCCTCACTTCACTAAACTATTCCATTTGAATATTATAACCTTACCTCCTTTTCTCCATCCTAAAGGATCTTTCTAAGATACAAGTCTAATTATGTCATTTTTCTTACTTAAAACCATTCAGGACTCATTCCCTATTATATATATTATATGTGCCCATGTCATACATATTACTTCAAGGTCACATCCCTGTTTGCCCATTATGCTGTAACAATATAACTACGCGTTCTAACCACACTGCAACACTTCTGTGCCTTTAATTCTTTCACTTGGAATGTCCTGTACCTCATCGAATTGGAAAATTCCTATTTTTCCTTCAATCATGCTCAGACATAAGGTCTGATGAGTTTCTGCTCACCCCTTCTCCCTTTACTCAAGGTTAATCACCCCTTGAAAAAAGCATTCTTATCAACTACTCAAAACAGAGAAAATGGATGTGGTCAACCTATTGTAGAGTAAATGAAAATTTTGTAAATGAGTGACTGCAACATTAAGAAATCACTGATAGTTCATTATGTACATGGGCATGAGAGAGGCACTACAGGAGCACAGTCAAAATTTCATGAATTGAAAACCCATTAGCTGCTTTAAACTATTCCAGGAGAAAGACATATGATGAGAAGAGGGGTGGTCAACCTGAATCACAGAAAATGGAAGGCCCAAGTCCCAGAAGTTGGCAGCTGAGTCCATGGACTGGCACCATGGCAGTCTGAAGAACAGCTTACGTTCTTGGAAAGCTATAACGGAAAATTGTGGGAAACATGTCCTTCTGGCACATCAAATACTTCATGAAGATCAGGATCACTGAATTTTGTGCCAGGGCTTTTGAAGTCTCTGAAGGCTCTGTGGTAGGGAAGTTTAAGTTACATTAGGAATCTTCATCCTCTCTCTTACTCTAAACTTCTGTAGCAGAAAGTACCCACACTCTTTCCACTGCTTTCAGGTCAAGGTTTTTAATTCAAAGGAGAAAAGTCACTTCAGAAATATTTTAATTCCAGGGAAGGGAACTCATGTGACCTATTTACACAGTCTAGCAAATGGCCCAACTCTGCATGTAACTTTTCTTTTGTCTCTGTCCACATAACAGGCATTGCCTATGTGGAAAGAACTTACTGTTTTGTCATATATATTCTAGTCTGTGCAGACTACTCTTTTACATTGTTTCCTGTTCAGATTCTTTGAAAGTTGAACTTTAATATAATTGATTTTAATATACCTTTATATTATCACAGAGAAAATTTCAACTTACATAAAATTCCCCTTAAGTTCTAAGGCTATCTACCAAAAACAGCAAATGAAACTAAGCAAGAGGTAAGGAAGAGCAAAAAATAGGGTAGAAATAGATACACAGATCCCCTCTATTTGCCGCAAAGACTGGAAGAAAAGACAATATTTTTACTTATTTATTTCAGAGAGGCTGGGTGCCAGCTCAGCTTCACACACAAGTGCCAAGAGTAGAAGGAAACTACTTCCACCAGAGTATTCATATGAATAAATTCCATTTTAAATAATGTAAGTAGCCCTTGTTACTGATTATTAAAGGATTTTTCCACCTGCATGCTAATCATATCAAGGACTCTTTTCAGCAGCTGGGGACCCTGTTTGGCACACAGAGACTTCAGGATGCAACTTCATCCTCTTGTGATCAAACTGTTTTGAGGATGTAGTGTGATCTGGCTAGACTTCACAAATAATTATTAAAAGAGAGCAAACACTGTATTAAGGAGGTCTCAGTGTATTAAGGATGGTATCTGGAGTCAAAGTGAGAAGATAGAGCAATAAAAGGCTCATCACTTTCACCAGCTACTTGTATTGAAATGGACATTGATGCTTTTTGCTGTTGACCTTTACTACTTCTTGCTAGTAAAACCCCCAAATGAAGCCCAGGACACAGCTATAGTGAAAACAGACAGAGTCCATTGGGCAAGTCTTCTTCTCTTCAGGAGACCAATGGCTTTCTGCATGACTAGGTTACAATAACGCATCAGCACTGTGTCAGAGTCAGAGATCCTCTTCAGGATGAACTATGTAACCATGCTCATGCATAATCGTCACACAATGTAAACTAACCTTTTCACAGTACTGTCTCAATAGCCACATGATTTAAAAAGAAGAAAAAGGGGATTATTCTGATTTTTCTGTTGTATCTCATTACCTGACCATAATTCAACTCCCAACCTTTCCTCTGCTTCCTTTATTAACATACCTTAACATCTGCCTTCCCATCTCACTAAAATCCTGGCCACAATCTTCTACTGGTCCTGCCCTATCCTAGGTTTTCAGTTTACTTGCACCATTTTTAAATTTTTTGTTTCAGTAAAATGGGCATAATGTGCAATTTACCATTTTAACAATTTTTAAGTGCACAGTTCAGTGCTTACAGAATTTTTATTCTTCTTCATATCAAATGCCTTTTTCCCAAAATGTTGTCTCACATAAAGCTCTCTGATTGTACAGCTGCAATCCCTTTCAAGCTGCCACGAGCACTTATTTTATCCTGTGGCAAGGTATCCAGAACTTCCAGATCTCACAGCACTATTTACCTGCTTCTATTTGAGTTCCTGGTTAGCAAATTTGAGCTGCCTCATGTGCTACATATACTCATACCAACCCATTTAAAAATCTTATCCAGTAGACAGAGCTGAAAAATGAAACAAATACCCATCATCCCATATTCTCAAAACCTAAATTAGAGAACAATAAGACTAAATTATTTCAGATTAAGGTTGGAATATGAACAGCTGAAATCTTGTGTCTTTCCAAAAAAGACATCTGTTAGATGGAATAGTACACATTAGGCAAATTTACACCTGCTGGGAAATCCATGAATCTTAGGTTACAAGTATGGTATTTCAAAGACGATTTGGGTAGAAAGAAAATAAAAAAGAAACAGAGGTAATATCAATGTGGAACTACTGTACAGACCTGAATAACCTACTCTAAGAGTAGATCATAACACTGGAACTGACAAGCATCTTGAAAGATAAGAAAGTCTCACAAGATGACTTACTTGGGTAGAAATTGGGGGAAAAATTCTCGTAGGCAGAGTGAACGGCATGAATAGATGTGGATGAAAGATGGTAAGCGTGGGTGCAGTTATAACACATATTTTATAGGGATGGAAGTAAAACATGGAAGGAGGGCTATAATCCTCAGTTTTGTATGTGAAAGAGGAAGCTGGACTATTGGGTAGAGAAAGTGTGGTGTGGTCTGTGAACACACCTAGATGAGGGTCTGTAATGGGAAAAAATGGTGAGCAAAGACAAAAGAAAAAGATTGCTCTAGGAGCACTAAAAATAACACTTCTTTTAAAACAGGAGGAATGAAGAAAACTAGGAATATTAAGTTAAGGTGAACGTGAACTTAGGAATCATTTATCTCTATATGATTCTCTGAATAGTATTGGTTCATACTATGTATTTATATACTTCTGGGGTTGTCTAAATAGCATATGTGGTTATTTTTTCTCCCTCCTCTGAACTTTACAGTAACCAGTCACTTTTTTTTTTAGTATTTACTATACAGTGTTTTTATACCTGTCTTGTTTTTCGCCTGGGGAAACTCCCTGGAAAGGAGTTTGGTTTACCTTTTGTACCCACTGCAGGGCCTTGCACAGTACCTTTAATATAACAGATGTTCAAACATATCTGTGGAATTAAGTTGGAGAACTGATCATCAGAATATGACTCTGGGAGGGCCCCATCAAGGGGCAAATATTTCAGGATATTTCACCTGAAACATTCTGCAACTTTCTGTCTCCTCCTCATTTTAACTGCAACAAACCTCACAAAAATTGCTCTTTATAAAAGTGCTATCACCTTTCTCTAAGAGTAATATCACTAGATACCCAATCAAAAGAGAAAAAAAAAATTATGCCAAATGAGGAGGAAAAAACTAAAAAGAATCAAACTAAAGCAATCACTAACCTTGATAAACCATGAGTCATGATATTGTCCTCAAGTGGTGTATTCAGTACCAAGTAGTGTTTCACTGTATCGTAAGTGGTTAAATCTGGCAATAGAAAAGAAAAGGAAGACTTAAATATTCATGCACTCAACAATGAATGTCTTTTATGTCAAAAATATGCTTAGCTTGGGGCAGGAACATGTACAAGAATGAAAGATACCATTCTTTTTCTCAAGCAGAGGAAAGCAGAGCTACAGATGGAAGGGGAGGAAAAGAAGAGAGACAGACACTCAATTATATCATTTGGCCACCTGAACCCATCTTTGCCAAAAGTCAGCTCAGTCTCTGGACTTCTCAGTATCTTACCTGATTAATTCCCTTTTTCTCCTAAGTTAGGCTGAGTTGAGATTTTGTCACTTTTATAAACATCATGATGATTATTCTACATTAAGCTCTTTGTGCTTTTTCTAATGACAATGTAGAGCTATTGGAGACTTTTAAACAGGGGTGTGATACATAACAATACTGGAATGTTATAGAGATTACCTATGCTGAAGTATAGGGAAGTGAACTGTAAATAGGCAAGAATGCATAGATACATTTGGTCATTCACCCAAATACTTGAGTGCCTACCATGTGGTAAGCATTATTCTGGCACTGGGAAAAAAAACATGGACAACATGAACAAAATCACCATTGTTTGTTGAGGGATGAGACAATAAACAAATAAGTAAACCACATGGCATTTCAGACAGAAGTAACTACTCTGAAGACAAGGAGAGGGGGTGAGAGATAACTGAGGATGGGAAAAATGATGCATATGAATTTTAAGTAAGGTGATTAGGGAAGGCGTCTCAAGAACATTTGAGCAGAGACATAAAGAAAGCATGAGAAAATAAACCTTGTAGATATTTAAGAGAGAGCGTCCCAGGCCACACAACAGTATACGTTATAGCCCTGAAGCAAAAAAGTCAGCTTAGTGTGTTAGAAGAACAGCAAGAGTGGTAACAGGAGCAGAGTAAGGCCGATGCAGAGAAGTAACAGAGCTGAGGTGACGGAGAGCCCCAGAAGCTAGGGGAGAGCTCTGGGCAGAGAAGTGACTGGCTGGATTACTATTTACAAGGATTACTCTTGCTGTTCTGGTGAGAAAAGACTACGGGGAGACAAGGCAGATGGATACAAGACGACTGCAGGTAGCCTGGTAAGAGATGATGGTGGCTTGGATAAGGCTGTCGTGAAGTGCTGTCACATTCTGGATGTGTTCTGAAGGCAGAATCAATGGGAATAGCCAACAGACTGAATATGGAGTGAAAGAAAGGAATCCAGAGGACAACAAGGTTTTGAGCTTAAACAGTTTGAAGGGAGGAACTGCCATTTATGGAGATTGTGAAAATGAGCATTGACTAATTAAAAATTTTTTAAATAAGATGATGGGCACTGGTAATGTTGATAAGAGCAGTTTCAGAGGCACAGTGGGAAAAAAATGACTGTGGGATAGATAATGAGGAGACCAGTTAGGAGGCTTTTTCAATAGTCTAGTAGGAAAAGATAAATAATATTTGGAGTATTATGAAGAAGAGTGGCTCCACTGATGAAGAAAAGTAGATGAATTTGAGATATATGTGGGAGATAGAATTGGCTGGACTTGGTGACTGAGTGGCTATAAGGAGTAAGTGAAAGGAAAGACAAAAGTCATGCCTAGGTTTCTGGGTTGTTCAACTGAAAAGATGACCTTTTCTGAGATTGAGAAGAATGGAGAAGGATGTGGTTTGATAAGCCAGATTGGTCTCAACATATTCAAAGCTATATATTTGAGATAACTAAATGAACACGCTGAGTAAATAGCTGGAACTTGGAAGAGAAATCTGAGCTGCAACAGATTTTGAAGCATTGAACTGAGAAACTACAATCAGGAAAACTTTCTGACAACCAAAATATGCACCAATAGGATACAGTAGACATGGATGGATTTAAATAGCAAAATAGAAAATAGATTTACTTCCTGAGATGTTTAAATGATATTACTAAAACCCTCAAAAGTGCTGTTTGTCAATTTCTTAGAATCATATAATTTTAGTCATAGAAAGGACTCTTTTATTCATTAATCCATTCATCAAATGTTTATTGACTACATGTGAGACTAGGAAAACAACAATAAATAAAACATAGTCCTGCCTTCAGGGGGCTTATAATCTAGTGGAGGAGACAGATACACAGTAGGAGACAATGAAATGAGGTACATACCATAACAGATAAGCACAGGGAACTACAGAAATGCAAATGGGCATCTAACACAATATGACTACGGAAGGTTGTGGGAGGTTCAGGAAAAATACTTTGGTGAAGACACCTTAGCTGAGTGTTAAAGACCTGCAGAAGGAGCACAGAAAGTACAGAGGGGAAGAACAGTTGACTATGTGTAGGCAGTAGATTTTAGCTCATGACTCTACTTTGTTTCAGAATCAATGAATTTCTCAATTCCCTGAAGGCACAGGTGGGACTTTGCAGACTTCCTATGTCATGTTATGAAATTTCCACTTTATTTTGAGAGTGATGAGAAGCCAGTGAAGAGCTTTAAGGACACAAATAGCATGCTCAAATCTGTTTCAGATAAATCACTCTGGATACTGGATACACATCTGAGGACAAAGGAGACCAGTCTGATGGCTGTGGCAGAGGTCAGGTTCTGTGGTTTTGATGCCTAGTATTGTAAAAATGGTCATGTTAAGGATACTAATGTAGTACGTATTGGAGGGAGGAAACTTTAAGGAGCTACTTAGAAGACAGAAGAAGTTAGTTAGTGCATATGGGAAGGAGGGATAGGGATGAGTTAAAGAAAAGTTCACGTTTCCAGCCTGAGGTGATCAGGGTGTACAAGATGGGATTATACAGCAACAGGAGCAGGATTACTCAGGGGAAAGGTTTGGACAGCCTGGATATAAAAACTATCATATGGTTACAAAAGACAGTTTGAATCTTAAAGGAGGGTGTGGAGTAAGAGAAAACCTTAGAAATATTTTGGTCTTATTGTAACAAGTTCCCTGTTTTAGGAAATCTTTCACATATTACCACGGAAAAAAGTAAAAATGCTCTAGGGAAAATATTCAATTGTGATATTACAACATAAAAGAAGACTATTATCAATATGTAATATTAAAAATAATAAAATTAAAACTTCCATTTTCCCTGTTATAAGTGCTTATAATTATAAGGATTAAAGCAATCAGGATTTCTTAGAATTCAATAAAATATCCATTACCTCCCATATTCACCAATGCTGCTCTTTGTATATTGGGTCCCCAGCCTGCCCAAAGCCCACGTATTCCTCCTTCAGCTAAGATTTTTGCAAATGCATGATGCACACCACGAAATCTAAAGGAAAATAATAATGAAATGTGAAAATTCTATGCATTCCTGTTTACAGAATGCAACTGGATAAGTTCTGCCTATAGCTATTATGATTTGCAGTGAAATAACACCTTAACTATTCAGAGTTGTTAAAAATTAAAGCAATTCACAACGCAACATTTGATTTAAACACTTTTTATGGAAATTTTTATAGGCTGGGTCATCCTCTTCTCAGATTACTAAACAAATTAAAATTCTTTATTTGATATTTTTTATCAGCAGTGCACATATTAATTATAGGAGGGAACAGTGGTTATCAGACCTCTGGGTTTGTTTCACTAGTATTATATGAGACTTGCTAATTTTGTAGCTTCACCAAATAACAACATTTTAAAAACATCAATCCTCACATAATGTCATGAAAGAAATTATATTTTTAGACTAAAAAGTGAAAAGGACAATCTCATAATAATAATTCTTAAAATTGGGTAATTTTTTACTTTAAGGAAGTCAAATACTTTTTGACTATCTTATCCTTATTTTGCTCATTTTTCTGTACAGAGATGAAAAATGGTGCTGAATCATGAACCAAATCTGGAAACCTCTGATATAAAATCTGTGTTTTATAGAGTCAGAAATACTAGAAGTCAAATGCCACCTTTCCCACTGACTAGCTGTGTGCTCTTAGGCACTACACTCTCTAAGTGTCACCAAAAGGATAATATAACATATTTGTTAAGCTTGCATAATTGCTATTATGCTACATGGGAGGTTATACTCATGAATGATGGTCATTGTATCTAAAGTTTATTGTGCCTTTATTAAGTACCAGACTTTTTATATATATAAGATAGACATTATTCCTGAAAACTCTTGAGGTGTGTATTAATATTCTAGTTTACATCCAAGGAAACTGAGGCTTAGAAAGTTTAAGGAACTTGACTAGGGTTACAATGCTAAAATGTGGTAAAGGCTAGATTTAAATCCCAGGGTGTCTGATCCCAAGGTTCATCTTTTTTACAACGACATGCAATGTTTTTTACTACTTTATTGAATCAAAAACCTTCAATATTAGAGACAAAGAGAGGGAAGACAATTGATGTAATCAGTTGAAAACTCAGATATTTCAAGATCCCAATAATTAGTTTTCTTCATATATCCAACCAAGGCAGCATCACTTCTTTCTGCTACTTAGTAACTAGAAGTTATTACAAGATGACACAATGGGCCCCAGGATTCTGTAAACCAAGTGGTTAAGTCAGCGTATCTTTTTCTCATCTTTGGTGTACATTTTCTTCCAGTTTGTAAGGCTCAAGTGGAGTCTGGACTGCTGCAGCCCAGCCTCATTTTCCACTGAGTTGGTTAGAGGAGCAGCACAGTGAAGTGTAGTGGTCAGTGGTGAGCTCCCAAAGGAAGCCCTCCTTCACTTCTGCCCCAGCCACAGACCTCCACTGTTCAGAGGAGTAGACCCCTTTGTACTTAGCTCAAGACATCCGGACTTTTCCTCTTTTCTGGGAAAGATGTATTTGCGAGATTTTGCCCCCTTCCCAGGGGAAACTGGCTAAGGAGTATGTAAATAAATTGTTGAACATGAAGCCTGTCAAAGAAAGGCACAGGATAATGCTACAATTGGAGGATTTTATATCACAGAGGCATTAAAAAAATCTGTCCTTAAACTTGAGGAAAAGAGGAGGAGCAGGATTAGACAGGGGAGTGCAAACAATCTGTTAAGTCAATCTTGCTATTTCCCTTCTTTTTGGAAGAAAGGGAAAGAAACCAGCTTTTTGGCACCTTATGAGCCAGGGGGTCTCACTGTCATGCAAACCTTTTGGATGGCCCCTTTTAAACACGAAAGAGCAGAGACTAGGAATATTAAGTGACTGCCACAGCATCAGGTGATGGTGCTGTGGAAGTCACAACACCATATGGCAAAACTGGTAATCACACTGGGCAAATTTTTATGATCAGACTCTCTCTATCAAGTTTCAACAGGGGACAAGTCTAGCTGCCTTGCCTGGGAAAAGCGGCAAAGAGCTATGCACCCGAATAATTTGATAGAGAACATGCCACTTTATTGTGAAAAGAAAAGATCCATCTTAGCTCTCCTCTTAATAAACATATCACTTCTAGATTTGAAGAATCAGAATTAATGCCTTCACTGAAAGTTGAATTGCAATATTGCATAAATCATTAGTTAAATGCTCAAAATATGAAGGCGGCAAAGGGGAAAGGAGATACATGGGTTAACTGGAAAACTTACCGCAATGGTTTTCCTTCAAGTCTCCTTTTTCCTTCCATTTGCATCTGAACCTTTACTAGGTCAGCTGGATTGGCTAAAAATTGGCCAACAACACCAGCCATCATACCTCCAATCACTGATTTCCTGATTATAAGAGGAGATACATTTCTTTAAAAGTTACCATTAATTTCACAAATTTTGTAGTGAACAATAACAAGCTGGTACAGCCCCTGCATAACAGATTTAAGACAAAGTGAAGGATAGACCCAAATCACAGAGGAAAATAGATGGTCTGAAGGGAGGTTTAAAGGACTACAGGAGTTGAAATTCAAATCTGAAGTTTCAGGGGCCTCACATGACTTGAAATTCAAAGGAAGGGCAATTGTTTCAAAGACATTAACATCTGAACTGACCATTTAATTGCAGTTTAATTCTGACCACAGGGGAATCAAAACAGCATAGATGTTGTAATTAATCTAACAGAAAAAAGCTGGTAAGTCAAATTTTTTTTATCTTAATAGTTTTGCAAAGTGAAGGGGGTTTGAAAACTTTCCTCATTCTGAAGAAATTCTTTCTGTCCCTAGACTCTTCCTTCTCTTCATCTCCCAGAGCCAATAGTGATCAAGTCTAGACTAGTATATTTAAACACACTTTGAATTCATCCTCTTCTCTCCATTCCAGCTGTTCTTGTTACAGGCCACATTCCAATCATGTTTTACCCACATTATTGCAATAGTCTCTTGGGGGAAAATGAGTGTTTTATTTCCTTTTACTCTAAAAATAAAATAATATTTGAAGAGGTACAAGTGAGCATAGAATAAAAAAGCTCCCTATCCTCACTTCCCCTCCTCTGAAACAATCACAAATCCTAGTTTCCTGTGCCTCCCTGGAGATAATAATAATGTATTCACTGCATGCTTATTATGTCAGGTACTGTCCTAAGAATTTTTAGAAAAATCACTTAATTCTCATATCAATCCTATGACATTAGTAGCACTGCTATTTCCTCTTTACAGATGAGGAAACTGACGCATAAAGCAGTCAACTAACAGCTCCAATCACACAACCAGTGAGTGATACGGCCAAGATGTAACTCCAGGCAATCTGAGTACTGAGCTCATGGTCTTAAGCACTAAGTTACAATTTATAATTTTGCATACACAAACCTATCTGTGTAAATACTGATTTTTAAAAGCACCAGTGTAGAGTGCCAGGTTGTATACTATTCTGCACTTAGATTTTTTTCCTAATAATATGTCTTGAAGGTTATCCCTATCTGTTCATACAGACCTACCTCAATTTTAAAAATAGTTTCACAGCATTCCATTTTGTTGATACACCATAATTTATTTAAACAGCTAACTTTTAATTAAGAAATTTGAATATCTACATGATGTATGATAGACTGCCAAACTGTTCTCTCTAGAACTGGTATCAATTTACACTTTCACCAACATCCTGTGGGAGCACCTGTTCCTCCTCAAAGCGATAAGCAGAGTACATTATCATTGTCTTTTCTCTTTGAGGATCTCCTAACCACTACCTCCTCTATAACTGTTACACAATTCTCATTGATCAGGTATCTGTCTCTATGACTGTAAGCTCAGTGATGGCAGGAACTACGTATTTCTCCTTATTTAGGCCTCAGTATTAAGTCTGACTGGCACCATAATCATTTAATAAATACCTAATGACCAAATGAATTATTCTGACTGGTCAAAGAACATCAAGCCCATCCACCATGACAGGTGACTTCATAGTGAAATATTTCCTTTGTACTCCTTATTTACATCATTCTTTCCTACAGGGAATTACAAAATGCAAGGACTGTTAATCTATTCCACCAACAACTTTGGGAAAGCAATTAGTATAGGTCAGGAGATGACAATTTTTTCAAAAACAGGGACAAGAGATTTTTGCCTGGAGGATGAAATTCTGTTTATTGCCCTTTTCTTACAGTTGTGATTTATAATTTTTTTAGCCCAGAAAAGATATTACAGTCATCTTCCTGTTACTCATTTAAAACATACCTCATTCTTTCAAAGCTGTTATGTTTCTCTGTATAAATATATCATAATTTATCTAACTTCTTCCAAATTGATAGTTATTTAATTTTCAAAAATATTTGCTATTATCAACAATGCTACAGTCAATAACTCTGTGTGTGTGTCTTTATGCAGTGTCTTTATGATATAATTATAATCATAAAGGAAGAGTTGCTACATCAAAGGATTACACATTTAAAAATTTTATCAGGTAATTTATACTCCAAAAAGACTAGAGAAATTTCCATTTCCATTAACAGCTTAATGACTAATTTCCCTGATTACTGGTAAGGTTGAACATTTTTACATGTTTAATGAACATTTATATTTTTTCTTTTGAGAATTGCCTATTGATATCTTTTCCATATTTTTCCTTTGTATTTCTAATATGTATTTGATTGGTTTATAGGAGTTCTATGTATATTACTTATAATAACCTATTTTTCTCTGTTTCTGTTTTAAATGTTATATGTGATATGCATTTACCTTCATTATCTCATCTAACCCTAAAAAACAAAAGCCTGATGGTAGGTATTATTTCTTCAGCTAAGTAAACTGAAGATTTAAAAATGGTGAAGTAGTTTAGCCAGATTACAAAATAGCAGAGAAGGCATTTAAGCCCATCTCTGTCTGACTTTAAAGCCCAGGGTTTCTCAGCAGAAAAAAAAATAAAGGAAGTGCCCTGTAAGAATTCTTTTAATATTAAAATACTAAACAATATATATACAATTTTTATTTATATACATATGTACATGTAATTTTGTATACAATTGCAGTGAATCCTCAATTATTTTTATTTATATTATAATTATTATTTCAGGTCTATAACTTGAGGAGATTTTGGTACATATGCAAAGTTTTATACAAATTTAATGCCTTTAAGGACAGTAGGCCCTAGGGGCAATAGTATATCCATTTCAAAACAAAACTTACCAAAGGGGATAATGCTTATCTTCACTTTTGCCAAACACAACTTCACGAAGATGTTCATATGTGACCATTCGACCTCCGGAGTACACTGTATAAAACAAACCATTAATAAAATAAGAGGATATTCTGAGCTGGCCTAGTCAATGTTTCTAGCTGTGTTTTTCTTCCATAAGCCAGATGCTTCTGATATATGAGCTTCTTGATGTTTTTTCAAATGTGGCATGCCTTTCAAAACCTCAGGCCTTCACACATGCTGTCTGATCTTTCTTGAAGGATTCTCTTTTCTCTGCTTTGCTAACTCTTAGTTTTTCAAGACTCGACTCAAGGAACATGTTTTCCAGAAAATGCTCTCTGTCTTTTCCTCCAATGTTCTGGACTCTTATCACACTGTCCATGCTTCTTGTCTGTTTATCTAGGAATTACCCAGGGCATACATCTAATATGGCATTTATCATAGTTATTAGTTACTAGTTATTAGACCATCAGATAATAGTTATTATCCATCAGACCAAGAGCTTCTCAAGGCAGGTATTGTGTGTTTTCAATAATGCCCTAGTATGGGGCTTAGCACAGCAGGCATTTTCATTCAATAAACATATATAACTTCATTTGATAATTTATTATACCAACTTAACTTTTCAGTCAAGGCTCAATCTTAGCTGTAAAACCACATATGGTAGACAACAAAATACAAAAGAAAAGAAGTGAAACTTATAACAATATTGGAAAGTGGAGGAGAAAATATTTTAAAAAATAAGAATGGAAAATAAAAGTCATTAAAATCACGACATGGTGTTCATGTGGAGAGCTTTCCTTGATATTTCAGGAAGTCTGAAGAAGTTATTTTAGGATATTCAAAAATATACAAAGTACCAAAACAATAACAGTCTCTGTACACACTTCTGGATAGTTCTTGATGAATATACTCTAACTTACTCATCTGAAGAACTGAAGCTTTTAAAATAATAAACTGGTAAACATTAGTACTGGATAGTCTACTGTTCAAGGGTCCTTGCATACTTGAGGAAACGCTATGAATATGAAGGAGACAAATGCCACACTGGTCCTACCTCCTATTGAAGCCAAGTTTATGTTGTCTCGTCCACTGAAAACTCAAGTACAAAGCTGAAAACTCAACAATTCTTATCCTTGTGAGTACCACTTTGGAAGCAGAACAGAAAAGTGTTCTGATTGACTGTAGTGTAATTACAGCTATTTTTCTTCAAGAGTGACCAAAGTCCCCCTAGTTAAGTAATCTGGGGAACTGAAGCAAAATCTAACTTCAGGGCATTTACTCTAATGCCGGAATTGAATTAGACAGTCACCCTTGTTGTCTTTCAGAGTAGCTTGGTCTCTAATGAATGGGACAGAGACTGGTGAGATTTGGCCTTGTAGTTAAGTATATTTTAATTTTCGAAGAACATTAAAAAAATTTAAATTTTGTGTTTACAGTTTCAAAGTGGAAAAAAAGATCAACTATTCATTGTTTTCTTTCTTAAACTTTAAAAAATTTGTATTAGGAAAAATTTGAAACAGAGAAGAAGAGAAGTAACACAGCTCAATATCTATCATGGAGATTTACCAATTGCTAACATTTTGGCCATATTTGCTTTATTTTTTAAAAAGTTATTTTAAAATACATTACAGACATCATGAGAATTCATCCCTAAATACTTGTATATGCGTTTCTAAAAAATTTAAGGAATAGTTCCTTAATAAAAATTGGTAGTTAATTTTCTTCTTTTTTGAGTACACATCCATTTTAACACATTAGTAGAAAAAACCAGCTAGTTTTTGGACACCGCTAGACAGAAAAGCACAGAAAATGAACACAGAACTCATAACAAACTTACCAGCTAGAATCAAGATAAATACCTACGTGTCTGTAAATGGCAGGGGTCACTCCTTGCCAAAGCTTTAGAAAGCCTTCCTCTTGGACAATCCCTAGGGCAGTGCGCACCATTCCCCTGTAGGGAGCAGATTCTCTTACACCGTCTCCCAGGCGAGCAAGGGCAGCTTCTCCTTGCATCTGGAGTCGAGTTTTTGTGAGATCAAGGGGAAAGGTTGCTAACAAAAAAAACAAAATGAGGGGGAAACCCACAACATTCAGAGGAACAAACAAATATTATAAAATTTTAAAATCATAGGATTAACATTTTAGTCATCACAAGATTAGTGGTTGTCAAAATCTTGA
Organism: Manis javanica; assembly: GCF_040802235.1. Classification (NCBI taxonomy): domain Eukaryota; kingdom Metazoa; phylum Chordata; class Mammalia; order Pholidota; family Manidae; genus Manis; species Manis javanica. Next base: position 42,549,903 of record NC_133171.1, read on the forward strand.
AAACAGCAGAATCAGTTAGAGAAATTATTAAAAACTGCAGATTTCTTAGCCTCATGCCCATGAGTTTTCAGTAGGTTAATGTGGGTTTAGAAAAATCACTTGATTCTTCTGCACTTCCACATTTAAGAATCATTTCCAGTACAGCCTTAGATCAGCAGGAAAAAAATAAAAGGGAAAAGCCCTCAGTTCCTCTTATTCAGAAATTTCAGTGAAAAAAATCTACTTTAATCCTTAATTTTTGCTTTCCAATACGAATAATTTTAGGTATCCATGTTCTGTGTTGTTCCCTTGACTGCCATCATGATTAAGATCGAATGTGATTTTTATAATACTGTGCTACTTGTGGTAGGTTCTTAATAAATGCCAGATAAAGCTGAATTTGAAGTCTCATGGGTGATATTCAGATGCAGATCAATCACTGACCTGGTGTTTAAGATACAGAAGATGCAACTGGAGTTTATAATGTCATCTATTATATGCAAGGGGGGCATGCTCAATACTCTTTCAACTAAGGCACATATTGAGCAAGTTTTCCAGCACTAAGTTTTATGCATGGCCTCCTTGCAAGTACTAAGTATACTTGGAAAATTTTCCAGTGATTGAATTTTGAATTAGAGATAGACCTTTTACCTTGAAACAAAGTTAACTGGACCACATTATTAGGAAGATCAAGCTCATTAAGTTTATACACACAATGTCCCAAATAACTGAAATAACCAGATTCAGATAAGTTCATGAATATTACTGACATTACATAAGGCTTCCCAAAGAGCACCACCTGATACAAGACCATAGCTATGCCTTTTCCAAGAGAAAAAGGAGTGGGAGAAGAGAATATTAAATCTTACCACTGGTCTTTGGAAAAGTTAATACCTGGCTAACAGTTTCCCTAAAAAAAAGTAGTTTGCATATAGAGAAGTCAGGCATTGCTTTATTAACATATGAACCCTGAAACGTCCTAAGATACAGGAACCTTTGTATTAGCATGGGTTATAACTCTCTAATTTTGGTTTTCTTGCTGGTTACTTAATGCTCATTCTAAATTTTTTTGTACTTAAAACCATCTCATATTTTGATTCCCCCACCTCTATTACCAGCTCCCACATAATTCTCCACACAAATTTTTAACAGAAGGAATATTCCTTTAAAAAAGTCATTGGTCACTGGGGAAACATAAGGTTAAAAAAAAAGAAAACTGGAAATCTATCTAATAATTCAGCAATCTGGTTTTAAATTTTTTAAAAAGATGAATAGCATTTCAGTAAAAACAATTAATAATAAAAATTCCCCATCAGCATTGGTGGTGGTGAGGTGGAGCATGGAGTCCAAAGGGCAAGTATGGATGGAGAAGCACAAAGGGCAAAACAACAGATTATGGCTGGCTCTGCTGAAAATACAAAATACTCATTTTAGAACAGGACAAACTAACATTTACAAATGATAACACACCAGAGCAGCTTTTTTTTTTTAATGGTCAAGAAAATGAAAGGATAAGCTTAAAATGCACAGTGAATGTTTCACAGGGAACATGTAGGCATTCTATTCCTAAATCCTTCGACAAAACACCACCTGCTTACAGAAGGGCATCATAATTCTCTTGAGGTGGCCTCTTGAGTTTTCTCTGACTTGCTGATGTAGATGTCCATCTCCTGTGCTCTATGATACTTAATAATACCTTCATTATATTAAGTAGCACAATGTAATGGTCTCTGCATGTCTCCCCATCAGCTTTTAAGAAGGTCGGAGCTGTGTCTTCTTAACTGTATCTCTATAGTCTCTAGCACTGTAGTAATTATAATGTCCCAATTAATCATGGGTGCCCTGCCTTGGGTTTAGTATATATATTGATTTCTCAGAACCCTTCAAGGTAAACAGTGTAGATGAGCTAAGCTAAAAGAGGTCCACTGGCTGGGTCCACAACTTGGACTCTAGGAACAACGACATACTGAGGCTGTGCAAGAATATAAATCACAGAGATTACCTCACTAATGATGAAAAGTGGATTGTGTCTTAAAAAGATCATGCTCACGAAAGGGAAAATGATTCCTACTGAGGAACGACAGCTCGTGAAGCTTCTTAAAGTACACATTCAGACACGACAGCACACTTCTGATAGAGACTTAATTGGGAAGGAAGAGCCCTTAGTGACCTCCAGTCTCTCCTCCTCACAAAGCTGGCCTTGCGCCCCCCTGCGACATCTGCCAGACAGGTGTGAAGAGGGCGCGAGCCCGAGGGCAGCTCACGCCGGGAACGCAGCTGCCCGTCCCCCGCCCGTCCCGCAGCCACCCCCATCGCGGCGCATGGACAACAGCGCGGGAGCCCAGGCGTGGGCGGCCGGATACCTAGCTCGGCCACGGTAGCCGCGCAGCCAGACAGAAGGAACTTGCTCGCTCGGGGCCATCTCTGGGCGAGCGGCCGTAGCCTCTCTTCATCCTCTGGAACCGACATTCAGCCGCAGGACAGAACGACAATGCACGCCTTCTGGCAGGCGCCCCGCGCCGCGGCTGGCCTGCCACCCTGCCAGGGCGGCCCGTCCTCAACCGGTGAGCGGCGGGGCAGGAAGCATTTCCCTCGCTCGGCTCGGCCGTGCGGATCCGGCAAACACGTAGCCCTCCAGGTTGGAGTGGTCCAGCGGAGGGCGAGCAGGAAAACAAAGAGCAGCCCACGAGGCTTCTGGGAGATGTAGTCCGCCGCGCTGCGCGCCTTTGGGGCCGCCTTTTCTGATTGGCCTAGAGAGAGGGCCCCGTTGCACAACCGTCCGGTCTCCTTGGCAACAGAGCCTGTTCTTTCCTCATCCTCCACCCTCGCGACGCTTAGGTCTAGCCCCAGTGGCCAGACTGGAGAGAGAAGTGGAGGGGGGAGGGAGCAGTGTTGTAAAAGTCATCTAAAAAGTGGGGCGGAGAAAGGAGACTACAGTTAAGAGGCGAACAAGCTGCGGAAGTTGCCCCCGACAAGTTGGGAGGTCCAGTGAGTACCCTTTGCTAGAGGGAAGGCGAAAGTCCGAGCAGCGGACTTTACCTTTTTCTGATTTCGGAAGGTGCAAGACCAAAACACAAAACATGGAATTAATTTCCCCAACAGTGATTATAATCCTAGGTTGCGTTGCTCTTTTAATTCTCATTAAGTGGAAGAATTTGCGCGAACCCCCGTGCATAAGGGGCTGGATTCCTTGGATTGGAGCTGGATTTGAGTTTGGGAAAGCGCCTCTAGAATTTGTAGAGAAAGCGAGAATCAAGGTATGTGGCTTTAGCGGTTGGGGTTTCTGGAGGTGGTAATGTTTTCTTTTTTCTTTCTTGCGTTGAATCTCAAGTGCTCTGTTAGAATACGAGGAGGATACCTGCTGCCCACAATGAAAGGATCTAGTCATTTATGAATTCTTCGACTGAAAATCAACAACTATTCCTTATGCAATGTTTTGCGAAAGAGATTTTTATTCGTTATGAAATACATTATAGTTTGTAGCTGCCTTTTTGGAAGTAAAGATTGATTTGTAAACGCTAGTTACTTCGTTATAATTTAAAAAATCCTAAGTATGTATCTATTAACTAAACCCTGCAATAATTGGGAAAGACAGAAATATGTTACAGTAATTTCAATTTCTAAAAACGCACAGTAGATTTGTATTGAAATTGGAGTTAACACCAAGGGACTGAAAAATTCCTTGCGTATTTGGTCTTTACAAATTTAGCAGCACTGTATTTTCAGCTGGTGTTATTACTTGGTGATGAGGAGATCCATTTTTACTGCATACTGAGGATATTAGTATTCCTTGTAGTACATAGAGGCTTTTGTGCTTAAAATAGCTTTCAAATATAGTATATCTTCCACAAATTGTGTCACTGTCAACTTTCTTTAAGCTAATGCTTCAGTGAACACTGTCTTGTGTGTATGTATATTGTGTAGTTGTGCTTTTTCACACTAATCTGATTGTTTACTCAGAATAAATTCCTAAAAGTGAAATTGCCTAGTCAAAGGACATGAACATTTAGATTGTTTATATTACTTGTGCTACCATTACAAAGGGATGTGACAATTTACACTTTTTCTTTTCCTTTGGGTGTAGGGGATTGTCTGGCTCTTCATATCCTGACCTACACTAGATACCATAATTCTTGCTAGTGTGATATGCGAAAAATGATATCTTTTAAAGAAATACTGTTTTGTCTCCCATAGCCTTCTTTAAGCATATGTTTTTGATAAATTTTAAGGAACATTTTTACAAGCTTGTCTCAGAAAGTCAAGCAAGGTCACAAAGATTATTCTGCTTTTTTTTTCCTTAAAGTTTTATAATTCTGTGTTTTACACTTAGGTCTATGACTCACTTTGAGTTAGTATTTTTGTAAGGTATAAGTAAAGGGTGAGGTTCATTTTTTTCCTTATCTGGATGTCTAATTGTTCCAGTATCATTTCTTGAAGGACTTTGTTTTTCTCATTAAATTGCTTTTGCAGCTTTTCAAAAATTAACTGACCACATAGGTGTAGCTCTGTCTCAAGCCTTTCTATCCTATACCATTGATATTTATGCCCATTCCTTTGTTAATAGTATAGTCTTAAATTCTATAATTTTATAGTAAGTCTTTAAGTCCCATAGTGAAAGTTCTCCATAGTTTTTTGTAATTGACAGGGTATTTACAATTATTTGCATTTTAATGGACGTTTTAGTATTGGCTTGACAATATCTGTAATACAGGCTTCTGGAATTGTGATTGGCAATTTGTTAAATCTATAGAAAAACTGGAGGACAGCTGACTTTTTAACAATATTAAATCATCAAATCTATGAATGCTGTACATTACTCCATTTATTTAGCTATGAAATTTCTTTCAGAAATTTCTGTAGTTTTTTTGTGATGAAGTCTTGCCTGTCACATTGTCTGTGATAATTATTTTCTTAAGTATTTTATATTTTTGAGGCTGTTGCAGATAAAATTATTTTTGCTTTTGTTTTCCAGTTGTATCCTGCTGGCACATAAAAACAATACATTGTTTTTTATGTGTTAACTTTGTACTCTGCGACCTTTCAAAATTCACCTATTAGTTCTAGTAGTTACTTTGTAGATTCCTTAGGATTTTTATACATGAACGATCTGTCCTGCAAACAGATAAACTTACTTTGTTTTCTTATTTTTATACCATTTATTTCTTTTTCTTGCATTCTTACAATCAGTAGGACCTCTAAGATATTGTTGAATAGAAGGGCAAGAATATAGTAGCTTGCTTTTTTCCTAATTAGGAGGAAAGTATTAATATTTCACTATTATGTTTGGTATTAGCTATCAGTTTTTCAAAGGTTACTGTTTTGGTCCTGACCTTCAACCCATACCCAGGAATCACAGACCAGTGAAATAAATAGTGATTTCCTATCTGTTTACTTCTGCACAGCTCTCTCCTCTCTGGAGTTTTGTAGTCCACTTAGTTCTTATTGTTTCCCCAATGTCTCTTATGCCTTTAACAATAAGATCTTTGTAATTTATCCCTCTTTTCCTAGTTGCTGGTGAGATCCTTGACTATTTGGTTCTACTTCATCCTATGCAGAAACAGAAATACCTGCATTTGTTTTAAAAGCTGCAATGTATCCCCTGAATCATAGTATACTTAAACAGCTACTGAATGATTGACATGGTTTGTTTCCCATGCTTTTTTATTATAAATAATGTAGCAACAAATGTCATTTCTATGTGTGCATGTACATCTGTAGAGTAAATTAGCAGATTGAAAGTGTAAAACCAGTTGTAATTCAGAGTGAAATAGGAAATCATCTTGAGTATTTTAAGCAGAGGAGTCATGTGATCTGATTTAACTCTTAAAGGGTCACTTTGGCTTCTGTTAAAAATAGGAACCTAAGAGTAAGAGAAAGAAGCTAATTTGAAGCTTATTGCAATAATTCAAGCTTGAGATTATGGTGGCTTGGACCACGGTGATAGCAGTGGAAGTTTGAGAACTGGCTGGATTTATTTTGAAGATGGAAGCAGCAGGGCTTACTGGTGGATTGAATGTAGTGTGTAAAAGAATGTAAAAAGTCAAAGGTGACTCCAAGAAGTTTGGCTTGAGAAGCTAGAAAATGGAATTGCCATCAGGTAAAATGGGTAAGATTGCAAGAACTCATTGGAAAGGAAGATCCGAAGTTCAGCTTTAGATACATAGGAGTTTGCGATGTGGACCTCCAAGTGGAGATGTTGAGCTAAGCTGTTGCATAAATGAATTTGGAGTTTGAGAAAGAGGTCCAATTATGTGTAGGTTCAATCTCTTTTCCCTGTCTTCTGTAGGGGTCATTTCCCCTGCAGTTCTTGTAACATGTTGATTTCTTTTTCATATTTCTGTACTCTCTTCTTTAGACTCTGTTTGCTGTGGGGTGTAGTCTCCTTTGTTCTTCTCATAATTGTTGTTTATTCTAAAATATCTTAATCATTTCTTCTTTCTTTACTGAGTTCCTTTATTTCCTAATTTCCCTCTGTTGTCTGGCTATTTCTTCCATCATTTCTTTTATTTCTGCTTCATTTATTTCCTTCAAAGCTGCAATTATTACATTAATATTTTAAATTCACAAAGGTAATTTTGCATTACAGGTTTTACTTACTCTATGACAAAATAGAGTTTCTTCATCTATAAAGAAGTTCTGCTCTGCCCTCCCCCTTTTTTATTTAGAATTTTTCTCACAGTACTGAATTTTTCCTTTTTGTTTAACCATATTTTAAGGAGTTGGACTAGCTGTCAGCAGGAGGTTTTGATCGTGACAGTTGCTTTCTAGGTTTTTCAGCTTCGGTTTTCTATCCTACCTTACTACAGTGAAAATATAATGCCTGTGGGCTTCCATGGCTCCTTTGCATTTTAGGATCTAGTCTTCCAGACTTGAGCCCTCACTGCCTTTCTTCTATAGCCACTGCTACTAAAGAGTTGCAACCCTTGCAGGTGTTCTCTTCACTTTTAGAAGATCATGCTTTCTGGAGCCTTCTGGATACTTTCTGTGTCATATTTTGCTGTCTCTCTCAATATCCATGGCCTGTTTATCTTAGCCTATGTCACAGTGGTTCCAGCTCTGTGTATTGCCTTCTCCTAGCTCAGAGTGTACATTTCTGGGCTTTTCCATTGTTGAGCCTCCTGCACACTCCTAATTCTTTCCCACCATACTGCTATAGCTTGTAGTGCAAGTTCTGCTGGTTTCAGATGCTGTGACCATACTTTAGTAGATTTTCTCCTTCTTGTTTAGCTCAATATGTTGCTTATGCATGCATTTGCTTCATTCTTCTGTGGCTCTGTGTAGTTTCCAGGAAAAAAATGGGACAATTCAGGAAGAAGTTGCACAATGTCTCTACCAATATTGGACGTGTACCTTCTTTAGAAACGTTTTTTTTTCAGATAGATTCATATATTCTAAAGATATAGACATATGTGCAGTGAAAAATATTCCTCTTATCTCTGTCCTCCAGCTGTGTAGTTTCCTTCCCAACCAAGAATGTTTCCATTCTCTTGTGTAACTTTCAGAGATGTTCTATGAATTTAAACAATGAGTTAGGGATGTTCTGAAAAGATAATGTAGTTGTACTTTTCCCTATTCCTCCCACGAAAAACAGCTAAATAGTATTTGCACATTATAGATAGAATATTGGACAGATAGATAGAATCTGAGGAACAATATGGCAGCAAGTTCCCTGGGTTTTCTTTCTGCTTCATATATGTAGATTTTTTTCTAGAAAATCCAACAACCTGAAGATGTCAGTGGGCACAGGACAAAACATAAACACCAAGAAAAACCTACTCTTTCTAGCTAAAGGGCCAGGAAAAGAACAGCCTAGCAAGACAGAAAACTTTTAGATAATAATCGTTCTATTCTAGCCAAACACTACAGAAAAAAATTATGACCTGACCTCACTTAGCAAATATCAAGTGAAAAAGTAGCCATAAAGCCTGGCCAGGCTGTAATGAAGTAACCCTCCCCTTCCTAGAAGGGGTAGTGTCAGAGGAAAACTCAAGAAGAGTTACCCCTTTCAATCCTGCTCAGCAGTAAGGTCATCCCCACTACAGTGTTAATGGAGACCACCTCAGGAGCTTGGACCTCACCACCACCCAGCAATAATGAGGGGTCCCCTTCTATTCACTGGGATGGTGATCCATGAGCCCTAGAGAGTGAGGATTTCAATCACTATTTAGCAATAAAGAGGCTACCCCTGAACACCTCCTCATCCACAGGCCAGTGGAGGTCATGCGAAGCAGTGATGAGGAACCCCTCCTCTACTAGTTAGAGTGAAAATTAACTTTCACCCCAACCAGCAGTAACAAGGAGTCCTTTTCTGCCCATGTGTAAATGGAGACTGAAAGAAGAACCTAAATTGCTAGCCCCTACTTGGCAATAATGAGGTGGCATCCCCTTACCACACTGTAATAATGTTAAAGGAAGCCTGGAAAAACATAAGATTTAAATAAAATTCAAAGTGTCATACATAAAACCCCAAATGTACATATTTCAACAGAAAAAATTACTTCTTATACTAAGAACCAGGAGGAGCTCAATTTGAATAAAAAAAGACAATCAACAGATGACACAGTTATAGGAATTATCTGATAAGGATGCAATGGAAAGTACTAAGCCATAAAAGGAATGAAACCTTGCTATTTGTGATAACACAGACGAACCTAGAGGGTATTATGCTAAGTGAAATTAAATCCAACAGAGAAAGACAAATACTGTGTGATTTCACTTATATGTGGTTTCTAAAAAACAAAATAAATGAGCAAACAAAACTGAAGTAGACACATAAACACAGAGGACAAACTCGTGGTTGCCAGAGGAGGGATAGGGCATCAGTGAAATAGAAAAATAAATAAATTAAAAAAATAAAATAGCAGACGTAAACACTAATATATCAGTAGTTGCATTAAGTTATAAATGGTACAAATACAATTATAGAAGACAGATATTTGCAAAATGGAGTTTAAAGAATGACCCAACTATGTGATATCTAATAGAAACTCACTTCAAATAAATGAAATAGACAGTTTGAAAACAAAAATGTGGAAGAAGATACATTAGGTGAGCAATAGTCAAAAGAAAGTAGGAGTGTCTATATCAATATCAGCTAAAATAGTTTCAGAGCAAAGAAAATTACCAGAGACAGAGAGAAATGTCATATAGTGATAAAAGGGTCAGTGTACCAAGAAGAATTAGCAGTCCTAAATGTGTATGCACCAAATAGCAGAGCTGTGAATTACATGACACAAAACCTGGTGGAACTGAAAGAAGAGACAAATCCCCATGTATAGTTGGACACTTCAACAACCCTTTCTCCCCAGGTGGTGGAACAGCTAGACAGTCAGCTAGACTATAAATGACCCCCAACCAAAAGAACCTAATGAATACTTACAGAACATTCTACCTAACCGAGGTGGGTGTTCATTCTTTTCAAGTGCCCATGAAATATATATCTAGGTAGATCATATACAGGGCCATAAACCTCACAAAATTCAAAAAAATTCAATCATACAGTATGTTCTCTGACTATAATGGAAAACAACTAGGAATAAATAACAGAAAGATAATGGGAGACTCTCTAAACACTTGGGAACTAAACAACATACCTCTGCATAGTCGAATCAAAGGGAAAGTCTCAAGGGAGATTTTTTTAAAGTATATATATATATATATATGAAAATAAAGCAATGCTGATGGAAAGTTTATACCACTAAATATTTACATTATGAAAGAGGATTAAGTCTGAAATCAATAATCAAAGCTTCTCCTTCAACCCCCTCCTCACAATAGGGCAAAATAAACCCAAAGCAAGTATAAGGAAGGAATTATTAAAGAACAGAAATCAGTGAAACTGAAAACAAAAACAATGGATAAAACCAAAGAAAGAGCCAGTTCTTTGAAGAGATCACTAGCTTTGAAAGACCTCATATAAGACTGAAAAAAGAAAACCAGAGAGAAGTCACAGATTACCAATGTCAGGAATAAAACAGGGCATATCACTGCAGGCCCTGCAAACATCAAAAAGATGATATGAGAATACCATGAGCAATCCTACACATAATAAATTTGACAACTTAGATGAAAAAGAACAGTTCCACCAAAAACACAAACAACTATAGCTCTTCAGTATGAAAGAGATAATTTGAATAGCCCTGTACTATTTAAGAAATTGAATATCTAACTTTAAAGCTTCTCCACCAAATCTTTAAGCCCAGATGGTTTTGCTGGAGAATTATGACAAATGTTTAAAGAGGAATTAACATAAATTTTATGCAATCTCTTCCAGAAAGTAGAATAGAGAACTTCCTATGGCATTTTGTGAAGCTAGGATTACCCTGATACCAAACCAGGTAAAAATAGTGCAAAGAAGGAAACTACAGACCAATATCCCCTATGAATACTGATGCAGAAATCTTTAACAAAATATCAGCAAATAAAACCCAGAAATACAGTTTACCCTTGAATAACACAGATTTGAACTGCATGGATCCACTTATACACAGATTTTTAAAATAAATACTGTATAATACTGTAAATGTATTTTCTCTTAAGAAAACAATTTTCTTAATAACATTTTCTTTTCTCAGTTTATTTATGAATACAATATGTAATATAGAAAACATACAGAATATGTGTTAATCAACTATGTTATCAGTAAGGCTTCCAGGCAATGGTAGCTATTAGTAGTTAAGTTTGGGAGGAGTTAGAAGTTACACAAGGATTTTTTACTGCAATGGGGCCAGCACCCCAACCCCTATGTTGTTCAAAGCTTAACAGTATATGAAAATAATTATATCCCCTTTATCAAGTGGGGTCTATTCCAGGAATTCCAGACTGGTGTGATATTTGAAAATCAGTTAGTGTGAGCCACCATATTAACAGGCTAAAGAAAAGAAGGCACATAATCATGTTAATTGATATAGGAAAAGCATTTGACAAAATTCAACACCCATTCATGGTTTTAAAATACTCTCAGGAAAGTAGTAGTACTAGAGGGGAGCTTCTTCAATTTGATAAAGAATATCTACAAAAATCCTACAGCTAACAGCCATCTTAATGGTGAAAAAATAAATGCCTCATCTAGGTGTAACAAGCAAGGATGTCTACTGTCACCACTCTTATTTCGCACAGTGCTGGAAGTTCTGATGAGTGCAATAAAGCAAGAAAAAAGACATTTGGAAAGGAAGAAATAAAACTATATGTATTTGCAGATGACAGTTGTCTACCAAGAAAATCTCAAGGAGTCTACAAAAAATCTTCTGGAACTAATAAATGAGTTCAGAATGTCAGAAGGTACAAAGCCAACAGAGAAAAATCAATTATATTGCTACATACTAGCAATGAACATGTGGAGATGTAATTAAAAATATAACCATTTACAATCACTCAAAGGGAAAGAAATATTTAGGTAAAAATGTAATAAAATATGTATAGGGTTATATACAGAAAACTGTAAAACATTGATGAAAGAAATCAAAGGTCTTAATGAAAAGATACACTGTGGGGATGTTCATGGACTGTAAAGATGTAAATTCTCCCTAAATTGGTGTATAGTTTTAATCTAAGTCCTATCAAATTCTAAGCATGGTTTTCTTTAGATATAGCCAAGATTAGTCAAAAATATTTATGGAGAGGCAAAGGCGCAAGAATAGCTAAAACAATTTTGAAAACAAATAATAAAATGGGAGGAATCACTCAATTTCTAGGTTAATTATACAGCTACAGTTATGAAATCTGTGTAGAACTGGTGGAGGGACAAATACAAGGGCCCGTGAAACAGAATAGAGAACTCAGAAATAGACCCACACAAATGCTCAACTGCTATTAGACAAAGGTACAAAAGCAATTCAGTGGAGTAAGGACAACCTTTTTAAGAAATGGCAATGAAGCACTTGGATACCAATAAGCCAAACACATGAAAAAAGATTCAACATCATTAGCCATTTAGGGATATGCAAATCAAAACCACAATGAGATATCACTACACATCTATCAGAATAGCTAAATAAAAAATAGGTATAACATCCAAATGGCAATGAGGATACAGAGAACTAGATCACTCATATATTGGTAGTAGAAATTAAAATGGTACCACCACTCTGGAAAATAGTTTGGCAGCTTCTTAAACAATGAAACAACCAGCTACCATATGACTCATGAATTGCCTTTCTGGGCATTTATCCTAGAGAAACAAAAACTTGTGTTCACATAAAAACCTGCACATGAACATTCATAGCAATTTCATTTGCAATAGACCAAACTAAAAAGAACACCAACATCCTTTAGTAATGTTTAAACCAACTGTAGCACACCCACACCAAAGAATACTTCTCAGAAATACAAACAATGAACTCTTGATATATAAAACAACCTACGTGGATCTTTTGATATAAGTTTGATATAAATTATAATTATCTCTAATTATTATTTCATGCTACAAGAAAGGAAAGTGCCAGCACAGTAATAATAACATGGTACTTAAGGAAGTATTTAGGACAGAATAAATAAGGATTTACATAATTTAGATTTGGCAGTATCAGTCAACATTAAGATATATAACCATAATAATTTGTATGTTGACTATAATTTCAGCATTAGTGTTCTGGCATAACCCATGGCCCAGTAACTTATTTATCAGATGTGCTTACTAATCTATGTTTATGTGTTTTCTTTCAGTATGGACCAATATTTACTGTCTTTGCTATGGGTATCCGAATGACCTTTGTTACTGAAGAAGAGGGAGTTAACGTGTTTCTCAAATCCAAAGATGTAGATTTTGAACTAGCAGTGCAAAATCCTGTCTACCGTACAGGTAAAGAATGTTTCAGATCGTTCATTTGAAATACAACATTGGAATCCAAGAGTAGTTTAGGTAGCAATTACAGTCTCACTTATCAAAAATGATGAGGGCCCATTATTTTATTCTGTAGAGATAGAAGGAGAGAAGAGTATATGATGAGTTTGGTTATTGAAGATCAAATTATTGGCAGCCTAATATATTTAAATCTCAATTAGACATGTATTAGAGATGAGGTTACCATACTAATGTTTACTGGAAAATATTTGAAATCTGTATCCTGTTATAGCTCCCAAGATGTGGTTAACTGTGTCATGCTGCTTTGTGTACAATGCACTACAGGCTTTAGCTTTTGTCTTAATCACATGTTGCTACTCGGCTCCCTGAAAGTAGAATTCCACTACTCAGTGAGCTCTTTTTTTAAATTTATTTTTATTTTTTATTTTGGTATCATTAATCTACAATTACCTGAGGAACGTTATGTTTACTAGGCTCCCCCCTTCACCAAGTCCACCGCCACATACCCCTTCACAGTCGCTGTCCATCTGCGTAGTAAGATGCTGTAAAATCACTACGTGTCTTCTCTGTGTTGCAAAGCCCTCCCCGTGCCCCCCACGCACTATACATGCTAATCGTAATGCCTCCTTTCTTTTTCCCCCACTCTTATCTCTCCCTTCCCTCCCATCCTCCCCAGTCCATTTCCCTTTGGTAACTGTTAGTCCGTTCTTGGGTTGTGTGATTCTGCTGCTGTTTTGTTCCTTCAGTTTTTCTTTGTTCTTATATTCCACATATGAGTGAAATCATTTGGCACTTGTCTTTCTCTGCCTGGCTTATTTCACTGAGCATAATACCCTCCAGCTCCATCCATGTTGCTGCAAATGGTAGGATCTGTTTTTTTCTTATGGCTGAGTAATATTCCATTGTGTATATGTACCACATCTTCTTTATCCATTCATCTACTGATGGACATTTAGGTTGCTTCCATATCTTGGCTATTGTAAATAGTGCAGTGATTAACATAGGGGTGCATCTGTCTTTTTCAAACTGGAGGGCTGCATTCTTAGGATAAATTCCTAGAAGTGGAATTTCTGGGTCAAATGGTATTTCTATTTTGAGCATTCTGAGGAACCTCCGTACTGCTTTCCACAATGGTTGAACTAATTTACATTCCCACCAGCAGTGTAAGAGGGTTCCCCTTTGTCCACACCCTCGCCACATTTGTTGTTGTTTGTCTTTTCGATGATGGCGATCCTTACTGGTGTGAGGTGATATCTCATTGTGGTTTTAACTTGCATTTCTCTGATGATTAGCGATGTGGAGCATCTTTTCATGTGCCTGTTGACCATCTGGATTTCTTCTTTAGAGAACTGTCTATTCAGCTCCTCTGCCCATTTTTTAATTGGATTATTTGCTTTTTGTTTGTTGAGGTGTGTGAGCTCTTTATATATTTTGGATGTCAACCCTTTATCAGATCTGTCATTTATGAATATATTCTCCCATACTGTAGGATACCTTTTTGTTCTATTGATGGTGTCCTTTGCTGTACAGAAGCTTTTCAGCTGGTATAGTCCCACTTGTTCATTTTTGCCTTTGTTTCCCTTGCCCAGGGAGTTATGTTCATGAGGAAGTCACTCATGTTTACGTCCGTGAGATTTTTGCGTATGTTTTTTTCTAAGAGTTTTATGGTTTCATGACTTACATTTAGGTCTTTGATCCATTTGGAGTTTACCTTTGTGTATGGGGTTACACAGTGATCCAGTTTCATTCTCTTACATGTAGCTGTCCAGTTTTGCCAGCACCATCTGTTGAAGAGACTGTCATTTCCCCATTGTATGTCCATGGCTCCTTTATCATACATTAATTGACCATATATGTTTGGGTTAATGTCTGGAGTCTCTATTCTGTTCCACTGGTCTGTGGCTCTGTTCTTGTGCCAGTACCAAATTGTCTTGATTACTGTGGCTTTGTAGTAGAGCTTGAAGTTGGGGAGCGAGATCCCCCCCACTTTATTCTTCCTTCTCAGGATTGCTTTGGCTATTCGGGGTCTTTGACGGTTCCATATGAATTTTTGAACTATTTGTTCCAGTTCGTTGAAGAATGCTGTTGGTAATTTGATAGGGATTGCATCGAATCTGTATATTGCTTTGGGCAGGATGGCCATTTTGGCAATGTTAATTCTTCCTAGCCGGGAGCATGGGAAGAGTTTCCATTTATTAGTGACCTCTTTAATTTCTCCTAAGAGTGTGTTGTAGTTTTCAGGGTATAAGTCTTTCACTTCCTTGGTTAGGTTTATTCCTAGGTATTTTATTTTTTTTGATGCAATTGTGAATGGAGTTGTTTTCCTGATTTCTCTTTCTGTTGGTTCATTGTTAGTGTATAGGAAAGCTACAGATTTCTGTGTGTTAATTTTGTATCCTGCAGCTTTGCTGAATTCCTATATTAGTTCTAGTAGTTTTGCAGTGGAGTCTTTAGGGTTTTTTATGTACAATATCATGTCATCTGCAAATAGTGACAGTTTGACTTCTTCTTTACCAATCTGGATTCCTTGTATTTCTTTGTTTTGTCTGATTGCCGTGGCTAGGACCTCCAGTACCATGTTGAATAACACTGGGGAGAGTGGGCATCCCTGTCTTGTTCCCAATCGCAGAGGAAAAGGTTTCAGCCTCTCGCTGTTCAGTATGATGTTAGCTGTGGGTTTATCATATATGGCCTTTATTATGTTGATGTATTTTCCCACTATACCCATTTTGTTGAGAGTTTTTATCATGAAGGGGTGTTGAATTTTGTTAAATGCATTTTCAGTGTCTATGGAGATGATGATGTGGTTTTTGTCCTTCTTTTTGTTGATGTGGTGGATGATGTTGATGGATTTTTGAATGTTGTACCATCCTTGCATCCCTGGGATGAATCCCACTTGGTCATGGTGTATGATCCTCTTGATGTAGTTTTGAATTCAGTTTGCTAATATTTTGTTGAGTATTTTTGCATCTACGTTCATCAGGGATATTGGTCTGTTGTTTTCTTTTTTGGTGGGGTCTTTGCCTGGTTTTGGCATTAAGGTAATGTTGGCTTCGTAGAATGAGTTTGGAAGTATTCCCTCCTCTTCTATTTTTTGGAAAACTTTAAGGAGAATGGGTGTTATGTCTTCTCTGTATGTCTGATAAAATTCCGAGGTAAATCCATGTGGCCCAGGGGTTTTGTTCTTGGGTAGTTTTTTGATTACCGATTCAATTTTGTTGCTGGTAATTGGTCTGTTTAGATTTCTGTTTCTTTCTGGGTCAATCTTGAAAGGTTGTATTTTTCTAGGAAGTTGTCCATTTTTCCTAGGTTTTCAAGCTTGTTAGCATATAGGTTTTCATAGTATTCTCTAATAATTCTTTGTATTTTTGTGGGGTCCGTCATGATTTTTCCTTTCTCGTTTCTGATTCTGTTGATGTGTGTTAACTCTCTTTTCCTCTTAATAAGTCTGGCTAGAGGCTTATCTATTTTGTTTATTTTCTCGAAGAACCAGCTCTTGGTTTCATTGATTTTTTCTATTGTTTTATTCTTCTCAATTTTATTTATTTCTTCTCTGATCTTTATTATGTCCCTCTGTCTGCTGACCTTAGGCCTCATTTTTTCTTCTTTTTCCAATTTCGATAATTGTGACATTAGACCATTTATTTGGGATTGTTCTTCCTTTTTTAAATATGCCTGGATTGCTATATACTTTCCTCTTAAGACTGCTTTTGCTGTGTCCCACAGAAGTTGGGGCTTTGTGTTGTTGTTGTCATTTGTTTCCATATATTGCTGGATCTCCATTTTAATTTGGTCGTTGATCCATTGATTATTTAGGAGCATGTTGTTGAGCCTCCATGTGTTTGTGAGCCTTTTTGATTTCTTTGTACAATTTATTTCTACTTTTATACCGTTGTGATCTGAAAAGTTGGTTGGTAGGATTTCAATCTTTTGGAATTTACTGAGGCTCTTTTTGTGGCCTAGTATGTAGTCTATTCTGGAGAATGTTCCATGTGCACTTGAGAAGTATGTGTATCCTGTTGCTTTTGGATGTATAGTTCTATAGATGTCTATTAGGTCCATCTGTTCTAGTGTGTTGTTCTGTGTCCTTACTTATTTTCTGTCTGATGGATCTGTCCCTTGGAGTGAGTGGTGTGCTGAAGTCTCCCAAAATGAATGCATTGCATTCTATTTCTTCCTTTAGTTCTGTTAGTATTTGTTTCACACATATTGGTGCTCCTGTATTGGGTGCATATATGTTTATAATGGTTATATCCTCTTGTTGGACTGAGCCCTTTATCATTATGTAATGTCCTTCTTTATCTCTTGTTACTTTCTTTATTTTAAAGTCTATTTTGTCTGATGCTAGTATTGCAACACCTGCTTTTTTCTCTCTTTGGTTTGCATGAAATATCTTTCTCCATCTCTTGACTTTTAATCTGTGCATGTCTTTGGGTTTGAGGTGAGTCTCTTTAAGCAGCATATAGATGGGTCTTGCTTTTTTATCCATTCTATTACTCTGTGTCTTTTGATAGGTGCATTCAGTCCGTTTACATTTAGGGTGATTATTGAAAGATATGTACTTATTGCCGTTGCAGACTTTAGATTCGTGGTTACCAAAGGTTCAAGGTTAGCTTGTTTACCACCTTACTGTCTAACTTAACTCACTTATTGAGCTATTATAAACACAGTCTGATGATTATTTCTCTCCCTTCTTCTTCCTCCTCCTCCATTCTTCATATGTTGGGTGTTTTGTTCTGTGCTCTTTTTAGGAGTGCTCCCATCCAGAGCAGTCCCTCTAAGATACCCTCTAGATGTGGTTTGTGGGAGGCAAATTCCCTCAACTTTTGCTTGTCTGGGAATTGTTTAATCCCTCCTTCATATTTAAATGATAATCATGCTGGATGCAGTATCCTTGGTTCAAGGCCCTTCTGTTTCATTGCATTAAGTATATCATGCCATTCTCTTCTGGCCTGTAGTGTTTCTGTTGAGAAGTCTGATGATAGCCTGATGGGTTTTCCTTTGTAGGTGACCTTTTTTCTCTCTCTGTCTGCCTTTAATACTCTGTCCTTGTCCTTGATCTTTGCCATTTTAATTATTATGTGTCTTGGTGTTGTCCTCTTTGGATCCTGTCTCTTGGGAGTTCTTTGTGCCTCTGTAGTCTCAGCAACTATTTCCTCCCCCAGTTTGGGGAAGTTCTCAGCAATTATTTCTTCAAAGACACTTTCTATCCCTTTTTCTCTCTTATCTTCTTCTGGTACCCCTATAATGCAGATATTGTTCCTTTTGAATTGGTCACACAGTTCTCTTATTGTTGTTTCATTCCTGGAGATCCTTTTATCTCTCTCTGCATCAGCTTCTATGCATTCCTGTTCTCTGGTTTCTATTCCATCAATGGCCTCTTGCATCTTATCCATTCTGCTTATAAATCCTTCCAGAGTTTGTTTCACTTCTGTAATCTCCTTCCTGGCATCTGTGATCTCCCTCTGGACTTCATCCTTAGCTCTTGCATATTTCTCTGCAGTTCTGTCAGCATGTTTATGATTTTTATTTTGAATTCTTTTTCAGGGAGACTGGTTAGGTCTGCCTCTGCAGATCCTTTCTCAGGTGTTGTTTGAACTATCTTGGACTGAACTAAATTTTTTTGCCTTTTCATGGTGATTTCGGTGGCTGTAGGCAGGTTGCGGGTGTGTCAGCTGGGAGAAGAAAGTCCTTTCCTGCTTGCTGGATGCCTTGCCCTTCTCCGCTTCCTGTGACAGTTACCCGCACTCCTGGAGCAGCCACCAGGTTAGTCCCCTAAGCTGCTGTGTGCAGAGTCTCCGTCAGAGCAGCACAGAGCCCTGCGGGGAGTGGCAGGCATACCAGTGTGCTCCTCCATGCTAGCGGCGCCCCTGCTAGGCAGCTCTGTGCCAGCAGCGGCCTTTGGTCTGTCCTGGGTAGCTGTGCCTTGGGCTGGGATTCTGGTCAGCTGCTGGGAGCGTGCCTGCTCGTTCTGGCTCTGCTGCAGGTGCGCGCGGGCCTCTACCGGACTCCTCTGGCTCCACTGCCACTGCCGCACCCGGGTTGTTCGGTTGTGCCACTGCGGGCTCGCACAAGCCTCTCCTGGTCCCTTCTGGCGCCACTGGTGCACAGATCTGCTCCCGGTCCCTTCCGGCGCTGCCGTCCCTGGCACGCACTGCCGCTCTCCCGCTACTGGGCCAGTGTGTCGGGGTCTGCGCCAGTTGGAGGAACGACTGGCAGGCTGCTTAGTGCCATGAGGGACTTCAGAGCTACACCACCTCCCCAGGGTTTAGGGCGCCTAGGTTTCCCTGGGATTCCCAGCTGCTGGCTAAGTGTGCCCGGACAACTTCATCCAGCTATGGGGTCCCTGTCTCTTTAAGACTTGCAGAAAGCACTCGCTTTTCTTTTGTCTCAGGGGTGCCGGTTGTGGGGAGCTGCCCACAGGTTTTGCTTTTCCATTTCTCTAACATCCAGCACCCCGTGCACCTTGTATCTGCACTCTGGGTACGGATTTCTAGAGCTGGTTGTTTAGCAATCCTGGGCTTTCGCTCCCTCCCTGTTCCGACTCCTTTCTTCCGGCCTGGTTTTGGGGTGGGGGAGCATTTGAGTCCCGCCTGGCCGCGGCTTGTATCTTACCCCCTTCATGTGATGTTGAGTTCTCACAGATGTAGATGTATCCTGGCTGTTGTACTGCATCCACTGGTGTCTCTTTTAGGAATAGTTGTATTTATTGTATTTTCATAAATATATATGTTTTGGGGAGGAGATTTCCTCTGAACTACTCACACCGCCATCTTCCCGTGATCCTCCTCAGTGAGCTCTTTAACGTGGCCTTTTCTGACATATTCCATAGGGCTATTAAGGTAAGTGGGGCTTGGCTTCATATGCCCTTTCATTCTCCATCCTCAGACACTGCTGGATTGCACCCTTCAGCATGCTTCCAGTGTGACTGTCTGTCTGCCTTTATTTCTTCCCAGACTGCAAATGTGAGTGCTGATGCCATTTGTCCTCCCGAGGAGGCAGAGCCAGTTCATTTTGTGCTTGGTTCTTTTCTCTGCTTTCACAGTATCTGTGCTTGCTTCTATGGCCTATGGCTTCTTCCTCTTTGTTTTCTTTTTTTGCTTCTTTCTTAGTTTCTTTTTCATGTAGCCTCTCATGCCATTCTTGCCATTAAGACAGAAAGTTTGTTTTAAAAGCTGTCAGTGATCCAGAGAAGACAAGTATGGACTCTGTGACATCTTACTACACTGATGGACAGTGACTGCAATAGGGCATGAGGGGGGACTCAATAATAAGGGTGAATGTAGTAACCACATTGTTTTTCTTGTGAAACCTTCATAAGAATGTGTATCAGTGATACCTTAATAAAAAATAGATATAAAAGCTGTCAGTGGTCAATAACACGATTATTTCTTTTTGTTTACATGGAAGTCACAGCATGTTGGTTAATTCTTTAACTAGTGTTTCTTGATAATTGTGGAATTCCACATCAAAGGATATAAATATTTTGAAGGCTTTTTATCTGTAAGTTCACATATCTCTTCATAAAAATACACCAACTTACTCATCTATCAGAGGCATATGGAAATGATCAAGTTTTATTACCTCTACTTCCATAGGCATTTTCATGTTTAAACATTTCTATTTAACAGATTTAACAGATGAAATATGTTAGGATTTACTCAAGGCAGCTCCACATTCCTCTCATATATTCCCCTACCACAGAGAAGATGTATGCTCAGGAAATGTAAAAATTATTTTTAATTAACTTACACAAAATATAACCTACAACATAATAAGATAATGAAATATAAAATTAAAAATTGTTTTTGAAAAAGTTGCTTTGAAGATAATAAAACAGGATGGAAGAAAAATATAAAGGAGTAATGGGTTTAAAAACTCATATATGCTCTTACCACCTCAACCCAACAAGGAATGTGTATCTTGGAAGGAACATGAACACAAATATAAAAGAAACTCTTGAAGGTATTCATGGTGTTAGGAATGATCTCCTGGTAGAAGTGATATTCGAGAAGATACTTGAAGGAGAAATAACAATTAGCAGGAGAAATGTATGGCTTTCAGATGTGGGTGTATAGGGGGAGGAGTGAGGTTGGTCAAGTAGAGAATGCCCTGAGCAGATAAAACAGCTCAATAAAACGCTGGGATATATAAAAGATTGTGTTTTCAAACACGTATGGAGTATAGATTTGGAGGGAAAAGGGACTGGAAATGTCATTGGAGATCTAGAAAGATGGTAGAAGGCCTTGTAAATTGTTAGAGGTAGGAAGCCATGGAAGGTTTTAAATATGGAAATAAAATCACTAGATTTGTGTTTCCCAGAGGCCCTCTTTGTCAACCACTTAAAGATCATCCCTTACAGTGAATCATCCTACAAATTTTTAGTAGCTCACAGTCTTGGTTGAATCTTCACCTGCTTTTTTGCAGGAGGTGATTTTATGTACTAGAAGGACTTTGGCTGTAGTCTCTACTGACTAAGTAACAGTAAAGGTATATTGACTCTTTGTTCTAAAGAATTGTTGCTTCTTTTGAAAATAACTCTCTCTGTTTACAGCATCAATTCCAAAAAATATATTTTTAAAACTGCATGAAAAACTTTATATTGTGATGAAAGGGAAAATAGGGGCTTTCAACCTATATCAATTCACTGAACAACTGTCTGAAGGATTACATGGACAACTGGAGAATTTAGGTGCTCATGGGACGATGGACCTGAACAATTTAGTAAGGTAAATAGGTACAATTCATATTATTTAATTTTAACCTGCTTTTTTTTTGTTTTTTTGGGTTTTATTGAAATAAAAAAGCTTAAAGCCTGTACCTTGATTGCAAAAATTATCTGATGGATTAATGAAGTCTACCTAACTAGGCAATTGAAAAATTATATTGATCTTTTAAATTCTAATAAATGGACAGTTTTCAGTTAGCACTCCAATTTTAAAGTAAGCAAATACACCAAGGCAATCATTTTAATACATTTACAGTAATTTCTCCTTAGTCATTCCATACAATTGTGTAGGCTTTACACAGATTTACCTCTCAATTGTCACGCATCTGTCAGAATTTTCTATTGTGTTCAATATCACAATTCAGTGTAATCTGTGATTATTAGGACAAGTGGACATTGAAAGGGCATGGGTGAGGAAAGTATCATAACGTAGATAACAAGGGGCCAGGTGGTGTTTGTAAGACTTGACAAGGTGGCTAACTCACGTCAGTGTGGGCCTCAAGACTGAGCCAGTGTCCTCCTAGAGGCAGATGCGGAGAGACAGGTGAGACAGGGAAGCGCAGTGGAGGGATCCTGGGAACACTCTGCCACCTTCTGAGGCTTTCTGGCAAAGGTAAGGGCTAGGCATAGAGCCGTGAAAAAAACTCCATATGCAGAAGGAGGTTTGGTAAACTGATCCATGTCAGTGGGATACTGGCCCGCTGAAAGCAGGGTTTCACGGTTCAGACTCATAAAACAACTACATTGAATGTGTTGTTAGAGGTCCAGAAAGAGAGGAAAACGCAAAAATGAAAATAAGCAAGCAACTAAACTGTTAGCATGCCCAGCGTACAGCAAAATGCAGCAAGTTCTCGAGTGTCTTTGGGGGAAGGAGATCCTGAAAAATTTCTAGTGAGGAAGGGATGGTAAATAAAAGTGTTACTAATCTAGAGTTAATTATCTAGTATTAGTGTTACTAATCTAGAGCATATTAACAATCTTTAATACTCTTTTACTTAAATATACCACAGTGATCATTTTAGTCACGTATTTATTGAAGGTAGGCACTGTATTTCAATATGCAATAGTTCAATATCGACAGTACTTCAATAAAAAATACACGATAGTTCAGATTTATAGGGTCCTGTGAGATATTAGGAAATTTGGTGATTAATATTACCCTTGATTCTTTTATCATTTTTTGTTGCTGTCTAAAGGAATGGTCTTCATCTTAGTTCTGGTTGTTACTATTTGCTAAATAAATCCTTGTTGAAATTATATTGAATCAATATATTTCTGTGTGTCATCTCACACTTGTCCAAAGTAGGCAAATATTAAAACCTCTTAAGAGTAACTTTTTCCCAAAAGAATATATGTCACATGTCCTTATCTACGTCTAATACATGAGTACTGATAATGCCCTCTTCTGTACCCTGTGCCTCTCTTCTTTGGTCATTGGGTCTGAATTTTTATGTGTTTCTCTTTGCAGACATCTCCTTTATCCAGTCACAGTGAATGCACTCTTTAAGAAAGGTTTGTTTCCCACAAATGAAAAGAAAATCAGGGAGTTCCATCAACATTTTCAAGTTTATGACGAAGGTTTTGAGTATGCATCCCAGATACCAGAATATCTCCTAAGGTAGAAAGTTGTTTCTTTTAATTAATTCTTTGACCAAGCTCCTCTCTGCAACTCATACATTTCTCTTATTTCTCTGTTTTAAGTAGATATAACAGCAATTTAAGTGGAAGAGACAGAAGCTATTTCTTATGACCAGTTTGTTTTTGGTATGTGTGGGAATTGAGGGAGGAGAAAGGAGAGAGGTACATTATTTCCTTTTTTATTTATTTTGAGGAGCAAAAGTGAGAGAAAGAAAATTAGAATGAAATTAATTTATTTTGAGGCCTTTTATTGCATTTATAGCTTATTCTTATCACATTGATTGTGACAGTTTGGAACTGTGCTGAATCATCAAGTCACCCGTCTCAGAATCAGACATGGTTGTCCTTATTCCCTCTGAGGCAAAGTAGGTTTGACCAAATGTATTTCTCATCACTGGCTCAGATAAATGTTCATAAATGGCTCAAATGCAAAGTAATACATAATTTTTTAATTTATAGGCAGTTGTTCTACAATGCTGACTGATTTGAAAGATTAGAAAGATCATAGCCAGTTTACTTTTCCTGACTTAACCCAGCGATGGGTCACTGTGCTAGTTTTTCATCCTCCTACAACTAACAACATAACAACAGCCAGAGTAAAAATAGAGCAAGCAAGCCATGGGCCCTGTTTTCTTATTCAATGCTAATCCTACAGGCGGCCAAAGATTTACTTGCAGGAGCAACTAAAATGTGGCTGCTCTGCCCCCTCAATTTTCCTGATGAACTAGTAAGTCAGTTAAAGGTCTAGCTGCAGATGAAGAAATTTGCAGAAATAATTATATAAGCATTCCTATTTTTATGCTGTGACTTATTACTTGTAAAGTGCTTTCAGATTACTTTATACACAAATTTTTTCTCACTAGAAACTGGTCAAAATCCAAAAGGTGGCTTCTAGCATTTCTTGAGAAAAACATCCCAGAAATAAAAACACACAAATCCACAAAAGATAATTCCATGGTAAGTATTCCTTAGACTTTTTTACTAAAATATATTAGATGATAACATTAATTAAAATTGTTAAAAATATATTTTTGCTAAAATCATGAGATTAACTAGATACCATCTTTTGTTCCAAGTACTGTATTGGACACTTATATACATAATTTTGTGATTATATCTTCAAAACAGTGAAGTAGGTATTAATCCTCTTCTGTATAAGAAAAAAACCAAGGCTACAGACAACAAATAAAATAGTTGTAAGGTTTTTTTATTGATTATATGTTGTACAGTTGGTTGTACCAACAGCGATAGGTGGGAGTTAATGGCAAATTAGACGAGAATAATAAAGCTCTACAAAGTAGACTTGTTCTTGAGGCCACTGCCAATAATTGCTTCTCTCTTCAAGTACAAGAAGGAAGTATAATTTAAAAAACAAGGCCCTGGCAATCACTGTGCCAAGTGTCCTGGATCTGTGATTCTTCCAGTGTGGACCCTAGACATACGGTAGCATCATTGCCTGGGAAACAATCCGACACTCTTTGGAGGAGCTCAGCAATCTGTGGTTCAGTAAGCCTTCCAGGTAGTTCTAACACTTGCTAAGAATGGTTCTCAGCCCTGGCTGCTGGTTTAGACTCTCTGAGATCACTTCAAAACTGCCTGATTCTCTTAGAGAGTGGGATTCATTTCATCTGGACCGCCTGTGCTCAGATCCAGTCACCAGGTGCATGGCTGTGGTACCTAACCTCTGGGCCTCCATTTCATCACCAGCCTCAGACAGATGTGGGAAAAAAGTTATTATTTGGAAAGCATTTAGAACTTAATAAGGACTTATGCAAGAGTTTACCATTATTCTTATCACTGAAACACTTGAGGTTTTTAGTACTTAAAGATGGTATCAAATGTTTTTGTTTGTTTGCTATAGTTACCATAGCAAGAGTCATTACAGACAACTCTGCTTAACACTGGAGAGCAAAATTACTTTAGGAAAAAAGGAGTATGTGAACATCTAAGTATCTCCCTCCTGAATAAAGAGAATAGACAGCCATAGTGGAATTACCTCCATTGACAAGCTTTGTTTCATTAAGGATTCTATTTTGTAAACAGACTCAAACACACATTTTTGTTTGCATTATTTTCCAGGATTTAGGGGTAAAGCCACATTTGTAAAAAGCTGAATCTAATAGATCTATAATCTAAGGGCCTAGCAAATCAAGTTTTTAATGCCCCAGCTAAAACTCCCTACTGACAATACTACTAAATAACATTTATTTTATTTTTTTACTCTGAAGAAATGAGGCATTTTTAATCATAGGTACTTCAACTCCTTATTGGAATAAAGACGAATTTCAATTTTGCTGAAGCTAATCCAGTGTTTAAGATTTGAGGACAGAATTCAGTTTGAACATTCAGGAACAATTTAACTTCATTTTTAATGTATCACTGCTGTTTTCCATCACTGTTCATACTGAGTTCTTATTTTTTTAACATGGGCTAAGAAGGAAATAAAAGATTCTGTTGCCTTCTATTTCAAAAGTAAATTTCAGTGGCCTAGTTAAGCAGAAGACTAGAAGTTCTTTTTTTAATATCACACACACATTTATCACACCATAAGCAGCAAATGTGGTAATTTCACCATATTATACTAGATATCTATTAAACCAGTATTTTCACTTAAAATTAAGGCTGTACTACAGAATATCATATCCAAACAATGAAATACATCTATAGGATTTTTCATGAGATATACACTTTGTGTTATAACCACTTACACTCTAAGTGTGAAAGAAACTAGTAAATGAAATTTAAACTTAAATTACTTTGAATTCTGTGAATCCATTATTACGAAAATAGTAAGACATCACTAATGTTTATGCGGTGCTTGCTTTGTGCTAGGCATAGTGTTATGCATTTCACAAATGCATTACTCCTCTATTTTGCACAACAGCTTTAACCCAGAAAACTGGGGATTATTAAAACCAGAAAGCTTGGAGATTAGAGTGGTTAGTCACTTCTGAAATGTTTACATGCCTTTTATTAAGTAACAGCAGCAGCCTCTCATGTATTTTCTTTGATAGTGATTTAATAGTTATTTTCTGTGTCATAGTATCCAAAGCAAAGCTGTTACATTACGGTACAATGCAGTTTCTGTACCATGTACATGTACCATGAGAGTTACGGATTGTGTCTCTAATGGAGCAGCACAGCATAGTAGCTAAAAGTGTGAGCTCCAGAGCCAGGCCAGGTCACAGGGTTTGAATTCTAGCTCAACCACTGGAAAAGTTCCCTAACTTAATCATGCTTCATTTTCCTCAAATGTAGAATGGTGAGGAAAATAATATCTACTACTTGGAGTTGTGAGGATCACATGGTTAAAAACTTGTAATGCACTCAAAAATGTACTTGCCTTAGCAAGCAATGGCTAAACATTAGCTACCATTATTTCTATCACATAAACCTGAACTATGTAAGATGCAAACTGTATGAGTAACTTAATGAAAATGTTTCATGTCTGAAATTCTTCCTTGTGATGGGGAATGACCATTGGCAAAGACAAATCTGGGGGAAATCCGCTGATGCAGAAAATGTCTGAGAGAAAGTAGGTAGAAAAAAACTGAGAAATACTTGTCAAGTTCACAGTCCAGAGGCACAGACTCACTAAAAGACTTGAGACCTAATCATAGGACCATAGAACACTTCCCCTCCTTCCCACACCTCACCACCACATTTCTAAAGGCCTGTTGACAGCAATCCCTTTTACCCAGCAATCCTTTTACACCAAAAGGCAAAAAATAGAATTTGAAGAGGTGGAGCGAACATCAGAAACAGGCATAGCAGGGACTTATCAGGCATTATCAGACTGAGACTTTAAAAGAACTATGACTGATATGCTAAGGGCTCTAATGGATAAAGTAGACAGCATGCAAGAACAGATAGTCAATGCAAGCAGAGAGGTAGAAATCCTTAGAAAGAACCAAAATGAAATGCTAGAGATAAAAGACATTGTAACAGAAATGAAGAAATAAAGAATACCCTTGATGGCCTTATTAGTAGCCTAGACACAGCTGAGGAAGGAATCTCTGTGCTAGATGATGTATCAATTAAATCCTTGAGAACTGAAAAATGAAGAGGAAAAAAGACAAAAAAAAGAACAGAATACCCAAGGACAACTACAAACTGTGTGACATATATGGAATGGGAACACCAGGAGGAGAAGAAAGAGAAAAAGGAACAGAAGAAATGTTTTACATAACAATGATTGAGAATTCCCCCAAATCAACGTTAGACACCAAACCAAAGATCCAGAAAGCTCAGAGAACACCAACCAGGTAAATATGAAAAAACTGCACCTCAGCATATCAGAAATTACAGTTTTAAATTACAGAAAGTAAAAAAGAAAAAATCCTGAAAGAAGCTAGAAAAGAAAACATCGTACCTGTAGAGGAACAAAGGTAAGACTTATACCTAATTTTTCCTAAGAAGTCATGCAAGCAGTGAGAGTGGAAAGAAATACTTAAAGTGTTGAGAGAAATATACCACCCACTTAGAATTCTGCACCCTGTGAGATTATCCTTCAAAACCAAAGGAGAAATAAAAGTTTTGTCAGACAATCAAAAATTGAGGGAATTTGTTGCTATAGAACTAACTGCCTTACAAGAAATGTTAAAAGGAGTCCTTCAGAGAGAAGAAAAATAATATAGGTCTGAAACTCAGATCTACATAAAGAAAAGAAGAGCATCAAAAAAAGAAATAAGGTGAAATAGGAATTTATTTTTCTTATTCCTAATTGATCTAACAGGTAACAGTTGTTCAAATAATAGCAACAATATTTTCAATTATGTATGCTTATGTATATATCTTATATATATATACTTATGTGTACATATGGGTGCATTGAGTGATAGCAATGATACAGGAACAGGAGGAGGAATTACAATTTATTTTGTTATTGTGAAGTACTCATACTACCCATGAAGTGGTAGAGTATTAATTAAAAATGGACTTGAATTAGTTGGAAATGGGTATTGCAAACTCTGGGGCAACCACCAATAAAATGTAAAAAGCTCTAACTGATATGCTAAGAAAGAAAAGAAAATGGAATCATATAAAATGCTCAGTTAGAACCATAAAAGGCAGAAAAAGACTGGAAGACAGAAGTAGGAACAAAGAACAAATACAAAAAGTAACAAATGTGGTAGATACTATCCAACTACATCAATAATCTCTTACCAATTAGAAGACAGAGATTGCAGAATGGATCAAAAACATGACCCAACTATATGTTGTCTACAATAAAACCACTTTAAGAATAAAGGCACTATAAGTTAAAAGTAAATGGATGTAGAAAAATGTATTATGCTAACACTAGACAAAAGAAAGCAGGAATAACTATATTAGTTTCAGACTGAGCAGACTTCAAAGAAAGGAGAGCTGTGAGCAATAAAGAAGGGCATTACATAGTGACAAAGTGATCAGTCCTCCACAAACACATAAAATTTCTTAATGTGTATGTGTCTGGCAACTTAGTTTCAAACTTCATGAGGCAAAAACTGATAGAACGTCCCGGTAATAAAAGAATCCACAATCATAATTGGAGTCTTTCACAACCTTCTCTCAGAAATGGACACATGCAGTAGGCAGAAAATCAGTAAGGTCATGGTTGGACTCAACACCGTCAATCAACTGGATATAATTGGCTTGTATAGACTACTTCAATAACAGCATTTTTTTCAAACTCATATGGAACATTCACCAGTGTAGACCACATTCTGGGCCATTAAACATGCATTAGCAAATTTAAAATTATAGAAGTCCTATAATGTCTGCTTTCAGACCACAATGGAATTAAAACTAGAAATCAGAAGCAGAAACACAACTGGAAAATCCCAAGATATGTGGAAATTAAACAACACTTGGGTCAAAGAAGGACTGTCAAGAGAAATTAAAAATATTTTGAAGCACATGAAAATGAACACATTAAAATTTATGGGAGGTAGTGAAAGCAGTGCTTGGGAGGAAATTTATAGCATTGATTGCATATGTTAGCAAGAAAGAGATCTAAAATCAATAATCTAAGTTTCCACTTTAAGAAACTGAAAAAGAAGAGCAAAGTAAACTCAAAGAAAGAACAAGAAAAAAATAAGAACTAGAAAAGAAACCAATGAAATTGAAAACAGGAAATCAATAGAAAAAATCAATGAAATAAAAAGCTGGTTCTTTGAAAAGATCAATAAAATCAGTAAGCCTCTAGCCAGGCTAAGTAAGAAAAAAAAGAGAGACAACACAAATTATTAATATCAGAAATGAAATGGGAGGACATCATTACAGATCCCATGGAAATTCAAAGGATAATAAAGGAATACTTTGAAAAACTCTGTGCCCACAGATTTGATAATCTAAATAAAATGGACCACCCCTTGAAAGACATGATCTGCCAAAAGTCACACAAAAAGAAATAGATGATCTGAGTAGGTCCGGTCCGAATCTACTAAGGAAATAGAATCAATAATAATTTTCCAAAACTGAAAGAACCAGAACCAGGTAGGTTCACTGATGAATTCCACCAAACATTTAAGGAAAAGTTTTTACCAATTCTCCACAATCTCTTTCAGAGGATAGAAGCAGAGGGAATACTACCTAACTCATTCAATGAGGCCAGCATTACCATAATACCAATACCAGACAAAGACATTATAAGAAAAAACTACAGTTCAATCTCTCTCATACACATAGATGAAAAATTTTGAACAAAATATTTATAAATCACATTCAAAAAAGTATAAAAAAAAATACACTCTGAACATACGGGATTCATCCCAGGTATAGAAGATTGACTCAACATTCAAAAATCAATTGATGTAATCCATCACAATAACAAACTAAAAAAAGAAAAATCACATGGTATTATCAATAGATGCAGAAAAAACATCTGATAAAAATCTAATATTTATCCATTCAAGGTAAAAGCTTCTAGTAAACTAGGAATAAAAACTCAATTTGATAAAGATCATCTACTAAAATCTCACAGCTAATACCATACTTAATGGTGAAGAAATGAAACTTTCCCAGTATGATTTGGTACAAGGCAAGTGTGATATTGTGATTTATAATTATAAATACATATTTGGTCTTAGTCCCCATTTCTGGCACTGAGCTACTAAAACCCTTAGAATTTCTTAAGTGTTGAGAGCTGTGTGTCTTTTGTTACATTAATGAGGCAACTTTTGGAATGCCCCTGGGTTGTCTAAGGATGAAAGGTCAGTTGCCAGAGGAACCAATCATGTGATTAGTTAGAACTAAACCTTCTAGCCTATGAGGAGGAGAAAAGGGCTGGAGCCTGAATCAATCATCAGTGGCTAATGATTTAATCCATCATGCCTATGTAATGAATCCTTTATAAAAACCCCAAAGTACAAGGTTTGTAGAGCTTCTGAGTTGGTGAACTTGTAGAGATTTGGATGGAGTAGTGCACTTGGAGAATGCATGGAAGCTCCACACCCTTCCTCCATACCTTGCCCTACACATCCGTTCCATCCAGACATTCACCTGTATCTTTTTTCATATCCTCTTATAATAAACTGGTAATCCAGTAAATAAAATGTTTCTCTGAGTTCTGTGAGATGCTCTAGAAAAATCTAACCTAAGGAAGGGATTGTGAGAACCTCTGATTCATATAGCTAGTTGGTCAGAGCACAGAAGACAACCTGGACTTGTGACTCTTGTGAAGTCCAAAGATGGGGTAGTTGGAATCTGCAATCCATAGCCAGTCAGTCAGAAGCACAGGTAAGCCTGGGTTTGCGACTGGTGCCTAAAGCAGGGTAGTAGGGAGAGGCAATCTTGTAGGACTGAACCTTTAACCTGTAGAATTTGATGCTACCTCTGGGTAATGTCAGAGTTGAGTTGAATTGAGTTGAATTATAGGACACCCAGAAGGTGTCTCAAGCATTATTTTTTGGTGTATGGAAATCAGTACCGGACCCCATTTAGCAGGAATTCCCCTCTCATCACCCTTTTTCAACAAGTACTGGAAGACCTTGCTAATGCAGTATGGCAAGAAAAGGAAATAAAAGTTACACAGATTGAGAAGAAAGATATAAAACTGTCTTTGTTCACAGATGTCATGATCATAAAAATAGAAAGTCCAGAAGGATTGACAAAAGAAACAACTGGAAGTAATAAGTGATTATAGCAAGATTGCAGAACCAAGTTCATATACAAAGGTTAATTGCTTTCTGTGTGCCAACAATGAACAAGTGGAATATGAAATTAAAAACACAATACCATTTCCCAAAATTAAATATTTAGATGTAAATTTAACAAAATATATATAATATCTATATGAGGAAAACTGAAAAACTCTGATGAACAAAATCAAAAGTCCCCATTCCTAATTACTTTACTCAGTAAGTATGTAAATCGCTTAGCATGTTTCAAACTGCACACCTAGGAATGGTGGGAATAGTATCTTTCAGATTAAAGAAAATTGTTTAGTCTTCATTTTTTTAGATCAGTCTTTGTCACATAGCTGTAGTTTGAACAATATTTATTTCTTTTAAACAGACATTAATGCAGGCTCTGCTGGATATCATAGAGATGGAGTCAGATAAACAGAATGGTCCCAAATATGGGCTGTTACTACTTTGGGCTTCTCTCACCAATGCTGTGTCTGTAAGTATATTTAAGTGAAATGAGGGTTACATTTCTCTCAATTGCATTTTTAATTTCCCCTTTTTCTTTTTTACCCCCTTCTTATTATGGGGAAAAATGCAATGGACTTGGTGTGAGATAGAAAAACAAAACTGAACACCTAATGAAATCTGGTAAGATCATGGAGACAAGGCAGAGATGTGAAGTGAATTCTGCCCTCTGAAAGGGAAATTGTAACAGGCTAAGGGAAAACTAAGCCTTTGCGGTCAGTTGTGACACCTGCCTGTGGAGCACCTTCTGTGTCAGGCAACATGCTTAGTATACGTCCTGCAAAGAGGAATTAAGTCTTGACCCCAGCCTTCTACTGGGGAGAGAGTAGGTAAACAGTTTCAGATAGAACTGGGCTTCAATCGAGCTATTCCCAGCCATAGTTATATAGAATCTTACGGAAGTAATTTAAACTCTCTAAGCCTCCATTTCCTAATCGGTGAAAGGTATAAAAAGGGATGATAAAACCCCTAGGATGGACTTGGGTACCTAATAAGTAGTAACTCACTTCTCTACAAGGTGGTTGTAAGGATTCAGTCGGTACCCTAACAGTTCCCAGTATCCTGTGTCCCCACTCTCCTCCTGTGCTCCACTCCTGTTTGCATTACTTGGCCTCTTGGTCCTGTAAGCTTCCCACGAATGGAGCAGGTAAGTTGCAGTCCTTCTAAAGAGAGCAGAGACTTTTTGACTGTTTCTTTTTAAAACCATGAACTAGATGAAAGCCATGACATTTGTCTGCCACTTCCTGTCCGATGCATACCAGTTTCCTGTGTCAGGAGGACTTCACAGTAACTTAAACTGTACTTACATAACTTGAGAAATTAAGGGGTAACCTTTTTTGTGTACTTGTTTTTTGCTAAACAGGAACACCCACCCATCTCTAATAAGTGTGGTCATTTTTTTTCTCCTAACAAAAAGAAATAATGTGTTTAAGAATTACTTATTTCTTCTTCTTATGAAGATTGTGGAAGGCTTTCTAAGTACTAATATTCTAGTTTTCTTTAACCTGTTGTAAAACTTACTGGGTAAAGAGAAGAAAGAGAAATTCTGGCCTTTATGCTCAAGTGTGTGTCAGTCACTAGAATATGTATTTTATCTGCATGGGCAAGTAAAATTAGTATAACCCTTTCCCCTTCTTTATGTACTTCCAATATTATCCTGTGCTTTTTCCTTTTTTAGTTTTCTTGGAAACTGATTGAGCTAAAGCAAAATTAAAAAGCAAACATCAAAACAACTCCTAAAGCAGGAAAAAAAAAAAAGTCACTCCAGTCACAGGATTAATTTTCCAGATCTCATTAGAAAGGTCCTGTGGAAGAAAGAGACACAAAGCCCCATTGATCTAACACAGGGGAAGTCAGTTCTTTGGAATTTGTTCCTGGCACTGGTCTGAAAGGATTTAAATAATTAATTTCAGAAAGAAAATGTCTGATGAAAGTTCCATCTTGCTGGTGCTTTTCGGCACCTCCAAGAAGCAGCTCGTGTTCAGATAGTGACCTCGCAAAGGCATTAGAATCAGGTCCAAAGGCAAATCCCAACACTGGGTGAGAGTGGGCCAATTGTTTAACCTCTCTGAGCCTCAGCGGCCTCATCTTTAAAGTAGAATTAATGTTATCTACTTCACAGGATACTTGGGAATACTGTATTTTTAAGAAATGGGAAGTGGCTAACAGTCTGGCACAAAGTAGGTGGTCAATAAATGTTAGCTTTTTTCTCATATAAAAAGTAAAACCACAGTTTCAGTCAATCATTACTTTCAATGGTTCTTCAGTAATGAACTGCTCTGGCTTCCAAAACTGGCCCTCTCAAATACCCCAGGGAGGGATTGGCCACAGTGACCTCCTGCAGGGAGATGTTCCGGCTTCCGTGATCTCCTCCTGCTGCCTGTAGACCTGCGGAAAGCGGTGCCTGATGTGTGGGTCCTGGTCCTGCCCTTACTTGGTGCCTAGAGAGCATTCTTACCTTCTCTCCTACTGTGCTCTGTGCCCCAAGGCCGTGGAATTCAAAACGCAGGCTTCAGGTTGGCTTGGGACAGGCCACTAGGAGGCTCCATGATGGTCTAGGTGAACTTTGGTGGGCTGGCCCAAGGGGTAAACCCTAATTTATGAAATTATTTTTGTGCGAAAACCACTTCCAAGTTCTAAGAAATTTGTGACTGCCCAATGAACTTTTTAAAAACATTTTTTCAAAAGCTAATCTCAACGGTGACATTCTACCTTTTTTTATCACTTCCCTGAAGCTCTAAATACTTTCAGTAGTGACCACTACCCAACCACTGCACCATCCCGCCCTCCGCTCCCACAGCAGGTTTTGTCTGTACCATCTCATCTGTTGCCTGTGCATTTTAGCTGTGTTTTCTCCTGTGTGTATCTCATGTCCCCAACCAGACGTGAAGTTCCTTGGGCAGGAACCTATGCATATCCATGTTTATCAGGATTTGTAGAAGACTATCTGACATATTATAAAACTCCATCAATACTTGTTAAATCTTTTTTTGAATGGATGAACAAGTGATGCTGAAGAATTCATATTAATTCAAGTCAATTCATGTTCTCTCAGACACAGCAGGGAAGAACTTCTCTCCTTCTCCCTTCTTCCCTTTGCTCTTACCTTCCAAAACAATGGAAAGGCATTCTAGTGTCTGCTTCTGAAGGCCAGTGAGCCGGGTAGCCCTTCTCCTTTTTGCTGTCCTCACCATGGACTTGACCCCCTTTGGTAAGATACTAATTGGTTCTTTGGGGAGCGATTTTTGACTGTGAGTACACAAACACCTCAAGGTCACTTCTTCTTGTTTGTTGATTCAGTAATACACACACACACACACATGCACACACACATACACTTCTTATTTACTCTTTGTTCTTGCATGAAGTTTATTCTTAAAAACTTTTTTACCAAATTTAAAAATGGTAACTAACACCATTTATAGTTTAGCTGAATTCCTTGTGTTTGTCATAAAAATAAGTATTAATTCTAGTGAATCTCCAAAATTCTAAGCACTAATAAATAAAATTCCAAAATCCTCTTTTGTGTAACTGAACATCTGTGTATGAAGCTGTTTTTTTTTGCCCACATGAACTCAGACTCTATAAATAAGGTAAATTGAGTAAGGAGTGGTCATTAATTAAATCAAATAATTAGAACTTCCACCTATACCTAATAGTAGGAAGGGCCTGGGCAGGAAGACAGGAGAAGAGAGCTTTGAGCAGGTTGCTTCTACTGTGAAAAATGAATTACATGATCTCTAGGTAAGTCTTTATAATCCAGTAACTCCACAGAAGGAGATTCCCCGGTTGTAGTGACCTTGGCTCGCCAGCTCACTTTGTTTATGTAAACAATGTAATATTTATCCTTGCATTATCAGTTTTCATGTCATAAAGGGGAAAAACAATGAGCCATATTGAATTTGGCTTAGTGGAGCACGTCCTCTTTCAGACAATTGCTATTCCTCCTTTGACCACAGAGGGGCGGATTGGGACTATCTAAAGGTACTTAAAGGTTAACCTTAAAAAAGACGAAAACACTTAGGTGTTTTAAAGTAATTAAGTATGTCTGAGTGTTTCAGGACAGATTTTTCTAGTTGAAATATCTTTCACAGTACATGTTTAGAGAAAAAAAATGAAAGGGAACCCCAAGTTTCTTTTAATGTGTTTATACAGGTGTCCTTTATTGCATAACTTGAAAACAGAAGCTAAAACATCTACCTGACTTAGTCGCAAGATATTTTTTTGACATGTATAGTGGGATAATTTTATAATACCACAACAGAATATGAAATAATTTCATTTAGTCTAAAGAGGGACCTTGCAAGCATGTTGTGTACAATAACATTCAGGTGTGAAAGGGCTCTATTACTGTTACTGAGAACTCACATAATTTAGTTTATGACATTTTAAATATAGTTTCCTGGTTTTATTTAAAATTACCATGATTCATTTGCAGAATATATTTTTTGCTAAATCATTTTTCTTTCAAGGAAATTAAATCTTGAAAAATTGTTTTGTTTTGGATTAATATTCTTGAAGTGTCATAATTTATAGTTTCTGAATATTTAATATATGCCTATATAATATTTTATATTGTATATTAATAAAAACACCCAGCATTTTTTTAGTGAAGATTGTTTAATCTGTATAAACAATATAGTTTAACTATAGTGACAGAATAAAATTATTCTTAGGGATATACAACATCTCTTTTATTCATAAAATCTAGTTGTTTCCAAAGATGCTCTTTACTAACATACTTTTAAATTTAAATTTTCTTTCCTTCTTTGAAATATTTACAGCTAACATTAAGTATGCTTTTTTCTCACGTTCAAATAAGGTCATATTGTTTGATATATATTTTTCTTTTTAAGGTTGCCTTTTGGACATTTACATTTGTCCTCTCTCATCCCAATATCCACAAGACCATTATGGAAGGCATATCGTCTGTGTTTGGCGCAGCAGGTACTAAACCTGAATTATATAATTGAAGAGACATCTAATAATGCGTGCTTGTCTTGTGGTGTAGGCAAAACTAGATGCCCATAATTTTACAGAAATGCAACATAAGCTAAAATTTAACACAATGTGTTATGTGTTTCAGGATATAAATTGATTCAGTGGAATCCTAGAATTTAACTACAGTCAAGGATTTTAAAGGCCATCTAGTCTAATCCCCTTACTTTCCAAATCATGAAATAATTTGTTTGACTTTGCTACTTAAACATAAAAATATATGTGCAAGTTTTTTCCTCAGATGTCTTGACACCTCATCTCAGTGGAGCTACAAGTCTATAGTTCTGGAATTCATGATTTTCCAGAATTTATAAAAAGAAATATGTGCATATTATTCCATATATTACATAACAGTGCTAGTGGGGTCTGGATGTCAGTAAGGTTTTGCCATCAAAGGAATTATTTTAAAAGTTACAGTTGTTAGAGATTTTGGGGGATTAGAAATGCACGTAGGATAATTGCTGTGCACTTTTTAGTTCAGACTTGGGACTCTTCAGTTATTTTTTGTTTTAAAAAGCAGAAATCAGCTTAATTGGAGAGGGTTCAAGTACATGTTTGTTAGCATAATTTGACCTATATAGAAATAGATTCTTTTAAATAACTTTAATGTCAGATTATGTATTCTGATATAAAAAGAATAATAAATTACTCTATGATGCCCATTAAGTTATTCCCCCTCCCCTTCATGATAATTGAAAATATTTTATTTTCTGCAAATCAGCTGATGCTAGGTCATATAGAAATGATAAGGATTAGAATCCCTGAATACCAATAATGCTAATAAGTTAGATTCTGGAGATACATTGATGAATATAAGAGAAGACTACTAGCTTTTATGGAGCTTACACCTACAAACCTAGTGGAAATGTACAAGCTTGCATGTTTACAAATGATCAAAGGGTATAAATTTGCCCATTTGTCTGTACCTTTGCCATTTCCCTACTAGAGTCTTCTCCTGTCCTGGTCTTTAGAAAATCCTAAGATAGATAGAGGGATCGTGGGGATAATGTGGGGAGCCTGTCTTGACTTACAGGCCACAATAGAAGTGCTAAATTAATCTTAATTTCTACAATGTTTAAATTTTGAATACTTGAACAGCATTCTAATGGAGAAAGACAAAACCTTTTCTCTTTTGCTATATTCTGTTTTATTTTTGGAATCCATTGTTCTCTTCTGACAGAAAAACGTTCTTTCAAATAGTGGTACCAGTATAATAGCTATACTGTATCAGTGTTTTCAGTTCATAAGACTCTTGTAGAACTGAAAACAACTTCTAAAAAGTATCAAACTTTTTTTGCCATACTTACAGTTAAACCATTCAGATCAATTCATGCATATGATATAGTAGCAGCTCAGGAATCTAGATATCGTGAGAGGAAACCACAGGTCTTTGGAGGCTGATCTCAGTGAAGATATCCTGTGCCCATACAAAGGATCCTGTCAAAGAAAGAACATTAAAGCGCATGGAACACGAATCTGACTCAGCACGGCAGTTCTCTTATTCTTATGCTCTTCTCTATCACTGAATCACCATTTCCTTCTTGGAGAAGGACCTTCTTAGAAGTGACCTTCTAGCTCTGCATCTCTCTAGCTTCAACATTCACCACTAGAGCCCATCCCAGGCACTTTGCCCAATGCTTTAAAACAAATGTTAGGGTAAAAGCTGCTGTTGAATAGTTGGTAGTTCTGTCTGTCTTCTTTCACTTAGCATGTTTTATATTATGATGTTTTGTATTAATTAATTTTCAGCTATTTGAACAACTCTTGCATTCCTGGTTTAAATTCTACTTAGTAATGGTATGTAGTCCATATAATTTTCAGGATATAAAATGTCCATACAACACATATATGTTTATATCCATATCACATAGAATTTTTGTATATTGCTGAATTCAATTTGCTAGTATTTTGCTGAGGAACTTCACATGTAAATTAATAAGGGATATTGATTTGTGGTTTTCTTGTAGTGTCTTTGTTATTGGTATAAGGATAATTATCGCTTTATGGAATGATTTCAGAAGCATTGCCTTCTCTTCTATTTTTTGGAAGAGTTTGTGAAAGACGAATTTTAATTCTTCTTTAACCATATGGTACAATTCAGCAGTGATCTGGTCCAGAGATTTTCTTTGTGAGTTTTTTGATTAATTCAGTCTCTCCACTTGTTACAAGTCGATTCAGATAATCTATTTCTTCTTTTTTGTATTGAAAATATAACTGACATATAACATTGTATTCATTTTAGGTATAACATAATGATTTGATATCTGTGTATATTGTGAAATGATTACCACAGTAAGTTAACATCCATCATCTTACACAGTTACAATTTTTTTTCTTGATCTACTCTCTCTGTAATGTCCAAATATACAATACTGTATTATTATTAACTACAGTCACCATGCTATACATTATATCCCCAAACAAAACAGACCACTTCACAAATTTGAGGGTAATCCTTGCTCAGGAGCCATGCTAATCTTATCATTCCAATTTTAGTACATGTCCTGCTGAAGTGAGCACCATCTACTTTTTCTTGAGTCAGTTTTGTATTGTGTCTTTTTTAGGAATTTGTCATTTCATAGAGGGTATTTAACTTGCTGACATATAATTGTTCATAGTATTGCCCATAATCTTTTTTATTTCTGTCAGGTCACTAGGAAAGCATCTCCTTTATTCTTGATTTTAGTAATTTGTGTTCTTTCTTTTTTTCTTGGTCAGTGTAGCTAAAGGATTGTCAGTTCTGTTTTCAAAGAGTTAGCTTTTGGGTTTTGTTGATTTTGTTTTATTTTTTTCGATTGGTTTTCTATTCTGTATTTTATTTGTTCTAAGCTTTGTTATTTATAATTTCTCTCTGTATCAGTAGTCTCTATTTTGTTCTTTAGACATGATATATTTACTTAAAACATCTTATTTAAAGTCTCTTTTTAAGTAAGTCAAACATCTAGATTTCTTCAGAGATAGTTTCTATTGATTGCTTTTCCCCACTGTGTATGGTCTATATTTTCTCATTTCATGTTTTATTTCATAGTCTTTGTTGCATGTCTTATAATATTTTGTTAAAAAGTGGACATTTTAAGTAATATGGTATGTAGTCCATATAATTTTCATGGATATATAACTCTGGAAAGCAGATTCTTTCTCGGTGGGGCTTGTTATTGCTTCTTATTGTTCTTGTTTGTTTGTTTAGTGACTTTTCTTAATTAAGTCTGTAAAGTTTATATTCTTTCTCATGTGTGGACACTTATGTCTCTGCTTGATTAGTTTAGTGGTTAGCTTAATACTTGAAAAATTTCTATACTCTAGGAGACAGTAGGCATCCCATCTTTGCCAAGGGGACTCTACGTGTTGGGGAAGCCTCAGTTCTTCGCCAGGCAGTTGATAATTCTGCTTTCACTTCCCAAGGTCAGCCATAGTTCAGATCCTAGAGCCTTCTCGGGTCTTTCCTTGGC
Source organism: Manis javanica (assembly GCF_040802235.1). NCBI lineage: Eukaryota > Metazoa > Chordata > Mammalia > Pholidota > Manidae > Manis > Manis javanica. The sequence goes on from NC_133171.1 coordinate 42,589,629, forward strand.
CTGAATAAAGCCCTGGGCATTTGCTCAGCCCCACAGAAGTGCATGACTTCTAAATTCCCAGGAATACTTTGGACTTCTTCAAAGCCCCTAGGACATCTCAGTCCCTAGCTCTTCATTTAATCTTTTTGGTTTGCTTGTTATTTGTCTCAACTGCAGTCTATTGCTTCAGGTAGCTTCAAAATTAAAAAGTTATCTTTAAAGATTATCAACCAACACCAATGGGGGAAAGATTTTTCCATTGGGTGAGCTCCAAGGCAGGCCAGATAAAGACAGTGTTGCAAGTGGGATCTTCTAGGGAACTGCCAGCCAGATGAAATAATGAGGATTCGTTAGAACTGAGGTTTTGAAGGAGTTTCAATCCTGTTCTGCCCCTCTGGGGTTGCTGGGCTGCTGCTTTGCACTGTATTTTTAAGCTGTTGGTTTTCAAGACTACTGTGGAACTTTACAGCGAGGAATGGGAATAGGGCAAGGTAAATATATTAAACTTGCTGTGCTTACCAGCATTCAGTAATTTTCTTAGGTTAATACTCCCTGAATTGCTGCAAGCCTTTGGGTAATTTCCAGAGTTCTAATAAAGTTGATTCTCACAATTTTTACCAGGTTTTTCATTGATTTTAATGAGGGATTTTTTTTGGAGTCCGTACTCTGCCATTTTTGCTGACATCATCCTGAACCATAAGTTGTAATGTTTATTTTTGGGGACCTTCCAGATTCATGTATGTTTGTTAATCCTTCATTTATCTATTTACTTACTTGGCCTTCAAAGATCTTTTATTTTTTTAATTCAAGTATAGTGTATATGTACTTGAATTTAATTCAAGTATAGTATATATGTGTATATATATATAGTGTGTGTATATATATATATATAGCATATATGTATATATATCATCCCTGTGACCAACTTATATTATGATTGAGAATTTTTGTGCCCCATTATCCCCCTCCCCCTCCACATCCACTCACCTCTACTCCTCCCCTTTGATAACCACCAGTCTCTTCTCAGTATCTATGGGTCTACTGCTATTTTATTCATTTATTTTGTTTTGTTTTTAGATTCCACAAATAAGTGAAATCAAATAGTATTTGTCTTTCTCCACCTGGCTTATTTCACTTAACACAGTATCCTCTAGGTGCATCATGTTGTTTCAAATGGCAGGATTTCTTTCTCTTTTATGGCTGAATAATATTCCATTGTGTATATGTACCACCTCTTCTTTATCTGTTCAGCTACTGATAGACATTCTGGTTGCTTCCATATCTTGACTTGTAAATAAGGTGGCAATAAACATAGGGGTGCATGTATCTCTTTGAATTAGGGATTTTGTTTTCTTCAGGTAAATTCCTAGAAGTGGAATTACTGGGTTGTTTGTTATTTCTATTTTTAATTTTTTGAGGAACTTCCATATTGCTTTCCACAGTGGCTACACCAATTTACATTCCCACCAACAATGTAGAAGGGTTCTCTTTTCTCCACATCCTCACCAACACTTCTTATTTCTTGTCTTTTGGATAGTGGCCATTCTAAATGGTATGAGGTGGTATCTCATTGTGGCTTTGATTTGCCTTTCCCTGATGATAAGTGATGTGGAGCATCTTTTCATTGTGCCTGCTGGCCATCTGAATTCTTCCTTTGGAAAAATATCTGTTCAGGTCCTCTGCCCATATTTTAATTGGGTAAGTTGTTTTTCTGGTGTTGAGTCATATGAGTTCTTTATATATTTGGAATGTTAACCCCTTATCACATAAATCATTTATGAATATATTCTCCCATATTGTAGGTTGCCTTTTTGTTCTATTGATGGTGTCCTTTTCTGTAGAGAAGCCTGTTAGTTTGATGTAGTCCCATTCATTCATTTTTATGTTGTTCCCCTTTCCCAGGGAGTTGTGTCCAGAAAAAACTTGCTCATGCTTAATGTTCAAGATATTTTTGCCTCTGTTTTCTTCCAAGAGTTTTATGGTTTACATTGAGTGTTTAATCCATTTAGAGTTTACCTCTGTGTATGGAGTTAGACAGTAATCCAGTTTCATTATCTTGTGTGTAACTGTCCAGTTTTCCCAACACCAGTTATTGAAGAGACTATCTTTTCTCCATTGTATTTTTATGGCTCCTTTATCATATATTAACTGACTTCTATGTATGCATTTATATCTGAGCTTTCTGTTTGCTTCCATTGATCTATGGGTTTGTTCTTGTGCCAGTACCATACTGTTTTGATTATTGTAGCTTTGAAGTATAGCTTGAAGTCAAGGAGTATAATCCCTTTGCTTTGTTTTCAGGATCGCTTTGATTATTGTGGACTTTTGTGGTTCCATATGAATTTTAGGATTTTTTGCTCTTGTTCGTTGAAAAATGCTGTTGCTATTTTGATAGAGACTGCATTGAATCTATAAATTGCTTTGGGCAGAATGGCCATTTTGACAATATTAATTCTTCTTATCCATCAGCATGGGACAGATTTCCATTTATTTGTGTCTTCTTTAATTTCTGTCATCAATGTCTTACAGTTTTCAGAGTACAGGTTTTCCACCTCCTTGGTTAGGTTTATTCATACATATTTTATTCTTTCTGATGCAATTGTAAATAGAATTGTTTTCCTGGTTTCCCTTTCTGCTAGTTAGTTGTTAGTATATAGGAATACAACAGATTTCTGTGTGTTAATTTTGCATCCTGCAACTTTGCTAAATCCAGTTATTAGTTCTAACAGTTTTCTGATGGTCTTTAGGGTTTTCTATATATATAGTATCATGTCATCTGCAAATAGTGACAGTTAAACTTCTTCCTTACCAATTTGGATGTCTTTTATTCTTATCATGTCTGATTGCCATGTCTAAGACCTCCAGTACTATGTTGAATGAAAGTGGTGAAAGAGGACATCCTTGTCTTGTTCCTGATCTGAGAGGAAAAGCTGTCAGCTTTTTGCCATTGAATATGATATTAGCTGTACTTTGTGTTATATAATCTTTATTATGTTGAAGTATGCTCCCTCTATATCCATTTTGTTAAGAGTTTTTATCATGAATGAATATTAAATTTTGTCAAATGCTTTTTCAGCATCTATTGAAATGGTCATATGGTTTTTATCCTTCTTTTTGTTAATGTGGTGCATCACATTGATTGATTTATGAATATTGTACCATCCTTGCATCTCCGGAGTAAATTCCACTTGATTGTGATGAATAATCCTTTGATGTATTTTTTAATTTGGTTTGCTATCAAAGATCTTTTGAGTGCCCATTAAGTCAAGGTACTCTGTGAAGTTCCAGGTCTGTAAAGATGAGTAAACAGTAGTGCATGCTCTCAAGTAAGCCATAAATAAAGTGTGTTTTATAAAAATGAAAACAGATTTCAAAGCATCCAGAAGATGTTAGGAGAGAAAAGGGAATATTTACATTGCTTTTTTGGAGATGTGTACCTGCTGGTTAATTCTGTAGGTTTTCTGTATATGGAACTCTTTCCCTTGTTCTTGTTCATCTTTTAGTAAGTTGAATGACATTTCCTCACGAAAGTATTTTTAGGCTTACCTTACCTAAAGTCACTTTCCTTAACTCTGCCCTTAGTGATTCTCTGGCTCATCTTACTCTTTATTTCCTTCTTAAGGATGATTTTTATTTATTAGTGTATTTATGCAGTGATCCTCTGCCTCCTTCACAGAACATAATCTCTCAACAACAGGAATCATATCTGTTTTGGTCTTTGTAGTATCCCCAGCTGCTTAGAACCAAAAAATTACTCAACAAGTATTTTCTGGAGGAATTTAATAAACAAATAAAAAATATATTTTTAAGAGATGAGTATCTTAGTCTCATCTACATTTGCAGCTCTATCATCCATCCCACTAAACAGTTTATATAAAATGAGTATTTTATGTAAAGAAATTTTTTATTATTTTCTGCACTTAATTTTTGAGTTGGCAGAACCCTAGTCTCAACCAGTATGTGATCAGTACTTTGAGACACTGAGTAGTCTCAAGCCCAAGAATCCATGAATGGTAATGAATGCTAACATTTTTCTAGAGTTCAGAACTCAAAAGAATCTTCTAGCGTATGATTTCATTTTAACCCTTAACTTCGGTGAAATATGCAATATCAAATCACTGAGGATCTGATAAAGAATATTTTGCTTTGTTACAGGGTTCTGGGGTCTAATTCCTAGAAGTCATTTTGTTTTAAATTTTAATTTATAAATCTCCACACATTATTTTATTCCATCACTTGTTATAACCTCAAAAACATGGTGCAAATACTGAGTCAAACTGTCTGGGTTCAAATCCAGTCTCAGATACTTACTAATGCTGTATCTTTACTCAAGTTACCAAAGTCTTTAAGCCTGTTTCTCTTTGGGAAAATGGTAAAGTTGGAATACCCATGTCATGGAGTTATTTGGAGGATGTAACAATGCCTATCAAACCCTAATTGTTTTATTGTAATTGTTTTATAGCAGTGACCAAAACTGATATAACAATATCAGTTGTATGAAATTTTATAATCTTTCCATGTAATATAATTAGTAGCTATTATGACTTTGAGTTTTTCTACTTCCAAATATTAGTCAGTGTTGCTTTTTGAAATAACATGCTTTTCTTGAATGTTCCTGGCAATAATTGCATTAGTTTTATATCAATTGGCTGTACTTTTAAAGGGACTGAAAAATGCAGCAGAAATGTAGCATGAGGCTATTTATGTCTAACTTTTATCCTAGGGGATAGAAATAATAGCAACAATAATGGCCAACAGTCAGATAGCACTTTTAAGTATCAGGCCCTGTTCTTAGTGCTTTCCTTATTGACTCACTTAATCATTGAATAATCTGTTCTAAATGTTATTAACTACCCCCATTTAGACATAACAAAAATAATGTACCAAGTGGGTAACTTACCCCAGACCACACAGCTAATAAATGGTAGAACTATGATTTGAACCCAAGTCTCTCTGTTTCAAGAGTTGATAATACAAACTAGCAGATCTCTTTGTTGCAAAATTTTACTTAGAATGCTTGAATTAAGATGCTTAGATCTAATTTACAGCTTGATTCTATTCCAAATTTCTTCTATATTAAGCTTCCTAAATCATATCTCTAGTTTTATGGTGTGTGTACTTGTAAAATTCCTGGAATAAGTTTATATACCTGAGCCTGATACTGTGGTCTCTGATCCATCTTCATGTGCAGAATAACAGTCTAACTAAGGTGGCCCTTTAAGTACCCTCTAAAAAATTCTTCATTTTCTTTCTGTTATGTTTTTTAGTGTTACATTTGTAGCACTAAGTGTGATTTACTTTTGCTCTTTTGAAAGACTTTCAACTAAGTAAATTTATAGGTTAGAAAGTATATTTTCTAAACTATGCACCTCATTTTTGGTTCATAAATATGATTACAGTATTTATAATCAAACTGTTTTCTAAAACAATATGGTGTAACTGTAAAGACAAGAAAATTTACCCAACAAAATAGTAGTGACTGATACTAAACATCATAAAAAATACCTGATTTGTGTTTCATGTGTAGAATCATCTTTACTTATTGTGTACTTATACCTTCTTCTGACCAAGGCCACCTAGGCATATGGATCCCAGTCCCTCCAATTGCCTCTAAGACTGTGTTCCATCAATCACCAATCCCTTGGTAGAGTCAGCTTCTCTTTCTCCTGTCCCCTTATTCTGTCAGATCCTGGCACTCTGTGCTCAGCAACATCTAGTGGCTTCACTTTTCACTCAATAAAATCTAATCCCTTCGTGTGGCCTGGGAGGTTCTCTTTCATCTCAACAATCTCATCTCTGACACCCTCCCCCTTGTTTATTTCATCCCAGCCAGTCATTCATTACCTAGTTCGTTTGTATTTATTGAGTCCCTGTTATGTGTCAATAACTATTTCAGGAGTTTGGGATGTACTAGAAAACAAAGATTACTTCCTTTTTGGTGCTTGCATCCTGGTAGGGGAGATGGACAACCATCAATAAACATAAAATACAAGGAAATCACAAAAATATTAGGTGGTGATAAATGTTATGCAAAAAAAAGAAAACTGAAGCAGAGTGGAGAGGATCAGGAGTGCCAGGACTAGGGGAAGGTGGTGACATCAAGTAGTTGGGTCAGAGTAGCAAGGTGAGATTTGAGCAAGAGTTAGGAGCTGGACAAGCACATAATCTTGTTGGAGTCAGAGTTCACCGGCTTCGCTGTGTCCTCACAGAATTCTCTGAGACCGCTGTCATCAGCGGCATTTCTGTGGCATTTTTTCCAGCGAGGAATGTGAGCACATTTCTAATAAGTGGTGAATAACCTGACTAACAATGTTTGGAACATATAAAGAGTAGATGTCATCGCTTCCATCTCCTTCTGAGAGTTTTCGCTTCTTCTCTTGACAAGTGTATGCCTAATCTTTCATACTTTCCTTTACAACACTCCACTAGGCCTTGGTTTTCACATTTCCCTTTGCACCTAATTCTGACCCCTACATGTACACTGCACATTGACCACTGAAGAAAATCTGAGTAGATGTGTCTTCTCTTTCTCATCAGGTCCCCTCTTCCCACCATTGGAGATCATGCCCTGTCCCCTTCTGTGGCTCCACTTACTTTCCCAACAGCTGGACTTGGTTACTTCTGTTTTTTTCCTCCACATTGGTTACTCTGTTTATTGCTTCTATTGTTTATTAGCAAGGTTTTTCAAAGCAGCTGCAGAATCTAACTATTGCTGATTTAGTGAAAAACCAGATGTATTAAAACTTTACTAGGTAGTTCACAGAACTTCTAGGAGGGGTGGGCAACCAGGCTTGAGGCTTTAGAGCCTAAAATAATGCTTCAAATCAGGCTGCAGACCTGGGGTGGCAATCACAACACTGCCACTGATGCCAGCCAAAGACGTGACCACTGGTACCAGATATTAATGCCACTGTGTCCCCAGGAATTTCATTCGAAAAAACTGCAGTTGCTGCCAGAGGAAATTTTTTCAGTCCCTCTCTCTTTACATCAGTAACTCTTGATTAAAGTCCAGGTTGGTAGATCTGATAGGCAGTCTTATTTTCATGGTAATCTCCTAGCTTCAAGTGAGGAAGTTAAGCAAGAATCTGGCGTTTTTGTGCTCTGCGATGGTAGGTCAGCTTCTGTTGAAACACAGGGTCCTTATAGTGTCTAGCCAAAACTAACACATACCAGTATCTTCGTGTAAATAATATACATTCTCACAAAATGTATAAATACATTTTATAAGTGCAACTGTGTACCTTTATATCTGTACATCTGTATGTATGTGTATACACATACATTCCTTGTCTGTTCCCAGGTGAGGTGACCCATGGCTTACAGAAACCATGAAAACAACTAAGTACAGTTAATCTCCCATTTCACATGAAACTGCAAACTTGTATGAACTATGGAAAATCTTGAAAAATGGTCCAATAATTAATTGAAACCCCTATGTGCCCACCAAAGATAAATGCTCATCTTCATTCTGTTCATACTTTTACAATCCAACCAAACTTTGCTTTGTATGTTTTGATGAAGGGAAGCTTCTGAGTCTCCTCCTCTTCATATGGGGTTTTACCTATGCTCAATATAGTGAACACTGTTGTATCCAGAGAGCTGAAGAAGAAAATTAAGTCATTCATATTTTTACTTTAATGTTAAACTGTATGACATATTCAATTTTATTTATTTAAGTATTTACATTTTAAATTGTTTAAGTATCATTCTATTAACTGACCATTATGGTTTACTTTTCCTTTTTATTTTAGTTAAGAATAGGAATACATATTTATATGCTTCTTACATTTTTAACTTCATTGTACTTTTTTTCAAGATAACTGCTAAAGGGTTACTAAATCATGAAAGATTAATCAGCACATCATAACAGTCATACTTATGGGCAGGTGACCAAAAGTAATCCCAGCATTAACATTCATGTCCTGTTCAGACTGTTATAAAGCAGTTTTCTTTTCTAATTCAGGACTCCCACTGTGAATATCTGCCTACCAGCAGAGGATCATTTATCTTAAAAACAAACAAAAACCAAAAATTTGCTAGTTGAGTTTTTTAGTTGGCTATATTTGGCCCTTTACACCTATTCTTTTCAATATAGGGTAGCATTAAACACTTTTTTTTTTTTGCCATTTAGTTTTACTGTGCATTTCTTTAACAGAAAAACTAATAAACTTTTTAATGTTAATTTATAAGGAACTAGGTTGTTTAGTACAGATGCACCTGCATAGAAATGTTCCCTATCTTACATGGTCATGATTGGTGCATCATAAAAGGTACATGACAAGATTTTCATTGCATTGGAGTCAGGACTTCGATTCATGAGTTTCAATCCTGTCACTCACTAATAGTGTGACTTGGGATAAAAGGGATAATTTACTCAGAGCCAACCAATAATGTTTTTTTTTTGGTTCCACTGTGTTCTGATTTGGCAGCAGTCCTGACTGGGGACATATGGGCCACTGTTGAGCGGACAGATGCTATTACATGCTGACATTGACTTGGATGGCTATACTCACCATACGTGGTTGAGAAAGGTCCTGTCTCTGCTCCTAATTATAAACAAAATAAAAACTAGCAGAGTGACAAATGGAGCTCAGATCCTATGGTGATGTTCTGGGCAAACTGCATGTTTGCATTATTTTAGTTAATTATCAGTTTTACTTTATTGCATTTAAACATTTTCACTTATTCTTGAAACTTTATCTATAGTCATCTCTTAGACATATTATAACTTCTAGGAAGCTTGTCTGCACTTGGATGTATCTCAACATTCTCTTGCCAACCAATACCAACATTCTTGGAAGATTCCATTATAGCATATCAAAGCCCTGAGTCCCTCCAGCCAACTACAGAAGCCCACTCTCGTTACCCCTTTGCAGCCTGCCAGGGCTCAATGGCTGATGGCCAAAGTTGTGTGTGTGGTAGGTTCTTGGCCCTTTGTGCTGTGTGTTACCCAGAAAAGTGAGGAAAGTGATCAAAGAGCAGAGCCAAGAGCACTCCAGAGGAGTTTTGAAGAGAGGAGTTCTTTTATTTAAAAAAATTCTCTCTACTCCTACTGGTTGCCTGACAATAGAAACCTAGTATGGAGGTTTTAGAGGCTATAAAAAATCATACAGGAAATTTTTTACATTGCCTTGTTTTCCTTTGTTACTCCAACTTTTTAAATCCTGGAGTGGGTCCAGAAAACATTAAATTACACCAGAGCTTCTTACAAACTACTTCTCATTCATCAGTCTTGAAGAACATATATAGGTCATCTAAGAAGGAATTTACTGATGCAGGAGACCCCATCTGAAATTATTCTTTTCCACTCCAAATATATAATTTTGTTTTCTTCTTTTCCTGTTGACCTTAAACACCAAGATGTATCCTTTTGGAACTCACACGTTGTTATTTTTCAATCCACTAACCACAGCTGTAAAGACCAGGGTGTAACTTACCCACATCATCTCTGGCCCATGAGAGATTTCCAGGGAGGCTACGTCTCTTCCCCTACTTTCTGCCCTTAATACCTGAAGTGTGTCTTGTGACCCTTGAACTCAGGCGATTTTGTGTGAAGTCTCTCTTTGCTCCTTTACTGCCTAGCTTCAACAGACTGAAAGAGATACCTCTGATTGCTGTAGATCATTTGATATCCCTGCTCAGATTTATAAGCTTGGAGACAGGGCCTGCTCTGGTACTTTTCATTTTATTAAGTCTTCCACTATCTCACTCCAGTGCAGCACTGTTAATCCGCTTTACTTATCCTCTACATTTTTCATTCTGACACGGTTCATTTTTCAGTGTTCTGTTGGAGAATTTTTCAGGCATTTGGATGATTTTTTCTCCCTCTTTAAAAACTACCAAAGTAAAGGTCCAAAGGTTGAGCCAACATCTTTCCAGAGAACACAATTCAAAAATTCAGAATCATTATGCAGAGTGTATAATTAAAGGGTATTTTCTATATCAAAATTTATTTAACAGTTTATATCTACCTGTGTGTCTTTAGTCAATATCTCTCCCTTTTATTTATTATAAATTGCACTGTGTCCTTTATTCCTTGAAAAAAGTGTCACAGTTATAAAACAGGCTTCATTTTATATTCCGGTAAATAGAGAAATGGGTAACCTCTTTCTAATGTCAGAGAAATAGTTCTGAAAATAACATGAGGTATTTTTTTCAAAAAAGAATCCTATATGGTTGACTTAGAATGGTGGCATTAATCTTTTCTTGAAATGATAGAATAGAATTTGGGATATTTTTATATGAGCTTGTAATGGAAGAAGGGGTGGATACGATCTGTTGATTCTTAACTCCTTATCTTCCATCAGTTGTAATAACCTGTTCTAAGCAACATTGCAGTCCTTGGTATCTTTCTCAATCTGTTGTTATCACAGACTCTTTCATACTTGGTCTGCTGTTATGAATGTCAAACTGAAGTAGCTGAGCAGAGGCTACTTCCTAAAGGTTATTGCTTACACTTTTTCAGTAGGTATCAACCAGAGTACCATGCCCTGGTTATCAATCCCAAAGGAGGACTCTAAACACTTCTGTGCATTGCTTCTTGGTATCGGGGGTCACCAAGAAAAACAGTGCCGTCAAGCACTGGATGAACAGAGAAGAGACGGTGCACACTCAGCTTCAGGCATGGGTGTGGTGCCCCGTGGCCAGCTGGTCTCTCCTAGAGGCTGACACAGGGCAGTCAGCCTATGCTACCCCTCTCATGCTGCAGTGGGAGGAACCCTGTCCCCTCCCCTCAGAGGACAGACATAACCTGAGGTTGGCCAGGTGTCATATGTGCATATGCATTAAGAGAGACAAAGGAATGTTCACTGCACCTGAAACAAGGAAGGGTATTTTCACCCAAGGTAATAGGACTGGCACAGGCTGTGGGCTCTTTGTCTCTTGGTAAGGAGGGGCTCAAGGCTGAACTGGGGAAGAAAGACTGTGCCTGAGGCTGCCTTTCCCAACAATAGAAATATACCTCTTTGGTTATAAATAACAAAATTATTGAATATAATAAAATTTTATCCTGAATCCTTCAGATACCAAAAAGTCATATCCATACCTAGAAAATTCAGAAGAACCAAGCCTGAAGTGTTTGGAAGAAGCTGGTGGCTAGAGGGGATGAATCAAAGGTGTGGCTTGGCAGGCTCCGGCTTCAATCCCTAAAGCCCTCAATGTCCATATCCCCAGCATCCGTGGATAAGCTCTAGACTTATTCTTTGCTTTTCCCAGTGTGTGTCTGCTGCAAATACCTTAAGCTGCTGCTTTTTTTTTTAAACCTTCCTTTCCATTTTAAAGCTCTCCTTATTCATTCAACTGGGTATTTCTCTTGCATAAAGAAATTGGGTTAGGATACAACCTATGTGGAGGAATTAAAACATTTTATAAAAATATGTCTTTAAAAAAACTGAACAAAATAAAGAAAAAAAGCATACCAGGCTTTTGGATGGGAAGGCTTAATATTGTGAAAATGCCAACTCTTTTCAAATTAATATATACTTAATTAATTTGAATGAGAATTCCAGTGGTTTTGGTGGGAAATTAACTAAATCACTTAAATATTTTTAGAAGAATAAATGTGATGAAAAATCAGAATTACTAGAAATGAAAATTTATAAGGCCAGAATTGCCCTACCAGATATTAAAACTTATTATAAAGCTGCTATAACAAAAGAGACCACAGTTGGCACAGGAAAAACAATTGCTCAGCATGCCTCTTATTTGATTACATTTGCTAACTAAAAGCAAATTCATCATCTTTTCTTTCATAACTAAAAAGTATTTAAAAAGTAATACTTCTGTTTCACATTCTTGAGACAAAAGTTTCTCAACTATCAACATTTGCAATGAATTAATATTCTAGAAACCTACAGTCATTGGAGAGATTCTACCTATAAAAATTGATAGGGAGCAGCAGTGAACTAAAAAGCACATATCGTCATAGTCTACCAGATACTTCATCATCCTTCACCTGCTTTCATCACTGTCTTGAATTTCCTAAAATTTTAACTTAACATATTTCTCACTAAACTGTAATGTACATGTGCCATAATGTGTATGCACAGTAATGAAGAAAGTTAATATTTTATAAGAAAAAAAACCCCAAAGAATACATCTTTTTTCTCTATTAAAGAAAGATTGGGAGATAACACAGAATACTGATTTTTAAACCAATTTTTTGAAGGGCCTCAACACAATAAGCTTCTGCTTTACTTGATATGGTAGAACAAACTGTATTGTTTTCAAGAAAGGTGGAAAAATCTGATCTTTTGCATAGGTTTTCTCAACTCTATAGAGCTGCGCTGAGTGGCCCTCCTCTTGCTATTGGTCCATTTTTCATGACAGATACCGGGAGGAAGTAGACTATAGGTGACCTCCAGGGATCAGCCCTTTCTTTAAGTAATTCATTATCCTTTCCTTTGTCTCTGTCTCCGTCTCCGTGTGTGTGTGAGGAAAATCTTATTTACTCCCTACTTATATGAGGTAACCAATAAACACCACCTATTTTATAGCCTCAAATGCCATAACTCTAGAGTCATTCCCTACTATATACAGAAGGATCTGGGCATTTCCTCCTTTAAGAGGGAGAAAAGGAAAAAGGTAGAGAGGAGAGGAAGAGGGGGTGGGGAAGGACTAGAGATTGGAAGATTGTCTTCCCTGGTAGGCTGAATTATTAAAAAGCTCAACTCTCCTACACAAGGTAACCCCTTTTTTATTCCTCAGGCCTCACTACCTAATATCTTTTCCATCAGTTCCTCCCTTCATAAAAGCAAAACAGCCTCTCCCTTTCTTGACACAGTATTTTAAATCTGCTTCATTCCTTTCACATCTGCTCTAGAAAGTCATTCTAACTTGGTTTTTCCTATTAAAGACATTGATTGTGATGTGCTCTGGGTCCCACTGATATGGATGGGGTCTGGTCTCATGGCTCAAACTGCCTGGAGAAGGTCCAGCCCCAAACATGACATCACATTAGGGAAAACCTGGGCTTTATTGTGCAGAAAAATTAAGTCCCTCATAATTTGCACCTTAATTAAACAACTTAGCTCTGTGACCTTGTTTACTCATTAATTCTTCTATCATTTCTTTTCTTCCTATCCCTGAGATTTTTCATTTCTCAGTTCTAGTCTACCCCTGTTCTAGGCATTTCTCTCACTAACTCTTAGTCTGCAGGAATAGAGGGAAATACATATTTGGAGAAGGGAAAGGTCATTGGGGTCTTTATCTGAAATTAAAACTTAATTTTTCTTTCCAGTAATTAAAGATGGGTTTCACAATATATATTTTTTAATTCAAAAGAATAATAATTGTAGAAAGAATTTTACTGCTTTTCCCATTTGGGAGACAAGTCAACAAACAAATCTTCATCTCACTGAAAATTTCCAGAAGTCTGTAACCAGCACATTCTCACTACCTATAAATAACTGTTAGAGGGTCATTTGACATATAAAACCTATTATCTACTTCAGGACATTTTATCCACTCCTACTCTCTGTGCTAACCTTTTCCAGTGAATGTAGTTTTCTCCTGAGAAGGAAACACCAATTCTGTAAATATAGCAAAATATTCCTGGAACAAAACAGAGGTATAACTTTTTAATTGGATTTCAGAACATTACTTATATTGAAGTTTTTTAAATCCCTGAAAAGAAAGGAGGGCTGTAAAATACTCCTTCTTGTTCCCCCTCTAGAATATTAGAAATTCTTCACTATCTCTCTTTAACTCTGTCTCTGTTCTCTAAAAACTGACTTTGTTCAAGAGTTTACCTTGAGGTCTCTGGTTAAGAAAATATGACAGAAAACTAGTTTCCTGCCTTTATTCTCTGTGAGCAATTGATGCCATTGCTTCATTATTTTTGAGTAGAAGTCTTAGAAATACTGTATGTTTTTCAAAGCTATTACATAATTTCCCTAAGTAACAATCTAAATACTAGCTTTTACTATTTCATTTCAGTTTTTAAAGAAATTACTATAACATTTGGGAAGCAAATTTCTTAGCCAAATTTTGGTAGAAATCATTGGTTAAGGCTGTTATATCGGTTTCTTTATTTTTCAACTTTTATCTCATACATTTTAATCCCAGGTTCATGTGTATTATGACCTTTTGCACACGCCTTCATTTTAAATAGTTTAATTGGACTGCTCAAGAATATGAAAGGCAACCTCTGTGAAGGAACGCTTACCTCCCAGTGCAGAACAGCAAACAGAACTGAGAATCCATGCTTTTAAAAGTAAAGAAAGAGGTGGTGGAATGTGTAGGGGTGCACTCTGCAAACTTCAGTGGGAGTTCATGATTTGCTTTCCTTGGTGGTAAATACACCTGTCATTCACACGTGGGAAAGCGCAGGACTCCTCAGTGTTCAACCCCACTTGGCAACCCCGCCTTCAGTCTACTCAGAATTAAGTTTAAAATACCTGAATGACTCACCAATTAATTTTTTCCCTATCAGAACATGAATTATTTCCCCCAGATTATTAGTTAAATCTTTATGTAATGTTACTCCTGGACTATAGACACAGATTTTAGATATTATCTATTTATTTACTTACTTCCTATTTCTGTGTGTGTTTGTCTGAGGAGATGGGGTGCCCGGAGCTGCCTCTCAAAGAGTGACTGACTTTAGTGATTCTATTTGAGTCATGTTCCTTTTTTTTAAGTTCAAGAAATCATGTTTATGATTAACTTCGGAATTGAAGTTGCTTTTCTTTCTGTCTGGATGAGCCTACTCATCCTTTGAGGCTTAGCTGAAGCTCCAGCCCTAGGGGAGAGGGGATGAATGCCACTGACGCTTGAATCCTCTCTTAAGAAATTTATGTTCTAGTTACCTCTCTCCAGATATTATTTTGTGTCCTTGTGTCCAAACTCCTTTAAGATGGTGACTGTGTCCTTCTCATTCCTTTCTCCTCTCAGGGGAAGCAGTGGGACACAGTAGACAAGAGTAAGGGCTTTCAGTGTGGACAAACAGCTGTTCTGACACTTTCAAGCTTCATCCTTGGACACGTTAACCTCTCTGAGGCTTGATAGCTGGGAGGTAGTTACGGGGAATACATGAAGTGGTCCAAAGTATTTATGACATTATATGGTCAATAAATGAGTCAGTATTATTCTCTTCCTATCTCTTATAGCATCTACACTTGGGCTAGCATGTAACAGCTTGAAGCAAATTGATATTGAGTGAATAAATGGCTGAAGTAATAGAATTTCAGCCTATAACATATCCTTCACAAGTATCATTCATAGTTACTGTGTTATAGCATGCTTGTCCATGCCTGTGGAGTCCCATAACTATATATAATATTTTAGGAACACTTCTTTGCTATTTCTGAATGCAAGAATCATCCTTTCTTTTACTTGGTTTCAAATATCCTACGATTTGGTTTGACTTTCATTGCATTTATGCCAAGAGTTAAACAGATGGTTTCTTAATCTTACCCCAAATTACCCATAGCTTCTTCCCTGGCTGGCTGTCTTCTGTACTGGTCCCCATCTCCGTTAGGCTCTAGCCCTTTTCATGATTACCTTGGCATTCTTCCAGTGGAGGCTTCTAATTTTAGAGTCAAAATGTTGGAAGAACAAACCACAGATGTGCATTGAAATATGCACAGTGTGGGTACAGAGCCATTTCTAAGAGTTATAATAAGAAAGGTCTTTAACCTAAAGATATTTGAAAAAGTAGCATATTTCCTTTTCTTTTTCTTTGTCCAGTCCAAGAATGCTACCCTATTTTTCTAGCATCACACTGGGACTTGAGAAACTAAAAATATTTTATCAAAATATCATTTTCCAAATGTAATCTCCATCTTTCATACACTTTGTTTAAAAAATGATTGAAGCAGCAATGTAGGTGATACAAACAAACTTTATTAACACTTTGTGGAAGGGACAGTATCCTTTTGGAGATCTTCAAAGTAGGATGAAAAGCGGGAATGAAGCTTTTACAGGATAAAGAATAAAGAATGTGGAAGAACAAATAGACAATAATCTGGTTGTCTGGGGCCACATAGTCAACCTTGTTTGAGGAGAAGGAACAAGAAAATAAATGTAGAGCCCAGAGTTGGCTCGGTTGGGAATTAGCTGAGTGGATATACTGAATTTCTGGTGCATTTGCAGGGACATGAAAATTACCCAAGTTTTGGTTTGCTGACATGGTAACACCCTGGTCAGGAGCGGCTAGAAAGTTATTTCAAAGACTGATATGTCATAGTAGATCTTAAATACTATTTTCAACTCAAAACAAATCTATGTTATATAACACAAAACATTTTTACACTTTATAATTCAATTAGTCTAATAAGAATACTTAATAAAAACTTTTTTAAGGAGTTCTGAAACTTCACCATTAATAGAAAACAAACTTTTTCAGGGCTTGAATATGCATCAGAGTAGGTCACTTTAGAGGCACAAAGATATAACTTCAAACACAAATCCTGAATCTTGGTAGTCATCTGTGCTAGATCAAGTAGGAAAATACTCATTTTCTGTATCCTATAGCTACAGCAAAGTAAAATTCACCCACCCCCCCCAAAAAGAGGGATCTTTGGTGTCTTTGTCCAGTGTAAATGCTCTAAGTAGATTTTTAAAGAGAAAACAATTTTTTTTTTTGAAAAGTAAGATTTAGAATCTGAATTGTAGGTTACTGCTAATTTATTTGTCATGTACATTTATCAAGAGCCCTGGCTCATGGAGGCCACCTTGGTTTTCAAGACAAAGGTGGAACTGGGTTGAGCCCCATCCCAGAGTTCTAGGGATCTTTGGAGGGAGAAATGGGGGAGGTGGCAAGAGGTGGAGGCTTGGGTATCTTGTAGCTTTCTCTTGACTCCTGGCTCTTGCATTTGCTGATTTCTCCATTTCTACTCTTTTCCCTGGCATGTCTTGCCTCTTTTCTGTATTACCTTGCCTTACTGGATGTCACCCAGATCTTTATTTCCCCAAGTGTTAACTTAAGGTTATGTGTCAGCTGAGTTTATCAAAATATTAGACAAGGAAAGGGAAAATTACATTGTAGCCAGAAACAACTCAAAATCGAGTATTTGACATAAAATTGAATATTTCTCCTGTTCTTAAATGTCCCCTCTGCCATTCCCCCTTAGAGAATTTTGCCTTGGCCTTCTACCAGGTCCTCAGTCACCTGCCATTTGGCTGGGTCCCTTCTCTTCTCTTACATCTTTGCCTTGTCTTACTTACCTGGAAGGCGTTAGCCACTGACTCTCCCTTTGTCTCACCACAGGTATTCAGGCTTGGTCTTCTATTATATGTAATTAGTGGTTTTCTTTTTCTTTTTTTTTAATTCAAATACACACTAAAAGAATCTTGGATTCCCTAATGCATTTTTAATTTGACATGTAAAAATTGTTATCTTGTGTTTCAGTAATTGCAAAGGAGGGCATTTCTTTTATTTTATCTCATGCTTTTAGTCTATTTAAAATATTTAAATATGAAAAATTATAGATTCAGTTCACTCAGTTACGGGAAATGGCTGCCGATTAACCTAATTCCCAAGGCCAGTACTTATTATCAAACTAAGTAACCAATTCAACTTGTTTTCTAACAGAAAATATCTGTTTTAATTTTTTCAGTCCAAATAAACATGTTAATATGTGTTGCTATAACCCTCATCTCACTTTTGAATTCTAATTCCAAGATAAACACTTGGACAAACATGGAAACAGATATATGGTTTGTGTGCAGGGAGTAGTGGACAAAATAGATGAAGTAAGACCCATCTGCTTTCAGGATTTCTTTTCTGTGTCTGCTTTACTTCATCTTCAAGGACCTCTCCCTTACGAACAACTATGTGCTCTCTAATTGCCCTTTGGTTTGGCACCCAAGAGATTCTTGCACCACAGGGAAAATTCACCACAGTAAATATCAAGATGGCTGAAAGGCCAGGTTTCTATTGTAAACTGAAGAAAAAGGTGATTGTATTAGGAAAGTGACAAAAAAGAACTGGATCATGGTCTTTTCTTAGACAAACCAACTTTAGAGAAGGGTTAATGTGGAAGGTAAGTATCAGGAAATCGGTTTCCTTAACATTATATTTCCAAGTGCCCTCTGGGCTTGTGAATATAATTTGAGGGCCATGATGGTAGAGTATATTCTAAATAAAGATGTTTTCTTTTCCTGAGAGGTAGTCTATATTTTCCATGCTAGCCATATTTTGCAGGAGTTTTTAGATACTATGCTAGCCATTGTCCACTTGACTTGGTTATGTAAGAGATATGTGCAATGAAAACCATACAGAATTTATTATACTTGTAAAATTCAAATGCTGTAATAAAATCTGGGCTTCTGAGCAATAGGAGGTACAATGAGGAGCAAATCAGTATTGTCTACTTGATGCCTCTTAGTCAGAAACTGACAAGATTTTTCTGTATAAGACCAGAAAGTAAATATTTTAGGCTTTATGGGACATAACATTTCTGTCACTTTGCCATTATACTGTGAAAACAGCTACTGATGACATGTAAACAAATGAGTGTTGTATTGCAATAAAACTGTACTTATAAAAATAGGCAATAAGCTGGATTTTGCCTGCTGGCCATAGATTGCCAACCCATGCCCTCAGCTATGTCCTCATAAAGGGGAGAAGAGGTATAGGGCCCACTATGTGTGGCTACATGTAAGCTCAAGTCAGGACCTCCAAAGGCACATTGGCATCTCTTTAGATGAAGATAACACCTTTGTAGCTGTGACAACAATATAATTTTGGACCATTTTTGAAATTCTAGATGGTCAAAATTTCAGAGTTAATCATCCCATTATCAGGTTTTATGGTTCATAATAAGAAATAAAACTCCCCCATTTTGTATTTTCATGCTAATAAAAGCTACTGACTTTTGGTGTCAAAATCCATTCTGGATTTCTGATTTAAATCTTATTTTTCACCCAGCAAGTATGTTTACCTCCATTTTATTAAAGAGGTAATTTAAAAACTGGTAATAGCACTGTTTTAAACCCATAGTATTTAGTGAATAAAATCCAAGGATGTCTTCTGCTTGTTTAATCGAGCACAATGGTTCTCAAAGTGTGGTCCCTGGACCAGCACATCAGCATCACCTGGGAACTTGTCAGAAATTCAGAATCTCAGGCCCCACCTTGGACCTGCTGAATCAGAAACTGAGGTTAAGTTTAGCTGGAATCCTTGTTTTAACAAGCCTCCTAGGTGACAGGGATGTTTGAGGATGCTTAATGTTTGAGGAGCACTGGTCTAGCATTTACCAAGTTTTCAGTAAATTCTTATTTATTTGAAAATATTCACATTCTCCCTCATACATGTCTTTAGAGTTTGACTTCTCCTCTGCATCCCTCCCAGTGCTCTTATACAGACTAAAACTTCTTACTTGATCTCCCCTTCCACTATTTTAGACATTTACTCATACATCCACTTAATAAAAATGTATCAAGTGCCTACCATGTGCTAGGTACTGAGTTAGATACTGGAGATACATCAAAAATAGAAAGAACAAGATTCTGAAACACATGGAATCACATCCTATTTGGGGAGCTCAACAATAAACAGTCAGCCAAATTATCTTATATATTAATAGGAACTATAAAGGAAATAGATTGGCATGATAGTCATTAGGGACATGTTAGCTGAGCTGCTCAAGCAAGGGTTCCCTAAGCTGAGGTCTGAAGGGTAAGAAGGAGCCAGCCTTTCAAACAGTTGGAAACAGGCAGAAGAAATAATAATAAGTAGCATTTACGGAGTTTTACCAAGAGCCAGGTATAGTTGTAAAACTTTAACATATATTAACTCTTTAATTCCTAACAACAATCATATAGGGCAGATAATTTCAATATTCCCATTTTATAAGTGAGCAAACTGAAACACAGAGGTTGGACACTTTACAAAGGTCATATGGCTCCCAGGATTCAGTGTGGAATGAGATTAGAAGGATGGATAGGGTCTCACTTACCAAAATGAGAACTTTGAATTTCATTCCAAATAGCATTGAAGCCTTTAAGGATCTGCTAGGGTACTGACCTAGTCTGATTTACACAGGGATTGCAGAAGAGCCAGGTGGGAGCAAGAACACAATGGTCGTTATTACCATGGACCAGGTGAGAAACAATGGTGGCTTGGCCAAGAGTAGTAGCCATGAAGATGGAGTGATGTGAATGGAAGTAAGATCTAGTTCTTGGACAGAAACAACAGGTTTGGTGACTGATTAAATGGGAGTAAAAGGCAAAGGAATGAGTCATCGATGACTCCGAGGTTTTGGGCTAGAGCAACTGGTCAAACATTGCTACCATTTTCAGTGATGGCAAGACCAGAAGGAAAGGCTTTATTTCAGTGGGAAAAATGAAGGGTTCCATGTTGGTCAGTTTGTGCTTTGAGATGCTTTTTAAACATGCAAGCAGAGCTATCAAGCAGCTAGTCGGATAAAAATAAGCTGGAGCTCAAGAAAGTGATTAAGGCAGAAAATAAAGTTCTTGGTGTCCATTGATGGTGTTTTATAGCATAGGGTTTCTTTGAATACCCCAGAGAAAGAGTGTGGATAGAAAAGAGAGGAAGATTCAGAACTGCACCCTGGACGCTCCTGGGCACATTCAGAGGTTGGATAAAGGAGCCTCCTGTCATTAGCTCTGGCTTCAACTAGTGTAGGCAGACTACAACTTCAGTGGAGTGCCCTTGGTCTAGGTACTTCCTGCACTGAACTCTCTATTCCAGCCAACTGAATCCCGTTATTTGAATATGTCCTTTACTGTGGTGTATCTAATCCTTTGTTCAGATTCTACTTCTTCTGAGAAGCCTTTCTGACATCTCCTTACTTGTCCCCTACAACCCCAATCTGGACACTGTCACCACTATACCCCACAGCACATTGAACATTTTAATGTGATAACACTTATCACATGTTGCCTAATTTTAGTTCTTTGCCTTCTGTATCAGACTCTGACTCCTTAAAAGCCAGGGCTATTCCATTCATTTTCATACGCAGCACTTGCATTCTGCTGAGAGGTTCTCAATAAATATCTATTGAATGAATGATTGAAATTCCCCAGACCTGGTATCCAATTAGTATTAGATATGCTCCCAATCCATAGCTTTTCTCCCAACAAGGATTCCAGGAAAAAGAATAATGTGATTAGCTATGAAGCAAAATTAGGTCAGGAAGGGGTGGTTTCTAGAGTCTTTACTAAATTCACAGTAATCCTAATGGTAATAATAATAAATAAACACCACCTTGTATTGAATATTTACCACATGCTCTAGGCACTGCTCTAAGTTTGTGTGTTACTCATAAACTAATTCGTAAATTAAAACCTTAGAATTTCTCATCTAACACTACCTGGGCAAAGCATTTATCTACCTTTTTCCTAAATTTTTCTTCTGAATTTTTTTCTTAAAATTTATCATCTTTTTAAATGTAAAGATCTTCAAAACTTAAATTTCTTGTATCCCCCACAAATGCTTAGCACTTTGCTCTCCACTAAATGCCAAATAAATATTTGTTCACTTGATTTAGTAATGATACCTGATACATATGCAAAACAACCTCAGTCCTTTTTCAAATAAAGAACTTCTAATTCCAACCATGGCTTTTTAAAATTATTTTTCTGAAATAGCTTAGAAAGCACAGGGGTAGTTCAAGAAAAGTGTGAAGTAAAAATTTGATGCCAATAGCTTTCCATGGCTTATCAGTATAGTTTTCTGATGTCATAATTCTTTTTGTTCTTAATACCTATTTGTTGAATATTAGGCCGTATGCATGCCAAGACATGTGGTATATGCTGGTAATATTCAGACAAATTGGAAGCAGGCTTTGTTTTTTTGAAGGATTATCTTAGAAATGACCCATAGCCATTATCTACCTAAGTGTCTTTTGTGTCCTAGTTAAATAGCTAATGAAGATGCTTGTATAGCTAGTAGGAGAATATACATTCCACGTTCCACACAGTTTGCAAATATTGGTGCAAATAGCTATCTCTACTGTTATAAAGTCTATAAAATGCTAATATGTCCAGTGAATCACCTATGGCATGTTAACATTTCCCATAGTTAGTTGGCCATAAATCTTTTTTCTCCTTTAGACACCTTACAAATGTTTATTAGAATACAATTTGGAAAATTTGTGGTATTTAGGTTGTGAAGATGCAAAACTCATACATACTATTTTTCAGTCGTTGTTGTGGAAAAGCAAAAGTGTTATGAGAAAATGTCTGTGAAGGTTAAAACAACCCACAAGGCCAGTTGTCTTATTTTTAATGTGAGGTCATTTAGGCCTGAGTAAATAAGCAGAAGCTCTTAATAAAGAGCTTTATACATAAAGTACTGCATACCTCTATTTCATTGCTGAGGTTTTCACTCTCTCTTGGCCCAAGACAGAAGTCTACAAATTTTCTAGTCTCCAAATTTTCCAGACTGGCACTGAAGCCCATCTGCAGTATGGCCCTTGTGGATCTCACTGTCCTGTCACATTTATCCCACCTTCCAGGCAAACTAGACACATTGCCATGTTCTGAACATACCTGGGCTTTCTGCAGTCTTCCTTTTGTTCTTCTTCTTTCTGTTGCCTGGAAATCCACTTATTCATCTCCCCAAGTTGATGTTGGACCATTTGTTAATTTGATATGTAGTTACTGTGTTCCATGTGAGGAACTAATTATGGTTGTAGTATTAGAGAAAGATACTCAGGATATTTTGTTTTTCCTTTAGTTGAACATGAACCCTCCATGCTGTTAACTATTTTAGAGTATCTTTCCATGCCTGGGTGGTGTTCCAGTTAACTGTGCTTGTCTCTTATGTCCTACTAGACTAAGTGTGTTGCAAGAATGCCATAGCTGTTGTAGCCCGAGCAGAGCCTAAATCAGCTTCTGGCCCTTACTCAGTGCTGAAGAATCTGTCAAGATGAATGGAGTGCCTAGATGTCCCATGGGTATTTGTAGAATCAGAGCTCAAAAACTCTGGCTCCCAGACTCCACTAACCAAAAATAATTGCGTTTGGCTACTCGGGAATTCCATGTAGTTAGACAGATAAGGTTTCCCAGACAGAACCCACCTAAAGCTCCCCTGCAGAATGGGCTTGCTTGAGGACCAGCTTCATCCAGAGTCGGAGAGGCAAGCTGGAGACCCTCCCTCCCACTCTCACCCACTCATTCCCAACATAGTCAGGAAGCAATGTGAAAGTTGACTAATTAAACTGACAATCTTCTCGACTTTTATTAAGCAAATACTGTTCAAAACCAAATTGAAGGCTGAGTTTCTTTTAAGAAATTTTCAAAATGCAAACGTTTTACTGGAAATACCATTAACTAAAATGTCTGATTTGACTTAAAGGCCCTGACCATACTTTGAGTTATAAAAAGATTGACCCCAGTATGTTTTCAAGTGCCTTCAATCTAAATATAAGCTAAGGTATGCGTGTTACATCAGGAACATTTGACGCACCTGTGTTTAGAGGGCGAGCTCATCATTCCAGATGTGGTACGCGTGCCCCATTGTGCTTTCCTAATTCTTCTTGGGCCTTCTGAAATATATGATTAACAAATCAAAGGCAAAACCATAATCAGCATTGAAGAGGTGGGAGAAGTAAACCAGGTGGTTCTCAGATCTTTTACTTTGTGTGCTTGTTGTCAGTCTTTTATTGCTGCTGCTTTAAGTGGAATGAGAATTTGGACAAGAAAGAATGAAGTGAGTAAAAATTGAACAGCTTTCCAACGGGGCCTGTCTCAGTCGTTTGATAGCTGTAGGACTGTGAGAACCAAGGTGGGGTACCATACCGCCCATTGTGTCACAGTAGTCACCAAGAGTTTGGTTTTTTATGCCATACATTTTATTTTGGTAAGAGAAAAATGTCAAAAAGAAACAATTAATTACTAAGCTTGGCATGCAAAAAGCAATAGTAATATTAATACTTGCCTCCAGAAGCAGTATTTAACCTATGTTGATGAGCTTGCATGAAATTACTTTCTGACCTCTTAAAGTCCATCTTTTTTAAAAATTCTCTTTATAGGTAAAGATAAGATTGAAGTGTCTGAGGATGACTTGAAGAAACTCCCTCTAATTCAATGGTGTGTTTTGGAAACGATTCGTTTAAGAGCTCCTGGTGTCATTGCTAGAAAAGTGCTGAAGCCAGTTAAAATTTTGGTGAGCTTTGGTTTGATTTTAAAAGAATCAACCTGCTAGAAAAAAACACATATTTTGCCCATATATTATTTGATAATTCCTCAAGTTCCATTAAGCAGTAAGTGACCCTGGAACAGATTACTACCAAGAAATGCTCAGCAACATATTATTAGTATAGATATTTATTAGTTGGTGAATGTTTTAACTAAAACATAATTCTGTAATAATCATTTTGCCTATGTGATTTTGTATCAGAATTAGTAAAATGCTATTTAAATCAAGCAGGTAGATCAAACATCTCTCCTCTTCTGACCCACCCAGCAAGTATTTCTGAGCAGCAAGAGGCTGAAGAATGCAGGGTATGAGGAAAGTTCTTTTGGATAACCAGAAGACAGTCTCAGGCCACAAGTTGCAGATATGGGAACAGATAGCAGGAGTGCCATGGGTGATAGCAACTGATATTAGCAATCAACAGCTGAGTGAGGGAAAGGGATCCTTTCTGTGGCAAGGTGGCAGAAAATTCTCAAGTGCTCTATGAAAGGTATGTGCAAATGGCCAACTTTCAATTCAATATTCTGTAAATCAGGCAGAACAAAATATTTTTTACAGAATGATTTGACTTAACGGTCTGCATTATCCAGATAGATCATATTTAGTCAGCCCTCCACTCTCATTAGCTTTCCTTATACACATTGAGAGTGCCTGGATATAAACCAAGAAAAATGTGTAGTAGTAGAACACTAAAGATAAAAATAAATAAATTTTATAAAAGTTGCAAATCCAAAGGAGACATAGTTTATTTAACTGATTTACATCTATTATATGTAACACTTACTGAACTGATCTTACATAAATTATAGCAGTTAGTTTTAGTGGGATTTTAACAGTTTTTGCTTTTAAAACATCAAATTATTAATTCCTTTAAACTCTGAGTATAAAAGGCTGTGCTTTGAGAGGAAACAGACAACTTGGTGCAGTTGAGTAGAGCAATGTGTTTATTACTCAGAATATTGCTATAATTTTTATTGAATTTTTATTAGGCCTTATTTCTATTCTGGCTAATAGATAATTAGTTGAATTATAGAATAGTTATTTATCTGCCTGTGGGTATCTTGATTATTATTTTAAGCATACAAATCCTGTATATGTTTTGTTAGATTTATACCTAAATGTTTCAGTTATTTTGCAGCTTTTGTAAATGACATTTTAAAAAATTTTTTAATCTCTCTTCCTTCTGCCTTCCTCTCTCCCCCATCCCTTCTTCCTTTCTTCCTTCCATCCTTCCTTCCTTTTCTTTGTAGCACATTTATTTTCTTATGAAAGATGGTAAAGAAAAAATCAGCAATATGATTTCCCTCCTTTTCTCCCTTAATTCTTTCCTTTTTTTCTCATTTCCTTTTTCTTCGGGGTTTTTTTTTTTTTACCCTGAAATCCTTCTCCTTTAAAGTTCCCATTTCATCTCTGCAAATTATGCCCGTGACCAAAACAGGAAGAAAAAACATAGGGATCCTCCTATACACCTTGTAGATATTTTTTTCCTGTTGCTTCCGCATGCGTTTTCTCTCTCTTGAGTTCCAATGTGGTTTATGTGGCTTTAGCCCACTCGGTCCTGGACTTCTCTGACTTGTTGTGCTATTTCATTAGCTGAATATATGAGATTATCACAGGATAATTTTATAATAACATTTTTTTAATTTGTCACAAACATTTTCTTCCCAGACCCAAACCAAAAACCTTTAGGCACAGGCCACCGCCCAGTCAATATGATGCACTTCTGAAATTGTGTTCTGTTTGGCTTCTGCTACCCTAACCTTCAGTATTGTTATGCTGTTCATTTATCTTTTTTTTTGCTTTTTTTGCCCCAGTTCCAGCAGAGGTAGAATGAACAGACAGGATTGGGATTTCACAGGTCTCTTTCTACTTTAAAAATGGTAAGGGGGCACCAGCAAAGTGTCACTCTTTTCCCAGTTTTGGATCTGACTCTCCAGCAATCGTGGTACTGAAATTGTCAAACTCAAGCATTATTCAGCCCCTTTGAAACCAACAGAGGTTCTCCTGGGTTAAAAAAATGATGACCCTTCCACTCCCTGCAACCATAAAAGACATATTTTGAATTGTAAGGTGCTAATGTCCTATAAACACAAACTTAAAGTAGGTGTTTGCAAATATCTTGAGGACATTTCCGAATCATGCAGGGTTCAATTGATGTGGCTTCCAACTTTGGCAATGGAAGGTCCTAATAACATGTCTTCACCCTAGTAAAGTTGGTAGCTATTTAGTGATTATATACTGTGGGAGAGCTCCTTGTTCTAGGTTCCTGAACATGGTGATGCAAGGGTGATTTTATAAAATGGTTTTTAGTTCTTGGCATAGTTTCTATATCATGAACACCTATTATAGCATGAATGGAGGAGGATCTTGCAGATTCTGCTACTTGAAGCAACACTGCTTTTTCTCAGTCCCCTAACCACCGTGACCTCAAACACAAAACCAATTAGATAAATGCACAGCACTTGCTTTGTCCTATGTGTCACTAATCAGTTGTCTTCATACTCTTTCTGCCCTAACAGCTGCTGCTGGAGTGAAAATAAAAATGCACTACCCTGCCCTGACATTATCGTGAGTGTCCCCAGGGATGGACACCCACTGCCCCTGTCCTCAGTGCTACTGTGGCCAGTGTCACACCTCAGAGTTAAACTTTGCTCTTCCACAACCTGGCGATCCACTGTGGTTCCACCGTCAAGAAAACTTGCTGCAAACTCCAATATCGAACATCAAAAGCTGCAATAGAGAGAACTTATTCTAGTTTCTCAATTTTTCACATTTCTCTAATATTTTCTTCTGTGTAACCAAATATATATATATATATGTGTAACTAATCATCAGAATTGAGACCAGTCATTTGAAAATAGAAATGGTCATCCAAGGCAAAAGTTAGATTTTCTATTGATTTATGATAAAGTGAAGATGTGTTCTCCACAATATAGTTGCAGCATTATTTTTATTTAATGACCCAAACTCTCTTTAAAGTAGATTTCAAAAAATGACCTTGAACCATTTTTTTTTAAATCATAGAATTACACTGTTCCTCCTGGTGACTTGTTGATGTTGTCTCCGTTTTGGCTACACAGAAATCCAAAGTATTTTCCTGAACCTGAATTGTTCAAACCTGTAAGTTATCTCTTTCATTATACACTGTGCTTTGATTTTAACTTCTCTTATGCCAGGAGTATGAATGTGTAAATTAACTAGGCCTGTATCATTAAGCAGTCATGTTCTCTGGTAACTAAGAACCAAGTTGGCTACAAAGTACAGATTAGACTTTCAGTACAGATAGTACAGCAGTGACAAATCAAATAAAAAAGATTTTGAAATAATCTTCACCAACTTTAAAATAAATTTTTATCTGAAACCAGCAGGTCATGTTAAAGTAAATATGCCTGG
Organism: Manis javanica; assembly: GCF_040802235.1. Taxonomy (NCBI): domain Eukaryota; kingdom Metazoa; phylum Chordata; class Mammalia; order Pholidota; family Manidae; genus Manis; species Manis javanica. The sequence continues at coordinate 42,617,107 of NC_133171.1, forward strand.
TTTTGATAGAAGATTTATTTCATATTCTTCAGGCAGTTAGCTCCTGTTGTTGGTTTCTAAGGAATAGAAGAAAATAAAAAATAAGGCAAATTAAAACTGTGCTTTGCTATTTCTTAAAAGTGGAGAGTTACCAGGCTGAATGGAATCATAAGAGGTCTTTTAGTCTATTCTCTGCCTTTAGATAAAACTGTCAAAAATGGCATCCAGATGTATCCATTCTGCAGCCCAAGTTTTTTCCAACAGGCAAGACTGTCAGTGTCTCTTATTATTAAATTTATTACCAAGGGCAATTTTATGTCAGAGCCTGAGACCTTCTTACAAACATTTCTTCCTCTTCTGAGGTCAGTTCTGTGGTTGATTTACATTATCATCTACATTTACCACTTAACAGAATTCTTTTGAAACCCTTTTATTTACTAATTCACATTACAAAAACACAACTATGTCTGATATGAATAACAGGTTGGAAAAAATTACCAACAATGTTGTAACTTTATATGCGAGGATTAGCTGTGCAAGGTCATTTTTAGCCTAGAGAAATTAAGTTAAGCTTATTTATATTAGGCTGATTTGGGGAAAAAAATGCTTTCTTCCCACAGGAACGTTGGAAAAAGGCAAAGTTAGAGAAGTATGCTTTCTTGGACTACTTCTTGGCATTTGGAAGCGGGAAGTACCAGTGTCCTGGAAGGTCAGTGAGACAGCTGGGCCACATTTATCCAGGAGTCTGTAGAAAGATGATGGCTCCAAGTGAGAAAGCTTTGGCTTAATCTCTTTTCTTTATTATCAAACTACAGGGAAATTCAAGGGACCTCATTTTATTTGGCTGGCCAGTTGTATTGTGTGATGTCTTTGTGGAATGTGTAAAGTGACTTCTGAATGGAGCTCTCATAAGAACAAAATATTACAGTTGCAATGCCAGTTGAAAGCAGGGTTTATGTTTCAAATGTTCAGCTTTCATCTAAGGATAATTGGTAGTGGTTTGAGTTCTACCTTTTTAAAAAATAAAGGCAGAAGTATAATATTTCTTTAATTACAGTGTCATCATGGACATTTGCTGGGGTTACAAAACATCTTTAGCTTGGAGCATAGCAGCAGTTTACTGAACAGTTTTTGTTTATTGGGGTAGTTTGGTTCCTGTCATGCAGGCCTCTTCAGTGGCACGCTCTGCATCATCTCATAAAAGTTACTTTATGTTTGTTTATTCAAGCAGAAACTTTTTCGAACATCTCACCTGTGCCAGGCCCTCTGCTAAGTATAAGGAATCAAGCACTGAGGAAGGTGAACTTCATAAACTCACATTCCACGTTAAATAAGACCCATTTCTTCACTGCTGATTCTGTTGGCACCTGTTTGTAGCAAAATCTCACTCAGTGAATGTAAGAAAGTCTTACATCAGAAAAATTGCATTTTTAATTTAAGAAGTCAGTCATCCTCACTGTTTGAACAGCAATGTCAGTCCATATTTGCAATTGTGACTTACTCCACAGCATCCACTCTACTCCTCTGTTGTTTGACGTTTTATTTTTTATACTGTCAGCATGCTTAGTAACTTATACCTCCCCAAAATGCGTTTAATGAGCCTTATCCAACCATGGAAATCTTATCTTCCTTTTTAGAAGTTACACTAGAAGCCTAAGTGTAAGCAAATTGATGCCTCGTGTTTTCCTGGAGACAACTGTTTGTCCTGGGGTAGGTAGTTGACCTGAACTGGCCAATCAGACTGAAAGGAGAGATTTTCTTCCATCGTTAGGAGAAAGGTCCCCTTTGTCCTTTTCCATTGGAGGAAAACAAGAAAGCTTATAATCATAGTTGTTACTAGAAGGAAATTCAAGTGGAACAGCCTCATGATGGGGTGGAGTCAGTAGACTACAGAATGGAGATATGGAAACCTGGTCCGTGTAATCTCACTCTGTCACTGAATCATCAATTTAAGGAGCTCATCTGCTTCCTCTTATGTGAGATAATAAATGTTACCTTTATAAATAATATTATATTATTACATTATAGATAACTACATATATGATGTATATTAAATACCATACATAATGTTCATTATTTTTAAGGCTTCTTGAGTTGAAGGTTTCATTATTTAGAGCTGAAAGCATTCTGATATACCCAAGAAAACACTATAAAGATGAACATTTTAACCGAGTGTCAGATACTTTAGGGACACATTTAACAAATAAAATCAAGAATAACAACAAAACCCCATCATGCTCATCCTGCCTTCCATATAACTTTTACTTTAGAGAAGCATGTCTTAAACCAGGAGCGCATTTATTGTTTTTGTCACCTACTAAGTATCAATGTTTTAAGAGTAGCTCCTGTAAAAACAGTAGATGTTATTTTGTCAGATCCCTTTATATACATTCCTAATTGCAACTAAAGAGTTTATAATAACCATTTTTTAAATTGAGCTAGGGTTATTTTAAACCAAGGACTAAAATGCTTTGCAATGAAGCATGAAGAAATGGGCCAATGGTCAAGGATTAATAAATGACTATTATTTCTAGTCATCATAAGGGCCATTATGAAAGTACTGTGATATCTTTTGAGGCTGACAGACATTTGCTTGAGCTTGATAATAATGGGTAGAATTGAGGGGACAATGACATTTCAGCTCCATCAGTACTATCTTATTTATACAGAAACTACACATTTTTTAATGCATTGAGCTCTAACTAAACACAAGGCAGTTCCCTGGGTATTTCAGAAAACTCCCACAAGAGTAAGACTTGTTCTCAGCCCTCAGAAGACAAATACCTTGGCAAAGGCAAGGAGAATATTGAGTTCATAAATAACTGCAAGGAATACAGGATGGGAATGCCCAAGCACCACACTGTGGAGATTAAGAGAGAGGGTGTACCTGGTCAGGGTGATTGTAGAAGATTCCCTGGGGAATGTAGTATTTGAAGGGGTAGATGAACTTCCAGACTAAGGAAACAGAATGAGCAAAAGGTCATTAAGTGCAGGGGCACATGGTTTAAGGGTTTACGTTTTTACTGTTATTGGGACCAGATTACAAGTAGTGGCAGGAAGAAAGCCTGAAAAGGCACATTGGCTCAACTGGGAAGGTCCTTGAACCCTTGGTTTAGGAGTGGTACACGGTTCACCAGGTGCTGGTGGAGTATTAAAAGGTTTTGTTTAGAATGGATTAGAGTGAGGCACGACTTAGGTTATATGTTCATGCTAATATTGCCTATGAGAGACATGGAGTGCCAGATTTGGACAACAATTTGAAATGGGGATCAGGTGAGAGGAAGGATTTGAGGAAGACTGTGGCTTAGAGTCTGGTAACTAGGATAGAAGGTGGAAACAGAAATCAGGAACAGGAACAAGTGTGGGGACAAGATGTTTTCCTTTGGAAACTTTTTGAGTCTAAGTTAAGGCAAAATATATATCATATAACCAAAATCTATAGGTTGAATATGAATGTTGAGTGAATTAAAAAAAAACCTCCTTCCTCTAGTTTTCTATTGTCTATTTTTAAAAGTCCTTTATTTTTTTTGTTGTTGTTGTTATTTTAAACAGCTAGCCCATGAAGTATTTTGTTTGAAAGACAGATGAAGCAGAAAATTGTTCAGGAAAGTGAAAGACTTCATTTGGACAATGTATATAGCAAGATAGATCTTTGCACTAGAAATTTAATCTCACAAACCCTTTATATAATCCCCAGAAAACTGCATACATTCTAAGTTTGTGTTCCAGGAGCCAATTAATTTTCTCATGTACCAAATACTCAGTGAGTCAGATAAATAGTGTGGCCTGCAAAGGGGCTGATGATCAAAGTTTGTTATGAACACATAGTTGTGTAGCCTCTCACCTGGCACCCCTTGGCATTCAGGCCTCTGAAGCAGTGTGAGAGCCCCTCTACCAGTGAACACAGAAGGCTCTGCTGAATTTACTAAATAAGTACTCGGAGCTGCCTTCAGCTGCCGACCAAAAATCAGGATGGAAGAACTGTAGTTCCCTCCAAATAGTGGACATTCTGAAAATACATGTGGAGGAGGAACCCCCTGCAAGCACTTCCTTTTCGTAAGGAAGCTCCTGGGTTCACCAGGAAGGGAACTCTTCCCAATAATTCTGTTGCTGGAGAAGTCCGGTGGTTTTTCAGAAAAACAAATAGGAGAAAGTAGCCTGAGCTATGAGAGTTCTTCAGCAATGGTAGCAGCCAGAATGAAGAGTTGCATTATAGAGGAGATCCTCCTCTTAAACTATGAATTTAAATGGAGGAATAGGATAGGGGATTTCCAGTGTTGAGTGGTTGTTTCTGAGAGTTGAGGATTTTAGCACAAAGGGACATGCTTGTGATACCACCCTCCCACCCCCAAGCCAGTAGCCTTAAATTCCCTTGGTTTCCATCCCTGAAAGAGGATGTCTGACTGGCTGTATCATTGTGCTGATTGATGTGCTAATTTCCAGTGTGAAACAATAGCCCTGATCTTTGGCAAGATACCATGCTTACAAAGGTATGTTTGGATAAGAAGAGGGTGTAATAAGAGTAAGGCTGCAGTACTTGAGACCTGGAAATGAAGCATGGATTCCTCAGGAATACAAACTGTGATTTCTGCTGTTTTGTGTGTGTTTGGGTCCTTCATGTATCCTAGGGCAATGCTAGGCCACAGAGTCATGAACTTGTCTTGAATTATTAATGAAAATCACACAGCTATGGGAAAATTAATTCAAACATAGATCCAGCTGATAGCAGCTTAGTAGTTGTATTATTCAACCTAACAAATATCTCTCGGACACCTATGATTATTATTTCATTCTATAAATATTTGCCCAGTGTATGCTGTATGCCAGGATAGGGCTCTAGGAGTTACCTTGGAAAACAAAAAAAAGCAGTTAAGTCCCTTCCCTCAAGGAGCTTATGGTCTAACTAAAGTCACTTTAATAAGATGATTCAAAGATAGGTGACATTCCTGAATTGCTTGTAATGTGGTTCAGGAGATGAGACTTAGCAACATGAGTCTACTTAACAGCATAAGATGACACATGAGAAATGCCAGATGACTCACCTACATACCAACTGCCATAGGAAGTCAGATGTAAGATGTGGGCATTAGAAGAGATTTTATGGACTAGGTGGGAGTAATCAATAAACAGCATAGAGGAAAGCACACATTCCTGAGGGACGGTGGTATCAAACTTTGACGTAGAAAAATGTTAAGTGCTCATAGGAACGTAATGTTCCCATATGTGAGGCAATTATTGTATTTGGAGTTTGTGAAGCTCTGAGCATGGTTGTTTCTATGTTTAGTTTATAGATAATGTAATTTAATAATTGTGCCATATTCTGTAAAATATGCACAGTCTTGTATTTGAGAAGTATTATAAGTAGCTTTTCTCTTTTATACCTAGAAATAGCTGGTTGCATTTAAGGAGTGAGCAAACTCAAATCCCTATGTATTTTATGAGAAGTTGCAAATTCAGTTTATTCTGAGGAATTTGTTACATAAATAAATGCATAAACAAAAACTATCTGCTCAACTCCAGTTGTTAAATAGAATTGAATGAACTGTATTTACTTGGGTAATTGTTTCCTGACATTTTCACTGGAGTGTGCACATGTCCTGAAGGGCATATAAAAAGTGTTAGGAATGAGGGTGGGAAGGGTGGTTGTGGTTAATTCCAAAACGGAGCGAAGCTGCCAGAATCCTTTATTCATAGTTAGCCACACTTCTGCCTTCTTACTGCTTTTACTAAGGAGCAATGACTCAATCAAAAGAGCCTAGAAACCATTGGTAAAATTGCAGTCATTACTTTTCCAGCCATTTCCTTTTGACACTTCATTATGAGGCCAAGATTTAAGTCCGTTAGGAACAGAAGAAGCAATTCAAGAATGACTTTTGATACTTAGACCAACATCTACTTATTTAAAGCCTGTCCTCTGTCAAGGTCCAGCTCAGATTTCCTCCACTGTTCATTTCTTAGCAAAAAAATTGAGAAAAGACCTTCTTTTTCTTCTATTTACGAAAGAGATCTCCAGCCTGTCTGTGGTACATAGAATACCTGCTCGGGGTTTGTATCCATAAGGAGAAAGAAAAGGCCCTTTGGGCTGGGTATCTTTTTTTTTTTTTTGGATGGGCTTTCTTCCATCATCAGTACATTAGATGTCTGCTGTTCAGAAAGAGGGTTGCTTCCTAGAAGAAGACTGAACTTAAAACTGTACAGTATCACAATATTGCCCACAGGTTTCTACGTTCCCATCACCCAGTGCCTTTTCCTGCCTTTCCAATAGCCCTAGTTTTCATTTGCTGATCCATGGGACTCTGGGGCACTGATTCCACCTGCAGCTTCTCTTCTCTTTTTCATATGTTTTCTTCTTTTTCCTCTCTTCCAACTTACCTTTATCTTATACTTCTTTTCCCATTTTATTTTGTTTTCTTTCCCCTTAATAAAAGCATCCACCTGCTCACTCTGGGTTATGCCCTCACCATCATTCCCAATCAAAACGTTCATACCCTAGCCATAATGTTTCCTGTGTAGCTGAGATGTTCTTTGCAATTTTGATTTTGTGTGCTAAAACCAGAAGTTCTGATAAACTACATCTTTTAGCATATTTTTTCTCCTCTCTCCTTGTGAAGTTCCTCTAGATTAGCAATTCATAAAGTGTGAGCCCCAGACCACCAATAGTACCATCACCTGGATACATAAAAAATGTGAATTCTTGGGCCCTTCCCCAGACCTGCTAAATTAGAAACTTTGGGAACAGAGCCAAATAATCTGTATTTTAACAAGCCTACCATGTGATTCTGATGCACAGTCTAGTTTGACAACCACTGGTCTAAATTATTTTGCCCCCCTGCCACCAAATTGATTTTATTTTCCTAAAAGATGTCTTAGGGGAATGAGTTTGTAGGAAAAGTACTTCCCCTTTAACTTGAATAGACATGCTTCAGTGCAGGACGCCTGAGGAAGTATGTCTGTATGCTGCCTTCTGTGAATTCCGGGGCAAGATCATTCTGTTTTCATAAGCTGCAGCTGGTAGCAACTAGAAATATACTTCAGAGCCCCTGTTCCTGGCAACCATGGCAGTTTTCCAGCCCATGCTGGCATTGCCCACAATGCCTTGTAGTAGGAAAAAATAGTTTTTCTTTTTAAAAGTGAGAGAAGAATTCAGACTCAAAATCAAGACATCTAAAACTAAATTCATTAATTTCCTGTAATCATATTGTTCCTTCAGGATGTCTGTTGTTTTCAGTATATCACTGTTCTCCTAGACACCTGGCCTTTCAGAGCCGCCCTCTGCTCCCCCCCTCTTCATAGCCTCCCATGTTCACTCCCACCTCCGAAACAAGGTCTTCCTCCTCATCAGCAGGTGGCATTATGGTTTCCTGCCCCTTGACCCTGGCTGTATTACCTCTTCTTTCAATCCATTTTACTCACTACATACAAATTAACTTTCCTTAAATAATCATCTCTGATTCTCACTCTCGTTAAAACTGTGGTGCCACTGCCTGCAGGCCAAACTCGTTTGCCTAGAACTTCAGGCTCTCCATAATCTGACACTAACCGTACCTTTCTGAGCATCTGGGAGTGCCCTCCCTAGAGGTTCTACCAGCCGTCCTCTAACTACACTGCCCATTCTCCCCTTGCTCATGCTCTCTGCCATTATTTAGGGGCTGGAATACCCTCATTCAACATCTACTTATTTAAAGCCTGTCCTCTGTCAAGGTCCAGCTCAGATTTCCTCCATATAAGCTCAGCATCATTTACCCCAGGTCATAGTGCCCTCTCCAACTCTCATTTTCCATAGCCTTCTCTTTTTCACCTCTATCCTATGGTGTGCCTTTTTCCACCTCTCCATGTGCATTACTAGCAGTGTGTTTTGTCAGATTTTGTGTCTTCAGTGCCTGTGTAGCATTCCTTGAACATTTATCCACAAATGGGGAAGATACACAAGTATTAAGTATTTATGGAATTTTCAACATGTTTATATTTTAATGAGCTTTATTTGTAGATGTGTAATGTTCTTGTAAGTGTAAAAACTTAATCAGTTATAAATAATGAGCCTCATTATTTTCACTGTTTTGACATTAGAATTAAGAAAACATTCCTAACATGAACGTAGCTCAGCTTGCTTCTAGAGAGTGTCTGTAAAAACACAAATTTATGAAGCCCATTTTGTTTGACATAAAAAGCTTTTAATGTCACAGGTACATATATGTTACTCTCTGATATTTTATATAGTGAAAAAAATACATTAACATGGTAAATGGAAAAAAAATTTTTTTTAATTGGCTTTAGTGTATGGTTGAGGTAGTTTTGCTAGAATATCCAAATATTTAGATTTGGAGAAAATACAATTTTTAGCACATTATCAGTATTATTAATTCATCTTTTCCCTTAACTAGGATATCAGAATGTTTAGAACTGATATGAAATGTAATACTAGTCTTTATACTATTTTAATAACTAATACTAATTTAATAACTAAACTAACAACACTAAAAATAAAAGAAGGAAACTATTAAAACCTCACTAATGCACAGTGTGAATTGATCAAAAGCATGAATTATAATAAATTTTACCTTATAGGAGATGCAATTTTATGATTTTTAAGAACATCACAGGGACTGAAGTTAGTTAAGGAAATGTGGCCTCACAGATTCTAGTGGAAAATTATCTTAATGAATTAATAAACATTATTTATAATTATTTCTAGTCAAAATATACGTAGAATGTCTAAAATGCTTAAATTCGTACTCTTAACTAGTTTGTGAACATTAGTCTTGTTTACATTACTCATTTGTGTGATAGAGGAAGTACTGATTGAGGACCTCTTTTGTGTAATAATGCTTAAAGAAACTTCGTTTTCACACAGCAATAATTTTTCAAGAAGCAAAATTTATTCACTTACTCTGCAGCCTTTCAATATCTAAGTCCCAGCACTGTGACGTGCCACACTCAGCCCCTTCTGTGGAGCAACTGCTGCTCTGTCCAGCTCCGTCTCTCATCACCTTACCTCCTGCCAGGAGTAAACTTGCAGCCCCTAGATGTTCCAGGGGCCCTTGTAAGTCTGTGCCTTGGAACAGGTGATCCCTGTACCTAAAGTGCCTTGTCCCCAGGCAGAGCCCCCACCCCACCCCACCCCACCCAACTGTTTATTGTCTTTATTGTTGGTTGCAGTGTGTCTCCTCTGGGGTCCTGAGAGGGAGAGTGCCACGGGTTCTGGGCCGCGGGGGCTGAGCTCAGAGCAGTGCACCGGTCCATAGCAAGTGAATGCTGGAGAGGGGCTAAAAAGAGAGTTATAAAAATGTAGGATTTGTTTGGATAACATGGGACCAACAAAATTGTTTCATAGTTCACAAATGCAAAATTAGCCAGGATTTTTCTAGTGCTGTCAGGTAAACAATGAATACTGAAGAGTCACCACTTATTCTACTAACTGAAAATGTCAGCTTAGTTCTCTGAGAATGATCTCATCCAATTCTAGGAAGGGAGCTATATACTGGGAAGAACTGGTCATTTTATGTAAGTGGGAACTTTAACTTGATTTAACATGTTGGTACTCCGTGCCACATTTTCCATTTGATATGTTTCCATGAAACACTTTGTTCACAGGACTTTGGAAATACCACCTCTCCTTTGTTATTCTACCCCTCTCGTGTCTTCTACTCGGTCTCCTTTGCTCATTTTCTTCCCCTTCCTGACCTCCGAATTTTGGAGTGTCTCATGGCTCTGAATACTTGTGTAAATCATGATGACTCTGTATTTGATCTCTCTTTTATCTCCAGTCCTGACTGAATCCCTCCTCCTAAACACCAGGCGTATTTACCCAGCTTCCACTCAGCATCTCCACTGGATGCCTCCAAGGCCCTGGTCTGTATCAAGCTATACTTACAGGGCCAAAACTGACCTCTAGGTGACATCTCCTCAACCTGCTCTTGCTTTAGTCTTCCCCGTTGCTGAGGTAAATAGCAGCTGTGTCCTTCATTTCCTCAGGTCAGAATCTTGTCCTTCACATCTATGATGCAAACCATTAGTGTGTCCTACAGAGTATATACAGACTGTAACTATGGCTCATGACTATTTCTGTCATCCTGGCCCAAGTCACCACTTTCTATTGTCTGGAAAATCATAATGGCTTCCTGATCAGTCTTCTTGCTTCCATTCAGATCACCTTGTATTTTATTCATAATGTAGTAGTAGTCAGATCGATCCTTTGAAAACTTGTCAGATTTGCTCAGAACTATCCAATGATTCCCATCATTTCACAGAATAAAATGGAGTCTTTAACACACACTCCCAAGGCTCTCCCCAGGCCTGGGATAGTTCTCTGGCGTTCTCCCTTTCCTGCTCCTCTTTGTTTCTTATTCTACTCCCTCTGGAGTTTTGCATCTGTTAGTCCTATGCATGGAGAACGGGGTCCAGATAGTCATATGATGCACTCTCTTTCTTTATTCCAGTGTCTGTCATCAAAAATAAAATATAGCCAGGGTAGTTCAAGAATACTAGTGGGAAACAAATATAGTTATCTGATATGAATATAGATTATTCATATTTATTCACTCATTAAATCAAGAAACAGTGAAGATTCAAAGATGTGTGAATATAAGTGAAACTGGAAGCAAAGAGACCAATCTAGAAGTTAAACTGATTCAGTAATCCAGGAAGTAAATGATGAAGAACTACACTGAGAGAGTAGTGGAGGACACAAGAGGGTAAAAACAGCAGATAGAATAAGATGATAAGGAGAAGTATTGAGGAAGTATTTAGAAGATGAAACAAAAGGACTCAATGCCTATTTGAAAATGGAGGGTGAAAAAAAAGATTGGATCTACAGTGTTTTCCAACTTTCTGAACCGTTGGACTAGTTGTATTCATTAAGGGGTATGACTATAAAAGGGTTTGCTCATCCTGAGGAGAGCTCAAAGCAACACAATGCAAGAAAAAATAGAATTCCATTTATGCTTTCCTCAATTGTTGAGTTTCTAATTGTATGTGACTTACCAAGCATATAAGAAATGAATACGGTCCTGCGTGTATGTACTTTATAAATAAATGAGTATCTATATATTGTAGGATATGCTCAAATATTTTATTATTGGGGTAAATGATCAAAAAGCTTGCAGACATCTGAGTGAAGAATTATAAAAGGAAGCATAAATTTGGTAGTTATGAGGAATTTGAGGTGCCTATAGAACATTCAGGCAATAATTCCCAGTGGGCAGTAAGGGTCTAGCTCAGACAAGACTGTCAGTAGAACTTTGTGCGACCATGGAAATGTCCTGTATATGTACTGTCCACATATGGCTATTGAGCACTTGAATTATGACTAGTGCAACTGAGAAACTGAAATTTTTTGTTTTGTTAAATTTTAATTTATTTAAACTATTATAGCCATGTGTACCTAATAGCTACCATACTGAAAAGCACAGATCTAAACCTTAGAAGAAAGATATGAGCTCTCATGTATTGAGTTCTTCCACTGGCTAGGCATTTTAGATATATTTTAAAGCAATTTAATCATTTCCACTACCGTGTGGTATTGGAAAAGAAGAGAGTTATATAAAAGACATTATTATAAAAGAAGAGAGTTAAGTTTTTCCCTACTCTATCCTTTGAATGGTTAAAAAGTTTGTATTGCAAAGAAGAGCATATTTGCTCTGAAAATATATATGCTTTCTAGATATTCTCTATTGGTATATATTTATGCATCTTTCACAACCAAGTAACAGTTTTTTTCTTTCAGGTGGCTTGCTCTGTTAGAGATTCAAATATGTATTATTTTAATATTTTATAAATATGACTGTAGTCTTCTAGACCCAGTACCAAAACAGGTAAGTGTTTTCAGAATTTTGAATAGCATGACTTTCAAATTTGATATGTAGTCTAATCCTTTGTTTTAATTACTAGAGATGAGCTGCTGATTTCCTCACATATGCTTGAATTTAACAGGTGCCTTCAATGGAGCCAGATTTAGAAGATAATCCCTTAATCCCTTAATTCTATATCTACTCTATTATCACAAAACCAGGACCTACTAGCAGTGTTTCCACCATTTACAGGGTTAAGGAACTCCTCAATCAATTTGCCAATTTTGATCTTGTTCCCTGGGTTAAATAAACATGGCCTTGATGTTGGGCTTGTTTCCCAGAAAGGCACGCCTGTGGGTCCACAACTGAGCCATCCATTTTGGAGACAAGTCATAGCCCTTTGTCCATTTGGGAAGCAATAGCATGGAAGGAAACAGTAAAGACAGTGATCAACAATGAAAAGGCTATGGCCTGATTCCTGCCTCTGACCTGAATATTCCCATCACTGAATATTCCAGTCATTTAACTCTTCCATGTTTCTGTCGGTCTGTTCTCCTAGACCAGTAGCTCTCAAGCTGGTACGAGCCTTAGAATCACCTCAGGGTGGGATTGGGCTTGGGAGAACCCAGGATACGGGGCTTCACTCCTAGAGTCCTGCTCCAGGAGGTCTAAAGAGGGGCTCAAGGATTTGCATTTTAACAAGTTCTGCTGAAACTACTGGTCTGGAAACCATCTGAGGACCACTGTCCTGGGGAATAAGGAAAAGCTCAATTTAATTCCAAATGTTTGGAAATCATTTTGACATAAAATGTGCTTAAATGTGATTTTTAAAAAAGTGTTATTTAAACCATGGGTGAAACTCAGGAATTAAGCATTGCAATATCAAGGCTATTCGCATTGCACTTTGTGCTTTGATTTACTCTTGATATAAGGCTAATGAATGGAGGGATAAAATAAAACTCTTGGGCGACATTTCAATAGGATTTATGTAAGTGCATAAGTGACACAGATAGTATTGTATTACTCACAAATATGCACAGTTCAGCATTTTTCCTGGATTTCTTTTGCACTTCTATTTTGAGTACAAGTAACTAGCAGTGATGAAGAGCTCTCAAAATCCTACAGTGAAAGGGAAATCAAAACACCCTTCACAGAGTTGCTCAGCAATAGTTTTACTGTAAAAATGAAAATCAGGGCTAGAATTTACACTCGCCAAACACTGTGATGGCAAATACACCGAGTTAGATATCATATCACAATGTTGCCGAGGGCTGCGCAGTATCCAGCTGTTTTCCCACCAGCAAAAGGACACAAGAATGCCTTTCCACATAAGCAGGATGCAGTTTGTCAAAACCACATGAAACCTAATCTTAGAGAACAGTAATTCAGACCAGTTCTTTAAGCAAGATTTTGCCCAGCACTTTCTTCCTCACTAAGAGTTCTGTTAGTTGTATTTGTTTGACTGTTCTATATACATCTTATTTCTGTTCTGATACAACACCACCATTTTTTTAAAGAAATGTGATCTCAGCTGTTAAAAGAATAGGTGTAAGTGAATTCTCATGATCTCAAAGGGCATTTTATGTCATAATTCTTATTCTAGAAAGAGATCAATTAAAATTATTTAATTATTGGACTTGTTTTAATAAGTTAAAAAATGGGACAATCAAAAAAATGCAGGGAATGACCTTTAAATTACCAAGCTTTCATAGGCAATGGGAAGGGCCAGGTTGCCAGGGCATATTCTGAACATTCTTTTGTTGAGTGCAAGGATATCAACTCCCCCAAAGAAATATACTTTAGCAGCAAAAATCAAATGTTAGAATCCCCAACAGTTTTACAACAGCCCAGTTGTTTTATTTTAGCTCAAAGGGTGTTAGGAAACTAATTTCAGTGCTCTCCCATTAAGAACCAAACTACAAACATACTAAGGACATACTACAAAGCTTTCCGGGATCCATGATTGGGCAGCAGTGTTGCTGGCACTGGGGGCTATTCCATTTTGAGCATTCATAAGAAGACTACCTTCAGTTCTCTTGCAAAAGCAAGCATACTTCTGCTAACATAGTGGGGTGTTGTTGGTTTGGTTGGTTTTTTCCTTTTTACCTACTTGGGGATTAGGATCCTTAGAAAGTCTCACAAAACCTATGGATCCTCTTTCTAGAAAAGTACCCACCTCTTCACACACACAAAATTGTGGAGTCCATGGAATCTCCACAATTTTGTGGAGCAACTTCAGGGAGACCACGGAAACCTTGCGACTCGTTCTGTTGGGAAGGAAAGGACTCGGCTCGGGGTCTCAGGGAAATCAGATACAGTAAGATAAGAGACCAAAGTCAAGAAAGCAAAGTAAGTTTTAATACACTCTGCACAGAGTAGCAGAGCGGGCCTGCCTGAGATGAGACAGGCAGGCGTGGATGCTCATTCTGAGGCTTCTTGTATGTTGTTTTGGCAGGGCAGAGAGGACCTTGATTGACAGCTGTCAGCACTCTAGGCTTGTTCTGATTGGTGAAATGGGGGCAGGGGCTGTGCTGTGCCTGTGCCTCTGATGTTTATCATCTGGGGGGACCCTGGACATTTCCTGAGTCACTCTTGGGCCCTGTGGCTTCATCTGATTAACTCTTTGAGTCATTTCTGGCTTTCTGGTTTTATTTGATCAACTCCCTGAGTCATGTTTGGGGGGCTCTTTCTCCTTTTCATCCTTCTTATTTCTGTCTTTCTGCCTAACATTCCCCCCTCAAGCAGTTGGGACCCAAATCATTGGGATGAGGGACAATGACCCCTCTGGCTGCTTCCTGCTAGTGAGGGATGGTGTGGTCATTTGGGTCCCTCTGCTTGCTGTCAGATTGGTGGAGAGTAGGACAGTAAGGGTGTCCATCTAGGGGTCCCAGGAAGACAGCTGATTCATCAGTTGGCAGGGGCTTAAATCCATGTGACAACAGCACTTTGACCTCAATGGACTTTAGTCTGGAAGAAACAAATTTAGTTAAGAGATTTAGTAAGCATGGTCCAAATAGTAGGGCTAAGAGAAGCATCAGTAGACGTCCTGTTAAGGGAGGCAACCAGGGTGCCCAGCTCCATATCTGGGACCAGTTGCCCCACGATTCTGATAGTTGTTGTCAGATTCTGGAGGCACGTTCAGAAAGCTTTTAGACAGTGTCTCTAACTAGGCCAGACTGGTTAGCATAAAAACAACATTCTTCTAGAAAGAGACATAGGCCTCCCTTTTCAGCAGTCAACAGGTCTAATCCTCTTCTGTTTGAAGCGTGACCACTGCTAAGGAGTCTATCTGATTTTGAACAGTTATAATACTTTGGGCAATTTCTTCTAGGCTGTCAGAAAAATCTTTGGACAGGCTTTCATAATAGGACAGCGAGATAGTTAGTCCAGCTGTGCCAGAGCTTAGTCCTGTGGTGATTCCTAAGCCTGTTAAGAAAGGAATGAGCTGTATAGCTTGTTTAGCTCTTATGTGAGAGGACAGAGGAATGGTCAGTGGTTGGTTACTGGGGACTATGTCAATGTCTGGGGCCAGATGGACTAGGGTACAGGTCTCGGTCCAATTAGCTGGGAGGCACAAATAGGTATTTAATCCACATAAGAAAAAGACTCCTTGGTTTTTGAGGCAGAAATTAGTTTCAGTGGAAAATAAGTGGGTGAGTGTATTGTTTTCATTTTCCCAGGCAGATAGAGTTCCTGGTAATACAGCTCCAGTTAAGGGTTGAAAAGGGTGCTGAGGTGTGTAGTGGACTGCTCAAGAGTTTTGTTTCTGCATTGTGTGAAATTCCTTTTGGTATCTATTAGAACCCACTTGGAAGAATTTTCATAAGTGGGGACTAGTAAGCATTCATATTGAGTAGGATAGGAACAAATTTCCCAAGGGAAAATATTTATACAAGAGGCAGGTCTGCCTTGGCAATATCCTAACTGCTTATTTTTTAATGTATTGGCCTATAAGGAACGTTTCCATGAAAATCGTACAGGTTTGGAAAAAGGGGCTGATTGAGTGACTTGAAAGTTGGCATGGTTGTTTGAGGGTTTGAGCTCTAAGATGAAGTTACAAAGATGCTCCTCAAGCTCTCCTAACTTTTGGCCTGAAGTTTGATATTTTTTGATGCACAGTGGTGCCTGAAAACTAAGTTTAGTGTAGGAAGTTATTGGTCCCCAGTCTAAAGGTTTAGAGTCATCCTTTCCTTTTAGGACTTCATAGAGAGGCTATGCAATAAGCCCATAACTTGGGATCTATAACTTTCAGTGTCCTGTTAGTCCTAGGAAAGCCCTGAGTTGTTTGCAGGTAGTAGGTTGGGGAAGGGAAATAATGGCCTGAACTTGATCTGGAGAAAGGCCTCTCTTTCCTGGTGTAAGGATTATTTCCAGGTAAGTGACCTTTTGTTGTACTAACTGAGCTTTGGCCCTTGAAACTTTATATCCCCTCTCAGCTAAGAAATTAAGAGTTTGATTGGTATGATTGATGGAGCCTTGTTTTGTGGGGGAACAGATTAAAAGGTTATCTACCTATTGTATGAGTGTGCCCCCATTGTTCAGGTGCAGGTGGGCCAAGTCTTGGGACAGGGCTTTTCCAAATAGATGAGCACTGTCTCTAAACCCGTGGGGGAGGACAATCCAGGTAAGCTGGCCAGAGGTGTTTCCTGGAGTGGTCCATTCAAAAGCAAATAGTGACTCTGACTGTTTTTCTAAGGGGATGCAGAAGAAAGCATCTTTGAGATCTAGAGTTGTAAACCATGAGGTGTCAGGTGGAATAGTTCCTAATAGAGTATTAGGGACCGCTGGATGGTTAGGCACAACTGCCTCATTGATAATTTTTAGATCCTGGACTAGACAGTAAGTCTGGTCCCTCTTTTTGATGGCCAGGATTGGAGTAATGTAAGGTGAATTCGTTGGAAGTATCAGCCCATGTTTAAGGTATTTGGAAATTAGAGGCTGGAGGCCTTTATGAGCTTCAAGCTTTATAGAATATTGTTTTTGGCTAGAAAACTTAGTTGCATCTTTGAGCTGAATGACTACTGGGATGGCATACTTAGCCCTTCCTGAGATTCCTTTATCCCAAATGTCAGGATTGATAGACTGTTCCCAGTCCTGAGAAGCTGACAAGGGGGTTTTGGGAACAACTAGAAATTGGAGAGGAGTGTGACTAGCTGGGGAAAGCTAAAAATCATCCTGGTGTGTAATTTTTCTAGTATGTCTTGTCCCAAGTGGGAAATAGGGCCTTCTTTTACAACTAAAAATGGATGTGAAAAACAATGGCTATGGAGGAGACATCCTAAGGGAGGAGTGAGGGGCCGGGTAGTGGGGGTCCCTGTCACTCCAAGTACTGTACATTTTTTAGAGGAGAGGGGTCCAGAATGGGAATTGAGGAAAGAGTAGGAGGCCCCGATGTCAATTAAAAAGAAATTTGTCCTTCTTGCCATGTCCATGGTTACCCTAGGCTCTAGTCCAGTGATGTCGATGTCATGGGTTGGGGCCAACCGGCCCAGGACCTTTTCATTCCTGTGAAAGGAATTCAAGGACCATGGGCGGCTCCAATGGCCCAGGGGCCCTGTGGCCCGTGGAGCAAAGGGCAGCTCAGTGACCATTTCCTTACATTTGTAGCGGGGAGCCTGTGGAGGTTTATCTCTATTAGGACAGCTCTTAGCCCAGTCTTACGACAGATGTTACACTTATTATCTTTCTTAGAATTCTGGTCAGGACCTGGTGAGCCTCTGGACGTGGGCTGAGCCTCAAGGGCGGCTAGTAGCTGAGTTATGTCGGGTCTCCTTCCTCCTTTCCTTTTCCTGAGCCTGGGCCTCTTCTTCCCGATCACGGCCATAGAGCACAGTATTGGCCGTGGTCAGGAGCTCATCTACACTGCTATTAGGGTTTGCCTGGATCTGTTTTTGTAATTTTTTCCTGATATCAGATGATGACTGCGAGGAATTTATCTTTCAGAATTACTTGTCCTTCATATGTGTCTAAATCTAGACTAGTATATTTAGTGAGGGTCTCTCTCAGTCTTTCTAAGAAAGTAACAGGATTTTCCTCTGGTCCCTGACTAATGGCAGCAACTTTTGAATAGTTAATAACTTTTTGCCTGGCATTCTTTAGCCCTGTCTTTATGCAAAAGAGGAAGTGGTTGCTTCTCTACATATCGTCTTTATCATTATAATCCAAATTAGGGTCTGTAGAGGGGACAGCTCTTTCCCCAATGGGAAATTTAGTATCTGATAAGTGGAGACTATTGGCAAATTTATGGGCTTCTTTAATAACTCTCTCTTGTTCAGGGTCAGAGAGTGTCTGTCCCAGGATTATCATGACATCTTTCCAGGTGAGGTCATAAGCTAGACTGATGTGCTGAAATTGATCGATATAGTTATCTGGGTTGGTAGTATAGCTGCCAAGATCAGCTTTAAGCTGTTTTAATTCCGTTAGTGAAAAAGGTTTGTGGATTAGCACTGTGCCAAATTCTCCACCTGCCATTTCTACTAATTGGAGAACTTTAGCAGGTGCCTTTGGAAGCAGATCTGTGTGCCCAGGACTCTGTTCTTGATGGCCCTGTGGGGCTGACTGTGACACTTTGCCCTTGGGTGGTCCTGGGTACTGGGGTAGAGGTAAAGCAGGCAGTGTAGCAGAGAGAAGGCTGGGAGTACTTTTTAACTTACAAGTCCGGTAGAGATCCTCTCGGCTTTTAAGATAGAAGAAAGCTTGAACATATGGGATCTCTCCCCATTTACCCAGTTTTTTGCAGAAAAGGTCAAGCTGCATGAGGGTGTTAGGGTTAAGAGTTCCATTAATTGGCTCCTGGTCCCCTAGTTGATATTGGGGTCAGGCTGTGTTGCAAAAGATTATTAGTCTTTTCTTTTTAAGTGTCTCTGCATCTATTTGGGACCAATGAGAAAGGATATAGCCCAGTGGCCTGGTTGCCCATCTAGGAAGAAATGAATGAGTTAGAGAGCCTAGCATCCCAGGGTCTATCCCAGAGGTCTCAGAGTCCCAAGACCTGTAAATCTATTCCTGTTTTGGATGTCTCCAGCAACAGGACAGAGGACTGAAAGACTAATCCTGCAGAATGGTTAGAGATCCCAGTGTCCCAGGGTCTACTCAGAGGTCCTGGCACAGTCAGCTGCCCAGGACTTTAACACATCCCACCTCAGATGTCTCCAAGTGGGATATGGAGAACTAGTCTTGTGGCTTTCTAGTGAAGGGTTAAAGGGGGCTTACCGTGATCTGAGATGATCCCAAGAGCTAGAGACAATGGAAATCAGGGCTTGCAGAAGGTCTTTGTAGGAGCCAGAAGGTGGCTCAACCAAACGGAAACTGGAAAGGAGATAGTGTCAGGCAGCAAAAAAAACCTGTTTGGGAGATGGCCAGGGGTTGGACTTGGGTGTGATTTACTGTGTGCCTGGTTGCACCGATGTTGTCTTGCGGGTGGCAGGGAGCCTAATGCTCTGTCCCCTATCTGCGACCACCTTATCCTGTCATGGGAGTCTTCTAGTAGTGGCCTGCCCTAGTGGCATTTTAGTGTGGCTGACCTGTGCCCGCTTTTGGCCAGAATAGCTGCCCAACAGAAAATGAAAGTAAGAGTGACTTACCACTGCTTTATCCTAGTCACGGCACCGAAATATGTTGGGAAAGAAAAGACTCGGCTCGGTGTTGCAGGGAAGTCAGATACAGTGAGACAAGAGACCAAAGTCAAGAAAGCAAAATAAGTTTTGATACACTCTGCATAGAGTAGCAGAGCGGGCCTGCCTAAGGTAAGACAGGCAGGCATGGATGCTCATTCTGAGGCTTCTTTATGTGGTTTTGGCAGGGCAGAGAGGACCTTGATTGACAGCTGTCAGCTCTCTAGGCTTGTTCTGATTGGTGAAATGGGGACAGGGGCTGTGCTGTGCCTGTACCTCTGATGTTTCTTATCTGGAGGGACCCTGGACATTTCCTGAGTCACTCTTGGACCCTGTGGCTTCATCTGACTAACTCTTTGAGTCATTTCTGGCTTTCTGGTTTAATTGATCAACTCCCTGAGTCATGTTTGGGGGCCCTTTTTCCTTTTCATCCCACTCATTTCTGTCTTTCTGCCTAATAATTCTATCAACTCCTCTAAGAATCTCCTTGCTAAGGAGCCCATTTTGTGCCCTGTTGCATTCAAACTGATAATCTAAATTGGACTCACCATCTCTTTGCTTATTCCTCATCTTCTCCCAACCCTCAAGATTGACAGAACAGATTGCTTTTTTTTTATTTTCAAGCTCCTAAACCTTAATCATCTCTTTGTATTATTTGCAATAAACTGACCTCCCCTCACCCCTATACACATTCATTCCTTGCTGATAACAAGGACATATCAGAACATATCAGAAGATTTAGAACCCAGAGAATGTCCTTTTGGAAAATTATGATCTTAGTTACATATAGCAGTGGCTCACACCATCAACATCATGTTGTTTTTTGCACATTTATAGCTTGTGGTATAAGGGTCACCAACAATTATAAATGGGAAGTCCCAGCTTGGGGGCCAGGAATATTGAAAGAGCCTTATTTCTGGTTTCTTCTTTAGCCAAAGTAAAGGGTGGGTGGCAGGCCCATAGCCTTTGGGCATGTGAAACGGAAGAGATTGCCATTAGAATGAGGGATTTGCTTCCTTTCCCATTACTGAATAGAAAGCTAAAATTGATGCTTGACATTGTGGAACCCATCAAGCAAACACTTTCAGTCTTTCAAACCTAAACTCTGTACCTTTTAGAGAAAACAACAATGGAATAAACTTAAGTCTAAAACTGTTGGTGATATCTCTTAATTTCTGAATTTTTTTTTGCATTTTTGCTTTTAGAGTTCTCTCCATTCAGTGGGTGTCCAGCAGCCAGAAGAGCAATGCCGGATGGTGTTTAACCAAAGAAAATGACAACTGCTGGGCCTAAGGAGGGCCAGGCCCTTTCTGAAGGGGTGACTGTCCCCCATTCCCTAGCCTGACAGCACCTAAACCTGAGCTCTGCTAAAACAGTCTGTTTAACTTTGTTTTAGGATTTCTTTCAAGAAAATGTCCAAATGGTATCTGGGTTTAGAATCTCAAAAGTAGGCCAAGAATCTGACATCATTCTCACTGATAAAGAGACCTAAATAGTTTACAGAAAATGTTTAAATGATTTTTTTAAAAGAGACATTTCTTAAAAACTTGAAGTTTGACTTCGTGCGTAACTGTATTAAAACTTTAAATAGAAATAAAGTCACATGAATGAAAATCTTGAGACAGCAAATTGACACAAGGCAAAATACTTAAATTTGTATTTTGAAAAATGTTAAAAGTCTTAGACTCAAAAATTAAATAATGATTTCTGGAAATTTTCTATTTTTCTTAAATATGATTCTTGACTAGTAACTGGAATTCTTAAGCTCTGTTACTATAATTCTTTATTGCAAATATGTGTAGTGCTAGAAGTTTGAATAAAATACTACCTTTCTAAGACCTGTGAAGACAGGGGGCATGTCTTACACTCATTTCTACACTGAACTGTGGTCAAGACAGCATTTTCTCTATAAGGTGTATTCAATAATTGCATGTTTGTTGATGTATTGATTTGTACTTTAATTAATCTTAATTAAGGTGAAAATACTCAAGGTGTTTGTAGTTGCAGTTTATGAGATGATACTTTTGCAAATTTATAAAACACAGAATCATGTGTCAAGGTAAATAACATGGTACATTTGAATCTATTAAGACTTATGCCTGAAATATTTACTATGAAATTCAGAAAAGAAATCCTATCATGTTCAGGGAAAACATGTGACACTAATAACAGAGTGATCAGTGATGTCATGATTTGTCCTCTAATATTAAGCAAAATGCTGCTTGCCCCCTTTATTTCACAATAATGAAGCTTTGTAGTGCATGTCGCCCTCTGGATTATTTGCTCCCCTGTGCTAGAATTATCCTGTGGGGTTGATGATGATTCCTTAGTCATCTATTTCCTACCAACAAGCAGATGACTCCCTAGGAGCAAATTAAGTATTTTGGAGTAGATTAACTCTTCCAAACCAGTAAAGTGATTTCTGAAGCTTATCTAGTAGCTGTTTAGCAGGCTTAGGTGTCTAGAGACTGAAGGGACCAGAGAAGTCCATTTAGAGGTCCACAGAAGACATGAAAGTTACAGACCATACCCTGGCAGGTTCTGCTAAGTGTGACAGGAGCATTCTCATGGAAGTAGTGTCCTTAAAAACAGTGAAGGCCTGCAGTGAAACACTGTATTTGCATATAATATATACTTCAGCTGAGTTTTCAGCCACCCAGGGCTGTGTTTGTCTCCTTATTCTTGCTTGGTAAGTATGAATGTTAGCTGAAAAGTTTATGCACTTTGAAAAAGAAGGCAAAGTTAGAAGATAATATTGACCTTTGAAATAGTGAATGATAAAAGGAATATACTCAGAGGCACTATCTTGCCAGTGAGTTTTAGCCCCAGGCAAGTTCACTATGGATTCAGTGAGACTGAAAAAATGACAGTGGAACATTCTTGGGGTAAAAGGGTTTATACCCAACTTTATTGCCTCAGTGGCAGGTAAGTCACTAGAATTCCGTCCTCTCACAGAGAGTGTGCATGCAGCAAGCCGGTCTCTGCCTCTAGGCCTCTCTGCCACACAGATGTCTCAGTCTCTGTCCTCAGTGCTGCCACCACTCCAGCCTCTGCTCTCCTGCAGCCTTGCAGCTCTGTAGCCATGCAGCAGCCCAGAGCACTGTGCGGAGCTCTTAGAGTCAATAACAACATATTGCCCACACATGTGTAGTGAGCAAGCCGACCAGGTCCAGGTGAGAATCCTGGCCATAGGAACCCTCACTCTCTCCTCAGGTACTGTATTTCTTTTTATTTCCCTAGCCGAGTGTGGATAAAGTTCCTATGGCCAGGATCCTCACCTGAACCTAACCTACTTGATGTAATTGGCCTACTGCTAGGCTACTGCTTCCACACTGGTAGGCAGTAAGCTACTACTGACTGAGTCACTATATAAAGAGCTCTCCCAGGGCTCTGGGAAGAGGCAGAGACAAAGGAGGATTACAGACCTGCAGACTGTTGGATGCAGACATAATTCTAGTGCTTGAGCTTCACCAGGAGAATAAAGCTGAGTAATAAACCCTTTCACCCAAAGAACATTCCATTGTAATTCCTTAGTCTCACTGAATCCATAGTGAACTTGCCTGGGGCTGAATCCCATTGGCAAGACACTCTACTAAAGACCTAAGACACAAGAACTGTTGTGGAACTACTCCCCCCTGCTGCAGCTGGATCCGATGCCATATTGAATATTCAGCTCCCTCCATCCCACATTCTTCATTCCTTTCACCCTGAGGCTGTACTTAAACTGATCTAGGCTGCTTGCCTGGTGAAATGAACCAGACCTCAGCACAGAGGGATCTGAGCCCTGAGCAGCCTTGCTCTTGTCAAGTTATGATTCCTATTCACATTATTACCAGACATGAAACACCCAGAGGTGCCATGGAGAGTCCATTTAGCTTTAGAACTCCTCTCCTTCTTCCCATTGTGCAGCAGCAGCCTTACCTCCTGACGATAACTAGGGTCAGTTTCTCCTACCAGAGCAGTAACTCCCTTTTCTGACTCTTCCTTCCACTAGCAGTTTTCAGTTCTCTGGTAACCCATGGGCTTATTCACACAAGCTAGTCACATCCTCCAGCAGGAACTAGGGGTCACTCTATCCTCTTGATACTACAGAGCCTCCTCCCACAGCCCCTGGTTGCTCACTCTGTTCCTGAGTGAGACTCCTGTGGCCCTTTGTGACATGCACTGTCTACCCCCAGGTGGTAAGCATATATGACTAATAAATTGTATGTCCCATTTGTCCAGACCAGATGTAGCATATTCAGCCATCCTCATAACTATAAGGTGGGGATCCTTTCCTCACCAATGGGGTGAATAGGAGGTGATTAAAACAGCTATTAACAGAGTCACTGCAGGCAGTGGAAGGAAACATATCAGAAGTAACTGCCAATTCCAGGAAGGATAAACTGCTGCCCTCCCCAGGGTCAAAGAGTCCCTTTTAGTGATGGTATATGAAGAGCTCAGTCCTGCTGTCTGCTCCTGGGAGGTCAGGCACTTGGCAGTGGCAGTGGCCGCAGCAGCTTTGGCAAGAACATAGGTTCCATCTTGTCACCTGTAGACACCTCATTCATGGATCCATTGAGTAGGCAATGGAGGAGAGAGGCAGGTGGCAGCCAAATGATGAGCCGTCCTCCCTCCTGGCTATTCAGAGCATTCTGTGCAGTGGATGACCTCTGATGGACATTAAGGTAAGAAACAAAGCTCCACACACTGTGTATTTATCCCCATAAGTCCTGCCACATCTTTGTCTCTTATCTCCTCAGGCCCTTGATCCATCAACCAAGCCATTTGTCACTGCCCAAAAGTTTATATATATATTCTTACCTCAAACTATTTCTCCCTCTACACAAAGAATATGGCCAAGTGTACTCCTCAAAACTCTGCCCAGTGGGAAAATTTCCCCTCACCACTGTCTTTTTGGGGGTACCCCTGAGTATGGCTGAGTGGAGTAGACGTCCATTTTCAGCTTCCTCCAACATACCAAGCCAACCATATGTCAAACAGACCCAAGATTTTTCCTCCTCTGTCAGCTACACATACCCAATAGGCCAAAGGTGTAAACTGACAGAAATGGCTTAAACTTAAAAGTTTTCTAGAAACTTAAATATAACTATGAAATAGGTACATTCCGTTCCTCCAGCAAAGCAAAGGAAAGGACAAACAGAATGGCAAATTGCCATAGAGAACATCCTATGGGTTTATATAACTTGATATAGGGATGCCATGGGTTAAAGATAATATTGATAATAAGTTAATTCTAATTAATAATCATAAACTGTGGGAAAAATGCAAGATCCTATGGCCAGGATCCTCACCTGACCCAAGACTGCTTGCTGATGTAATTGGCCTACTGCTAGGCTACTGCTTCCACACCCTTTGGCAATAAGCTGTTTTTGACTGAGTCCTGTATAAAGAGCTCTGCGAGGGGAGAGGCAGAGACAGTGGTGGATTACAGACTGCAGGATGCAGAGGTGATCCTAGTGCACGACCTATGGCCAGGAGAATAAAGCCTTTTACCCCAAGAATGTTTTGTTGTCATTTCTCAGTCACTGAATCCATAGTGAACTTGACCAGGGATGAAACCCTCAAGCAAGACACAAACTTTGGCTGATTCTTTGTGTTTGGCATTGTGTAAGCGTTTCCCATGCTTCACCTTTCTTCTTTCAAGAAGAACAAATAAGAAACACACTCAATAAGAACTATTATTTTCATCCTCAGTTCTAAGAAATGTGACAGATTCTTAAAATAAGCATCCCAAAATTGTTTGCAGTACTTATTGAGGACATTAGGTTAGAAACAAGGGGTGCCTGTTGTACAGTTGCCTACACTGGTGGAAATTGACAATAACGTTTTATCTTTCAATTCATTTCTCATCAGAAGAGATGGAGACAGAGTTTCACTTAAGCAAAAGAGCTCTAAGGTAATGTTTTCTTTGCATCACTTGACAAAATCATCTGCTCTCCTATTGAGAGAGCCCAGGATAAAGAAGGGAGGCTTTCCTGGACTGAAGAGTGGGGCTTCAAGAAAAAAGTTCTAAACAGTCCTGGTTGCACAGCTGAATCCCAGCTGCTGGGACTTATTTTCTCCTCTGTCGGTGAGAAGGCTGGCTGGCCTAGACCAGAGGATCTGGAAGCCCTTCTACAAGCCTCAAGCCTGCTGATTTCAATACACACATGGTGGTGCAGTTCATGTTGCAGTAGGTGCCCATTAAAGGCCGAATTATTGGGTAAATAAGTCACAGCTGTAGGCCTTTCTGCATCTTTTGTCAGGAAGGGGTGAAGGGCCAGGCTGCTCAGAGTGGTGGAAAGAACTGACGCTAGACTCAAACCTCTGCAGTCTAATTCTGGCTGATGCGTTTCTTAGTTCTGATACTGCTTCACCTCTCTCAGCCAGTTTCCTAGCCTCTAGAACAGGGGTAACTGTGAGAGCCACCTCACCGTAGTGTTTAGACTGAATCACTTTGTGAACTCAGTTACCTATCATGTGTCATAAAGTTATAAGATGCAATGATGATTTAAAATTTTTCTGGGTCAATTTCTTGGCCCTGTGAGGTTCCCTGAATATTGGAGTCAATATTCACTGAGCTCCCAGCACTGTTAGGCCTAGGAAATTTCTAGCTGTTATTTTTTTCAGAAACACAATTATGTTTTCCTTCTATAACTGTAAGCACTGCCACCCTATTCTTCTTGTTACAGAGGTCCTGACTCATTTGCACTGTTGGATAAAAATGCCTCCTAGTTGAGACCCAGGTGCTTCCCATTCTCCTCAGCTAGCTTGCTGTGAACAACTCCAGTTCTTTGCTAACTTAAATTTTAGAGGTCTCTAGCTGCTCTGCTTCCTCTTATGAAAGAGGCCACAGAGAATCCTGGAACTGCCTCTTCCATGAAAATGCTCTTTTGGGGGGAGATAAAGCCCCAAACCAAACATAAAAGACAAAAAAATCTTATCTAGCCCCCAAGTTACACTGCCAGCATTCTTTTCCTGTGCTGTGTTAATTTGACATCTGGCCAAAAGGAAAAACAAATACAAAATAAAATAAAAATAAGGCATTATCCTCCCATAGGTCAGGATCTGAGACATAACTGGAGTCACTTCAGAAAAATCTTTCTAGATGAGCCCTCAAACCATAGTCCAATTTGTAAATCTCTACACATTGTGGCATTGCTGAGCCTCTCTATGTCATGTTATTCAGGGTGGCTTCATAGAAAGTCAGACAGTACCTTTGAGGATATTCATTCATTCATTCATTCATTCATTCATTCTTTTGTTTGTCCATTCATTCTTTTGTCTGTCCATTCATTCATTCGGCCACCTGAAATGAACCAAGAAAGTGCTAGGCACTAGGCAAAAAAAAAGACAGAAGCACAGCCTGTTCTCAAGGATGTCCCTGTTATTAGAGCCTAAGAGCCTTTCCAACACCGCCTGCCTGTTACAACCCTATGATGTGGGTACTACCATTACCTCCATTTTTCAAAAGAGGGAACTGAGGCACAGAAGGATTGAGTAGCTTTCCTGAGTCACACAAGTGGTAGGTGGTGAACCAGGTTTTAATCCAGGTGTTTCAGTCCAGGATCTGTGCTGTTACTTTGCCTTTGTTTCCTCTTCTACAGCCACTGTCAATGCTTAACCCCAGAGGAGCACGCCCCACAGATATTTCAGGTGTAGTGTTGAAGGCTTTCAAATTCCCACACTTATAAATACTAACTAGGCAATTTATAGGCCTGAACACATCTGAGAGTCTTAAAAATATCATGGAGCAGTGCTGTCCGCAAGAAGGATGATTTAGTGCATTATTTGTTCTTTCTTGAAAAATCTGTTTTCTTAACTCTTTTCGTAACTTCCTATCAAAGCCATCATTGGGAGGAATAACATATAATCAAAGGAGCCTTGAATGGTAGTAGAAAGCATTCACTTTGTCTAGCTTGTTAGCCGTGTTATCAAGATCCTTCAGTGATTTCACTCTGAAAATACGTACTGAATTCCATCCCAACATTCCATTAACCCATGGGACCAGTCTCCAGAATTGATATGTGGTAGATGGTTAGTGCAGGGGAAGCTGCAGAATTTGGATGTGTTTCCAACAAAACAGTGACTAGCAGGTGATAACCAGCATTTATAATGCCTGATACTGTCGATGGGGGGAAAAAAGTCCATTCAACCTTCCACAAATTCTCCTAGGTAATTAGTTCCTATGAAATGTTGCTCATACTGGCGTATTCAGTTCACTGTCTGCTTCCTTACTCAGCAGTCATCCATTACCCCCACTAGCACACGCACACACACACACAAATACACAAGGTGTTCCGGGGACTTCCTGAAATATCGGGCATGCTTCCTTATCCTGAGATCATATGAATACATTTTAATATAGAAAAAGACGGACATTGGTCACTGCAGCTGTCCAAATTGAAGGTGGCTGAAGAGTTGTGCCACCGCTCAGTGGTGGACATTATATGCACACCTTCCAGAACCCAGAGGATGTTCTATCGTCTAGAGCATGGCCTCAGCCCTTTCTAATGTTGCAATCCACATCTCTTTTCAAAAGCTAGAAAGACAAAAGTAGAAATGGCAGACCCCTTGTTTTGTGTCTTTTCCCTTCGTACAACGCCACTTTCTCCTATTTGTTTTTTCTTGCTGAGCAAGCAGCCTTTTCCAGTCTCACTGGGATCTCCAAAAACTTTTTCAGCAAACAGCGCCCTCTTTCCTCTTGAGAGTACAACCACATTATACTTCCCAGGCTTCCTTGCAGTTAGGTGTGGCCATGTGACTGAGTTCTGACCAATGAAATGTGGACAGAAGTGATACACACCACTTCTGGGCTTAGCCTATCAAAAGCCTTCCAGGTATCACTCTGTTCTCTTCCTCCTCCAGTGTTTCAGTGAATGGCTCTGAGGCCCTAAGGGATGGTTAGCTACAGATGAGACTTTTGGGTCCCTGAATGACCTTGGAGAGAAGAGTCACCTCTTCCCAGCCCAACCTGCATTGAAATGTTAAGAATGTACATAATAAACTTTCACAGTGTTCAGCCATTAAAATTTTGGGATTGTCAGTTCCAGAGGAAAACCAAGCCTCCATGTTTACATAAGAATTATGTAACATCATTTAAATGCTGTACTGTCCTTTGGATCAGATTTAAATAAGCTTCAACAACACTTGAAAATTATTTCTGCTACCAGGCCATGAAGAAAACTACTGAGTTTTTTTAATTTGGAAATCCAGTACCATAAAATGAAAGAAAACAAAATTAATTTAAACCAGATTAAAAATTTATCTGATTTTATTTGCTGTATTTCATTCCAGCAATAAGTGGAATGTGGTGACATATCTTTGTATATCTCTCAACTTCTTATGTTCTATTTATATGGGTCTTCAAGAGCCATGTCCCAAAGAGATTGTTTTTGTAATTCTGAGTTCCTCCAAAAAGTAGTTTTATATTTAGTGTGGCATGTTTGATTGTTGCTAAGTGTTCATCTGGTACAAATTAATAATAACACAAACACTAGCTTCAAAAGCCAAAAACAGGATGGAGTTGGGGTGTGGGGTACTAGAATTATTTCCCTCTAATTTGGAAAAACAAGGAGATTTGCAAGTGAAACCCCATGACATCTTTTCTTCCTTTTTTTTTTTAATTAGAGGCTTCTGCTCTAGAAGAAGAGTGAATGAATGCAAAGTTGTGCTTGTTAAGTGCCCAGAGGTTCATTAACTCCTCTCTAACTCTTATGTTAGTGAAACAGCTCATTTGCAGAAGGGAAATGCCTGGCAGGTGAAGAAGGATGGCAAATCCAGGACTGGGCTGACTGCAGATATGAAGGGAAAAGAATTGACTCGGTGAGGTCACTCCAGGCCTTGGAACCTGCAAGTCAAGGATCAGTTATTGCAGGAGAGACATTTGTAGGCATATGGGCAGTTGCTACACCAAAAGACTAAACAGTGGAAAGCAGGTTCAAGGTTAACATGATCATGGTACCAGTTTAGGGAGAATCTCAGGCTGAATGTGTTTAGCCCAACCAAGTCCTAAGTCTGAAGGCTTTCCTTTACCATTTGGTCTACCTTGCAATCTTTATGGGCCTTATGGGGTTTAGACATGCTGCTGGTGGAGAATAGGGTAGGGGATTACGCATACAGGGCAAGCTGAACTTGGCTGAAGCAAACACACAGGGCTCAAAGGAAGATCACCCTCATTTTGATTGTAGGCATCGTTGATTTCTGCTAAGGACCATCTTTAACCTAAGCCAGTAGGAAGGAAAGCCGGTCGGCCCTTGAGTACAGGAGATGTACAGGGCTCGCAAGGGCAGGGCCTGGAGCTGGCCTCCTCTTTGGTCTCTGACTGTGGCTAATGCATGGTGTCGATGGGCCAGGCCATCTTTAGATGCTGCCCCTGTCCCTCTGCCAGTTCCCTTCAGATCATGCCTCCACCCTCTCCTCTTTCCCTGTGGCCTCCCCTTCCTGTTTTCCCTTCATGTTTTCTTTCCTTCTGCCAGGTAACCTTTTTCTAATCTGGGGATTGTGGTGAACAGAAGCCTATTTCTCAAGTTTTATTTTTCTCCCATCTAATTAGCCAAAGCAAATCACATACCCTGACCAAGTATCAGTGTGGTGAGCACTGTAGTCCTCTTTTAGAATGGCCATTATCCTGCCCCAGGCTCCTTCAAACCAGTCTGCTGTAGATGGGCCTGGACCTGTAGGCCAGTGAGAGGACAACCTTCCTCAAGATGGGAGCGTGATGGAGGTGGGGGGAAGGGGCTTTGTCTGAAGAAATATTAGAGCCAGATACAGACCTCGGGAAGACTTTGTTCTCAGTCCAGAAAGTGATCTGGATGTAGACTTGTTGTTGAAGATTTCCTCAACAAGCCCTGTACTACATTAATTTGACTTAAATTAATAGAGCTCTCTTTAGTTCACTTTGGAAATATTTTCTTCCATTGTTAGTCACAATATTTGTAGTCACAAGTAGCTGTCTAAAATTACAAAACTTGGAAATCCTGAGATCTGAAGATCTCCAGGGAACTTTGAAATTGTTGCATTGGCAGTGTTTTCTAAAGCATGTTCCAGTAAACATAAGGTAGTCATAGATACACCCCTCCAAAAAAAATATCCTGTTGTCAAATATACTTATGAACCAGCCCATGAAGGTTGGTATATTAAAGGCTTAGGACAGAGTCCAAAACCAGAGGAACATGTATTACATATATCCTGATGTTTTCTCAACTTATTTAAAAAATTTTTTAATGTATTATTTTCCTCTTTCTGTACATTTATTAATATCAAAATACAGTTTGGGAAATACTGTAGTTGTATAAATGACGAAGCTTTGGCACAGTGAGAAAAGTAAGAAGATATCCTTTGCCCATTAGCTTTGCCATTCTAAAATGGGATGTTTACACAGACTTATCAGAAACTTAAAATAAGCTCTAGCTATCATATTTACAAACTGTATCCACTTTGACTTAACCCATTGAACTGATAAGGAGCTGCTCCTGTTTGTTTTTTGGCTACTAGAGGGGTTTTTTTTTTTTTTTTGCTCTGCTGTAAGAGGGGGATATATTTGTGTTCACTCTATTTTTGCTTCGTGAGTGTTAACAACATTGAAACAGATTCACCTTTTGTCTTTTTGGTTTGATTTAATCTAAGGCTGGCATAGAACGCAGGAGAAATTCATGAGGCTTTGCATGTGAACACCACACCAAGTTCCGTCACTCCATCACTGCCAGAGTGAATTATAGGCAAATTACTCAAACTTTCAAAGGTTCGCTTTTCTCACATGAAAACAGGAACAGTAATCTCCGTATCCTGCTTTTTAGAAGCGGAGTCAAGCTGATGTAAAGGGCCTGGAGGAGGGTGTCATTCTAGCCTCTTCCTAAAATGCTTGCTTGGGGAGTGTATCATCTCCCTCTAAACGTCTTTCCAATCTCCCACTGGAGCTTCAGTGGGAAAAAGAGAATGTTTGCATTTTTGTCCCACAGTGATGACTCACAGAGTACTGATTTATCGAACCAATTAGTGAAGAAGGAAAATTAGTGTCCTATTTTAGAGGTGTGAAATGAGCTATTCAGTAAGTCCCATGTGGAATACACAACATTCGGAGCTGAAGCTGATCTACATACTTTTCTACTTCACATAAACCAAGCTAACAGTCCCTGGCTAATGGAATAGTCTCCCCTTAGCTCCCTAACATGTTCTAAAGATGTAGAAAGTCTCAACGACAATTGATTTAATCACACCAGTTGTATAATAGCTGTGGACTATCTCCACAGCATCATGGAGAAGTCAGCCTGCCTAGATCTTAGATGACCACATTATTTCCATGGGACCACACAACCAAATGCAATAACAATTTAGCTTTGATAGTAACTGATTAAGTTGAGAGCACCAATTTAGAAGATTGTTTAACAAAACATATTTTTAGGCCTTAGAGAATGTCCACGGAGGATTTTAAGCCCACTCGTCCAGAGCACAACTATTTCATACGTTTTCAGTTCTCAGGAATTGCCTCATGAGTCATTCCTAATATTAACCCAAAGTTGAACTAGTGGAACCTTCTTTTGGTTTGATTATTTAGTTTTAATCTTAATGTTGATTTCAGAGCTGTGGAATATAAAAGTGGAATCATACTACTGGCATGAAGAAAAGGAAGCTGTGTATCCTGGGAACTGGGGGAGGTGGTCATCCCACTGCCTATCTTTCCCTCTTCTGAGATACATTGTCTCTTGGTAGAAAATGGATACAATACTGAGTGCCTCCTGTTTCATCAGAGAACAATAGGAAAAATCAATCATGATGAGAATTAGAAGAATCCTGAACTTAAAGGGCCAGAGACTTGAATTCCAGTATTGTGTCTACCACTTATCTACATTAGGCAATTTACTCCCTAAGTTTTACTTTGCTCTTCTGTAAAATGATGATTTCATAGATTACCTCTGAGATATCTTCCAGTTTTCTGATTCTATTATGGCCCAAATCCATAACCTTTTCTTTCATTTTTGATTATTCAAGGCATTCAGATATCTCTCACTGCTTCTTTACCAGTTTGCTTTCTGTTAAGTTTTTAACAAAAAGCCAAAGTTATTCATTCCAGTCTTCACAGGACTCCAACTGGATTATTGGGAGAAAATGTTTATGATGCTGGAGACAAAGTTCCCCTTCCCTGACTCACCAAAATCATGAGGTTGAACCATTGATTCTACCTGTTGGTCTTTTTTCTCAACCTGTTGTAGATACTTTATTAGGTTCCAATTTTTGGCAAAAATAAAATTGATCATTAATTGGTGACTCTTTCAGCAATCCCAAAGTATCTTTTACCATCTTCAGTGACCTGAATGACATGTCAGGGATGACTGGAATAATAAGAAAAGCTTGTCTCTATTGTTGAGGTCTTCCTAGTCCAGCTAGAACAAAAAGCCTTGTGTAAAGAAGTAGTTGATACAATAGACAAGAAGATAGTGTAAGTGTAACTGTGTAGTGTTAGAAACAAGTACACAGAAACGCCTTCAAGAGAGTAGTTTTTGTGGGCAAAATATCTTGGGCTTCATGGGGAATATGACTGCTAAGGAGCAGAAAGAATGTGGATGGAGATGGCAGATATGATAACAATTGAGGAAAGTGATAAGGGAAGACATATGAACAGGTAATGGGGAGGGAAACTAGTTTCTTATTATCTCCTCATCTTGTGAACTAAACCTTGCCAAACAGTGGCTCCAAGGACGAAGCACAATTCACTGGGCAAACATCCAAGGATGAGGAACTTTCCAGAAACAAAGGGAAAGGGAAGTCACATAGGAATGTACAATGGCAGAAATGAGAAAAACCAGCAATTAACCTGATTTTTCCCCAGCAATTGCAATCATGAAATTTATTCTAGGGCTCAAGGAACTTCCAGATTATGAAAGAAATCCTATTGGCTGTCCCTGCTTCACTAAGGTTAACTCTCTTAGATAACGTGTTTTCTTTCGGGCATGTGGATGGGAATCAAAATCTTCTTAACATTAATATGGAAAGGTGGCAGGAGTGAGTTCATCAAGTGCCAAAACTGTTGAGAAAGGTGCCATAGTAATTTTCTTTTTTTCAAGTTAGAAGGAGCATATCAGATTACCCAGCTCCTCATTTTATATATGGAAGAATAAGGTTCAGAAGTTTGGGTGACTTACCCAAGGCTGTCACACTATTTATGTATGAGAACAGTTTGGTTATAAGAAAACACTATGTTCTTCTGTTAATGAAAAATATTGATATTATTTTCCCCATCCTTCTGCCATAGTTATAAAATCCTTTTTTGATCCTGTCCCAAACATAACCATTTTTCGACATCTTGTATGTACCCAAATGCTTATGTTCTTAGACACTAACTTGAAGAAAAACTACACAAGGCATACATATTTATTGTGAAAAAATTTTTAAATGCAGATAAATACCAGAAGGAAAAACTAAAGCCATCTGCAATTCTTTCCCTAGAGAAACCATGGCTATATATTACATATATCCTTCCAATGTATTAGATACATATTTTTAATCTAGAACTGAGATTTACTCTTTAAATGGTATGCTATTTTGCAATCAATATTTGTAAGCAAGTTTCCTTGCAAATGCCTATACTTCCAAGCCTCATTCTTGACCCTACATTAAAAAAAAAAAAAAGCACCATCCCTGGTGAATTGCTAAAACTCATCCCATAAAATGCAAAATTTCTTCAAAACTATTGACCTTTCTTGAAAATTATGCATTTGACCACATATACAGAAATGTGAAGCTGTTCCTCTTTTAAATCAGATGGTATTATCAACTCCTATTTTAAGCTTGTTTATGGAACTAGAATAATACTGAACATTGATATATAAAGGTGATTACAGCATTGGAAGTCTGACCTTTGAAAAATCCTTCCCTTTATAAACAAAGTCTGGAATGTTTTAAAACCTGTAAGCCAGTCCATTTCTTTTTTATTTATCACAAACCTGAGTCAACACAGAATGTCCATTTTATTTAGAGTACGAAATGAAAATGCCTCGGTTTCCTAACCAGACATGAAGGAGGTGTCTTTGGATATCATGTGTTCCTTGCCTCAAACCCACATGGTTATGCTAGACAACAGGGGCCCTACAAACCTGGCCTCACCCCACAACCCTACCGGACTTCTCTGGGTTGGCGGATCTGCTTGTTTAGTTCTGCTCGGCAGTTCTTCACCGGCCCGCACTCACACTGGTCTCGCTCCTGCCTCCATATCTTTTCACTGATCAGTCTTCCCGTGGAATATCCGTCCTCTACTATTCCAACCCACCCTTCCTTCTGGGTCCAGCTGGCCAGCTTCCTCAGTGAAGTCCTTCCAGTGATTCGCCCTGCGCCTCTCACCTTTATCTGGCACTCACTGGTTCTGAGAGTAAGGCTGATGTGGTCTACCACATCCACCTTCTCTTTCCTTCATTTGCATCTCTGCTAAGCCTGCTGGCTCCTTAGTGGTAGAGGCTGAGTTTTAGCTTTCGTTTACATTTTGCACAGCAATATGTACTTATTACATGTTAAGTATTTGGGGAATGTTTGCTAATTAAAGAATGATGAGGAGAGGAAATAGAATCCTATTTCTGCCTACTTCTTAGTTGTTAGACCTTAGAGAAATGTCTTAGCTTTTTAAGTCTCCTTAGCTTGGAGACCCAAGCTTCAATTTCCTCTCCTGAGAACGGAGTGAAAACACCAACTCCTTCAGGTTGTCATAAAGAGGAAGGGATTCCATGTGAACAGCATGGGGTACAAAGGCCTCAGTAAATGATAACCACCAGCAGAATGCACTAATGGACCTATTCCTTTGGCTTCACTAAAGGCCAACCAAACTACATTATGACCCAGATTCTAATCTGATTATAAATTCTAATCCTTACAAATATTTACTAGCATTCTCAGAAGTAAGTATGTATGTATGTATGTATTTTACTTTTGTTACTATAGCCCATAGTCTGCTCCGAAGCCTAGAAATAAATATGTCCCTTTGAATATTCTGGACTTCCTTCAACAACTAAACTTTACATACATGCATAGGCACATACACACACACACAGAAGAAATGAAGGAAGGAAAGAAGGAAAAAAGAAAAAAGGAAAAGAGGGAGAAAGGAAGGAAAGAAGGGAGAGAAAGAAGTAATAAAACTGTCTTTGTTCACAGATGACATGATTGTGTAGAAAATCTGAAAGAATCAATTAAGAAAAAATGCTAGAAATAGTGAGCAATTACAGCAAGATTGCAGGATCCAAGGTTAATAAGCAAAAGTCAATTGCTTTCCATACACCAGCAATGAACAAGTGGAATTTGAAATTAAAAACAGAATACCATTTACTGTAACACACCCAAAAATGAAATACTGAGGTATAAACCTAACAAATATGTACAAGGTCTATCTATATGGGGAAAACAAAACAACAAAACTCTGATGAAAGAAATCAAAGAACTAAGTAATTGGAGAATGATGTCATGCTTAAGGATAGAAAGATTCAATGTTGTCAAGATGTCAGTTCTTCCCAACTTGATCTATAAATTTAGTGTAATCCCAATCAAACCCCAGCAAGCTATTCTGTGGATAAGGACAAAACTGAATCGAAAGTTTACACAGAGAGGCAAAGACCCAGAAGAGCTAACACTGTATTGGAGAAGAAAGAAGTTGGAGTAGTATTACTACTCAACTTCAAGCTACAGTAATCAACACTGTGGACTCTTGGTGGAAGATTATAGATTAATGGTGCAGAGTAAAGAGCCCAGAAATAGGACCATATAAATATGGTCAATTGATCTTTAACAAAGGAGCAATGGCAACCCATTGAATCAAGAGTCTCTTCAACAAATCTGCAGAAATGTCTATAGTAGCTTTATTCATAACTGGAAAGTGTCTTTAAGAATTAGAATGTCCAACATGTTAAAAATGAGGTACTCTCATGGCTTACCTATGAGTGCCCATTGTTCAGAACTTTGAGGGGGCAATTTGGCAATATATATTAAAATCTACAAAAATAAACATAAATTTGGTTTAGGAATTCCATTTCTAGAAATTATTTTAACACATATCATAGGTGAATGAAAAGATTTATCCTCGAGAGGCCATTATATTATTATTTATAATAGCAAATATATATATCTCAGCAGCAATTTAATATACAGACAGAATGGGGTTGGAAAAGTTAGTTTTAGATCCAAACAAGGAAATACCATCATACCATTAACATTTAAACTCAGTTGCAGAAAAAGCATGAATCATGAATGCGAGAAAATATCTATGGATAATTAAACAAAACCTAATGTATAATATGATCCCATTTTGTTTTTAGGAGAGTATCATGTTCTTACAACTTTTCTGTTAAGTTTGAAATGATTTCCAAACAAATTTAAAAAGAAAGTGTGTATGGTAGGTACATAGATATAAAAATAGATAATGGATAGATGGAAAGAGAAATTAGTATGTTGGTTGATGAATACATAATAAGGAGAAACTGAGAAAGAGAGAATGAATTCTTTCTTCTCAGGGAAATTGGAAGCTAAATTTTCAAAACATGTGAATGGCTTGATTGACATTAAGTTAAGGCTGGTTAAGAGAGAGAGGACTGGAGTAAATACGGCAAAACTATGCAATGGCAATCTCTGAATGGTACCGTTGGGGTGATCTTCATTTTCTTTGTGCTTTCCCCTCCTCTCTGATGCCAAGCACTCACATTTGCAGCTTGGCATCTGCTGCTCTGTGACATGAGTTGTCTTTTTATATCTGAGGGCTCTGCTTCTCGGAGATACTGCACATGAAATATCCAGGAAATAGGACTGGACTGCCTGACCAACAGTACATCAAGGCTAATTCTGGAACACTGAAATGGAGATCATAGGGGTTGCCCTCCCCCCATGGGCACACACCTAAAGGAGACAAAGCTAAGTGGGACACTTCCTGCTTCAGTGGGTCAGAATACTGAAGTGGGTCAGTGCACAGGACTGAAACCCAGCTGTGTGGCCCTGTGGAGCTGCTCTCTGCCTCAGTTTCCTCATATAGAAGTAAGGATAATAACAGTGCACTTCAAAGAGTTGATGTGAGAAGTAAAACAAATGAATACTTGTAAAGCTCCTAGGACAGTGCCTGGCACTCAAATGTTAGTTCTTACTATAAGAAATAGGATGTTTCTTTTCTCATGGTGACAATAATAAAGAAAATACCGAAAGTAGATGGAAAGAAAAATGAGGAATTAGAAATCTTTCATGTTCTCAATGCTCAGATATGAAGTTCTCAGGTATAATCACTGTTAATATTCTGCTATATATTTTTTCAATCTGTTTCTCTTGTTTTTATAGGTATGTAGTCATATGTATTTCAAGCCTTTTTAAAAAATGTCATACCATACAGATACTTAATAAACTTGCTTTATAAACTTTGTACTTTAAAAACTTACAATATGGTGAACTTTTAAAATGTAATTAAATGTTTATATGAACATTTTAATAGGTCCTAGTATTATTTGAAAACAGCTAGACCAGTAAGAGTAGATTTGGCAATTTGAAGTATCAAATGTCTTTCATATGAGTCACTAAGGAGAATGTAAACATGAAAAAAAATGTAATTTTCTACTCAACATATTCAAACAGTAAAATTAGGAAATGTCCAAAGATCATGTATAGAGCTTTTAAAGTGCTAAAAATAGTACTAAGGACCTTAAGAAATCTAGCCACATTCTCTTTTCAGAGGAATTTGATTACTTAGTTTTATAAAATAAAGGATTAAATTATTTTCCCTCATTTTTTATTTCATGGATATTTATAGGAAAGAAATAGTTGTACTTTCTTCCAGGAACAGGGAGATTTTGAGCTAGTGCTTTGAGTGTTTATACAAACTTAGCCATGATCTGACCAAAGCCAGTGCGTACCTCCAGCTATTTGAGAGTCTCATTTTAAGTAGGCATGTTCTTGGCCAGACGGGAGGGTGCACGGTCACCCATCTGCAGAGGGGGTGCCCTGAAGTGGGGTTTGCTAGGAAAGAAGAGTGTGGTACCCACTGCCTATAGTGTGAGTGTGAGGAGGGGGAGGTGGCAGTTGGAGCACCAGTAGAGTGGATTTGGGCTTAGGAGCCAGGTGTGTGGGGTCCCATCCTGCCACTGTACCAGTTCAGTGACGTCCAACAAGGTGGTAACCTCTGGGTGCCTCACTTTCCCCTTCATAGAACTCATAGACAGTGCCCAGAACAGGGTCTGGCATGCACAAACATGCACTCAGTAAGGGTTAGCCCTATCAACATCCTCATCCTCTTCATTGGTTATTAATTGCTATTGTTTTTATGATCTTCCAAGGTTTGGACCTCCATGCTCTGCTTTACACATTCCCTGATTAAAAGAGAAGTCAGCTGCTAGGGGGATCGTGGCCCATGCCTGTGTGTGTGTGCAGGTGTGTCTGTGGAGAGAGACCAGAAGAGAAAGAGCTTACGCTAGTCCCTCCCATGGCACCCCCTGCCTTCTGCCCAACCTCTTAAGTGAAATCACATGAAAATAAAGAACACTCTAAATGGCAAAAGAAAAACAGGAATGCCAGCAATTATCAGTGCATAAACTTCCTGGGGATCATGAGGTCCAACACACGTTGCTTGAAGTAAAGGGCCATGGGTTGACTGTCTAGCTCTGCAAATGAAGCCTGGGTTTATATTCACACCCACTTCTCACCAGGGCACCCCTGAGCCATTACCTGGTGGTCTGGAGCCTCAGAAATTAGTCCCTGCCATCCCCCATTTGCTGTACCCTGGGGTACAAAGGAAGGGACATTTTCAGCTGAGGTGGGGGGTAGGAGGCAGGCAGAGAGCAAGAAACCCAATACTACAATTTCCAACCAAAAAATTATTATGCATATAAATATAAGAATAGATAGACAGATAGAATGTCAGAAGTTGATGAAATCAGTCTCCTAAAATGAATTTATATTTTAGCCATGTAAAAACTGCATGTTTTATGTGAAGACAATTTCTAAGACATATGTGCCCCCTCTCCCATACTTTAATCATGCCACACTTTGTGCCCTTGACTCTGAAAGACAGTTTTCCTTCCCCTAATTCTGAGCCCTTGTCCTCAGAGATCCCCTTCTCCCCCGGCTTCCGAGCGTCCTCTGTCCCTGGGGAAGTCCAGAACCAGCTCTGACGACGAGCCTCCTTCCTCTGACCGCCTGGAGAACACCCCGACCTGAGCATCTCGGTAAAACCAGGAGGTCAGCCTGTTAGAAACAGCACCCGCCCTCCAGTACCAATAAGTTCCATTCTGACCATGGTTTCTGAGGGCAAAGCCCCTATCGTGTGAGGGAAACGATCAGGCCTCTCGTT
Organism: Manis javanica; assembly: GCF_040802235.1. NCBI lineage: Eukaryota > Metazoa > Chordata > Mammalia > Pholidota > Manidae > Manis > Manis javanica. Next base: position 42,656,766 of record NC_133171.1, read on the forward strand.
GACCCCGGCCTTCTTCACATAGGATCCATGACTCCTTTTTATTCTTTTTTTTTAAATAGCTCCAGCGTCTACCTTACTACTTGTTAGGTAGGAGGTCTAAGCGAAGGCTTTTGAATGAGTGGCTGAAAGCATGAATGAGGAAAGACATCGACATGAAGATGAAGGCCAAGAGGCCCCTCCCGTCCTCAGGCTCTCGTTCCTGTTTGGGAAGCAAAACAGGCGGCAGCCACCTTTCAGAGAAGCACCGAGGAGGCCAACGAGGGCAGCAGGGCCGAGAGTAAGTTCGGTGGAATGGCTCAGTGGGGTGGAAAAGAGGAGAGACTTAAGCTCCCAAACCCTGGTGGCACCTTTTCTCAAACTGCCCACGACTGCCGGGAATATGGCTGAGCTGTGCTGAAAACAACGCGCCATCCTCAGCACTCTCACCCGGGCGCTGCGGACTCTGAACAGTGCCTAGAGGCCGTCGGGGCGCCTCCCCCACGGAGCACACAGATTTTCCCTGTGGCACCTTGAGCTGGTGGTTCTGGAATCTCAGACCAGATCACAGTTCACAGTCGCAGGCCTGGGACTTTAAACAGAGGGGCCACCCAGGGGATAATGATGGTCCTGCCTGCCTTAGGGACACCATTCTACCTTTGCCCTTCAAACCCAAATGATTTCCAAGATCTTTTTTTTTTTTTTAACTAAAAAATGTCTGTGATACAGTTGTTTCTTACAGAGGATAAGGACTCTGTGCCTTTGAAGGAATGCTAATGAACTCTGCTAGACTGCTGTCAATACTTTATCTTATTTCTAACTCTCAATGCAAATCTATAAAATATGTATTTTTATATCAGTTAGGACCTTTGTGGCAAGGGATACAAAATCCATTTCCAACTATCTTAAGCAAAAAGGGAGAATGTGTTAACTTCGTCCGTGAAAAGCCCAGAACTTGCAGGGTGTGGGCATGACTATCTAGGCCTTGAAACAAGCTCTTTAGCACCCTGTCTCTCTTCGTTTCTTGGTCCTGCTTCCTTCTTTGTTGGTCACTGTCAGGTAGGTTCTCTCCGCATACTGACTTCTAGGCAGCTGCACTCTTATGTCTTCATAGCTCCAAGTCTCAGGTCCAGGGGGGAAAGAATCCCTCTGCCCAATAGGCCCACATCTTAGACAGTATCCCATTGGCTCTGATCGGATAAGATGATCATCCAGATCCAGTCATCGTTACTAAGAGGATTCTATACTTTTATTGGCCAGATCTTTGCAACATGCTTAGACCTCATGGTGGAAAGAGTATTTCTCCTCCCACAAAATATACGGTAATATATCTGAGAGAAAGCAGAGACCCAGGCAGCAAATGATTGCAACAAGTTTGACCTGGATGATTTCACAAATAAGGGATCTGAGATTCAAAATAATCAAGGATACACAGTCAGGGAACAGCTGCACCATCCAGGAACCGGCAGGAAATAGAATCCAGCTCAAGTGGCTAGAAACTAATGTCAAGATTATTTGTAAAGGTGCGGACAGGGCTAAGGGAACCAGCAAAGGCTATTGAGGTCTCTAATCAAACACAGTGTCAATTCTCTTCTCCCATAGGTGTCTAAGGGGTAGTTCTGTGTCTCAACACAGACATGGTTGATGTAGCTTGTTCTTATTTTGAATTCTGGAAAATATTTTATGTTTTCCACCTCACAAAGGGAGATTACTTTGGGAAAGCTCAGGCGGGTTGGCCACTGGCAGTTGTGCTTCATGTCTTCCTGAAGGCTGACTGGCATGAATTCTCATCATCATCCCAGTGGTCTGCACTTGGAAAACTGTGAACTGTCCTGAAACTAGTGAGAGGAAGAGAGGGCCCCTGGGTCTGGAGGGTGAAGCATTGAGGTCATCTGGTCCAAACTTCCACCTCAAATAGGCATCCATGTGGTCTCTGCCTGAAGATTTCAAGTCAGCTTACTGTTGCATAAATCTGTATTTTAAATCCCTTTTATGTCAGTGTGGAATTCCTTTCCCACCACTCTGGTGCTTTCCTTAACTTCTACATTGACATTGAGTCATGGACGTTGTCTTAACCACATTTCATCTTTCCAAATCCTGAAGATGGCTATCCCATATCTCTTTGATTTTTTTGTAAAAACCCAAGCTAACTATGTCTATTTTCTCCCAACTATTCCTCACATAATTTGACTTACAGAGTCCTATCTTGGTTTCCCAGCAGCAAACACTTTCTAGTGTATCATTTTCTCCAATAAAATGTGGCTTATGCTCCCAATGAGGCCTGGCCCACGCAGAGCACCACGAGACCACAGCTTCCAATGATCTGTTAGGGTTTTGTTTAGTTTTGTTTTGTTTTCTAGCTGCTGTGTCATAATGTTGGCTCACATTGAGCCCAACTTCAATAAAACCCCTGGATCTTTTCACAGGGATCCCTGCCAAGCCACAGCTCCTCCCTCAATATTTGTGGAATTGATAGTTTTAAAAATAACATCCACATTTTCTTTTCTTATAAAGGCAATACACAATACTCAGAGGAAATTTAGAAAATGCCGTTAGGTAATTTGCTGACTTTTTAAAAAATGAGCAGCAATCTCATTCTCCAGAGAGATCTGCAGCTAATTCTTTGGTGATTATCAAGGGTAGAGCAAAGTGAAATGCCAACAGGGCCCAGGCAGATGTTACCAGTTTGTGTAGCAGGCTTGGTGGAGAGCACTAGGGCGCGGTGTGCCTGCTGCCAACTAGAGATGGCAGCCATTATTCAGCTCAGGTTGCCTAGACTCTCTAGAAGAGAGGGGTCCAAAAAACCAGAACCAGATATCCTGGTATTTTTTCAAGAGACACTGCCAGCACAGGATTTTATAGGAAGTCTGCTTATTAAGTGTTGGTAACTAATTCATGTTGACCAAAGCATCATGTCTTTGGGCCCTCTTGAGTTCTTGTGCTGTGAGCAGTGCGGCCTTTCTGGGGTGTGTCCTTCATCTTGCCTTCTTTCTTCGCTCAGTCTCTCAGAAAGAAATGGGCTCATCCTCTCTGTACGACAACCAGCAATGACTTGCGATCCCCTAAGCCCATTCTGGCCGTCTTGGCCTTAGCCAACCACCCCTCACGGCCCTGTCATGGCCCCTCTCCTGCTCTCAGACACCTTTCTTCTCTGTCCTTTCCTCAGACACACACGTCTTCTCATCAGGTCATATCCCAGCAACTTTACTCTCTTTTCATTTCTCTCACTCCAATCCCAGCATTTCCAACAATATTTGACCCCACCACACCCCCGACAAAACCCCTCCTCCCTTTGCTGTACTTAATGCTTTCATGCGTGGAGTCTGAATGACCCAGGTTCAAACCCAGATCTGCACTGACGAGTTGTATAACCCTGTGGGCAATGGCTTTGGCCTCCTTGAAACTTAGTTTCCTCAGCCATGATGTTAGAAATAATGACGTGTACCCTGAAAAATAATTTAGAGGATTAGTAATAACATATATGAAACACCTTAGGAAATACAGCCGTCCTGACACATTTATGCCTGGTTAATCATCAGTGGGGACTGATATTAACTGTCCACCCCAACTTGACTAGGAAAGAGTAGCTGCTTGAAAATATTCATTGACAAAATGGTTACATAAAGAAATGAGTAAATGAATAAGATGCCAAACTATAAGCAGGCTGGAGGATCCAAGCTATTCTCAAAGATAGAGGCACAGGGAAGCGCTCCAAACTGGGAAGGAAAGAAAGAAAAGGGCTTACATTGGGAAACTCTGGCTCTTTCCCATCTGTTCCTATCTTTTTATGTTCCAAAGAGATGTTGGTATCAAATCAAATATCTCGTCAGACTGGTATTAGCTCTAATAATTAATTACTAAACATCTTGTGGACACTGATTTTTCAAATATGTGGGAAACAAAATTCTCAACTCAGACCTCTTGGAAGTATTGTATCTTACTGGAGACTTATCCCTCAGTTATCCAGTGGCAGGCTTTCCCCTGAGCATGTGAAGGCCTGGAAATGCACATATTGCAGCCTCTGGAATGTGCTTGCCCTGCTCTGCCCACTGGAAACTCCACACAAGTCCCGAAGCCAGAAAATGCCACCAGGTCCATGAGGGTATCTTGCAGACCAAATCAACATTTTTTGAAAAAATTAATGGACCGAGACAAAGTTTAATAGAAAGAGATTAAAGTCTGTTATTCATGCCTTTTTCAGTCTCTGCTCTTTACCAGCTGTTTAACACTGGGGAATTACTTTAACCTCTGTGAACCTCGGTTTCTCATCCGTAATACTGGGAATGATGATACCTATCTCTCCTTGTCTGTGACTTCCAATATTACTTAAGTTACATTTGGCTGCAAGTAAAAGAAAACTTGCCTAAACGTGGCTTCAACAATCAGGATATTTACTATCCCACATAACACAGTGTCCAAAGGGGGATGGCTCAGCAGCTCCGTGATGTCTGGGCCCTGACGTAGCCTCTCGGCGCTTCTCCTGGCTCCCTTCACGGCCATATGATGGCTACCATCACATCCCCTCACAACTGCATTCAGAACAGGAGGTAAAGGAATTCCCTAGAAGCTACCAGATTTCCCTTAGATTCTACTGGCCAGACTTCAGCCACATACCTGTACCTAAACTGGAACAGGAGAAGGGATTATTATAAATGATTTTACCCAATCGTGGTTCAACCCCTGGAGCTGAAGAAAAGAGCCCCCTTCCCTGAGCACCTTGCATTCCCATATCTGAACAAAACAGGGTATTGACCATCGAGGAAAAAGGAAATGTTATTGAATAATAATGACTAATAGTGATAGCTATTATTTATTGAGTGCTAACTATCTGCCAAGTACTGATCTAGGGAGACTTTATACACATGAATTACTCAAAATGTATCTCCATGAAGTAAGTGCTATCATCCACATATTACAGGTAGGAAAACAGAGGCATTGAGAGGTTAAGTCAATTTCAAAATGACACACAGGTAGAAAGTTGGTAAGTAGAAAGGCCAGGATTTAAATTGAGGTCAATTGGCTCTGAAGCCTATTCAAATAACCCCTAATCTATATAGCTTCCCCCACTGGGGTCTGACACCCTCTCCATTTTGCCAAACAGACCTGGACTCTCCAAAACAAGGCCTTTGACAAATGAAATGAGGACCTGAAAACTGAATAAATACTCAAGTATGGGCGCCAGCGCACATACCTCACAGATAATTTCTAACGATAATGGTAACAATGAAACCGACCGAGTGTATGCCCTTATGACATCATCTCATTTATGTATTTGTCATTACAGGCAGCAAGTTCAATATTTTTTTCCCTATTTTACAGGGGAAAATGAGGCTCAACCAACTTGTCTGTGGAGGTGAGAACCTGAGTTTGATCTGTTTGTCTTGATTGCAAGGTGGCTGCTCTTTTCCCATGCACTCCATAGCTTATTTTAAAAAATGAATGTTAGAGAGCAGCCCCCTCCTTGGAAAGAATTCCACGACTGAAATACCATCCAGGCTGAGTAACCACGCAAGGAGGCAGGAGTTGGGAGGCTGTGTTTGTTCATGAACTGGTGGATTTAGCCATGGAGAGCAAGGGTCTTTATAAAGCTGGTCCTTAATATCAGGCTGATGAGAGTTTGTTTCCACTTCCATCAAGACATTTATTATCTTCTGGCCAGTTAATAGTAATTTTATTACTGTCTTGTTCTCATAATGAGACTGTGAGCTCTTTGAAGACAAACTCATACTTTCTTTATCTGTTGATTTTCCATGGTGCCTAGCACAACTTTGTCATTACCACATTCTCAAAAACTATGGGTGGCATTGCAAAAAATAACTTTTTTATTTTGGAATTATTTTAGATTTACTAGAAGTTGCAAAGATGGGACAGAATAGGTTCCTGTACACTCTTCACTCAACTTTCCTTGTGTTAACACTTTATGTAATCTTGGCATGTCTTTTAAAACTAAGACATTAGCTTTGATACAAAGTGGACTGCAGACTTTAGTCTGATGTCACCAGTTTTTCCACTGATGTCCTTTTCTGTTCCAGGATCCAACCTAGGATATCACACTGCACTCAGTATGTGTAGTATTTTATGTTGAAGATCTCTCGTGACCTTAAATGTCTACATGTGCTAGGAGAGGAATAATCTGTGTATACAGTTTCTGTGTATAATAATAATTCTAAATGTAGCCAGCATTCACTAAACTCTTACAATGTGCCAAAATCCAGTTCTAAGTGGTTTATATGCATTGTCTTATTTTTCCCTCATAAACCTCTCTGAGGAAGGTACTATTAGTATTTCCACTTTATGGATAAACTAAGTCACTTAGATACTAAGAGCCATCATTAAAACTCCAACCTCAGACTCTCAGATGTTATATATAGATGTAATATTTGAGAATAATCTGCAAAGATGTGAAAGATGTGAATAGGTGGCTTAATTTAATACACTGTAGTGAAGGGTAAAACTAAAAAAACTGCTATTCCTTCCAGGCTTATTTTCTGGGTCTTTGATTCTTCCATTCCCCTCTTGTGAATGAAAGAAGGGCAGCTTGCACTGGCCCTGTGACTTAGGAAAGCAGGTCCTGACACCTGTCAAACTTCCTTTGTGCCTTATGGGCTACAGTGTCACATCCAAGCCTGGGATATAAATGACAAACGGATGCGGTTGATCATCCTTTTCCCCAACAGAAGCCTCTGAGTAAGGACTCTCAGGCTGGAAGAGCAGAGGTGTTAAAGGGAAAAGCGGAGGCGAACTGGCAGAGCACGATGGAGAGGCTTGAATGGCAGGCCGGCATCTGCCAAAATGAGGACGTTCTCAGTGTGTCTCAGTTGCAGTGACACAAGCTCCATTTAACTTACAATGGGGAAACTAATAAAATATCAGTCATGAACAATAACAAAACCTCAAAATCAAGCTACTCCTTTTCAAACTAACAATTTTTCTTTTTTGTCTTATTATCAGCACAATCCCTTTTCATTTAAAAATTCCTATTGTGAGCATAGAAATTCATTGCATGGGGTTATACTCATGATAAGTGGTTGCTAGGTTGTTGCATAAACAGGCCCTCATATTTTTTTCTATTAATTATGGCAGTGGGACCAAGGAGTTAAGGGGTGGAGTAAAGGCAAGCTATGAAAATGGATCATAACAAGAGCCACCATTCATTATTCATTATTCATTTACCAAACAATCTTGAGTCCATGTGTGAGTCAGATGCAGGCCCACATCCTCTCTATCTAGAAGAGATGATAGACATGAAATTAAATCATCAATCTAGTGTTGTAGTTCCTCTAAAGTAGCTACATACAGGGTTTTACAGATTGTCAGCTATGATCCACATAGCATGCTAATACATGAAACAGAGTAATGTTGAAAATATCTGAGTCCTTTGCAAATAATAAGTAAAAGTATTCTTTCATGAACCTTTCATTTTAGCAATATACAGGTTGGGTGTGTGTGTGTATATATGCTCATCTGTGCCTGTAAAATATGTTTCTTACCATGCATCACAGTCAAAGAAGTTCAAACAGCAATGGTCTGATCTTCAATAAAGAAACAAAGGTGGATGTGGTGAATTCCCTCTTGGAATAGCAGGAGGGCAGATTGGAAGAGTTTTCGTGTACTTGAGTTGAATCTTGAATAATGCCTTCCACCAGGGGAATTATGAGATGAAGTCCATTCTGAACTAAAGAGAGCAGAATAGGAAAGGCAGAGAGAGGCCCAGGAGCCTGGCATATTGTAGACACTACAAGTTTTGCTTCTGTCCTGAAATCTGAGGGCTAAGGAGCCTCCAGCCATGCACCATCAGAAGGCCACAGGGAATTGCTACTCTGTATTTGCCTGTGATTAGAGTTTCTCAAATTCAGTGCCTACACAAATCATCTGGGGGTCTTAAAATACTCACAATCTGATTCAGGTCTGGGGTGGGTCCTGACATTCTGCAGTCCTTTTTTCCCTCTTTTTATGCTAAATATTTAATGTGTATAAATTTTTACTTTTTTATTGAAGTATAGTTGATACACAATATTATATTGGTTTCAAGTATACAAGATTGTGATTCGACATGACCCGCATTATTAAATCTTCACCCCAACTAGTGTAGTTACTTTCTGTCAACACAGAATGATGTTACAGAATTATTGACTACATTCTTCATGCTGTACTACGTTCTCTGGAACAAATTATACTATGATTGAGATTTTCTACCTCTTTATCCCCTTCCCCTATTTCACACACCCAAGGCCCCCTTTCCCCATGGCAACCACTGTCACTGCTCAGTTGACACTGCAGTTCTAACCAGCTCCCAGGCAAAGTCAATGCTGCCCACCCAGGGATCACACATTGAGAATCAGGTTTATTCTTAGAGAGTAAAAATGAGTTGTTTCAGGGTCCTTGGGGCTACATATGATCCCTGCGATTTACCAGATGCAGGAAGGCTTTTGGTATGAGGGAACACAAGGAGTTGCTGTACCAGGTGAAAATGCTGGCTAATGCTTACAGAATATTACCACCTGGCAGGTGCTATTCTAAGGCCGTATGTGTACGCTCTCACTGGAGACCTGTTCCAAGCCTGAAAGGTAGGCACTAGTATTATTCTCATTTTCTATGTAAAAAAACAGAGTAACTTCCTGAAAGTCACAGGACATAAAGGAGCAATGATTCAAACCTCAGGCTCAGCAGGGGGTTGAAGTGCCCAGGCTTGCTTGGGCAGGACTGGGTGCTCTGCTCCCTCTGATTCAAGACCCCTGGCATCTCGGGCCCTCCCAGCCTCTGGTTTGTAATGGAACCTCTGTGCTCCTACTCCTGGAAAAGTGCTTCTCCTCCGTGCTGTGCAACTCCCACCCCCCACATGACTTAAAAAAAAAAAAACAAAAAACCTTTGTGACATGGAAGTTCATTGTCATCACTTCAGCCTCAGAAGCTGTTTGTGGCATTTGTATAATTGAAACTCATGATCTGTCTGAATGACTGGGGTTGAGGGTACATGCAGTCCTGTCTTTCTTCTTGGTCATTTGCCCATCCTTTCCTCATTTTTTTCTACTATGAATGGGAATATAAATGCTTTCTAAACAAAGTGGAAGTAATACATATTTCCCTAGGTTGTTTTAAGGGCTGAATTAAATAATGCACATCAAACACTCAGTATAGTGTCTGACAAACAGTAGGAGGCCTATAAAATATTATTATTAGATTAAATCATTGGTTCTGAGACCTGAAACTTCAAAGGTTCTAGAACCGGATTTTGTTTTTCTCCCTACCCCAAACAATTTCCCAGTATTCTTAGACAGCTGGCTAAAATGTTGGGGCTTGGGGAATTTTTGTTGTATATTATTTAGGATAATTTTTGTTTTTGTTTTGTTTTGTTTGGGCCTTTTTTGTTTTTAAGGGAATTGGGAACATAAATTTCTCTTCTTTCTGGCCAGAGGACTGAATCTCATTAATGATATATGGCAGTGGAAGCTAACTGGGCCTTCTTGAGGCACCTAATGCCAACTGCAGACACAGCTGTAGCATATCACAGGCATGTACTATCTAACAGTTGAAATGTGGTACCTGGGCACAAATTCTATCAGAGACATTACCAATCCCAAAACACAACTGGGTGATAATAACCACATTTCCTTACTTCTTTTCCTCAAGGTAGAATTGCTTTTGGAGAAGGAGGTTCTATCAAAAAAACAATACGTTTTGCTCTGAGTTAAATTCAAGTCTATCATGGTGCACATTAAGTGTATTGATTCCTCTTAAAGGTTTTTTTTTCTGAAATAACTTCAAATTTCCTTAAATTCCTTTATTGTTTTCCTCTTTTTTACCTTTCACGTCAAAATTCTGATAAATTCCTTATTATTACCATTATTATTATTTTACCACTTTGGTCCTTAACTTGTTGTGTGCTGAGAAATGCCTCATTGACTACAGGGCTTAAACTCAAAGAGCTATTGTCTCAATGAAGTTTGGCTGTGGGCAAGTAAGAATTAAATGAAATAAATTTGATTGAATAGAATGAAATGTAACTGTAACTTACCAGTCTTGGCTTTTCTTGTAGCATCTTTGGACCTGAAAGGAGATCATGATTCAGTATGTCACTTGCCAGGTATAGAAATCATAGGAGAATGGTTGGCAGACTGGCAAATCTCTTCACATTGAAGTAGAGTGAACTATTTTTATTGAACTCTAGAATATTAGATCTAGAGAGAACTTAGAGATTTTAGAAACTACTCCTCTTCCCTAACACTGTACAAAGCGAAACTAAGATCCAGAGAATTTAGGCTCATGTCACGGAGCTAATTTATTAATGACCAAGGAAGAAGTAGAAACTTAGTTCTCTTTTCGACTTTTTAGCAGCAGTTTTATTTCCACTTATTCCATATTCATCCCCCAAATATTACTGTAGTTGTAGTAGAGAAGGTAGTTGCAGTTGCCCTGAAGTTAAAACTATAGGTTGTGTAATAGTTCCAGAATTTATGTTAGAGGCTACCAGGTTCAGATACAAGCCCTGCTGCTGTCCACACCCTATCTGGGGAACCCTGAGCTACGATCCGGGGCAACTCCTGACTGCAAGGGAAGGGAGTGAAGGTTTCATTTGATCCCAAGCAATCCCCTTTGAGTGTTAACCTTGAGCACCATGTAGCTGGTAGCCACCCAAGTGTGTGTGGGTAGAGCCACGGCACGTCAAGCCCAGCCACACAGAGAAGTCACTGTGCTCCCGTCATCCTCAGGTCCAGGTTGGACAGGGCCAGCCGCATTTCCCATGGTAAGTCTACATAGCCCATCTGAACTGCTGTTTCAGAGACAGACTGTTCTAAATCAGGTTTTGTGTTTTGGCAGAGAAATGGAACTCTCTTTTCTAATATTACTTCTGTGGGAAAGTGTTTTCTGAGTTCCAAACAACTCCACTTACAAATACATTTTTGGAATATGACCCATTTATATGTATGCCAAGGACTGCCTGTTCCGGGAGTAAAAAAAACTTCCCGTGTACAACTCAGTGGTACTAAATGCAGGTGTTTGTTATATTGATCTTCAAGGGATCTCTTATAATGTGGCTAAACATCTAACACATGTTCAGGATTTCTTCCAGGAAAAATTGGCTACGGGGTCAGCAAATCCACATGCAGTAGGATTTGAGGATCCAAAGAGAACCCTTCCTTTTTTATTCAGGCCCTCAACTTGGTCTTATCAAACTATCTGAAATTTTCAGTACCAATTAAGGCAGGGCTTCCATGTATGCAGAATCAGGTCTTTGGGAACAACGTAAACCCAGGTTCTTGTTTTCAGCTTTCCTTTTGAAAATATAGATACTCAGGCCCCACTCCTGAAGACTCTGGTTAAGCAGCTGAGAGGATAGGATTCTGGAACCTGTATTTTTCTTTGGGAAAGCACTCTGGAAAATTCTAATCAAATTACTTCTGAGTCAAAACATTTATGGATTAATTGATCAGTTCATTCAATTATTTCTTTCATCATATACCACAGTTGGCTCATTGCAATATAGAAATTGGGTACTGGGAATAGAATGATAGAAAAAAACAAGCATCATAAGAGAAGAAAGTGATGTTAGAACTACTGATAAAATCTGGTGAGATTTGGGAGATTGGAATCACAGAAAGCTTTGCAAAAACATTGGCTGAAAGGTAACATAGCTGAGTGGTAGAACATCCACATTTTTGAGCCAGACTGCCTGGATTTAAAGCCCAGCTCTATCATTTACCAACCAAGGACCTCTGGCAACTTTGGGTACCTCAGTTTTCTCATTCGTAAAATGGAGGCAATCTTAGTACCTACCTCAGAGGGTTGTGAAAATTAAATGAACTGATGTAGGTAATGTGCTTAGAATCATGGGCTGGAGTTTCAGCATGCATCAGAATCCCGTGGAAGTCTTGTTAAAACACAGGTTCCACCTGGAGTTTCCAAGTCTGTAAATCAGGGTGGGCCTGAGACTGTCCATTTCTAACAACTTCTCCCGTGATGCCAATGCTTCTGGTCCCTGGACAACTCTTTGAGAATCATTGTCTTAGAATGTAAGTGGCATTTGTTGCTGTCATTTTCAGTTGATCTTTGATGGAAGTATTTGAAATTCTCAGAAGGAACTGCCAGTGCATAGCTCGAAGACTGAAAGCAGAGGACATGCTTCAGAACAGGGCAAAACAGGGTGGTAGAGAGACAGGACAGATAGTGGCTGCCAGACACTGAAGAATCTGGTCCTGGTTAAGCCCATTATCATCCATTAGCACCTTAATACAAATTAATTTATCAGAGTGGTCCGTCACCTTATCAAACCCCAGAGGAATCTGACTCATGCCTGGCAAATGCCTAGATGGCCCTATTAATGCTCCTTCTTAAGAAAATCAACCCACACCAATGCATCACAGGCATCCTTGAGGGGCTTAGTTGTCTGGACCCCTGCGGGAGGACCTCCCTCACCATGGGACTTATGGCTCTGTGATCATACCTGAAATTGGCCCCAAGTCCTACTTCTGGGATGCCCCAAAGGATCTTGCTTTTATTTGCAGACTTAAAACAACACAATAACATCAGAAAGCTTCTAATATCATATTTATCTATCTATGAATTTTTTCCTCACTATAGGCCATAAAAGACTTATTTATATATACATTCCCCACTCCCTGGGCTATCAAAAGAGCATTGAAAACAGAATACAACTCATCTATCTTTTTGTTCTGTTTTTGTGATTTTTTGCCCTTTTGGGCAAACCAAGTAACTCATGCATTTTAGATTAACAGACAATTACCATATTGCAGCCTCTTGCACATACTTATTTCTGTGAAGGAAAGACAGATCAGCTTAGCTGCCCTGTGGCTGTTCTTATGCATGTCATTCTACCAACACATTGCTGTACATCTTTACACATTCCCAACACCCCAAGTGAAATAAGACCCAACACGGGAAACAGTGGCTTTCGTCCTGGCATGAGGAACCTGGGGGCACTGTGGAAGCAGATTAGACTCTCTTGGCCATCTCATGCTGTAACAAATGGAAAAAGAAAAATCAGAGACAGTTCTCCTCTACCATCTAAATGAAACTGTGGGTGTGTCATGAAAAAATGAAGAGGGAGACTTAGATGGAGGGAAAATGTTCTTATTGCTGCATAAAATTGAAGGAGGAGGAGGTTGTGGGTGTAGAGAAATCATTTATAGGAAAAAATGCTCTGGTAGGTAGACAGAAACCCAAGTCTAAGTTAGCAACTGACTGCCTTTACATTGCTCTCCAACTGTAGAATATTTTTGTGAGTGTAGGATGTGTGCGTGTGTGTGCACAATGGCAAATGCTTATACAAGAGGACAGAGACAGAGGCATGCAACCTGTGTAGAAAGGCCCTGTGCTTGGTTTAATGCTCTGTTGTCATCACCTTGAAATTCTTAATCCTTTTTAATCAAGGGGCCCTGTATTTTCATTTTGTGCTGGGTTCCCCAAATTTTGTAGGTGGTCCTAGAGAGAGAGTTAGTTCCATTGATTTGAAATGATTAGAATATGGCTTAATAGTTTAAAAAAAATTCTTAACTTATATGACTGTTCTTTTTCAAATATGTGTGCCTCAGTTTGTCTTTTCAACCTATTCTTAATACTTCCTATGCCACACCTCTGCTTTGTTCACATGGGAGTCCTCAAAGCTTCTAACATAGCCATGGTCATTTGACTTTTCTTGCCTTAGAGCAAAAGTCAGAAAATTTTTTCTATGCAGGGCTAGATAGCAAGTATTTTCAGCTTTGGGGGTTTTGAGATCCCTATTGCAACTAATCAACAGCTGGTGGGAAAACAGCCATAGACAATACATAAATGAGTGTGGCCGTATTTCAGTAAAACAATTTATAAAAATATGTGGAAGCTGGATTTGGCCTGAGGGCCATACTTTGATGACTTTTACCTTAGAGCTCTCTCTCCCTTTTTTTTTTTTTTTTTGATGATCATGATGATGCAGCTGATGATGAAGCAGATGGTGACAGTGATGGTGGCGATGGTGGTGATGGTGGTGGTGGTGATGGTGACGATGGTGGTGATGGTGGTGGTGGTGATGATGACGATGGTGATGATGGTGATTGTGATGGTGATGGTGATGGTGATGGTGGTGATGGTGGTGATGGTGGTGGCAGTGGTGATGGTGATGGTGGTGGTGATGGTGATGGTGGTTATGGTGGTGATGGTGATGGCGACGGCGATGGTGGTGATGATGGCGACTGGTGATGGTGGTGATGGTGATGGTGGTGATGGTGATGGTGGTGATGGTGATGGTGATGGTGGTGATGGTGGCAATGGTAGTAATGGTGATGATGATGGCCAAACTTATTGAGGGCAGACACTGGGTCAAATGCTTTTTGAGCATTGTGGTATTTAATTTTCACAACAACACATGGTATGATTACCATGATCCTGACTTTGCGGATGAGAAAACTGGGGTTTAGAGGAGTAAAGTACTTTATTCATTCAAGGACATCCAGCGAGTAAACAGGACTTGAAATTAAAACATCCTCCTGTGCTGGGCCCACTGTTTCCAGCCCTGCACTTCTCAGACCCTTGCCTGCAGTTCATCCCCTCCTAGTCTCTAGACTTGATCCAAACTTTAGGGAAGAGGGACGCCCATAAGGAGCTCTGCCTCATTGATACAATCCACTAGCAAGCTTACAGTCTCTAGATCCTCTTGGTTTTCAAGAATCAGCCCCCACCTCGGGATTCTGGTAATGGGGTCTCTATCTGGTCCTGATTCCATTTCCATTCTGTTGTCAAGATAAGAGCTTTTCTGTGTGAGACTTCTTAATGACAATAATGTGTTTAGACAGTTGTTATCATCTGCTCTGGTGTTATCTTGAGAGACCCACCACCTTCTTATTTTCCTCTCCAAGTTCAGTTCTTCTTCAAAGCCTAGGCTGAATCCCACCCTGTGTAACATCTTCCCAAACCACTGCAGTACAGACACAGCTCCCTGTTCTTCACTGACCACCATGCAGCCACGTCCTTTTTGTTTTTTTTTCTCTAGTTGTCTTGGGAGTTTTCTACTTCTTCATCTTTCAAAAACCTTCAAAGGTACTCATATTATTTTGCCTATTTTCCACTTGTAGAACATGTGGTGGACATTAGTAAGAAGTAGGTATTACTGATTAATATTCAGAATGGTGATATGCTGGTGATTATGTGAGGTCACCAAGGTGAAGCAGGGCTTATTTCACAGTGACAATATTGCACTGGTAATAAAGGGAAAAGCGGTCCTGACAGCTATGATATGTCTGGCATGACCAGCTCAACCTTGATGTTCTCCTACTGGATAAAAAGTTTCACAAAACATTCCAGCACCATGAGGAATCAAGACAAAAGCAAGGTCTTCTGCAATCACATATGAACAGAGACAAAATGAGTATTATCCAAACTCAAAATGATCAAACACTCCCCTGTCTTGGCTAATAAGAATGACTGCAGCTTCTTTATCCATTACAGCAATAGCCTTGCTTCATTTCCACAGATCATCACTTTGACCTCAGGAAAGCCATATTCTCTAAGCCTGAATTCCCTATCAACAGTTAAACATTTACTGAAAGCACATTCCATGCTAGGTAGTAGGATAAGTTGCTTGTGCCATCTGTCAGTGAATTTTCAAATGGTGTAATGTGACAGGCATTACACAGGTACATACGAAAAAGCACTGCTAGAGCCCTGAGGCGGGAGACCCAACTCACCCTGTGTGTGGTCAGTGAAAAGGAATGACTACATTTTCTTACATGCAGAAGAATCCGGTCTCGAACCAGACTACTTAGGACGTTCCACTCTGGCTCAGCTTACCAGAGCTAAGCAATCTATTTATTTATGCCTTGGTTTTCTCATCTGTAAAATGGAAATAATTGTTCTATCTATCTTATAGGGTATGATGAGGATTACATTAATTCATACATATGAATTGCAGAGAATAGTCCTTAGGACTTAGTAACCACTTAAAAATATATCCAATATTGTGTCTGTTTCTGTTAGAAGTGATAAGTAACCTTCAATTTTTTTCACAAATCCAGCCCCCTATAATCTCCCCTAGTAAGGAAGCAAAGGGTCTGAAGTCCTTTCCTTGAAAAAAAGTTGAGCATGTATCTTTGGAAAATATGAAATCTTCTCATGGTCGCAGATGACTTTCAATAAAATTTACACTAGATGAATTAAATTTTCCTCTAAGTCAAGAACAATAAAGTAGGCAAACCTTTGAGGAAAACATTTCACTCAAGATTATAAGTTCCGTGGGAGCAAGAACTTTGTCTTATTCATTGCTGTATCTCTAGTACTGACTAGCAGTATCCAATCATATCACACATGTAGTGGATACTCAACAAATTTTTGTTGAATGAATAAATGAATGTTTGTCACACGAAGGCAAATACATATATTTTTTCTATTACTTTCAATATTCTATAAACAAAGAGTTCTGATTTAATTGAGTGGTAATTCTCAATCTAATTTCCCCAGTAGACCTAAGAAATATGATGTGCTTCTATTAATAATGTTCAATTACAAGAGCAATGAGACTCAACTCAAGGTGAAGGCCAAAGGAGGAGAAGCATGTATATTCTGGGGGGGTGTATTATAATCACAGGGAGAATATGTGGGAAGCCCCTAGAGATTCTGATTCATCTAAAGTGAATAGAGCTCCCAAATACCCTTTGACAATCACTGACATTGATGGAAGTCTCAAGTGGTACTCCCCAGGTTCTAATCTCATTCAATTTTATCAATGGTTTGCATAAGGATATAGAATAGCATATTTAGAAAGTTTGTCAATAACACACACTAAAGAGAAAAATTAAGATCTGAATGATTACAGCTGGTGGACTTATTCTAATAGAAAGAATTACTTTTTGTAAAAGAATTACTTTTTTATAAGAATTGTACTATTCAGATAGAGAATGTAGGGTGAGTTTTGAGACAGGTATATAGTTTAACAGTAAAATATATGAAAAAAATAAGGTAATTTAGTTGAGAGTAAATTCAACATGGATCAACCGAGTGATTTGAAATCAAATTAAGCATGTTGGCATTTAAGAGAAAGTAGCAGAAATAGTATTCAAGACAATGATTGGCTCATCTTATCTTGTTTTGATCAGATTACACATGGACTTTTATATACAATTCTTTACTTCAACATCTCTTTCTTCTTTTGTTTCTTTTCTTGCAGGAAAGCAGTTGGAAACTTGAGAGGAAGCCATCTGAGTAGGGGTGGTCCAGTAGGAGTTGAGGCCTGGATACAGACAGTACCTGAGTGGGCAGTAGTCCAGCAGAAGATTGAACAAATAAGCAAAAAATTGAGGATCGTGGGAGCCATGTCTCCCCATTGTCTGAGAAGGGAGGTATACATCTGGAAAGGGGAAAAACCTAGAATAAATCCTGGGACATTAGATTAGAATTACTGGACTGTTGTAAATCCATGATTTTCAATATATGGA
The DNA here is from genome assembly GCF_040802235.1 of Manis javanica. Taxonomy (NCBI): domain Eukaryota; kingdom Metazoa; phylum Chordata; class Mammalia; order Pholidota; family Manidae; genus Manis; species Manis javanica. Next base: position 42,674,162 of record NC_133171.1, read on the forward strand.
AAGATGGGTGTGAAAATAAAGATGTAAATTTTTATTCATATATATACATTATATTTTTGTATGTATACAAATATGCATACATCTATTTCCCAGCCCTTTCACTGAGAAGGCCTTGGGTAGAAGGACCCATACAGCAACAAGCCACACCTCGCACCTAGATCTTGGCTTCTAATTACCATTAAAGGACTGAGGATGTTTTAGTTGTTCAGGGCGGCTTGGGGTGAGTGAGATATGATGTCTATCTTCACGTATTTGAGACAGTCAGTTGCAAAAGGACTTGAACTCTTGTCTCCATTGCTTCAAAAAGTGAACTAGAACCAATCAGTGAAAATCCTAGGAATGCAAGTTTGGGCTCAATACAAGGATGTCTTTTCAGACAATTCTAAGAATGAAATTCATCTAAATCAGCAAATACGGATTTATGCATTCAGAAGAAGTTTGGAAGAGTAGGAGTCTAAGATCATTTTCAACATTGAACTTCTGTCTTTATTTGTATTAGTGCAGATTAATCAGAGGTAATAGCCAAGGCCTATCTTTTTTGATTAAAAAAATAAAGGATCTAATTTTATGTCAACCTCGGAAAAAACAATGTGCTGTCTGGATGAGAGAGGAATAACTGAAGCTTATGGACTACTTCAATGTACTTTTAATATTGCTATCTGAAAACAAAATCATAAAAAGTAAAAGCCAAAAGGCCTACTTATATAGCAATTAGAAAGATGATAGAACACAGAACTTATTTAAATTTGTTATTCATTCTCTCCCTCAGGCTGGTCCACACACCCCCTTCTTTCAATTGTCCTCAGTTTCCCTATTATGACCTTCTACATTATTGACTCGCTCTTGCCGTGAGAAAGCCCTGTCCCTACCGGTGCCACCCTTAAGCCACAGGCTTCCTTCCAGCTCTGCATTGCTTTATTTCGTAAAACAGAGGCTTCTACCAGGGTTAAGTTTGTTGAGCAACAGATCTACCCTTGATTTCGTTCACATTCAACCGTTTACTGTAGGGTACCAGTCTCCCACTCCTTGTGTCACGGGCTCTCACACAATAGGGTGTCCTTGAAGCTCTTCTGTCCCAGGTTTGGTGGCTGCGAATCCTGGCAGCGCTGTGCAGCCCGCGCCGGGCACCTTCAGCCACGTGGGCGGGGCGGGGCACAGGTCTCGCGGTAGAGGGCGCCCGCGCCCCCTCCCCAGCGCAGAGCCGCCCGCGGTCCCTCCCAGGGCATCCCCGCGTTTCTCAGTTGCCTGGGTCGGGGGGGTCAGTCAGCTTGTAGGATCAGTGTCTGCTCGCGGACGCCTCACCCACAGTTTGCCTCTGCGTTTCTTCTTAGCCGTCGCGACCCAGTCACACAGATTCGGCATCAGCCTCCTCTCCGCTCCAACGCCCGATGAGGCCCCCACCCCGGTGTGACCCCCAGAAGCCCCTCCCCGCCGAGGCCGAACTCCCGCCGACAGGCTCCGGCGCGGAGTTCCCAGACGGTCTTCACCCGCTCCTGGGCACCCCGAGTGGAAGGGAAGGGGTGTGGGGCTGAGGGCAGGGTGCAAGCCCGGGCAGCGGGGCGGGTGGGGGGCCGGGGAGGGCGCGGGGTCAGCGGGGAGGCGGTGAGAGGAGGCCAGACAGGGGCTCTCGGTTTCCTGGGGTCTGATTGGAGGTTGGCCCGATGAGTCGGAGCTGGGGGCGCGCCCATCTCCTCCGGCTGCTGTGAGAGCCGCTGGCTCGGCCCCTCCCCGGAGCCGCTTTGTCCCGGGTGACGGCGGCGGTGGTTGCGGGCAGCAGCGGGCAGGCGGCAGAGACCCACGGACCGAAGGAGCGAGCCCCGGAGGCGGGGCGCACGCACGGCCCCACGCCCAGGCCCGCGGGCACCGCGCCCGCCCCCGCGCGCGCTCGCACGGGCGCGCAGGTGAGCAGGCAGCGCCGCGCCCGCAGTCGCCGGCCCCGCCGACCGCCCGAGCCGCCGCCTCAGCCTCTGCCGGCGCATCGCGGACGTCCAGCAGGTCGGTTATGTAACCGCCTGGCCCGCTCGCCCCGGCACCCGTCCTGCCGGGGCTGAGCGCGGCGCCCTGGCCACGCCGGGGGAACCGCGGCAGGGGGCGGGCAAGCGCGGTCAGGTTAGGCGACTGTGCACGGCGTGGGGGGTGGTCTGTTGCACCCCCGCGGAGCCTGTGGGGACAGAGGTCTGCCTTGGCCCCCCTGTAGAGGGCGCGGGTCTCAAGGAGCCCCTTCCTCATTCCTAGTAGCTAAAGGATTCGCCTTTCTAGAAGCAGCAGCAGGTGCATGAGCCGAGGAGCGGAATGACGCCTGTGGCCCCCGGGACTGAGGTCTGGAGTGGGGCTTAGGGGAAGTGGACCGGACGCAGAGAGCAAAGGAGAAAACCGATAGACTCCTTCCCAATGTTTAAAGGAGCATGCTGGGGAGGGGAAGGTGCTTTGAGGCGCAGTGGGCTGGGAATTGTCCTGCCTGGCATTAGAGGGCTGGGTCATCTAAAAATAACTTCAAGTTTGAAAAGTGAAATAGAAGGGAGCGCAGTGTGCCGAGTTCGTCCTGCTTGTGAGATGCTTTCCTCTAGAAGTCACCAGGGGGAACAGGCAAATCACAGCTGCCTGATCCCTCTGCTGCCTACTAGTCTCACTGGTTTCCAGGGTATCTCCATTTGACTTTTAGTTAATGATTTATTCTCCAAGGCACTGCTGTCTTTTTCTTACCCCAAAATAAATTATAGCAGAGTGCATTGCTTTGAATCTTTCCTATTTCCTACATTGGCATAGAAGTGTTCAGTGGACATCTAATGAGTTAGATGCCAAAGCTTTTTTTAGAAAAAATTTTAAGGGTCATTTCAGTAAAAGCAAAAGTTTCTGGACTCCCTTTAACTTACAGTCCCACAACTGGAGATGAAAGGATGCTAGAGCATTCCAGTCCACACTTCTGTCTTCTTTCAAGCAGAATCCCACTTAACCTATCATACAGAAGGGAGGCATTAGGAAAAGTAGGATATTTTTAATAATGCAGCTGAACTTTCACACATATTACATCAACATCAAAACACAGGACAAGTGCATCACAGGCACAGGGCAACACTTGCTAACTGGCCCCTCCTTTGTAAGGACAGAAAGAAGTTAGAAAAGCCGAGAAGCTGGAAAAGATCAAGAAGCAGGTCAGCATTGACTGTGGAACAAGGCAGGGGAGTGAACATTTGGCTGCTTTTCAGTCTACACATTGATTTTTCTTTAGCTTAAAGCTATTACCTTAAGCATGATCAGTCATTGTGTTGAATTAGTCTAAAACGTGAGTTGTACTTTGCTTTCAAATCCACTGCAAATCAACATTTATTAAGCACCTACTACCTGAGTCCAGTTCATAGAATTTTATGAGGGAAAGTATACTCAACTTACGCTACCGGATTCCAAGAGCACTTAAAATACCTTGTGTGTTCAGGTCTTGCAGAATCAAACTGAATCTGGGAGGGGGTGACTATCTCTCCACTGATGAACATTAAGCAGGCATAAGTGGGAACTTGAGAGCTTTGTCACTTGCAAGTATGTATCACATTCCTAAAGACTCCTTACTTAATCATTTACAGTTAGTCATATATATTACAGAAACTAGCTTTATTGAGATCAACTTTGATAGTTGCTGAGGTCTCATTTTCCCATGTCTTTTACTTTCTGTACCATCGAGCCAGTTTATTAAGTGGTATTTGTGAAGCATCTACTGAGTGCTGTGTAGGCCCAGTGCCAGACACCAAAACAATGAGCCCAATGCCTTTCAGAAATCAGTTTAGCATAAAATAAGGATAAGAAAACAAGTAACAATAATCAACATGGTGAGTATTTTATGGAAATAGGAACAAGTTCATTGGGAACACAGGGAAGGGAGAGAGGAGGAAATCTAGAAGAGCTTGCAGAGGAATTCATGTTTGGATGTACTGGATCCGAGTAGGTGGTAGGAGTTCTCTGGAGAAGGAACTAGGTGTTCCACATTGAAGGAAAGTTCATGTTTTGAAATTGGGGTTGCTAGAGAGTTTGCGAGTGTTTCAGTGAGCCTGGGTTGCTCATATATACCTTGCTGAGGAGGAGAAACCATGCCACCTTTATGGAAGAAATTATTTGATCTTATTTATATTTTGCAAAAGTGACTTTAGAGGTAGTGAGTAGGTTGCAAAGAGTAGTGAGTTCAGATTTTAGACCACTGGAGAGGTCCAGGCAAAAATCAATTAATAAAATTAATTTTGCAGGAACCAGGTAGAATGGGGAGAGAGAAGAGAGATTTACAGAGAGCTATTTCAGGGAGAAGCTGTAGCACTAGGTCACCAAGTGGGTGGTGGGTGTGGAAAAAGCCGTTTAGGTGTCTGGATGGATGGTCAGGGTTTTAACTGAACTAGAAAGTAAATGAGAAAGATTAGACTTGAGAAAGTGAGGAACTTTAAATGAAAGCTTTTCCTCTAAGATCAAGAACAAGACATGGATGCCCACTCTTGCCACTTTCATTCAACATTGCACTGGAAGTCCTAGCCACAGCAATTAGGCAAGAAAACACAAAAAGACATTCAAATCAGAAAGGAAGAAGTAAAACTGTCTATTTGCTGATGATGTATAGAAAACCCTAAAGACTTCATGAAAAATCTGTTAGAATAAACAAATTCAGTAAAGTTGCAGGATGCCAAATTAATATACAAAAATAAGTTTCTTTTCTATACACTAATAATGATCTATCAGAAAGACAAATTAAGAGAATCCCATTCATAATTTCATCAAAAGAACAAATACATAGGAATAAATTTAACTAAGGAAGTAAAAAACTTATATACTGAAAACTGGAAGACATTGATGAAAAAAAGGAAAAAATAAATGGAGAGATATTCCATACTCATGGATAAGGAGAATTACTATTGCTAAAATGTCCATATTATCTCAAATAATGTACATATTCAATGCAATCTATTAAAATTTCAAAGGCAATTTTCATAGAAATAGAACAAATAATCCTTAATTTTGTATGAAACCACAGAGAAACCCAAATACCTTAAGCAATCTCAAGAAAGAGGAACAAAGCAGGAGACATCACACATCTTGATATCAAACTATATTTAAAAGCTATAGTAATCAAAACAGTATGGTATTGGCATAAAAACAGAAACATAGATCCATGAAACAGAATAGAAAGTCCAGAAATAAACCTACACTTATGGTCAGTTTACAACAAAGAGGACAGGATATACAATGGAAAAAGGATAGTCTCTTCAATAAATGTTGGCAGGAAAAGTGGACAGCACATGCAGAAAAATGAAACTGGTCACTGTTTTCTCCATACACAAATGTTAACTCAAAACAGGTTAAAGACTTGAATGTAAGATCTGAAATCATAAACCTTCTAGAAGAAAACCTTATGGGTAAACTACTTGACTTTTGTCTTGGAAATTAGTTTTTGGCTTTGTTAGCAAAAGCAAAGGCAACAAAGTTAAAAAGAAAAAAACAAGTGGGACTACACAGGAAACCATCAACAAAATGAAAAGGCAACTCAAGGAATGAGAGAGATTATTTGCAAATTATTTATCTGATCAAGGGTTTATATTCAACATATATAAAGAACTCATACAACTCAACAGCAAGAAAACAAACAATCCAATTTGGAAAATAGAGGAACTGAACAGACATTTTTCCAGAGAAGACATACAGATCATCCAAAAACACATGTAAAGATGCCCAACTTCACTAATCATCAGGGAAATGCAAATCAAAACCACAATCGAATATCCCCTCACAACTGTTAGAATGGTATTATATATCTTAAAACACACACACACACACACACACACACACACAAGAGATACGTGTTGGCAAGTATATGGGGAAAAGAACTCTTGTGCACTATTGGTAGGGATGTAAATTGGTACAGCCACTGTGGGAAGTAGTGGAGGTTTGTCAAAAAATTACAATTAAAACTACCATATGATCGATCTAGCAATCCCACTTTTGGGTATTTATCTGAAGGGTAAAGAAAATGTGGTATGTATATGCATACACACACAACGGAATATTAGTCATCAAAGAAGGAAGTCCTGCCATTTGTAACAATATGGATGGATCTTAAGAACATAATGCTAAGTGATTAAATCAGACAGAAAAAGATAAGTATAATAAGTATCTCTCATATATGGAATCTAAAAAACAAACTCATAGGTTGAGAAAAGATTGGTGGTTGCCAGAAGTCAGGGATGGGGGATGGCAAAATGGGGGAAGACAATCAAAAGATACAAACTTTCAGTTATAAGTTAAGTAAGTCCTGGGGATGTAATGTACAGCTTCGTGGCTATAATTAATAATACTGTATTGTATATTTGAACATTGCTAAGAGAGTAGATCTTAAAGTTGTCATCACAAGAAAAAAATTGTAACTGTGAGATGGTAGATGTTAACTAAACCTACTTTGGTAATCGTTTTGCAGCGTATACATACGCCATGTCATTGTTTTGTAGGCCAAAAACTAACACAATGTTGTATGTTGATTATATAACATAATTTTCCCACTAAAACTTGGGGGGGGAAAAAGGAAGTAAATGAGAAAGAGTAGGTTTGAGAAAGATGGGGGGCGTTTTTGACTTTGAATATCAAATGAAAATGCTCAGTCGGCTCTTCTGTTTTCAAAGGTAATTTCTTCATTGCTGGTGCTGACCTTCTGCTCATCTTACCTTCATTCCTACGACTGTCTAGGGCTGCCTTTGAAGAAGAGGGGGATGAATTTGATGGCAAGAAGTTGTTTCTACCTTCTTCCCTAAAAGTGAAACAATTATATGTCAACTATCTGAACTCGTAATACAAATAATAGCAAAAATAATTGTAAGGATAGTAACAGTGACTAACATTTATTCAGTGCTTACTATATGCTGAGCACAAAGAAGTTAGAACTCTACATAGATTATCACATTTGACCCTCACGATAATCTTGCAAGGCAGAGCATACTGTTATTCTCATATACCCAGTAGGAAACCCAAGACAAAGAGAAGATACCTTATGTAGGCCACACAATTAGTCAGACATGACCCCAGGATTCAAATTCAGGCAGTTCTGACCACCACTTTGAATGGCCAGTGTGAATTAGCAGCATCGACATAATTCCTATTTAACCTGGAATTTGTTTCTTATCCTACGTTTGAATATTTGTGGCTGATCCCATAAAAAAACAGGACTGAATCAGGAGCACTGGCTCTCTTCTGAGCTCTGCACCTGATTTGCTCTGTGACCTGTGCAAAATCACCTTCCCTCTCAGGCTTTAGTTATTTTCAATCTGTATTAATAGGAGAAGAGGTTGAATAGATGATCTCTAAAGAGTCTTGGCATTCTGAAGTCCTGTCAACCTGTCTCAAATTTTACTACTAGAGCCATTGATTTGGGTTAATATCATGCCTGCCTGGTCACTTTTAGAATAGGAATACCCCTAAGAGAATCAATGAACTCCAATGCTGGCTGGTCCTTAACAGGTTGGTGTGAATTAGTCCATAGTGCAGGTGGTCGTGTGAGGAGCTGCCCGATGTTGGGGGAGCCCAGTTTGGGGAGGGGAAACCCAGATAAATCTCTTAAAGATACTGATCAGTTTCTTTATTTTACACATGTCACTTAAATTCTATGAGACTTAGTTTTCTCATCTCTGAATAATTGGGATGATTTAATACATGTATTATAAGGCTGTTGTAAGGAGAGAAATAGATAACATAGAGCAGACACCCCACAGGTCTGTCTCTTGGAAGGTGCTGGGTAAAAGGGGGTCCTCATTTTTCATCCCCAGGAAGACAGGCCTGCAGAAAATGGAGGGGGACTGTTTCTGAAGAAAAACCTCTCCTACTTCATAGTTTTGCTAGAGCCACCCCTTATGGAGCATCATGCATCTGTTATCTTAGACAGTAGTACATAGTGGGGCTATAAAAAAACACAGCACATTAAATACCTTTCAACATGAGAGTATCAAATACTTATTAATGTTACTCTATTAGATATAAAGAAGCTTCAACATTCCATAAGAGTTTTAAACTCTTCTTTTATCACTTTTATCACCTTATAAATAGGCCAAAGTTGCTATAGAGAAGTAGTATTGCCTAGGATTGGTTGGTTATTATTATTATGGCATTGAAAATACAGGAGATGGAATGACTTCCTATTCTGTGTGTGTGTGTGTATGCACACTGTGCCTCTATCTTCGTAAAGAACCTTCTGTTTTTGCCTGTAAAATGTTCACTGTCCTTGTTTCTTTTGTGTTATTAACTTCCAGGTAGTCATATGTTGTTGGTTAAATTAATTGAGTTTATGATTTTTTTAAAAGGTGGAAGCAGCCTTAAACTCAGCTGTTTTTAAGTCCCTTAAAACAACAAAAAAAGTGTGACTGTGAATGGTACATTCTAGAAGTTGAAGAAAAGTTTCCAAAAATAGCTCAAACTTCCTGCTGTTCAGAATGCCCACAGAAAATATTTTCTATGGTTAGGATGGAAAGGGACTTATTTTCGTATCTGACTTTCCCATTCTCAACTTGATTTGACACAGGGATGAAACATGGAGTTCCAAGCTTTGGAATAAATGCATAAGAAGATTATAGTGGTAGCTATTGGACAAAATAATTGTATGATTTGAGAGCTATATCCTAGTTTTCATTACTGTTGCCTTAGCTCTTTGTGGGAGTAGCTGCTTTTTTGTTTCATGTGATTTAGATATGCCTGCTGCAAAATTATAAGTTCATGCCTCAATACTCTACATACAGTGTTGGGAATACAGTCTAAAAAGCATGGTGTTAGCATGAAAAGGCCTGGATTCCCCATTCTGGCACTGTCACTTTCCAGCTATGTAACCTTGAGCTTCCCACCAGTTGAACAGTCAGAGGAGCTGGCATCTGCTGAATGCTGCCCCTGTTCCAGACACTGTGCACAGCAGCTGTGTGGGTTATCTCATTTAATCCTTACAACAACTCTGCCCCATGGGTATTATCATCACTATTTACAGATGAGCATGCCCTCAGGATCAAGGGGAATAAGCCTCTCAGTGCCAGGTGTCTGAGTTGCAATTTTCTTAACTGTACAATTAGGAAAATAATACTTGATCTCCCACCTTGCAGAGTCGGGAGTGTGAATGTGCACTGAAAAAAATGGGATGCTTTGCACAGATGTTAAGGATGAGTGTCACCTTAAGGACCTCCCAGGAAATCAATGTTGGCTGGACCTTGTTAGCACAGGGTCTGTGAGGGGAGGGAGGTCCTTGTATATAAAATGCTCTGATAGACTGCATGGAGACAACTGTATGTCCTTGCCCTGTTCTTTGGCAGCTTGTGTTATGATACCTGTTTCTTTCAAGGGTAACTTGTGGTCAGTACCAGGACTCAACTGGGCTGGGGCAGGAGGAGGCTGATCACGAACTAGTCCTGCAGATGAAGGGAGGTGGGGAGCATGATTTACAGGCAATAGGTAACTGCCAAAGGGGTGTTTCAATATAAACAGAGGAGGCTGAAAGTCAAAGCCAAGGTCAAGGAAAGCACAGACATGATGTGGAGCACAAGGGGTCATCACCAGGGCTTCCATTAACTGTGAATGACAGGTCTTACATGGAATCTGCTCCGGAAGAGTAGAAATATTTCCCAGTGTCTGCTGAGGTATGTCCACTCAGCAGGAAACGCAGCGGCCCTCTGCCCTGACTTCTTTAATGGTTACATTTTCTTGGACATATGTATTTCATAAAATTTTTAGAAAGCAGAGTAATACAAAAAGAAAATTAAAATCACATGAACCAGTATTAATTATTACTGACATTTTGGTGTATTTCCTTTCAGTTTTTTTATGTACATCGTTTTATAGAACTGGGATACTGTGTATACAATTTTGCATCCTGCACATGTCACCAGCCATTTTAAGTAACTTTTCATGTAAAGTCAACAATCTTTATGAATATTGTTTTCAGTAGTTGCAGAGCATTCTCATGTATGAGAATTCACTTATCTTCACCCCTATTGTTGGACATTTAGATGGTTTCCATTTATCCAAACTATAAATAATACTTGGGTGAACACTTTGATCATAGTTTTTTTCTATATTTTGGGTAATTTTCTTAGGATAGATTGTTGGAATTTTTGGCTCAAGAAGATGGACCTTCTTAAGGCTTTCTTTATATTTTGACATTGCTTTTCATCATTTTTCCAGGATGTTGTACCAATTAACATTCCCACAGGCAAGCAGGAGAATGCAGGTATCACCTCCACCCTGCTTGTAAGCACCTTTTAGGTGATGATAAGGGGTGGCTGGTGTTATAGGCTTTCCAGAGATAACACCTATGCTGGCAATGTTCTTGTTTAACGTTGCTGCAAGGAGGTGGAGCTTTCTTTGTGGGAGATGATGATGGACAGGTGGGGATCTGATAGATTTAACATGCATGAGTGAGTGTTTGTGGGAGAGCTGGTATTGGTGGGTTAGCTTCTCTCCTGGCGGTTCTCTTATCAGGGGCCTGGGCTGTGTCAGGCCTGACTACACAGCTGTCACTGCAGCCTGCTGAGCTACAAAGCTGACTTAAGCTAAGTAGAATAAAGCAACCTCTGCTTGAGTGAGCACTGGTTTAGTTTACCTCTCAAATCCCCCAAAAAACATTAATAGCAAGTATGTGTGCTTATTTGCATTCGTTCAGTGGTCATTTAAGTTGGTTTTGGCTGGTCCCTTTCCGCTGTTGGCTGGGCCTTTCCAGCAAGCTTCAGTCATCCTGTTGCACCTTCCATGAGATACAGGGCAGACTAACTCAATTTGAATGCATAACTAGGCTAATCAATTGGAATCTTGTTAAAAAAAAGTCATTAAATGGTCATTTGTCTGGAATTTTAGTGGGTAGCAAATCAGAGTAGTCTTTCAAAAAAGAAAGTACCTGCCTCCACTATCAAGCTCCATCAACTGTGTTGATTTTATTGATCAATTTATTGAGGTTGACAGTCAATTTGAATTCTTTGTCTGAAATAAAGTCACCTGAAAGACAGGCTCAATTAATATAATTTAATTTTTATTTTGACTTCTGTAGATATTAAAGATAAAAGCCCTATAATGGGGTCTGCCCAGGACAAATCAAAGTCCAATTCATACTTCTCTTTTGAGGTGTAATAATGTGTACTGAAGGAAATTATTTATTTGATTACAGGTATCTTATGAATTTGTAAGTAGAGGATGGCAAATTTGGGTAAATTAATAGTAGCTCCCACAAAACTTATTTGCTCAAGAGCAAAGTCTCAGCCTTGACAAGGCAAGTGAAAGCAAAACACTAATTCATAAATATGTAAATTTTTTTCCTGCTGTGGGCATTAATGATATTCATTTGATCTTTTATGATGTACAAACAACCATTTATAAAAAGACTAAATTTTGGTCAGAGCAACTGACATATCACAAATATGTTTATTTGGTACCATTTATTTTCCTATTTGTCTCTTGGTGATTTGTGCTTCACACACAGCTGTTGTTTAGCATTAAACTTCAAAATCTGACAAGATGACATTTAGGTGGAGCTCTGAACTGAAATATTGCATGGTCATATTTTCAAGGCAAACCTTCTGACCTCATGTCTGAGTGCCGCCGCTCATGGAGACCCCGTGGGGGTTCTTGGCTGGTACCCTGGACTGGTTCTTTGGTTGTAGCCCCCTGAGACAGTGGGTGGGGAGAGCTCACTCTGGCTTGCAACCTTACTGCGAGGTCCACTGTTGTTCTGGAAGGTCAAGAAGGTTCTTGTAGCTCCCACACATGTATGGACTGATGAACAACTGGAAAAGTTGTTTGCAGGTGAAGGTGAGATAAGGGGGTAAACCTGAACAGCTCCACCGGCTGCCCTAGATCTAAATTACTTTGATTCAAGCCTGAGCCACTTCGTTCAGGCTGTGTGAAAACTGCTCAGACCATTAAACTGGAAACTGAGGACATTAAGAAATTTAGGATGGCTCTCGATAGGCTCAAGGAAGTATGAGTGAAATCTTTAGTAGCTTACTGGGGACTTGGGACAGTCCAGAGTGGCCCTGTGGGAAACCCAGATGGATGGTTTTGGCCGTGTGCTGCTCTGCTCCTTCATACTCATTTTTATTAACCTAAACAGCTCTCCAGAGGCCACAGAGCTCGTGCTGTAAGGAGTGACCCTGTACTATTTGTGAAATGGCCTTCAGGGTCTACAAATGTGGAAATCTCCAAATGTAGTGGCTCCTCATGAGGCCTCCAGCTTTATTCCTTAAAATTGCTTTTAAAATCTCACATTTCAGTATAAAAACACTTTTCACAAAGATTTTTGTCTTGCATGGACTGGCCAAACATATGCCATTCTTTCAGTATTTCTTCTCGCCTGTAATTTATCTTCTTGGTCTTTGCTCAGCCGTTACATTGGATATCCTCGCGACCGTGCCTGACTATTGTTTCACAATTCACACCAAGGTGTGAGACTACGAGAAGGTTATTATGTCTGAACAAAAGCACCTTCATGGATATTGGTGAAAACCAATGCTGGGTATTTTCATGACAGTGTAAATTTCAAGAGCATACCTCTGGAAGAAATCTGAAGAATAATAAAGGTTAGAGACCTTTACTTAAGTGCTGTTGGGGTACTGTTTTCAGTATCTCTGGGAGCCCTCCTGGTGGATTTCCCTACTGATCATGACAACACCCTTTCTGCTCTATCCCCACAGACCGTGAACTCTCTTGAATTATTCCATTTCTGGAGGAGAGATTCCAGATCACGGCTGAATTCGCACTCTGACCCTGTGTGTGGACTTTTCCTTTATCCCCATTCTCCTCAGACACCCTCATCTCAGGGATCCTAAGGCGTTGTGAAGCCAAAACAATACTTCTTCCTTCCAAAAGGATGGAAAAACAAATAGATAAAATACAGATATTCTTCTTCCTGCAAAAAAAAAAAATGGAGTGATATTTAGATAGTAGAATATAAACACTTAGGTAAAGGATTCTTTCTTTAATATTAAAAAAAAAAGAAAGAACCTAGGTAGTCATTTGAGTCATCTAGATATGAGAACATCTAATAGAAATGTCTCCTTATGTAGTTTGGTGAGATATCATCTCTGAGATACTAGTTTTCTTTGCCAGATGTTTTCTTAATTCATTTTTAATTATTCAGTTTTGATCAGGCCAGTCCTTTTAGTGATTTTCCAAAGTATCAACAAAATTATGTCTCTTCTTGGGTTTTGGATTTCTACCATGAAGATGTTTGCATGCAAACTTTAGAGTATACTAATTATTGCTTAAACAAACCCTTCCATACCTCCTTTCCCATCCTTGGATTGGTTGCCATTTATTTTTAAGATAATACACTAATACCATGGTTATTCTTGTATTGTACAAGTTGTCTGTTCTCAATCATGTCAATGTAAATGCTGCCAAATACACACATTCCTTTTTCTAATTGCAAATTGACTTTTTTATGGCTGCTGATTCCCAGGAGACCAATAGTAATAATTGAGACATGGCTGCTTGAGACAGGTATTATTTCTTCAGCTTCCTATTCTAATAAATAATGAACCACCAAGTTTTTTATGGCTGCTTATTAGAGATCCCCAAGTTGTTTATAAATAAATCAAAAGCCCTCATAATAAATAACAAACCAAGAAGTAGTTGCATACCGTTTACAGATATGGAAGGTTATAGAAATGCTAGACATAATCAGATTGAGAACTATTTTACTATTGAGAAGGAATATAGAGCATATTGAAAGTGCATACATTTATAAGCGACATTCTCCTACCTCTTGTTCTTGAAATTCTTCCTTCAAGTTCCATCTTTTCCAGATTTCCTCAATCCCTGAGCCCATAAGAGAGCCATCACTCTTGTTTTTTTTTGAGCCTGTGTTTATGCACATATGTAGCCTAACCTTTTATCTCTTCCAGTCCATTCATTCATGCATTCCTTTCATTCACCCCTACTATGCACCAGGCATTGTGCTAGGCTCTGGGGTATAGGAACGTGTTGCACATAGCTCCCCTGCCTTTAGTGAAGTGGAGTCCAGTAGACTTTAAGCCTCTTACTTGTTTACCTACACCTCCTCTGGATGTTAGGTACCCTCAGAGTGAAGACTGTTATACATTCATCCTTGTGACCCTTGTACCCTCATCACAATGGCCTACATGTGGTGGGTGCTCCTCAGTGGTAAAATGAACTGATCATTATATACATTCTAAACAATTCAGAGTCACAAGTTTGAAGATTTCAACACCTTGAAATGTCTTTAGAGCATTTGTTCTCACACAACTGCTGACCATAAAAGTAAGTAATTCCACAAGATGAGTTAGTCTGCTTTCACTCTATGTGCCAAAAGGCCTCATACCTTCTCAGAATATGATGTAATGCCTCATCTCCATTTATACCGAAGCACAGATATGATTGGTAGCAGGGTCTCAACTTTATGAAGGCAGACACATTAAACACTTCTGTCTCAAATGCAAATTCTTTTGAAATGTGCTTCTGTTTCGGTAAGACAGTGCATCCTTCCCTCTTTTGTGGAGTTTGAAGCAATTGAACAGGAAAGTTGTGGCTGTTTATTGAGCCCCTATTAAGCATCAGGCATTGGGCTATGCACTTTCCCTGTATTATCCTTCATGATCTTCTCAACAACCCTGAAAGGTAGGTTCTATTTTTATCCCTGTTTTATTTACATGAGGAGACTGAGGCTCAGGGAAGCTGAGTAACTTGCCTCAGGTCTTACAGGTAGCACGTGATGGACCCGGGACTCACCATGATCTCTGCCTCCACAGCCCACCACTCCTCATCCAAGTGAGTTTCAGAGGCATTTGTGGGGGAAGGGCATAGGACTTCTATTTGATAGTGTTGAAAAACTAGGGTGTTTTTTTATTTCAGTGATAATATAAATAATACTAGCATGCCTGGATCATCCAGGTGGCTATCTTATAATGAACAATACTGCCACATGGTTTTGGTTCCCGAATTTGTGGTTCTTTAAAGTTTACAATCAATTTGGTCCCAAGACCACCTTAGTTGCCGTGGGCTGATGGGAATGAACTGGTGGACTTCCTCCGCAGTTTGTCTGAAGTGGAGGCCACACAATGGGGTGGAGTGCTGGTCCAGTAGTGTTTAATTTTGCTGTGAGTGAAGAAATGCAGGGTGAGAGTCCGACTGCAAGGTGGGGAGCAGGAACGTTCTGAATTCTGAAACCCTGGCATTCTGGTTTTCAGTAGCAGAGTCACGATGAGAACGGAGGGTTACTTTTAGCAAAACAACTCCATCTGAATAATAAGTCGGTGTTGTTAATCTGAAATGGGTTGTTTTTTTTATTTCACTTGTATTGGTTGGAACATTGAGTTGGAGTTTGATGGTTTCGTGGCATTGACATGAGAAGAACTGAGTTTTATGGTTGTACCTATGTAAGTATCATTACAATAAAAACCGTTCAGGCAAATTCGGGAGGGAGGCAGTATTTTTTTCCCCCTAAAAATAGTGGTCTGTACATTAAAAAAATCTGAGTAAACAGAATTCCTCCAAACTATAAATGAATGCTTTCCTCTCAAAACTTGCTCCTCCACCCAAGGGGATCTGGCTTGCCTAAGTCTTCCTTTAGAGATAAGGCTTTGACATTCCCTTTCTGTCTGTGAATGGTGCCTGGCAAGGTTAAGGTCTGACCTTGGGTGAGACTCGCCTTTGCTGCAGTTCTCCTCTGACTGGCCCTGTCAATCAAGATGCCTCAGATTCTTGGCCACCCTTTGTTCCGATTGTGGTAACTGACAGTTGTGTTTCTACATCACCCAGGATTTTTATCATTTTTCTCATCACCACCATAAAGATGTGTGAATGTGGGCTAGAAAGTAGTCCCAGCCCAACCTAAGCAGGAAAAATAATGACAGTGTATTGGGATTTAAAAGGCTTCTGGTTTGAAAGGTCTCTGAGTCTGTTCAAAATGACTACATTAGTTACTCTTTTGGGTAAAGAAAAAGGAAGCCCTACTGAAATGCACACACTCAGAGAGGGGGAAGTACACAGCATGTATCCTTAGCTCATTAGTATTGCTTCTGAGGAATTCCTTGTAAGATTTTGGAGCAGGAATGCAGGAGAGTGAGTTCTGATGGACAGAGAGGAAAGGGAACTTCTGTAGCATGTGGACATGCAGTGCAACTTACAGGCTGAGGTCTAGGAAGCTGGGAAGTAAAGGCTGACATAAGAGCAGTGCTAACCTTGGGTAGCCTTTAAAAGAGAAGGCATCTTTTCTGTGCACAATTCACTGTCTTCCTCTTAACTTAAAATTCTAGTAAAGTTTCCCTATTCTAATCAAATGTGTCAAGAAGTATCTAACCTCAGAGTGCCCGAGAGGTGTTTGTTGTGACTGTGGTCACTCTCACTGTTATTATTCCCTGACAACCTGCATGGCGCAGAGTGGGGAAATCAGAGGAGCTGGGCTTCTGTCCCGGCTTGGTTGCGATTTCCCCATGAGTGACTGGGCCTTCCCTTAGCGCTTTAACCCCAGTTTCCTGGTTTATGGCATTGAGGGATTGAGCAAAATCATCACCAAACTTCCTGCTAGCTCCTCATTCTTTGTACGTTCTGCTCTTTACAGCAGATCATTACAGCATCCTTACCGCTTGTGTTTCATGAATGAGAATGACCGCTGGCGGCTATTACTATTTTTTAATGTTCATCTTTAAATGCAGGGCTATCTCAGGCAGGGGCTATGGAAATTTTTACTCTTGTTATCTCTAGTGATGAAGATATTCAGTAGCTTTTCAGGACATTATTAGGAAGAGCTTGACCCAGAAGCTCATCACACATTTCCTTATGTTTAGAGCTGGGCATTTGGTGGTAGGAGGTCAGGCCATTCCTTTCTCCAAGGTTATTTTTAACTGTACTTCTTTCTGCAAAGGTAATTCCATCTTAAGGATGGAATCATTAACTTTACCTTGTTTTTATGGTTTGTAATAGTTCTGAGTTTATTATCTGGCAGCTCTCTTTTCAGTAGATCACACTTATATTAATAGGTAACACTTATCTAACTCTATTATGCACTAAGTGTTAAGACTTTTACCTATAATGTGACACTTGATTGGCAGAGTATCTTCATCCACATTTGAGGTTAAATAACTTGCTCAAGGTCTGCGGATAAATGGCACAGCTGGGATTTGAAGCCAGGCAGTAGTGCTGCAGCATCTGTGGCTTTACCACTGCTTGATGCTGTGTATATTACACACAAATGTTAATGGACTCAATTTTATCATTTTTATTAATTGAGCCTAAAAGAGCTTACCAATAAATTTATCTTGGAAGGATCAGCTGGTGCTCAGACTTTTTGTCCCCACTTCCCGTTTGACATCTAGCAAAGTGGCTCTTAGAAGCCCATGGGACCCTTGTACCATTCAGTTCCAGAGTTGGAGGGGGAAGGGGACGTTCTTTGATGGCAGAAGTGCTACTGAGCTCTTACTGCAGCCAAAGCCTTCTTCCTCTTTAACACTTCCACGCCTTCGGTGACAGAAAGCCTGCAGTGACCACTCAATCAATACATAGGCAATGAGTGCATAATCTGGGCGAGGTAAGGAGTGCCAGCCAGAGGACATTCTCCTCCAGGCGTCTTAACAAACTGTGAGGGCTGGTGCCATGTTTTGTGATGCACCATGGTGTCCACCATGAGTGCTTTGCAAAAAGAAGCCCTCATGGAGAATTTTGGGATTGATTAGATGACTGTTGATAGTGTTCTAATGATATTATTACCAATATTCACTGGGTTATTTTCTAACCTAATCATCAAAATAATGTTTCATAAGCTTTTGGGATCATTTGTTTTACTTCATGCATGACAATGTACAAACATATATATATTCTCATTATTTTGACCTGGTAAGATGGAAAGAAGAGTAAATCAAGACTCAGGCGTTCTTCATTCTAATCCTGATTCTGGTATTCTAGCTCTGAGACCTTGGGCAAGTCCCTTAACCTCTCTGAGCTTCAGTTTTCTACTCTGTAATATGCAAATTATAATAACTGCCCTTTGATCTCATAAGGTCGAGTGGAGCATCAAAAAGAATAAGAGGTTTGGTGATGATAGATGAAAGGCATTATTATTTTCAGCGCCACCCATGAGGGTTTTCCCATTATCTACTCCTTCACCCATCTTCACATTTCGTCCTTGATTTCACATTTTAAAAGGGGGTTCCTGAGAACACCTGTTAGACGAGCACTGAAAAGAGAAAGAGAAAGGAGACCCTTTTGGATGATTCATGACATCGCCTGTTCTGCTTTGTAAGCTAAGACGGCAGAGATTGGGGTTGTTCATTTTGCTTTGTGTTGTTCATCAAGGACATGGTAGACCCTCAATATTTGTTGGTTGAATGAATAAACGTAACTACTGAGTTCCAGTACTACCTCATAGAATCAGGTAGCCGTTCTGCTGTGTGCTGGAGCAGAAGCAACAGTTATCATTAGATGCTGCAGAGTGTAGCATTTCAACTGCCCTTGTGTTCATGTAATTAGAGAAACCATCCGGAGTGGAGGGAGAGAAGTGATTGTAGCAAAATAAATGTGAAGTTGAAATAACTCAAGAATATCTGAACTACAGCTGTTCTGCCTGTTCGAAGAGAAGTGAAGCCTTAAAAATTATCCTTAACATGAACATACAGTATCAATCCCTTGGAGAAGGTCCGGAGAAGCGGCTAGTCTCCCGGTGAGCTGCTCTATCTCCTTTCAAAAAAACTCCACCCCATCCAAACCCAATGGATTTAACAATTCACTGCCTACCTGAAGTTAAAAATAAGCCACTGATCTTTACTTTCAAGAAATTAGTCAGCCTGAACAGAACATGACCTTTAAACTGCCAGAAGCATGCTCAAATGAGTGTTTTTTGAAAATGGCAAAGAGATGCTTGGATGACATTTTTGTCCCTACTTACTCTTGACTCTTGCAGAAGTGGAAGGCAACATGTAATCATTACAGGGTTTCTAATCCTCCTTAACAAATCATCAGAGAGTCCTGAGAAAAAGTCCCCGTCCTGGGCAGCATGACCTCCAGCCTAATTTCCAGGTGACCAGAACCTCCAGGTAGTATGACTTCCCTCTAGAACGCATGCTAAGTGCTAGGGATGACGTGGGCCCAAACCATGTTCATTCCCTGGTTAAATGGAGCCTTTCTTCCTGCATGGGCTGAAGCAGAGGGAAAGGAAATATTTAGAACTAAACCACTTGGGAGTTAATCATGCCAGGTGCAAGGGGGGAAAATGCTAAAGTCAAGAGTGCGCTGTATTTTCAGGCAGGCTTTGAAGTTACTCAACTCTGAGTGACACAGATGCTCGTCAGGGCTTTCTGAGGATTTTTTGAAAATTGCTTTCACATCGACGACAGTGAAATAAAGGGTTTTCAGATATTTACCTGCACCAAGAAAAAAGCATTTCCAAAGCTTATGGGGGATTCTTATGTGGAAAACAGGAAAGACATTTTAATGTAGTATTTGTCAGAAATTGAATAATGTCATGAAACACCTGAACAAATCCTTGGAAATCCCCAACAGCACCTCAAAGAACTCCTTGCTTTTACAAAACAAAAAAAAGTATTGAAACAATAAAGTAGATACGTTCACCCAGAGAAAAGTAAGCCTGGACTTTCTCCTAAGGATGGAGTGGGGCTTCAGCACACCACTTCTTGAAAGAAAATTCAACACCTTCTCCTCCCTGTTTCCTTGCCCAGTTACTCACTGCTTTATCCTGTTCAGTTTATCTTGTTCCCCCTTTTTGTATCTGTTCTTTTGAAGGTCATGGACCACCCCTCCCCTCTACTCAGTCTGGAAACCAAAATTCTTTCACGGTTTCCACCTTCCTCAGCTTCTGCACAGCATGAATGCCATTGACCGTTCTTCCTTTCCTGAAACACACTCCCTGATTCTGTGAGGAAGGGTTTTTTTCCTGATTCTCTTCCTTATCCATCCCCACCCCTTTCTTACTTCTCAAACCCACCATCACTCACTGTGTCCAGCTCAGGCTGCCATAACCAAGTACCATGGACTGAGTGGCTTAACAGAAATTTATTTCTCAGAGGTTTGAAGGCTGAGAAATCCAAGGTCAAGTGCCAGCAAATTCTGTTTCTGGTGAGAGCTCTTTTCCTGGCTTGCAGACAGCCGCCTTCTTACTGTGTCCTTCCACAACCTCTTCTTTATGCCTATGTGGGGAGAAAAGGAGAGACATCCCACTCTTCCTCTTCTTATAAGGTCACCGATCCTATTAGAATAGGGCCTAACCCTATGACCTCACTTAACGTTAATTTCCTCCTAAAGGGCTCTTCTACAAATATATAGTCACAGTGGGGGTTAGGGCTTCAGGATATGAATGTGGGGAGTGGGGGGCACAATTAAGTCCATAACATTCTGCCCCTGGAACCCCAAATTCATGTCCTTCAACATGTAATATACATTCATTCCATCCCAATAGCATCCAAAGCCTTATCTCACTCCAGCATCAATGCTAAAGTCTAAAGCCTGACGTCTTTATGCCATCTAACCACAGAGAGTGATTTTCAAGGTTGAATACTACTGAGGCAGAATTCTTCCCCAACTGCAAACCTGTGAAGCCAGATAAGTTACGTGTTTCCAAATTACAATGGAGGAACAAGCATAGGATTGATACCCATTCCAAAAGGGGAAAACCAGAGAAATGATGGGTCCCAAGGAAGTCCAGGACCTAAGAGGGGAACTCCCAGAGATCTTCAGGCTCAAAATTAATCTACTTTGGTCCAGTGTTCTGCCCTTGAGGCCCCTGGGGTGGGGGTGTTACCCCCATGGCTCTGTGGGGTGGCCCTGGCCCATTGGCTCCATGGGGTGCTCCCCTTGGCTCTCTAGGAGGTCAGCCCAAAGTAGCTCTACTCTGGGTGCAGATCCCCACATCTTATTACTTAAGAGGCGGCCCCAGGCTCCTGTACCCTCCTTCTCAGATTGAGTGGCTTAACTCATTTGGCAGAATCCTCTGGATTCCTTCTGTGGAGACTCGTGTGTCTTGGAGTGGGCTAGGGGCAGAGTTGAGTGTTGATTTCCCCATTCATTCAAGTATTTCTGGTGATTCCTTACTATGTACCAGATCCTATGCTAAGCTCTAGAGATACAATGTGAACAAGACAGACAAGTTCGGCATTTGCAGTTAATTGGGAAGAAGGCAATTAAACAATCACAGTAATGAAAGATAAGGTCTGTGATAGAGAAATGATGGGGAATTTATCTTGAGGTTAAAATTTTTTCAATGATCTATTTGCTGAGAACTGGGGAGTGAGGTGGGGAGGTCACAGAAAGATATGACAAGGATTAAACTAACACAGGAGGTACAAAGGAACTGTGGCTGGACTTTGTAAGTTGTGGTTGGGTTTGTAAAATAGAGCTCTAGGTTGCAGAACATAGCTGTTAAAGTTCCTGTACATCATCTTTAGAATTTATATGTGTGCTTTTATGTAGAAGGAGTCTGCTGCTTTTTAAATGCAGGTTTCTATTGAGTTGTTGGGGATTTGGAATGTATTTTCTCTGAGTAACATTATAAATTATGACCAGGTCCCCAGGCTAGCCAGTAAGGCTACTATCTGCATGATGTGCCTGAGATAAAGTAACAGATTTCTGGTTTGAGAGATCTTAGAAATTGGCTAAGTTGCTGTGGGAAAGTGTTCAGAATTCCAGGCTGGAATACAAGCAAGAGAGTTATTCCCTTCTGTAGCCTTCATGAAGGGAACAAGACTTCCTTTTTCCTGGCCCCCTCCTTACGGAGCAATCTGAAGAAGAATTCCACCAGGTCCAGGTTGCTGGGACCCAGGATTGGTGCTGTAGCAGAGCTAGGTACTAGAAAGAGCTAAGAAGTGTGTGGGCATGGCTGTTGATTGTTGAGAAGATTCCCAGTCCTGTTTTAAGTGCTTTACCTGTTTCATTTTATTAAATCCTTACAATACTCCGTGTGTCGTAATGAGGTGCTACCATTGTTACTCCTATAAAATGCTGCTGTGTTCCTGGGCTCAGACCTTGGACTTCTCCCACTCAACTCCCTCATCCATTCCTATGGCTTTAAGTATTATCTGTGACACCCCCTCGCACTCTCCCCCAAACTCTGGACTCATGGCACCAGCTGCTCATCACTCAGATGAATAATAGGAATCTTCAACTTAGCATGTCCTTAACTGAACTTTTGATTTCATTCCTCTAAACCTGCCCCTCCCATTGTCTTCTCTGTCTTAGTAAATGGCAATATCATGCCTCTAGGGGCTTGGGCCCAAACCCTGGCATCCTTGAATCCCCCCTACTCCATATGTAGCCCATCAGCAAGTGCTGCTGGCACATTAAAAACATCCAGACTCCTCTTGCCTCTCACCGTTTCAACTGCTACCTCTTTGGTCTCTATCACCATCATCTCCTATCTGAATTACTACCAGTACTTTACTAATTGTTCCCCTCCTCTTATCCTTGCTTTTGGTCTATTCTCCAAATAGCAGCCAGAGAAATTATTCTAAAGCACAAGTCAGTTTGTGAAACTCCTCTGTTTAGAATCCTCCAGTGGCTTCCCATCTCCGGTTCCGAAGCAAGGTCTTCTCGGCACAGCCTGCAAGGGGCTGCATGTCCTGGCCTCCTTCCTGCCTCTGAACTCATTTCTTCCCACCCTCCCATTCTCACCAGACATGAATCACAAAGGCCTCCATGCTGGACCTCAAACATGCAAGCTCCTCCCATGGCTGGGCCTTTTTTCCTGCCAGTCTTTTACCTGGCAAGTCCTTCCACCAGATATCCACCTGGCTCTCACCCACTTCCTTCTTCCTCTGAGATGCACTGCTGACATGCCTATGCTGACTATATAAATAACAAATGCCTTCCACTACCGTCACACTAGGCAGGTTTTAATAGACATGTAGAATACTCTGAAGGATATGTGTGCCTGATGGTGCAGAGGGGTGAGGCCCCTGGAGGGAATGGAACAGAGACTGAGCTGGGCGCGTTGCAGACAGACTTCACCTTCCCCACATCTAAGCCAGGGGAAAATCGTGCTTATGTGGCCGGTACACTTGCTTTATTTTCTCTTCATATTATACACTTCCCAAGTCCTTTTTAATACCCATACACTTCCTATATTTTTAATGTTTCACATTTAGTATTTGAGGTCATTGTATGTTAAAAGTGAAAAGACTATTAAGCTTCTGTTTAGAAGAAGGAAAAAGAGAATTCTAAGAAACATAGAAAGTGGAGACGGTGATAAGTGAACTGGTGGAAAGAGGGAATTAGAGAATTGTCTGCATTTATGGAACAAATCTTTTAGAGCATCTGCTATGTGAGAGACACAGCTGTCTTAAAGGTAGACAGTTAGGTGACTGTATAAAGAGACAAACAGCAATAGTCTTTCCAAAAGACAAGCTTGCCTCAAACAGTGTTTCTCACCATTTTTACTGTCCCTTCCTGGTACTAAATTAGGCTTTTGGAATCTGGTGGTGAACACTGATCTTTGACATCTTCCTATGAAGCTTCACTTTTGCTGGCTGCCTTTCTGGTTAAACATGGACAGGTGCTGGGATTGGTTAGAGGAGCAGGAAGGTGAAGGGGCTCCAGTTTCCTCCCCAGATGTAAAGAGCTTCCTATGTCATGTGGGCATGTCGGGCAGGCCCCTCATACTAGTCTGGTGTCCTTGTCAGGACTGTAGACCCCGGGGGTGAAGCCACCATGTGAATACCGTGGTGCCCACCAGGGGGATTTCTGTCTATTAAAGTTGTAAGGGTCTCCAGCTGCTCTTTTGGACAGGCTAAAGGGTGATGCACATCCTCCCTGACTTCCTTTCTAGCCTTATCTGTGGAGTAAGGCAGCAGAGAGGCTTTAGGACCGAGAGGAGAGGTTGCCACCAGTTCTTAAAGGTGCATGCGCAGTGAGGCTCACGTGCTTCTACATGTTTCCGCCACCAGCTCAGTCTCTCCCTGTCCTTCCCCAGAAATCTTACTACCATGCAGATCATATCCTCCATTAGCCTGGCCCCTGATCAGTTGCTGGAAGAGTGAGAGATGAGGCACACTGGCCCCTTAGAATAACTTGTTCCAATTGAAGCAGGTCAGGAAGGTTTCAGTCTGTTTTTTTTCTAAGCTAGAATCTGGGTCAGCTCAGTCCTATAAACAACACATGGCACCAGAAGTGGGGGACTAATTTTGGATCATCCTTAACAATGACAATGCGCAGGAAGAGTGCCCAGCCTGTGTTGGTTTCTCAGTTGGGGCCCTTGGCTGAACAGGTAAAGGTAGGCAGCTCCTTTAGAGAGGAGGTGAGGAGGCCATTGGCTTTAGTTTGCAATGCAGAAGTCTAATTAGCATTTTTTCCTGTAGGAACCCAACAGATAATACCGTGATTCTAAGCTCAGAAGGGAGGAAGGGAGGGAGAGAGGGAAGGAACATCTTAAATCCAACGATATAAAAAGAAGGGAAGGATTTTAAAAGTGACCTGAAGTGGTTGGGTCAGTGACTTACTTTCAGATCAAGAGAGAATCGGTGAATTGCACTAGCAATGAATAGTAAGAAAGGGAGGGGACCTTCCTCTGGGAACACGCAGCCACCTGGATTTAACAACACAGTAGGAGACGATGAAAAGCTGAGATTCAGCAAGTCACTCAGTCAAGCAAGGGGTAATCAAAGGTGAGCAAAGCTCTGGGACATCTCTAAGGAGGTGGGAGTGGTGGAGAGAAATGCCGTAGATCTGGGTAGAGGCTGCTGGTGTTACATTCCATTTGTCCTGCCAGCACCAGGGCTCAGGAGTGTGTTGAGTGCCAGCCATGGCAGGAAGAAGCAAGAACACTCAACATAAGGGAGGAGACATAAAAACATCAACAAAGGGGTTCTCTTTGCCAAATGTTGTAAATAACAACACATGGACAGGCAAACAGAAGGAGGGGCTGGGCAGCCCTCCCAGGGTTGAGCTGCTTGGAGGGTGTTGGTGGGCCTGTAGTCCTGTGGTTAAACAGCGATAGTATTTTTATCTAAGTTAGAAAATGGTGCTGAAAGGAGAGAGAATGGCAAATAAGTCAGAAGCAGGGAACATGTATTAGAAAGCCAAATACATGGACTGAGAAAACTCAGGGAAAAATCCTTATTCTTGCTGTTAGAGTTACGTCAAACCCTGGGCCTAACATGAAATATGGCTTTCTTGGAAAGTAAACAATTATCTCAGAACAGGTAAGTAAAAGGTGCAACCAGGAGTAAGATTAACAAGTGTAAGCCCGTGGTCAACGCAAAGGCTGACATTTCCTGAGTGCTTATAGCTGCTGGCCTCTGGGCTAAATGCTTGATTGGGATGATCTCATATGGACCTCTCAATAGCCCTGATCTATAGCTCCAGAAACTGAAGCTCAGAGAGCAAAAGTAACCTGCTCAAAATCACCAAGTAAAATGATTGCAAAGGGAAGATTCACACCCACATCCCAGTGTCCAGCTGCCACTACCAGTCTTGTCTCCAAGATCAGCCAGAAACAGGTGGAAAGCTGGGATTTGAATCTGCATCTGACTTCAAAGGTCTTGTGTTTCTCACTGTGGAAGTACAAGCTCTTCTGAAGAGCTGAAAGGCCAGAGTACCGATCAGAAAGGTGGGGAATTTTGAATGGAGGGAAGATGTGTAACTCATTTAATCCATATATCCAACTATGAAGTTGGTACCATTGTGGCCCCTATAATGCATACACTGCCCAGAGATGTTCCAAGGCCACACAGCTAGAAAGTGGCAGTGCCAGGTTTCAGACCTGGCAAACGGACTCCGAGCCTGTAGTTTGCTTTATGCCTCTCTACATGTAAAAGAAGTGATGACTGTAGGAAAGAGAAACAGTCCTATGTCATGTGAGAGACAATTACAGAATTGCTCTGTTGAAGATTGTGGTCAATACTAAAATAGTTACCCACTTATTGAGCACTCATGGTATGCCCCAGTCATTGTTCTAATGCCTTATTCATATTAGCTATTATATCCTCAAAACAGCATTCTGAGGTATACACTCCTGTTACCCCTACTTTATGGGTGAGGCAACTGAATGCTGAGAAATTAAATAGCCTGCCCAAGGTGAGACAGCTAGTATGCTGGGGATCGGATAATCAGATCCAGCACTCTTTGAATTCCATTCAGTTTAAGAAATGTCAGAAGCTGCCTTCCAAGGGGAGGGTCTTATTTAGCAGTTACAGTGATTCTCCAGGTGGGGAAGATACCACCCCAGCCCTCCACACTGAACAGAAGGTAAGAATAAAAGAAGGACAAGGACAGGAGGGGCAAATTAAGTGTCCTGAGAGGTGGGACGCACCTGGGATGGGGGTCAGCTTGGGGTCATCTCATCATGTGCAGGTGGGGGTGAGAGTGGGGTCTGAAGGCAATGGCCCCAGAAGTGGCTTTCAGGGGGAGAGGAATGGGGCAGCTTAGAAGTGAGGGAAACTTGAGTACGTTGGTCAGGGCCACACAGCTCACTGTAAGTTTGATGCAGGTGAGGCCCTTTGAACCAATCAAGCCCTCAGTGTTTGTTCGCTGCTGTGGGGGTCACTATCCTTATTGACAGAGCTCGTGCTGGGCGCCCAATGCTTCTCCTGGCTTGGTTTCGCCTCTTAGCTCTAATGAGAAAGTAGGTACATCCGGACAGGCAAACTGTCATCTTTCTTCTGTGGTTGTGCTGGTTTGCTGGGCTGAAAGAGGCTGCTTTTTTTTAAATTTGAAAGATCATAGGGAGTTATGGAAGACTTCTGGTGTGGAAGCGACATGAACGTTTAGCTGTATTTGAGGGAAGAATGTAGCGTACTATATATGCGACACTGAGATGGGCTATTCACGTCTCTTCTCTTCCTTACCCTCGTGCATTAACAAGACTGTACAGTGAAGCAGAACGTTGTCTGCTAATCTTATCTGAGGGATGCACACGGCCTCCTTGGCTCCTGATGAGCTCCGACCAGCTCTTCCCACATCCGCTCCAAGCAGCCTTCTAGTCTGGCTTCTCTTTCTTACTGGAGGGTCTGAATAACTCAGACCCTTCTCAGCTGGATTTTCCTCAGAGGGCGGGTGACTCCCACTCCCTGCTCCTTTTCCTTTTCTATTTCTCCTCTGTACTCTCTGATCCATCTGAAAGCAGAAGGCAAAAAGGTGACAGGGTCCATCTTACTTTCGCTACCACAGCAACCTTCACCTGCCTCTCTGCTCCCTTGTGAAGTGTCCTCCTCTGGGGAAATGTTATTTTGCATGCGGTTTGCTTGGCTATTGTAGAGGGTTGGGGCTTTCATTAAGCATCTTACAACCATAACAACAAAAGGATGGTCTTCTGCCTCCATACCTGGCATACACTGGTTCCACAGTGGCACACACAAGCTGTCTGCCATTCTCATGGGCTCAGTTGTGATCCTTCCCCCTCCTTTCATATCCTATTTTAGACTTTCTAGATCAGAACCCATATTCCACAATGGTGCACAGTCCGGTCATTCCTGTTTCACTTTTGTTCGTAAAGAAAACACAGTCAGAAATGGTGAGCCTTTGACTACATTCGTTAGACAGACCCAGGTTTGAACTGTCAGTGTACAAATGATGCATGTTTAAATGTTTAGATCAAATTCTATTGAAATTAACCCAAGACATGCTAGACTACTGATCAATTATGAAGACTGTGCTTGATTTCTTCACTTGATCCCAGAGAAGCTCTCTTTGTCCTTTTCCATTGTGTGCTGTGCCCCAGTGGCTGGCCCGTACACTCCACATCACAGCTCCCATGCCCTCTCTTTCCAGTTGCATTTGGCCAGTGGAAGGTGGCTGCAGATAGAGAAAGAATGCAAGGCTGGCTCTTTATTCCTCTGGCACTCTCTTTGTGATGCCACTGTGGAGTGGCTATACCTCTCCTTCCCTCCACCAAAGGTGTCCAGGGGGCCCTCCTTGTCTGGAAACCCTCCCCTCTTATCACTTCTTCAGGTCTGGGGATGTTTACAGCCTAAGGTTTTGCATTGTTTTATGTAGCTTCCCTGTACCTTGCCCACACCTTTGTGAACCATTGCTTCATTAAACTCTTTTCAGTTGTCTGACTGAGTCAGTTGTCTGACTATTTCTTGCTGGGACTGATACACTGACCAAAGCTCTTCTCTTTTGGGTGAGTGTCCTAATATTATTGACTTTGTTTATGACATCTATAGGTCATTGTGGGTCATTACAGGTTTTCTAAGAATGACCTCCTCATCCTCATACACTTCATAAAAGTTGGTCTTCCCACTGATTCTCTTCTCTTGCAATAAGCCCGTTTGACAAACGTTTGCTTGATGATGTCAATGAGGGTTGTGGGACTGGACTGTAAATGCCGTATCTCCTTGTTCCATCTGACCCTGAGTAAATCTGAGGATCTTCCTTCCTTCTTAATTGTGTCCACTGGAAGAATGTATAGGATTTGCACATCCTCCTGAGAGATAATGAGCATTAAAGCCCTTCAGGTGTAAGAACATCATTATGGATGAGTATGTAGTCCCATCACTGCTTAGAAGCCAAGTGCAAAAGAGGATGGTGGAAACTCCTTGGTTTTTAATTTTTTTTCCAACTTGATAAAATGTCATAAGGAGTTATCCTTGGGGAATTGAATTAATTGAATTATTTTCCTGCAGAAGCTTAAGGTGAAACAGTGGCTTGGGAAGGTGTTCTGAAGGGAGCCATTAATGAGGAATGTGGATAATTTCCTTTGAAAACCATGCATTGAAAACTGCATGCTCCTGGTTCTTTTAAGACTGATCCCACATGATATCAAGAATAGCATGAGATTCACACAGCTCAGCAGGTGTGGAAATTCTGCAGCTAAATTCAATAGGTTCCATTACATTCAGAAAGAGCTCTAATGGGTTTCTATAGAGCACAGCCAAAGAATATCATGCCTCCTTTATATTTCAGGATGGCTGGGATGCTTTGTTGTTACTAATATTACACTTCAAATCTCCCTGTAAGATGGGCAAAAATGAGCAAAAGGCCTGGCTTATCCCTAAGAGGGCTTCAATATTAAAATACCAAAAGGGAATCAAAAGGACCTTCCCCATTAGGCCAGACTGAAAATGATAGTTAAGGATATGATGTAATTATAGAATGATTTTTGTTATTTATAAAATTTTTCTTCTTATAAGCTCAGATTGTCCCAGGTATCATTAGAGAATTACTTAATTTTAAAGTTGAAGGGATTTTAACACTGCAAAACTAACTTAAGGTTTCTGTTCTTTAAAATATTGAGCTGGATTCATTTAACCTTATATATAATTTATAAGGTTACTCAACTTACAGGCATTTCATTTTTACTGCTTAATTCAGACTATGTTGCATTCTGAGTTTTTATCATTTATGTTCAAGCTAACATTGCCATCTTTAAGTTTGTCCATCCAAACAAAAAAATCTCCCATAGTCTATTTGCTTATTTTTCAATCAAAACTGAATGAATTCTTCATTAATCATTTCCATCCATACTGTTTCCTTATTTGTCTTCCTAAGCTGCCATAACAAGGCACATCATTTTTTCCTATTTGTTGCTCTTATTGTGAAAAGTTTCAGATTCCAATTAAAAAGCAGGGGAGTTGAATCTTTAACAGTCTTATGTCTAAGGAAATATAAGCCCAAACTTTAGTTGCTTTTCCTAAGTCTTGCTCATTTTTCTCCTTTCTGGATCATTATTTGCTATTTAAAACAATTTTCATTTCCTAGTTGAGTAACCTGGAAGATAAAAAATACATGCAGGTCTATTGTAAGCATCAAATTAAAGGTTTCAACACTGGAGAAAGCTTTTGTTAAAGGCCTATAAGTTCCTCTCTCTTGAGCATCTTTTAAGCTCAGAAATAAACAGATGTCTCTTTTCTTGTGTATTTTCTTCCAATCATGGAAAGATAAAAATCTCAAAGAGAGAAGAGGCCTTAAAGGAAATGCCAGTTAGTCATGTCCCTGGTCCTGGGACTCCGTCTGTGACATCCTAGTAGACTTAACACCTGCTCCATGGAGCTTGCTCATTGGCTGTCCCCTGTACAAGTTGCTCCCTAAGACATGAGGCAAGACATTTCTGTTTTAATCTGAATTGTTGAAAGATCCACAGTGCCTTTTATTAAATTGAATTCTTTGTCTTTAGTTTGACTTCTCCTTTCTTAGCCCTAAATACAGAAATTCTACTTCCTCTTTCAGAATTTGAAGGCAAATGTGATTTTGTTTGACAATCCTTTCCCACACTTCCTTATTCTATGTCTTCCCATGACCCTGTTTGTTAGATGACTTTTGGCCCCTTCGTAATAGTCTTCTTAGAAAGAATTCCAGTTTTTCTGTGGTGGGTAGTACTCAGAATTGGCTGTGATGTTCTTTCCATGTCAAGATGAGATTATCAATTACCCACCCCTTCCAAGTTGGCATTAGCCTTTTTTAAAGTTTATAGGGGTGCATTTACTTGATAGTGAAGCTTGGGTGAGCATCTCCAAGGATGTTTACAGTTTTATTTTTCTTGCCACAGTTATGTGCTTCTTATGGGCTTACTTATAATTTTCTCCTCCTTTTATATACAGAATTATGTATGACTTTCTAGAACATAACTCCTAAGGGGAAAAGGCATAGCTCCCCATTGTCATGAGATATACCCCATTCTTAAAAAGGTGCAATTTTTTAGGATTCTGCAATTTAGAAATGTGAATTTCATGCCTCTTAATAATGCTGTGACCATACTGAAATCCAACAGAATCAGGTGTCTCTTGGCAGGGAGGTCCCTGCCTCTGGAATTAATTGAACCGTATAAATGTTTGTTAGCAATTAAACTAGGGAGTTTTAGAAAGATTAATTCCTTGTGTAGAAGCCCAGTAATATCTGGATCATCCATGTTTATTAGGGGAGACAATTCATTCAGTTATTTATACAACAAACATTTATTTCATTGCTACTTCTTTGATGGTGAACTGGCATCTTTAAGTTTCAGGCGACTGATTTTCATAGTAGGAACCATACTGTCTTCATTTTAGGTCCTTTAATGTTTAATAGTATGTGTCATCAGCTTATCTAGGGATCTTGGGTCAAATCATTTTCACATTATAGCAAAGGAATGAAATAGTTGAAGTCTCTCTTCAGGCTTCTTCCTCCAAGAAAATGCGTCAAATTCAATCATTTATATTCTCATTGCCACCAACTTTACAACATTTAAATAAACTCTTATTTTGTCAGTGGTGGTGTTTTGGGGAGGGAGAGGGTCATTTGTTTTTTAATTACTCTCTTTTGCCTTACAACTATCTTTCCCTCCTAATGGAGTGTCCAACCAACCACACTCCCTCCAAATATTCAAGTAGTATCTCCTTTCATTTCTCATTATAGTTATATGGGCTTGATCCTCATGGTCATTCACTGGAAGTCTGAAACTTGTCTGCAGACTTGTAGTCAACAGCCACGCTTCTGTGGCAGCAAGGCCCTCTGCTGTTGACTTGCTCCTGTAGATAGTAATAAGTAGCTTTCATTCACACATTATTTTGGAGGCTTCAAAAGACATTCATGTGCTTCATCTCATTTGATGTTCATGGTAGACCTATAAATAGACAAAGCCATGGTGTCCCTCATTTTACTGACATGAAAACCCAGTCCCGAGGCCATGCAACTGAGAGAAGCACTCGAACCCAGGTGTCCCCCTTGGAGCTCTTCCCAGTGTTTCACAAAGATGTCTCTTCTCTGCATCTGAAGACATTTTGAGGTTATCCCATGGGAGGCTTTATATTTTAATAGTGGGTAGTGGTTTTCCTTTTCCAGATGCATGTGATGATGGAAATTTATGCTTTCCAAATGTCAAACAGAAGAATGGTTAAATAAATCATGACAGATCCATAAATGGGGATATTGTGTGGCTATTAACATTAATGTTTTCAAAGAGTGTATAATGATACAGGGAATTGCTCTTGATTATATCAATATTTTGAGAAAGAAGTGGGATATTAAACAGCAGGATCCCAGTTTTGTTTAAAAATTATACTTGTGAAAAAAGCACTGGAACTAAATATGCCAAAATGTTAGCAGAGTTTTCTCTGTATAATAAGATTATGGTTTACTTTTAATTTTCTTTTTTTATCCTCTCTGAATTTTCCAGGTTAGTGAACTTGTATAATCAAAAACCATAAATGTTATTTTAATCCTATTCCACAGATTTTTAAATTTGTGCTAGAGGGTTCATGCTTTTATTTATAAAATTGCATTTTATAAATCAAGCCTTAAATGAGCAGGTTGTTTTCATCACTAGTGTATGTATTTGAAATAGTGTATTATTAGTGTATATATTTTAAGTTGGCCATTATAACTCATTTGTTGGGCTGCTATTTCCTGAGTGAGACTCTTTTTTTTTTTTTTACATAATTCATTCATTCAGTTAAATATCATTTTGAGGGCTTTCTGTATGACCACACTGAAGGCGCACTGGTCAGGATAGTTCAGTCTCTGCTCCCAAGGAGCACCTGTCTGGTTGAAGATACAGATTAGTAAAACAGTAATCACACTGTAGGATGATCTGTGAGAGAACGCTATGCAGGGAGCTCAGGTTTTGCCACGGAAGGATGCCATGGAAGGATGCCACGTTCATGGGCCACGGGAAGGTTGTAAAACCCTCCCGGAAGAGCTGCTTCTTGTGCTAAGGCAGCTCTCATCTTTTGCATGACCAGCCTCAGATCTAGAAATAAGGACAGCATATGTAAATCTTATGCTATGCAGGCAACTCTTGCTTCTAAGTTATTTTACAATAGTTAAGCGTTTTAAAAGTAATTGAAAAAGGTTAACTAGTTTTTATGAGCTGTGGGGCCTCCTTTCTTTATTAAGGAGTTCTTTGAATCTTCAGTAAGTCCTTTTCTTTCTGTTTCAGTTTACTAAAGGTTAGTGGTAATACCAAAGCGTAATAGCGCTGCTCTGAGATTACCTCAGTGATGCGTTTTTACAGGGTGTCACGTCCCACATCCTTTATGTGGTGGTTACTACTGACCCTGATCATGTCTTCCACTCTTGCTTTATTCTTTTGCCTCTTCCTTCTCGGCTTAGAGAGGCAGGTAGATTTTTCCCCCCGTGTTTTATAAGGATAAACTGAATCACAGAATGATCATTTGAAATCTCCACATTCCGAGGTGAGTCAGTAATGGAACTGAAAGAGAACTCAGGGTTCTTTTGTTCAAAGTTCTGACTTCTAGAATATTTCTCCATATAAGAAGAACAGGTTGCTTGCCAAAAATGCATTCACCTTTAAAATCGTTACTGAAAGTAATGAGCTTAAAATAAAATCTCATGAAGATAATCGATTGTTACAGTTTAGAACAGAAGTTTAAGGCTATTTGAGGATTAAAGTAAATCCTAGGTAAGGCTTAATATTTGGTCTCTCTAATTAATTTGTTCAGCAATAGATTTTAATTTCTTTTGGAAAAAGAATAATTGAAACATTTTCCAAACAATTTAGGAGCACTTTAGGTTCAGTCTTGATTAATTTAAGAACTTTTAAATAAAAAGAACAGGATTAAAAATAAAATCAGTACTGACATTTAACATCCATATTTCATGTGACTGAATGCCTGTGACTTCAC
This sequence comes from Manis javanica, assembly GCF_040802235.1. Lineage (NCBI taxonomy): Eukaryota > Metazoa > Chordata > Mammalia > Pholidota > Manidae > Manis > Manis javanica. Next base: position 42,707,653 of record NC_133171.1, read on the forward strand.
TATCAAAAGGTTTTCCTATAATCCGTTGATGAAAATGGAACTATCTTAATGCCTTTAGTAATTATTTTTGCTATTAAAATAATTAGTACTCTAATAATAATAAATGGTGGTTATTATTCATTTTACACTAAAATATCTGAAATAGTAGTATAAATGAATATGAAGGAAAGTAAATTTATAAGTATTTCATTGAAGTTTTTCCTTCTAATTACTAATATTCATATTGTCTGGGTTAATTACAGAATAAAACTAAGTTTAAAATATGTACTGTATGTATTTATGTATTTTCTTTAAAATAAATACTTTGTTGACATAAATACTGAAGATGTATTAATTGGAGTTTCAAAAACTTTAAAATACAGGAATGGTTCTATTATATTTTATATAGAATAACATTCTATTTACCATAGTTGCAATGATCTGATTTTAGAGTTCTGACCTCAGATCCTTTAATATTTGGCTTCTGTCCCAACCAGGCCTAAGACTGTATATGTAATGCATTATTTACCTTGCCACCAAATACTGCTTATCAGGATTCCATCTGGGCTTTGTTTCTAGGAAAAATAAAAACAAAAAACATAGCCTCCTCAAAATGATACATTCTGAGTTCAAAAGAGATAAATGCAGAAACCCATATTTTCCTGGAGAGGTGGAATTTGGGTCTCACTGAACTTCATGCAGGCAGGGTGATGCTCCATGGTACCCACCTTTCCATCCTTTACTCTGAGGTTCTGTAGTGCTGGAACTGGAGAAAACGGAGCTTGCTGCAGATGACCCGGCAGCCACAGCATGACTGTCAGTCCATCTTCCTTGCATACACATGGACAAATTATATCACCTCTGGGTTTCTAGTTACTGAGTGTTGAACAGAATAGTATGAGAGGCATGAAAATAGATTCAAAAGAAAAATTTAGATACTATCCCTGAAGTGTGTGGGGACCCTGACAAAAATCTACTGAAATGGGTATCCATTGTCAAAGACTGGAAAAAGCTCTCCAACAGGGTGCTGTGTGTAAGGGGTGAAGAAATAATAAAATAATTGAACTCAGCTAGATGAGATTAATACTAGACAGCTTCTTCAGGGGGACCATGAGGGAGGGTAATTTATATACCATGGAGAAGCCAAGATGGTACTGAGTTTTCAAAATCTAGGGCTTACAGATTACTTCAGAACAATCCTCCCCGGCAGCGGCAGGAGGGGTGTGTGAGTGTGTGTGTGTGTGTGTGCACGTGCGCTCACACATATGTCTTCACTGTGGAGAAATTATTAACTTTTAGAGTTATTATAATCAGGATTCAAGTAATGATGTAGATTGTGCTTCCCTAAATATAAACTTGCACTAATTTTGATCTGCTTCGAATCTGTGGCATAGAAGGTGTGAGTTCTGGCACTAAGCTCCCCAGATTTGAAGCCTGGTCCTGCCATTTTGCCTTTGACCCTTGCGAGAGTTACTTCCTTTGTTCCTCTGTTTTCTTATCTGTAAAATGGGGATAATGTTGCTACCAATCTCATGGACAATTGTGGAGATTAAATGGGTCAGTTCATGTATGTAAAGAATCGAGTTCTGCTCTCACACATGTCCATCTTTCTGTTCTCAGGAATGAGGGGAGAATCTTACTTCATTGGAATGAGGAGCCCAGGGCAGCAGGGGCACATCCCAGAAGATGGAGGACTTTTCTTGCTCTGCTGCATAGACAGAGACTGGGCTATAACTCAGTGCCTCACGGAGGAAGCTTTTCAAGCAATCACTGACTTCAACGACCTCCCCAACTCATTGTTTGCATGCAACGTTCACCAGTCAGTGTTTGAAGGAGAAGAGAGCAAGGTAATACGCCTTTTCTGTTCTTGAAACATGAGGATAGGTGGCATTATCCCCAAATATTCTTCTGGCTCATTTGTGGTTGATTTTTTGAAGCTTTTGAAAATATTGAATTGGCTCTATTCTTGGCAGGCATAGCAGGAAGAGAAAAGCCTGTGATATTATCAGCTAACTTCGGAGGTACTCGTGACAACGTTGTAGATGAGACTCTGTTGAACGAAATCTCATCATCTGAGACTTGTAAATCTATCTCACAAAACAAGCGGTGTTAGGAATAGTGATTTTAGGGGATACCCCTTGGGCTGGGGAGATGTGAAAAGAAAATGTTTTACCTTCCCCTAGTCCTGAAACATAATTTGCCTTTCTCAAGCAGCACAAACTCTCTTTTATCCCAACCCACTTGAAGTTTGATGAATGTTCTAAAAATAGCTGGAGCTTGTGAGGAAGAAGTTATTAGAAAGGTATCTTGGTTGGCCATCTGAGCCTTGCTTTGCTCACTGATACCACTGTGGGTGGAATTGTTAGATATGTGTGTTAAGAATTTGAATGAAAGTGTTGTCTCCTTGATTTGAAATGATTGGGAATGAGGTTGTCTGTATACAAGCATTTTCCAGAAAATGAAGCTTCCCATTTTAAGAGACACACTTGCTTTAGTGTAAGTATTCTTGGAAATCAAAATAAATATTCCTTTGGAGATCTTAAAGTTCATTTCAGATTTCTCTGACCTTTTAGGTTGGGTGTCTGAATAGATCAGACCTTCCCTTGTGGATGTAGATTTCTAATTGTAAATATCCATTTTTATACTATGTTGTAAAACATGGGCAACATTTTTTGAAGGAAGGGCCTTTTTTCTAAACTAAAGTAGGTGACTCTGTGTGAGATAAGTGTAAGATTTATGATGGCTGTTTCACAAACTTGGGCTGTTTTCACCAATTGCTGAAGTCCAAATTGTGTTGTCTGAAAATGATCACTGGGTCTTTTTTCTGGAATTCATTGATTTTGTAGACAATTCTAATAGCCCAGAGGATTAGGAATTATTTCAAGACATTTAAGGATATTTTTGTCATGATATTTTGGAGTTGGAACAATTGAAATGATGGGCTAGCAGTAGCTTGAAATCCAAGGACTTGCATGTGATTAGAACCTTCAGTGCTATAATCACCAGGCTATTTGATGTAGGAAAATGGTACCTAATCTCTTTGAAAAGAACTGGGAATTTTGCACTTGGATCATAACCAAGTTATAACATACATCGTAATTTACTCAGAACAATTAATTTCCCCTGAAATCTACCTGACATTAACAATATAATAAAGTTCCACACTTTCTCATTCTATCATTTATTTATCTAAATTAATCAACAATTCAAAGGATTTTCCTTAGAGGTTTAATGAAGATTTTGTTTCTATCCTGATTAAACATTTCCCAGTAGATTGAAATAATAAGACCTAGGAAGGAGCTAATCTCACTCAGGAGTGCTGCTCAAGAATTACTGACCAACTGAACCAGAACTGGTTATGTAGAAAGATAGAGGCTTGGAGAGAGTTTTTGGAAATTTGCTCACATCTGTTTTGATATTCTTCTCTGTGATGGAATAATGGATTACAAAATATTCTCATTGAATTTGTATACAAAGTTAGTACATGGCAGCTTGACAAGTAGTATTGGCTTTAAAATGACCTTGATAAAATTTTGCAGTGAAATTGCTAAGATGCAGTTCAATGAAACGAGTTTCAAATTATTTAGATCACATTTTTATAGCCAAGGAGGTGAATTTTATAATGTCTCCATATGACCAATATTTACATAATTAGACTTATTAAATCAGGCAGAAAGTCTTCCACCATGGTCTGATTTTAGTGCCCCCATTTGAAGAGAGTCTCTGAGATATAAAATAACCTGATCTAGATGCAATTTTTGTTTAATTATAAGTACACAGTATAAGGGTGACAAAGCAAGATGATCACATACCAAATGGGTTGACAATAGCCAGGAGGTGTGATCATGGGACTTTAGGGAAAAAAAAGTGTTTGGGGAGTGCCCTGGCTCCTCATTTTCGCTGCCCCTTTTTCCTTCAAGTTTAGAACCTTTATCATCTTCCCTTTACCTGCATTGGTTTTCATGAAATAAAACTCACTTGTCTGGTATGCCATTCTCCTGATAGTCTTTCCACAGCATTAAAGTTCATGAATCTGAGCTATGAACCTGATGATCATTATCTTTCCCAAAGGGTAAACATTTTAAGCACTACACTAAGTTGGAGGGGAGCTATTTTAGGTAGAGGTTGGGGAAGCAAGAAGCATTTCCAGCATTCCTATATTTGCTGTAAGCAACCTTGGCTATGGTGGTTTTCTAAAATATTTGGCCTTGGGACAGTGCATTCAACAGCCTGGAGTTATATCAGGGAGACAGGACTTCAGAAATGATGTTTAGTATTTAATTCAGAGGTTCCAGAGAAGTAGGTAGGAACATGTAACTTGTTTTGGCAGAGTCCTTTCTTTTTTTGCATAATCTACTTTCAGTTCATTGTCTTTTGCTACTAATGGATATGCTAAATGCATGTTTCTTGCAATTATTATAAAGCATACATTTTAGTTTCCTTAGCTGGGTAGGGATTAAAGCTTTTGTATACTGACTATTGTGAGTCCTGTACCAGTCTCTTCTCTGTTTTCCCAGCTTTCCAAGACACTTTTCCTGAGTCCTTTTCTTTTTTGAGGGTATTTGGAAGGTACTGAATTGGACTGCTCTTCCTGTAGGTGACACCACAGGAGAGGATCTTCTGGTTATGCTTGTTTCTGCTTATCAAAGTGATAAATATTCTGATAGTCTCATATCTACTATCTTATTTAGATCCTCAGTTCTGACACCTTAACAACATCTTTTAAACAGCTTTTTGAGGGTCATGATGTTCACTCCAGTGTTCTGTTAGGCAGAATTCTGTGAGTTCATATTTTGGTTTGATGCTTTTGCAAGGAGTGAGCACATCCTTTAGTGTGGCTTGTTGTGGTCCAGATGGTTGAGATTTGTTTACATAACACAAAGGAGAACTGGAGCTGGAGAAAACTGGCATCTGAAACCAATAAATGCAGATTGCCATTTGTGTGCTACAGCTTGAAGCATAAATATTTTTGTACGAAACATATTTAGAACTGGGATCTTCACAGCATGTTGCACCCAAAAGTTACCAGGGCTCATTTCTCTTTGGCATGCTACCCTGGGTTTGCCTTTCTGGATCCAGCTGGGTTTGTCTTGAGACAGGTAAGGCTAGATGGGCATCCTGTGGGCTGTCCTGTGTCTGTGCTAAAGATAGATAAGGGTCTGCTTGATGGGACATTGGCACTCACTAGTAACTAAAGGAGAATGTGAAACAACCTCCATCAAATGTTCAGACAAATTCAGTGCAATAAAGAGGAGCTTGGAAGGTGACTTGATAATGGCCTCCAAAAATTATGAATTCATTCAATTTAATAATAATAATAAAAGTAGCATTTATATATGTGTGTATACACATACATACATACATACATACATACATACATATATGTATGTAGTAAGGTGCCAGGTGCTCTTCCAAATACTTTATAGACATTAAGCCCTTTAATCATCATGATAATCCAATGAGGGTGGTATCTTTCTGCCTTTCTACCTCTTGGGCACATATCAAGACCCTTCTGGTTACTTCTGCCCAATGTGTAAGAAGTGACCTGTATCACTTCCAAGACAAGCATTTAATTAGCAGTGTTTGACCCTAAAGAATGTTCTTTCATTCTGCTGGGACAACTGGCATGATACCAGGTAGTGCCTTCTCAGGTAGTTTGGGTTGTGGAGCGAGGACAGTACTGACACAGAGCAGATTCCTAGTCAACCTATGAAGAACATGTAACATGACAAGAAAAATAAAAGACTTTGTTGCTTTAGGCCACTGGGATTTGGGGGTTTGCTCTTCGAGTGTAACTTCATCTACTTAGGTTGTACAGTAAGTACAAGGCTTCTTGACTTTTAATTCAAGTTCATTACCCACTATATCTCATCATCTCTAAATCCTACCATAGAATTTAGGCGTTAGAAATCAGGAAAGCAGGTTTTAGAAATAGTTAGTTATCCATCAGGATGAACATTCAAATAAAAGAGTGTAAGGTAGAGGAATGCAAGTGATTCAATAGCAAAACTCAAGCTAAATGTAAATGCAGAGTCCAAGTCAGACTCATAGTTATGCTATGATACTCATATGAATAAACTCATTTTGTATGTCAATTTATATTAGGTGATGTTTACTTTTTAGAAGTGACTGACATATTTAGTAAGCCAAGTGAGTAAAAAAATTAGAAGTGTCTTAAGCACATTTATTTTTATAACTACCACTAAAGAAGAAAAGGGAAAGATAAGAAAAAAAAAAGCAAGAAAAGGCAACAATGGAAGCTGAACTCAGAGGCTTTGGAAGACCTTAGAAACCATGAAATGGAATGATTTAAGGTTGTCAAAAATACCACACTGAGGATGTGTAACAAACAAAGAACAAGAAGATGATAATTTACTGTTGTTTGTGTCACTGAATGTAATTTGAAAAAATAAAAATGAAATAAACTTTGGTAACCTGAGGGTGGGAAGATCATAACAGCATTTATTTTAAATATTAAAGCAGATATTAAATATTAAATTAGATGCCAAATATTCAAGGACTACTTAGGAGTTTCACACTGTTTCTCTTATACTGTTCATCCTTTATAGGTGGAAGTGACATTTACAGAATACATTTAAGGTTTGTTGCCTAAAAGAATGTTTAAATTGTAAAAAGACATTGCATACCATTGCAGTCAGTGAGTTAGACCTATTTTCTCTTTTCTCTGGACACTGACTGCAAACTGTAATTAGTCACCGCTAATCACTTGGGGGCACCTGCCAGATGAGAAGCCCAGCATGGGACAGATTTGAAAGCTGCTGTAAGACATTCCCTGGAACCTCAACCTTTCTTAAAGTGACTAAAATATTCCAGTGGCATATTTAGTGTCTTGCTTCTCCACAGCACTGAGTGACCCCCTGGGGCTCAAGAGCCTGACAAGCCACTCTAAATGCCCCACTTAACTCCCTGAAAATAATTGAGGCAGTGGAAAGAATTAAGGCTGACACATATGGAGTTCAGAGTGTTTGGTTTCCGTGCCAAATTGAGAGTGAGCATATATTCTTGATGGCACCTGGGGAAAAACGGCTGCCATGCTCCAATTAGTCTGAGATGATATTGAAGAGGGACATGAAGCCTTTTTGCCTTCCTCGAAAAATGAAGGTACTTGGAAACCACTTTATATGGCTTCCATCAGAGCTGCTGCTAGCCAGCACAGTGACTCTGTATTATTAGAAGGTGCCCCCAAGGACAGAAGCAATCCCAGGACCTACTGCCTGGGGAAAGACAGGGAATCTGAAAAAAATGGTGTCCTTTCCTCTGAGCTGAAGGGGTGGATGAAGCCTGAGCCGTTGTGGGTGGCTTGACAAGTGGAGGGCAGTCTGGATTTCATCTTCCTCTTACTTCCTAGGCCAGAAGCCCTTGCAGTGCCCAAAAGGCACATATCACCGTGGTCCCAGGCACAGTAAGATAATTTTCAGTTATTTCAGATTTAAAAGCACATATAAATTTAAGGAAAGCTATTGGGTTCTATTGCCAAAGAATATTCCTTTTCAGAGGTGAATCCCAGGGGAAGGATGGGAGTAGAGTAAGCCTTATTATTATTATTTTTTGCTTTCACCAGCAGTAGATGCCATGGGTATCACCCTTTCGTGACTTCCTTGATTCTGTTCTCAGTCAATAGTCCTGAAATTCTTGGCCGACTCAGAGATAATCAGAGAAAGGCAGAGAGGTTGGACATGAACTTTAAAACTCCACCCAGGTATCCTTCCCAGCAGGCCTGACATTTAGCTCAGTGGATGAGATCAGTGTGATATCGATAAGCTGAGTGCCAATTCCATTAACATCACGTGGTGTTTACTCTGTGTGAGTGGGGTTATAGCGTGCTGATATTTCATCATCATCTACTCATTCATAATTTTATGTACACAGTGTTCTGTGCTTTCCTCACTTTTAAGCAGAAAGGATATATAGAAACAGAACATGTGTACTTAATTTTTTAAAGTTTAATCAGCTTCTGGTAATGTTCTGGTAATATTATATTTTGCTGGGAATGTCATATTGTACAGAATAATCATCATTTTAAACATAAACACCATAATCCCTATCAGTGCTTTGAGGGAGAAACTCACTGATCAGATATATGACATGGATAAGATTTTTTGTCAAATGTGTTCAACTATCTTATCTTGTACTTTGTTCAAACCCTATACCCCCCCAAATTTGTAGCTATTATTAACTTCCAATTATTTAGAATATTATTTATGCATAGAGTACACTGTCTTCTATGATGATCCAGTCTTACATTCCAGCTGGATGATTGATTATAAGTATCTTAGGGCTGTAGAGCAAGCTCATCATTCTTTTGTATCCTGTAATGGACACAGGCAGGCCCTAGACAGAACATGAGCACTTTACAGAAGAGCCCAGTGAGAGGGCTTTGGATTCAAAGGCACTTGGGTCCAAACTCTGCCTCAGCTGCATACTAGTTATGTAATCTTGGCCAACTTCTCTGAACCTCAGTCCCCTCTTTTATAAAATGGGGTTAGCCCTACCTTCTTTATAGGTTTGTTATATGATTGAATGATGTGAACTGAGTAGAGGAGTTGAGATGATACTAGGTCTTGGTAAGCAATTGGTTTCCTTCCTCATTCTCCTTTGCTCCCTCCCTACCACCCAAGCCTGTGATTATCTGTCTCTGGTTCAAGGAAGGAAAGAACTCTTTTCAAAACACGTAGGCCTAGATGGCATGTGTTCTATGAAGTTGGAAGAAAGGCTTAATTTTGCTGGGTCTTTGTAGAATCCTATCAAATTTGTGCTCTTATTCCATAGCCTTGGCTTTCAAGAAAGTTTGATTTCAGTCTTTGCCCCATGAAAACTCTTTCTGCATTTGGTGAATACATGTTATTCACTGTTCTCTATGTAAGATTCTTGTGATGTTTCTTTTAGAACATAGTGCCAAGAAAACTTTGTTTACCCTGGGGACCTGGGGTGTTTTTCTCACTAGAAAAATTGTGTAACTTACATGTTTCTCTTTTTCCTTGGTTTCCAGGAAGCTCAAATTAAAAATTAATATCTAGTCATAGCCACTCTTTTGTTATTAGTCTTGATATTTTGTTTCCTTTGTATTAACCTAATTGTGTATAGATGTAATATAAGAAAGTTTTCTGAAGATCTGATCAAACTTTGGTCATATTTTTATGAGAACTTTAATAATTATCTTTCAACACTTAAGGAGGCTGGCCAGAAACCACTAAGGGGTGTATTTTGCAGATGTTTTAAATTCCTTTGTGAATAGAAAAATATAACCTAAATTAGTAGATTACATATTTTAGGAATAACATAGGCACATTTTTTTTTTTTTGCTGTAACTCACATTGTTTGGAAGAATAGTTTTTAAACATCTTCAAGGAAAAAAATCTAACTTGGCAATCACAGTTAACATCTTCCACAACACCTGTGGCCTGCATGTTTTTAGAAAAGCACCTGGTTACATAACTATACCTTAAGTTTGACTCTTAAATCTGATTGTTATTCTAATATTAATTGGTTAGAAAATGTACACATTTAAACCACTTGAAGATAAGTCTATTTAAGTCTGTTCTTATAATAAACCTATAAATGAACCCTAAAAGCCTCGAGCCAAATATTTCATGGGTCCTTGCTGCAGTTTTAATGTATGACACTTGAGATTTTTATTCTTTCCCTCAAATAAATTATTTTTGTCCTTGGTATCATGTTTCCTTCAGTTGCAAAACTTGGACCAGAAACTCACTTAAAACGAATCACTGTGTAGATGACGTTCAAGGCTTTGCAAAAAATATAGAAGAGGGAAGGAGTTTAGCTCTTCAAATAGCTTCTTTTGAAATTTTCAGATAAATGAGTCTTCAGTGGCAGAAATTTGGCCCCGATAATGAGCTTTCATTAAATCTGCTTCCTACAGATAGCCCTGCTCTAAATGTGGGAGTCGGGAGGGTGGGGACATCATGATTCAGAAAGAGGTGAAGAAAATGAGCATACAGTTGGCTTCCCAGCCTTGCCTCCGCTCTGCTTTCTGTTGGCAGTGGGTCTCTCACCTCCACTGGGGTTGTCTTCCCCCTAAACAAACATCTGTGAGTTCAGATATCTAAGCAGGTGGGGTCCCTTTTGAAGGGACTTCTCTTGTGGCATCCCTGATAACACACCCTTTGCAATATTTTGAGTGGTACAGAACCTTTGTATTTAGGATGGATTTATAGTTGTAGAAACAAACGTCTACTTAGAGTCATGTGTGGTGATTCAGGTGGGTAACCAACTGATTAAGATAATTTTATTTAAAAACAGCATATACAAAACTCTGTAATTAGAAATACCTACCATATCATAGGAACGATTTTCTTTTGGAGCTTAGTAACTGACATTTGGGGATTCAAGAAACGCACAGTGGAGGCTGCCTAAAGGTCACCTTTTTGAAAAAGAAACAGTTCTACGTGTGAGACCTAGTGTATTAAATAAGATGCAGATTTTTTTTTTACTAGCCCTATTTATAACACACCCAGACCTGACTCTCAAACCCCTGTCTCTTGCTTTGTTCTTTGCTGAACAGAGTATAAACATTAAGGACAAATAGACTGGCTCTGTGGTGTGAGGAACACCCTGTCCGCAAGAGAAACTTGAAGGCTATTTTCTGATATTCCCTTTTTAATGAATATACCCCTAGGAGATATTGTCTCCTGAGATATATGTAAGCTATATCCTAAGATATCCTATAAAATATAATCTACTTACCCAGGGAAGGTCAGTGACTCATAAATATGGTAGTATAGAGAAAGAGTACTACATTAATCAGTCTCATCAATCCAGCCATCAATTATTGAACAATAATTGAAAATCTAGAGCATCTTCACTATTGCTCTTGGCACCGGGAGTACAAAGGAGAATGAGATGCAAGCCTTCAGGAGGCCTAATGTTTACTGGGGTCTGATCATTAGAGTATTAGGTGAAGTGAGAGATGCATAAATGCAGCATATGATAAGAGCTCAGGGAATGAGTACACCTACCAGGGGAGAGAGGAGGCTCTAGGATATGTTTCTGGTGTTTGCTTTGAGCTCTGTCTTGCAGTTATACATGAGTCTTCGGATGGATCCATCCTTTGCCGTGAAATGCACTGGCTGCGGTGACGTGAGGACAGAATTTTTCAGCCTGCCTCTTGTGTAATCAGCATTGTTGTCCGGTCTCACAGGACCTGTTTTGAGAGGACAACTGATGAGTGAGGGTGGCAGAGGGAAAGAACTGACTTTGACTTTGGCCCGGGCTGCTTCTTCAAGGAAACCAAGCCAGGCAATGCACCAATGGAACATTCTATATGGAACCCACATGTCCTACTTCTCTCTTTTAGTGTGTGAAATTCTTGCTTTCTTCAGAAGGTGAGCTGTGAGCTTGTTTATTTTAAAAACTGCAACCTGTGAGGAGAGAGGGTGTTCTTTGACAACATTACATCATGGAAGCCTCTAGGTGTTGAGTCATCATTATTTTTAGGCAGCTCCATGCTTTTTTTGGTTGTTCTAAGAATAGCCCTGTGTCTGGACTCGACAGAAAGTCACCTCAACAAAAATCCTGTCACTGCTCCACAGTGGGAATGGAATGTTTTCTTAATTTCCAGATTTAGGGCATGCTTTTTAGAATTTTGCCTCCCAAGCATTCTGCCTTTGTAGGTTTTCTGTAATCAGCATGATGACTTTGTCGGGAGCTGTCACTTGAATCTGTTTAGCCCTTTGTCAAACATACTTATTCTTATGAACAACACCACCTTGAAAAACAAAGTTAAAAGCTCTCCTTCTTATAGGGTTCCTTATGGTCTTTGCTCAATGCTCATTCAGTTTGTGAACACCTGAACCACTGACTTTACCCAATTTTTAAACATTTCAAGCCACATTTCCATACCTTGGGTTTCATGGATTAAGTGACTTCAGATTCCTCACATCAGGACGGGATGGGGGTGCTACTCTTGGCACCTATGCAGGATCAACTAAAAGTAGCCAAAATAAATGTTATAGCCCATTAAACTAAATAAGCAAATAAATTGTAAACCATATTGGAACTTGATGACAGGGTAATAAAAAGGACTGAACAAGTCCAGAAATGGGACTTGGCGGGTCAATGTAGAGGCTGGTTTTCCCATTGCCTATTCAGAGCATATGCCCAAATATGATCAGTTTATTTTATGTGCCACTTCTCAGCCCATAGGAATACTAATGGCTCGTGAGCATAGCCAAATTCTATTCTAACTGAAGCATAAAGGGAAGCAGCTGCTTGGAATAAAATGAGGCAATTATTTAATATTACATTAGAGTGTACCTTTTGTGTCTGGAGGTGACAGCAGGGCAGTCATGTGACCTGTGTCTAAGTGTGGCTGGAAGAACCAGTGCATGATATGAAAGGCTTGCTACCGAGTCCATGCTGAGAAGGCTGAGCTTTGTCATGAGCTGTAGGTACTCTGACAGAGTTGATCCTGCTTTTATTATCTCCGAGCTCAAACCTCCTCCCCACATGGGCCCTCTTGTCTATATGTAGGAAAATGGTATAGCATAGTGATTAAGAGAGAGGGCTGTAGCCTCTATTATCCTAAGTCTGAAAATCCAATTCCACTGCTTATTACTTGTGTGACTATGGCCAGTTGATTTAACCTTTCCAAACTTCAGTTGTCTTCACCTGTAAAATAGCATCAAATAGTAGTATTAACCTCATAGGGTTGCTGTGATGTTATAAGTGATGATGTAATCTATGATGCCTTGCTTATAGAAGCTGCAAATGTTGGCGAGTAATAAAAAATCATTTCTGCCCACCAGTCTGATCTTTGCATCTTGCACCATTTAAAATTCATAGGAATTTTGTTTTCCTTGCCTACGGTTATAGCATAACTCACCAAAGAGCAGGGTCCTTGGTCAGCCCCCATTGTCTGTCTTCTCTACCCTCAGAAGGACTTCTAAATCAAGATGAGTGGTAAGCCAGATGACTCCCTTTTGGAATCTGAACAAATACTGGTTTATCCACAATAAGCAGCCCAAAGGAAAGTCCACCTGCTGTCTCCCCTACATATAGTGTCTTGAACACACATGCATTTTACTGCAATAAAGTGCCAGTCCTGTGTCCTCATTCCCTTACTACTCACTAGAGAGCTTCGTTTTCTTTAATGTTGAATGTAAAGTTAAAAAGACTAGATACAGTCTTTGGCAATTCCATGTCTGTATTTCAGGAGCCTGATATAAAGTTCAGGACTTTATATTACGGTCTGAACAGCGTCCTTAGAAGTTTCCTGGAAAGACAGGTCAGTTTTCCTTCCGTTTGGTCTCCCTTTTCATTGGTTTCTAGAGGCAACTGGATTGGTCAACCAAGCCTTCTCCATGAATAATTAAAGTCACGTCAGATTTTAATTTTGGGAAACAAAAGTCTACTGAGTAAAAGATATTTTTCTCTGCTCCATGTTTCATCCCTGTAGCAAATTTTGAGTTTGTGTTACATGTGATTGGCAATTTAAGCAGGCCCAATTACTTTGGAAGGGATTAACATTTTCATTAGAAGGAAGGTAAATGAGAACAGGGCCTTTTAAAGTCTGAATATATTTTTCACATATTCATTAATTTAAGAGTTAAGTTTTGCTTAGAAGTCTCTTCACTTAATTCAAGCACATTTTTCTGAAGGAAATAGTACAGGATACTTCAAAGAAAACAGATGAATGAGAAGTGACATTTCTTTGGAAAACTAATATTATAAAGAGGATTTGAATTTGTGTGAATGTCTTTGTTACACTTAAGGAAGTGGGGATTTAAAACAACTTCTTTTGTGAATCCTATATAATTGGTATAGACAGAATGATAGTTAATGCCATTTATGGTAACCTTGTAAAATATCCTCTGGCATAGGTTGTCATTTGTATAATACTAATTATTAGTTGGCATAAACTGCAAGGATTTATATTCCTGTCTATATAGAAATGTCATAATTAATAAATAATGCATTGTAACAATACATTGAATTGTCAGAGATTTTGTGGTTACGAATAGAAACAATACGGGAGGCGTAGAGCCTCTCATGGCCTGATCTGGTTCAGCATTTCTCCCCTTTGGCACCATTGACATTTTGGACTGATAACTGTGTGTGCGGACCAACCTGTGCATTGTTGGTGTATCCATGGACTCTACCCATTGGATGCCAGTAGTATCTTTTCACCAGTTGTGACAACCAAAAATGTCCCCAGGCATTACCAAATGTCCCCGGGGGGACAGAATCACCCTGGTTGGGAACCTGGTCTAGAAGCATACTTGATCATACCTGTAAAGTCCTCTTTACCATGTAAGGTAACATAGTCACAGGTTTCAGGGGTTAGAACATGGATGTCTTTGGCGGGGAGCATCATTCTGCCCAGCGCACCCTGGGAGTTGCTTACCAACATGCCTTTGATGTCCGTATTGTGCATTGGATTTGGATTTGGGAGGAGGGGCCCATCTGAGGATCATACATGAACTAAAACTAACACCTTTCTTCTTTCACAGTGTTCCTCCTACCCCACAATTATCAGCATTGTAAAAAAGAAAATTAAGATTTAATATTATGTCTCTGATTATTATTGTTGCTAAGTTGATTTTGTTATGGCACATAGAGTTAAGGAAGTTACTTACCTAAAGTCATCTAGAGAATGGGTGTAATTGAGGTGAGCCAAGGTGGGTTTTACTTTTAACTTGAAAGTAAAATAACAAATATAGTAAAGGGATAATTTTAATTTTGTTCAAATTAAATTTGTTCAAAATGTTACAAAAAGCATCTCTGTGTTTTCAGATTTATACTAAATTAACTTCTTGACTATTGGTAGAGCAAAATGACATATATATCCCATTTTCTTATGATTAAGTGGTGCAGTGAAAAAATTAGAGGAGCATCTTCAACTAAGTTATTGTCACAAATAAAGATTTTGTGTAGCTATTATCTTTAGTATAACCAATTGCCCCATTATGATGCTAGTTGGATCAATTAACACATTAGCCAAGTTTTCTCGTAATTGGCTACTGTCATGTCTCGTGTACAGCATTGATTCTAAAGATATGCATGGCTTTTGATGAAGCACACAAAATAAACAGCATCAGATGATAAAATTAAAACACAAATTATTGTGGCAAAATAGCTTTCATAAACTCGTACAAAGTGAGTTAAAATTTCTAAGTGCAGCTTATAAACTATCTTGAAGAACAGTGTGTGATTCACTGGTAGGAAGTTAGGTAACAGTGTAACTGAGAATTTACTATAAGTGTGCTTTCTCAGTCCCAACATTTTTGTCTCCACGTTTAGTCTTCTGTATATCTAATTTTGAACAGAATTGCCACGACTTTGGTATATAAATGTCCGCATAGAGTTTGTGATGCAAAGTCAAAAAATATGAAAGGTTTTCTTTCCTATTTTAATTGGCAATAACATAAAATTGTCCTGATACTGTGAAAGTAGAAATTCCTTCTAATATTAATTATACTTTTAATTGTCAGAGCTCGGGGCTGGCTAAATCAGTGGACACTCTAAAGCATGATTTTTACCCCCATTTTTATATTTTCTCCCCATTTTTATCTCCCATATTCAATAAATGGTGGGTGGATATTAAAGGAGGCCAGTAAATAAATGGTTTGCTATTGTTTTACTTATGTGAAGCCTTTAATGGGTACACTTTTTATGGGTTTAGAGAACAATTTTAATAAAATTATATGAGTCACTGTGCTGGTCTCTAGGGACAAATATTTCTGAGTTGTTCTAATACCTGAGAGCCCCACATAGGCTCATGAATCACTGCCAGTGTTCATTTTTGTTGGGTGCTAACCAGGACAAGGAGTTGACTTTTTAAGTTGTTTTTCCCTGAGTGAATTCATTAAGGACTGATAGTATTAAATAACTTTGGTATAATGTTATATTTTTCTCTAGGTGTTTTCATTAACATTTAAAATTAAGTAGTTTTTTTTTACATAAGGACCTTTCATATCTAAAATTCAACCAGGAAAATAAAAGTGTATTTTTATATATATATAAATATAAAATGTGTGTATATAAAGTATATACATATATATATGCACATAAAATGTATATATAAATATAAATAAGTATATATTTATATTTATACACACACACACACACACACACAATGCTGGGAAGACAATCAATGAGAAGAAAATTGTTTAAATGTTACCTGAACTTTCCAGCAGAAGTTTCCTCCAAGAGCACCTCCCACTTCCATATTCTGTTTCTACCTTCATTCATTAATTATTTATACCAGCCATATTCTTCTCTGCCAGAGATCATTTTCCTGATTGATGGCATCAGGGGCCCTCAACACAAAAGTATTTTAAAGGCTGTATCAGGGTAGATGATTTTTTTTCCCATTTTCCTACTCCCTCAATTTTTAATAACCCTTCGACTCTACAACTAATAGCCTCCCTTGGTTCTCTTGTCTATTGTTTCCTATTTAATATTCTTGGTACAAATGTGCTGGAAATTTGCTATCACCCATCTCTTTGAAGAAAGCAGCCTTTTATTTTTCAGTCAGAATAAATAAAAGTAAAATCATGCCTAGCAGGTGATAGAGGGCTGCAAATACAAACTCCCCATGAGAAGGCACATTTTAAACAGAATTAAGGGGACTAGGACGATTAAATTGAACTACAAATGTGAGTGCATTTGCCCTCACATATGCCTTTTGTCTCCCTCTTAAATCCCCCCCTGAGCAATTTCATCCAAGCCCTTAATTGCCACCTATACCCTAATAATAACTACCACTGTCCTCTGCCTGATCTGAACCAGCTCTCTGGGCGGTACATCTGATGTCTCCTCTTAACGTCTCATGATATGGAAACTCAGCGTGTTCAAAACTAAACTCTTGCTCCTTCCTGCTACATAGGTTTCCTTCCACTGTCCCTGCATTCCTGAACCAGACCTCCCTTCACCCAGTCCTTCAAACAGAAACTCCCCTTTCCCCCAGCCTCGCCATCATTAACAAATCCTGATGCTCTTACCTCCTAAACTTCTATTTGACTGGTCCATGCTTTCACCCCTGGTCCACACCTCGCGCACCTTTCCTCTGGACTAGTGCACTTACTGCTGGTCTCCAGTTGCTTTCTTCTTGCTGCTCCTCAATCCATTGCACTTTGTAGACTGACACTATTTTGTTTTTGTTTCAAAGCTCAAGTCTGATACGTATAAGAGCCACCAAAGACTTCTCCTTCCTTTGAGGGTAAAGGAATTATTCTTTAATCCCTAGTATTCTCAGCCTGGCCTTCGAGGCCCTCCTGTACATCATAGCCCCTGGACTCTGCCTCTGGCCATATTAACTTTCTCTCCGTTCCACTTACAAGAGTTGTCTTGTCCCCGGGGCCTCTGCATGTGCTTATGTCTCTCCAGCATCTACCATATATATACATCCCCATCCCTCCTCCTCCTGTGCCAGCCCCGGACTTCATTAATTCCTCTCTTACACACTTTCATGACATGTTGTTTCTTTCCTTCAGAGCACGTATCCCATCATGAATGATAGATCTATTTATGTGAGAGTTAACTAAAATCTAGGGTCTGTGAAAGCAAGAACATGTCTGCCTTACTTGCCGTTCTCCAGCATTTAGTCCCTCCAGACCTGCTTGCACTGATAGAGACATTTTACATGGGCCTGATCTATTTCTTCCAGAAATTAAAACTTGATGATTCTAAAGATAATATTTCCCTTCTTCAATCTAATAACCAAGAAGAACTCTGAAGAGGTTGCTGCCATCTACAGAGGTGTTGACCTGAGTTATTTCATTTGACTCTTCAGACGTGTGAGTTAGATGCGGAGTGCTGCAGTAATTTGCCAGTATTCACACAGGTCTGGCTACTCAGGGCCCAACCCATGTCTTTTGGCTCCAAATCCAATGCTAAGTTGCCTGTGAGGTAGCATGTTCAGACTATATACCCTATAGAAGAGTTTTGGCAATTCTGTTATTCATTTGCATTTTGTGTTGTGTTCCCCTATATTGAATGGGATACTGGAGGTGCAGGCCCGTAATAGATACTGGTTTTTATAATCGTACATCATCATGTTTTCCTCGTCTACTCACATTGTGGTTTGATTTTTAAGACAATTATTATTTATAATAATCTAATAAAATTATCTAACTTATATTGCATCACAAGCTGTTAATTAATGGCTTGATTCTGTCTCTGAGGCTGAGATCATCTGCGATCATCTGCATTTGCCTTCTCAATATTTATGTTCTTATTTCCATTTAAAAGTGACCCCTTGACCGTGCAAATTTTTCTCCTCTTGTTCTTGATAGTTAAGATACAGTACGGTATATAATCTGCATGATGGGAGGGAATGGAGAGAAGGTAACACCTGACAAGAGAACCGAACACATTTTGAGAAGCAGACTGGTCCTTGATTTAGTGGAGTAGAGGCCACACGATGGCAGAACCTATAAAATAAAACAAGCCCACAAAGATTCATAGGGTCCTGGGCTCTGGAACCCAGGCACAGGGAAGGGAATAGGTGAGCTGTGCAAAGGAAATAGAAGGATATAGTGAGTCATCCACAGCTTGGTGATTACTTTCCAGGCCAGAGAGTGAAGATTCTCTGAACATTCTGAGCCATTGCCCCAGAGAAAG
Source organism: Manis javanica (assembly GCF_040802235.1). Lineage (NCBI taxonomy): Eukaryota > Metazoa > Chordata > Mammalia > Pholidota > Manidae > Manis > Manis javanica. The sequence continues at coordinate 42,726,235 of NC_133171.1, forward strand.
TTGCAGGCAGATCATTTATTTATTCATTCAGTCAACAAATATTTCCTGAGTTCCCAACTATGTTCTATCAATCATTTAAGGCCCCATGAATAAGACAGATAAAATGTATCATCACTCATGGAACTTATCTCCTAGTGGAGAGAGACAGAAAATTCATATAAAGAAATAAATAACAACCAAGACAGCAAAATAAATAGAAGTAAAGTCAATAAAAGGTGAAAAAGAAAGAAAAGAGTATACTTTTCAATGGGGGATACATGCTATGAGGTAGTGTGGTTTCACCTGCATCATTCTCATCTCTGATCAGGGAGTAAAAGTCATTCCCAGAACCATTTCCCCTTCCCCACTGGGGACTTTTTCTCGTGTCTCAGGGGCCAGCACTCCTAGATGCAAAGAAGGCTGGAAAATCAAGCACTTATTCAAGAGGAATGGGATAGCCACCCTTTGCTGAGCCCTCGCAGGATTCATGCTGTAGCTGAATTGGGTCCAGAGTAAATTGGGGCTTTTGTCAAAGGAGAGGAAAGGACTGCCTTCTGAGCTATCAGCTGAGAACTTCTGCCACAAATTTATGTCTGGATTGCTTGTATTTCTAATTGCCATTTGTTCTTTCCTCCCATTTCTCTTGAAAATCCAGAGAAAATCTACTGGGATAAGAGAGTCAGATGTTAGTAAGCATTAAGAATGTGCATTGTGATATTCATCTGATGGGATGTCTTCATTTTATTCAGTCCTGACGTGCACCAAGCCCTTAGGAAACAATTCAATGTAAAATAATTGCTAATATTTATTGAGTTTTTACTGTGTGCTTGACACTATTTTAATTGTTTTACATATATGTACTCATTTTGCTTTTGTAGCAATGCATTGTAGAAGGTACTTCCGTTTGTGATTACTTAAACCAATGAGGTTTTGAGCTATAGGTTCAGTAACTAGTCCAAGGTCAAACAGGGATGTAGACTAGAGAATCTGACTAAAACCCATGTACATAACCACTAAGCTGGGCTTCTGAGAGGAATAAATAGTAATTCTTATGCAATACTAAATGAACATAGTAATAGATGATAATGTGTAATAAATAGTATTTCTTATGCAATACTAAATGAACATAGTAATAGATGATAATGTGGTTTAAAAGAAGGAATTAAGTATTGTTTTTTATGACTTCATTTAATTTCACTGAGATTTTGGTGTATCTGGTTCATTTAGTCTTTAAATAACGTTTAAGCATTAATCAAGATTTTCTTCCTTTATGATTTTAAATTCGAATTATTTAAAGTAGTTATAATTATATTAGGGTCTCAGGAAGACATCCGGGTAATCGAGTCCTCCCTACGTCTCCTCCAATAAGATGATTCTTCCTTCCGTAATATTCCTTATGATCGTACATGGGTGGGGCATTGTTAGAGTGCGTAGAACATGACCTGTTACACAGTAAATGCTCAATTAAAAAAAGACCTCCCCTGCTACCTTTCGTTTGTCTTCTTTTTCCTCTTCCAGTATGCTGGATGAGTTTTGTATTGAGGAGGGATTTCAGTTTTTCATTCTGAGCCTTAGGGTTCATTCATTTGCCTTTACATATTTGCATAGCCAGCCTGTCTGTGGACTACAAAGTATTCAGCTGACTGCTGTTTTCCCATATAGATTAGTTAAAGTGGCGGTACTAAAAGTAGTAAAGCTGGATGTCTTTTGAAAAACAGCTTGATGATGAAAAGATTACAGTTGAAAAAAAATCCCTTTTGTCTTTAGAAACAATTATCTTAGAGGAACACTGAAAATAAAATTTAGCGAAGGTCCTTTAAGTATAAGAAGTGCAATTATGAAACCTTTTTAACCATGTTTAGAAACACTCAGAAGAATTTTATTCATTTAAAATAACAATTAAACAATACAATTTCTTTGGGAAGGAGTATGATACCTTTAAAGGAAGTAATAGTTTCTGAACCAACTCTGAGAGTTAAAGCTATTACTAAGTGAACTGCTGAGAAATGTTTAATATATAATCTTTAGTAGAAAAGGACATTTCATTTCTTAGGGATGGCTGTGCTTCTGAAGCTGAAGGATTAAGATTTTTGTATTTACTTTTTTTTTGAAGATAAGTAGGCATATAAATATACAACTCAAGAAGCTAATCATAGGTTTTCATATTTTATGTAGTTCAAATTGTAATGTAGTTTCTTCAGCTTATTGTAGAAAAATAAGGGAAAAGATGAAAAAGTAAACTGAAATATCTTTCTTTTTTTTTTTTTTTTATTAAAGCTGGTACTCTAAATCTATTTTCACTAGAGCAGCAGTTCTCAAAGTTTAGTCTAAAGAATGCTGGTGGTTACCAAAACCCTCTTAGGGGTCTGTGAGGTCAACCACAATGCTAGGATATTTTTGCTTTTTTTACCCTCATTCTCTCACAAAAGCATGGTGGAACGTTCTAGAGGCTTCATGAAGTATAATGGTATCATCTCTCTGACGACTAAGGCAATGTGCTCTGTGCATTCTTGTGTTTTAGAATTTTCTGTTTTAACTTTCAATGTGGAAAATATCTCCTGATGTAGTCCATACAAATGAAGGGCCTTTGGGATCCTCAATAATTTTTAAGAGCATAGCAGGCTCAGAAGGTTTGAGAACCCCAGCTCTAGAAAAAGGCAACTCCAGACAGATCCGGAAGTCACCTTGCAAGTGCTGCTGATGTTCCACCAGTTGAAGACTGGGAACCACATATAGGGCCTTAGAGGCTTCACCTTCCTTGTCAGTATCGCTCCTGGTTACGTATCATAATTTTTGGCAGGCAGGTTTTGTGTCAACCTCCTGCATGAGCACGTAAGCTCCCTGAGGGTGAGGGCTCTGCCTGCTTTGCTCACGACTACATGCCCAGTGCTTAAAGCAGCATCCAGTGGGTCCCCGAGATGTATTATTGAGTGAATGGATTTAAAACCAAGGCATTGCAGTATTTATAAACTGTTTACTATGTGCTAATCTTATTCTGTGCATTATTTGTAACAGTGCCAGCAGCTCACGAGGGCACTCTTGTTTTCTCCATTCTGTGTGCGTTCTTTGGAAGGGAGGGAACTCACCTCTGGTCACACAGTAGTCAGTGCCGGCAAAAGAGCTGACACCAGGTCTGCTGCTCCCATTGCCTGCTTTCTACCTGAACAGCTCTGCTGTACTGGCTCCTACCTAAGGCCAAGTGAGTAGGGGGTGTGGCAGCTGTCACAGATCAAAGGAATTGAGTCAAGTGACATCAGCTCATCCAGGATGAAAATAATAATGACATCTAGGTGTAGGGGGCAGGCAGGATCTAGTGTCAAGGTCAGGTCAAAAAAGAGGCACCTGAGGTGAATTGACAAACCGAGTCACTCCACTTCTTGATGTGTTTTGTGCTCTTTGCTTGTGACACAGGACACCACAGTGGTTGAGAAGGGAGGACACCAGAGCTGGGCTGCTCGGATGTGAGTCCCGGGTCTTCCTCTTACTATGTCACCTTTGCAAGTCACTTAAGCTTCCTGTACTTCAGTTTTCTCTGCACAGTAAATGTGATGATAATATTCCCACATACCCCATAGGATTGTTTGAGATTAAATGAACTAATAAAATATGTGCAGCCCCTCAAACAGTTCCTTGCACTTAATAAATTCTATATATATCTATATATATATATATCTATTTTTTTTTATTGGTGATTGCCTGGGACTCATAAATGCTGACTGAGTGCAAAAGAGATGAATCCAGGTTTCAACAGAATCAGAAGCAGGGTCATCAGGATGGTATGGCAGAGTGGCTAGCACACAGGCTCTGGCACCAGACTCTGGCCACTTACTGGCTGTATGATCTTGGATTACTACCCCACCTTTTTGTGCCTTAGCTTCCCCTCTGTAAAACAGAGCACTCACCTCAATGAATTATGCAGAATAGTGAGTTAATGACTCTAACTGCTTAGAAGAGTGCCTGGATCATAGTAAGTACTCGACACAGTTCACAGTGTATAAGTAAATGATGCCTTCAGTGACTACAGAACAGAAGTGGAGTCTGATCTCAAAAATCAATTACAGAAATAACAAAAATCATGGTTACTTAAGACACCAGGATTTTAAATAGGTTAGTTAATTCAGTCACAGTAAAACCAGTGAGATAATAGGGATCCCACAATTTGTACCTCAGTGGATAGAAAGTGTGTGAAGAAGGCAAAACTCTGTGCATGCTTCCTGATAGGAAGGCTGAGTCTCCTTTACCTGATGGCTCTGCAGTGCACAAGGAAGAGGAAAGGACTGGGCTCCAGCTGTGGCAAAAAGGTCAGGTTTTCAGTACGTAGGAAGGCTGTATCTTGTCCCTTTTCCTTTCTTTTCTGCTTTTCTTTTTTTCTTCCCTACTGCCCCCCACCCACACTATTAAGAAACTAGTATAAAGTGTACAGACCATAGGACTGGCCATCTGGAGACCTGAATTTCAGTTTTGATCTGCCATAAGCAGTAGTCTGACCCTAGACAAGCAACTGGACCTTCTGGGACTTCAGTCTCCTCATTTGCCTAGAAGAAAGCCAAATGGAATTATTTTTAAAGTCTCTTCAAGGCTGATTCTGGGAATCCACTTAAGCTATCCAGAAATACAAGGACTTCCTGGAATGAAATTAGGAATTCAGGTGGTCTAATGCAAAGGCTTCAGCCCAGCCCTTCTGCAAGGCACTAGAGAGCCCGAATGAAACACCTGCAGAGCCCCCGGAACAAAGGTCCTCCGGGCCCTCTGGCCTGGCAGCCGTGCGAGGACAGCCTTCGGCAGGTCCCTGTGGTCCTAAAGTAATGCATCCTTAACCATGTTGGTTCTCTTGACATGGTCCTTATTGCCTGTGAAAAATGCCCTTGAGAACTTCATTTTTGCTCTCCGCCTCCCCATCAGTGCCTCCTCAGTAGTACTGTGCTAATGTTCCTGTTATTCATCATGTTTTAAAATTAGCTTCTTAATCCTTTTAATATTTTCAACTTCCCTGCTTTGAGATTTGCACCCAGCCTGTACGCTGTTCTGTGTGACCTTTGTACAGCATAAAAAGAACAAGTATAGACTGTTCCTATATCTTTGGCTTCTTCACTAAATTAAGTGCATTTACTCACTGCTTTTATTTTTGTTCTTGATGAAATAAACCTGAATTTTCCCCAAAGGAGTTTGTCTTTGAAATCCAGTAGTTTGCTCTTTATCTTCATTCACTTGGATGTCAATAGCACATTATGCCTTTGCCTTGAATCTGCCCTCCTTTATTAGTGACAGCATCCTTTTTCTATGAGGCTTTGACACATTTTTTTCTCTTGACTCCTTACACACGTCCTGTTCTCAGCTCTCACTCTTTCTTTCTAACTACTTAGAAATTGTTCCAATAACAGCTTCATACCCTCTTTAAGTAGATGACTTCCAAACCCTGTATTTTGATATTAAGATTGTTTTTTCATCAGCTAGTTACTTCTATCATTCCCTAGACACTTACTGAGCACCCTGAGTGATGTACTGTGCTGATTCTAAGGGTATAAAGATGAGACTTTTCTCTACTTCCAGCAATTCTAATGGAGTCTAATGAAGTGACAGACACAGTCTGATAGAGCCCAATCCAATATGACAAGTGCTAAGATAGAGTATGAAAAGCAAACAAAAACAAACTGCTTTTGGAACATGGAGGAGTAACTAAATCTCTGAGGGCTATCAAAGAAATGCTTCCCAGTTAAAAGGATGTGGGATATGGGCCTTGAAGGTTGAATAGAAGTTTGTGAGATGTGTGTGTTTGCTCTGATGTTCTGCTGTCATTTCAAACTCAAGATATCAAAAGTCAATCCTCCATCTTTTTCCCTAAATTATATTAACTACCTGTCTTTCCTATTTCATTATTCTCCCAATCATCCACGTAATACATTTTAGGCATTCTGGTCTCTTTTTTCTCTATTGCCCTCCTATCAGACATGGAGTCATCTACATTCTTCTTTCATTTTTTGTTCAGTCATTCCCACTGCCCAGTCACTTCATACTCTGTCACCTGCTGTTTGGTTATTGCAGTGGACTCCTGGTCAGTCTCCTCGAGGTCACTTTTCCCATTTAATCTGTCTTTTAAAGTCATTGCCGTATCAATCTTTATGAACACCAGTTTGATTTTGTCACTTACCTGTTCAAAAATAATGGCCACTGACCATGTCTATTTGTTTCATGCTTCATTTATGAGGTGCTTTTCTTTAAATCATCTCTTTTTAAATTATCAACATGATCTTGTGAAATACACACTTCTATGAATATCTTTTAAATGTATAATCCAGTCATCTATGGGCTCCTGGAAAGCAGAGATGACGTTTTGTTCTCAGCATCCTCAGTGCCTCGTGCAACTCTGGTTCATAAGTGATGTCTAATTTGTATTGTATAAGGTTTTTTCTCCTCCCCAGTGTTTGCTCTTCTGCACATCATTATGTGCCCAATAAAAATGGTTTGATCAGAAGACATTAAAATTGAGTAAAAAAAGTTTCCCCCTGTAGTTCAGCACCGATACTGAAATGTCATGTATCATCTCCACGTACTGCTCAGCGATCAAGGACTCACATCTTTATGCTGTGATTGCCACAGTTGCCCAAAGCCCACAAACTCGAGATGCTTTGTGTTCTTAGCATTCAGTGCTTGTCAGATGAGACCCACTCTTTGTAAATAGCTTTCTTTGATTATGCAGCCAAGGACCCCCTGCACACAGTTTTTTGTATAATTCTTAATATAACTGACTTTTAGTAATGCTATATAACTCTAGAGAGCCTATTGAAACACGATGGTCTTTCATGTTTGCTTAAAAATGCAGGGGTCTGTGGCTCATAATCTGTACTTTTTATTTCTTACGTACTGTACCCTTTTTATTTTGTCTCCTGAATTTAATATTAAACTGATTGTAGAAGGGATAGCATAAAAAACCTTTAAAAATATTAATGAAGTAAAATAATTTAAATTTGAATCTGTAAGAATTTGAAATTTTTAAATGTGGCAATGCAAGGGAGCCAGGTACTCTACTCTTATCTGCCATGGACCAGTTTTCATAAAAGGAATAATGACTTTTTTGGTTGTTATTTTTCTTATGAAACCATAGAACATAATCTATCATGCATTTTAAAAGAGTTTGCTGACAGAAAGAATATGGTGAACCAGCACACTGGAAATGTGCTTGACTTTACGGTAACCGTTTATCTCAGCCAGTGCTTTGAACACATTACACCTTTTTTCCATGGGCCCCTGCTGCCCCCTGCTGGTGGTTATTATGCAGCGGCAAACTTCTAAGTGGAGAATGAACGACAAGATGTTATTTTCAGAAAAAAGAAAATAATAATTTCATTATGTTTTCTAAGCTGAGATTTGGTTACAAATAAACTACTTAGAAACAGTGTCTTTTTACAGAATCTTGGACATAAATATAAAACAAAATAGGGATATACCCTGGGTCCCAGGGAAAGTTATGTCTTCCCTATAGAGAAAACATTTCCATGGGTGAAATGAGGTTGTATGAAGCTAAGGTAAAGTTGAAGTGAAGCAGGTGCCCAGCTGTAGGAATCTGTGTGTGGATGAAGGAGATGGCAGGCTGCCTAGTGGTGGGAGGAGGGTCTCAGGTGATTGGAGACACAACCAGTGCTTCTCAAACTCCAGCTGCATCAGAACCCCCTGGAAGGCTTGTTTGAATAAAGATGATTGGGCCTCATCCACTGATGTCCTGGGAAATGTTTAACCAGCTTATTGGAAAAATCCCCTGATGTGTAGCAGTTGTTGATTTCCCTGGTGTAAATTGCACCCATCTTGCCTGATTTCAAGCTACCAACATGGTGTCACTAAACGTGGAGTCACGAAGGGCTGCTCTGCAGCACGCCATCATATACAGCATTTCCACCATACACCAGCGCTGGATACAAGTAACCTGAGCACCTATAGCCGTAAAATGTAGTTACCTTATTAGGAAGCACTGCATTTTGAATATTTATTATTTCCATTTTAAATATAATTTATTTACTTGAAAGTGTATGCAATTTGATGTTTGTGTTTAACAATCGGCTGTAGCATTCCTAGAAATCTAACAGTTTGTTCTCTGGCATGGGTGGCAGCCAGCTCCCACACACAACTGGTCCCACCCACAGAGGGCTGGGGTGATTTCTTGGGTGGGGGGCGGTCCAAGAATTTGCATCTATAGCATTCCCAGGTGATGCCAGTGCCATCCCTTGGCTTACCCTTGAGAAGTGCTGTGTTAGAACAGGACAGTAGGAGGTGACTGGCTGTTTAGTTTGGATGTAAGGGGGGTTCTGGAGAGGGTAACATTTGAGCTGAGCCCTGAACCCAGAGAAAGCTCCAGTCCTGGAAATGCTGGGATCCAGAGCACCACATAGGACTTACCTTGGATAGGAGCAGGGCAGCCTCATGCACTGTGACAGCCAGTTAGGCCAGGTGGGGTGCAGAGGTAGGAGTTGTTATGGGGTGTGGAGTTGAGCCATTTCCTGCATGATTGCTGCTTTTATCTCTGTAACGAATGAGGCAGGATCATCAGCCCATGAGCTGGGGGAAGACAGGTGTATATTGAGACGTGAAATGGTCATTTTGGAGTGGGAGAAAAATAAATATTCTAAGGAAGTATATTTAGAATCGCTGGGCAATAGTAAGTGGCCACTTGAGATTTGGGGGGGATGAATGTAAAGTGAGAGCCATTGGCAAGGTTTTGTTATTTTGTCTAGGAACACCGAGTTGCCAGGGTGCTGGTGCAGAAGAGGTGGATGACTGGGGAGCCTAAGGCTAGTCACACAAGAGGGATGGAGAAAGAGATCTATGTAGGAACTAAGGTTGTTGGCAAGGCACTGACTATAGCGATGGAATGTGGTATCTGAGTTATATAAGGAACTAAGGACAGGGCGTCACCTTGATTCTGGATGGTGGGAAAGGGGGAGCCTTTAGTGATTGGAGGGCTGAATGTAGTGGGAGAATTGTTGGAAAGGCCAGACAGCAGGACTTTTGAAGTGTTTGTTTTAAAAACTCAGGTTATTTTTATCTGATCTAGTCGTAATAATAGACTGCAATCAGCTACAGTATGTAAGATATTTTGTTGCGACATGGTTAAAATACTGTATTATCATAATTTTATTTATTTGAAGTTCAAATAAGGACATTAAGGATAATGACAATAAATTATCTCACAGATTATTTGTGTCATTTGACACTAATTACAAGGATGGGATTTATGTAAGAGAGGTTAGCATCAGACAGCTGGATGCGAGTCTCAGATCATCCATTTAACAGCTGTGTGGCTGGGGGCACAACAAAATCTCTCTGAGCCTGTTTTCTCACCAGAAATGAATCCGACAGTTTCCTGCATGAAGTGTTGTGAGTGTTAATTGTGTATATAAAGCACTTGCCACAGTACCTGACTCTTAGGAAATGGCAGCTTTATTCTTATTCCAGTACCATTAGACATTTAATGCAAATACTTTCAGCTTCTTTCTCTGAAGTATACCACCCAAGTGAAATAGAATATGTTGGAATATGTCAATGAAATGTGTATAAGGAATCCCTGAAAACTGATGCATCAGTATTTCACCCCAGCTCTTGTGATTGAGAAAAACGGACTTCAGAAAATGGTCAGAAGGCTTAATGGCAACTGAATGGGAGAAAGATTCTTTCCCTGCAGTACTTTGTTATCATAGATGGACAGCTTCTTTCTCTTTGTCCAGATTGATATGTCCCTCTGTTGGCTTTACAGAACTAAATTTTAATTTGAGCTCATTTTCATAATCTTTCTTCATCAGTTTTTTTCTATTGCCTTTTTAATCAGGAGGCTTAGAAACAAATCACAGATCTGAAAGGAGAAACCTTGAGAGCACTTTGAGTTAAGATATGCAGATTAAACCAACAGTGAAAGATCATTTTTTTCTCTCAAATAGGCAAAGTGAGTGTGGAAAAAAATGATAATACGCAGTAGGGGAGAATGTGCAGTGAATCCTTGCTTGAAGGGTTGTAAATTGGTACAATCTTTCTGAAAAAAACATTTGATAATACAGTCATAAAAATGCATGTATTCTGACACAGCAATTTCCCAGCTAAGCATATATTCTAAGGAAACAGTAAAACAGTATTGGACAATGATTTAGGAATAGATATATTCATTACAATGAAAATAGCAAAATAAATGAAAGGGAGATAAGCTGAAGTCTAGCAATAGGAGTATTTGGTTTTAAAATGATGGCACATATTTACAATGGTAAATGCTATATAAAACTGAATTTTTTCTAAGTCAGATATAAAACTGAAGGCTTTGCAACATGCCAGTTCTATACATAAAAAGCACAGAAAATTTTTATTGCAATAAATCTGTCACAACATTAACCATTGTTATTTCAGAGCAGTAAAAAATCAGATGATTTTCATTTTGTGTTTTCCTTAGGTCACTCTGCATTTCCAAATACTCTATAACAATGCATTATTTTGATATTAAAAGTAAAACATTAAATGACATTGAACTTAGTAAGGAAAAAATACACCAGATCCTTCCCCTTTTCAACCCCCTGATTGCTTCCAGCAGTTGGATGTCTGCCATCCCTTCTCCACTGCAATTGCTTTTTTAGAAGTTATTATTGGTGCTTTAAACTATCAACTCCACAGGCCTCAGTTTACTTAATTTCTCTATATGTCTTATACAATGGTCACTTCATTATTCTTTTTCAATAGCTTTATTTAGATATAATTCACATACAATAAATATCACCCACTTAAAATATACAATCACTCCTTTATTCTTGAAATGCTCTCTTCTTTTTACATGTCTATGAATGGGCACTACCCTGGTTTATTAATTCATTCCTTTTAGTCATTGAATGCTGCCTATATGCCAGGTGAGCCTGTCCTAACTTTACTCTGCCACTCCTCTTCAGTCTTCTCTGCTGGGTCCTCTTCCTCGGCCCAGCCTTCAAATATCAACATCCTTGAAGCATTTTTCCCCCTCAGCGTCTTCGCTAGCTTCTGTGGGGAGGTGTTCTCAGTTCATCTCAGCCCCGTATGTCTCGCGGATCCCTTCACCGTATGTACCATTAATGCCTGAGAGCTCACGGGTCCACAGCTGAGCTCATCTCTCCATGCCCCTCGCCATACAGCTCCATCCTGCCCCCCTTCTGTATTTCTCACCTGATTAATGGTGTTGCAGTCCTGCAGGTCAGTTGTGATAGTAGTTCTGAGACACAATTCCAGCTGGTTTCCTTTACCACCCTGTCAATTTCAAGTATCTTGATTCCATACCTTTCAAGCCATTCCCATAACCGGGGCCCAGGATCGCCCTCCCTAGCTTGGCAGCTCTCACGTGGATAATGCAGTTGGCTTTGGACTTCTGTCCCTCTTTCCCACACTGTCGCTAGGCTCATTTTCCTGATGATAGCCCTGGTTATATCCCTCTTCTGCCCCAACACCATTCTACAGAATAAAGCTCAAGCTCCTTGGCTTAGTAACCAGACACATGCATGATCCAGCTCCAAAATACTGTTCCAGGCCTACATGCCACTAGAGAGCCTTGTGGCCCTGCTATAATCAAACCGACTTGGAGAATACACGATCCCTGAATACACCCCCTCCTCTTCTCTATCAGGGAGCACTGATTTCCATCATCTGCTTTCTTGTCCATTGCCACCAATTAAAATATGGGCTGTTTTCTTAAGACCAGTTCAAAGGATTCAGCTTCTAGGAAGTCCTGTGTCATTTCTCTGACAATGAGTAATCTTGCCCACATTTGCACCCCATTAGTGTGGAAACTTTGAGTGCTTACCAGACTCCCCAAGGTCTTGGCAATTTTGCCATTGGTGTTTCTCTCCCACATATACTAATGGGAGCCATGTGCCTTAATTTATCTTTGTATAATTCACGAGACTGGCTTAGGGCACTATGCAAAGTGGGCACTTCATAAATACATTTAGCACAGAGAAGGAATTCAGCATACTGTTATTTTAATCTCTAATTTAGTTTTTCACCCACAGTGTTCAGGGCCCCACAGACTGGCAGGTTGCCTCCACCTCTTCGCCACCCTTCAATATCTCTGAGTGTTTTCAAATTAGAACAAGCACTTAATTAGTCATTCTGAGGGTCAAGTGGTGGCCTCATGGTTCTTGTTTAGAATCAAACTGGTGGGGAAAAAAGCTCTAGGGCTGGTCAGCAAGCTTTGTCTCGGTCTCACGTGTGACTCCAAGCCACCAGTGATACCAGGTGGCTGTCCTTCACTCAGTGAAGCCTAACTCTCACTCTGCCAGGGGTTGATCTGGCCAGTTGGGTGAGCAGAAGCAGTTCAGAACCGTGTGCTGTGCTCTGTAACCCTGAAGAGACTTCATATCCCAGGACCTTCACATGCTAGCACCCTCAGCAAATGGCAAAGAGAAAAGACAAGGGTGTTTGGTGCTCACCACTGCAGTCAACTCTGATCTAAAAAATGCATCAAGCCATAGTAAATCTTCTATTTTAAAATCATGTTCTTAAAGGTATTTTATAACCCCCAAATTAAAAAAAAATAATATCTATGAAATTATACTGTTGTCCCATCCCAGTGATTTCCTTCAATGATATCTTCCAATAATCCACAACACACAAGGGGACTTTTAACTGCCCTACAGAACTGGAGGGAATTTCTCATCTAAAAATCTTAGCAAGAAATCTCTTTCAGTAGAACTGCCTACATTTCCTAATTTAATTAGCTTGATTAATATAGTTAAGTAGTAATTATTATCGTGCTTCCAGGATGTTGTCTGTTCCTTAAAAGACACACACACTCTTGCATTTAAAAATTTTCATTCATTTGTCTCTGAGAACCTTTGATCAAATGCTGCTTCTCCCCTTCTGGGGGGAATTTATTAAATGAAGTTTTTGTTTATCTTTTTCTACTTACATATTCTACCAGCATCAGTGAAAGTGCTTTTCTTTAGTAGAAGTTCCATCTCATCTTCAATGCTACCCAGTTTATTTACTGCATCTTATGAGAGTAACAATTTTGGTGAAAGAGAAATGAAGAAAGGGATTAAGAGTAAGTGTACGAACACAAAATTAAGAGATTGCTTCATAATTTATCTTTGGCTAATTTGGCACTAAGTTAGTTAGAAATTTGAAAAGTGATGTACAAAAGTAAGTAGAATGAATAACTTTATCAACTCGTCTCGATAACTGTGTAAGCTAAATTTAAATCAGAAGAAAAAGAAGGGTCAGTAATGGACTAGAAGAAGCCTAAATTTCTTTCTCATTTTATGAACTCTCAAGTTGCCATTGACAACATAAGAATGACCATAGGGACACCCAACAGGGAGCCTAAGTGAGAGGCCTCCTTGGCCAGCGAGGTCATAGGCCTATATTCCCATCTCATTTACTCCTGCATCCCTGTGTTATTTTTCTGTATTTTAATTTATATGAAAAAAAACATACCCAACCATGTATAGACACTTCATGCTTTTTTTTTTTTCTCCTACTGTATAAGATCCTTCTTTAGATGTCAGAACAGTGAGAAACAACAGCAGTAACTCTTCCCGAAGCCAACACTCAAGTATCTGGCACAACACAAGGCAACAAAGTCATTAAAATAGACTTCTGCATAGGGAAAGAAGCACTACAAAGTCCATGTGCAAAAAGCTTGACTCCCCAGAGTGTCCCATCGCTGGCTGCCTGCATTTATAGGGGCTCAGGATCTGGTGCCAGGTCCCCTGTGTTATCTGTAGGCAGTAACAATAACAGCCACAGAGAGGGACAGTCCAGAGTCTGACAAGAGAAGATTTTTAAAAGGCTGCAAAGAATCAGGAACATGAGCTTCAAGAACATTGTAATCTGTGACCACATAATGCAGGGACAACCACCAGTCTGTGAATTACAATGGGAATAATTATAAACAACAACCCAGATTGTGCACCTGCCATGTATTAAGTTCTTTTCATATTTTATCTCTAACCTGCAAAGTAATGGGAAGAGATGCATATCTGTATTTTAAAGATAAAAGCTCAGAGATGTTATAAGAGTTTCCCAAGGGCTTACAGAAAGTAAGCAGAGAAGCCAAGATCAGTTGCATAGGGTTTAGAACTGGGGCTTCACTAGGAAGAGGTGATAATGTCAGTCATTCCTTGTTGAGAGGATGTCCTAAGTTTAACATTTTTATTCCAAACTTCTGACTTTTTGTGATCCTTTATCTGCTTTATGCCTGCATCCATTCTGGTGATGAATAAATGAGTAAGCCAGTACCCCCATCTCCAATCCATCCTGTTGCATAACCTTACTACCCTCCTTCCCAGCTTAAATGTTATGGCCCACCATTATAATAGCTTCCTTCAGAATGCCCTTAATATTCTCACTACCTTTATAATACTCTCTTGGAAGAGGCTTCACCCCAGCTTAACTAATTCGTGAGTCCACTGCTGAACAAACTGATGGAGGGACAAACACAACTGGCTGACTGTTCTCATGTTACATTTAATACAAGAAATCACAACTGGACATTCAACATTACTGGCATTTCTACTGTAGATTTTCACTGTCCAAAATGGTTGTGTCACATTTACTCATTTTCCTCCAAACCCAAGCTCAGGTGATGATATTGCCTCATGTTTCATTGAGAATACAGGACCAGGCAGGAACTCTCCACCCTCATCTTCCCACCTTCAAGTTGAACAACTCCATTTCATGTGAACTCGTGTTTTTTCCCTTCCCTCCTTTTGCAAAGGCTGCTCCTAGGAAAGGCGCTGTGCTGAGGTCTTGACCCTTGTTGCCTCGCAGGCCTTTTGTACCTACAGTGAGCCTCTGTCCTACGAGCTGATTCACTTTCTCTCTACTAGGTCATCCCTTTTGGCATAAAAAGATACTTAATCCTTAAGTCAGTCCCATGTCTGCCCTATGTCCTTCAACTATTTCCCTGTCTACCTTACAAACAATCTTGGGAGAGTTTTCTACAATCACTGATTGTAGAATTGATTCCCCCCCACATTGAAGCCCCTTCCATCACTTTCCATCATACTTAGAATAAAATTTAGACTCCATATTCAGATTATGCCCTGCCAACCTTACAAATCTTACCTCATCCTATTTTCCTTCTCACCTGTTATGTTTCCACCACAGCTGCTCTTTCTTCCTGGGACACCGCCCCTCTGATTTATCAGACTGCTGGACACTTCTTCTTATTCAGCTCTCCACCTCGAGTCTGATCCTTAGAGACAGAACCTACTCTTACACCCCTCTTTTTTCATTCTCTCCTTGAAAATGCTCTGATAAAAAAATAGCTTATTTCATGATTTACTGGCTGATTGATTAGTTAGTTCATTTCTCTCTCTTCCAACAAGCTCCATGAGAAAAGAACCTTGGCTGAGCTGCTTTCTGCTTGTTCTATGCCTGCATCCATTCTGGTGATGAATAAATGAGGAGGCCAGTACATCAAAATGAGAATGTGCTCACACATCTTGTTTCAGGCATAGCAATGGACAACAAAAAGAATGGTTTGGGTATAAGAAGCAATGAAATTATGCCAATGTCTTTGGTGTTACTTTGAGGTACTTGAAATGCATAAAATAACCATCAATCATAAGCCATTCTGAATTACTAAAGAAGGTTGATGGGGAGGCTGATGTGATGAAAACCAGATGAAATAGCTGCTGTGCTCTGGAAGTTTAGATGTTACTTAATTTTGTTTCCCCTGACATGGCAGAAGGGCCAAAGAACAATGAAATGACCCTGGCAGAAGAAAAGCAACATTAACTCAAACCACAAGTGATTGTCAGCCCTTAAATAACTGAGAATTTACTACAATTTCTAGGAACTTTACCTATTACTTTGCTGTCTTTTGCAACTTGAGAATCAGCTGAGTGCATTGGGCAGACACAGGTATCTGAACGATGCTTCTTACATAAACGGTGCCTCTTCAAGGGTGTCCGGGAGATGCCCCTGCCCTACAGGAGCAATGAGACCCCTATCGTGATCGTCCGCTTCCTGTGCCCTTCTTGTCTTTCTAAAGGCAGCCCTGCCATTATCCCAGGTTGATCCCTCCATTCATGTATTCACTGAACTCCCAGCACTGTGCTAGGCACCCAGGCTGCTGCTGACGCCTTCCCTTCCTGCCCAGTTGTCTCATCTCCTTCAGGTCTCCCCAGTACCGCCACCTTTCAGAACTTTGTCCCTGAGTTAGTATGTAATATTTTTCCAACATAAAGGTATTCCCAAGGCAGAGACTTTAAATTTTTTCACTGATTGATTATGGAGGAGGCTGTTGGTGACCCATATTGATCAGTTTTTCTTGCGACAACCTTTTCATTCAGCGGTGTGGAGCCCATTGACTGGTCAACCGATTGCAGCATTTCCTTAGTGTCAGGCACTGAGCTAGATGCACAGGTGCTGCGAGCAAAAGCCTGTCTTTGCTTTCTGAAATCAAGTCTGGTGAGGAAAACCATGTTTCCACTCAGCTTCTAACCATTATCTTTTGAATAATAAGGAATAAGTTAATTCCTACACTGAAGACCTAGCACAGATCCAGTAGATAATAGTATGGGCTTTGGAGAGAGGCCCACTTGGATGAAAACCCAGCTCTGCCATTTACTAACTGTGTAGTCTTGTAAAAGTTCCTTAATATCTCTGACCCTTCGTCTTTCATGTGTCAAACGTCAGGAGAGTTAGAATGTTGGAGAAGTACACAGAAGAAATGTTCAATAAATAGTAGCTAGTATTGGAATAAGAAATAACTATTATTTGATACTCTTATTTAAATAGTGAAAGGTCACTAAGAGTTCTTTAAACAGACAACATGATATGTGGATGAACAGTATTATAATAAACTCCTCTTAATGTTTTTGTTTGTTAAGTTGGGGTTTTTTTTTGGTGGCGGGGGCAGCAATTATGTCTTTAATTTAGGTGTTCTGAGGTTGTTACTGGAGGTGGGTCCTTGGTCTCGTCCTGAGAAAGAATTCAAGAAAGGACACAAAAATGGTTGAGCTTTAGGAGTTTATTGGAAAATAAGAGTTTAAAGAAAAGTGAAAATACATGCCAGAGAGTTGGGCACTGGCAGACTCTAGAGGGAACTTCATGGAGGAGACAATAGGGAGCTTTTTGATGTAAAGGGAAATGAATATTCCCTACAAGGGGAGAGGTTTCCAAGGGAACAGGTGGGGTGTTCTTGGGAGTCTGGGCTTGTTCCACCTTCGTGCCGGCAGGGGAGTTGGGAGGCTATATTTAGTTCTCTTTGTAACTGTCATGGTGGGAGACATGATTTTCACTATGTTAATGAATACGTAATGTATTTGGGGGTGAAGTTTGGGTCAGCCTCTCCTCCAGTTTTGACCAGCCTGTTATCTGTACCCTCGCTCCATAAATGCCTTGAGAACAGCCTTACACAGGATGTGTAGAACGTAAGCAGTCGGCTGGTCCCCTCCTCTTCCCTGCTCATGTCTGGCCATCTGCTTACCCTAACCGCATCGTTACTTGTTCTCCGTAGAACCTTAGGATCCCAGGGTGAAAGTGCTGAGTAAAGGGCCCCCATGAGTAGGGGTCTTTACTGAGTAGCCCACTCAAGCCCTGCTGGCACTATACTGCAGGAGGTTTTGGCCACTTCAAGTAAGTGCTGCCGATATGCTCTCCCCACCACCCTCCGCTCTGATTTCCACCACTTTCCAGCTTCCCCATCACCAGCCTTTGCAGAGAGGAACTCAGATTCATGACTTTCCTGACAGTCAGGTTACTCAAAATTTACTCAGGGACCTCGTTTCTTCATGTAATCTGGTTTATTACTTTGGATGATTTTTAAAAATCTTTTAAATCCTAATCCTATGACTGAGTGACAATTATAAGACTCTTATTGTGCTTATGGCATAAGCCTTATTCTAAACTCAGTCGATGACTTCGCCCTATATGGCAGCCATCAGATATTAGAACAATGCTGTGCTTTATGATATAGGTCAGAGCCTCAGTGCTAGAGATGGTCTATTACATTAAAAACCTGTCTCATCTAAAGCAAAGCTGTAAAAGCAATAGAGGCCACATTCTTTTCAAATTCACTGGAAAGTTTAAAACTTCCTTTAGTGAGCAGGACCCCTGTCTCCCCAGACATCAGATCCTACACTAAGGTGCAAGCTGTTGGACTGTTCCTAAACATTAAAAATTTGCATGGACATACATAGCTCATTCCAGTGGAAAGATCCTGGTGACTTGCTTTGCCTCAGAGGGTACTTAGGCCCATCAATTAAGCTCACACCCTTAGTTTCATTGTTCGTTAAATGATCAATGGCAGAGATGCAGCAGAGAAGGAAGTTACAACTTCTGGGAGCCCCTGTACACCTGACACTTGCCATGCATCAAGTATCTCTATATGAATTTCTTTCTTTATCATGGCAAAATATGCATAATGTAAGTTTACCATTTTAACCATTTTAATGTGTACAGTTCAGTGGCATTAAATACATTCCCATTGTTGTGTGACCCTCACCACTATCCTTCTCTAGAATATTTTCTTCTTGCAAAATTGAAACTCCATACCCATTAAACTAACTCCCCATTCCTCCCTCTCTCCAGCCCCCAGTAACCTCTATTCTACTGTCTCTGTGAATTTGACTATTCTAGGTGCCTCATGTAAGCAGAGTCATCCACTTTGGGGTGTTGTCCTTTGTGCTCAGATATTGGCAATTACATTCCCTAAACCAAACTTGACCTTTTTTTTTTTTTGACCATTAACAGCCCTGCCCACACTCAGTCAGGTCTTGACAACTGGTAACCCTTTCTGGGGAATGGAGAGGGCTCTTGTGACATACAACTACTTGGTGCTGGCCAAAACATTCCTGATTGATTAATACTACCTTTCTGGTAGAGGTTGAAACTGCAGTTAGGGTAGGCATTAAGCCTTGTTTTGGTGACCTGTCTCAGTACCCCTTTTTTGGGCCTGCGGCTCTCCTTTTTAGCAGTATAAACCGTATTTTGTTTGTCCGTTCATCTATCACTGGACTGTCTGTGCACTTCAGTGTGATCTTCCCAGGAACCTAGACTCTTCTTACTGTTTGAGGTGTGTAGCACGTGTCTTCAAAAGGTTAAGGTACTTCGTCAAGGTTACATGCTAAGAAACGAAGCTGCCGATGGGCAGATTTAGCCCTGCCAAACTCCAAAGCCTGTGAATTCCTTCCTGCTTTCAGCTTTCTGCCGGTACCAGCTGCCTTTCAATTGTTGCTAAGGATGATCAACATCGTGAATATAAAAGGATTTCGAAAATCACAAATTGACAAATAGCTTAAGATTGTATCATCCTTGTTAACAATGAATATTTCCCAGCTAACATTCATTAATGTGCTTTTGAGTTTTTCAAAGATTTGATCTATAAAGTATGATTTTCCATAAAATAAGAAAAATCTTATTTCCTACAGGCTGTTCTTATGAATCTGCTTTTTATCAGGAATCATACCCAGACTTGGCATCCAAGAACTGTTTGAACACTGTAGTAACAGGCAAGAGATTCTGTTAGTAAAAAGCTGGTCTGTTCCCAGAAGTGGTTTTCCATTTCCCAGGCAGGCCTTTTTGTCTTACGGCCAGATGGTGGAGACATACCATGTTAAATACCTCAGGTGCTGTTTCCCTGCTATAGATTTTTCTCACCGAATCCTAATTCAGCTTTTACAGCATGCTCTAATCAACCTCAAATAAAATGGGATCTATTATTGACATATCTCTCATCAATTGATATCTCAAAACCTTGGTCAAAAATATTTTATGAACCTTTACATGGAGAAAATTCTTTAGAAGAATGTACAAGAGAGTAAAATACTGTCATAGTTTTGGGCATGTGATTGGCTTTCTATACTTTCACTATTTCTATAGTGAAAGAATGAATGAATGAGCCTATTATAGAAGAAGTGATATTGGAAAAAGTGATTTAGTACTTTCAGAGATGCAAACTGCAGTCCACGTTTTTTTGGCCCCTACTCTTTTGAC
Organism: Manis javanica; assembly: GCF_040802235.1. NCBI lineage: Eukaryota > Metazoa > Chordata > Mammalia > Pholidota > Manidae > Manis > Manis javanica. The sequence goes on from NC_133171.1 coordinate 42,746,149, forward strand.
ATTGTGGAATGAAAGTGTAGAGTCTAGCCGCATATCCCTATAGTATTTGTTTTAGAAATGTAACACCAACAGAAGTCAATTGAATATATGAATTGAACTGCTGCCAAAATTGATTAAGCGGCTTTTGAAGCCCATGAAGGAATTAATTAACCTTTGAAAGCAGAATCACAATGTATGAACATATTTACATAGTATGTTCCTAAAATCCCCAAGACAACTTTTTCATTCAAATAAATCAGCATATAAGGAATCTATTTCATTAGAATAATTAAAAGGATATCTTAGTGACAAATGATCTTAATTTGGATTTTTATAGTTTGACATATCCCTATAAAATTCATGGACTGGAATATCTCCCAGAACACAGGATTTTTTCCAAAGGATCCATTGGGCCTTTCTTAGCTCCTCTGACTCCCTGACATACAAAAGCAATATGCAGGAGTAGACATCCCAGGCATTCTTAGGAGGCTGGCGTTCTCTTGGACAAACTATTTTAAATTACCTATTATTGGAAAAAAGCAATAACAGAACATGCAGAGGTTTCATTTTCTTTGCCAAGCCCCTGATCACTCCTTTTCATGTTTCTTATTATCTGGTTTTTCAGAGTGGTTGAATAACTCAGTTGGGTAGACCACCAAGATAGAAAGGCCAAAGAGGTGAGTCCGTTCCTTCTCTGTGTGAGCTGGCCGCTTTGCTCTGTTTGGTGAACACTGTACCCTAACCTTGACCACTGCACTAGGAGTCCCAGTGGTCGCATTGGGCATCAGCCTGTCACCATTACAGGAAATAGGAACAGTGCTGGAAGTATTCAATAGGCATGCTTTCCTCCTAGCAGGATCCTCTGTACGTGAAGGGAGCATATCCAGCTCCTCTTTTACAATAGAGAGAGGCCAGGCTAAAATGCTGAGCTAATTCATCAGAATCCTGCATAGCAGGGCAAAAGGAACTCTGTTGCAGTCTGAGCAGCTCGTCAGCTGGTACCATCTGCAGCAGGTTGCTACAGAGAGCCTGTGGACATCACAGCTGTTTAACCCCATATCGGAGAGCTACAGACATGTAAACAGGTACTCCGGCAACATAATGTAGAGCAGAGCCCTGTGAGCTGCCCGCAGGGAAGTGATAGGAACATGGTCAAAGAACCTTAAAAAGCTTGCTCCTCAAGGTATCTGACAGAGGCTGGCTACGAAACAAAATATCTGTGATTTCAGGACTCTGCCCGGAAAATCCTCAGGAGTTGTCTTATAAACAACTTCCCTCCTGAGAGAATAATCATGGGTTTGGAAAATATCAATCTCAACATACTAATGACTTTGAAAAATCAAAGCTGCTTATGTCCAAATGGGCAATTTCAGTGTTGGCTAGTACAATTCCATCTGAGGATCTGATTTCTTATTTTATTCTACTCCTTTGGGATACACCAAGGTTTTAATTTTTATGTAGTCCTTGATTTTATTCTTTGTTTCTTTAGAGGCTTGCTTCTAAAGGTCTGCCCCTCTGTAAGATGATGTAATCTCACTTTTATTTGTATGTAGTTACTCGTCCATCTGAAATTTTCCCTGGAGCCTTGGCATCTCCGTGGGCCAGTGGTTCTAACCTCAGCTGCATCCCACTCAGCTGGCTGCTGATTAAAACACAGATTGCTGGGCCCCACCCATAGGGATTCCACTCCAGCAGGTCTGCCAAGGGGCCTGAGCATTTGTATATCTCACGGGTTTCCAAGTGATGCTGATTCTGACCCTGCTGGTCCAGGGACCACACTTTGAGAACCACAGCTGGAGGTCAAGGTATGGATTTCCAAACTTGGTTGAACATAAAGTCACCTAAATTACTTATGACAAATACAGATTTCCTGACCTCGTCACAAAATGGAATATTGACATTTACAAAATAAAAATGATGTAAAATTCTCGATCTTAAATGTATACTTTCCCACAATTTTTTAAAGTCCTCATCCTTCAAGTCCAGCACTTCCTCCACAGAGCAGTTCCCCACTTCAGGTGCTTGTTCATTCTTTGGACATAAGTATTGTTTTTTTTCCTGTTTTAATACTGTTTGATTGTGGATGCTTTAAAGATGGGGGCTTTGCCTGAGTCTCCTTGGGAATCTCTGGGGTCTTAAAGCAGCTGCTTAAAAACATTTAAATCGTCACTTTCTTCATTACTCATGAAAAATCAAAGTTTCATTTCCATTAAGTTCTTCGTATTTGAGTGATTGCTACCTGTATAGGAAAGCTGTAGTTTTAAACAATAGCAGGATATGTATCTGGCTGTAGACCTGACTACATTGGTTTTGGACCAGTTTCACCTAAATTTGGTTACACTGAAGATGCTAAAAGGGAGCTCTTGCTCAATTACATTTCTGTGTGTTGTTCTTTTTCTCCTTTGGTACCTCCTCCCTTGTCCTAAACCCCAAAGCAGTCTGTGGCTACTTTACCAAACAGTCCAATGATAGGAGCCATGAATGCCTTCCTGGCCCTGGGATATAATACAGTCTCAGTCCCATGCTCCAGGAGCTCAGACTTTGGGGTTTTAGAGTCCATTTTAGTTAGCTTTATTAGACAGGAAGTTCAGGGGGGCCCAGGTTTGGATATTTGTTGCTGAATCTCCTAGTGCTTAATGGTATGCCTAGTTTCCAGCTGAAATACTATAATTTTTATTTCAGAGACACCATCAGCTACTTGTCTAGTTTTTTGAAACATAAAGTAAGGAGAATAAAGCATAAAATGTTAGGGATTAAAGTGCTGTTATTTATACTGAAAGTTTCCTGATAACCTGTAGTCAAGCCATTCAAGGAAGTAGCCACTGTATGTGGAAAATGTGTCTTTCGTGATCACAGCCAATTTATGTTAAAGAGAAACGTTTTCTAAAAGCAGGGTGCTGAGATCTGATTCTCTGCTGAGTCATTTTTAAGTGTTAAAAGAAAGAGCTGACAGAAGCATTTGCTTTAAATTGCCTTGAAACTCAAAGAGCTCTCCTGGGTCTCCTATCAAAATCATTAATGCGTTGGAGGCTGAGTGATCAGCGAGGACTGAACTAAAGGCTTGTGGCTTTGATAAACACATTTCAAGTCTAAAAAAGAAATGAAAAATACCAAGAAATATCTTCCAGAATTTAAGGAGAGTTGGAGGAATGACTTTTTTGAGAAAATTAGATGATAAATTTGTTTTTTACCTCGACTATAGTAGGGAAAACGGAAGTTCCAGTGGCCAGGATGCTCACCTGACCCCAGTTTACTTGGCCACTGTGCACATGCGATGCTCACAGGTACATGCTTGCCCATGTGTTGGTAATGAGCCATTTTCCACCGTATTGCTATATAAAAACCTCCACCCACTGCTATGTGCAGGAGAAGGAGGCAGATGCGGACTGTAGATTGTGGACTTGCCAAATACAAACTTGATTCTAGCACTCGACCTGTCACCCGAGAATAAAGCTTGGTATAAGCCTTTTTACCCTCAGTGTTCCATTGTTGTTATTTGGTCTCAGTGAATCCAGAGTGAGCTGGCCTGGAGCTGGAACCCTCCAGCACGGCTGTATGCATGGAGACCCTCTCATACAAACTCCCCAAGCCTGTTTGAAAATGGTAGTGTGAATCTTTGCAATTTACAATTTATTGATATGCCATCTTTTATTGCAAAATGTGTTGTGGTCAACTATCGTTTAATTCTTGCAATACACTCATAATTGGTTTTCTTCAGGAGAAAGAATTGCTCAAAACATGGAAGTGCTTTTATTTTGGTATGTGGAAAAGGAAATCAGTACTATGGTACAGTCTTGTATGGGTAATTTATTTTTCTTCCAGATTTCCATGGGGAAGCTGATAGAGCAATGTCGTAAGCAATCTGCTTAGTGTCATGTAATTCAGATTTCCAGGACCCTGCCCTCCATTGAACTACCAAGTTAACCTTTGTCTGCTTTAGCATCATTTAAAAATTTATTTGTACTACATTTAGAAAGAAATTGATAGATACAAAATCAATATATTTGGTGCATGCCGAAGAACTACACCTCTAAACTGTATTAAAGGTATACGTCTTTTGTGGATTCTATTAAATTCTAGAATAATTTTTATTCCAACTCACAATTGGATTTATTACAAGGCTAATAAAATACTCTAGACTGGCTGGTGGGTAAATGTTAACAAGAGTAGGGTTTCAACAACAGCTTTAATAAAAAAATCTCCAATAACATGAGCAGAAAATATACTTAAGTACTTACCTACAACAAATTATCTTTATGTAGCACCTTGGGTATAAATATTTGGTGGCTATGAAATTGTAAAGATTAGTCTTTCAAGCCAGCATGATCTGTAACAAAAGAGTAATTACCTCCCTCTTCCAAGTCCCTTCCTTTAAGCTTATTATCACTCCCTCCACATGCTCCCTGAAATAGGAATGAGGACTGTCCAGTCCTCACTTCAGAGACTCAGAACACCAGCTCTTGTTGTGGCACTATGGAATCATCCTAGGAATTATCCCAGCTTTACATAAAATTTTTGTTTGAATTTTTTGTTACTGTTAATAACTTATTTTGCATGAAGATCTATATTAAACAGTGTGGGAGCAGGTAAGGTAGATAGGAATGAAAGATGTATCCTAGATTCTACCCTTTGGGGCACATCCCACTAACCTGAATCTAGCTAGTAGGCCTTGGAAAACCTAAACATGCAGGGTCAAGAACTGCCCAACAGTCCTGGCTTGCCGAATTATTTTCTAACAAAAGTAACAACCAATCATGTTTTTAACCAACACACCCACACATACTTATCTAGACTTAACAACACATATAGAATACCTTTTAAATAGCACATGGTAAGTGCTCAGTGTCCACATACTGGGATAGGAGTAAGCTGAATCCAGCTCTTTTAAGTTTCTACTTCTTCTGCTTAAACGTCTATACTTCAGCTTTTCAGATGCATACATTCTTAATATTCTAGTAGTAACATGACGTATTTTCCTAAATAACAAGCGCTGTTTATTAAAAGCTTTCTTACATATTTGTGTACTTCATGTATGCATCTCTACGCATTCTCAGAAGTCCTGTGCTGACATTCCTGCTGTCTGACTACCTGGGCATCCTGCACTGTGTTAGGCCCAGTGCATAAGCTGTGTGGGGAAGCCTATGAATTGCCTTTTGTAAACCTCTGACTCCAGAGGCTTGATAGAAGTGTCTGGGGAGGTCCAGGTAGCCTCTACCTCCTTACGAAAGCAGAAGCTCGGCCATCTTCTCCAGGGCTTTCTTGGGAACGGAAGAAAGACCTCTGATTTTACTATTAGCATTTTTATTGTTCAATGAGCTACTACAATTTATTATTTAGAATTAAAATAGTTTGCCCCATAACTTAAGAGTGCTGACAATTGTGGAGGATTTAGAAAGCTTCAGGGAAATGTTAGAGTAGAAGGTAAATTAACGCCAATACTGCCACTTGTCCAAGTTCCTCCTTACAGGTTACTTGGGAACAGACCTGAGCATGAGTTACTGCACCTGAGAGGCATCACAGGCCAGCCGCCTAGGTTACAGAAATGCAAGCCAGGCAGGCACGCTTTCTCCTGGGGGAGCGGTATGAGGGGTCTCTGACTGTGTTCTGCACCTCTTAGTACCTTTGATAATGAGAGCACTGTGGAGAAAGTCCCCTGAAGCTCAGCCCTCCTCCCGAACGAAGTTCAGGCTGTGAGGAGACCCTCCCTCAGGGAGCTGACAGTGGCCCAGTTGCAGGGATGGGCAACAAATTCCCCAAAATAGAGCAGAAAGAGACAAGACTGTGGGCTCGTTCCTGCCCAAGTTAGGAGGACAGGGGAGGAAAGGTGATTCGGGGCTATGAGGGTCTGATCTGAGCCTGTGGGCAAACTAGTGCTGCAGGGCAGGGTCTTGTGAGTGAACAGGAGGTGCAGCCACTTTACCGAAATGTTGAAACACACACGTCCAGGTCTGCGTCCTGGGACTGAATTTTTTTTTTTGGCGAGAAGCAGAGTTTATTAGGGCCGGCACCGTCTCAGCAGATTCATATCCGAAGGCTAAGCTCTGAGCACATTGGGGCTATGTATTTTATTTTATTTTATTTCATTTTTTATTTTACTTTATTTTATTTTATTTTATTATTTTATTTATTTTATTTTATTTTATTATTGTATTGTATTGTATTTATTTATTTTATTTTATTTTATTTTTTATTTATTTTATTTTATTTTATTTTTTAAAATTTTTTATTAAGGTATGATTGATATACACTCTTATGAAGGTTTCACATGAAAAAATAATGTGGTTACTACATTTACCCATATTATCAAGTCCCCACCCATACCCCGATGTAGTCACTGCTGGGACTAAATTTGAGTCACAGTCCTGAATCTTTGATCTAGGGAACATGGCACCCCTGATAGGGTATATGTTTCCTCTTGTATGGGAAGAATAACTATACAACCCACAGAAGATATTGAAGAAGCAGAGATGATGAAATGAGCCAATGTCTACAGCCTTAATGCTTATGGGTTAAGTTTAGGAATACCTCTTGTCATCGTTAATTTTATTTATGGTTATATATTTTAAGGTGTTTGAAGCAGTCTGACATTTAGGAGTATCTAACAAATTAGCCTTGAGGTTTTGATTTGAAATGTGTAAATAATATTAGATGTGTTATTTTATTTTTAGAGAAAACTAAAGAATTTGATTATACTCATGAATTGTTTTTGGGTATTTAAGAGATCAGCCTTTGACACAGCTGATATTCCTTCCTCACTGAAACATTTCCTTCATCTGCTTCTTGGGATTCTGCCTTACCCATGGCCTCTTCCTGCTCCTTTGTCAGTTCCCCTTCCCTTCCCCAACCTCAGGGTGAAGTGCCTGTCACTCAGCCCTGGGACCTCTGCTGGCTCCGCCCATCTTATGGCTTTAAGCACCACAGATGCTCTGATGCTTCCTGAATGCGTTTGTCTGGCCTGGATCTCTGCCCTGAACTCCCAACTCATCTGCTCCTTGACATCCCTACGTGATGTTAAGGCCTCTCAAACTTTACATTTCTACAGCCAAATTCATGATCTGTCCCCACCACCACCCTATTACCACTCCTGGCAGCTTAATTCTCTCAAGTCTTCCCCATCTCAGGAAATTGCAGCTCTCCCTTCCAGCTGCTCAGCCCAGAAGTCTTAGAGTCATCCATGACCTTTTTTTTTTTCTTGCAAGGCACATCCAGTCTATCAACAAATTCATTTAGTATTTCTTCAAAATAAATAATTCCTACCATTTTCACCATCTCTACTGCTTGCACCTGATCAGACTAACCTACAGTCTTCTCTCATTTGGGTTACTACAGTTGCCTATTAACTGTTCTTATCTGCCCTGATCCCCACACAACGAGAGATCCTGTTGAAAGATGAAGCGGATCCTGTGTGTTCCCCTTTGCTCAAAACTCTCCAGCGGCTCCCATCTCACTAAGAATTAGGGCAGAAGGCCTTATAGTAACCTGCAAGGTCCCACGTGATCTCCTTTTTATATAGAAAATTTAAAAGAAAAAGAGAATGGAATGCATGAATAAAAAATACAGCAATTTCTCAGAGAAGAACTTCCACTACCTATTAAGATCCTGAAGAATCGCTTAGACATGACCCATATCTATAATAAGAAATCTCCAACCAGAGTGCCAATGTCCTGACTGGTTTTTTATCCATTGGACTGTGTTCATTAATTATACCACTCTATGCTTTTATTCACTCTATGCTTTTATTCCTTTAGCACGCTTAGCCACATTTAAAAATAATAGGTCAAAAATGTAGAGCTGGCATAGGCAATTGTGAAAATTAATTCAGGACTTACTCAGAACATTTTAGTTTACGCAAATGCCAAATCATAGGAGCTCTGCTGACATCTCTCAGTTAAGACCTGTGTATACTTTGTTTCACTACCTTTTTGTCTAGAGTTACTGCTACTGGAGAATAGAGTTTTTGAAATGTAGGGTGCTCAGCACCTGTCAAGGATTTAAATCTGATCACTGTTAATGACATCACAATACCATTTCCTTACCAAACAAGAGAAGCATTAGCTATTGTTAGAACAGCACATTCCTTTGAATAGACACTGCTGGGCATTGTCACCAAGAATGAGCTGTGGAAGGCTGACTGGTAGCTCAGCTTTCAAACATCAGTCATCTTTCACGTTGCTTAGTGTTCAGACTTGAAGTCAGAAGCCTGAGGACATAAGTTTCCACAACATTCAGACACGTTCTATTGCCTGCCAAAGAAATGGAGTAATATTTGTTATTAATGTCAAAGGTTCTTATTTCCTCTACAGTTTGCTGACAGTGTTGGTCATGCTGGCAGTGGCAGGCAGGGTCAGAGGAGGTAAAGGGAGGCCGTGCTACTGATGAGAAAGCAGGCAGGTGGGAGAGAAAATGAGGAGGCCCTAAGAGAGAGAGTAGTAAGTGGCCTGAATTCTATGGAGTCACTGCTAAGTGCCAGAGAAGGTGGGCAACCCAAGTCAGAAGTAGGAGCCTAGGAAATTGAATAAAACAGGAGGGGAAGAAAAAAAACATTCTTTGGTTAACTACTTAGGATGCTTGTCTACTCCCCTGGCAATAGGGGGCAGGGCTCAAGTATTCCATGCTAAATAAGGCAATCTATTTCTGTGTGGGAAATTTAAATATTAATCCTAAGAAGTGCCCCTCACCTCTGTTTCCTTTGGAGCAGATCTAATGAAAAGGGTGGCAACTATCACTTTTATTGAGCTCTTACTGTATGCCCCTTGCCACACTGAATGCCTCATTTCCATTACCTCAGTGAATCTTACAGCACCCCGAGTAAGTAATGTTGTTATCACCCTATCACAGGAGTGAAAATGGAGAGTTTAATAACTTTCCCATAGCTAGCTTGAGTCTTGACTTTAAATTCATGGACATCAAATCCAAAACCCCACACTAAACAGTATTCTAAATTTTGACAATACATAAACACTTGTAAAATGTCAGGAAGAACTTAAAAGGTCATCTGATTCTGTTTTCAAATGATGAAGTTTTTGATAGAAAAGTAAGGCCAATGTTATGAAACTTTAACAAAACCAAATTTAGAGAATTTTTAAATTCTGATATTGTGTCATTTTTTGTAGGTCCCTCAACAATGACCCTTCTTTAATGAAAAGATGTTAACAATAGTAACAGTTCTGTTATTGTGCTTAGAACAATAAACACTTAGCAACCCTGTGTTGCCACCTACCATTTTTTTCATTTGCATCAGTTTAAGAAATTCAAAGCTCTTGAGACCCTTGATCCAGTTTTATCCCGTACTCAGCAACTCCCCAAAACAACCTTAAAGGATGGCCTGGCCAAGCAGGTTTTGTTTTTAGCATTTCCAATGATAGAATTCATTACAATTTGACAGGATCTATGCTCTGTTAGGAGAACTTTGTCCTTTTTATTGAATTGCAATCTGCCTTACCTAATTAATGGAACAAGAATGAGTAAGAAGATCCTACTAGATCTGAAGTCAATTGTGTGAGGGCAGACACCATGTAAAGTTCCACCCTCCCACTATCAGAAATTATTCTTTGTTTACTTGTTTATTGACTGTCTTCTCTGACCTCTACTAAGTGTCAGCTTCATGAGAGCAGAGACATTTCCCCCGGTGTCTAGGACAGTACAGGCAATGCACAGTATGGGTGGCCAATCCACATTGGTAAAATGAGTACTTGGTAAATATAGACATTCAGTAAATATTTGCTCAGTTTAATAATAAAGCTAATTCTTCTTCTACTTGACAGCACTTCAAGTATTTAAATAGTTGAAGTCAGCTCTCACGTGCCTAGTGAGCCTTCTTTCATTTTCCAGACAGAACAGTCAGTCCCCTGAGATGCTTCCCCTGTGGGAGAGTCTTCAGACTCTTGCTGGTGTTCCGTCTTTGCACCCACTCCAGAGCATAAATGGAGCTCCTAAAACTGAAGACAGGAAACAGTAAGGCTTGGCCACGGCCAGCTGCAGGGGTCTCCTTTCTTTCTGAATCCCATAAGGTGGTTTAAGACTCCATTTTCAAAGTCCATCATACGGTTATCTATTAACCTTGTAATTGACGACATCTCCTAAATCTTGGTTGCCTGTATTTCTATTGGGGAAAATCTCCAACGTTGGGCAAAACTTTACATTTATCCCCTTTATATTTCATCTGGATTTCTGACCTATCATTTAGCCTTTGAGAGCTTTTTAAATCTTGTTTTGCCTTTCGTCCATCTGTTCACCCAATGCTTACTGAGCATCTGCAGTGTTTTGGGCCCCATCTTCAATGCCCACTGCTTTCACCTCGCCAGTGAACATGATAAATACATTCTCTGTGATGTCTTTTCCCTGATCGGCTACACTCCTCTGAGTTGAGAGCTACTAACAATCAATTCTCCTGTGATTGGTAGCTTAATCAGCTATACTTCTACTGTCATCTAGCCCATCCTGGTCCTTAGGATAGAATAAGAGACTTGCCCATGGTTTTGTTAGCTCGTGCTCTCAAGACTTGGCATGTGGCCCCAGGAACTGCACTGAAGAGAGAAAGAAGTGGCAACGTGCTCTGCTGCTCATGTCAGCCTTGTGAGTAAAGATGCCCACCCCACACACACAGCTGCCAACAGAGTTGGGCACCACACCTCTTCCCAAACACCATGGGTTCAGTATATCAGTCCTCCTGCCCCAGTCCTAACAGCCCTTCCTGCCCACTGGCAGCAGTTCAGCACAGTTTTTGAGAGCTCCTATGTGCCAAGGACTTCCAGTCCATGATCTCAGTCATTCCTCACAGCAACCCCATGAGGTGTAGGTCCTGTTACTATCACCACATCACAGACAAGGACACCGAGGCGCTGGGCAGTTGTGTAATTTGCCCAAATCCAAGAGTTTGAGAAATGGAGCTGGGATATGTGCCAGGCTGCCAGACCCCTCAGAACACAGCTCTCCCCTCTGACTCAGGAGCTGTGGTTCAAGGTCTGGCTGGCCTTTCCCTCAACTTCCTTTGCTCAGAGCCACCTGAAATACTCTTTCTCTTCTGCCATTCATTTTGCTGCCGTAACAGCCACCTACTTTACTGGGCACATTTTCTCACTCGGCTGCCTATTGTCACTGTTTGGAGCTGCTATTGTCATTGTTTTGTGTGTCAGGAAATGGAGAGAGAACTCACTTTTCTCAAATCTCCCAAGATCTTCCAAAAATGACTCTTACCACTCCAGGTCCCAACTTTATTCTCCCTTTGTGTCCCTACTTCCCAGTTCTCTGTTTGGAGTTATTCCCAACACTCTGCTTATGACATTACTTTACAGCCTAGTGATCCCAGCAGAAATGAGGTTAGCAGGACCCAACTGGACTTCAGAAACTAGTGAAATTTTACAGTAACTGCAGTTTTTGGTTTGGTTTTTAATTATAACAAGTCAATAAGTAAACATAAATGCATCTGTAAAAAAATTTAAAAGGAGATAGGAAAGTTTCAAACATCACATCCCACAGAAAACGTACCTGTGATTCTATTTCATCCAAAATCAAGTGAAAAGACTCGGTCTTTACTTGAGAGGCTCAGGCCTGGGGATTCAGTCTGTATTCTGAAAGGACCACAAGCACAGTGGGAACAGAATCTTGCTTATACAGTATATTTGGGGTGCCATTTGTTTAGTATTTATAGAATTTTAACAATTTTGAACAAAGTTGGTAAGCGGGACTTGAAACAATTACACAATGGTTTCTGTGGCACAGAATTGACTTTCTGCCCCACTCTGAGTTTTTTTCAAGGTTCTTTGGTAAGATCATTCTCTGATATCAACTGCCTTGAAAATCTCCTCTTAACTGTACAGTTCTGACAAGTGTATATATCTGTATGCTCCATGCCCCTTTCACCATAAAGAACATTTCCATTTCTCCAGAAGGTTCCTTGTATGACTTCCCTGCCAATCCAGCCATGTCCCAGAGGCAAGCACTGTTTGACTTATTTCCCCTCAGATAAATCTTGCCTGTTCTGGAATTTCATATAAATTAAATCATACAGTGTGTATTATTTTAATGCAGGGCTTCATTTGTTCAGCATTATGTGACAGACATAACTTTGAATTTCTCTTCTTTGTATCAATCTGTCATTGGATGAATTACTTAGTCACTTTGAGCCTCAGTTCCCCTCTCAAGAAAATGAAAGAATAGTGGCAATAAAAATTAACAAAAATTAAATGAATTTTAATATAATAAGAATGTGCTTTCCAGTGCAAACTAATGCGAATCATGACGCAGCTGAGTTGCAGGAATATGGACACCTCCAGGGTTTACCTGTTATCTGGAAAGATCGTCCATGTTTGCTAGTTTTCTACTGATAATTCCTTGTCTTCAAATGTGATTCCTGGATTTGCCTAATGTATTGGTCAGTGTCCAAGTAAACAGGACTCACACCAGATAGTTGAGTAGAAGGAATTTAATATGGAGAATTAGTTTAAAGGTGTTAGGATATCTGAGGAGCGAATAGGAACCCAGGAGGCAAACCAGAGATCAACAAAGCAGGAAGCCACTAATACTCCTAGAGCTGAAGGGCCCTGGGGGGAGGTGCCCGTGCCCAGCAGCAGGGCCACCAGTGGGTCCCGGAGCCTCAGAGGCAGTTCTGGGATTACGGAGGAGATGCAGCTGCTGCCAGGAATGCCTCCTAAAGCTGAGGTCGGGGAGTGTGTGGCCATAGATCCGGCCCTGCCTCCTGCACCAGTCCCACTGCAGCCAGTTTCTCAGGAGACTGGGAAAGAGTGGCAGGAGTCAGTGATCCACAATACAGAGCAGCCTAAGGAAGGCAGGGGGCACAGAGAATGACCAATGTGCATAGGCAAACAAACAAAAAATATATACAGAGACAGTTAAGAGAAGTGCACTCAATAATAATCAACACTGGAGATCATTCTTACCTTCCAGAGTAGTACGGACCGATAGAACTTTCTGTGATGATATTGTCCTCTATCTGCACTGTCCAATACAGTGGCCACCTGCCACATGTGGCTGCTGAGCACTTGAGAAGTCACTTGGGCAATGGAGGAACTGAGTTTTTAAAATTTATTTCAGTTTAATGAATTTAAACTCAAATAAATGGCTAGTGGCTACCATATTACACAACACAGCTTATAGGACGTCATCCATTCACTAATTCGTATGTATATTCACTAAGTATTTTTGAGTACCTAGTATGACCCACATACCATTCGGAATGGAGAACACCCCGAGGACTAGAACTAACCTTGAAGAACTCAAACTTTTCTTGTCCAGTAAGAAAGATTTAAGGAATGGTGTCACAAAACTTATTTGTTTTACAAGGAGTTAGGGCTGGAGGAAAGAGGAACCAGAAATTGCCTGCCTCTAGGCCTTGACCTTGGCTGTTCCTGACTCCTTGATATCCTTCCTCCCGCACTCCCTTCTCCTGGCACTCACCCAAATTCCACTCCTACTTCAAGGTATACTTTGAATGCCTCCTCCTCTAGACGCTTCCCCTGGTTGCTTCTCCCTCTCTCCCCCAACACACACGCGCACCTCTGCCCAGACTGTATGAATCTCTCCTGTTCTTTGAACGCTCCTCTGGTGTTTTATCCACTCTCATCACTTTTCTTGCTTTCTACTTTATATTAATGTTCTACATCTAGATTTATTTCTCTCTCTTACTAGACTGTTAGCTCCTTGAGGGGAGGATTTAGGTCGGTGTGCACCTTGTCCCACACAGGGTTTAGTACTGAATACTGCATATAAGAGATTCTTTCTTTGTACTGTTTGGCGACTGTGCTGTGGATCCCATCTTGTTTCTGCACCTGCGGTTATCCATGGTGAATTAATTCCCTATAAACCCAAATGCACCATCTAGTGGCCTTAGGAGGTAACTTCATGCTGGACGTCTCAGGCAGAAAGGTTTATCTTTCTCAGGCTGTTTTATTCTCACGTTTCTAGGAAGCAAGTGTAATGAAAACTCTGCTTTCCATTTCCATATACAGAGTATTCTATTCACATACAATTAGAATTTATTTTGACATAATAGTCTAGACTACTTTCTGTGTGACCTCATTGTACTTAAAAATCACAGGGAATCTTATAAAAACACAGGAAGACTATAGCAGTATTTAAAGCAAATCATCCCCTAAAGCACTTTTACTAATTGAACCACCCTAGATAGGCAATGTGATTTTCTAAACTCACCTAGAGTTTGTTTTGCTGGATTTGCACTCTTTGCACATGGACCATTGCATCTGCTTGAGTTCAATGGGATGCAAATTGAATGCAAATCAATTGGAATGCCAAGAGGACAATATTTCTGTACCACCGTGGCTTCCTGAGGATTCAAGAGCTTTTTTGAATGTAGTTTCCACTACTTAACACTAGAGAGGAGCTGGAAGATGGACATCACATTTCGATTGGGAGTTTCTGCTATGTGAGAGGCACTGTTCTAGGTAGGCATCTAGCTATTTAACAAAGAACATCATTTAGTACTCCCACACTTTTCTTTTGAGAAAAGAACTATTAGTAGTCCTAGTTTACAGATGTGCAAATCATAATATGGGGAAATTAAATGAATTATAATTTTTCAAGATGTAAATAACTATTGGGAGGCAATCTGATGCCCAGTAGACCCCATCCTTAACCACTTCACTGTACTGCCTCCCACAAAAGCACAGAAAAATTGGAAATCGTGTGTTGGAAAATATAAGCCAGTGCCTCTGAAGGGCTGTTTACCTTATAGGGTAGTTGCTTTAGCCAAGACCTTGTAGACATAGCTACCAGATAAGATAAAAAGTGTAAAAGAGAGTATGCATAAGACAGCTGCATGCTGTCACCTCTGATTCAAGGTGACAGGTAGGAGCAGGATGAAATGACCTTGGAAGAACTTTAATCATTGGACTGTGGCCATGGCAGAGAAGGGAATTCCTGTATGGACAGAGCTTTCCTCAGTGAGACTTTTTAAGAGTGATAGCCATTATGGGAAACTCATGGCAAGTAAAACTTTTTGCCTGTAAGGTAGAATGAGAATAGATAGTGAGATGACGATATAAAGGCTTGGTACCCTGAAATCAATTTAGCTTGTATTTCTGTTCCCCACCTGGGTTTGTAGAAGGGAAGACAGCTCATCTCATGTTCATTCTCACTGGATTCGTGTATTGTTGCACCCTCAGTTTATGGAATCTAATTCCAGGAACTGGAACCAAAGCAGTGATAAGAGAACTGAACTAGAAGAGCAGTGCTAAGAACCAGAAATGGATGCCCAGAGAGGTTAGAAGGACTTGCCCAAGATCACACAGTCCATTAGTGACAGAGCTGGGGTTAGAATTCAGATTTTCTGACTCTCTGTTCAAGGCTCTTTCCATTGTGTTAGCTGCCTCTCCAGATTATTCTCTTTGTTGTTCATAGCACAGAAATCCAAACATGTCATCTATCTTTTAATTTTGCCTTAATTTTTTTCTGAATTAAGATGGGGTGGGGCACATGAAAAAAGCATTCATATATAAATTTCTTCATTCAATATTTCAGTCTTTTTGCATATGGCCATGTTGTAAAGTGAGCTGATTGAGAACATGGCTCTGATTCTCCCAGGGACAGAAAATCTGAGTTAGATAACATTGTATGTTTTTCTTATATCTTTTTCCAGGCACAGAAGTACCATTTTACATGTTTAATTTATTTACTTTCTTTCATTGTATATCATTAATCTGCTAATTAATTTTGCTCCACTTAACAGTGATGTTATTTTATTCTTATTTAAAATAACTAGTAACTACATCATACCTTATAGTTTATAAAGTCTTTTACATGCATTATCTCTTTATATCTTCATAACGTTCCTACTAAACAAAAAGGGCAGGTAGATTTCATCCCCATTTTGCAGATTGAAAATCAAGTTACTAAAAAGGTTATATGTCACTGTGGGTTAACTGGGACTCAGTTCTCTTTACTCCTAGACCAGTGTTTATGCTGAACCCCTCCACTTATGGTTTTCAGGGTCCCCCAGAAGGCCTGATAAACACAGATTGCTAGGCCTCTGAGAGTCTGATTTGGCAAGTCTGGGATGAGGTCTAGAATCTTCATTTCTAATACATTGCCAGGTGATGCTGATGCCACTGGTCTGGGGGTTGGGGTTCTTCTGGTGGGTGGGGGTTATCATACTTTGGGGTCCATGGCTCTATATCTTTGCTGTAACAGCTTTAAACATTTGGCAGTTGGTCCCTCATCTGCAACACTGAAATTCAAAAAGCTCTGAATACCCAATGTTTTTTCCTGAAGGCTGGTGCAATCTCATTTGGCAGCAAATCCTGACCTGAACGGAGGTGAGGCTATTTATAGTCTTTCTTTATCCCTTGGTGTGGCTGTTCATATAGTTTGCTGCAGAAATGTTAGTATAGGTTGGATTACAGGGGATGCCCCGCACTTTCTGAGGGCGTGTTCCATCACAGACACACCATAATTCCTCTTAGAATCTGACAAACTCTGAAACCAAAACACATCCAGTGCCAAAGATTTCAGATAAGGACGATAAATTTGTACTAACCTGACAAAAGGGATCCTGCAAAAAAATGCCATTTTTAGATAGCCACGAAAGTATACACATGAGCTCACTACTTACCTTTTGAGACATCTTTCTGGAAGATTTTTCAGAAACATCTAGCCTTCAGTGACAGAAATGCTGCTGCCTGCTGAAGCGCAAGAAACTGTGTGGAGCAGACCTCCCCCAGGTACCTGGGCAGATCTGAAAGGAGTATTTCCCGGAGATTAATCACGTTTAATGGGGATACCATCCATAACAACATTCATACTGCATCGACCACACTCCCTCTAGAGCTTCAATTTCCTCTCTGGGAACGAGATGCCATTAGGCTGCAGATTGGAGTAAGGAGGAAGGAGAGGAGAACTTAGTATTTTTATTTAATAATGAGCCAAGCTTAAATCATGATACAGTTATTCAAATCCCCCAAAACATCATTTCATTTAAGATAATAGTTCTTTGAGCTATTATAAAACCCTGAAAGTCATATTCATTGGAATACACTAACACATATTTTAACTGGATTACATTGAAGTTGGCCAAGCTAAAATGAATTATAAAGAAAATATCTTTTAAACCCTCACAACTCATTTACTGGAGCTTATAATTTTGTGTTGTCTTCTTAGAAGCGTTAAGGTTCACTGCCCCTGAGCTGATGTAGCTGTGATGGCTGGCCAAGCTCTCCAGAACCCCTCTCTCCTAGGTAAACCTGGAGGCCCAGAGCGCTTAGTCATTCTCAGAGGCTGGTGTCCCATGTCCAAAGAGTGTGGTGCCTGAAGCAGGCAGCCTCCCATTCCCAGTAGCAAAGAAGATCTTTGTTTCCCACCTTTCAGGGCCGGCAGGCTTCCTGTACCCACATAATCAGCAAACTGCCCCCACCCTCTGGCAGACCTATTTCTCCCAGCTTTATAATTTTCACCCTCCGACTTCTATTTTCTAGATCCACATGCATTCCTCAACTGGGGTCAGAACTTATTTGAGTGATTAATAATATCAAACTTATAAGGCATACTGTGTCCCCAGTTAGCTGCCGTATGCTGGGAGGTCTATTTCGTATGTCAGGCCACTCTTCTATTCAAACAATTTGATTCAGTGAGCACTTTAGGTTCTGAGCCTTCTGCATAGACCCAAAGCATGGTGTACCCTATTTTTAAAAAAGAGTATCTCTCTACTCTCTCCACACTAGAATCCAATTAGTTTGCCAACTAGCACCTCAAAATATATACCAATTTTGTTCTTCAGAAACTTCTACTCTGGGTTCATTGTCTTTAGTGAGGGACAGGGTTTCAGATCCTTGAGTTGAGCCGTGTTTCTCAAGACTGCTGTAGCACTGACTCGTGCACTGGCATCCTTATCCCAGTGACTGGAGCCCTGGGTCTTGTGTGGTGGTGCAGTATATGACCTGTGCAACCCAACATGGCAGCTCTTTTTAGCATCTCACACTTATAATATCCCAAGAATATAGGACTCCTTGAATCATGATTAGGTCTATACATAACAGGATGTATGGGATTAATGTAAGTCCCAGGTTATTAATATTCCTATAAACCCTGCTTTTCTATCTGGACAGGACCACTATTCCCAATTTCAAGCTCAAGGTGATAATAATAGCACCTATCATTTTTTGAGTGGCTTAGGCCTTGGGCCAGGTATTCATTAGCTTTGCTGAGCAGCCTGTAGCTCCAGTTGTCTATGCTGAGTACTGTTTTAAGGTGCTTTCATCACATTCCATCCCTGTCTCATGTTTACTCACTCATAAGAAGCAGTTTATAAATGACAAGCCTTGACTATTTATAAACAGATCTAAACTCATGGCATCTGTGAGGCAAATCTCAGCCTCTCTGAACTGGCATCATGATTAACAAGTGAATGGTTATCAGCCTAACTGCAAGCAAGTAATCGATCAGCACATATTTAGTTAGTCCCTACTATGTGCAAGCTGCTGTGACAGACACTGGGGGGATGCAGATAAGAATAGTAGCAGCTGATGTTTTCCAAGTGCTCATGCATTACATGTGTGGTGATTCTTTTAATCTTACAATTTTATGAGGCATCTCTATTTTATGATGAAGAAACTGAGGCGTAGAGCAACTAGAGTCACTCAAGGTCATATAATTACTATGTGGTCATGTGGGAGTTGGAACCAAATCTTTGGCTGTAGATTTGTGCCCTGAGCTAATACCCTGTTCTTTTCTTCCCTCCCTGACCCCCAGGCAGGAGGGGATTTAGCCTCTGTCTTTAAAACTTGTTCCATAATGGTCTGATAGGATTTGAGATAAAGTGAATGCAAATGCTTTATAACAGACAGGAAGTTATATTCTTACTGATGCCAAGGAAAGAGTACCGATAGCTGAAACTGGGAGGCCTTCAGGAGGCACTCTCGCCCATTAGCTCACTCTGCCGGAGAAGGACAGCTCGGCTCTTGGCCTTGATAGTCTTCCTCAGTTGTTAATTATAAATAACTCTATACATCACATTCCTTGTTCTTTGAATTGGGGCTACACTTCACAATGCCTGTGCCGCTGGGAATCAGGCTACGTCAATTCAGTCACGTAAGAAAGCTTTATGGAAGTGTCCCTGCTGCCAGATTGGGGCACTGCCCTCTCTGAACATTTTCCAAGCTCAAGTCATTTCCAGTAGGCTCTTTGGAGGAGATCTCTGGGGTTTTAATTAAATCCCTGAACCAGTGCTTAAGAGCATCCTGGCTTCCCCTTGAGCACACCAGCGACTTGGGGTTAGGTCCCCCTGAGCACTAGCTGGGGGGGAGTATGTTTCAGCCCCTCCACTTTCATGAGGGAGTGTCGCTTCTCCTTTTCTGTCATTTAGATGCCAGTCCCTGCCAGAGGTCTAGTCTGGGGCCTCCAGCCTACCCAACATGGGTCTCGGTCCTTGAAGAAGCAGTAAGGAAGGTAGGCTGGAGGATATGGGTCCCCCGGTCTGCGGTGGGTATATTCTAAGTTCTGTCTTTCTTTCAAGTGAGAGCTCCAGAAGGCGGCATCCCAGGACCTTTTATCCTTGTGGACTTGCCCTAGCGTTTCCTGGGTGCATTGGAGTTGCAGCCATAGGAAGATCACACCCTTTTTCTTTTTAGAGTATTGTCATGAAGGGCAATATGCAGCCTGTTTCCAAATGTCCTACATAAATTTCCACATGAGAAACAAGCTGCTTCTAAAACTTAATGCCAAAAGGGAGAAAATAATACAGCTGTGTGCCTCTGTTTAAGATATGGTCTGATTCCTCTTTTCTGATAAGACCTTGTAAAGATCATTTTTGCCTTTTAGCAGAGGCCCAGAGCCGAGGCTCAGTGATGACATTGGTCCTTACGATCTGCTCACCCCAACTTTTATGGTCTCAGCCCTCTAGTTTGACCTCATAATCAGTACTCTCGGTTTTGGAAAGAGGCAAGGAATTGTTTTTTATAATTCAATAAACATTTACTGAGTGTCATTTCTGTACTAGGCATTGAGTAGCAGGGGAGGAGGGTATGACATCCATGTGGAGTTGAATCAGACATGGGACCACAGAGAATTATACCCAGTGAGCTCCCAAGTACCACACTGAAGCTGACTTTCTCTGGGTTCTCTCTGTGGGTATGACCAAAAGCTACTCAGGAGCACAAATGAAGAGCATGGGGTCACATCTGACAGGAATTGGCATATATCCCAAGGAGCCTGGCACTTGAGTTGGACATTGTAGAATGAAAAGTAATTCATAGATGAGAAGAAAGAAAGACATGACAGGTGGAACAGGGGTGCTATCATAGAGTGCAGATAGGCGAACTAAGGCTTGTGGTCCAAATGGGGCCCACCATTTGGGGCCAAACCATTTGTTTGTGTATGGTCGGGGTGCTAAGAATGGTGTTACATTTTTAAATGGTTGAAAAAAAAAGATCAAAAGAAGAAGCATATTTCATAACATCTGAAAATTATATGAAATGCAAAGTTCACTTTCTATGAAGTTTTACCAGAACATGGTCACACCCATTCTTTTACATTTTGTCCACAGTAACTTTTTCACAACAAGAGTCAAGTGGTTTTGATAGAGACTGTGTGTCCTACAAAGCCTAAGATATTTACTCCCTGGTCCTTTATAGAAAAAGTTTGCTGATCCCTGACAGAGAAGCATAAAGATGGAGTGTTGTTTTCCTAGAGTGGCAAATTGGCTGAAGTTGGTGCATGGGGCAGAGAATATGCCAGAAGGGTAGATGGGAGCCACATTTAAGAGGGTTTTGAAAGCCGTGTCCATAGATTTTATCTTACAAGTAATAAGTTGCCACTGAAGGATTCTGAACAGGGAAAAGATGTGATCCTGGGGAATGACATGATCATATCTGTGTCTGGGAAGAAAACTATGCAGGCTGAGAGAGGGCAGGATTGAAAGAGAGAGCTTTGGGAAGAGTATTCTGGGCCAGCTTTATTTTCTAAATAACCATATGGTGATTTTCATTGAATCTCACGAGTTGATCTTTAAACTCTGAATAACACAGTGGAAAATTTTTTTTCCCTCACCAGTGAAGGGGTTTTCTTAAATCTGTAACTGAGCTATTTGAAAAATATGCATTGCATTTCTGTGGCTCCCAAATTGTACTCTCAGAAATATGGTTTCATAAGGAAAAGTGCTGGACTATGTCAATCAAACTGAGGCAGGCATTGATGAATTTAAGTTTAAAATAAGAAGAGTGAAATTTTCCTGCTGGTTTTATGTATTTTCACTGTCAAAACGTAGGGTTCTTTACAGTGTTACTTGTATAGAACCTAGAAATCACTTTTCAAAAAAAATAAAATCCTTAGATTCATAGGGCTGAAAATGATTGTGGGTTTTATAGTCTATTGACCTCATGTTTTATCTATTCATTTGTACAATATCAAGCATCACTATATATAATTACATTAGGCCCTGTGGAATAAGATACCAAAAAATTTGAAAAATGACTTTCTGTTCCAGAGCTGGAGTAACATGCATGAAATGTTAAAATGATAGCACAAGATAGGACATGATTATACACCATAGAAATTCAGAGGAAGTAGCAACCAGGTAGGCCTGAGATGGAGTCTAGGAAGATGGAAGGATTTGTTTGGCCTGTAAAGCCAGGGGATTGGTATCCTGGTGAAGGAGAACACAGCAGGTGAAAAATAAAAGTAGTTTTTGTGTAAAAGGTACTGGAAGCCCCAGCAAGTTTTAATTTAGTAAATATGTTCTATGTGCAAAGCACTGTGCTTGACCACAGGGAAATCAAGATGAGGAAGACATGGTCCCTACCCTGAAGGAGCTTATGGTGTCTTAGGGGGAATAAATAATTACAATATATGCTGAGTTCTGTAATGCAGGCAGTGCCACCATGTGAGTTGACACGGTGGAAGCATTGTTTTAGGAATGTTGTTGTGACGGTATCTGTCGGCTGGAACATCAGGGAACATCACCCAGTGTATCCAAGGAAGGTCTGGAGTTGATCTCAAGGGGAGGGGAGAGGGGAAAAAGGGCGAGTGGTTGAGGGTAGGCCAGGGAGGGAGGCAGGCGAGAAGCAGAGATAGAGACTGACTCATCTTTTTCCTCATGTATCAAGAGTCTCAGTCCACAAGTTCTACCATAAGACCCTGTTATGTTGCCACTGTTCTCAGGTGCCCAGGTCTCCCTTGCTTGTGTCTTACTAGGTGAGTAAAATACCATTATCACCATCTTCTTCGATTAATTATTTCAAGATGAAAAATGTGGGGACAAATGAAATGATACATTTTCTCCTGCATAAGGACTAGCTCATTCTTACTATGTAGAAAATAAAACACCAGCCTAATAGAAACAGAAGATTCTCAAATTTTATGTTTCTTGATGCTGTAGCTTACCTTTAGTTTGCTTGCCAATAACTAAACTTCATAACAACAGGAATAGATTAACAGTAATTTCTCAGAAACTCCAAGTGCAATCCTCATGAAATAACGGTGAATAGTCTGTGACGTCACTGCAGTTTACTGCTGGGGTGTGTTGGTGACTGATGACACACAGAGTGAACACTGGCCCAACAGCTGGCGATCTGGATACTGATCGCAGCAGCTCTACTCACTAGGAAGCTGATAGAAGAAAAGGAGCTCCCCTTCTCTGGGACTCATCATTCTTTGGCCTCAGGGTGTCTAGTGTCTCTTCTAGATCAGAAATACCATTTCATTTTTATTTTCCTGTAAGCTCGGAACACTTACCATATGCTTGGAGCAAATGTTCTTTCCCTTCTTTTACAAATGGAATGATCCTGACTTCTGAGAGTTAAGGGGTCCACTAGGACATTAACTGAGACCTACAAGTAGCTCTTCTTTTGACCTCTGGTAATTGGCATGGCTTTGAGGAGTTGTTTTCTTGCTTGGCAAATGGCCAGGGAACGTCTTGGGCAAGCTTTGCTCCAAAACGAAGGACTCCACTGTCGGTGTGACCAGACCAAATCCTTTTCCTCCTTTTGCAGGTACTGACATCCAAGAACAATTCACAAAGGCACTTCCTGGATGATCACATTTCAAATAATTCTGGGCATTTAGCAAAAATATAATACATGGAGCCTAGAGATCTTGCTTAGGAAAAGGAATCCTTTAGAATTTCTGACTTTGCAGAATAATTGGAGAGGAAGATAAGAAGAGTCTCTGAGGTAATCCTAATTTATGTCTGCCACTCTCAGTTTGGGGACAAAAGAGCAGCATGCTTGGATTTACAGGTAATGTTGGACAGCATGCTTCACCTCCAAGCGTCAGTTTCCTGGTCTGTAAGTCAGTGAAATAATACCTAGCTCACAGAATTGGTGCAATGTTTAAATGAAAGACAAAATGTATTGAGTGTCTAGTCCACAGCCTGGCAGAAATGAAGTGCTCCATAGATGGCAGTTGCTGCTGTAGTGGACATGACCACTCTTTGCCTTCCTGTCTGTTTTGGTTTCCAGTTCCAGTTGACTGCTAGGAAATATGTATTGTGATCATGTACTAGGCTTCAGCATTATCCTTTCCATGGGTAATACAGTAATAAAAGAACTACCCAAGAACAAAACCCCGGGGCCGGACGGATTTACCTCGGAATTTTATCAGACACACAGAGAAGACATAATACCCATTCTCCTTAAAGTGTTCCACAAAATAGAAGAAGAGGGAATACTCCCAAACTCATTCTATGAAGCCAACATCACCCTAATACCAAAACCAGGCAAAGACCCCACCAAAAAAGAAAATTACAGACCAATATCCCTGATGAATGTAGATGCAAAAATACTCAATAAAATATTAGCAAACAGAATTCAACAGTATATCAAAAGGATCATACACCATGACCAAGTGGGGTTCATCCCAGGGATGCAAGGATGGTACAACATTCGAAAATCCATCAACATCATCCACCACATCAACAAAAAGAAAGACAAAAACCACATGATCATCTCCATAGATGCTGAAAAAGCATTTGACAAAATTCAACATCCATTCATGATAAAAACTCTCAGCAAAATGGGAATAAAGGGCAAGTACCTCAACATAATAAAGGCCATATATGATAAACCCACAGCCAGCATTATACTGAACAGCGAGAAGCTGAAAGCATTTCCACTGAGATCGGGAACCAGACAGGGATGCCCACTCTCCCCACTGTTATTTAACATAGTACTGGAGGTCCTAGCCACGGCAATCAGACAAAACAAAGAAATACAAGGAATCCAGATTGGTAAAGAAGAAGTTAAACTGTCACTATTTGCAGATGATATGATACTGTACATAAAAAACCCTAAAGACTCCACTCCAAAACTACTAGAACTGATATCGGAATACAGCAAAGTTGCAGGATACAAAATCAACACACAGAAATCTGTAGCTTTCCTATACACTAACAACGAATCAATAGAAAGAGAAATCAGGAAAACAATTCCATTCATCATTGCATCAAAAAGAATAAAATACCTAGGAATAAACCTAACCAAGGAAGTGAAAGACTTATACTCTGAAAACTACAAGTCACTCTTAAGAGAAATTAAAGGGGACACTAATAAATGGAAACTCATCCCATGCTCATGGCTAGGAAGAATTAATATCGTCAAAATGGCCATCCTGCCCAAAGCAATATACAGATTTGATGCAATCCCTCTCAAATTACCAGCAACATTCTTCAATGAATTGGAACAAATAATTCAAAAATTCATATGGAAACACCAAAGACCCCGAATAGCCAAAGCAATCCTGAAAAAGAAGAATAAAGTAGGGGGGATCTCACTCCCCAACTTCAAGCTCTACTACAAAGCCATAGTAATCAAGACAATTTGGTACTGGCACAAGAAACACCCTTGGGCATGCTGCCTGGAAGAGAATTCTTCCTTTGGTCATATTCCATATACCTTTCATAAGCTGATTTTGCATTAGAGTTAGAAGGGGTCTCTATGGTGACCTAGTCCAGCCTAGGTTCTGGGCCATATATATGATAGTTCAGCACGTTTGGTTTCTGTCCCACACGTGTTCATTGATAGGCATCTCAGTGATGGGCAAAGCTGTTACTTGCACAGGGACGTGCAGCCATAAAAGGAGGAACAGCTTTGAACACCACAACCATGCTGGAGGTTGTTGATTTTTACCTTCCATTCTCTTTTTCTGCCCAGAGAACTTCATTTTTTTCAGGTATATCCATTGTTCCCACATTCAGCCCATTTGTCTCAGGAAAAGCGGATCCCATCTTGAGCGACACTATAAGCCTGTTTAATCTAAGAGTAATTCTATTCCACTGGTCAGTGAGCCATTGGCTCACTAATGGGCATCCAGGCCTCAAGTTATATAAATAAGACAGTCTATATGTTTGAACCAATTTGAGTTGTCTTTTCTGTTATTCAAAGTCTGAAGTGTTGTAACTGATATACTTTGCATGAATCAATTCTACTGATAAATGGTAGAGAGTTTCTGACTTAGCATGTGTATTGCCCTTGATATTGGGTGGTGAATGGCTGTCAAGTAGAGCAGGTCTGGGGATGCTGTGAGGTAGGATGGCCAAGGCCTATACAAGTCCCAGGAGGGCAGCCCACCTGTGTTCATACTTGTGAGGTGTCACATCATAGTACTAAGGGCTGTAATCTAAAATCTTGTATGATTCAGGACAAGGAGTAGGGAAAATGGTATCGTTGGTTGGTCGGGAATTCTTCTGCTCCTCTGCATCCCTCTATTCACCCATCCCTATGGAGATGGGGTGGCATATTTGACTGGTAAATTTGGGGGGACAATTTGGAAATGTTTAGCTTAGCTCATCATTTTCTTTGTCTTTTTGGGACTGAACCTGCATAAAGGAAGCAGGAATCCTCTTCTACCCTTCATGGTACAAGTCTTACCTGAACAAACTCACTGTAGAAAAGCTGAGCCACTGATTCAACTCTGCCTGTGAATGGATGAGGAAGCCTGCCCAGCCCCGTTTGGCTCTTACCAAGTTACTTAGGTCACACTAAACTACTCTCTGTGAACAATAAGAGTGCTACTTTGACCACCCTCTTTACTTGCCTATTTTGTTCCCCAAATTGTTCAGGATCAGTGTTATTTTCTGGACACCTGACAGAGTTGATTCACATTACAAAGAGAATTGTCAGCATTCACTGCCTTAGGTCAAAACACTGTAAGAATCATGTATCACTAATGAAAATGGTAGAGTAGATTCCCTCCTGCATAGCTTCCTTCCCTATCTTTAGTTAAATTTAATTCTTAGTCATTTGGGTCATAGGTCCTTTGAGAAGTTAATGAAAGATACAGACCTTCTTCCCAAAGAAATGTGCAAACACACAATTTTTTCTACAATGTTGGGGCGTGTGTGTATCCCCCTCTAAATCTACTCGTGTAACCCTTACGGGTCCATGTATCTCAGGTTAAGACCCCTAAGTTAAATCCTTGGGAGATACCTCACTGGGCACTGAGTATAAACTGAAGAAAAGAAGCCTGCAAAGGACAGGAGTGTGATGCTGCCCGTGACTCGTTGTGGTGCCTGGGAAAGCACCTCCAGTGTGGACAGTGAGCTATGTATTGGAGCTAGGGGCTAACTGAATTCTGGGGCTGCAAAGGTGAAAATTCAGGGCCTCTTTCAATCCAGATTCTAAGAGAAAACAATCACTCAGAAGGTTTAAACAAAGAGACTTTAATGAAAAGACTACCTTCTTAAATGCAGGCACTATTATAGTTCACCAGGGCGTTGAGGCACTCAGAGGCCAGCAGCAGTGCAGAGGTGAACTCAGGACCAAAGAAGCAAGGAGGAGAACAAGTATTGCTAAGTTTAGCAAGAGCTTGCAGAGTCTGCTCTGAGGGAGACTGAGTCACACAGGAATGCAAACATGCCCCCAGTTCTTCCCCTCCCTGCTCACTGATCTCCTGCTGGGGCCTCTGCCACTGGCTGACCTCAACCAAAAGATACAGAAGCTGGAGGGATGCATTCCATGGGGGCAGCTTCCTGGGACACAGAGCAGGGCAGAGAAGAGTAGGGAATGAATATAGGAGGCAAACAATAACCAGGATAGAGGAGCAGGCAGAACTAAAGAAAAGGACAAGGTTAGTACACAGGGGCGCTGAGGAGGCACCGGCAGCCTTGATGGAGGTGAACAGACTAGAGATGTGTGCTGAGGACCACGTCCAAAAGAAAGACAATCTGAACACAGAAAAAACTAAGCCCCAAGAGGCCCTTTACAGAAAAAATGTGCTTACCCCTGCTCTAGACAGAAAGATAAATAGTTCTTAGATTATATGTCTGGATACTGTATGCAGTTTAGAGCAGAGAATAAAGGAACGTTTGTTGGAGCCAGTTGAATTTGAAGAGGAATTTAGGAGAAGGCAAGCCAAAATACATTTGTTTTTAATTATCACTTGCCTCATATGTGCATTTCAAAATGCTAGAATTAGTTGCCAGCTATATAAGCAAAAATTGGAAATTGTGCTCTACACAGAAAAAGAGAAGAAAAACATTCCAGCCTACATGTAGTTTATTTTTATGA
Organism: Manis javanica; assembly: GCF_040802235.1. Lineage (NCBI taxonomy): Eukaryota > Metazoa > Chordata > Mammalia > Pholidota > Manidae > Manis > Manis javanica. Next base: position 42,773,592 of record NC_133171.1, read on the forward strand.
TTTTATAATCTGAGATTATATGTATTTCAAGAGTAAGCAAAATAAAATCAGCAAGAAATCCCATATTTAGTTTCAAAGATCATACCTAGAGTAGATCATCTATTCCTGTTGATAAGAGAGCCAGCAGTTTGAAAAAACATAAAAGAATGATTCTCCATCTTGACTGAAAACAATGGGTCAGAATAATTAAAGGATTTAACTTGATTTTGGACTGATATTTCAAATCCATCTTAACCTGCCAAGCCTTTGAAGTATCACAGTGGCATAATTTTAATACTGGGGCTATCAGAAGCTTTCTAAATAGGTCAGCATCTCCTGTAATCTCCAAGCTGTTACTAGATATTTAGGATATTTGTCGGTAAGAGCAGGTGTTCTTTTGAACCTTCTCCTTTAAAACCAGTAATTCCACTTGATGGTGTGATTTGATAAGCCTAGAATCATCAATGGCTTGTGAAGAGAAATAACCAGACAAAATGCCTGCCTGATAGTACATTCAGTCAAGATTTTCTACATTTCTTAAACCACGCCTTAAACTATACCAGTAATAATTTGCACGTTGCGATGGTGGCTTCTCTGCAACTGGGAGCCCTCTTTTGTTTTAACCTGAAGTCCCGTTGCATGTTCCATGTAAATTTGTATGTGTTAGAAAATGATTGAAGAAGACCATGTAAGTGTTACAGACTTTATTTAACACTTTATGAAGCTGACGGTCTCTATTTGGAGAACTGCAAAATGGGGTGGAAGGCAGAAACTTTTATAGGATAAAGAAAAGAGAACAAGGAAATAAGTATAAAGCCCCGACTTGGCTTACGTATTTGGGGACTGGCTGACCGGATGTGCTGGGGTTCCGGCCGAGTGGAGCGTCCTCAGGTATATGGGAGCCAAGTTTGGATTTACTGATACCGGAGGCACAGAGTCCAAGGCAGAAGGGCTCCGTCTTGGGTCTGGAAAGTTATTTGAACACTTATATTTCTGCAAAAAGTTGGACCATGAGCCAGGATACCTATGTCCAATATCTTAAAAACAAAAGAAAAAAGAGAAACTTTTATAAGGGAGGAGTGCGCCGGAGAGAAATCACGGAATGGAGGAGTGGGAGCCAGAGGAGGGCCAGTGGTCCCTGGGATTTTTGCCATGGCCCACGGGAGAAATGGCCTCTTCTCAGGGTGTCAGGAAGATACCTGGTCTTTTAAGCACCCTGAGTGTTAGGGCTTTTACCTGGAGCGCCATTTGGAAAGGTCTTCATTTTCTCAGAGTTCAGAAGGTATGAGAATGAGGTTTATTTCAAGCTGAGAATGAAAGGCAAGGGAGCAGGAAAGGGAACTAGCCTTCTGGGGGCAGCAGCTAAAGAAATTGAGCAGAAACTGCACTGTGTTGATTTCAGGTGATTGCTGTAGCCATAGGAAATGGTAGGTAGGATCCCAGGCTTTGGAGTTAAATGGCCCAAGTTCAACTTCTGGCCTGACCCATCATTCTAACTGTATAATCTTGAGCAAATTGCCTAAGCCTCTCTGTACATCATTTTTTTCATCCATAAGTAGTGAAAGGAAAGGAGCGACACACAGCAGCAATTTACTGGAGAATTCAGCTTTATTAGGGAAAGGTGCTGGGTTATATAGGAAGGGGCATGAGCTGATTGAGGTGTCACTTCTACGGGGCTGGTGGCTATTGGCTAGGTGCTGGGAGTGGGAGGGGGGAGGGAGGTGATTGGTCTTCAGGTGGCGCCGGCGGGAACTGAGGACCCCCCCCCCACGAAGAGAAGCCGGAAGTTCACCATCTTACTGGTGGGGGCCCTTTATTCCCCCCTTTCTCCTCTATGGGGTTGTGGACGTTGCTTTTCTCTCTGCTTCTTGCTGAACGGGGGCAGAGAAGGGAGTGAGGGCTTGAGGACTGGGAGGAAAGGGTTGATAGGACTCTCTACAGTAAGGACGAGTAGGTGTGGACTTCTTCAGGTTGGAAATCAATGAAGGTTCCCTGTAACTATAGGTTGAGGACTTGTTGATTCTAATGGTGCCAAGAGGATACGGGTGCTTCGGTGTCTGCGGCCATTATTTCCAGGAACAATTTCCAGCGGAGAGAGGGGTCTATCTCAGCGTGTGGTTATGTGAGGGTGAGGGATCTTCTGTGGCCAGAAGCTGGTAGTTCTTGAGTAAAAGCTGGTTGAAAGCTTGATTAAAGATTTTTCTGACTTGGGATTTGATGAACTTTATTATACAGGGTAAGAAGAGACAGGCGAGAAGAATGATTATTATGGGGCCTGCAATGGGCCAGACTCAGGTAAGGAGGGGGTTTGTTAGTATTGAAGAGAATGGGTTGGAATTGGAAGCAGAGTGGAGGCTGGTGGCAAGGTCGGTGAGTTTGGTAATGTCAGTTTCTACAATGCTGGATTCGTTGATGTAATAGCAGCACTCTTCCCGGAGGAAGACGCAGGTGCTGCCCTTCTCAGCTGTAAGCAGATCTAAGGCCCGCCGGTTTTGAAGGGTGACTTTAGCTAGCGAAGTGACCTGTCATTGGAGAGAGGCTAGGGAATCGGCAGTGGATGTCAGGGCCTCCTCAAGTTTGGCGTTGAGATCTCTATCTGCCCATAGAGAGTGACCCAAGGCTCCTCTTGAAAACCCTGCTCCAAGGGCTGAGGTGGTCAAAGAGATACTGACTATGATGGGAAGGAAAGCAGTCCTTTTTGTGCGCGAGGGCAAGGGAGGTTGGAACTCAAGAAATTCTGCCATGCTGTAAAGTGTAAGCTGTGGGATTTAGGGTGACGAGAATGCAGGGTGTATTGGAGTTGGGAGGCAGTGAGTTGAAAAGACTGACATTACACCAAAAGAACTGTCCTGGTTGCGTAAAAGTCTTAGAGCCGGAGGTAGGGGTGTAGATAGAGAGGCAGTGAAGTGCGCTGGAGGCGTGTGGAGTTGGACCTACACAGTGGTGGATGGTGAGATTATCTGCGTATTCTGGTTCCCATAGGGGTATGTCTGCCAGAGGGCGGAGGGGTTGTCTTTCTGCATGGAAGGAGTAATTGGAAATGTTAAGGGGCACGGCGGCCAGCAGTGGGCGCTGTAGTGATGCACACAAGGAACAATTGGCTGTGTTGAGGGTGTGGTTGAGAAAGATGGTGGTGTCTTGAATGAGCTGTAACTAAGAATAGGAGGAATAAGAAGATGAGGAAGTACGTCAAGAGTTTGGATAATGACTTTTTCAGAATGTCCGATATCTGATGCAACTTGAGAGATCTGGGAATGAGAGGGAACATACTCTCGAGAGATATGAAGGGTACCATGGGGGGTCAAGGACCCCCCGTAGTAAACTGAGGCTGTGACTCTGGCAGCCCATCGAGAGTCCCAGGGATCTGGGATTGATAAGGAGAATGAGCCGTTGGGATATTTTATGAAATGGTTGGAGGAGTAATACTGTGGGTACCAGGAGTTACCCATGTAGTGAATGGCACAAGACCAGTAGGGACATCTCCCATAGGTGTCTGGCCATTGCCTGCAATAGCCTTGTTTTTGGTCATAGAGGAAGCAGAGGTAGGGAGAGTAAGTGTAGCTGCTAGTGAACACTTCGGTGGAGGGAGGAAAGTGGAGGTATAAAGGCTTAGAGCAGCCTTCCAGAGGGCAGTCTGGTGTGGCAATGAGGGCAGTAACTTTTGTTTGATGCTGTGTGTAAGTTTGTCTGACTTTGAATCGCCATACAAAGGAGGCTGGGGTGGTGGGGAAGACAATAGGAATGAGGAAAAAAAGCGAGAGAGCAGTAAAGGAGGAAAAAGTCATGATTCGGGTATGGATGGCAAAGGGGGTGAACGGAATTTTGGAGGAAAGAGGACAGTAAGGTGAGGAGTCTGGAGGGAGGGAGAGTCTGTAAACTTTAGTAGGTTAAGAGATCTTTTAGGTGATGTGGGGACAGAATGGTAAGGGGCGCCCCAAATGTTAGTTTATGAGCTTCTTTCTGCAAGAGCTGTCTAGCAGCTAATGCCTGTAGGCAGGGGACCCATCCCTGAACTGTGGGGTCTAATTGCTTGGAGAGATAAGCTACTGGGGCAAAGGATGGGCCATAATATTGGCCTAGGACTCTTAGAGCTTGACTGGACCTCTCATGAATGTATAATGAGAAGGGCTTCGACAAATCAGGAAGATGGAGAGCTGGGGCTTCTACAAGGGCTTGACGGGGCTTAATGAAGGAGTGTCGGGGTGAGGAGGATAATGGTTCTTCAGAGGGGCCCCTGCTGAGGTCGTATAAAGGTCTTGCTAACAGGGAGAAGTTAGGGATCTACACTCTAAAATACCCAGCCAGGCCTAGAAAGGAAAGGATTTCTGTCTTGGTTTTGGGAATGGGCAGGTCAGAGAGGAGCCGTTTTCTGTCTAAGGTAATGGACTTTCTTTGTTGAGATAGGAGGAATCTGAGGTAAGTGACAGGAGGGGAAGAGATTTGAGCTTTGACGGGGGATACTCGGTAACTTCTGGAAGCTAGAAGGTTAAGTAGGGAAGCAGTGTCAAGTTGAGACTGTTCTCATGAGGGACTGCAGAGTAGAAGATCGTCTACATATTGTAATAAGGTGGACTTGGAGTGATCATGATGAAACTGTTTGAGGTCCTGAGCTAGGACCTGTCCAAAAATATGGGGACTATCTCGGAAGCCTTGTGGCAAAACTGTCCAAGTGAGTTGTTCAGAATGTCTTGTGTATGGGTCCGTCCAGGTGAAGATGAAAAAATCTTGGGAGGAGGGGTCCAGAGGAATAGAAAAATGGGTCCTTGAGATCTAGGACTGAGAAGTGGGATGCTGAGGCAGGGATCTGCGATAAAAGGGTGTATGGATTTGGAACTAAGGGATGGATAGGGACAACGGCCATGTTGATGAGGCGAAGGTCTTGGACAAGGCGGAAAGATCTGTTGGTTTTTTTAACAGCTAATATGGGGGTATTAAATGGGGAGTGAGTGGGTCTGAGGTAATTTTTGTTTAAGAGATCTTGGATGATGGGTTGGAGGCCTATGAGGGCTGAAGTGGTTAGGGAGTATTGGGCCTGACAGATATACTGAGAGGGGTCACATAATTTGATAGAGGCAGGAAGACATAGAGCTACGGATGGGCTTGTAGTGTCCCAAACTTTGGGATTTACAGGGTGTATGAGGGCGAAACTGGAGCTTTCATTGGGTAGAGGGGGGTCGTCAGCTATGAGGGCCATCAGAAAGGGAGTACTGGGGGCTGTGGGAGTGGATATAGTTACGGAAACGTGGAGGAGGGAAAGGATGTCCCGTCCTAGTAAAGGGATGGGACACTGGGGCATAACTAGGAAAGAGTGGGAGAAAGGTATGGGATTGTCTTGGATTGTGCATAAAAGTGGGGGGGGGGTTTAATGGGAAAATCTGTTTACTTCTTACCCCGACTACAGGAGTAATGGCAGGTGTGATAGGGCCCCAGTATTCTCACAAGACTGAGAAGGTGGCTCTTGTATCTAGGAGGAAGGAGATGGGGCGACCGTCTACTATTAAAGTAACACTGGGCTCTTGTTTGGTGATGGAAATGGTCAGGCGAGAAGCTCCCGGGCCCCGTCAGTCTTCTTCTGCCAGCTCCACTACGGCGGACTTAGGATGGGGGTTGTTCGTCCAGCCTCCCCTTTGGGTGGCTGGGCAATCAGACCCCCAGTGGCCCTTTTTGTGGCATCTGGGGCATGGGGTGGTAGGAGATCTGGGGGAGGGGCATGACCTTGACGAATGTCATTCTTGTCCGCACTTGAAACAAGCTCCTGGGGGGCGCTTGTTTGTAGAAGGGCACCCAGGTTGTGGTTTTATCAGCTGGGCTAACATTTGGAAATTGGCTTGATCAGCCTTTTGTTTACGGCGTTCTTTTTCCTCTTCCCTGTTATGGAAGACTTTAAAGGCCACTGTTAGGATCTCAGTCTGTGGGGTAGCGGGGCCCTGTTCTAACTTTTTGAGTTTAGCTTTAATGTCGGGGTAGCTTTGAATTAGGAAGTATATCATAAGGACATGTCTTCCGTCAGGCGTTTCTGGGTCAAGGCTGGTATACTGTAATAGGGCTTGAGTGAGTCTGTCTAAGCTACGTCCCGGAGGGGGGGGCGATAATTTTGGGAGGCCCTCGGGACCAAGTCTGAGGGGGACTGAAGGGTTCTGGCTCAGTCTGTGGGGGAGTGACGTGGTCCAGCCGCGCCTAGTCGAGCAGGTCCTGAAGTGCGGAAGGGGGGCGAAGAAAATAAAGATAGAAAGACCTGGGAGGGCTGACGCTCCCACGCATCACCAGCCAGCAGCCCAGCTACTTGCCTCTGCTGCTCTATTTGGGCTTGAACTCACAACTCTAAGGTTAAGAGTCCTATGCTCTACCAACTGAGCTACATCAGGGCTCCAATTAGTTGCTTATGGAATGCGTAAACAGAATGTTCTTTGTTTTCTATTCCTGCCACATCGGCAAGTGGGGGAAGGGCATAGCTAGAAACAGGGGCGGTGTTTCTACACATTTTCAAGATCTCCCTATTTTCAGAGTGAGGAGTCTTGGCTCATCTTCGAGGACAAGATATGGTTTTGTGGACAGATAACTTCCAAGGACTGCACCAGTTGTTCTTAAGCTTGTGCTTTCTCATGCTGCGTTCAGGGAAGGTGCTTTCTTATTCTGCTTACAAACATGTGAGAAGACAAAGGCGGTCTCCAACAGGGGAGAAACAGGTGATGAGGGCAAAGACGGAGGAGGCTCCTGGGACTTAGTTAAAGGGGGGCTGAAAGGCTCAGGCTTAATCCGTGGGGTACAAAGGCAGAGGAGGTGAGATGGGGGAGGAGATGGTGGGGGAGGAAGGGAGAAAGGCTGTTGTAGGAGAAGAAGGGGAGGCTTCTGCAGGGGTGGCGGCTTGCAGTCTAGGAGAACTTGGGGGTGGGGTGGGGGGAGGAGGAGGCGGAAAGCTTCGATATAGGGAATCTCTTTCCATTTTTTCAGGTGCTGGCAGTAGTTAAAGAGATTGCGAGTGATGTTAGGATCAAGAGTTCCCCCTGCGGGCCATTGGCTGTGATTGTCTAGGGGGTATGTCAGCCAATTTTGGGAGCAGTATTTACAGAGAAGTTTTGATTTTATATCAGGTGTCAGGGAGAGGGTGGCTAGATACTTGAGCAGGCATTCAAGAGGTGAACTTTCAGGGAGGGATGAGGAGGCTCCCATGGCTGAAGGACAGAGAAGGAGACAAACAGGGGAAGACGAATGGAGATCCTCAGACTGGAAGCAGACCGCAAGGAGACAAAGGGCATCCCCGATGATCCTTGGTGGTCTGCGGAAACTTGTATACGAGTCAGAATTTCTTAGGAAGTGTGGGTTATCACCCAGACTTCTTTAAGAAGGCAGAGTGCCGGAGTCACAAGGTACTTAGTACTAGGAATTTTCGGTGGACGGAACGGATTTCGGCAGACAGAACGGAAGGAGGACGGGGGAAAAAGGGAGCGTGCTCATCTGCAAAGGAGTCACCTCGTTTATGGCTGTTGAAGGAGGGGCCTGAGGGTCCACCGCAGCTGTGAAGGCCTGAGGCGGCGATTTATGGCTGTTGGAGGAGGGGCCTGAGGGTCTGCAGCAACCGTGAAGGCCAGAGGCGGGGAGAGTTCACTCCTCATCCCCAAGCATCAGGGCTTTGCCAGACGATGACGGTCAATGGCACTGCGATAGCTCGGGGAAGAGTGGCCCACTCCAGGGGAAAACTTACCTAAAGGCCAGAGAGGAGTGGTGAGTGTGATGAGCCAGCACCGGAAAAAGAGGACGAGGGCAAGCTGCTGCTGGTGTTGGGGGGAAGACGGGCCCAGTTGGGGTGTCCCGTCTCCCGGGTTTCGGCACCAATGAAAGGAAAGGAGCGACACACAGCAGCAATTTACTGGAGAATTCCGTTTTATTAGGGAAAGGTGCTGGGTTATATAGGAAGGGGCATGAGCTGATTGAGGTGTCACTTCTACGGGGCTGGTGGCTATTGGCTAGGTGCTGGGAGTGGGAGGGGGGAGAGAGGTGATTGGTCTTCAGGTGGTGCCGTCGGGAACCGAGGACCCGGAAGAGAAGCCGGAAGTTCACCATCTTACTGGTGGGGGCCCTTTAAGTAGTGACAGTAAATTGTACCTACTTAAGAGTGTGGTTCTGAAAGTTAAGTCAAATAATCCAAGCAGAACAACTAGTGCAATGCCTGACACAGAGAAAGTCACCAATTGTATTAGCTAAAATGTGCTTATAGATCATCTGTACTCTGAAATTCCTTAAATTGTAGTCAACTAGTTATTTTCTCATCAAATAACTAGTCATGTGAGCTACGTTTGATGATTCTGGATGTTGGAGAGGAAAAAATTTTCCTTCTACCCTTGTAGGTTCTCTGGCTGGTCTAATAATCTGATTAGCGTAAAACGGATTAACAGGAGAAAAATGTTTATTTACATACACACAAGGGCTCCATAAGAATATGAGACCCAAGGACAAATAGGGCAATTGAGGCTTGTACACCATCCTGAGCTAAGGAATGAAATAGGGGCCTGGGGCTTCAAAGGGAAGGAGGGTGAGTCACAGGATGGTAAAAAGAGCAGATGTTTGGTAATTAGATATTTTCTTGCCATACAGAGAGATCATTCAGATAAAAAAAGTAATCCATTGTTAGTATCTCTCTTACTAGCCAGACCCCTATATAAATTTTTTTAGGTAGTTAAGAAAGAGGTAAAAGTTTTTCCTGAGTCTATTGTGTTTTGAAGGCTTTCAACTCAAATTAGTCCATGTGGCAGAGTAACATATTTTGGGGGGACTTGTTTTGAGCTCCTTAAATAATTAAGGAAGGGAAAAGAACAAATATATAGAGCTTAAAGTAGAGAATTTAAGCCTATAAAATGAGATTTGAAATTCATAGTTAAGTGCTGGAAGAGCTCTTTGAGAGGACATAGCTGCAAGTTGACCTGGTAAATCCAAGGCTCCTCCTGTCTCTCCTGCCCCTGGGATGTGTGTGCCCACTGTTCCGCAGGAGGAGCTGTTTCAAGGAGGGAGCCTTGAGAGAAGAGTGGTTTGTTGAGACCATCTGAATGTTGTACATGACTGAACCCAGTTAAGACCTATGTATGAACTTCTAAGATCCTGGAGATGGGTGCAGAGATCTCTTCATTTGTGGCTTGCCCAGGACAAGCCTTGTATGTAAGCTCCCTTGCTTGTGAAACCTGCCACCTGCTCCTCCGGAGTGGTCTCTCTCTTTCCTCCATCTCTCCTTGCTCTCCAGCTATGGCAGCCAGTTTCACATTTCCCCAGCAAATGCCCATGGCTGTGAACTGACAATAAGCAAGTAGAGAGACCATTAGAAGGACTCAACCTGTTGAGGGTCGCCCATAATTTTTAATGTACCTTATAGTAAAAATGAAAAAATGCTGAAGATTCTTATGGGTATTAAGATAAACCTTTAGAACTGATCTGGTCTGGTGGGTGGGCAGGAAGGACAAACAGCCTGTGGGCAAACATTTGCATAAGGAAAGTGCCTCCTGGGAAGAGACAGGGAGGGTGGCCTGCTTGCTGTGGCCATGATCCTCTGGCTCTGCACAAGTACGCACAGGCACTGAAGAAGCTGCTTTTATGGAGAGAGCTCCATTAAACACACACATGTGCACACACATGCACACAGAGGCGGTGCTTAGGGAGAGGGACTTTCTCATTTGGTCGACATTCAGCCAGTGCTTACTTGGTGAGAGCATGCCTGGCCATCGGAGCCCTAAGGGGGCATCAGCTTCAGAGGTTGCCATGAGAAGTCCTCCGGGAGCTTCTCAGACAGCAGGGACTGTCTCCGCAGTGTGTTCCAGAGACTAAGGGACACTTTTAGGAGATGGCCCTTACAGTCTCAAGGCAAACTGGGTGAGGCCAGGCAGGCGGCTCAAGTCCCACATATGCTGTGGAAACAAGAGCCTGTGGTGTTTTGGTTACTAGTTACCAAGAGGTTGGGATTATTGGAAAATCTGGAGTTATATCAGATTATGCATTTTACAGCTAACCTTTTATATTAATTCAAAAGACCAGTTTACTTTTCCAATCTGTGTATTCTTAGAAGTGATGTTGAAAGGCAAGGCCAGTTGTGGGTCCTTATCTAAGCACATAACAAAAGCAGGGAGGAAACTGGCATTGTGGAAGTGTCCTCTGCTTTTGCCTCCCACGCCTTTGTTCTCCCCATGTCCCCTTCTTTAGCTCTCTGTGCAGGTTAACCCTCAGAAGGAGAACGAATTTATGGCATAGTCTATGTGCTGTAGGAAAAAGTTATAAAAGACTTTGAAATGAAACAAAAAGACAGTTGGGTGTTTGTGATGAAAACTAGGCATTGTCCCATGTATTCTTCCTTCCTGGTTGTCTGATTCCAGTGGTCTCTGAATCTTCCACTGTTTTTGCACTAGTTATGATTTAAATAGCTGATAACAGAAAGCAGTGCAAATGTTCTTGTCCACAGACAAGCAAATTATTTTTTTCTGATGGAGGTTCAATTTATTTATGTCCCTCACTGTGGAAGAAGCTGATTTTGTATCTGTTCAAAAAAATCAACGGCATAAATTTTAAAGCTCTTACTGGTTTTATTCAGCAATTCATGAATTGAGCAGCATCCAGTCTTGTAAAGAGCTCGCTCAGTCATTATTTCAGATGGCAATAATAGTCAAACTAGGTTTTCCCTAAAAAAAATAAATAAATGGTTGATTGGAGTTCTTTACTTTTCACCTGGGCTTTTGCTGTTATGGAAACCTAGTGTCAATTGAAACGCAAAGTAGCCCACCTGAAATCTCTATAGCTTTTTGTCTTTTAATTAAAAATCTAGCACTTGTCAAATAGCTTCCTATTGCTTTATTATTCCTGCAGACTCTGTCCATGTCTAGCTACTGAGTTTTGCTCCTTGTCCACAGAGATTTCAGCTTATTTCACTTTGATTTCCAGGCTCCTTACAGACAGCTCTGCTTTCCCTCATGCTTCCTCCAGAAGAGTGTTCTCTGTGTTACCCTTACCCGCTGGGCTTGCTGGCTGGCCGAGTTGATATCCAGTTTATGCCATGTCAGGGCTAACAAATCCGTATGGAAATGCTGGAAGCACAGAGATGTTTGGAAAATACTGGCCTTGGCTTGGATCAAGATCTAGCCTAAAACCACTTTGTAATTTAAGGAGCATCCAGATATTTTGATATAAAACACTGTGTATTGCTGTGTATAATTGAACTATTTTTTCCTGAAAATCTGAGTCCAGTTAGAGACATACATTGGGGTAGGGGGAAGGCCTGTGACTTCATCACTGCTCTTCAGCCATCATTGTCCTGAGTTAATGACCGTTTAAACACATAGGTTAGAACCGATTCTGAGTGCGCTTCTCTCTTCTACTGATAGATAAGATTCTTTCCAAGTTCTTCCCCGCTCTAGCAAAGTGAAAGTTCATTAGATTGAACCAATACAGACTATGCTTCGTTTGCCTGTTTGGCACAAAACAGATGGTTGATTAGCCATTTAAAAGCAACATGTAACCAATGTCTTTGTATCTGTGATCCCAGCCTCTGCTGCCTTTTTTCCTCCATTCCTTCAACCCACTATGTCTTCTTCAGAGTCGTTCTTTGGGAAGTTTGTTGTCTCCCCCTCTCATTTACATAAAACTCTCTTTAAACCATTTTCTAAGACCTTGATATGGAAAGGGTGGCTCAGGGATCTGCATCACCTGGGAGCCAGTTTGAAAATGCAGAAGTGTAGGTCCCACCCTAGAATCTGCATTTTTAACAAGCTCCCCTCGGGAACTATACCACATTAAAGTATGGGAAGCACTGGATTAGGGAGACTAGCAGTTTTCCAGAGGCTCTGAGTAGGTGAAGCAAAGGGATAGGTGTATGTGGAATGAGGGACCACAAATACAGCTGCAAGTGCCTGGGCTTTGGAGTCAGACATGCACAGATTCAAATCTTGGCTCTTGTTCCTCGGAGTGCCGGAAACTTAGACTAAGGATTTAGGATCTCTGAGTCTTGGCGCCAGCATCTGTACATCGTCACTTCTGTTATCAAATAGTTTTTTTTTATGAAAACTAAGCACACACAGAATAGATTCACCCACCGCCAATGCTTAACACACGCTCATCTCCTCATCCACCTGCTGCCATATGCCTTCTCCCCGCTCTTACTCGTTCTGTCTTCTGAGCACCCCAAGTCATTCAGAGCAATGACTGTGCACTTTGTGTGTGTTCAGACATAGTTTGAATATATCCAAATAGGTATGTCCAGAACACTCATATCATAAATACCCAATTCATGAAATATGAACAGTTGAAAGATTGTCAGCAAATACACTGGAGAGTTCTGACAGAATTAGAATGAAATTATTGATGAAATCAGCACAGGCCCCCACATGTTTGCCTTCCTGTGATTTGACTGACAGAAAGCTCTAGGCTCTAGGCCAATGTTGACAGAAATGAAATGTGCCTTTGCTGTCTTGCCATCTCCCGGGCAGTCACCTTTGCATTTTAGTGACCTATCAGTGTGTTTATATGACACCTAAACTGGCCAGCATCTGTTGCGGGGGTTGATCCAGGCAACCCTGTGTAATTATTTTTCTCCACCTGATTATCTGTCTCCAACAAAAATGACTTGGTCTGGGTTTTGTTCCCTCCAATGACAAAGTCCAGAGCACACTATGGCCTAGAGCACTGGTTTCCAAACTGATCTCGAGGACCAGCTTGTAGCATCACTGACCACTTGTTCAAATGCAAGTGCTTGTTTCCTATCCCAGAGCTAATGAATCAGAACCTCCGGGGGTGCAGCCCCAATACCCTCCACGTGATTCTGATGTGCTCACGTTTGGAAACCAACTGCATCAGAGGGAACTAGGGAGTTCTGAAAGTGGGCAGGACTGCTGGGCTCCTACTCAGCAGGATTCTCCTGCAGGAAGCATCCCCTGCCATCACCTAGCTGAGTGATTCTTCGCTCTGGCTGCATGCTGGCATTCCCCGGTGGCTTTAAACAATACTGACTCTTGGGTTTCCTCCATGAAGACTCTGATTTCATTGGTTTGCATATAGCCCGGGCACTGGAGCTTTCTAATCCCTCTGGTAGTTCTAAGGTACAGCCTGGGCCAGGAAGCCCTGATGGAGACCCCACAGGTGGTGCATTTAGATTACCCAGGGACTCTAACAGTTCCTGTACCTGAGCCCCACCCCTCACCCACTGAACGCAAATCTTCTGGAGCCCGTATATCTGTGGGACCTCTTCCCTGATACATGGGGGAGGTTGACAGTCACTCATCAAGTTTAATGCCACACTTTGGAGATGAGGAAATGTAGAAAACTCTTTTCCACAAGGCCAAATGTTAAGGGGTCAGTGTCTGCTAATATTTCCTCTACACTGAGCATTCATATTTTAACTGGGGACATCTCAGTTAAGGCTAGAGAAGGTCATGGTGGAAGAACCCCAGGCCCTTTGTCCAGCCCTTGAAGACACTCCCTCCACCTAGGGGGTCTCTTTCCCTCTTCCGCCACCATCAAGCTTCTGCCTCACGCTGCCCCAGAGAGGCTGTTCTGAAGCATGGCAGTTAGTGGACAGGAGCCCCAGATGATCATTATTGAAGCTTATTTTTTCATTGCCTTGATAAATTCTGTCTTACCCCATAGGATTTATAAAAGCAGAGGAAAGAATTCCTGCAGCAGGGTCTAATGCACCTTTAAAATGCCACAACCATCATTCCTAGAACCACAAAAATACTTTTGCCTAGATAAATGTCATCCTAGACCTAGGGCATCGTTAGGATTATAACGTTATTGAATTTGCCATCTGTATCTCTGATTTGCATGTTGTAAAATAAAATAAAGATTTTATACAAAAATTAGTTCTGAGGTGACCGGATAGATTTTTCCAGTGCACATTAAGCCTAGCAGTCCTTTGTGAAGGAAAGGAAAGATAATATCTTGGCTGGGAGTTGGAGTGACTCCAAGACATCCTCCAAGTCTCTTCCTCCCCAGGACAAGGTGAAAACTGAAATTTCCTTTTCCTAGCCTCCTCTTCTTGTCTGCCATTTCCAAGCAATTTGCAGTTTCTGTTGCTAACTCCTGCCAGAGGTTTGGCACCCTAGTTAAGAAGTCTTTATGAAGAGTAAACCCATCCTAGCCTTAACACTTAGTATCTGTGTGACTTTGAACATGTCAGCATCTCTGGGCTTCTGTAACCATCTCTCTAAAACAGGGAGAACATTAGTGCTTCCGCCATAGGGTTCTTGAAATAGTTTATATGAGTTTCAAAGCCCTCAGGGCCTGGCATGCAGTAAGCAACCTATGAATATTTTATGTTTTATTACCATTACAATCATTAAATGTTACAAACCAGTAACTAAGACCTGGTTTCCCTTTCATAAATTATCTTGGTGATTCTTGGGACCATCTCCAGATTTCCACCTGAATTCCAAAGGCGTAACTAGAAGCAGATCCTTCAGTTCCAGCCCTCTGAACTCCATTCAGTAGCTCTGAGGTTTGTCTTCAGCTAGGATGACTGACCGTCCTGATGTTCCTCCAGACTGAGGGAAGTTACCAGAATGGAGGACTTTCAGTGTCAATCCTGGGACAGATCCTGGCACAGCAGGGTGAGTGTTTCACTCTTTCTTTAGCCTGTGGCCAGCTGGGCCCTCAGATCTTGGCAGTGGTGGCTTGGTGTGGCAGCCTGCTCCTCTTATTCTTTAATACTGAGGTACCCAAATCCCTGGCAGTAATCAGTCTGCATAGCAGGAGAGGGTCAAGGTCATCACAACAGAATTACAAGAACTGAATGCGGGCTGGCCTCGGAAAGTGGATCTTGGGAAGCCTGGAACATTCTATTTAATTATTTAGCCATTGAATTTGGATCGGTCCCTTAACCACCCTGAGTTTCAATTTTCTTATTTAGTAATGGGTATAATACAATGCTCATCACACAGGAGGGTTGGAAAGACTGGTCTGGATAATGTATGGGGAAGCACTATCTGTGTTCCTCTATGTGTTCATCGCAGACAGGCAGCTTGCTGGTGTGTGAAAAGTGAAGCCCTCAGTTAGAATCCATTTCTCCCATGAACTCACTGTTTAACCTTTGGCAAGTTTCCTTCCCTTTCACCCTCAATTTTCTCATCAGTGACACTGGCAATCCTAGCATTTCCCTTGCAGTGGTTCTCCAGCCCTCCAAAGGCATTGACCTGCACAGGTGTTCATTCTGTCTGTGCTTTCCTGACCACAGGCAGTGCGTCCACATCTGAGAAGAGCGTTTTCCCCAGAGAGATTTCTGGTGGGCTGGAAAAGAAGTTCTCAACCTTGGATGCACATTAGAATCATTTGAGAAAACTTAAAAAAATAAAAATACCACCATCCAGGCATCATTCCAGACTCATGAAATCTAAATCTCTGGAATGTTCATTTTTTTCAGTTTCCCCTGGGCTAGAGAGGGGGCACATCACTGACCCAAAGAGCAGGAACAAAAGAGGACAACTACTCCATGGGCCCTAGATGGCCACAAGGAGATGAGAGAAGAAATATGAATCAAACTTGGCCTTTCCTATTTGTCAAACTGAGCTGGGCAGGTATGTGAACAGGAGTATTAACTCTGATCTTTCTTGCCCTGTATTCCATTTTATTTAGTCGCTGACTCACTGACTCAGTTTCCAAGCGTGCCTTGTGAAGTGGAGTCATCACATGAGCCTATCCTGGCCCTCAAGATGACTCACATCTGTGTCTTCGTGACATATGTTCTAAAACTACTCTGCAGCCTTCCCTTCCTGAGACAGCCCTTTAGAGTGGCAGGATGGGTGATCTGTCAGCTAGGTCAGTAAGAAAGGACTCAGCCAGCCTCGATGGAGTAGCCCAATGGTCCCTCAGTCACTCAGGCCAACCCTGGAAATAGCCACATTATTTCCCCACTTTGTTTTTTGAGTAATTTAACCAAGAGCTCTCTTGGGTTCCTTGGATCTGCCTCTGGAGATCACGCCCAGCATTATCTGAGCCACATGTTGTTGCTCAACATCTTTTCATTCCTCTGTCTTCCTTAGAGCCCTTGAAAGTAACTGATTTGTTTCTTAGGTTACCCTAAAAAATGATGGAAATGGCAATATCAAGGGTTTCCCAAAGTTGAGTTAATGACTGGCCACTTTGGGACTCTGAGCTTTGCATGATGTGTTAACAAGTTGGAGAATCAGTGATTTTTTAAAGCCTTTTAAGCTGTAACATCTGAACTGAGTGAACTTGGATATGACTGTGACTTCTGAGAAGGAGTAAGGCCATAGATACCATCACATCTTAACTGGCAGAAGAAGATATCAAAGGCTGGGGAGGGCATAGGGAAGCCATTAGCCCTGGTGTCATACTTGGTTGGCCTGGCAGCCGGAGCTCCATTCCCAGCCTCCCCCTGAGTCCAGAATGGCTCAGCTAAAACCTTGCTGCCTCTATCACAGGACCACTGGAATTTCCTGAGGATCCATGAACACTTATCTCTGCATCTTGCAGGAGAGACTTCTAGATTTCATCACATTCTCCAAGTAGCCTTTGATCTGAAAATAAAGAGCCAGTGGTCTAGCCCTTTGCACTAAAATAAATTTACATCAAAATTTCTTTCCTGACGGTTGGTAGATATATTTGTGACATACTAAAGAGATTATAATTACATTACTGTGACAATTCCAAAAGTTAGAAAGCATTGTTTTTTTAATTTTGTGTTTGGCCAAGAGTAGGGTATTTCATCCTAAAGTTCTAAAACACACAAGAAACCAAAGCACAGAACTCAGTGAAAACGTCAAGAATTTTGAATCAACGATAATTTCAGATTTCTGTCTCTACGCTTTTAAAAAGGATACAATTCTTAATTTGATAAGAAGAGAAAAATAAGACATATTTAGTTACTTAAAGACAGAGAGAACGTGGGGCTAGTTTTATCATTTTCTCTCCTACCATACTGCCTAAGGCTATGATATACTGGCACCGCTATTACAGAGACACACTCTCGGTGAAGGAGGTTGTGCTGAGATATTTTAGGTTAACTGCAGCCCTCCCCTGGCCGCTCTAGTAATGTAGTGGCACAACTTAGCCAGCTGACTCCCCAGACTGGGGGGCTGCAGTGCGTGCCTGCTCCAAGCCTGGTCCTGCAGCAGCAGCAATCCCTGGGAGTTTGGTAGAATTTCAGGTCTGTCGCAGACCTCCCTAACCAGAATCCGCATTTTTACAAGATCCTCGGGTGAATTTGGTCACTATAAAAGCTCAGAAGCATGACTGTATGTGGTCAAGGACCTGAGTTAAACTTAGTAGACCTATGGTGGCTACAGTTAATCATACCATATTGCATATGTGAAAGTTGCTACGAGAATAGGTCTTGAAAGTTCTCAAAGCAAGAGAAAATACTTAGAACTGTGTGGTGATGGGTGTTAACTGGACTTACTGTGGTGGTCTTTTCATAACATGTATAACTATCAGATCATTGTTATACACCTGAAACTAATATAACGGTTTATGTCAATTATATCTCAATAAAAATATTAAAAACCAAACAAACAAAAAACTTGTACTCCCCACTTTATCTGTTTCTTACAGACCCTATAACGGGTGCTTCCCATGCATTTCAGCCTATTTCATTATGTGTTTGGTTCCCACAGATATCAAATTTATGATTCCTGGCCTAGCAGATTTGACTGCCCTAGTCTGACCACCTATCATCAGTAGAAGATGAGATCAGATTTAAAATTGGGCCAAGAAGCTGTGAATATAGGCAAATCATTCCTCTTAATACACCTTTGAATTGGTTACCATATTGGCTTGTGTTTGTCTAAAATTTGCCCCCCTGAGAGTATATAATAAAATGTTATTTGCTTTTAAATAAAAAATAGCAGGCTTATTCCCATGATGGTCTGATGGACAGCCTCTGTTCTTGGACTTTTGGTGACCACTGTCCATATAGGCTGTAAGTAAGCTAACATAAAGTATGAAGTGTTAGGTATCAAGTTTTGTTTCTCTTACAGTCCTTACCTATCAAATCATATGTGGACATAAGGCAGTATTATTATTTTGGTAAAAGAATGTATCTTTTTTTTTTCAATTCCCATGTTGTTCCTCTGGAGCAATCTTACTTTCTATACTGTTGCACATTCTCACGTGGAGGACTGACTGAATGCTGGTGCAAAGCCCTGATGAACAGGTGTTTTTAGCCAGCGGTGAGCCGGAACTGTGTGACCAATTTAGTCTCTCCAGGAACCTCTTTGGTTTTCTGACATGTGGAATGCTCATTCTGATGACTTGCTTCAGTGACTGCAACATGCTCTATTTTGTCAATAAAGAAAGCAATGAACTAATGATGCACTTCCCTTATTTTATGATTCCCTCCCCCCTTTTTTTTGCAGTATTTCTTCTCAGTCTACATGCATGTGGATGTATGGAGGGGATTTTTCTGATAGTATTTTAATAACATCGTATAAGGCTGATATACAGCATTCAAGACCTGAGCAGTTGAATTTTAGATTGGAAAATAAATTTATTGCTAACTGACTTTCATTTCAGGCTGATAACTAGGTAGAGCTGATAACTAAGGGTGTTTGGAGAGACAAACTGTGCATTGCAAAAGTTTTGAAGTTGAAGCATACCTATTAAACAATAAAGAGAATATCCTTTTCCTTATAAGCCCCTTTAATTATGGGAAAAGTGTATATATTTTTATTTTCAAAGGTTAGTATTAAAGTCTTTATGCCATAATAACATGTTATATTCCTGCTACTATGAACAATTGCTAGGGAACTCTTAGGATTAACTAATGTCCATTCAAATACAATCCAGGAGTCATTTACAGGGTTAACATACCAGTCTGCCTGAAACATACATATTTAATCTTTCCCCTGAGAAGTCTGCAGGTTTCATGGAATATTAGAAAGCTTATAACATTTTGTTCAGTAATTAAAATGTGCTTTATTACTATTAAAATGATAAGCAATGTGTAAGAATATTATAAAACATAAACATCAGGTAACTAGTTGGACAAGATGAGTGACAATCTGTGTTGGCTTCACTTTGCAATCACTTGGGGAGCTTTAAAGGAGCTGATTCCAGGGTTCCACACCTAGAGATTCTGGTTTAATTGGCCCAGCATGTGGCCTGTGCATCAGCATTTTAAACTTCTCATTTTGAAATAATTGTAGGCTCACAGGAAGTTGCAAATACAGTCCATTTGCAGCTTGTGCCCTCCACCCAGCTTTCCCAAGTGATCACATCTCACGTAACTATAGTCCAATAGGAAAGGCAAGAAACTGATGTTGGAACCATAGTGTTATCAGAACACAGACCTTTTTTAGATTTCACCAGTTTGAGGATCAGGACTTTTAAATGCTCCAGATGATTCCACCAAATAGCTGGGGTTGAAAAATTCTGCTCTGAGGGCTGTTTAAGGTCTCTTCCAAGCAGACTATGATTCTGTACACAAACACATACACAATATGCATACATGCATTTGTGCAAATGTAGCCCACACTCACACATACACATCCTAAACACTTAAACCTTTTAATAACAAGTTGCAGGATAAAAGTGACTGACATTTAGGAGCAAACTTAACTGCTGGAAAACTGCACTTCACAATTGTACTGAATATATCCTGGCTTAGATCCCATGTCAAATAGAAGATGTCTACCATACCTGAGAAGGTAAACTAGGGTTTATGACTCCCAGAATTAAAGTCTGTATGAGGAATGAGAAGAAAATTCCATGGGTTTTGAAAATGTCATTGACAGACAATTTAAGTTTTAAAATCTAGTAACATGGGAAGAGACTTCTTGTGTGCATAATTATGTATATGCAATTCCCATTTCTCATGCTCTGAATGCATGTAAACAACTGCTGTTCTCTGTGAATAAATCAGTGTTTCCTGCTCTGCCACCTGGGAAATTAAACACTATCCAGGGCAAGTTTCTGTATTTTTCTCTTCAAAAAGAGTTGAAATGGGTATTAATCAGTTAAGCAGGGGCAGTAATAAAAAAGCCCAGACCTTATCCTACTGTGTACTCTCAGGTCTTAACTGTGAGGTTAAATAGGGACATTTATAACCCTAATAAGTTCTAAGCCAAACCTGGGTCAGGGCGTAAAACTTATCCTCACTTTATGCAAACAGATTTCCCCTTATATGGGATGAAACTTTCATCAACATAATGGAGACCCCTGCCATAGTGTCTGGGATTCATTTACTAAGGGTTGCCTGTGCAGAACCTTGCTCCCACATCCAGCCTCATTGCCTGTGTAGACTGATTGCTCAGGCCTTTCAGAACTCCCCCTCCAAAAGGCGGACTGCATCCCATGGCCTCTGATGAGGCGTGAGTGGCTAATCTTCAGAGGACTCCCTAGGCAACCTTATGTAGGGTCTTCCTTTCCGTGACACAGCCCTTCTTTTCTGCTCCTCTCTCCAAGGTGCTCCATGTCCCCACGTCACCCTGACAGCTCCCTCTTCCTGGCCCACAGCCTGGGCCTCCCAGGGGAATTTCGCTTGGATAAACTCCCTGAAGTTATAGAGCACAGTGAATGTTTGAGTCAGGGTTTTGAGAATATTCTTTCTACCTAATGTTTTAGGGAGCGATTCTGGATGGAATGGCACTGACAGGACTCCAGGAGGCCTGCTGTAAAACCTGGAGGGACCGTGCTGGGGCTCATCGATT
Organism: Manis javanica; assembly: GCF_040802235.1. Lineage (NCBI taxonomy): Eukaryota > Metazoa > Chordata > Mammalia > Pholidota > Manidae > Manis > Manis javanica. Next base: position 42,794,198 of record NC_133171.1, read on the forward strand.
CAGATTACGTGGCACCCCTGCTCTGGGCCCAGGCCCTGAAATCAGTCTTAAGAGGAAGCTGGGATGGGATGGAGGTGAAATCTTCTTAGATTTTGGTACAAACAATCATTCCTTCATCTTGGTTCCATCTGTTGAGCCAGCTTTTTTTTTTACTTACAGCCATAAATTTGTAGCCCCTGGGTGAAGCCACTGAAACATATTGATTATTATAGGTTAGCTGGATTAAGATGAGGGTAGTTCAATATTCACTAGTTCAAGCCTCTGTCTTATGAACAAAGATGGTAATTGGCTAATTCCTATGGTTTCGAAGATCCCAGGAGGGTCCTCCTCCAGAATTTCCTTGCCCCACTGGGCCTGAATGGTAAACCTTACTGTACATTTTTATGCCCATGGGTTATGTTTAGTCAGGGCCTGTTGCAATCCAACTACAATTAGAGATGGGTAACATTATTTTAAAGTAAAAGTCATTAGTTTACAGTGGAATGGAAAGTATCATACCCTTTCTAGAAGCCAGCATTAAATTGGAGGAGATAAAGAGCATAGAACTCTCCTGAGATCATGGGCATAGGAAGATGTCTCGAGGGCTGGTTGCCACAGAAAAATGTCACTCCTTTCAGTTTTCTGGCTTCCCACCTATCCCACCCTAATTAAGAACCAGTCTGTACCATCCGACCTGGACCTCTGGGACTGCATGCAGGTATATGTTGTTTTGTTCATCCATTATTGCCAAAGGTATTTATTATCTGAGTCCCACCGAATCACTTATTTTCCTGTCTGAGAGCTAGCCTCTTTTGCCATCCTGGCAGTGAGCAGCCATTCAGTTTCTCACCTGTGTATCTTGTGAGAAACTAGAAGATAAAGCCTCTTGGCGTGCGGAGCATTGGTATGCGAGAGTTTCAGGGACCTGGCTTCCTCCAAATCCCTGCCAAGGAATCTCAGATTAGAATCAAAATGAAACGTTCACACGAGCTGCCCTTCCTGGTTTCAGCACTTGACCATAACAAGACGTGTTGCAAGCTTGAAACATTTTACTAGAATGCTCCATGATTAACAGGTTCTTCATGCAGAATGAAAACTCAGATATCATTAAGAAATGCATAAAAAGGAACAGAAAGCTTTTACCATGAATTGCCAAGTGCCAAAAGGATTCCAGCACTGGAAAGAACTGACGATAGCTAGCAAGGGTGTAAGAACAAGAGCTTGGGGGCAAAACATAGCTGGGTTACAGTCCTGACCCCACTTACCAGCTTAGTGACTCTGGGGAAGTTATTTAACATCTGTATTTGATCTGGTAATTCCACTGCTAGGAACTGATCCTATAGATATACTGATAATAGCTAGGTTGCTTACTGTCTGCCAGGCTCTTTACTGGGTATTTTACATGCATTAAATCGTTGAAACTCCTCAACAACCCTAAGAGAAAACACCGTTGCTCTCTGAGAAACTGAGGCACAGAGAGGATGACCCTCCCAAGGTCAAGTTAGCACTCTCAGGGGAGGCAGCATGGTGCACGATTAACTTCTTGGGCCCCACACCTAACTCTGCTGTTAACAAACAGTGTAAAAGCATGGAATGGTGCCTGCTACATAAATTCCCATGTAATATTTTACTCCAATAAACATAGAATCCTTCCCTTCTATTGCTGATACATACAACGTCTGCTTATTTCACAGTAATTTCTATTTGCAGAAGTAGGAGCCATTCAATTCAATTCTTAAACAATAGTGACTCCTGTATATCCTTTTTTTATTGGTTTTATTCGACCCTTAGCTTGTCTCAGCATGTAAAGAATTAGATCAGTTTTAACATTCCTATTCTTGGGGTATAGACCCAAATGCCCAGATCTAATGTAATTTATATCAAATGGCTCTCCTCAAATGCTTCATCCCTGGGATCGCTCGCTCCCCTCCCACTCTGCAGCTGGTGGGTTCATATGCTCCAGGCCCAGGAGGACCTGCCTTCATCAGGAGGCAGCTGCTTCCATCTCAGCTACTCTCTAGACACCTTTGCCCAGCCTGCTCACCTGCCCACAAGCCACCCAAAATCTTTTAACATTAACCATTGCTCTGGCAGAGAACCTAGATGTGGGGATACACACTCTAATACAGTATTCCTTGGTGGTGTTCAATAGGGTTTTCTACAATGTCTAGCTCTCTCCTACTTTCATTCATTTATTCATTCAACAAATATTTATTGAAGAGCTACTATGTGCCCACCATACACTGTTGTAGATACCAGGGATACAGCAGTGAATGCAACCATCAATCTTCCTGCTTTCGTAGATCTTATATTTTTAATGGAGAAACCAATAAAAAGGTACACAAATAAATGTAAGACATGGAAGGTGGCAGTAAGTGCTGCTGGGGGAAAAAAACAGGGTAAGGTGTTAGAGAATGAGCGGGGACTGTTTTAGACAGGATGGTAAGGAAGGGCCACCTTGGAGAGGTGACATTGGAAGACAGGCCTGAATGACGTGAGGGAGAGAGTCAGCGTGAACATCTGGGAGAAGAGCATTCCAAGCTGTTCCAAGAGAACAGTGCAAGGGCCCTGGGGCAGGAGTATGTTTGGTGGGTTAAAGCAATAACAAGGACTTATTCATGGCCGGAAAAAAGCCATTCTCTTCAAGGAGGAGGAGAGCAGTGGAAAATCAGGTCAAGTGGGGCCACGACCAGATGAGGCAGGCAGTTTCTACAGACCACGATGCCAGCTTTGGATCTTGCTGTCAGTGTAATAGGAAGTCATTGGGAAGTAGGACCGGAAATAGCCTGAACTGGTTGGCTTTTTAAAAGGTGGATTGTTCTGGCTTCTGTGTGTGAATAGACAATATTAGAACCAGAGGGGCAGCCAGGAGACCAGTCAAGGAGGCTCTGGCATTAGTCCAGGTGAGAAAAGATAATGGTTTGAACCAGGGTGATAGGGGTGGAAGAATGGTCAGATCTGAGATAGACTTTGAAGGTTCGGTCAGCAGGGTTTGCCCAGGGGTCAGACGTGGATGAGAGGGAGTGAGGAATCATGGGGAGCTCACTCTCTGAGATGGACATTGGGGTGTAGACTTGTGTTCTCTGAGTATATCTTTCTCGCCTACTAGATTTTAAATTCTGTGAGACCAGGAATCTTTAATTATTCTGTTTTTCTCTCTCTTCTTTTTCTCTCCTTAGTAGTGACTCTCCTGGTACTTTATACATAGTAAATACAAAATAAGGCTGTGAAACAAATGTAATGCATAAAATGTTTATTAATGAATAAATGTCCCTAAATTTTACATTTGTTCTGGATTTGCTGTAAGGTTTGGGGAGAATGGCTCACTTTCTGACTGAATTTTCCTATTGTGAAATAAGGTTCATCACATTTGCCTTTGTGATGTAAATGCAGTGTCAATATACCTAATGGCAGTTGACAAACAATTAGGGGATATGAGATAGAGTCCTCAATTATCTGTAGGAAAGGAGAAAGAATAGTGGAAATAATTTGGAGAAAATGCCTTACAGAGGTGTCATTTAATATCATGCATTTCAGACCGGAAGAGTTTATTGTCACCACTCTCCCAGTGTCACTGGCAGATTTTGCTGATTGATTGTTCTTTCCTGGAAGATCTAGAAATAGCCTCAGAATCTTCCTCAACATCATTTCTCACTCCAAGCTGCCATTCTTGCCATTAGCTGTCATTTAAGAGTTGAGGAAATGAAAGCCTAGAAATGGTAAGCGACTTTCCCTAGTCCCACCAGGACTACATTTTGCAGCTGAAGGTAAAAACCGGAGCCCGACTCTGAGCCCTTATTCTGCGGCCAATGTGCTTTCAAGCAGATGTTGGCAAAATGATAAGGACTCAGGCAGACAAGGTCAGAGGGGCAGGAGGAAGCTCTCTGGGCCTGCGAAGGGCAGTGAGTGAAGCCCCAGAATTAGCAGGGACACAGGGAAGGCCCTCAAAATGGGCATGGAATAGAAAGGGGTGCAAAAGCCTGTTGCCTCAACCCATTTCCTGCACCACAGAGGAAAAGCAGACTGTCTTCTAGGATTCTCACATCACCTTATGACTGTGTAAAGACAAAGGATAATACATGAGTCTCTTTCATGCAGTCAAATCATGGAGGATGTGCTGTGCCATACTAATCCTGCCATTGAATGTGGATATTTTTTCCACCTTTATTAAATACATAAAGACTTGGAAAGCATTCTCTCATTGCCTGCTGGAGCTGGATTTAGTTGTTTTAGAACCACCACAAAATGGCTGTTTAATTTCCTCAACACAGAAAGTGACTCAAACGTTATTTCAGCTGTTTTACTAGAGGTATTGACTTATGGAAATCTAGTCTTTATGTTTGAATATGATGGATGCTTTGATTTAAATCACAATATAGTATTCTGCTTACGTCTTACAAACAGCCAAGCAATCTTCTTCAGACTTCGAACAATCAGATCTCTCAGATATCTCTTAGTGAGTCACCCCCATTCTGGATTTGAGAATATCTTTAAGCTGAACCTGCCAGTGAGTAAAACCTGGACACTGAACAACGACTAGTTTTCGTGTTTTTGCTAGAATTCTTTGAAAAACCATTAAGCTTTAGTTGATAATTACAATTGTAATGGATGGTCATAATTTGAGATTTTAGTGAGTTGGAGTAATTCAGGTAGCATTGAAAAACATTAATAAAATCAGGTAGGAAAAAACCTACCACCTTATAAAATATTTTTTAATATTTATACCCCTTGCATTTTTGTGGAGATTCTTAATAGCATATTTTAAGCATAAATTTAAATACTTTACATTTGAACTTATGGATTACACCAGAATAAACCTGGGATCATAGGCCAGGGAGCGATGATTACACCTGAGGAATTTTCGTTCACCTGACAATGTTATCTTCTTCACACTGTGACCTAAAGTGAAAGGCATGGTGTTGGGAGGAGGGAGATACAAATTCTCAACTTGATTCCACCACTAACTTGATGCTTGACATGATGTACATTGTATATGTCCACCCAGGTGGGGGAACTGGATTTCCCTGTCTATGAAATGCAGGCATAGGACTGATTACTTTCAAAGGTTCTTCAGAGAACTATCATTCTGGAACTTACAGTGTTGCATTATCCAAATTTTTCTTTATGCAACTGATTGGATTTTTTTTGTTATTAAAGTGACACATTTATATCACATAATTTGGAAAATACAGCAAAATAAAAAAAGAACAAAAATTGCTGCCAATCCCTCCAGTCCAGAGGTAGGCACTACTAATATTTTGGTGTGTTTCTTTTCAGGCATTTTATGTGAAAGTCTATTACATATAATAATGTGATTGGACTACTTTTTTTTTAACTTACATCTTTTCTCATGACATGAATTCCTGTGAGAGCATATTTTTAATATATGTATAATACCTCATTCTAGAGATTTATCACAATTTATTTCATTTCTAATGATTGGACATACATTTTCACTGTGATAATTCTTGCTCATAAATATTTTTCTATATCTCTGATGATTTCTTTGACTACTAAAAGATTATACTTATTGTTTTAATGTCTTTAACAAATTCTGGCATCAGGATGATGCCGCCCTCATAAAATAAGTTGGCAGGTCCTCTCTCCTTCTCTATTTTCTTAAAGTTTTATGTGAATTTGGTGCTCTTATTATAAATTTATTAATTTTTCTATTATTTCAACATAGGTATTTATAGCTATATGTTTTCCTCTAAGCACTGCTTTAGCTATATCCCACAAATTTTGATACATAGTTTCATTATCATTTGGTTTATAAATACTTCTTAAAATTTCCCTTTAGGTTTCTTCTTTGACTGAAAGATTATTCAGAAAATGTTGTTTTATATCCAAATACTTGGCAGTTTCTAGATGTCTTATTTTTATTGATTTCTAATTTAATTTCATGGTGGTCAGGGAATCCGCTCTATATCAGTGATTATCAAAATTTTTGGTCTGACCATCTCTACCTTCCTAAAAATTATTGAAGACTCAAAAGAGTTTTTATTTATGTGGGTTTTATCTTTTTTTATTTACTGTATTAGATATTAAAACAGAAGTTTAAAAAATATTCATTAAGCCATTTAAAAATAGTTTTAACATAACATTTTTACAAAAAACAACTGTATTTTCCAAAACAAACAAAAAAAAGTAGCGAGATTGGTTTATATTTTTATAACCTCTGGCTTAATAGAAAACAACTGGATTTTCACATTTGCTTCTTGATTCAATCTGTTATGATAACACAAATCATTCAAGTCATTCAGCATAAGTCACTCTGGAAAACTCCACTGTACACTCATGAGAGAACGAAAAAGAAAAATAATGTCTCAATATTTTGAAAATAAGTTTTGACATTGTGGACCTCCTGAAAGTATCTCTGGGACCTCATGGGTCCCTGGACATATTTCAAGAACCACTGAGCTATGTGGTTTTGATCCTTCTCAATTTACTGGGACTTGTTTTGAAGTTCAGCATATAGTCTCTCATGATAAATGTTTAGCATATCTGAAAAGAATGTGTATTCTGCATTTGTTGGACACAATGTTCTGTATATGTCGATTTGGTCAAATTGGCTTGCAGAGTTGCCCAAATGTTCTTTATCTTTCCTGATTTAAAAATTTTTTTATCTGTTTCTGAGAAGGAGGTATTAACATATCTGATTGTAGATCTGTATTTCTCCCTTAGTTTTATCAAATTCTGCCCCATATGTTTTCAATTTTTGTTACTAAGTACACTCACATCTAGGGTTGTCATATTGTCTTTATTTTAAATGATAAAATATCTATTCTTATATCCTTATCTCTGGCAATTCTCTGTCTTAAAATATGCTTTGTGTGATATTAATATAACACCAAGATTTTTATGGTTACTCTATGCATAGTTTATATTTTTCTACTTTTAACTCTTGATCAGTCTGTGTCTTTAGATATAAAATGTGTTTCATATACGTACCTATTTGTGGACATAGATATAGATACAGAAAGTCTTGCTTTCTTGCTTTTTATACAGTCTGATAATTTCCGCCTTTTAATTAAAGTGTTTGCAATCTGTTTACATTGACAGTAATTATCAATGTGGTTGGGTTTAAGTCTACCATCTGTTTTATGTTCCTTTGTTCATCTTTTTCTGCCTTCTCTTGGGAAAGTCAATTTATTTTTAGTATTCTGTTTGATTCCCTTCGTGGATTTTTCAGTTTGTCCTCCGTGTGTTATTTTTGTAATTGCTCCAGCCCAGAGACTGCAATACGTGTCTTTAACGTTGTCAGTCTACCTTCAACTACTGTTATATTGCTTCACAAAGTAAGAACATCACAACAGTGTTCTCATCTACCTGATCTTTGTGCTCCTGTTGTCAGATACTTATCCATGTGCTGTAAACCCCACAATTCATTATTGTTATTTGACTGTAAATAATAGTTTCTTAAAGAATTGTAAAATAAATATAAAAAGAAGGCCATGTATATTGACTTATGAATTTACCCTCTCTGGTGTTCTTCATCCCTTCCTGTCAATAGGAGCTTCCTTCAGGAGAAAGAATATTCTTTATCATTTCTAGTAGTTCATTCAGGTGTTCAGTAGATGAATTCTCTCATCCTTTTCCTGTTGAACATGTTTTTTATTTTGTCTTTGTAGTATTCAACAACTTTATTGAGGCAGAAATTATATAGTATGAAATTCACCCATTTTAAGTGTACCATTCAATGATTATTAATAAACTTGCAGAGTTGTACAACCATCACAATTTAGTGACAGTGTTTCCTTCCCCCCAAAAGCTTTCACCCCCTCTTTTCACCCACAGCTGCAGATAATCATTAATCTACTTTTATGGACATTTCACATAAATGGAATTATACAGTATATGATCTTTTGCTTCTTTTCATTAAGCAGGATGTTTGTGAAGTTTATACATGTTAACAGCATGTCAGTGTTCATTCCTTTCTATTGGTGGTTAGTAAGTATTTTATGGTCAGAATATCCTAAATTTTGATCATCCATTTGTCAGTTGATGGACACTTGTATTGTTTCCAATTTTTGGCTATTACAATAATGCTCCTATGAACATTTGCATACAAGTCTTTGTATCCACATATGTCTTCATTTCTCTTGGGTAAATACCTAGTAGTGGAATTTCTGGGACATTTTTCAATTTTATGTTTAACTTCATAAGAAGTTACCAAATTGTCTTACAGGGCAGTTGCACTATTTTATATTCTCACAAGAAACAGAAAAGGGTTTCTCTTCCTATTTGCAAGTTATTTTTTACTGGATATAGATTATCCAAACTTGGTTGATAATTTATCATTTTTCTTTCTTCACTTTAAATATGTTGTTCCATTGTTTTATGAAGACCATTGTTTCTCATAAGAAGCCAGGCATCATTTTTAGTATTGTTCTCCTGTACATAATATATCAATTTACCTCTTCCTGCTTCTAATATTTTCTCTTTAATTTTGAATTTTAGGAGCTTAACTATGATGTATCTAGGTGAAGTCATCTTGGGATTTAATGAGCTTCTTGGATGTATGCAATGACATCTTTAATTAATTTGGAGAGAATCCTGGTCATTATCTATTCAAATATTCCTTTTACATCATTCTCTTTTCTACTTTGGGAATTCCAATTATATATGTGTTAAATTACATTATATTGTCCCACAGAACTCTTTTTCTTTATTTTAGTTTTGGACTGAATAAAATATTGTCTTTAGAGACTTGCTCTTTGTCTGGGACTCTCTGAGATTCCGATCCATTACTTCAGCCCACATGAAGCCATAAAAGTTTGTTAAGAGCTCATTTGGTTTCTTCCTGTATCTATCGCTGGTGAATTTATTCTTCTTTCTCCCACTATTACCCATACGATGAAAGAAGACGTGTCTTCTCTCACGAGAAGGACTCACCACTTTACGGAATTTAGTTCCTTTAGGTTTCTTTTTTATCAGCTCTCGGAGGGGGCTTAAAAAATCTGTGATTGTATAGTTTGTACAGCTTATTCTTTTTTGAGAGTGTGGCACAACGGTTTCTTTCAATGTTTTCCATTTAACAAGAAGTGGACGTTTCTGTGGGCTTTGTTTATTTTTTTTAAAGCCCCTGCATTCCAGAAAGACTGTTTGAAGTTACATGTTCACCAACAGGGTATGGAAAAGTCCATTTATACTTCACCAAAAATAACCACACCAAAGATTCAAATGCATATCCCAGAGCCACACTTAATGAAAATTTCCTCTTTGATTAAGTTTGTTTAAGATTCCACTACTGGAATTCTGCAACATTCGCTTCCTTGCCTTCCATACCAGGTGTCCCAGAGGCACAGCACAAAGAAAACCACCTACATGCACAATATTCATTCTGTTGTAGAGCATTTGCTGTGAGACTCTTTATCCTTACATATTCTGATGAACTGGTCTGGCTTCCTTGAAAAGTTACCTGAGAAATCTCTTTGCCCCTTGTTCCTTTGAGCCTCAAGCCAAATCTTCCATCAGAGCCAGCTTCTTGCTTTCTCTATTCTTGACACCCCAACTCTGTGGAAACACTCCAAAGATAAATCCCAGTCAAAGAAAGAAAGTGATTTCTCAAAGTTTTGGAAATTTCCAAAGTATTGCCATGCCCAACAGACACCCCCAACCCAACCCCAGTCTAGGTGGTATGAATGCGTATAATCAGTCTGACATCTGATACTAGATGGTGGCTTCTTATCTCTCCCTCTAAAACTCCCTCTTTTCTAGCTTTTTAAGTTGCCACAGCCTCCCTTGAAAAGGAGAGTAAATGAGAGAAGATTTGGGTTATGGAAGATTTACTTCTTTAGATGACTTCCTTCTTAGCCTGGCCCTATAGTGGTTAGTAAAACAGAATTAGTCATTTGGTGTCCCTACTTGCCATTTTTAGGCAGGTAGAATCTTCTTAAGTACAGGGCATTAGCAGTGTGTAGCTTGACAATTTCCAGTAACATAATTGTAATACATTTGTAATTATTTCTAATTTATCTTTCGTACCTATGATTCTGATGGTTTATTTATATATTTGAAATTTCATCAATTACGGTCAGTGTCTATTACTACATCAGTGGTTTAAAAATTGTGAACTTTACCAGAAAATCTTTCCTTTTTGCTTCCTAGCTCTTTCTCAAGCTCCATTTTCTCCCTCCTGTCTTGACACACACTAACCATTATACATCAAATAACCATGACCACCTGCTCATTTGCTAATTTAAGACATTCAAATTAAATTTAGAATCAAAGATTTTTCACATTCAAAGATTAAATCCTCTTACTTCTGGTTCTAACCCCATTTGGTTTGTGATTCTGTATGAAATTGGATGTTGCATACACAGCACACATACTTCAGCACACATACATACACATTCATGCTATATTCATTAAGCTAATGATGTCTTCTGTGCCATATATGACCTAAAATCTCATGTAATTGCAGAAAGGGTGGTTTATTTCCTACTCATGTAAAACCCCATGGGCAGTGGGACAGAGGAGGAAGATGAAGAAAATACGAGCATGTTCCATTCAGTCATTCAGAGACCCAGGCTGGTAGAGGTTCTGCCATCTTCAACACTTGGCTCCAAAGATCAGTTTGAAGACAGGAAATGAGGGTTTTGCAGGAGGCTGTTACGGCTCAGCTCTGGAAGTGGCCTGCGTTAATTCTTCTCCCGCTCATTGGACAGAACTCAGTCATGGGATCATTCTTGGACTGGGAACTGTAGCTCTATTTGGGAAACCACTTCCCAGAAACAGCTCTGTACTATGGGAGGAGCACAAACCTTTGGTGGACTTTCAGCCACTTCTCACTATACACATAAATACATATAAGTTTTCATGACTATGCTTCTTAGTTTTTCGAGTATAAATCTCCAGGATTCAAAGCTTGAGGAATTAAGAAATAAGGTGGTAGGGAGGAGACTTCATACTAAGTAAGCACCAAATACTGAAGCAAACAGCTGCTACTAGGATAGAATAACCCAGAAATAATCCATCCATAAAAAGAAGTGAGGATGGCATTACCTTGTCTTATCTTCACTCATGCATTCTTTCATTTATCAGACATTATCTTAATTACTCACTTTATGCTAGGCAACATGCTGAGTGCTGAAGATACAATAAAACATTTAAACCATACAGTGGAGTAAGTGCTGTAATGGATTTATGTGCATTTTGTATGTGGGAGTAATATGCATTATTTTAGTGGAGGACGCTTACCTCCTACTAAGGTAGCACGAGAAGTTCCCAGCACAAGGGCTCAGAGACCTATTTGCCTGTTGCACTGCTAACATTTCCTCACTGTAATCCTTTGCATGTATGTAGCCCTGGTTCCAATTTCACAGTCCACATTTGTGGAGAGTTATATGATCATTATATTTCCTTAGTAGAAAGATCTCTCTGGCCACAGATGGTTTGCAGGATGGATTCAATAGCTGGGAAATTAGAGGCAGGGAGAGTCAAGAGGCCACTGTTAGAGTCTTCACTGGTTTTTTCTTTCTGTGGAATAAAATTTACCCATAACTCACAAAGCTCTTCGTGGTCAGGCCTTTGCCTAACAGTCTAGCTGCATTTTCCGTGGCTCCCCACCACAATCCCTAATTCCACCTGGGAATTTCTGCATTGTTAAGTCTACTCAGAGTTTCTTATACTTAAACCCATCACGCCATGCTACTGCCCACAGTTAAAGTGTCATCTCCCTACTTCTCTGTCCATCTAGAAGACTAGAAAATTACCTCCCTTTCAAAATTTAGCCAAATGTCCTTCCTAATGGAGACCTTCCCTAATGCCCCCTCCCTATGGTAAACATAGATACTCCTTGTCCTGTGCTCATACTACATTTTGTATCAACATCATTTATGACAAATATAATTTATATTATATAACAATATCCTATGCCATTGTCATTCTTTACTCCCTCTCTTTCACTGTGACCTTGAGGAAGGGGATAGTGACCTGCCATCTTTCTATGGCTAATGCTTCACTGTGCACTGGGTACATAGTCTATTCCATAAATAACTATTGATGAATGAATAAGTTCCAACTGAAGGAAACAACCCATGCAAAACAGAATCTTTTAATAATATGGCATGTAGTAAGAAGTTCAGTTTGGAGAAAAGGATGTGTTCAGAGGAACAGTTAGAAAAAATATTATTGGAGAAGTAGTTTGGTGTCATCATATATTTTTTTAATCTTTTAATTCTACCAACAATGGAAAAGCAATGAAGGCATTAGACCCAGGAAAGTGATATCATCAGAATCGATTTCATAAAGATGCATCTGGTGGTACTAACGAAAAAGATAAGTGGGCAGGGAGACAAGTGGGTAGGAAGTTGATAGTGGTCTTCTGTTATTTTTTAGCTGGCATCTTCACATTTGTTTTATGTTGGGGAAGTCTCCCCTCCATGACCCATGGTTGGGCTGTCACTGGCCACTAAGAGGCCATGGGGAGTAAAATTTCCCTAACCAGATCTCCTGGCAGTTAAGGTTAGGGTACACGACTCAGGCTTGATGATTGGCCACCATACTCAGAACTGTGACTCCAGAGATTATTATGCAAAGTCACAGGAACAGGTAGAGATCATTCACGACAGCAGAGAAAGAGCAGTGAGTCTGATGGTTTGTGGGTTCCAATGGTAGTCTCCTGCCTGTCTACATCGGTCCCTATAGCATCACCTTAGAGGTTGCCTTCTACAGTGTAGACCCTCTTGGTTTCTACCTAGTTTTTGAAGCTGTTTTTCAAAAACTCTTATTAATTCTGTAATAACTACCTGATAAATTCCTTACATGTTACCTTTCTGCTAGTTGGCCAAGAACAGTTTTTGCAACCAAGAGCCCTGACAGGTATAGAATTGAACAGAAGTAAACATTGGTAGATGACTGCCCAGCATTCTTGCTAACCCAGTTTCTTTCTTGCATACCCATCCATTCTCATGCAACCCATGTACTTCAGGGAAGACAGACACCACTCCTTGCTGGAGGAGTGGGTACTAGTTGGCTTTAAGCCTATCAGCACATTCCTCTACCCTGTTCAGAGGTGAGCAGGTTACTTAAGTGGGCCAGTTGCGGAAGAAATAGAAGCAGTGGTTGCTACTGGCAGCCATCCTGGGTATCAGGTTTAGAATGACACTGACCTTCAGAAAACAGAGTTAGAGAAATAGGACTCATTAAGCTCATTAAGCCTGTAGATCAACCAGCCCCAACTCATTAAGCCTCTAGATCAACCAGCCCCAACCCTGGTCTGCCAATGATAGGAATCAATGGTGACTGGGTTAGGATACAAGGTGACTGGGTTGGAGGTGTCACAGTTGAGGCAGGGAGCACAGGAAAAGGGGCAGGATTGGTGGTAAGATGAGAAATACAGGTCCAAAAATGGAACATTGCTTTTCCAGAAGTATTTTTGCTCCTCATAATTCTTTAATTTCAATAAAGAGTAAGATCCATCAAGTACATTCATGTATTTATACCTCAAGCTAAAGTCTAAAGCCTTTTTAAAAGAGGTGAAATAGTTGCATGGAATGACCGTTGTCCATTGATTTGCATGTTATTTTTCCCATGCCATCAGTTTTAGCACGAGAAGGAGAGCAGGGATAGGGTGTTCATAGAGTTTTGACTAGTTAGACCTCTAACAGTCTAGCGAGAGTGTCCATCCCTAAGTAATGGCTATAAAGACTAGTAACCATTGCCATTGTAAGCTGTAGATGCAGGTTTCTCCCTTCTGTTTTGCTTTTTGGCTAGGTGAACATTTAAATAAACAAATGTGAACATGTATCTCACTGGCATGGATGTGTAAAACAGATCACAGTTTATTCTTATCACCCACATAACTAAGTTATTTCGGGTAAAGTTGCCACCATCTCCCCAGACTTGGGACCCTGGAATCCCCTCCCCTCCCCGCCTCCCCTTCTCGTTCCTCTGCTGCCCCCAGCCCACCTTCCTCCTCACTTCACTCCCCATCCCGAGACTGTTACCTTGACAGACAATTAATTGCTAAATCCTGAATTCTATGTTTATGGTGTTTTTCATTTCCATTCTTTTCTCTTTTCACTACTGCATCTCCATAATCCAGCCCCTCAATGCCTTTTGGCAAGAGTTTGGGAATTACTGGAATTTATAATCCTTCTCTACTCCAAATCAATCTAGTGCACAGATTTTTTCATAATCTTTTGAAAGATCTCATAACTTACTGAGTGAAATATACTGACTCTTTGCCCTGTTACTCAAAGTCTTAATCTATGTGGCCATGACTCTCCCTTCTAAATGTATTATGATTCAACCATTGCCCTGCTCAGACTTTCCATTCAACCAAATGGGCTGTTCACTGGACTTTAAACAAACGCCTAACCTTGCTCATAAGATATTGATCCACCCATATCACATGCCTTCCTCTTTCATTGAAGACTAACCTAATTTTGCTGGTAGATGGGATCGTTCATCTCTTTAAGAAACTCACCCTTGTCAAGGGCATCAACTTCTCCTTGGAGAAAAGACTTTGAAACCTCAACTGTGCAACACCTCCTGGTCCCTGACACCCCCTCCAGCCCATCTCCCAGTCACTGAGTTCTCGCCTAGGTCTTTACAGTCTCCAGATTGCACTCTTTGCCTAATTCAGTCCCTCATTACCACTAGCTCAGATAATTAATTTAAAAAATGCGACCAAGTTTATTTCTGCCCTCCTAAAGTTCCTTTGAGATGTCAATTTTCTTCCCTGTGGCTTTTGTTGCTTTTCAGTCCAGCCTTTACAACACCATGAGAATGCTTTCAAAACTGCAAGTGTGTTCCTGTTCTCTCCTCCAGGAAGAATGTTAAAGTTGGCACTGCAGAGAAGTTAAGAGTTCATCCTTTGTGGAGAAAAGTCATTTGAATTTAACCTAGCTGTACGACTTCCCAGCTGCTTGACCTTTGGCAAATTACTTTTTCATCTCTAAATAGGGCCTATTGTGAAGTTTAAAGAACATCGTGTTAATGGATTTTTGCAGTGTAACTTCACAAGTTTAGCCCTAAGTAAATGATAGTGTGACAGGATGAGAAATCCCAGGGTTCAACTGAGCCACAGTAAAATAGTAAATACCACATTGCAAACAGAGGTAGGCACTAGACCAGTATGCAGATTTTCAAAGCAGGTGGCAAAAACAAGTTGGATAAGCTCAAAACCTGAAGGAGGAATTCGTAGGGTGCAGGGAATGGCGACAGAGTCTGTGAGGCTTTCTTTGAAGAGACCCATCCTGGGCTCCGGCTGCTTCCTCAGCAGGAGGTTAGGATGGTGCCAGCTCTCTCCCCTCAAGTCTAACTTGGTGGCGGAGGGAGTTTCCATGACACAATTTGGACACCTGAATATGTGGCCCCTGATGAATGACTGCCACTCTATTATCCTGTGTTATTTAACCTAGGGTGGGCCGTCTGTGTACTTGGTTAGCCAGACTCTTTCGGTTGTTAGTGTCAGAAGTAATGTCTGGATCGGCTGGGGAAAGCAGGTGCATCGCTTGGGATAATACTAGCTATTTAAGGTAACCAAGGGAAGAGCAGAATAAGGAGGCTCCTAGAAGGGCAGGGGGACCCTGGGCCTCGGGAGCAATGAGAGATGAGAACTCCAGTGCTTCTTGGATTTCCTTTCTCTGCTTTTTCTTTCTGTTTCTGTCTGAATTTAGCTTTATGGTAAAAAAAAAAAAAAAAAAACAAACATGGCCAGCCATCATCCCAAGCTTCTGGGACCACAGGGGACTAAGGCTCCTGACCCACTTTTGGTTTGGAAGGTCCTCATGGGAACTCTGACCGGCTTGGCCTGGTCAGTGGGCCCTCAGGTGAACCCAGGACTGGGGGTAGGAACCTCCCCCAGAGATTTCTATGCTCAGGAGACAAGGGTGCTAAGCAAACACCCAATTTATTTTCATCCCTATAATTTTTCAAGTGTATCAGTGGGCATAGCACTGCCTGGCATGAAACGCACCATCCGATTCCGATGTGGAGTATGGAAGGAGGGAGACGTTTCCCTGGAGGATGGGTCAAGGCCTGTAACCCAGGGAGGGGGAGGCAAAGAAATAATGACAGTGTCTTCAGAGTGCCTCTGAGGATGAGCTGCAAGGTGTCTGGGGGACTTTGCTATGTGCCAGCTGGGCAGGGGTGGGATGACAGACCCTGAGGCCCACCAGGGGCACTGAAGCTGCCACTCAGCATGGGACTTCTGCAGAAGAGGGAAATTTGCATTCTGGGTTCCTCCATGTCCCCTTTCACTGTCCCTGTCACTTCTTATGGACCTCCCCTGCCCCCACCTTACCATCCCTGTTACTCAGTGACCCAAAGCACTTTCATCTGCCTCGCCCTCCCTTCTCAGGCCCACTCTCCTTTACGGGGACCCATTTTGTACACTTTATGTCTTGTCCATGTCCCTGACAGACCCTACTCGTAGCTGGCTTTCAGAGCTAGAGGACTCCGCTCCTTCAGTGATCTGTTCACCCCACGCTCATTCCTGGAGCTCTCCCTGAGCCCCAGGCCTCAGGCAGGCGCCTGGACTACCATGGTAAATGCTTTGAAGAAAAGTAAAATTGGTCAAGAAGAGAGTGAGAAGGGCATCACTTAGGTAGGCTGACCGGGGCAAGCTTCTGTGCGCTGGGCACCCACAAGCGGAGGCCTGAATGCTGTGCAGGTCTGAGACCTGCAAAGATCAAGGGAAATGGCGTTCCAAGCAAGGGGACACCGCATACGAGAGCCCCGCGGTGAGAACGTGTTTGGCATAGAGTGACCGGACCTAAATAAGGGATCAGAGAAGAAGAAATGCAAATGGCTCTTAACCTTATGAAAAGTGCTCCGCCTTGCTCATAGGTAAGAGGAATGCAAATTAAACCTCACTGAAGACTATCCATGTGTGCGGAGGACATTTTCCTCGCTCCCGGTTAGAAACAGAGTCTGAAATAGCTGGAGAAAAGGTAGAGAATTGTCAGTTGGACAGTGCCGTGCTAGTTCGCACACAGAAAGATTCTTACATGTGCCCATCAAAAGAGAAAAGCAAATCAAAGTCCCACTGAGGCAGCACCTTACTCACTAGATAGATAGGCAAATGCCCACACATGCTGTAATGCATGCTCTGGGGAAGCGAGCTCTCATAAACTGCTGATGGGGAAGAAAGATGGTATAACCCCTGGGGAGGAGAACTTGGCTGGATCAAGCAAATTTACACATACATTTGTCTTTTAACCCAGCAATTGCACTTGTAGATCTGTCCCCAAAATACAGTTGCAAAACACGTAAAGGCAGGAGCAAAGTCAATCCACTGCTGTACTATTTGGTAGCAAAAGACCGGAAACAATCCAAATGCCCATCAATAGGGGCCTACTTGGTTACACAAGCTCGGGAAATGCACCCAGTGGATCACTATAGCACTGTGAAAAGGAATGGGAGTGTTTCTACGTGACTATGGAGTGATCTCTGGGGTCCTGCTTTTCAGTAATAGTATGCTACCATTTGTCTAAGACAGGGAGGGAATATAATATACATATATAATTGTTAGTATTCTTTTTAAATGAGAGAATGGGTAAACAATAAAGATGAAATAATAGTAACCTGTATGGGAAGATGGAATGGGGATATAAGGTAGATTTCAGAGTAGATTTGTAGTTTTGATCTTTGAACCATGTAATACCTTTTATAATTATGAGACAGAATTAAATTTAGTGGGAAAGGCAATCCTTATGAATCACAAGGTTTTATTTTTCAAAAAGGTAAGCAAATTTAGAAACATTTGAAAAACAAACATTAAAGAGCAAATATTTCTAAAAGTAAATGTTTTAGAAACCAGTAAACCTAACTTTGGCATCCACTTGGTGGAAAAGAGGAGCTATTCCAAATGACTGTAAGACACAGTAAATTGTACCTCCTTTATGTGATACACCCAAATGACAAAAAGAACTGGGGAAAAAAATCTTAAGTTGTTTCTGGTAGTATTAATAATGTAATTCTAAGACTGCTGTGGGTATACTATGGGGTAAGGCAAATAAGTAATTATGTTGTTGGTAAGGACCAAGATATTTGATGTGGAAGAAAAGGGATACAGATGTAAAACTGATGAGTTTCAGCAAAAATGCTGTAGTCGTGGATTTGAATTAGAATTATCAGTCTCAACTCATGATGTATGCTGTCTTCAAAATATTTTTATATGTTTCCTAGTTTTGTCCACTAAAAAGACTTATGAACAGTAACCAACCCAGTGCAAAGAGCACCTCTCTATATCTAAGCATATAGATTATGATCTTAAAATACATTGAAATACTTGCTAAATGGAACTGGAGCTCCCTGGAGAAATGGCTGATCCTTATCTGGGGCAGGAAATGGACAAGATGAGCTGGAACATCTTGTCATGCAGAAGGCAAAGAGCCCTCAAAGACGACAGGGATTGTGTCAGAAAGAAGCAGGAGGCAGCCTGATTAGACTCTCACCAGCCAAAGCTGGGCATTTTCAGCATCAATAAGATAAAACTATAATGGATTCAAAACCATCCGATATGTTTAATTCATGAGTTTATAATGATGTTTTTCTTTAAAAAGAAAAAACACCCTCAATGATCTTTGAAGGATAATAAGGAAACAAATCATTAAAAAAAACAGCTTATAAAAAAATGAATCAAGTGTGTATTGTGCGTGTCTTACAAAAATGTAGCTCAGGGTGACTGCATAGTTTATGAGAAGTAGTTCCTCTTAATAGAGGTATTCTATGAAGAAGTGAGGAAAGAATCCCATCATTTGTAACTCCTAAGGAAGGAATGAATCTAGGCACTGAGCAAGAAGGCAGCTAATACCACAAAAGAGACGCAGGCTGGCACTGCATGCTCCCTGATGGAAGCACAGCACACCATCGAAGAAGGAGTCTTGCCACAGTCGGAACTATGAAATCTGTGTGTCTGACTAACAGGACATACAGGCAACAGAATCTCGTTAAATGACACTATGTGGAGTTCATCCAGCAAATAAGGACTGGAGGAAACTCTAGAGGATAAATCACATGGTTTTATTATGAACAACAAACTGCAAAGAAGGCGGGGAAAGAGAGAGAGAGAGGGAGGAGGACTCCACAGATTAAAAGGACAGACATGGTAGTTCAGGTCCCAGTTTGGATCAACAAACTTAAGAGGTGGAAAGAGGGAAGGAAAGGGACAGAAGGGTGGGACTGGAAGGGGACAGGGAGAGCATGGGAGGAGAGAGGACACTGCTAGCACGACTGGAGAAATGTGACATTGGTGGGATATTTAATGATACCGAGGAATTATTCTTGCACTTTGCATCGTGTGATAATTTGTTATTTTGATTTTGAAAGAGGAGCCCTTGTCTTCTGGAGATATATATTGAAATATTTACAGACGTGATGATATCATGTCGGACATCTGCTTCAAAATAACCTGGAATGAATGTCAGAGTGAGGGGGTCATGGAGCAATGAGCCTCAGATTTGAGCTCGCGTCAGGCCATGGGGAGGGCTTGTTATAACACAGACACCAGCCCCACCTCTGGACATGCTGACGCAGCCTTGGGAGAGGCCCAAGTATTTGCCTTTCTACCAAGTTCCCAGGTGATGCTGGAACTGTTGGTCTGGAGACCACACCCTGAGACCCACCGGCAGAGAGGAAGCAAGATTGGCCCGCAAGTTGGCGGGTACATGAAGTCTCCTTATTGTATTCTCTCTTCTTCTGAATATGTTTGGTTTTCTGTAATAAACCTTAAAAACAAAATTAAGTGATCCAGAAAGATGCCTAGAAGGAGCAAGGCCTTTGACAACCCTTTGTAATCAGAGCATCTTTACTCATTAGCCAAAGAGATTTGGCCGCTGCCTCTGGGACTGACAGGTGCACATCTCCTGCCCACTTGGAGGTGAGTGCATCAGCTCGGTGTTAATTCTTTTAGAGAACTGCTTGGCTTGAGGGTCTTGGAAGAGTTCTCTGTCTGAGGGGTCTGCACCAGGTTGTGTCTACTTCCTTAATGTGGTCAGTTATTGGAAGAGCAATGGTTTGGTTGAATGCTAGTGCCCCTGAGAGGAGCTGTGCCAGGTTTCAGCTGTTAGGAATGGGGTTGATTACTGAACTCATATGCCCATGGATCCTCCTGCAGGGACCTTCCTGAAACTCCTAGATCAGGAGGCACTGCTATTATTTTGAGTCTTTCTGCTGGCCTTTTCAGATTCATTCATTCACTTATCCACTCATATTTCAGGCACTTATTAGAGTTTCTCCTAAGTGTCAGGCACTCTTCTGGTCCCTGAGAATACAGTAGGGAACAGAAAAGACAAAAACCTCTGCTTTTGTGGAGATTAAATTCTAGTTGGGGAAACAACAAACAAGAAAAAAATATAGATGAACAGAGCAGCTACAGATAGTGGAAAGTGCTGTGAACATAATCAAAATGAAGATGCCAGCATAGTAATTGATTCTGTGTGTGTGTGTGTGTGTGTGTGTGTGTGTGTGTGCACGCATCACGCATGCACACGTATTTTATTCTAGGTGATCAGGGAGGGTGCCTCCAAGGGGATGATATCTGAGCTGAGAGCTAGATGGTAAGAAGGACCATGAATTGATCTGGATATTTTCAGACAAAGGTGATAACAAGTGCAAAGGCCCTGAGGTGAGAAAGAGCTTGGCATTATTCTTTTTGGAATGTCAAGACCTGTGACTCTGGGACGTGGAAAAACAAAGGGGGAAATGGAATGAGATGAAGCTGGAGAGTGGGAAGGAGCCTTGTAACCATCCTCCTGGGTACATGCCCCAGACACCTCCAGGGCTTCCAGTCATCCCCTAGCTATAAAAAATATATTCTCTCTAGAGAAACAGGACACTATTTTAAAAGGGAATCCCCCTAGGGGCTCTGGTCTATAAGAAAATGACTGTTCTGCATAGGCAATTGAATTGTCTTGTATATCTAATTTGTTGGGCCAACCTATTGAAAAAACAGTTATTTTATTTCAGAATCACCATAAGCCCTCAATGCCTATACTTCCCCTCTAAAAACATGGTTTACTCAAAATTCAGTACCCTGTTAAAATGCAGATTCCTCTGTGATGGATAATACTATGAGTTACCAGTCTATTCATGCTAATATAAAGAAATTGAAAGTTGCTTCCTTGAAAAGATATTTTAAAAGAGGAAAGCATTAAGTTAATAGATTCTGGGGTACAGGAAGGAATTTCCAGGGCAGAAACAAATCAGAAAGAAGAAACTGAGGATGCATCGGAAAAACTAGTTATTCCACAATTTTGTGTGGTGTTTTTGTCTTGAAAGAACCCGTGTGTGTCCTGTATAGCTCTTTCCTACATAGAAAGCATGAAATAATGCCCATATCCCAGTGCACACTATATGTGGTACTACTGCCCCGAAGTTCTTGACTGAAGGGGACATGCACGCTGGACTTGACTTAGAATCACATGAACATTTTCATGACTGTGAAACAATGGTGCGCTGAAGTAGGTCCAGCAGCTGGTGTGAACAAGTTATGGGCATTGCTTCCCGACTTTGCATTCAAGTGACTTCATACTGGTTGCTTGAAATCAGCCATGGTAAGAATATTGACACCACGGAAACCCGCAAATACCACACACTGGGCTTCACTTTTCAGAGAGCTGATTGTTAAATACTCACCAAGTCCACTAGTGTGAAACCTTAAAAAAGTAAATTTTACCATATGCCATGGCATATGAAAAAATAGAAATTGCTTTGGCCTCTTGAACAGATGCCAGTGGTATTCAAAATCGTATTCATCTTTGTATATACTTCACATTTTAACTGTATTTGTGTGTATATAGACCCCATTTACTTATTTAAAAACTGTGCCTGGTGTTCCATGGTTGCCCAGGTAGACACGAAGGGGCCCTAAAGGCTCTGAGTCATTTGGTTCTTGCTCCCTTGTCTACCCCTTGTTCCAGTCACATTTAACCTTCAATGTGACTTGACCCCCAAACACCATATTCTTTCTTTCCTCTGGAGAGTCTAGTCTGCTGCCCCAATCTGAAACGGTCCTCTTCCCTCTTCTCTGCCAAAGCCTTACCCATGTTTCAAGATCAGAGCAGGAGCTGTGTTTTTCTCCTTGATGCTGGTCTGCATCAGCTCCTGTCATTATCCATTGCTCTGTCTCTAGGTCTCCCACCCAGTGCTATGTCTGTACTTCCTTGGCTACCATCACACTGCCTCGTGGTACAGGTGTTAGTCTCTCTGTTTTATTTCCTCTAGATTTTATGCCCCTTGAGGCTAGTGAATTTTGCTTATCCATCATTTTAAGAGCATCTGATGCAGTTTTGTACTTAGTCATCCCTCAGTATTTATTAGTTGACTTATTGGCATATACGACTGTGCTCTGGAAGACCCAGCAAGGGAGAAACACACACAATCTTACCAGTGTAAATATTTGTATTTGTGGGCTGATTTCATTTAGCATGGGAAACATCTTGTTGAAGGGAAACATTAGGTTCAAATGTAGTCCAATGAGCAGCAAACATGAAACTTCAGTCTGAAATGTCACCTTTCTCATCTGCATGCAAAATTGGGACACTTTGTCCAATCCTGTGTTAGAAAGGCACCGTTAGAAAGGCACTGTTGCGAATCATGATGCTCTGATATCCTCTGACACTGCAGCTGCATTCCTTATAGGGACAGCCCCTGCTAGCACGTTAGTGAGTTCCACTGGGATTTTAATAACTAATGATAAAATTAAACTAATCTGATATTTTTCCCCTTGCCCACTCTTACTGTGAAAGAGGGCTATTCCTGTTCGGTTGCTTCGTTCATTAAACAATTACTGCCTTCCCTTGCCAGGCACCCTGCTATAGGCTTAAGATATAAAGGTGAATTGTCTATGGCCCTGCCCTTCAGGGACTCACAACCAGGAAAAGGGAATGAAAAATCAATCGATGTGTTCCAAGTCTCAGGCGAAATAGAGCCCTCAGGCTCTGACAATGACCCACATCAGTGCATTTGTCCATTAGACTCTGCCATCTGTCCCCACAGGAGATGTCTGCTTTAACTCCTTTCCACAGGCCGCTTTTGGTTAGAATGACCTTGGAGACAGACTGAAATCCTGAGCCTGCAAGGGTTCTTTGAGAGGTACTGGTCTGCACTTATGTGCTTCAAATAGAATTTCACAAACCTCTAATTATCTCTTCTTACCAGGCTGCCTACATGACTGATGACCAGCTCTTTAGTGGCTCCAAGGACAGATTTCTATTCAGCCCATGCCTGGGATGCATTAGGATGCCCAGAACATGGGTGGCTCCTCAGAGCAGCACAGAACAATTAACAGAAGCCAAGCAATTTGTAAAATGCCTCAACTTCCTGCTCATCTCTGAGGCAGAAAATTGTCACCCCTTAACCTCAGGAGGCTCATGTGCAGAATTATTTACCCTCCACAAAGCCAAGCCTCTGGTGTCAGTCTGGCCCCTGCTTTCTGCAAACATAAGCAGTCGGCTGCCACAACATCTATGACTCAGTTCCTAGCTAACGCTGCCTGAATTGATTTAGTCTGAGTTCAGATTTAGCACATAATCATGTTCAATTTGCTCCACTGCACTGCCTAGAGATAAAAGGCTTGGAAAAAAAAAAAATAGCTTCAGCTTGTGTCAGTCTTTGTGGTGATGTCATTGCCATGAGAGAGCCGGGCTGTTCGGTGCTCTGCCGTGCTGCCTCAGACGCGGCGGGCTCCAGGTGCCGAGCTCCGGCCGTCCCCAGGGCCAGGCAGTGCCGGGCGGCCACGACAGTGTCCACCTGGAGGCTCTTCCGGTCACTCACAACTCAGGGGCTGCCTAACTCTTCATTGAAAATTCAGGAGGGGGAATGCCAGCCCCTAGCATGGACTGTGATGTTTCCACTCTGGTTGCCTGTGCGGTGGATGTCGAGGTCTTTACCAATCAGGAGGTTAAGGTATGCACCTGCAATCTTATTTTTCATTGTTGCTCTTACTGGAGCTGCTTGGCAGAGCTTTTTTTGCTTAAGGAAACAAGACTTGCTTAATAGTTTTCAGCTCACGGTCTGCGCGAGGAATGCTTGTGGTGAGTGCATGGCTATATTAATTAGAATAAGTTAGAAGTGGGACCAGCCCATTAATTTTGAATGTGATAAGGTCTCCCATTGTCTTATATTTTTTTTTTGCCTTTTCTATTAGGTGATTCCCAGTCATACCTTTCACAGCAGACATGTTTTCATAACCTCATATCTGTGTCAATAAGGAGAATTTGCCAGTCCTAAATGTTGAGAGGGGTTTTAAATCAATGAGCAAATGAATAAAGCACACATAATAAATACCACCCCCAGGACACCCTTATAGAAAGACAATCACCCCTTTGTGGCATGTGAGTTAAATATGCCGTGATACAGTCTTCAAATCGCACAAAAGCTGTTCCTACAGATGGTTGTTTCAATCTCTAGCTCTCTGAAAATCAAAGTTGGGAAGCAGCTGCCAAAATTTTCTTTGTCAGGCCAAGGAAGCAAATCATTTTCCCTGAGCAGTTGTCTGTAAAGAAAGTTCAGGCATAAATAAATGCTGCTTCTGAAGATGTAGTATTCCAGGGCGCTGGTCCTCACAGATGGTCTGCAGCAATCCTTTAATTGTCATGGGTAAACGTGACTTGATAACATGCACTCCCTTTGCTTTTTCAATTTGGTTTTATGTTCTGAAGTAGATGCCTTGCTTGTAAAATGGAAATTTTCAGTTCTGTCTCATATTTAAAATAAGAACTAGCAGAACCTTCTTATTTAAACAGTTCACACACGCACACAGAAAGGACAGTTGCTCTCCCTGTGTGATGGAGAGAAAAGGGGAAATCGCACTGCATAATCATTTTCCACCCTCACCTCAGTCTTCACTTAAAGGAAGACCCAGAATGCTTTATCGTTGTGTGCAGGTGACACCCTGGTGCTTCCCAGGTGGAGATTTATGTGCCACTAGCTTAACACATGGCTTTGCCATTCAAGATGATAGTTTTGAACACTGTGAAATGGATTCAGGAATCTGGTGTCTTGTTCCTGCATATACTTTAAATGTGTGGCTCCGTGTTTACCGATTCTATGCCCGAACTCGGGAAGTGTAGACCACCTGTCATACTGAGGTTCAGAAAATTAGAATGTAATGGTTCTGTGCTGCCTAAGGATGTGTCTGGAAGGGAAGCACGTGTACAGAGACACGCAGTCCTGCTGGTCACGCCTGCCATAAGCACTCCAAAAGGGAGAGCAGGCATCAAAACCCCTCCAGTTTAAAACCAATTTACAGTCCAATGTGGGTAACTGGAGTAGAGATATCTTCCAGCAACTGCTGGAACAGAATTATTTGTAGGCAAGGTAAAACTTCAGAGTTCCTTCTGTCCTTAATAGCTGTCTGTTGATGACACGCTTGCCCTGTGAACATCATAAAATAATCTGAACTTTTTTGGTCCAAGAAACAATAGTGAGAACATGTCTACTAGGGATCCGCTATCTGCCAGGCATTGTGCTTGTACAGGAAGTAGTTTAAAATATACTTATATGTTGTATGTATCTGTGATATAGGCAAAAAAGAAACACACACGGAACACTTGCCCAATATTTCTTCAAGACAGAGTGTATTGTGGAGTTAAGGAGAAACGTCTTACAGCTGATGTACTGAGTGGTTGGGGTGGATTCATAGAGAAAGTGGTACTTGAACCTGAAGACAGGTAGATCTGGATACAGAAAGAGGGAAGGTCTGGGGACTGGGGAAAGCATTCCATTTTGCAGCCAAATGAATCAATGCATTTGGCTGCAGTAGGATTTCTGTGAGAGACTAGAGGGAAAACAGGGATGGGGTGAGTCAGGGCTGGATTATAAAGCACCTGACACTGTTCATCAGAAATTTATGGAGGTTTCTAAGAAGATGCCCACCAGAAAGATGCATTATATATTCTTAGGGCTAAATAGCTCTGAATCACAATGGATTTATTTCTTTGGAACAAGTTATCTAATCTTTCTCTGCCTTCATTTTCTCATCTGTAATGTGCAGATAATAATAGTAACCTACCCCACTGGTTTGATAGGAGGATTAAGGAAAATTATACAAATGCCTCGCACCTATTTAGCGTTCAATAAATGTTAGCTGTCCCTGTCATCATCATTGTCATCTCATTGGACTTTCTCCGAGGGTGAGAGGTTACTCTTTCCAGGTTGCTGGAATGGCCTGACTCCAGCTGGGTTTGCAGTGATGATCCAGGACACAGAGTGTTTTCCCTCCCATCCCCCAACACAGACCCTCACACGCACACACTCAGCCTACAGCTTAGACAACGCTGCCCTTCCTTTCAGACATCTAATCATTTAATGCAAAACAGTGACATTCTCATCAAGCAAAGATCTGTGCTGTGTTTATTAAGGAGAGGGAAAATGAACAAATAAAGGGGGGCCAAAGAGGTTCATTGAGAAAACCTATGTGCTCCTTGTTCCAAAGTGAGCATTGCTTTTTTTTTTTTTTGAGCATTGCTTATTTTTATGAAGAGAAATTCAGATATAAAATGCTGGCACCAAAGTTTCTCCAAAGGTAGATTCATTAATTACCAATTTCAGATACACAGTGGAGCCAGGCATTCCTTTCTTCAAAGTGTTTTAATATTTACTGTCAGAGAAAAGGGAGGCCCCTGGTGAGGGTTTGTCTCCACTGCCTGCAGCCAGTTGCTTGATCTCAGGCTTTTTTTCCTTTTTACAGACCCTTCCTTTCTAGGTGAAACCCTCAAGGAGGAGCAATCACATTTGTTTGCCAACCGGCAGGCCCTCTTCCCAAAAGCAGGGGTTTATTTGAAGAGGGTGGAGCCCTATGCAAATCCAGTGTCTTATCCCAAATTAGAAAGCATCTTCTCAACGGTGGATCTCAGCTGGTTGCATTGGGGCCCGTCAGGCTCCAATTTCCTAAATTTTGCCAAAGCTGGTAGAGCAAGATGAGGAGGCGATCAGGCAAATAGAGTTCCATCATTTTTGCCTTTTCCAGAAATTCCGCTGGTGGTGTTGTGTACTTCACTGCCTGTTTTATGGCAGAAGAATGCTCTGAAAGATGAAGAACTCTGAGGCCCTCCATAAAATGAAAATGGTGTGATGAATTGTAGAATGCATGTGTGAGCGTGCATGGTTGATTTTCTCCAATATTCCCATATTTCTAAAAGTAGTCTTCTCCCTCCATAGGAAGCCAAACTCTCGGGGAAATGAAAGGAATCCAAAGATGGGTAATGAAATTTATATTCCACTTCCTGCAGTGGTTTTTAAACCTGATTGCACATCGGTATCCCCTGGAGAGCTTTTATAAATATTGACGATGCCCAAGCCCCATGCCCAGAACTTCTAACTTGACTGGTTTGAATGGAGCCCAGGTCCTATTAATTCAGTGTTTATCCTATAAAGTCAGTGATTATCCTATGAAGTCATGTCTTGTCTCTTCTACACACCAGTAGGTACAGGTGAGGTCAGTCAAGAATCACCTAGGATAACCTCTGCTTAAACACTTTGATCAGTATCTCCCAGATGAAGACTGGTGGTATGAAGTTTTAGAAGTAATGCCTCTGGGCTGTCCTTGTTGAGACCCACTCAACACTTTTGAGCAGTTCATCACATCCACAGTTCTTGCACATGGTTCTGAGCTGATAGGAAACACTCCACTCCACTGCTGGCCACTAGGGGTAGCCTTCTCAGAGCTGCAGAGACTGTGTAGCAGTGTCCCCCCTCCTCCAGGGGAGAGCCAAGCTTGGAGCTTTCCCTTCTATGCAATGGGAGTTTCCTATACAGAAAAGGGGTGCCTCGTCTCTGGGCGGGAGGGCTCCTGATTCATGTCCCAGGGCATCTGTAGAGGAGACACAGGACTCACAAAGCTCCTGTCTGCCCATGGCAAGTCTTACAAGATGAACAGACGTTTCAAAGACCCTTGAAGCTAGAGATTTGTTCATTCAATCAAAAACATATGGGTGGTGCACTTAACACTTAAGAGGCAATGCTATAGGCATTGGGAGATGGACAGACAGATAGACATCCCTGCCCTCATGGAGTGTACATTCTGATGTGGGAGCAGACAGTGAACAGTAAACAAATAAATGTATACTGCAGTTTCAGGTAGTGATAAGGGCCATGAAGAAACATGGAGCAGAGTGAAGGGATGAATTGTCAAAGGAGGAGTTGCACTGGGGGACTTTCTGGCCCCAATTTCCTAAATTTTGCCAAAGATGCCAGATCAATATTACCAAAAAGAGGGGGAAATCAGGCAAATGGACTTCCACCTATATTTGTCTTTCCCCATTGGCCATGTTTGAATGGATCACCAGTGGAGCATTTCTGGAGACGTGACAGTTTACTAAAAGTCCTCTTCCAATGTCATTTAAAGTTAGTGGAGAGCAGTGTATAGATCTGAAGGAAAAGCATTCCAGTAGAGGGAATAGTAGATGCAAGGAGAGGGCATCTTAGATGATGTGTCCTTACCCAGACCCCCATTTCACCAATTAACATCATTCATTCAGTCAATCACTCATTATTTCAGGGACCTACTGAGACTGTCACTATGCCATAATTTATATATTTTTAAGGATGCTCCTTTTTAAAAATTGTGCTTAAGCAAATTCCCTCATGCTCCATTTTAAGCCTGTTGGTTCTCTTAGGGAAGAAGAAGTGTAAGTAGATATTTGTTCTCAGCCTAATAATTCTTCCTATGCTTGGAATCTCAGGGGTTCTCTAGGACCTTTTTAAGGTGACTCCTAAATCCTGCTTTTTCTCCCGTGCTTTTAAGAATTTCCCAATATCCTTCCAATCCATGTAACCCTGGGCAAGTCTCTAAACCTTTCTGGATGCACTAATCATGCTGAGAACAATTGTCAATGCTTTGTGTATTTTGTTCACCTTTTCACTCAGTAGTATGATATGACTGACTCATAGTCTGTGTCATGCTGTTGTGTGAGCTGTAAGGAAAAACCTAGCACATCGTGGCCACTTAGTACAATGAAATGTCTTTGTCATTTGAACCACTGGGGATTTCAAATGACTTGCTTTGTTTGGTGGGAATCGCAGGAGGGAAGGATAGAGCAGAGTTGGCGATACACAGCGCTCTGAGGAGAAGCAAGTGACGAAGCCACTATGTGTGTGTTGGGTGTTGGGTGTTGGGCGCTGCCTTGGAAGAGAAACTTGTATTTGTCCAGAATGCTGGTCAAGCTTCATGCTGTTTCTCATGCTTTTTGCAAATGCAGGGGAGAGGATCTGATAGCAACTGTGCCCTCTGGCTCTGCCAAACTCTAAAGCTCTTTCAGAATCTTCACAAGCCACTGTGTTCCCTCAGTAACTTTGCCTAGCTTGAATTTTCTGATTGAATTCACAAAAATGGAAACCCTTTAGAGATATGCATGGTGACTTTGAGTCACCAAAATGTTAACAGCAACTCTCATTCTTTATTCAATGGCAGTAATACTAAATCATATTGGTTACACATCTCCAGACCACCTCCAGTTCTGAAAACCAAAGGCAGTGTGTGTGGAGGACGGGCAGTGGGCTGGAGTGGCAAGTCCATTGCAGATTCTAACTGTCTAGCAAAATGAAAATGTGCTCTTCCTCTGCTAATACAGTGGACTGGGCCTTTTTGAAAATAAATGCAAAACTGAATGTTAGGAATTAACCCTAAAAAGTCCTTGAAGAAACTTAACATTCTTAAACGTGCAGTCCTGAATATTTTCTTGCCTCTGAAGAAAGTACCCAACACCTGTCCTAGAGAAGGAAAAAATGATTTTATGCACATGACAGATGCTCCCTGAGGAAGTTGACAGGCAGATTTCTCAGCCCCCTGTCATGTTAGGGAAAGGCACAGTACAGTATTCAACTAATGACATTGCTAAGCAGGAAAGTCAACTGAAAACTTGCTTATCTGTTTAAAGAGTCTTTTAAATGTCAGAAAGTTAGCTGAGATACTGACAGCTGCTGCTTCTAAACTGAGTGTCAGATTTATTAAAAAAACAACAAAACAGCATCTTCATTTTTTTCTCCTAAAGAAATACACTTTTATGTAAACCTCAGGGAGTACCATTTGAATCCTTAGTGATTGTTTCAGTACAACTATCAGTAATTCAGAATAGCATGTTTTAGTACTTTCTGATGAAGCTTAGAATTGATAAATAAGAAAGAAAATGGTATCTAAAATACTTATGATACTTGATGTGTTTAGGTTGTAAGCTTAACAGGCATTGTGACTTTGTGGTGAGTAGCTCAGCTTTCCAGGGAGGCCATAAACTCTCAACCTTGCCCGGCCTGGAATTTCTTTATGTAAAGGGAATGTATCCCTTCCCAGCTCTAAATCTAAGCTGATACCAATACACTACTTAAAAAAAAAATTGAGAGATCATTTAATAAGGATTTCAAGCAGGTAAAAAGTTAAATCCTTTCTACTCCATCTAGAATGGAGAATTTATCTTAAAAGTATTTGAGAATAAAATATCCAAGTTAGACCCTCCCTAGAAAATATTCTCTATATGTGCTTTCATATTCCTCTTTTGGGGAAACATGTATACTGGAAAAAATGCACCCACATGAATGTGAAAATGTATTGCATGTACATACTACATATACTTATTTTTTTTCCTTCCATGATTATGGAAGTTGTTTTCTGGCTAGCCAATCTAACTAGCTGTTAGAAACTGGGTGCTCTTAACCATGACAGGGGATTAAGAGCCAGAGAAATTTCCTGGCGAAAAGAAGTTCAACAGAAGCCTAAAAAATTGTTAAATAATTCTTGGGAGGTGCCAGGGGATACACACTAGGAAACTCAAGCCTTTTCTTTTTATTGTTCATACACCAAAGGGATATTTATGTCCTTACAGTCTGGTAGCACAATTGATCTCTCCAGAATCTAATATACCCGCTCTGAATTAAGAATGTTTTTTTTAAAAAGTCTTTCAAAAACATCTTGGCCATTCAGCTTCCAGAAACAGGACTTCAGCAAATATTTCCTCCCCTGTTGAATGGGACCACAGACTAGCTTCTGTTCTCCAAAATAGCATCTTCCTTAATATTCTACTTGTCCCAACAATAGGATAGTTTGTGGCTTAGTTCTGAGATACCTTTTCCCCATCTCTGGGGCTTCTACAGCAACAGGTGAGCCGTGTTCAGGTTGTGCCTCAAAGGTCTGATTTTGTAGAGCCATTTACTAAGTTCAGCATTAAAGCCATCCCACATGATGACAAATGTAAACCCCCAGAGACATTCATCATTGGGGATCAATATTATATGCTATTAAGATGGGCAATTTAGAAAATTCTGACAGTTCCTCCCACTCACTAAATACTTCTGAGAGCCAGGCACATGGCACACCCCAGGTACTCCTCATCACAACTACTGTGGCATCTATTTTTCTGCCCCATTATAAACAGTTTTCTGATAAGAGAAGTTAAATTTTTGCGAAAGATCACACAGCTATTAATTGGCGGAACTGGGACTCAAACTGTAGTTTGCTTCACTCTTTCCAATACTAAAATATCTCTAAGGATTAATTGACAGGATACTAATCAGTCATGGGGGAGGGGAATGTAAATATGAGGATA
Organism: Manis javanica; assembly: GCF_040802235.1. Lineage (NCBI taxonomy): Eukaryota > Metazoa > Chordata > Mammalia > Pholidota > Manidae > Manis > Manis javanica. The sequence goes on from NC_133171.1 coordinate 42,825,670, forward strand.
TAACATTGAATTCATATATTTCCTCTAATGTTCAAAACACTATTTTGTCTTCTATTTCTTACCAGAGGTGGGAGTAGTACTTTTGCATAAACAATAAGTTTTGCATAGTTGAAATCATTTTACTTTTCTCAGTAAATCTAACATTGTGACAATTCTAGACATAGCATTGGTTTTTGGACTTCATTTTAAAATTTGTTTCAAAATCAAATAAAGCCATCTAGTTAGGAAGAAAGAAAAGGTCTGGTAGAATACCCAGGGGCTCACCAAAGACCTCCTTCCTGCTGTCTCTAAACACTTCCCATTAACTGGATTGGGGGGCGATCTCTGAAGAATTATGAAGCGGTAGAGATGAAAGTGTTAACTACAATAATAAGTTAAAAAGCGATAAGAAAAAAAAAGCAGTGCTTTTCAAATTATAAAAAACTCAGCTAGGGTAAACAAGGGTAAACAAGATCACACAGTCCATAAAGGGGAGCTTGGAATAGGATTTTGTTCACGAGAAGACACAAGATCTCTTGGTGTATTATTATAAACCACATCAATGGTATCTAATAGAATTGATTTCATCTTCTGTGACTTCACTGTGCATTTAGGTATTAAATAAGAAAATCATCTCGGGCCATTTTTCCTAGAACAGGAAACATAAGCAATGAGAAAACTTCATATTAGCAAAAATATATTGAGCACTTACCCTTTGTCAGGCACTCTACAAAGCACTTTTATTCATTCATCAAGTCCTTCATTCATCAAATATGTATTGAGTGCTTTCCATGTTTAAGGCTTCACAGTAGACTTGGGAGACGCAGAGACTAACAGCCCTATTGGACGCAGACGCCTGTGCTCTACCGCTATGCAGTGCTGGCCCTTACTCCAGCAGCTCCATGTTTCCCAAAAAGGACGGTGCTGTTTCTACCTCTAAAGAGGTCGCCTGTGCTGACAGGGGCCAGGTGAGAGGAAAGCAAGCCTGGCCTCCAAGTCAGACATCCTGACCACAGTTCTCTATTTGACCGATTACTGATCATGTGACCTCAAGCAAGGAGCCTTATCTCTCTGCCCCAGTTTCCTCAACTACAAAAGGAAGAAAATAATAGTCTACCTCATAGGTTGATAAGAATTAAATGCATTTGATTATATAAAAAACAACAACACAGTGGACTGGCAGACAGAACATGCATGAGTAACACCAGCCTTCATCGTCATAATTGCCACCATCCTTTTTAATATTAGTAGACCTCTTATATAGACTTTGGAGTGTTCTTGCCTGGCCACTTGACCTTACTGTCCCTAATTATATCAAGCTCTTCCCCTGAAGTTCTCAACTCGTCTTTACATGGGGCAGCCATGACCTACCTCAGAGACAGTATGAGGCCACAGCACCAGAGTGGGAAGCGTCTGGCCAGCAAGGGGGTGAGGACCCAGAGGCCCAGACAGACGGCAGGGATGCTGCAGTAGGTCAGCTGTGTCTCTCCCCCTGTTTGTGACTTCTCTCATCTCTTCCAGGTGTCCCTGGGGGAGAGCCCCCTTGATAGCAGGAGGCAGCAGGAAACGAGGGGTCTGGATAAACTGGAAGGTTCCTCACCGTGCAGCCACTCAGGGGTCGGGAGAATGAAGCCACAAGGCAGTTGGTGATGTTGACTAGGTTCGTGGAAGGGCAAGCAGCCCTCATCCCCACCAAGCCAAAATTCAGAGGCTTAGCAGCCCCCAGCTCACTTAGAATAAAGCCTTTGCCTGCTGTGGCCCTCAAGGCCCATCAGACCTGCCCCAGCTGCCTTGCTGTCTCATCTCCTCTGCATATTTCTTCCTCTCCCTGGGCTTTAACTACCTGGTCCCTCATGCACGCCAAGTACCCCCATTAACTTGTGTTTGCTACACCCTCTAGTCCGCATGTTCTTCCTCCTGAGTCTACCTGGCTTGCTCTTCACCTACAGAGCCATTCCCTGGACCCCCAAATCTAAAACAGCTCAGCCCACTGAACACTGTCCCCCTCTCACCCTGCTTGTTTTCTATCACAGCACAATCACAGGGTGACCTACTATGGGTTTGTTTATCAGCTCATTGTCTGACTCCCTTCCCCCCACCCAATGCAAGCTTCACGCAAGCTGGGGCTTTTCCCTTTGTCCACTGCTGTGTTCCTAGAGACTGCCCTGTAGTGACGTCAAGGAAATGTGTGCTACCAAAGGCATCAGAGGCTCCAGCTCTCAGTACCCTTGGGCTGCAGTCAGACCACCTTCTTTGAAAGGGATAGTCTAGGTTTCCAGACCTGAGGCAAGGTTTAGGAAGTGTTCAGACAGAACAGTATATGGCGGAATACAGAGGTTTATGGTACAATGCCCACTAAGGTAGAGAGAAGTTGAGCTCAGAACTCATTTCTTCAAAATCTAAACACTTCTCTCTGAGCAGGAATTTTCAAAGAAGTTGTAGACTGGTTTCCCAGCAGTAATGCTGACTACAGTTGCAATACTTGCAGTACTGACCTTTATTCTCACTTCTATTTTAAAACTGCAGAGATAGATAGAAATTAGATTAATTACCCAACCTGAGTTCAATTTTTCTTTTGCTTATTAGGCATCTTGCTTTAAAAACTCTGTATTCTGCCATGCATACTTACCTCTGACTGCTTATTAACGTGTATCATAAAACTGGTAAATATTGCTGGGATACCTTTAAAAAATTAAAACTAAAGTGCTACTCTTCATTGCCTGAATGAATAAGCAGTAGATCTGAATCATTCATGAGAGGGGTATGGATAGTTTGTTTTATGTTCTCACTTTATAAGAAAGTGCTCCATACTTTATAGTGCTCAGCAAAATAATATTCTGTACTTAAATAACACTGAGCATATTATTCACAACAATCAACATTTACTAACGCCTCAGAAGACTGAATGCTGCTCATGCCGCCCCTTTGGTACAGGTGGGAAGTATTTGCTCAATGAGAAACTTGGGTTGGAAATGTGCCCCCAAGTATGTACCCAATCAATAGATTAAAGTCGGTTTGTTTTTACTTCACATTCTTATTTCCTAGTCCTTGGAGATGGAACCAAGAATCACCTTGATATAATGGTTTAGTAACAAGCCCATTGGTTTGTGGAGGCAAAAAGACCTGAGTTCATGCCACCTCTTATGCATGACTTTCCACATATGTAAAAAGATAAAAAATACAGATTTAGGTGAAGGGCTGCTGGGATGTAGGTGATAAATACATTATCATGGGGGCCTATGTACAGCATCCATGAGACATCTCGGATGATGGCTCATCCGTCCATTCCACATTTGCCAGCGATCATGGAGCACATGCTAGGTGGTAAGCATGCTTCAGTACTTGAGCATCCAGGAATGGAGGCACACCTCCCACCCGCAGGAGTCCATAGGCTGATGAGGAGGGAAGGTAGTAGATAGGTGCGTGGCCTTTAGAAAATGTTATGGTTTGGGTAAGCCCTGTACACTTGGAAACCTGTAAGAGGTGGGACAATGAGGAAAGGCTTCCTTAAGGAGGTTATTCTTGAGTTTCAGCTTCATAGTTCAGTACGTGTGTGATAGGTGAAGGAAAGACAGACGTAGGAGAGGGTGTCATTGGGAGAGGGCGGGGCCTGCACCAAAGCAACGTCAGGGTGTGTGGGGACCTCTGGGAAGTTAAGTCCTGGTGGATGAAAGACTATACAGAGGCCAGGCCCACATTATGAAGGAGTAGGACCTTCTGTTTAAGCCCAGTCAGATTGGGCCATGGGAAGCATTTTAAGCAGAGTGACCCTTACGCCTGGTCTGACAGAAAGTCCTTTCTGGCTGAACTGTGGCTATGGCGGTGTGAAGGCTGATGCTGCACAGGTGAGGAGAGAGGTGGGGGCTGCTGCATTCCTACCGGACAAGATGCAGGCCTGCTGGTTCAGCTGCAGGGTCCCAGCATCCTTGATTGATGGTAATTATCTTTTGTTGTTTCTCAGTCTTTTCTTCTGAAAAAGGAAAGAAGTCAAAATAGAAGAGCAGCAATCTTGGTGATACTATTTAGTTGCCATTCCAGGATTGTTTTCTTTGGGAGGGGAGGGCATATATGTTAGGGCTATACCTAGGATCTTCAGGAAGTGAGTGCCATTCTGCGGCATGTATTGATTGCCTTCTAGGGCCGGAAGTTTAAAACCAGGACTCCAAACGATTCCTGCCCTGGGGAAGTCACTTACTCAGTGAGCAAACAATCACACTTGTGAGACAGATTTACAATCACAGATAGATATCCTTTATCCAAAAAGTCTTCCCTAATGCCTCTTCAGATTTCTAACAATATTGTTATTGTTTCTATAGAAATCTTTCAGATTTCTACCAGACTTCTAACAACAAATTGGAAATAGAAATTCACTGATGTGAAATGATGGACCTCGAATATTCTGGGCCCCTCCTGAGAGCAAATATACATGCCAAAAAATAAACCCTCAATACTATTGCCAACATAAAAGAACAGGGGCTAGAATTCCCTGCGTTTAGCATACACAAAGAAAAAGAAGAGCTTGATGTCGTTCCTTGTAGCTAGCTGTTGCCATCATGCCCACGGTCTTCCTCCATAGTCAACGTTTAGTAGAAGCTGGATAAAGTTAGTTGGAGGGAATGAATTAATGGTGCTTGAGTTTAACGCTGGACTTGTAGGCAGCAGAATGGAGGGAGGGGAGGAAGGGGAGCATCTCTGCCAGCCAGAGCAGGCTCCCAAAGTTGCACACATCACTTCTTCTCAGGTTCAGCTGGACAAACATGGGCACGTGAACTCATCTGGATGCAAGTGAGGCTGAGACTGTCACCCTGGTCCTGGTGGCCCTGTACCCAGCTAAACATCAGGATTCTATTATAGTCAGTAGAAGGGGAATGTGGATACTGAGAGAGAAGTAGCAACTTCTAGTGCAGGTGACAAATGTACCATTTAAATAAGTGACTTGAGACTTCAGTTTGCAGAATTCACATATGTTAAATGACAGCCCACAAGGAGTTACTGTACTCTCAAAACACATAGACTTAGGGGAAGTGGGTCAAGTTTCATGAAACAGGCAAGCTTTGATCTGGGGTTTGAAATGCACGGTAAGGCGCTCTTCAGTGTAGCTGCTGCCTTCTAGGGTGCCGGTGAGATTGGTGTCCAGCAGGCTGCCTCTCCAGCCTTGGCATTTGCCGTTCGTCCATGCTGACTGGGCATCCCCCACACTCTCTGCTTTATGGACTGCTGCTATCCACATGGGTAGTTCTGTCTGTTTGCAGAGGGATCTTTATTAACAGATGGCAAGGCAGACCCAGGGTATCATTCAGATCCTTTGCAATCATTGGATAGGGCTGGAGTTATGTTGCATAACTCAGCAAGTTTCTGCCCCAGTGGGTACTCAGACATTGTCAGCCTTCCTCTTCCTCTCATAGACACACAGAGCCCTTGAAGCAGTGGTGAGCTGTGGGAAACAAAAGGATGGATGAACCAGGAACAAGTTGTTTAATCTCTGGTATTCCTCTAGAGTGAAAGATTCCTAAATGAGCAGTGGGCAGCATGCAGAGGAAATTGGTTTTAGGGCCAGAACAGCCTGGGCTGGAACCCTGATCCTAATGGTTACTAGTTTTACAGTCTTGGGAAGTTTCTTTATCTCTGAGTCACAGTTTTCTCTGTGTAGTAATGTAGATTATGATAACGCTACGCCTCAGGGTGTATAAAGGGAATGGAATGTAGGCATTCTATAATTGGCTGTTGTTTTTCTTGTCTCTTTCAACTCTAAACTTGATGGTGGAAGTTTCTTAAATTGAGTCCCAGAATGAGATTTAGCTCTGTTAAAGACAGCCATTCTTCTATGTTGAGGATCACCTATCAGTTCCACCCACGTTTTCCCTGAAATCCAGTTTCTGAATAACATTCCTGCATAAGGCAGCATCCATGTTAGTGACAAAGTAAAATTAAAATCCATCAAGTCTTTCCAGGCTGCAAAGCGGATAACACAGTCACATTGTCCCACGAGGTGGGTGATATTGATCAGTTGCTTCCTTTGGTTCAGCCCTGTGGCAAATGCGGAAAAATGTTCAGAGCAGTTGTTTATTTGCCAGTACTATGGAGAGATAAGCAAACAGTGATGTTGTGTTTGATCGACTAAGAGATTTCTTTTGAGGAAGCAGGGAATCAGTCTTTACCCTTTTAAAAATAAACATTAGAAAACAAAGTTTCTCCACTGAGTGTGGCCCAGGACTGTATGTGCTCCCATTCACTCTGCCTTCTCATTTGTGTTACCCAAGAAAAGCTCTAAGCACAACCATTTTGCAAGGACTTGCTGATGGTGGTCCAACTCCAGATTCTTTCTTGTACACAGAAGTGAAATAAACTCACAAATACTTTAAGCTTTTGAATTCTGAATGAGCATGATATAATAAACCCTGAATGCTTCAACTTGCCCTTGGACCTTCTGCTTGGTCCATCTCCACACGCATCCCAAGCAATTATTGTCATTACCCAGGCTTGGAGTCTAGACCCTCTTTTCTCATCAACCTCTTTTATTTACTTCACATGTAAACAAAACCAAATCTTTTCAAGTCTTTTTCTACTAAGTCCAAGGTCAAAAGCTGTTCATAAATACCTAATCTGAATGGAGCATGTTAATCCCAAGAGGCTAGAAAACTTGTTACCTCAAAATCTTACAGTCCAGTAGGGCTGACTAATATAACTGCCATGCAACAAATGCAGCTTCAGTAACATGGGGCTCCCAGGAAGCATGACTCCCTTTAAGTTGGGCAAATGAAGACCAGCTTCATGTAAAGGTAACATTTTTAGATCAGAAGTTGCAAAAGGGCCACCTCCAAGCCAGATCCATAGGTGGGCTTTAGTTGGCCTGTATGTTGTTTTTTTATTGAATTGAACTAATTTCTATTAAAAATTAGGGTGACTTTATGTTTAAAATCTACTCCAGCTTCTTTTAAAAGATTGGTAGAACTGGAATCACTGAATCTCCTTTCCCCCAGGCCTCAGTTGACTCCCAGGATTATGACAGGATTAAGTAAAACAACATTTGGACAGTCTTTATGGACTATATTATCATCACCTTCTGGCTTCATTTCTTGGCTCAAGATAAACTAAGTATATCCTTTCAACAGAGTGAATATTCTCCAGTCCCCACCACTCTCTATTGTCCTACATTTGGTCTTCACAGTCTATGCAGATGAGGGGAAAATACTGCTAAAGAGTGAGGAGTGAGAATAGGTCATGCTATGGATGACCTTGAACACCAATTGAAGCATTAAAATTAATCCCACAACCCCTGGGACATCACCAGAGTGTTAAGAGTCAAAATTTAGGAAGAGAACCGTGCTCAGGAATCTAGTCTAGATAGGAGAAAGGAGAAAACAGGAAGAGGGAAGGGAAGGGGCAGGGAAATCAGTAAGGAGGAAACCATCCCTTCCTTAATCCTTTATGGAAATTCCATAGAATGAACTGGAAAGAATGCCAGACTAGAAGTTATAAAACTGGGCTCAAGTGACAGGTCTGCCCTTGCTGGCAAAGTAACCTGGCAAGGTTTGAAGTTTCTAGCCTCCCTTTGCTCCCTTGTAGGAGACGGTAATGAGGGTAATATTGGCCTCACAAGATTATGGTGATGGTTAACAAAGCAACATGCGGATGGTCTTCTTGGACTGCATTATCATCACCCCTTGACTTCATTTCTATAAATTCTTACCATCAGGCTCACCTCCATCTCTTTTCTACTGATCAGTTTTGACTTTATCCAAATTATGTCTAAATTTAGAGCCCCTGAGGGCGTCTTACTGTTTTTAAGTTAAGACTTTACATCTTAAAGGCTTTAAGTCAAGACTTCAGGTTTGGAAAGGACTTGAAAGACAACGAAGGGCCCCTGTTTGACGTAGCTGTCTCCTCTCCAGGATCCCAGCCTTCCCTTGAAGTCTTCCGGTGACGGTGCCCTCACCGTGATGATTTTCATGATCATTCATTTTTCCCTCACAGTAACTCAACCCATCCGTCCTGGTCACAGCGGTAACAGGTCTGCCTGCTCTTTGCCAGACAAATACTTGTGTTCTTTGAAAATGGTTTAATTTTTGTTAAAAATTTATTTTTATTTAAAATTTAATTCAGTCCTCCTTCCTGTTCCCAGATCTTCCTTTCCAGATAAATTTCAAGTTTCTCCAGCTTATTCTTTATATTGCAGGGTTGCAAGATCCCCCTCCCATCCCACAGGTCTGCCCACTTTATGCCGTAGCTCGTGTTGTCAGCAGCTCCTGTGTCCCTCAGGTGTCCCAAGCTCTGTCACTTTGGTCTCATTCCACCCTAGACTCTGCCCAGAAGCACCTGCACCCTGCCCCCACCACATTTGCCTCCCTCTCCCATCACTCAGACTTCTCACATTTTGTGCTGCAAACTGCACCAGTTTGTCAAAGGTAAGAGCTCCTATTCTCTAGGATCATTGGTGAAGCCGTCCTTAGCTGTCCTCACAGTGGGGAACATTCCTGAGTGTGTACCACTGGCCCTGTACATAAGTGTGTTTCACTTACCATCTCAGTGAATCTTCACACTCCCATGTAAAGCTGTCACCATTTCCTTCCTCGTGAGAGTGAGGCTGTGAGGTTCAGGACCGGAAGTGGCAGAGCTGGGGTCCCAGCCCCCGCTGTCTGGCTCAGCGCCTACGCTCCTCAGCACTACACCGGGCCTGCTGTCCACATCGTTGTCAGGTGCCTGTTTCTGAGTGTCCTTCCATTTGTTTACTTGTTGGATAATTACTTTAGGGCTTTCACAGGATTTAATGGAAGTGTAATTACTTTTATCATTACTGAAATGCATGAAGCTCCTTCCTTCCTTCTGCTTACTTCAGAAAAGCCTCTAATGCCATAGAATGGCCACCACCATCCAAAGAAAGATTTCTAGGAGAGGGTGTTAGGAGGTGATCCACAGACCCCTAAACATTGCACTGCGTTTCTTCACCCCTACTCCTCTCCCTTCCTTGTTCGGTTTTTGCCCATAGCATTTATTATGGCTTTTATTTATATATATTATATATATTATTTATATATCTGTATGATTTTTATATATTATATAATTCACTTATTTACTTTACTATTGGCCTCTTCTCACTATAATGTAAGCTCCATGAGGGCAAAAATCTCTCTTTTGTTTAGTGCTGTTTCCCCAGCTTGGCCCAGGATAGGAGCAATAAATGTGTGCTGAATGACCTGTACATTACATCAATAAAGCAGCTTAGCCACCTTATGAACCGACATTGGAGCTTTGAGGTTTATTGTTCTCAGCCACCACAATGACCCCCTGCCTTCCTCACCTTCTCCTCACATGTACTCTCTAATTAACATCCACTCAGCCTTGAAGCCCTGTTCACCAGGGCTTTGGTTTCTGCCAGGCATTTAGCTGATCCTGGAGCACACGTGCCCTCCTCTGTGTTGAGGTGTGGCCTCCTTACCACCCCGTGTTTGTCTCTGGCCTTGTATTTACTGCAGTGTATTACAGTGGCCCGTGGAGGTAGACATCACCTCATTAACCCTAACTCTTCAAAGGCAGGGACCCTGTCTGTCTCTCCAGCAGCCAGCACAGTGCCTGACATAGAGTCTGTGCTCAATAAACAGTTAATTTGCAAATTAAAAAATACTGTTTTTCTAAATGGAGATTTGGAACCACAAGAGGAGACATAAATTAGCTCCAGTGGGTTTAAAAAAACGGAAATTGCCATTTAAGGGTGGAAGTTCTTTCTTTGTTCTATCAGTACTTATGACAGGTCCAGTTCTAGATAATAGGGAGATATCTTTGAACAAAATAGCTAAAAATGGAACATTCTAGTGGAAGGAGAGAGATGATAGGGAAAATAATAAATAAATAAATTATACAGTATACTCAGAGTGATATGTCCTAGAGAGAAAAAGTTAAAGCAGTTTGAGGATGAGGGGCATTATGTGTGGGGGCAGGAGATGAAATTTTCAGTAAGCCAGAATAGCCCTCATTGAGAAGATGGCATTTGAGCAGGCTTCAGAAGCCTTCCAGAAACATTTCCTGAGTTCCTACAATGAGCAAGGAGCTGTGTGGAAGCCTGGGAACTCCAAAATAGAACTCACACACTAGGGAGGAGACAGTCATGTCAGCCAGAGTATGTTAAATGTGAGAGTAGCTGAAATAGTATGGGAAGCCAGTAGGCCATGTGAACAGAGAGAACTGACTTTCAAAATGCTGTGTGAATGTCACCATTGCCGTCCTCATCCTCATCTCTCTTTAACCTTCCCCTGCTCTTTTCTACATTGCCTCATCGCTTTTAAAATTGCCTACAGTGCTAAGATGGTAATTCTGGAACATGTACATTTATACAGAAGAGTTGCAAAGTAAAGGACTCGGGTTGTAAGAACTTTGAGGGTGTTAGGGGATAGCCATCGGTCTAGACATGTGGGTGCCTTCTCCAATCAGTCACGCACTCCATCAGTTGGGCTGGAATTCCTGGAGGAGAAATGCACCGAGCAGTAAGGGAGAGAGGGTGGTTTCAGTTGAACCATCTGTTGACGACTCTCATCAGTGGCTCTTTGGGCTTAGAAACAAGCCAGGCTCGGAGCCACCCAGCCCCCTCAGATGTTCCAGTGCCACTGACAGACTGCCTACTCACCACATTCCCTTTCATCAAGTGGCATTTTGCACACCACAGCCCTACTCTGGAGCATGCTGGCTCCATCCTCAGGACAATTCACCGCTAACCTCTGGCAGTGCCTCTAAAGGTTCCCTCTTGACCACCTCAGCAACATGTTCTGGGCACCTCAGCTTCCTGGGAGTGCTGCCAGGCATGTAAAGTGGCAATCGTGACCTCAGACTGCCTCCGATTGAGGACAGAACTATGCCCTGGTTGTGGGAGCCAATGACGAGTTGACATTTGCTGGACAGTCAGCTTCTTACTATGTTTCTCACATTTGGGATTGGTTTAACTGAGTTCAGTGCCTTTATCAGCTCATGAACCAACATAAATTTTAATCCTGGTCTTGGCCCCTCTCCAACAGCGATCTAAGGAGAAATAATTTCAGCTCAGTGGCTAATAGAGAATCACATTGATCCTTGAGAAAATTACCCATTAGTTGATTTGTGTAGCCAATTGGTTGAATTTAATTTACAATAATACCTTCCTTATAAAGGTATGGATCTTTCTTTGATGTTAGGAAAGTGTAAGATTGATCCATATTTGAAATCTAATGGAGTAAAATCAATCAAGCAGAAGTCTTACTCAGGGCCCTTAACCTGGGCTCCCTAGGGAGCAGAGCCTGAGGCAAAGCTTAAGTGCAAGTGTTTTCCTGCTTCCTGGAGCTCTGGACCAGGCCTGGTGCCAGAGAGAAGCAGAGAAGGAGGTGGAGCAGATGCAAAGACAATGGGTAGCAGAGCAGGCCCCTGCCATGGTGCCTGGTTGCTGCATTCAATGGAAAGCCTGAGAGACTGTATGAAAATGGCACAGAACCTACTGTTCAGGGAAAGAAAAGGGGAGCATTCATTTACCCATTGGCTCTCAACCACCAGGGACCCATTTCTCCCCCACTCTGAGGGTTGTACATGCATGCATGCCAGGTGTGTTCTTGGAAGTGCCCATCTCTGCATCTGCAGAGAAGCCTGGGATGGGAAGGAACAGGCACTGATGGGAAGCAAGGCCCTCTGATTGCAGACTGAGTGAAACTGATCAGAACCCCCAGAGAACTGGTTACTGTAACAGTGGCTAGAACAAGAGACAGGTGGGGTCAAGAGAATATGAAGGGATGCACTAGAAGTATCCAGTACAGACACAAGCATCTTGCAACTGTTTATTTTTAGTTCACTGTGTTCTAACAAAGGCTTAAGGTTTTTTGCCTATCATTTGTGCAGTCTGCTGGGACCCTGTTCTAAACCTGTTCAGGAAACTGTAGCAACTTCTCCACCAGGTGTTGATGTAGTTTTGTATTGTTCGATGATTACCACTGATCTTCTCTCTCAATGAAAAACTCTCCCAACCAACTCCAATTACAAGTCTTGATTACTGCCTCTGCACTGCATACCACCAAAGCACCCTGTGAGTTTCTACCTGCTTCAGCACCACTGTGCTATTTCCCTTCTGACCTCTCATTACAGTTCTCCTGTGCATGACAAAAGCTTAATTACCAGCATTTTCCAAACCTGTCAAATGTGCAACTTCTAAATAGCTCTGAGCTCCCTGAGTCTAATAGAGAGGCGAGAGCTGGGGTTAGCAAAGTTTTCTTAAACAAGACACAAAAAACGCTAACCATAGTAAAAGATGGATAAATTGGACATTATTAAAAGTTAAGAACTCATACTCATCAAAAGATAACACTCAGGGAATAAAAAGGCAAGGCACAGACTGAAGAAGATAGTCACAGTGCATGTGTCTGACAAAGGACTTGTTTCCAGAATATGTCAAGAAATTCTAAAAATCATCAAGAGAAAGACAAAATACTCAATTAAAAATCAGCAAAATACTTGAACAGACATTTCGAAAAAGAAGATATCCAAGTAGCCAAAACCATTATTCATCAGGGAAATGCAAATTAAAACCACAGTGAGATACCATTAAGCAGCCAACTGAGTGGCTAAAAGCAAAAAGACAGTCAATGCCAAGGGTTGGCGAGAATGTGGAACAACTGCAACTCTCATTTATTGCCACTGGGAGGGAAAATTACTACAACCACTTTGGAAAACTGTTTGCAGTGTATTCTGGAACTAAATATATGTCTACCCTTTGAGCTACTAATTCTACTTCCCTAGAGAAATGAGTGCATATGTCCACTAGAAAATCCTCACAGGAATGTTTATACCAGCCTTGTTCATAATAGTCCTAATGGGGAAAATATGCAAATATCCATCACCAAGACAATTAGTGAATAAGTCTATATATATATTCATCCAATGGAATGCTACACAACAATATGAAAAAAAAGCTACTATATGCAACATGGGTGAATCTCAAATTATAATGTAAAATAAAAGGAGAGATTTTAAAAGCCATTTGTTTAAAGTTTAGGAACTTAGACAAAACTAATATATGGTTATAGACATCAGAACGGTGGCAACCCCAGGGAATGGGGAAGATTATTGTCTGGAAAGAGACAAGATGGAAACATTTTATATCTGGAGCTAGAAGTTAAATTGATGGTGGTTATACTGCAAAAATTCATTGAAACATATACATCTTAAGTTTGCATTTAAAATTATGCATTCAGTATATGTATATTATACCTCAGAAAAAAATACATTAAGAAGAGGCAGGGTTGAGAACTGAAAGTTGATGACCCATCCCACTAGGAAGGGCTCCAAGGCCTCATTGTCAAGTGGGAGAGGAGATAGCACCATAATGAGATTGGACATGATTATATTAGACATAGATTGAAGAAACCTGGTCTTGAAATTTAAACTCTTTACTAATTATCCATGTAATCTTGTAAAATAACCTACTTAGGCCTCAGTTTCTCAATCTGTAAAATGGCTGACTACTGAGGATATTTCATGCCCTCCCAAATCACAAGATCCCAGGGAGGGCCTTCCCACACAAGGCCAATGGAAGATACATGACTTGTATTGGCTCTGCTCTGCTGAATGACACCGAGGAACAAAGTGTCATTTTGGGGCACAGAGTGACAGAGCTCAGAACTCTGCACATTCTGTTTCGAGCTCTCCCATGGGGGATTATGTAGTGGTCAGCCTGGAAGTGAACCTACCACCACCATAGGGATCGTGAATTTTCCTTCAGGCTGCCACTATAGTCATCTCCAGTCATGGCAAGGAAAACCTGCTTCTGACAGCACAGAGCAGTGGTGACTGATGCATTTTGAGGGTCAACCTGGCCTGGGTTTGAAACCCAGCTCTAACGCTTAGTCTCTCTGTGACCTTAGACAAGTCATGTAAGCCTCTAAACCTCAGTTTTCCCATCTGTAAAATAGGATAGTCACCACCAGTTCAGAGTTGTTGTTGGAAGGAGTAAATGAGATAAAGGATGTCGGAGCCCTTAATACAGTGCCTCTTTCTTGCAGAGCGGGTACTGGATAAAGTGCAGCCATTATTCATAGTAGGGCCAGTGCTATGCCCACCATCTGTGCCTTAAGTTTCAGTTGACACCAGGTTTAGTTACAAAAATGCTTCTTAGTTTCATAAAGCAGTAAAAAGGAAGAACCTTAGAAGTGGTCTTGTTAACTACCAAGGATCTGTTAAGGTCCTTTTGGGTTGACAACAATAGTTGCCGAAAAGCTAGCTTAAGCAAAATGGACAATTTATTGAAGTGTGCAGGAGCAAATTATGCAATCACAGGTGAAGCTAAACAAGACTACAGAATAGCAGAAATCAGGACCGCGCTGTGGGCAGCAGGGTATGCAGACCCTTTCCTGGACATCATTATTAATGTGACTCAGTTCTCAAGTCTCAGGGTGCCAGGACACAACACATCACTCCATTTCTACAATAGAGCATTCATCAGTAACCTGGCCAAAACAGAACTCTAGATTGTTTCCCCCAAAACCTATCCCTCATTACCCATTTCAGGAAATTTTTCTATCAGCCATCCAGTCACTCAAATGATAAGCATAGTAGTAATCCCTGACTATATTCTTTTCCACACTCTTTGTGTCAGCAAATCCTACTGATTTCACCTCTAAACTCAGCTTCTTATCCTCTCCACTGTAACCTTAGTCCCATTACTTTCCTTTGGGACACTTAAGTTGTTACCTAACAGGTCCCTTGCTTCCCAGTTACTCTCTTGTAATCCAGTCTCTACCCAAGACTCTACATCACTCAGTCAGAGTGGTCTTTTGAAGCCACAAATTGGGTCATGTTATTCTGTGCACAAAGCCTTCCAATGACTCCCTCTTGCACTTAGAATAAAATCCAGACACATTACCATGGCCTGAATTCACCTCTACTTGCTCATGCCCTATTCATTATACTTCAGGCCACACTGGCCTCCATTCTGTTTCTGCCTGGAATGATCTTCCCAGGATTTGCTGTGTGATTGACTCCTTTCTATCATCTTCCCACAGATACTGTTCTCATCACCCAACTTGAAGTAGCTGTTCCCTTAGTCACTCCTCACCACTTCACCATTGTTATATTTTCACTCTTGCATAGCATCTAATATTTTCTTATCTGTTTATTGTCTGTGCCTCCCAGTAGGATGTAAGCTCTAAGAGAATAATACCTGTCAGTCTTTTTCATCAGATTAGAACAGAAGGTGCTCAATAGATACTTGCTGAGTGAATGAATGAGTTAAATTAGTTATGAAATGTCAAATGCTGGAGAGAATCTCATTGTCTCTGCATGCAGCAGGTACAATGTCTGCCCCCGGGGATTCACCTCTGGCTAAGGTCCCAGGATCCCTGAGAACAGGCACAGCTATCAGGAGGCCCATCCCAATGTCTCTTTGCAGTTCTAACACCCATCCTAAGAGGACCTAGTGCTCATTATACAGACGCAGACGCTGAGGCCCAGACTGAATAAGGGACATTATCAGTTATTGAATCATGTCATTCTCTGTTACCAGAGTGTGCTTTATTTGTTCTTGCTGAAACATCTCTATGTCTCTGTATTTTAAAGCCAATTGTGTTAACTTTATGTTGATAAATATTTTCCTTCATTTACACCTACTCTATTTTAACACTAGTGTTGGAATTCTCATTTCCTCCTACAAGAAAGAAACATGGCCCAGATTTTCACTGTGGGACAAGATGTTTCAGCTTACCCACACCAGACGTTTTTGGGGGCTTGTTTGGGCTTTTTTGGCACTTCTCATTTTTTAAAAATGATAATAGAGAATTGCTGTTCCCTTAGTTGCTAAAATCCTAGTCTAGAGAGCTATCTGTTTTGTTTTACTTTGTTTTGTTGTGTCTTAATTAAGGCCTAGCACTAGCTGGCAAATTCTGAAAATAGGATCCTATTTAAGTTTCTTCTAGCTAAAGGAAATCTTCAGAATGTAATCTTTTAATAATGAAATATGTGCCTAATTAGTGAGAAGAATTCAAATTTGTTTTTAGCTAGTTAGAATTTATATACAACTTTCAGTCTAATGTTACTACTCATTAATTATTCTACTTTATCTGAACTTCATCCAGAGAAATAAATATCAAAATGCATGTTTTCAAAGAATAAAATAAAAAGGAAGATAATAAATTGATTTAGTAGGTTTAGAGCCTCTGAGGCAAGGTATTAGGTAAGATTAGTTCACTTTTATTTCCTAGTCTTGTTTTTCAAGGATCTGTGGGTTCTTTACTAGGGAGATAGAGGGTTAGAGAGATAAGAGATTTAGATATAGGTATGATTATTATATATTTTTAAATACTATATATTCATTTCTATGATAACAGAACTTTAATATACCCTCTCTAGCTGTTTTTGATTAGTGTTTACATGTTATTTCTTTTTCCATTCTTTGACTTTAAGCCGATATATGGCTTTGTATTTAAAGCAGTCTTATCAATGGCATATATTTTAATTTTGCTTTTTTCATCAATCTGATAATCTTTGTCATTTAATTCATTTGTTTAGATCATTTACATTTAATGTAGTTAGTGTGTTGTTGGATTAAAGTCTCCTACATTTCTAATTGTTTTCTGTTTGTTCCATCTGTTTTTGTTCTCTTCTTCCTCTTTTTCTACCTGCTTTTGGATTAATTGAGCATTTTTTATTATTCCATTGCATCTGAACTATTGGCTTCTTTTAATCTCTTTTAAAAATTTTTACTAGTTGCTTGAAAGGTTATAATATGCATATGATATATACATTCAAGTAATCAGTCTCTCTTCATTTATAAGATAAAAATTTAATATAATTAGGTTCTGGATTATTTGTATAATCGCCTTAAAACCGATTAAGTATTGAAGCTGTCTCTCAGCTCCCATATTTACAATTTTCTTAATAATTGTATTTGTAATAATAATAATAATAGAATAATTAGGAGCATTTACTGTGTGCCAGACACTATTATGAGAACTTCTACATTTATTCACTGATTTTAACTTCGCAATAATTCATTGTGGGTTGGTCCTGTTTATGTATTTCCATTTACAGATGAGAAAGATGAGGCAGACAGAAGTCAGTTCACCCCATGTTTCAAGGTAGTAAGTGGCAATGCTCGTTTTATTTTAGGAAAGGGTTTATTTAGTTTTCATGCAAGAAAAAGAGGAAGAGCTGTATTCTCAGTACAGGATGGTAGTGATGAGCCACACTAGAACAATCCTGTCTAGAGAGGCTGGCAACCCAGTAGTGCTGTAAGCCACTGCTAATTTGACCAGTACTAGTTTTGTAATTTATATTTAATTTAACCTTCATGTGTTTTTTAAATATTATTTTATAAGACCTTTAAGAACAAAGTGGTTATACCTAGTTATACATTCATGCCTATTTTAATAACATTAAAATTAAAATGATTAAGTCAGCACTAGAGATCCTTGAGAGTTTTTCCATGTATACATGGTTTATGGACCCTTGGGTTGAAAGACACTATGGCTTCCTAAATGGGATTATGTTGTCTCAAGTTCCCTGATATTGCAGAAGTATAGATGAGTGGTTCAAATGCTTATTAACTTTACATTGTAAACTTCATGCATGGATCCTTGGGAAAAATGATAAGTTGCTGATATCCATCCATGTTTTGTCAGGTAACTTTGCTTTAGTGTTTACAGACATTGTGTGCAGTTCTGCAAAGAGACTTCTGGAGGCCTTTGGTCCCAGCCCTGAATCTATAGCAAGCCACCCACCATATCTTTGAGGCTCATTTTTCTCATCTATTAAATGGGGGAGGGGAGCTTGCAGGGGTTATTGTGATACTGAACGAGATAATGCAAAGTAAATATTTAGTACAGAGCAGACACCTAAATGATAACACTATTGCTGTTGCTAAGAGCAATCCTGCATCAGGTTCTCTGTCATGAAATACAAAGTCTTGAAATGGTTTGCATTTGAGGGGCCAGTAAGTGCTCTTGAGAATCATAAGCATCAGTGATACATGACCTTGAGAAAACAGCCTTCAGAACTGCACTACCCTTATGTTCAAAGGATATTTTGATTTCTGCTATAGACTGAATATTTGTGTCCCCCAAAATTCATATTACAGTCAAGTGATTTTCACAGAAAACTAGAATTTATTCCCTTAACTCCTTTTAGCAGGAAGCATTCTGAAAAAAATGTGTTACTTCTTTGTCTTAGTGAATAATATACATGAAGGATGATGGCATTTTCTTATCAACTCAAAGAATTAGAGACTGTTAGTCTCTACTTCATTAGCATGATTAGATTCATAGTGATAAATGTTTTAGAATGCACAGACAAGTTCAAATTCAATTTGGCCCTTCATTGAATCTGAAAAAATATGTTCTGTGCTTCCACCTGTGGGAAATCTTAGCATTTCTTAGCATTTCTCCTCCACATTACTCTGTTGTTTTTGTTTTGTTTTGTTTTGTTTTGTTTTTTTCTACCTGTCTAGGCTGCGCAGCGATTGTCATTTCAGTAAGAACTCAGCCTTTGGGCTGGTTAGCCTTCTGCACTCTCTGGGAGGTAAAAAAAGAGGCGTTGGTTAGATCCAACCCTTTCACCATTCCGGGCTAAGATGCTGTGCTAGGATTATTCCTGTAATGAGAGGAGCCCCACTCTTCCTCATACCCCTGAAGTGACAAGAGGCAGCATCTTCCCATCTCACAGGCCTGGCAGAGCCCATGCTGAGTTCATCAGTGTCTGCAGAACCTTTGCACTGGAATCCTTTCTTGCAAAATTGGATGCCTCACAGGGTGCCTGCTGCAGGGAGAAGATGCCAGTTCTGCAGAGCCAGGCAAGTTCAGGATCAGGCCCTGAAAACATAATAAAGGGACACAACGAGTGATGTGAAACCTTTATCACAAAATTCTCCCGAAGAGAGTTTAGAAATGAGAAAAAAATTTTAGAAGCGTTTTCACTGTAAGGGAAGAAAATGAAGAAGGAATTTAGAGTATTTTTGATGGAAGCAACAAAGTATAATCGAAAGAGACAGGCTCTGACCTCTTCAAGGCCTGGCTTTAAATCTTCTCTGGGTAACTGGCTACCTGTGTGCCCACTCCATTAAAAGCAGAAACTAGTAGTGGGACTTACAGGAGAGATATTTTTTAACTTATTGGATAAAAAGGTGGTTCAGAGTTGGAATGAATCTTGTCATAGTTGGCTGGAGATTTCTTTTTCATGCCATTTATCTTTTCCTAGAGATTTTCAGAACATCATAGACACTTGTTTGGGGAATATTTATGTACAAATGAGAAGCTAAATGGTATATCAGATGGCCTCTGGGGATCATATTATCCAATGCTGCTGTTATTCTTCCCTCCATTATGATTTAATTTTTAATGATTTATAGCAGAGATAAATTATTTTACATTTAAAAAATGTATAATAAAATAAGTTTCAATTAGATACAAAAAATTACGTATTAAGTAAATGCAACCTTAAGCAAAGAAAGAGAAACATAAGCATCTATTTGTTTATTAGGTACCTCCAAAGTCAGATGGGATCTACTAAGAGTTAATTAAACCCTCTGCCTAGTGTAATTATTTTCAAGTGAGAAAGGAATATGTAATCCCAACATATGCCATCAGAGAAAGCAACAAGAGGTGTCCTCAAGTGACATTGTAATGGTAAACTCTTCATTACATTCCAGCTAGTAGCCGTTCACTTTTTGACTAAGAAAACTGGTATTGTCAATATTCCAGAAGTAGCTCAATCTCTTTGGACCACGTGCAAACTCGTAAGAGACTGAGGTATAAACCATTTCAGTAACATGGTGAGAAATAGAACCACCAAAGCAACAGGCTCTAACTGGCTCTCCGTGTCGGCAGAGCAACATGGCAGGCCAAAGATTATCCCATGATTGCCCGGTGACCACAGAACCAGAGCAATGCCTATGTGTTTAGTGACTTAGCATCGCGGCTGCTGTATTCATTTTCTAGGGTCGCCGTAACAATGTACCGTAAACTGAGTGGCTTGAAAAACAGACATGTACCATCTTTCAGCAACAGTCCTGAGACCATGGTGTCAACAGGGCTGGCTCCTCCTGAGGGCTGTGAAGGAGACTGTGCCCCACGCCTCTCCCCTGGCTTCTGGTGGTTGGCTGGCAGCCAGTGGAGTCCTCGGCTTGAAGAAGCATCACCCAACCATGTGCCTTCATCTTCACATGGCAGGAGGTGTATCTGCGTGTGTCCACCTCCAGGTCTCCCTGTTCAATGAGGACACCAGCCATAGTGGGCTTGGGCCTGCCTGAATGACCTCATGTTAACTTGGTTACCTCTCTAAAACACCTGTATTCCAAATAAGGTCCCATTCTGAGGTACTGGAGGTTAGAACTCCAACACGTATTTTTTGGGGGGGACAAATTCAACCTATAACAACTCCTATGTATCCATTTTTATGTTAGAGGTGGACCCTCAGGAAACCCTACACCCCACACGGTGCTTGGAGGACCCAGCCAACTCTTGCCACCTCCTGTGGGGCCTCGCATCCAGCCTTATCTTGATGGCAACAGCTTCAGCTCTGTTCAAGATTATGCCCAGGGCTCCAGACTGGGGGCGATTCCGGTTACCTAGCTTATTATCTGGCTAATAGGTGACTTTCCACAGTTTCATCCTCAAAAGCTCTCCTGATTTTTAAGTTTTGGAGAGGACCTTGCTATTATCTTCATATACCTCATTTAATTCATTTAAATAGTCCTATTCTATTAAACACTTAGGTGACTTTCAATGTCTCACTATTAGAAACAACACTTCAATCCATATATAAATATAACACTATATATAATATATATATTATATAATATCCTATATAGACATCATATACAATATACAAATTATAAACAGCACTTCAAACAGCAGGTAACATTTATGGAGTGCTTACTCTGTTCCAGGTACTACTCTTAAGTATTCTATGTGATTAATTCATTTATGATCTTCATGTCAAGAAAAGAGGCCAGTTTAATATAATACTCATTTTCTACAGATGAGGAAACTGGGACCGAGAGAGGTTCACTGTGTTAGAAGCAGGATTTGTACCCAAGTAGTTTAGCACCGGAGTCCACATGCTTGAGCACCGAGTGATACCCTCTCCCTGCTTAGCTGGGTGCTCTTCAGCAGGTCCTTAACGTAAGCCACTAGGTAAAAGTGGGAATAATAACAGGACCTACTTGATGAGACTGTTTGCATTCTTAGAACAGTAACTTCCATATAGTAAGTACTCAGTAAGTGTTAGCAAAAACACCCCCTCCTCTCTTTATTCTCCCCCCAACCCCAAGAGGAGAAACCAGAATACAAAGCCAGGCAGACTGACTCCAGGGCATTCGTAACCACTGCACAGGACTTGGCCTTACAGTCAGTGAGGATGGCTGTTAATAAAGCTTACCTCATTTCTTTTCCTTATACTGCTTCCTAACTTCCTTCTCTCCTGTTTCACTGGAAGAGGTATTTCTTCTGTGGAAAATGGTAACCCTTGGATCTGGCTTCTCTTTCCTGCCACTTTCCTGGATCCATCACTATGCTTCTTACTCCTGAATCTTCAAACCCTCCCTCTTCTCTGGCTCCTTCCTGTCCATCTGCAACCTTGCGCAGGTTCCTTCCATCCTAATAACAGGTGCAGGCTGTGTTCCCCTCAGCAGCTTCCCCTGCTTTGCTTACCGCCGGCCACGACAGACGCCTCTCGGTCCCGATCTTCCCCCTCCCCAGCCTGGCACACGGTGACCCCCTGCACCTCGTGAAGTGAATTTCTTCATGAGCTTCTGTCAGGCTCTGCCTTCAGGTTTTCCTCTCTTCTCCAGCCACGCCTCATCTGCATTCTCATCTTCTCTTCTTCCTTCCTTCCTTTCCATGCCAGCCTTCCCAGGCTCTGTCTTTAGTCAGCAGTTCCTGGGTGTGTGCCTCATCCCAGATTCTGACTTCAGGTCCTATGCATATCCTGATGACTTCCATCTCTCTCTCAAGCCCGGTCTTGTCGCCTGGGGCCCAGATCTATACAAGGAACTATTTATTGGCCATCTCCACGTGGATCTTCCAAACGCACAGCAAACAAAACATGTCCAAAGTGGAGTGTTTCATACCTTATTCCTGCAAATCAGCTGCTTTTCCAGATTCACCGAGAACTTGGGAGCCCCCCGGCTCCTCCTTTCCCCTGTGCCCCGCCTCCAAGCAGTAAGGGCTTTTCTGAGATCTCTTCCCTTTAATGTCCTTTGAAGCCTTCCTTTCTTCTGCGTACTCCGTTCTCCTGCCGCTGACACGGCCCAGGCCCACCCCTTTTCTCTTTCGGATCAGTACGGCAGCCCCAGATGTGGTCTGCCTGTTTTCATTCTGTCAGCCTCCAATTCGGCCTCTACACCACAGATAAATTCACATTGCCCATTTTAACAATAACTTGAAATTATAAACGGGATACACGCTCATACTGTTTTTCTTAAACTTTGGGAAATGCCTTGGAAAAATAGAGTAAAATTTTTCATTATCTTAAAAACGTGTATATTGCCATATATATATATATATATGTGCCATACATACATATATATATATATATCCCTCTGTAATGTTTGAGACTGAATGTGTCACTCATGCTTGCCAGAATTGAATGTTCACATTCAAGTAGTATATTTTCTTATTCAGTAATTGAAAAATGAAGCCTTGGCATTTTCTAAATTAAGTTGAATGTATTTTCATATGTTTAGTAGCTATAGCTATTTCTTATTTTGTGACTGGTTATTGTAAAACTGTTTTCAGTTTGTCTTTATATTAAGGTTTTAGTTATTCTATTATTATTATTATTATTAATTTGTATGAGGGAGCAGTTATTCTGAAATTTAAGCCTTCCTTCAAAATCCCTTACTGTTCTCTATAACTCTCAGGGTGAAGTTGAATTCCCGTAGCTTGGCATACAGTGTCCCCCATTATATTGCCCTTGACTTTCTGCCCTTTCTGTGCCAAGATGCACACAAATATACACCATAGGCTATTCTGAACTATTTCCAATTCTCAAAAGAACGTTTGTTCTATATGCCTTACATCTGTGCAATAAGCTCTTTTTTCTTCCCCAATAATCATTCTCTTCTGGCTCCCTGTTTTGCCTTGCAAAAAGCTGTTCATCTTCAGACTTACTTAGGAGTTACCTCCCTTGGTTGGGAACTGTTCTTGACCTCTTGGTCTGAATTATGTATCCTTCTTCTGTGTTCTTATAGTACCTAGGCATGTCTCTCTCGCAGCCCTTCCCACACGGTGTGGTCTTTCCTGTTCATAAAGAGGGCAAGTCTTTTGTTTCTGCTTCCCTGGGGCCTAATGGTAGCAAGCAGATGGTAGATATACAATAAGAAATAGAGAAAGAATGAATGAAACTGTTATCTCCATCTGAAGATTGCTGTATTTGCCCTGGGAAGTTTATTCCAATTTGAATTTCTTCTGTGAATATGATAATAATATACTCTGACCCAAGTGGCTAGGGTGGAATGACCCAAGCCCTGGAATGTGGAATATATGAATGCCACACATCCAGTGTCTATACTTTACCATGAAGTTGTAGAAGAGAATTAATTGTAGAACGAGAAGTGGTATGGATTTGGTTATCTTCAAAATACATTTACTACTTAGTATAAAGAACTGGAAATTAAAAGTTCAATAGGTCAGTTACTGTAGTATAGGAACTCCCCTCTTAAGTCTAAGGAAAACACAGTGAGATGCTAAGAACAGAGAGAAGGTCAGGATGGCAGCCTGATGGATGGATGGATGGAAAATAGATCTGGAGTTTACTTGCTGACTAGAAAACACGTTCATTTGGAAAAGATAAATGTATCTATTTACTTAGTCCATTCAGGCTCCCATAACAAAATACCATAAAGTGGGTGGCTTATAAACAACAAATATTTATTCCTCAGTTCTGGAGCCTGGGAAGTCCAGGGTCACAGTGCTGGCACGCTCGGTATCTGGTAAGAGCCTGCTTCTTCATAGACAGTCATCTCTTTTTCTATAACCCCATATAGCTGAAGGGGACTAGGGAGCTCTGTGGGGTGTCCTTTATAAGGCCACTAATCTCATTCATACACCCTTATAAAGGACCTCATGACCTAAGGACCTCCCCCACCTCCTACCACCATCACACTGGGCATTAGGTTTCAATATATGAATGGGGAGGGGCACAGACATTCAGACTATGGCATTATATTCTCTAAAATACTTCTGTATCATTTCAGCAGACTATTTGAGGTTCAATTAAATTACATGCTAAAATAAAAGAATAATAATTAAAGTTCAAAGGGAAATTGATAAAATTTTGCTGTGCAATTAGGTCAAAACAAAACAAAAACAATCTTTCCCAAGAACCTGTCAAAAGACAGCATAATACGAATATCCCCAAATCAATTAATTGTATTAGGAATCCAAGATTCACTTTTTAAACACATTTATCTTGGAGGAAATTGAAATAATAATTGCTTGCCTGTAATTGACCAGTTTGCTTAATGATTTGGAGACCAACCAGTCTCTCAAGTGTAGAGTCAGCTACATTTGTCAATGTCTCACCTCTTAGTAGCTTTCCAAGCACTGCTATTATATCTTCTCCTCCACCTATATAACAAGGGAGAACTGATATTGGCATCATACCATTGACTAATGGACTCATCACAATTCAGTGTATGAAGTTTGCTGATGACACAGTTTTAGAAACTTTTGCATTTTAAGCCTTTTAATTCCAATTTCTGAGTCTAAGAAATTGTAGGCATCATCAGCAACTGAGAAGAGCTGAACTATCATGCTGCCTGCTGAATCCCATCTACTCATTCATGCCCCTGTGCCTTTGCAAGTGCTGGTCTAGCTGCTGAAAACAACCATTCACCCCTTCAGATTCACCCCCTATTTCCTAGTGATTCCCATGGATAAAGAAAGTGTGTTTGTCCTGGAATAATAAGGGTTCCCTTTTAGACATGTATAGGACACAGTGAACCTGCATTTCAGGGACAGATGTATCCTTGGAGGACATTGATGGAAGGAGTCCTAGCAAAGTAAGGCTGCAGGATTCCAGAACATTTGTGGTTGTGAAATGGAATGTTTTGTTCTAAGGAAAGGTGACCTTGTCCATAGGGGAAAAAATACAATTTAAGATGATCCTGGATGAATCATTTTTACTAATCAAAAAAAAGACACAGGCTATCATTCGGTTTCCTTCCTCAAGCACCCTCAACTCTGAGCTGTTAATCAAAGCACTGTAGGGCCTAGAGGGGAAAATCCCTGAAGCTAATGCTGCTGATCCCACTGTCTCTGTAGGCAAGCTCCATTCCCATCACCGGCCTCCGTGTCACTCCAGTGCAGCCTCCCCACACACTGCCTATTGCTCAGCATAATGAAGACTCATTCATTCCTTCTCCTCACCCCCTTTCATGCCTCCCACCTTTCTTACTTTTATTTAAAAAGTAAAAATAACATCTGTGAAAAAAATGGTTAATTATATTTAATGCCTCATAGTTCAGCTGGATTCAGCTTTTTAAAAAATCTATAGTTTTTAAGATATAAATAAGAGACCTCCTAGAAACACAGTGATTAAGTGTCCCCTTCTTATTACAGCACTAACGTCCCTGTTACCCTCTTTACCCTTTATTAGACCTCAGCAATTTGCCCTTTCGCCTCTCCGAACCTTCAACTCCTCTGACTCATGGAACTCCAGCAGGTCCATTAGGGGCAGGATGCACTTGGGCAACTCTGGTCCAGTCCTACGTGTGTTTATGCTTATGCTTTAGGTCAGGGATTGTGAAGAATTAATATAATATCAATTTTACCTTTCCCCATGATTTCTAATCAGGATTCCAAATTCCAGCCAGAAATTTTATAATATCCTCAAAGTGCTTATAACTTCGTAATTTTCCATGATGATCTAGCTACTGTATTTCTTCATGTTTATGTTGACCAAATGAGATATAATCCTCTCTTTCAGGTTTCCATCTTGTTTTTAGTCATATATCTTTGACTCATGCCTAGTAACGTGACAGCGCCTATTAATACTGCTCCAGTGATTCATTTTCCTCTATGCTTTTGCTGGATTTGATACTTTTTCCTTTTCATAAAAAATTATATTAAATGCAACAATCTACTGATACTTAAAATTATTCTGGAACAATAATTCATAAAAAATTTAAGGGTGACATGACTATTATGAGAGCGGGAGAAAGAGTTCAAACAAAGGTCAAATGCTGCTGAGTTTCATCTGTCACTAAACCGAGAAGAATAGACAAAGTGGCCTCCTGTGCTCTTGGTCCCAATTTGGTTTTCTGTGATTTTCTTTTTCTGTGGTTTCCTCTTTCATCATTTAACATCTCAGCACTGACCTATCCTGTTTGCTGCACAAGCTATCAGTGATTGTTAATTCCATCTACAAAACTGGAATTTCTTTTCTCATTTGCATTAGTTCATGATTTTCTGTGCCTTTCCTGAATATGCCAAGCATCCTGGATGGATAAAATCCTGTGTTAGGGTGCTACGGTGCTGTGGAGAGAGAACTAAAAATAGAGCATCTTACATAAAATGGAAGAGTATATTTGCGCATAACACTTTGGAAGTAGCTGGCATTTGGTGGTGGGTCACCTGCTCTGCCATGCAGTGTCATCCAGGAATCCTGGCAGCCAGCCCTGACATGTTCCATACCCCAATCATGTTCCATGATTCAGCAGTTCCATCCACTGCTGGATCCAAGGTGGCTGACTACTCCAGCTTCCTCCATTTCCCAGCCTAGGGGCAGGAGAAATGTGACCTACAAGACAATCAGGTTTCTTTCAAAATGAGACAGAGAAATCGCCTACCTCACTTCCACTTGAATTCCAGTGGCCCAAACTTAGTCCTACGGCCATGCCTAGCTGCAAAGGAGGCTGGGAAATATAGTCTCTAGATGCATAGCCCTATTCCCAGGTCTTCATTAGAATCCTGGCCATCCAGTGTTAATTTGACTAACCAAGGTTATAGGGGTAGAGAAGGTGGGTGAACTCAATACCTGCTTTACAGGTGGGCAGCAATGGGCAGCCACCCTGAGGTCATATGCAGAGTCCAGGAAGTTCTCCTTTCCTCATTTCCACCACTCACTGTTGCTGGTGCCCAGATTCCTGAATGGGAGGATTCCTCAACAGAGATAAAGTTTCAGTGCTGAGAAAACTGGTCGACCCTCCAAAAGTCACCACTGTATTTGCTTATTTCTTTTAACTGTTTCATTTAGTTGACTTGTTTCTATTGCTTCTTCATAGTAGCCTTTTGTGGTATGTGCAGGTTCACCCTGCCCTAGTTCCCTCTTGCTGCCGCTTGAGGCCTGTTTGGTTCGTCCTTCTCCATGGAGAGCCCAGCCCAGTGTCCAAAACTGGGCTCCACAGAAGCTTATATAACTGAACGGATAATGGCTACTAGGTGCTCCTTTGAAAGGCTGAGTGGAAATCTATTTCTGCCACAATGCCAGAAAATTATGGTGACTTGGTGTCGCTAATTATTGAATAACTCTGGGTGCAAGTCAGAAGCCTTGGTGCAGAGTACGCTCTCATCCATGAACCTCACTTTCAGGGAAAATTTTGTGTCCACACAAAGGGCCTTGTCTTGCCAATGGGTTTCAGCCCCAGGCAAGTTCACTATGGATTCAATGTGACCAAAGAAATGACAGTAGAATGTTCCTGGGGTGAAAGGGTAATACCCAACTTTATTTCCAAGGTGGCAGGTCAATCACTAGAATCCTGTTCACTCAGAGCAAGTCTGCAGGTGGGCGGGGGCAGAGAAAGGGACACTGAGGGACAAAGGGCTTGACTGCATTCCTTCTGAAATTGGTTAGGATGAACTCTCAGGGATAGATTCATGTGACAAATAAGAGTAAGACCCTCACTCTCCCTGCAAGAAGGAAAGAGAGGTTGAGGTTTGGGAGTAGAGGGTAGAAAAATATTAATATTCTCAATTTGTATTGTGCTTCACCACTTACAGGGCACTTTCATATTGAATAACTTTTCTGATTACTGCAGTAACCCATGCAGTAGGCAGAGCGAATATCAACTCCACTGACCAGGAAATTGAGATTTAAGAGTAGCCATTTACTCATAGAATCCACAGCCTCTTCCAGGAGTC
The DNA here is from genome assembly GCF_040802235.1 of Manis javanica. NCBI lineage: Eukaryota > Metazoa > Chordata > Mammalia > Pholidota > Manidae > Manis > Manis javanica. The sequence continues at coordinate 42,853,722 of NC_133171.1, forward strand.
CAGTGCTCTTTCCAGGAAAAATAAAAGAAGGCTCCAAACCAAGCCCCAAGGAAAATCCCACAATTTGGCCCTACAATTTGGCTTTCAGTCTTCCCTAAAGAGTGGGGACAAATTTATGACAGTGAAAGCCTATTAAAAGTACATATATTTAAGGATCATGAATATTTTATGCCTGTGAAAGGTTTTTTAGTGTGAAGTTCAATCAGAAGTTAAATAAAAATGACCCATAATGGAAGTCATAGAGAGAGGAATTAGTTCAGCCAAATATTCACCTTAATCTAAGATGGAAGACTGTGTGTGTTTTGGGGATGGGGGAGTGTAGTGGGAAAGGGAAAGGTTTGTATAAACACTCACCCCTTTCAGGGTAAAGGCCTGTTTGGTTCGTCCTTCTCCATGGAGAGCCCAGCCCAGTGTCCAAAACTGGGCTCCACAGAAGCTTATATAACTGAACGGATAATGGCTACTAGGTGCTCCTTTGAAAGGCTGAGTGGAAATCTATTTCTGCCACAATGCCAGAAAATTATGGTGACTTGGTGGCGCTAATTATTGAATAACTCTGGGTGCAAGTCAGAAGCCTTGGTGCAGAGTACGCTCTCATCCATGAACCTCACTTTCAGGGAAAATTTTGTGTCCACACAAAGGGCCTTGTCTTGCCAATGGGTTTCAGCCCCAGGCAAGTTCACTATGGATTCAATGTGACCAAAGAAATGACAGTAGAATGTTCCTGGGGTGAAAGGGTAATACCCAACTTTATTTCCAAGGTGGCAGGTCAATCACTAGAATCCTGTTCACTCAGAGCAAGTCTGCAGGCAGCAAGCCGGGCTCTGCCTCTGGGCCTCTCTGCCTGCACAGCCGTGCTCTGGGCCTCTGTCCGTGGTGCTGCCACCACTCCAGCCTCTGTCCTGCTCTCCTGCAGCTGTGCCACCGTGTCGCCCAGAGCACTGGGCAGAGCTCTTTATAGAGAGTCAATAACAATGTATTGCCCACACCAGTGTAGTGAGCTAGCACCAGGGCCAGGTGAGAATCTGGCCACAGGAACTTTCATTTTATCCACAGGTCTCCTCCCAGTTTCCACTGCACATGGCATGAGAGAAGGTTCTGCTAGCAAATTCCTAGGGAGCCGTAGGAAGTCAGGGTTCTTTGCCGAGTTGTGCTCTTGAAGGGCACGTTCTAACTGCCAGGGCATGTCTGTTCTTCAGACCCAGACAGATGCTGGTAGAAAGTTCTCTAGCTTCCTAGGAGGCCAGTACATGTCTTTAACTTCTCACAAATCACAGCAATCCTGTCACACAGGCCTGGAGGAGCCATCTTTGTTTTGGCCAAAATGGAATTTGATGCCTTCTGCTTCTTCTTTCTAACATATACTTCTGCTAGCTTCCTTGGAAATCTATATTGTTATGTAAAGTTACTACATTTATGAGGAAAAGACAAGATCTGTGATACATCATGGCTACTTATAATAGCTGCTGCTTGTTAGTTATATTCTATATGCCAGGAGCGCCACACGATCTTCAATTCTCACTACAACCCTGTCATTATTATACCATTTTACAGATTATGAAATAGGGACCCAAAGAGTGGGCTCCTTACCTAACATCTGCTAAACATGTCCAGCACAGCCAGAGTTCAGATCTAACTCCAGAGCTGCCTGTAGAAAAGGTAGGCAGGGAAGACATTTCCCACAATCAAATTCAGCATTTGCTTGTTTCCAATGAGCTAGAAGAGCTTACCAATAAATAGTTGTTGAACCTCTATTAAGAGTGGTCTTTCTCAAGTTGGACCCATAGATCACCTGTATTGGAATCATCTGGGCCCCATCTCAGACCCACTTAGTTAGAACTTCTGTGGTTTCAACTTGGAAATTGTTAGTGTGTGATTCTTACATCTGCTAAGAATTTTGTCAGACCCAAAGGCAAGAGCAGTGTTTCTCAAAGTGTGACCTTGGACACTTGGATCAGATTACTTAAATTGATTGTAAAAAATGTGGAGTTCCAGACTCCATCCCTGGAAATATGGTGGAGTTTAATATCTATTTATTTGTTTAAATATACATTTTACTAAGTATTACATGTTATCATCATACATACACAGTAGGTATAGCAATTACACATACACAGAATGAAAGGTTCAGGAAGGTTCTATGGTGTATGTGTGTGTGTGTGTGTGTATTCAGGTGAAGGTAAAGAAATTAAGACCTGGTCTCCATTAAAGAACCAATAAATATTTGAGAAAGGAAGGCAGGCACATATTGATCAATGAATAAACACTAGTAGTATATAATCAAATACTAGCTGTGTGGTATCGAATCTGAGCCCAGATTAGAATATAGAATATGAATATGAATATGTGGTATAGAATGAGGATTGAAAGAATCTGTGTTGGTTTTGTGGAGGATGGATGTTTGGAGATGTATCTTAAAAGGTGGGAATTCCATACTTTAATCCCATCACTCATGAAGATTTTAATGGTATAAGGTTTTTCCCACATAAACTGCAATGAAAAGCAATTCTGCTAGCTTTTCCATCAAAGCTTGATACAGGAACCACAATAAAATCCTGAGGTTTCATTTTATACATTTAAGATTTAGAGAAAAATATAGTCTTGGCCTGGGGCTAGACCTCTGTCTTTGCCTCTGGGATTGACTTTTGGGAAAGAGTCTGAGGCTCTATTTGCATTGAAGGCCAGGAAGAGCCTCAACGCAGTTCTCTGCTAACTTGCTCTGCAGGCTTGAGCGCATCAGTAACTCCCAGCATAAGATAATTTCTGGTATTGTCATTGCATCCAACAGATGGCTTCTCCTAGGCTTTAGCTCAGTGGTCCACAAAGAGGACTTTGGTTCCACAGTGTGATTTAGAAAGTGAACACAAACATTTCCAACAGGCGGACATAGAGGGCTTCTTTACAGAAGAACTCAAGGATTACTACTGCATTGTTTTCTTTTAACACAGCAGGTAACCTAGTTCGAGTTGTCAGTTGCCATAGGAATAGAGCAGTGACCTAAGTTGCACATTGGCTATTTGAGTGGCTTCTTTTTGATAAGCTTACTCAAATCACTAAGGAAAATGTGCATTGTTGTTCTAAAGTACACATCTTGAAATTTTCTCTTTTATGCAATTAAAACATTTTAATTGAGTAGCTCATGATTCTGCTAGATCCTGGGGAAATAGAAGTGAATGAGACAAAAATGGTCCCTGGCCTCCTGGCACTTCCTGTGTATTTGTTACTCAGTGAAAGAAAGGTGCCATTAAAGATGACAGTGGGAGGCTGGTTAGTATTGTGATGAATGGTACAGGCTCTGGGGAAGCAGTGCTATTTAATAACTCTGTGTCCTTGAACAGATTAGTTACTTAACCTCTCTGAGCCGTAGTCTCCTTATCTGTAAAGTGGGATCAATAATACTTACCTCACTAGTCTATTAATGAAATAAAGTGTAAGGACTCATAAGGTCTTTGGAGTGACAGCTATGTAGTAAGTGCTAATACATGCTATGTCTGATTATTAATAAATTATAATCATGAAAAAGAATAAAGAAAAATAGTAAAAGAGAAGAAAGGTTTAGCTTAGTTCTCTCCCTCAAGCTCCTTATGAAGCACACGCTCATGAAAATTGTTTGAAAGCTATTACATCGCAGCTGGGCCTCCCTCTCTCTGATGAGATCATTCAGATCTCCCTTTCCACTTGTTTTAGGGCCTTTCCATCTTTCAGAACCACCAGTATCTTTTTATTTTGCTAATAGACTTTTTGAAGAACAGATCAAAACTCACGCATCATTTCGGAAGTCTGTTTAAAGTATACATGCCTGAACAGCCATTCCAGGAATCTGTGTTTGTGACCAGCTAACTTAGGGATTCTCCAACTGTGGACCCAAGTTTGAGAAATTCTTCTCTTAAGAGCTGCCTTGTGAACCTGTGCCTATAAAATAAAGGCACATGCCATAAGCCAGATATACATCCAGTGCTGGTAGCAGCCAGCGCACACCTGCTGAAATATCAAGTTAATTCCCCTCCAGCATTCCTAATAGCTGCTGCCTGCAGTCCTTGGGTGTTTTTCCTCTCTCCCTCTTATTCTCTCCCACCCCAGATCCCAGCAGCCTGGTCCTTCCCCTAGGATCTCCCAACCAATGAGCCTAGAGCAAAGGGCCTCTGCTATAGGGATGTGGCTAATTTCTACTCTAGAACTGGACTGACTGATAAATAGCTTTAACATTGCCCTTGGAAATGACTGATTGTAGGGAAAAGATGACAGTTCTATGTCTGGATGAAAGAGTCACACACAAGCGCGCGCGCGCGCACACACACACACACACACACACACACACACACACACACACAGGAATGCCTGCATGGCCACATACCTCCCCAAGGCATGTACAGCTTGCTAACCACTTTACTGAGAGTCCTTCAGTGTAATTAATACCCAGCTTCACAGAAGGGGAGAAGAAACAAGATGACAAAAGCTGCCAACTCACTGGTTATGATGAATGAACTGCTCTGGCCTATTATCTCATAGGAAGCTACAGCTTCTTGGCAGCAAAAGGAATTCTCTAAGGCTCCATAAGAGCCAACAGAATTCCTATTAATATACAGCTCTGTAGGGAGAGCCCCTTAGTGCTTTACTATCTAACATGTTTATTGAGTGCCTGGGGTTGTCTGCTTTGTGTGTGTGTGTCCTTCAGTTCATCCTGGAGTAGTCACATTCGCTGTGCTCATCTGTCTATGTCCTCAGAGGCAAAAATCCTTTTAATAGTTAAGAGTGGACATCTTGTGAAGGTTCAGTGTTCTGGAATGTCAATTCTTTGCTTGAAGAGATTAAAGTATTCCTATACTTTTCTGTTCCCTTTTAAAAAAATTATTTTCAGGGGGTGGTACTTAAGGGATTCTATGCCTTTAAATGCTCCCTGGAACAGCATTGGTTCTGACTTCTCCAATCTAGCATGATTAATGACCTCACCTATACTGCCAAGTCCTGGTTATCACAGCGCTGCCCAGAGCTCATGTGGCCATGACTCTCACCTTCCCTGGATTTGTCCCTGATCTTTCAAAGCTTCATGTTGGGTAGAGAGCCTTTCACTGGGAGTATTCAGGCATGGGTTCCGCTCCTGTCTCCTTGAACAAGGAAGCAAGTAGCAGAGCAAAAAGTTGAACCCAGGATAGTCTGAAAACCAAGCCAATAATATAACCACATAAGTACTATACTGTCTATAATCCAGCTGGTCTTAGAGGGCACGTGGAATTTAGGCAAGTGGAGATGGGTGTGAAAGGTAGTTTGATCAGAGGTCTGGAGGTAGGGAAGTCTAGAGCAGTGGTTCTCAATAGGGACAATTCAAAACAAATCCCCCCTCCCCAGGGGACATTGGACAATGGCTGGAGACATTTTTTTATTGTCATAGTTAGGGGATGCTACTTGCATTTAGCAGACAGAAGCCAGGAATGGCACCAAACGTCCCACAATGCACAGGAAAACCTATACAACAAAGGACTATCTGGCTGCATGTGTCCATAGTGCAAAGGTTGAGAAACCTCTTGCTTCAGAGCAAGACGCTTCTGCTTGTGAGTCACCAGAGCAGGCGCTGCCTGACAGACGGAAAGCAGCCATAATGTCCACTGGGCAATGTAGACTCACTGCAGTGAAAATCAACAGATCTCCTTGCTAGCAAGCAAGACTCACTTTTATTAATCAAGTTTAATGCAAGATGAATTGAAACTCAGCACCTATTCAAAAGGAAAGGGGGAAGCACATCCCTGGCTGCACATCAGAATCATCTAGAAAGATTTTTTAAACACCGTGTTCAGGTTTCAACCCAAGAGATGCTGATTAATGTGGTGAGTGGTTAGCCTAAGTGGTCCTAGTGCACAGTCAAGGTTGAGAGTCTCTGGCTATGTTGGATCCAGGCAGCCACTTGATGATTGGAACTTGGATGAAACAGCAGCTTTAGGGATGAGGTGACCATTAAACAATAAGCATCTGGTACAGAAGACTTTAAAATACTGGAAACAGACTTCTAGAGATGTATTACCTGAATCTAATCAGGAGGAAACAGCAAACAAACCCAAACTGAGGGGCATTCTACAAAACATGAGGCTTTTATACTTGAAAAATGTCAGTGTCAAAAACTGAGGAATATTCCAGGCTAAAGGAGACTAAAGAGATATAACTGATTTCAACATATGATGTTTCTTTTGCTATGAAGGACATTAATGGAACAACTGCAAAACCTGAAGGTGGTCCACAGGTTGATGTATTGATGTTAGTTTCCTGATTTTGTGCTGTAGTTATAAGAGAATGTCCTTGCCTTAGTAAACATACATAAACCTTCTAAAGGTAAAGGGCTTCTTATCTGCAACTTTTCTCAAATGATTCAGAAGAAAAGTTTATGTGTGAAAGAGAGAGAGAGGAGAGAGAAATGGGAGAATAAAAGCAAATGTGATAAAATGTTAACATTTGGGGAATCTGGACAGAGAGTATCTGTGACTTCTTTGCAATATTCTATTCTTCCCATTTTTCTGTAAAATTTTACTTCAAAGAGTGACAGAAGGAGTCCCATCTCTGGAGTCCATTAGGACGAAGCTACATGTCCACCTTTCACAATGACTTAGGTGATATTTGTGGAGAAGGGGTGGGTGGAAATACACGAGAGGTGGTCTGAAGGTTGTAAGGTAATTTTTTTTCTTTTTAATCAAGGAAATTCCACTGTGACTTCTCAGCCAGGAGATTTCCTCTTAGTTGGTCTCCTGTTAGAGCTAAGTCACCTCTTCAGGGAGCCCCCTTCCTTCAAACATCTAATGTTGAATCAAATTCATCTAATTCAGCAGTTGGGGTGACCTGAACACTACAACTACTTTTAGTACTTTGCCTCAGAGAGTACTGTCCTCCTCTTTTTGAATTCTTGATTCATAAGGTGGGGTGGTGGATGGGAGGAGTGGCTACTCAGAAAGACAGAAATAGGTTAGTCGATTGAATATAACCCCCCAAAACACTTCCCTTCCCCATACCCACCATAGCCTGCCTGTCTTAGTCTGGTTCGGTTGCTGTAACAAAAATACACAGACTGGGCAGCTTAGTCATTTATTTCTCATAGTTACAGAGTCTGGCAAGTCCAAGGTCAAGGCTCTAATAGATTCAATGTCTAGTGAGAGTTTCCAGGTTCACAGATGGCCATTTTCTCACTGTGACCTGCCATGGTGCAGGGGTGAGAGAGCTCATTGGCGTCTCTTTCATAAGAGAGATTAGAGCTCTTATAAATTCATGAGAGCTCCACCCTCATGACCTAACTACCTCCCAGAGGCCCCACTTCCTGATACCATCACATTAGGAATTAGAATTTCAACATGAATTTCAGAGGGACAGAAACATTCATTCCGTAGCACTGCCACACCTATGCCTCCCTCTGACGTAAATAAAAATAGATGGAAAACCTGGGTACAGGGAGTGTTCCTTCTTTGTAGACAGTAAAATATGAAATGAAATTAAAAGCTATTTTCTAGAAAAAAAAAAGTGAAATAAAGGAGTATTTCTAGGCACGAAGGTCATATTTACTTTGGAGAAAGTGATTTTTCTTTAACTGTTGTTTGTGATCCATAGACGGGGCACCACACATCTCAGTCTGCCCAGTGCAGTTCTGGCAGGTACTAGTCCCCCTGCAATTATCAACATCTCTCATATTCAAAATTATGTCGCAGTTTTGGGTATTAAATTCTACAGTCATCTACCTCTAGAAAAAGCCCTTTCCCCACTATGGGAGAATAATTTACATCAAGGGTGGTATTTTTCTCAGATCATTGGGCTACACAATAGAAAAGTTAACCAGATCTGGGTAAATAACCATGTGGAAATCTGAACCTATTTGGGATAGAACAGAGGTGGATATACAGACAGAAAGTCAACACTTTCTACACATGAAACAATGAGAGAAAGACTTGAGAACAGAAAGTCAATTGAACAGGACAGTTTTGTTGACCTTTCTTGTTTTTCTATAACCATTCTAAATTATTTTTTTGACAGAATAAAGCTGTCTCCTCTTTGCCCTTCCAGACAGAACCTTACATTCTCAGCCTGCATCTGTGTTCCAATTCCACAAAGGGCCAGATGATACTGATGGCATCTGTTAGGAAACTCGCATCTAGTTTCAGAAGAAGCCAACCCCAGTGTCTGTTGGGGATGGCCACTCACTGCCTCTTTAGCTTTCAACCAACTTCTCCCCCTGCCTAGCTTACAAATGATGCACACGCTCATCCTAACATGTCTGGTTAGCAAAGGCTCCTTCAAGATGAAACAAGTTGTAGCTGGTACACAGCCAGGGAATGATTTAGGACAGCCCAGAGAGTTTTCGATGCAATTTCAACTCCCATGCTGGAACACTGAAAAGAGAGGACTGCAGTTTTAATTATTTATGAGAATATGGGCTTTCGTGTTTCAAGGTTCCCCAAAGCAGCATTTTAAAGGAATGATTGTGTGTAGCTTGTTAAGATCTGAGAGGACACTTTGATTGTGACCAGATTAGAGATTAAACCTTTTCTTCCTATTTTAGCTCAGGTAGATTGACAGGTCTCATGCACACATGCCTCTTTTGATGGAGGAATTAAATCCCGGGGCCTCAGAGCTCCCCTCTAAGGCCACACCTCCTGTGCTGGTGGACACAGTTTCCAGGCCAGGTGGTTTATCTCTTCTCAAAGATTGTATTGCGATGAAATAGGCCCCACAATGGGCACTGCTGGTGTCCATAACTGAAGGCAGATACTACAAGCTATGGTCTGACCTTTTAGGAAATCTTCTAGCATGTATTAAGACATCCAGTACAGTTCTCCACATTAAATCTTGACCCCGTATTCTTTTCTCTTGGATACTTTTCATCTGGGAAAAGAAACCAGCTCACCAAGATGGTGAAGACCTCATAGTGCATGGTCCTCGACTATCGTTACATTTGTGGAACAACTTCCATGTTTTTGGAAACTTTCTAATCTGATTTTATCATTTCTTATGTTTCATTTGAATGAGTGGGTGTGAGAAACTACCCAAGCTCTAAGAGTCAGTGGTAGGGAAGACCCTGTGTCTGAACAGTTGTGTAGCAAAGTGAGGCTCTTAGTATCGTGGTCTTCCCATGAGCACTTTGCCATCACTGGTCTCTGTCAATCAAAGAGCTTTTCTTTCTCAAGACCTACAAAGTCGATAGTGCTTATACCGAGCTAACAGAAAAGCACTCATGAGTTTTAGAGTCAAGCCACTGAAAGAACAATAGTGATTATATGTGCCTCTGATGGCTTGGATGAGATCTGTGTTTTGGAAAAGACAGTGGAGCCAAGTTCTTTCTTGGCAAATTCACCAATTATTCTGCATTGTGGTTGCATTCCCATCATGAACTCTGCATGGCCATGAAGGCACAGACTTATGGCCATAGACTGAGGGATACAAAAGCAATGGTGTCCTTTATTTGGGGTAGATATTCCCAAAATATCTACTGGGAAATCCTACTGATTGTAAAAATGTAATCTTAGCCACTTCTGGCTTTTTCTGTGGTCACTACAGGGTTTTCTCAGTCTGTTCAGACCACCTCCAAACCAGTGTTGAATTTAAAACCCTTACACATTATCAGACTGTTGAGATGTGGTTGGGAGTGAGGCTGGCCTTGTTTAGATTTCGCCAGACATCTACTACTAGTTCTGGGGCCTTGCTGCTTTCCTGGACATCCCTCCCCACCCAGGAAGTGAAGCACAGGTTCTGTCTGCTCTCCAATCTCCAAACTCACTTGAGGATCTCAGAATTCTATCTTCTGCTTGGAGGTTTTGACCAAGATTGGGGTGAGACCCATACCAGTGTATAACTGTACTGCTCTCCTCTCCAACTCTCTCTCTAGTCTAGAGAATTTTTGTCTTCTTTAATGGGAATAACTGACCCTGCAAATATTCTTCCAAATATTGTACATTAGCAGCTGGATCTTTCCTTTTGAATTCAAAAGCTAAGAATCTGACCCCTTTGTTTTCTACTTCCGCAGTTCAGGGAGCAGATGACCCACATTTAACTACCTGAATAGAGTAATGGGATTCCAAAAAGAAACCATCAGTTAATACATCCCTTGACAAATAAAACCACCATTCTAAAACAGAAGTTCAGCAACCACTTGACTTCTATTATCAAAGGGTTGCAGATCGAACAACTTCTCATCTGTGCTAAGCTCTGTGTTAATCTTTGAATCACAAACAGGAAGACAGCTTAAAAAGCTTCTGGAAAATGGATGATAAAAGAATCACAGTCCGCTTTTCGGTTGCCACATGATACACAGGAAACCTCCAGGCTGTATCCCATTCAGTCAGAACTCTCACCATCGTCTTTATCAGCATTTTACGCATCCAGCCTTTGACAGAGCTGACTACAGTCCAACATTGCCCTAAGAACTAAACGCTGTGGTTAGGCTTATTCACAAAAAAAACACACAAATCATGATTTTTTTCCTCCTTTGGCCACATTCTTTGAACTCCAAAGAGGAGGTGATCACAGTCAGCACAACCACCACATGCCTCTGATATCAACAGACACAGCAGCTCAGCTAAGTCTGTGTTGATTAATACCTTCTCTGTGCTATATAAAGATAAAACAGTTTAATGTTTATGAAGTATGTATGATCTATTTACGTATGCTTATGTGTATAATCTATGCATTTTTTTAAAACCCTGTGCAAGTAGTCTTTGATTAAGAAGTATGGTAGTAATTTTCATTTATTCTAACTAAAATGAAAAGATTAACTTCAGCAAAGGAAAATCATTTAAGCTCCTTAACTGATTATCTTTCTCTGAAAAGTGGTAATGGTAATAATGCTTCCCTGAATACCTGAGAGGTTGTGAGCATTAATGATACAATCTTATATAAAAGGTAGATAATATGTGTAAAAGCGGTGTATAAACCCTCAGTACGATACAAATACCCTGCCATTAACGTTAGAATCACCATTAGTAATAGTCATACATGACATATTTTCTTGGATGAAACAGAGAAAGCAGGGAAATTCTGTATCCTATGCCCTCATCATTAGTGAGAGGAGAAAAAAAATTTTGAAAATCTATTGGCCCGATTGTTTCAGTGGCCAAGGGGATAGGATAGTGTTGCTACCATCAGGAAGGGCACTGGGAAAAACTTACACATCACTGCCTAAAACCAATATTTGGAACACCAGCTCCTGAAATAATCGCACAGCTCTGGTTACTGTTCCTTGAGAAAAACATAGCCAAGCCCCACAAAAACATAAAAGCAGGACAGGTGAAATATTCTAGAACATTTGAAAACATCATGTACCCTTAAACGCAAACAAAAAAACGCTACAGTGAAAGATGCTTACGCAGAGGGCTCTGTGAAACTTATGAAAGTCAAATTCAGGACAAAGGAGAGAAAGAAAGAAAAGAAAAAAAAAGAAAGAATCTAAACATAAACAAGAATCTTCTGAATCTGTAATAAACTTATGAAACTAATTCTTCCTAGAAATGATACAGACTGAAAATATTATTTTAATTCAAAAAGTCTTATTTTACCCTTAATAACACTTATGTTTTTTCTAATAGGAACACTTAATATATAGAAAAGTTGAAAAAATATACCAAAAAAGATAAAGAATATAACTTTTTTATAACAAAAGCATTTTAAGATTTTGATGTGTCTTCTTCCAGTTGTTTCAGTTGTTGTGTAATTTATTGTATAATAATTAATATAAATAAAAGTACTTACATAATATATATGTAAGTTGTGAAGCATAATAAATAAAATAACCCCCTATAAACCTACCACCTAACTTAAGCACAAGTCATTGTCCCTTATTCCAAGGGTCTAATACAATTGCTTCATCACATAGGTAGGAATATAAATTAGCACAGCCATTATGGAAAACAGTTTGGAAGTTTCTAAAGAAATTAAAGATAGAACTATACCATATGATTGAGCAATTTCATTCCTGGGTATGTATTTGAAAGAAATGATTCACACTTGAAGAGATATTATGTTCCTTGCAGCATTATTCACAATAGCCACGACATGGAAACAACCTCAGTTTTCATCCACACATGAATGGATAAAGAAGTGTGGTATTTATACACAATGGAATATTATTCAGCCTTAAAAAATGAAGGAAATCCTGCCATTTGTGACAACATGGGTAGACTCCAAGGGCATTATTCTAAGTGAAATCAGTCAGACAGAGAAAGGCAAATACTGCACGATCTCACTTATCTCTGAAATTGTAAAAGAAAAAGGAAAGAAAACCTTAGAAATAAAGAACAGATTGCCAGGGGCAGTGTGTGGAGTGGGAAGATGTTGCTCAAAGGGTACAGATTTCTAGTTATAAAATGAGTAAGTTCTGGGGATATCATGTCCAGCATAGTGATTACAGTTGGTAATACTGTGTTATATATTTGAAAGTTGCTCAGAGAATAGATTTTAAAAGTTCTTCTCTTGCCCCCACGCAAATGGCAACTATGTGAGGTGACACATATATTAACTAACTCTATTGTGGTGATCATTTTGCAATAGACACATATATCATGTCATTATGGTGGCTACCTTAAACTTACACAATGACATATGTTAAGTATATCCCAATATATCTGGCAAAAAAAAAAAAGAACCTCTTTAAAAAAAAGTCAAAGGAGGGCATAATAGTTTCACCAGGCTGGAGGTGAGGAGTATGTAGACATTGAGAGAGACCTCATAAAGGGTGTCATCTGCATATCCCCTCATTTTGAAGGTTACGTAATTGTTAGTATGTTAATATTTTGCCATGTCTATCTTTTTAGCAATGTCAGCTGTTTTGGATAACATTGAGCTGCACTTTATAAGCACTTGAAAAAGTCATGACATATTGGAAAGGGCACAAGAGAAACACGGGTGTTAAAACCCCAGCTGCCCTGTCAGTAGCTGAGTGGTCTTTGATAAGGCCCATAACTTCCCTACAATTAGTTTATCTATAAAAAGGGATGATATCTGTTTATAGTTTCAATTACATAAAACTATACCTAAAAAGTTTTAAATGCTGGGGTTGGTTGGCTCAATCATCACAGTATGGAGGCAGGTTCCTTATTTTCCTTTCCATGGACATAGTATATATGACGCCCACCAGTTTTCCAGGGATAAGGAAACAATAATCAAACCTTAAAGAAGCTAGTGTACAAAAACAGAGCACTGATGTGTTAATTCACCATGAAGTGGATTTCTTTCCACTTCCCAGAATAATCATGAACACTGTCCAAGTTGCCTCACCATCATGACCAGGTGTAGGGGAAAGGCAGCAAGAACAAAAGAAAGAACCCGACGTTTACTTACCATATACCAAGGGCTTTGCAGCGTCTTATCAGCTAATTCTTACAATAATCTTTACAAACAACAACCTTTGTTGTTGCAGAGATGCAGGACTGGAGGCTTAATGGGATTAATTGCTGTCTCTAGTTCGTGCAGTGTATTTATTATCTATGGCTAGGTGGCTGTGAGAGTCACTTTCATGTGTCAACTTGACTGGGCCATAGTGCCCGAATATTTAATAAAATGTTATTCTGGATATTTCTGTGAAGGTGTTTTTTCGATGAGATTAACATGTAAATCAGTGGATTTTGAGCAAAGCAAATTACTTCTATAACATGAGTAGGCCTCCAGCAATCAAGGGAAGGTCTTAATGGAACAAAGACTGACCTCTGCCAGCAGAGAATTCTCCCAGCAGACTGTCCTTAATCACAAAATACAACTCTTGTTTGGGTATCAAGCCTGCTGGCCTACCCTACAGATTTTAGGTTCATGAAGCCTCCCAATTCTTTAAAATAAATACATATATACATTCATAAACTCATTCCTTTATCCTTCATTCTCTCTATTACACATATGCATATACACATATGCACACACGTACACAATTATATCCTATTGGTTCTGTTTCTCTGGAGAATCTTGTCAATTACAGTAGAAAATTACCCCAAAACTTACCTCATAGTGTGAAAGAAAAGGAACCCAGGCATGGCTTAGCTGAGTCTGCTAGCCTGGGGACTCTCACAAGGCTGCAAGGCCATTGTTGGCTGGGGTACAGACTCATCTGAAGACGTAACTAGGGAAGGAAGCACTTCTAAGCTCGTTTAGTAGATGTTCCAGTATTCAGTTCCTCACAGACTATTAAACTGACGGCCTCAATTCCTCTCTGGTTATTGACTGGAGGTCACCCTCAGTTCATTGCCATGTGGGGCTCTCTAGATAGCAGCCCACAACGTGACAGCTGACTTCATCAGATCCTGCTAATGAGGAGAGCCAGAGAGAGAGAACAAGACGGAAGTCACCATTTTTTGGTCAACTAATCTCAGAAGTGATATCCCATCAGTTTTGCCATGCTCTTTTCCTTGAAGCAAACCTCTGCATCCTACCCACACTCACAGGGAAGGGCTCACACACGGCATGAGTGCTGGATGTGAGGAACACTGGGAGCCGCTGGAGGAGGCCCACAATATACAGCTAATCGATACACAGCCCTGGTGAGATGAGGCTGTGAGATTCCAGAGCCCACTCTCTCTGCAGCCTCAGAGAGCTAGGGAAACGCATCAGCAGGAAGGGGTGATCAGAAGATCACTTGGTGAGCATGGTACAAAGCAGAGGGGCCTGAATGGCCTTAAATAGCCCCACAGGCCATGGTGAAGCACACTGCGCCCCAGCAAAGTTCTAGCAATCTTATAGCCCTCGTGGTCTGGGCCCTTCCTCTGGAACATCCTGATAAACACTACTGAAACCTGCCTTATGAGCTTTGACTCCACCCTATATTTTCTGGGAACACATTCTGTCTTTATATATAGTGATACAACCAGTGTATTTGGAGTCATCGACTCGGCACAGGATTTGTTCCTTCAAATTCAAGACTGGGCCTTGTGCTGCCTAGTGGGAGAATATCTTCCTTTCTTCCTGGAACCCTCCTCCTCTGATGCATCCAAAACTCAGTTGTCCAAGGAATCAATTCTAATTGCTCACACCTCAAGCAATGGGTGGAAACACCAGCTTGGGCTGCTTAGGACCTCAGTTCTTCTCAGCACCACTGTTAGAAGTCAGAGGGCGTTTCACGTGGACAGGATACCCACTGCTCACTGGTGGCACTGGCCCTCAAGGGGCAGGAGGGAATGAGGCAGGTTTGGTCACAGTAACCATGTGCCACCAGTGACCTGGGCATCCCCCAGGTGTGCCCACAGCACCTGTGTGTCTGAGCCAGTCAATTCTCTATGCTCTTTAAGATATGGTCCACAGCTACCAATGCTGCCACCACAAACCACTTAGAATGCCTACCTATAGCAGTGTTACAGAAGTAAATGAAATAACAGTGTTACTTGAAATGCCTAGCACAGTGCTTGAATTGCACTGGTGCTAATTTACACATTCCCTTCCTTGGAACTGAAGAATGAATGAATCAAAAAGAAGAAAAAGAAGAAGAAAACTTTTTTTTAAAAACCTGATGATTAATGTTATTTCTTTCAAGAAAGTTATGAAGGCATTCCTTAGTTTATCTTGTTTATTCAGTGCCCTATGACTTTACAGTTTGTTAGACTGAACCACATGAAATTGTCAATATTCAATGGTTTTTAACCTGCCTAAGATGCAATTTCATGTGGTTCAACCTAATATAATCTTGACAAGAAATCACGGGTGCACTTCTGGCTCAAAAGAGCAGGCTGAGAAGGTGCTTAACTCCTCTCTTTACCAAAATCTCTCTGAAACGCTAGGAACAAAATATAAGAAGATACAATCCGTGGCATTGGAAATAGGAGAAAGTGCTGGGACCGGATCAGAAATCCTCTGGAAGACAGCGGGCAGACGGGGTCCTGTGGGCGGGTGTGGGCTGCTGTGGAGAGGCCTGCTGCTGTCTCAGACCCCAGGGAGCGCCCAGCTCTCTGAGGCTCGCACCTGCTCCCCAGGGGAGACAGCAGGCGCCATAAGGCCGCCACCTCTGGAACCTCTACCTCCATCCTCCCAGCCTCCGCATTTGCTCCCAGCCTGACACTCTGAGTAAATCATCATTAAATAAAGTGTGCGTCAGCTTTACATGGCTCCTTCAGGATTACTGGGGCTGCAGAGGAAAGCAGAGCTGAGCCTGAGGGAACCTGAGGCCCAAAACTTTCAAAACGACTAGGAAGCAGCTCTGCCCACAGCAGGCTCTGTTCCTCCCCAGAGTAAAGGCCCCCAGTTAACTCGTCCCAGTCTCTGTGTCCCGAAGCCCTTCAGTACATCCCACCTATGAGCCCTCAGAGTCTCTAGGACCTCGCAGCATGCCTGAGGCATGCAGTCAGCTGTCTCTGAAGTATTGGCAGCGGAAGGTGCTCAGCTGGGTCCCCGTGTGAGGGCAGTGCTCATCTAAGATCAGGGTCACCTCCTAAGGCCAGGCCCCTTGACTAGGGGTAGCTTTCACCCAGTGGCTGGTCCAAAGGGATGCGTGCTGCCAGGGGATGCACGACGGCCTTTGTTGGGGCCATCAGTCCAATGCAATGGCAAAATACACACATATTTGCCAATGAATGTTCACTGGCTGTCCCCTGTGTAGTGAAAGGGGGCTACTCAAAATGTTTTCCCACATAGCAGAAAATATTAATCCGAGGAAGTATGAGTTACAGAATTGGTAGAAATAACCCACGATTGAGATGAAAAGAAATCTTGTTGTGAAATAAACTATAATCTGTGGAACATGAGCCAGCAATTCAGAGGGTTCTGTGGTGAGAGACTTAGAGCTAAGACATCTGGTACAATAATACAAATTATGTAATTCGGAACCTGGAAGTTTTGTGGTGTTACTAATGAAATAAAGGCTTAGATCTCTTCTCTTGCTAAGTAAAAATGGAAAGGCATTTAGAAATTCAAGAAATCAAAAATAGGACAGACATGACTATAGAGAAACAAGCAAAAACTTGTGCCCTTGATGAAGTGAAACCACTAGAGTTTTCCGATACAAATCCAACCCCCACCAGGTTCAAAAGCTTTAAGAGGAAGGCGGGTTAGCAGGGTCATGGTAGTTCTGGCCAATCTACTTTACCCTATCGTATGTGCCAGTTACAGTTACTTCCCTGTGCTATTTTTTTTTCCTGCTAGTGTTTTTATAGTTTTTTACATGATTTTTTACAAACTTGCCTTTTTCTATGATTTTTTTTTCTTAAATAGGCTTAGGCTTTTTTTTTACATGAGAAAATAGAAGTTCTAAGTACTTATTAATATATCAGTATTGTCCTCTGATTTTCAGGAGACAGGTTGACTTAGGTTTTATACCTGGAAACGTAACCCTATTTTTCTGAAGACATTGGGAGAGTGATATTTCTTGTTTCGAAGAAACTTTTTTCTGAAAGTCAACAATTTCTTATTTTTCTTTAAATCCTTTTTCTGATAAATTTAAAATTGATACATGTAATGCCTTTATTTAATAAAACGCTAACAACGATTATCTTTATATTTGTGTATATTTTTCTAATTGGCCTACCATGACTGAAATGTTTCCTAGAGGGAACGATAATCCCATCAAGGTACAATGTGGTTCACAGCCACAACTTGGCAAACAGATATGAAGTAGAGACGTGACATTACTGTCGCTCACCTGTAACCATGAATGAATCACTTAACCTCTTTTGGCCTTGGTTTTATAAAATGGAAAATTGGGATGAAATTTATATTTGAGGCTTTCTGAAAAAAATGATCATTTCAGACTTGTTTTTCTCAGGGAATATATGATTTCTAGCACTACACCTCTGAATATATTCAAAGCTTTGCATCATTCACAAGATCAAAATATATCAAAGAGTTTAAAAATTGCTGTGATGTCTTTAGGTTCTGTTGTGTCTGTACATAAAGTGCCAAGTTCTAGTGTAGCTTTGCCCCTGACTAGCTATGACCCCTTGAGCATGTCACCTGCTGCTCTTTACTTCAACACTGAAGTAAAGCGGTTGGAGTAGGTCACCTGTCCTATCCCCTCTAAGAACAGAGGTTAAAGTGATACTGGACAGAATACTTGATCACTGGGAACCTTTGCAGAAAATAATGAACACTGAATGAGATAAGGAGGTCTGATGCTTACCTTCAGTTGCAAAGCTGAGGATGGTCTCATTCTTACATAGGTGCTGCTCGGTCTCGAATATACCTTGATGAAGCGACTGACAGCAGAAATAAATTTTTCTGGGGATATGCATAGGCAGACTGGGGCTCACATTATTGATCAGCTGAGGCCAAAGCTTGCACCATTTGAAAATATTTTCAGGTCTCCTCTTTGCTACACATGGGAACCTCCAATGCAGTGCCCCACCTACTGAATAGATTCCCTCTTTATTGGGAAAAGAACCCCGTGGAAACAAAGAATTTGCAAAGAAAAGTAATAATCAAATTAAAAGCAATATAGTGATTATAAGAACAAAGCCATCAACAGTTGTTTAAATGACTTACCATAACCCTAGACAGGTATTAATTAATCAAAGAATTGAAACCACTAAAACCTAGAACAGTCCTGGTAACTTCCAATAGCACAAACACATAAATCAGTTTATGTAAATGGAATACTCATCATTTAGGGATCTTGTTGAGATGCAGATTCTGAATATCAGGGGCTTCAGGTCTCGGGGCTTCAGGCTGAGATAGTGTGTCTGTCATGAGACCCCAGCACTGCAGCTGCTCATCTGTGGTCCACAGGTTGGACAGTCAACACAACGTACAGCCCTTAATTATCTTAATTAAATGTTCTTAATTATAGTGGACACTGAGAACAAGTTACTCACTTTATCCAGCTTGTCTACTTCTCCTTAAACTTTCTACCACATGGAGAGAAGAGAATTCTCAGTTCAGTCTTTCTTTTTGGCTGGCAATGGTTTGGGCCCTAAATCAAATTGTTGACTTATGTTCAACAATCCTGAACTTTTGTTGTAACACACACACACACACACACACACACACACACACGTAAAAGAAACATAGTTTCATCACTACACTATGTCTTGCAGATGCTTCTAGTTTATGTGTAGCTCTCAGCCTTTTGACAGGAGAAGCTTCTTTTGGGGTTCCCACCACTTCTACTAGGATTACATCAGAATTCTTCACCCTGCTGCTGGCTTGTAGGATATTCATGAACTTAATTGCCTGAAGACAAAAGATGTGTCCATCTCACTGGGTGAGATGCAACACAAGGGATGAAGCCATATCAACCCAGCTTCTTGCTGCCATAGGTTGGGTAGTGTGTAGGTTAAGACTGTAACTCCAGGTGCCAGACTATCTGGAATGAAATCTGCATTCTGTCACTGACTAGCTGGCCACATTAGGCAAATTGTTGACTTTTTTCTAACTGATGTCTTCATCTGCCTCATAAACTTATTGTGAGAAGGTAATGGGTAATCATATGTAAGTATTTACGGGGCTTGGAAAGGGACTGGCACATCAAGAGCACAGGAGTCTTGGCCATTATCAGCCCTGTCTGCAATACTTCTTTGCTCTCTCACAAATGTCCAGGTAAAAGTTTCACCACTCTGCAAAACTGCAGTCCAAAACTATGCTCAGCATTAGCTACAGCTGTAGAGTTGGTTCTGCTTTTCAGTTAATCTGCTTCAGCCCCCATAGATCTTGATTCTCAGGTTTCACTTTGGAAAAGCTTTGGTTTAGGGATCTTGGGTCCCAAATTTGTGATGGGTTGACGCACTCATTTTAGTTTCAAATCTCAAGGAATGTGAACATGAGAGATTTAATTTCATTGTAAATTCTTATCATTAGCATGTATTCTTTTTATGTTATCACATAGAGAATAGGATCTAAAGAAAATAGAAAAGGTGTAATTGAGAGGAGGGCAGGGAAGAGTAAGGAACACCACTAGGAGTGTAACAAACTGCTCTTTCTTTAGAGATTTAAAGATTGAATTGTAAAAAGTTGCCCCTATCTGTATCTCAAAAGAATGCAAATGCCATTTCAATTTCATGAGAAAAATAAGGTAAGGATATCATGCTGCCTTTGAAGAACTTACTTTGGTCATATGCCAAATGGCAAAATGAATGGATTAAATTTTAAATTGCCTGTCTTCACAAGGATGTGAGATGGAACATATTTAGGATTCAGCCCTTTAATTTAACATTAAACATACTAAAAATGTCCTCATCGATTATTGACAGCACAGTATTAAAACAGAGTCTTCACTTCAATCTTAAGAAGATAAAGCAGTACTTGCTTTTAGAAGCACATGTCCTCTTTTAACTACAGCACTCTGTGGCATTCTAGAAAAGGGTAATGTCCTAAATTGGCCTCTGAGCCAGTGAGCAGTTTATCCTGTCTGCATCAGCAGGCCCATGACCTGTAGTCCAGAACTCAAATGAAGTGTATTTCATAGAGCACATTGCCAGGGAAATAAATGTTGTAAGAAACATGTAAGAGCTGACCCTTAAAAGAATAAAATCTCAAACGTCATTTGTGTGTAAGTATTTAATAACCCTGGCGAGTGTGTCGCAAGGCCATGCCTAAAGAAACATGGCTTAGAAACAACCATTATGTTTATCCTCTTCTTCCTCGGGTTCCCCAAATACCTTTTCTGAGAGCTGACATCAGATTAATAGGAAAATGTAAAACCTCTGATAATGGTAGCAAGGAACATAAAGTTTCTTTTAAAGTCTCCCACCACCATTCATTTCCACACGTCCAAATCCCGTCCATGTTTCCCCACACCATTCCTTCCCTGAAGTCTTTATGGACCCCCCACTGTACACACACACACACCCTGTGATGATTCATTCTGGAAAGAGATTCAGAGTGAATCTGTTTTCAGAGATTATCTGAAATAATCAAGGGAGGGGCAGCTCACATACCCTTACTAGATGGAGGAAGTGTTATGTCAGGGGGTCAAGAAGGACTTCAGGGAGGAAATGTGATTTTGGCTTCCTTATTATAGTATAGTTGGAGGATTTTAAAGCCACATGCTCAGTAGGTATTTGTTGATTTTATTGAACGGTGGCTTTGATGAGAAGAAAAAATTCACCAAAAGTAGCCTGGAGTAGAAGGGGAGAACTGTTCTCTCCACATCACCTTGGTCCTTGTCTCACAAAGTGAGCCCTTCTCATAGGGCGGGCATCTGCGTGGTACACAGTTGGCACTCAGTAATGGATCCAGGAGCAAAGGACACAAGGGCAGAAATGACACCTAAAGTTCCCACAATCCAGTTAATGAGGGAGCAGTTAGCCTCACTAACTAGATAACCCTGTGATAGGCAGTGGCAAGACGTCTAAACTTCCGTGGGATTCAGGAGGGATTTCTCAGATAGGAGACCTAATCAGAGACTTGAGAGACCATTAGGTGTGCCTGATGGGGATACAGTGCATGTCATGATGATCATAGTTAGCAACACCATATTCTATATTTCAAAGTTGCTAAGGGAATAAATCTTAAAAGTTCGTATCGCAAGAAAAAATATTTGTAGCTATGCGAGGTGATGGATGTTAACTAAGTGTATTATGATAATCATTTCATAATATACACTTAAAGCAAATCATTATGTTGTATACTTCAAATTTATATGATGTTATAAGTCCATATATCTAAAAAAAAAACTGGAAAAAAGGAAACAGAAAAATGAAAGAAGTTATCTGAAGGAAGAGGTATTGGCAGAAGGAAGAGCAGGTGAGGAAAGGCTTGTAGGTACAGACTGACCTGCCACTGGGGCCCTGTAAGTGGGAGTTCGGCTCTACATCAGCGATGGGTTAGTCCCTATACACAGGTGCACTGTGAGAGCAGAGGAGTAAGTGATGGTCATTTTATAAAGGGCTTTTAAGGCTGAGTCAAGCCGTATTCAAAAAAGCTGTGTGAAGCCACTGAAATCATATAGAGGAGCTAGATACATCATCAGAATTTTATCCTTTAGAAAGCGCTCTCTTGCAGCAGACTTTCAAGATTGCTTCGAGGGTGGCCTGAAGCTGGAAAGGACCAGTACGGTAACTGGGGAGCAGTAGTGAGCCAAGGAATTGATGGAAGGGTGAAGAGCAAATAATGGAAGGATGAGAGAACAGAGGGCTTGTTGGCTGGTGGGACGGGAGTGAGGAGGAGGAAAAAGATCAGGATAATGTGCAGATTCCTCGCTTGAGTAGATGGGGGCCATTCACTGAGTAGATGGGCATCCAGCTGGGGAGATGAGGCCACTCACTGAGGCACAGGGACATCAGATTTAGAGGCCCTGTCAAAGAATTTGGCTTCAGAGCCATTAAGTTGAAGGGCATTTTTGATATGCCAAAGGAAATATTCAGGTACCAGTTGAATGTGGGGAATAGAGTTCTGGAGATGGCTATGTCTAAAAGATGGTTAAAGTGTGTTAGGAGAAACAAAAGGAGTGAGATGGGGAGGGATTAAGGGATCTATTATGCATCTGAGCTTCAGATATTTGATGTAGTGGTCATTTGCTCCCTGTCTCTGAGCGCCAGCCCCGCTGATGGTGCAGGATCTCCAAAGGGGAGGACTGAAGGCAATTACCCAGTTGATTTCCTCCTTAGAATGATTTAATTCACCATGCTGTTTTTGTAAAGGAAACTTTCAAAGCTTCACAGTCAAAAAAGAAATCTAGATAGTTAATTGGGGCTCCATGTTTTAAGCAGATAATAACATCAACACAATCATGTTAGTATGATTAGACTTAACTTTACATGAGATATTACTGTAAGCAGTCCTATAATTACTTTTTACAATATTTAAGGGTTCAATTCAGGTAATAAGTATAGATATAAATGCAGATAGATGTAGACAGATAGATATACTTGCATTTAGATACAGGGAAATTTGTGCAGCTAGAAGTAGACATAAAAAATAAACAAAGGTGGATATATACAAAAATTATTTTCTAATCTGGAATTCATAATAACTGCTCACACACTTGGGCTCAGCATCTTTCTAAGTGATTTAAATATACTAATTCATTTAATGCTCAGGACAGCCCTATGAGGTAGATGATGTTATTAGCCCCATTTTACAGATAAGGAAACAGAGATGTCAAAAAGGTAAGTAAATTGCTCAAGCTTGCACGAATCCGGGGTTCAGGATTTGAATGAGGTAGTGTGGCTCTAGAGTCTGTTCTAGTCACATGGCTCTCATTACTTATATCTAATAGATAGATCAGTATTTAAATGAATTTAAAATGCAATTCCTGTCCTCTTAGGAGATTGGATAAGCTGTAAAGGAGGCTTTGCATTTCATCACTTACATAGGCACAATTAGAGCCTATATCTAATCTGGGCTGGTGACAGCCATAAGCATTCTTGCAGATTAATGAGCAGAGAAGAGGAGCTGATGGCCCAGAGAAGGGTAAAACTGCCATTAGCTGTCAGAAAAATGCCCTGAATCCAGGCAGCCTATGGTACTGCAAACTGAAATGTGGCAGCTGTCAAAGGATTGTCAGATCCTTCCTTTGTACTAATAGCCATGCAGATATGTCCCCTTTTGTGGCACATAACACCGATCTGTGCTCATGCCTACTGTCTCAGAGGTCTGGAGTTTGCCTAGTCCACCCCCACCCAGACATGTGGGGTTGCTCCTTCCTGCTACTCCCTAGACATTCAGAGACCTCTTGGGGGGCTTACGAGTGTCCTGGGGCAGGCCAGAAGCATGCAAGCATCCACAAATGGTATCTTGCTTGGCACAGGCAGGCTCCATGCCCCCTGGGCACTCTTGGTGGGGGCAGGGTGACCCATCAGAACAAACCCGGGATTCAGGTGCTGGAAGGGTCTCACTCCCCCAGAGGGTGGGCATTCACTTCACAGACTGAGACCCAACAAGGGTCCAGGCATGCAGGCAGTGCCCCCTGCAGGGCCCCCTCTCCATCTACTCACTTGGCACTTGAACAGCTGCTAGGACAGGTTCCAAGCATCCTTCTCACTAGCTTTCCTCCTTATGCGCCCTCTGGGTATTTACAAAATGGGTCCCAGCAGGTGCAGCACGACATGCTCGGCCATCCCTCACACAATGGACTGCAACTTTGCAGAGTCAAGAGTCTTGGCTCTCCTCCTGGGGATTCAGACATTTTGGGGAATGGTCCTCATCAGCTGAGAGCAGTATGAGCTCTGTGGTTGCTGTAGCTCTTCTGAAAACCTGGGCTCCGCACTACTTGCTGACAACTCAGTGTACCTGCCATTCTCCTGAATGTATTTCCTGGGAAGTGAATGAAACTTCAGCGTTAGGGCCCTTCATTTGCATGGGCCTCTCTCAAGACTCTGACAAGGCCCTGGCCATGTAATTTTCATAAAATTTACAAGCTATTTCTTACAATTTTTTGTGTGTTCACTCCAAAAAAGAAAGTCCCACCTTTGTGCCTACTTGTGTATTACTTTGCTTAAAGAGGGCTTTCCAGGTTGCAAAAGTTTCAGGCTACACGATACTTAGATTCCCCGTGCACACCATTCAGAGATCATTCCAGTTTCTAGCCCCTGTACACTTTCTTGGTTTTGGAGTTTTGGGGTTTTGTTTTTCCCATTCTAAATGCACAGACGGCAGGTCAGTGGTGTTAGGGAAATGGAGACTTCCTTAACCATAGAGAAATAAAACAATGTCCTCTAGCCACACTGAACTTCAGGGATGCTACTGGAAATGAAAGAATAAAATCGAACACAGACCGTGGAAAGCATTCTGCTGAGAGAAGCCTGCAGTGAATCCCCACGGGTTTAGGACAAAGATGGTCTCTTTAGAGGTTGGGGCTGCGTTGATCTGTGACTCTCACAAGGACTTCACTGAGAGGGGATAGACTTTTGGGCCTTAACCATCGAGTTACCTTTTCTCAAAGCAGTCATGTGGTAATGAAGTCTGTCCACTTCCTTTATCAGTAAAGACGGGTTGAGAGCATCCTTTTCATAAAATTTTTTTATTTAGGTCACCTCAGGACCACAAATGGAACAAAACATGATTAAAACAAGTCAGCCTGGCCTAAGACATCCTGGCAGGTTTGAATCCAGGTATTAAAAACCCCTTCATGCAGGCCTGGTTATTCCTTTTGCACAGAGTCTGCATCATGGGGGATTTACAATAGCAGTCCTTCCGACAGGAGGCCCTCCTGAGCAGCCTGCAAACTCCAGGGTGAGCCTTAAACGTGGACTTTGCACATGACGTGTCAGAGGTATCCACTGAGAGGTGAGAAACCTAAAGGAATTGTTTCATTCTTCAACAGTTTCTGGGATAGATGAGAGCCTAGTGATTTGGGGAGAAGCTGAATTTCTTCTTAAGATAGTTTACATCCAAAGGGGTCATGAGAAAACTGAACAGTACCTGAAGGCCCACAGTACCATTGGGAACACAGGTCAAGGCACGCCTGGACTTCCCGAGCAGCCGCATCTCCCAGGACAGCACTGCCCTTAGGGGCTGGCAAGGAAAGCTGGCTCTCTTGTTCTCGTTTTTCAGACTTCGCACTGCTTTGCATGGGATCAGTGATGTTTATGTGGTACGAACAACCTGAGCTTATTGGTCCTGGTTTTGCTAGCTAGCTAGTCATATGACTCAGTGGAGGTCACTGCATGCTCTGGTTTCCAGTTGCTTCAGATGCTACTCAAGGGTAGTAATCATTGCCTGTTCAGAAAAGTGAGAAGTCAGAGAGATAAGATATTAAGTGATATTGTTTAAAATGAAGGTAGTATCTTAATATTCTTATATTCTATAAAATACCTTGGGGTTTTGTGTTAACCAGACAAATAGAATACACTGAGCACCTCCTAGGTCCTGGGATCGCTGTTAAAGGCTATTGATTTAAAAAATAATAGTTGCTTCCATTTTGATTGGAAGCTGTAATAGATCAGTTACTCCTTGGTTTATGTTCTGTAACTGATGAGGACAGTGGTCTTCACATCCTGTAGCTCCTTTATCAGGACCTGCACAGGTTCCTCTGTCTACTTTTAAGGCCATTCTTATCTTTACCCTTTTGACCCTGGGAACCATGTAACTGATGAGGATTACTGTAAAATGTTGTGGGCTTTGATAAAGATGAGAGGTAAAATGCTGGCCCCTGCTTGGCAGATGGTCGAGACTCCTTGAGAAGCTTTTCTGCTTTTCTGAACAGACCTCCTTCATGACTCCAATTCATGTTTCTACTCTTGTTTTCCTCTTTCTCTCCTCAGTTTCTATTTTATGTTGTTCTTATATATATCTTGATAATCCCTATTTGAATCTTTTAAATGTGGGGCACAAATAATAAATGAACAAATAATTATAATGGAGAGGAAATAAGGAGAATGAAGAAAACAGCAGTGAGCTTCTCCAAGTAAGGCAATAGGTGCCTCCGTTTGCAGCAGTGCCTCTGCGTACACCTCCACAATCCCAGGCTGCTCAAGGGGAGCAAAGACATGTAAAGGTAGAAAATTTAAACACCCAAAGGGATCCTATTTGAAACCATAGAGTTATTTGATTTAAGTATGGCCTGAGTTAGGCCTGGACCCTCATTCTCTGGTAAGCAGCCAACTCCACAATTCTCAGGCATACTACCTGGAATATTTTTGTGTGTACCTTGTCATTCTTGCTACATAAAAGACACTGAAGAAAATGGATCAGAACAAAAAGATCAAATCACTTTTTGGGTCCCAAGCTCCCAGATCTATGTGGACTTCTACCTATGTCACCCTACCTTTCTGGTGACCTTTGTTACGTGCATCTTTTTTTTACCATGCTAAGGGTGTTGTTTCCTGAGTTCCTCCATTTATACCACATGCTCTCCTGTTTCCGCATCTCATCCAGTCCCTGTCTCATTCTTCTGTCAACTCATCTCCTGATGTATCTCATTTTCTTCTCTAGGGCCCTTGTTAATTTTCCTCAGAGTATGATTTGTGTCCTGAAACAATCCCTGCACATTCGCCCCTTCCCCAATCCTACACTGCTCTCAGGGGTACCTCTTCCCTTCCATCCCCGCAGTAAGGGCGGACCATTCCGCAGCTCTTAGCATCCCAGATCCAGGAAACGAAGCTCTGAACTCCCTTGATTTGCTCCCTGATGATTCTGGACTGTTGTTCAGCACTTTACAGGGGTAAACTGCTCTCTGAAGCCGCTGCCCTCTGGTTGAACTTTCCTTCCTGTACGCCAGGCCGTGCCCCCTCTGAAACCTGTAGGGCAACCTTTCTTCATCTCTTCTGGGAGTTGCAGTGTGCTGGCAATCTGTGGCATTCCTTGGCTGTGGATATGTCACTCCAATCTTCCATATTCACCTGATGTTCTTTTTATATCTCTCTGTCTTTGCGTAGTTGTCTTCTTGTTACAACAGTCATATTGGGTTAGGGGCCCACCCCACTCCAGTATGACCTCATCTTAACTGATGACATCTTCAATGACCCTATTCCCAATAAAAGTCATGTTCTGAGGTACTAGGGACTTCAACGGGCCCTTTGGGGGAAACATATTTCAACCCGTAACACTGTCCTTTGATTCATCCGCATTGCCTCTCCTTCCCTCTGACTGTAGCAGTTCTTCTAAATCTTCCTCAAGCCCCTCAAGCTCTTAGTCTCCCTTCACCTTGCCTACTCTGAAGAGGACCACACCTCTCACTTCTCTGAGACAAAAAAGCCACTCTCAGTTTTGCTTGTTCGATTTCCAAATTCATCCACCCTTACCTCATCACCTCCTTTCACAGAAATGCCTAGATCTCTTTCTGAAGCCCCTTTGTCTTCTCCACCGTCCATTACCCTCTCCTCTTCCCTGTCTCATCTGTCTGCTTCATCAGTACATTCATTTCTTCAAATGAGCGTCTCCCCACACTCCTAAACACCTCGTGACCCTGACTTCTCATGCAGTCAAAATCCCAGCTCCCTCTTTCTCACTGGCAAACTCTCTCTGACTTTTTCCCTGCCCTTCACTCCCCAATCTATAATAATCTGTGTTTCACCTCCGCATCTATTCAAATAGTCTCAGTAGGATCACCAGTGGTCTCCCATTTGCCAAGACCATCTTCATCCCCTTTGACTTCCCTGCAGCATTCGATTCTAAACACCATAGTTCCTTAAATGATAGCTTTTCTTTGACTTCCACTATATGGCATCCTTATGATTCTCACAAGACCTCTTGTCTTCACCCCAAGCCAACTGAATCCTTTTTCTGAGATCTTATTGTACAGCTGCTCTCCAAGGGTGTTCTGCAGACACCTGGGAGTTCCCAAGACCATTTCCCATGAGGCCAAAACTATTTCCATGGTAATACTAAGACATTAGTTGCCTTCTCAACTGTGTTGGCACTTACACCCATGGTGCAAAAGCAATAGTGGTTAAGGCAGCTGGTGTTTTGGTATGAGCCAGTGCAGTGGCACCAAACTATACAAGTAAGATTTGTGCTCTTCACAGGTGCACAGAGGTTTAAAAAAAAGGGAAAAGGAAGTAAGAAAATACCAATTTTACCTAAGGATGCCCTTGATGAAGCAGCAAAAGTTATTAGTTTTATTAACGCTTTATCCTTGAGCACATGCCTTTTTAATAACCTGAACAATGAAATGGGGAATACACAAGAAGCACTTCTGTGGCATAGGAAAATAATTTTGACTTGAGGAAGCATTCTAAGCCATTCTAAGCTGAATTAGACACTTTTTATTTTAAGGAATGCCACTTTTTTACTGGAACTACACCCAAAAGGCAAACTACAGTTCTGTAGACTTAGATATTTGGCAGACAGTTTCTCAAAAATGAATGAATGAGCATCTGCTCTAAGGGAAATAACTGACAGTGTTTGTTGCCAATGATAAAGAGGGAACTTTCAAGCAAAAATTAGAATGTTGGACATTATATCCACCAACATGAATCTGACAGCTTTCCAATCTCTACAGACTTCTAGGTGAAATAGGTGGTGATAATAATGAGTGATTTTTTTTATATCATGTAATGAAATGGGTTAACATTTGGAAAAGCTGCATAACTCAGGGAACCAATATTTTCCAAATGACCAATGTACAGTACTACAGAATCATACGTGGGTAAATATCCCTTAAAGGTGCAAAACAGATAAATGGACTTTAATATAAGCGAGTAAAAATGTTATTTTATTATGGCTTCAGATTCAACATTGCAATATACTTTAGAAAACTGCCACCTGTCATGTTTTATTGAAGTATCAAGGAAGAATATTCACAGTTATTTGAAAGACTATTAAATTATACTTTCCTTTTCCAAGGATATATTTAGGTGAGGCCAGCTTTTCTTCATGCCCTTCAGATAAAGCAGCGGAGTGTAACAGAATTAATATAGAAGCAGATATGAGAGTCCAGCTGTCTTCTATTAAATCAGAAATTAGTGATTTGCAAAAGTGTATAATAATGCCAATCTTTTCACAAAATTTTTCCTTGTTTCAGAAAGTAATTATTTTCTGTAAGAAGATTATTTTAACATATGTGTTTATTATTGTTACTTTTAAATGGGTTTATAAATACATATTTTTAAACTATGCAGTTTTGATTTCAAGTACAATAAAGATTCCTAGATGAAACTCATATTAACAAACATTCTTCAGGATCCTCAATAAATTTTAAATGTGTAGCAAGGTCCAGAGGCCAAATTTTGAGATCCCTGCTTCAGGACTTGATTCAAACTAGTGGCTACTAGGAGAACTAACTATGGAGGAAATGAAGAATTTGTTGGGTTTGTGTGGTACCAGCCTGGAAGAAACTGACCAGCGGAGAACAGCACAGTATGAGTATGGGCATCAAAATCACAGATTTGCTGTAAAGGCAGGTGGAAGACCCTGGTGGCCAGCTGTGTTCTTGTCACTATTTTGCCTAAGGGTACATCTGGCAGGTTTACTGTGCTGGGTCAGCCCCTAAACAATTTGGTCCGGTGTCCTGTTGCCTTAGAAAATGAAAGGTTTGTCATGTCACTAATGGAAAAGAAAATAGAGATAGCCAGCAAATCCCCAATTCTCGGCCAGCTGTCACCTCCTGCCACTGCAAGTTCCCAAAAGACCTGTGAAGAGAGGGCAAGCCAAATGAATGTTTGTTGCTTTTTATTATTATCATTGTAGAGTTTGGTCCCCAGCTGGTCCAAAAATGAAAACCCTGACCCTTGACCTGTGGCTCGTACCCTGGGTTTGGTGAAAGACCTCCTTTTGCAGGTTGGCATGAGCCCAAAACAAAGGATATCAGGTTTCTGCCACTTGCCAACTCTAGCTTGATGATAGTAGCTGGCTGGGGCCCTCTTTTGAGGCCTGGAGGAGAAAGCAGTTGCTTTCAGTTACTGACGTCTGCCAAGCTCCCAGCAGCTGCAGCACCGTAGGCCATCCATTGACCCCTCTCCAAGCGTAGTGCCCGCCTGAGACTCCTTGATTCCTTCCTTCTAATCCAGGCTCTTGAGGCCAAACAGCTCTGAATAGCTGAGATACAAGGTAAGGCATAAAAAGAAATACACAATGAAAGCAAGGAATTAGGCTCCAAGGAAAAGAGCAGCCCCCCTCCAAAACTGGTCTTACTGCCCATGCTTAGGCCTTGGGGATGGTGGTGAGAGCTGAGGAGGTGGCACCCCCAACTGGAAATGGAAAAACAGAGCTACAAAGAAGACCCAAGGATTTAATCCTAAAAGATATGAATATTTCTATATGAGTAAGAGTTTTTAATCTCTTAATTCCTCCCAGTCCTAAGAATTCCCCCAAATTAATCAAACCAACATCTGTGGTTTGGCCAGCTGAGGGTTCTGTCATTGTGAGGAACCAGACAACATTGTATTCCACAGGACTCCTGTTCAGGAAAATACAGTATTCTTGGGAAATATTCCTTAACGCGCCTCCTTGGAGTGGGAGCTGAGCCCCAGGTTGGGGAGTTGGCTCATACCAGGGTTTGAGAGATGAAGAAAAAACTGCCCAAGGAATAGACGAAGAAAAAATTCTTGTTTTGCTCTTGATAAGGAAAGGGGAATATGAGGGGAGCCAGAAAAGGGGAGAAAAAACCCCTCAAATCTCCATGTCATGAAACTTCTAAAAAAACCTTGCTTTGAATGTATTCTTTGGGGTTCTGGACTGAACAGATATGCATACAAGAAAAAGTGTAGGCAGACCCAAGAGTCAAAAATGGGGGGAACCATGGAGGGCCATGCTTGGAGGAATCTCAGATACGGGAAGCAGCATTTGGAAAGATCATAAGCCATGGGCTTGAGAGTCGAGCCAAGATCATTGGTTGCTCAAGAGTCAGGAAGACCTCGCCTGACACCTGAGTTCCTCTTCCTAAGCAACTCAGAGGTCAGCGATTTTACAACCCTGCATCTTGTTGTTGATAGATGTGGTTACACATGAGCCTTGGGTTGGTTTATTGCTATCCACCTCATAATTTTAATCAATCAACTGTCTCTTGCTCTTAATCTGGCAGTGTGATTTTTTTATGTAGCTGAAAGCCTGTCTGTATTCAGGGTCACAGGGACTGGCCTGGTCATGGCTCTGCCACTAACTGCCAAGTGATCATGGGCAGGTCCTTATCTCTTCAGACCTCAGGGTCCTGATTTGTAAAATGATAGGGGTGAGGAGGGAAAGGTTGAGTTAAATATCCCCCAGGTCTCTGAGGAATCAAAATTCAGTGAGTCTTGCAGTACTAATCTTTCTTGCCTCTTCATTCCCGTTTGTACTCACCCTTACAACAAAATACCTTTCATAGTAGAAATAAAAGAATCAGGGTTGTTGGGGGTTTTTTAATAGAAGTTATTTCCTTAGTGGCAATTTCTCCATTAAGAACACACAATAACTTAACATGTCTGGTTTTATTACTTATAATAAAGATTTTTTAAAGCCAAGAGCAACCAGACAGATGGTGTTAATATATATATATATTTTCATTCTCTAATTTTCTTTTTATGTGTTTCTTCACTCCTGTGAGTATTCTTTTATTTGTGTCTGTGTCTGCCTCTCACATTAGATCGTTAGATCATTGAGAGTCAGAACAAAATGATATTCATCTCTGTAGCCTCCTAAGCCTAGAGACCATGCCTTGTACAAAGTGAGCATTTAATTGAGATTTGTTCAGTTGAATTGAAATTGTACTGAATCAAAATTTTTTAATGATTTCTTTGTATTGCGATAGGCTTAGTTGTGCTGTGGGAATAACATAATCCCCAAAGCTCAGTGGCTTAATGCAAAAGTGGTTTTTAGATTTTTTTTCCTTGCCAAGGCAAAATTATAGTATAATATTTCTGCTCCACATAGCCACTCAGGGACCCAGGCTGAGGAGAATCTTGTTTCTGACTACTGTACCATCCGGAACACCTTGACATCTTCAGAGAAAGAGACAGAAAAATTGTCTCATGGGCTTTTTCCTGCCTTCCACACACATTTCATTGGCCAGGACTGATCACATGGACTGTTTGACTGGAAGGGTTTGGGTAGTGTAGGCCATGCTGGCTTTAGCCAAGATAGTGCCACTGGATTGATAATCATTAATAATGTCTACCAAAATCTTTACTCAAAAGCAGTAATATTTTGGAGATAATGGACTTCTTTGAGAACCTTCTGACAGCTCTGATCCTTCTCCACAGGGGGAAAGAAAACATATACACAGAAACTTACTCAACATTTTGCATAATTTTCAGGTTTTTAATGCACTTCAAACCCCATTACTGACCCTCTATGGACCCCTGGGCCCACGTTATGAATCCTTCAACTGAATCCACCAGCATGGTTAGCATCTGGTAACAGACCAACAGGTGAAAAAAGCTACATTCCCAGCGTTGTGTTTTAATTATATGTTAGGAGTAGCCTATTGATTTATTCTTTTAATTGTTTTTGTCAGATCAGGCATCATGCAAGATACATGACCAATGGATTTTCCTGTGTTTGTTTTCATCAGGAAAAATTTGAGGGTCTATTCCGGACTTACGATGACTGTGTGACGTTCCAGCTTTTTAAGAGTTTCAGACGTGTCCGAATAAACTTCAGCAATCCCAAATCTGCAGCCCGAGCCAGGATAGAGCTTCATGAGACTCAGTTCAGAGGGAAAAAATTAAAACTCTACTTTGCACAGGTAAGGTAATTCCTACAAAAGTTAATTTTTAAATACTGAAGGTAATTCCTACATTATTTTTTGCCTTTTTAAAATGCAAATGGAGCAGTTTCTACTTTCACATTGTTTTGTGGTCTATAATTAGTTCATGGAGAAATAAGCCTATCTCATGATTTCCAGGCAGGGACAGCACAGAGGCTTAGAAAGAGACTCTGAGGACTGACAGCCTGGTTCTAACACGTAAGCTACACAACCTCACTGGGTCTCAGTTTCCTCATCTATAAAATGGGGATGATGACATATGATGATATACCCCATACTGTTGTTATGAGGATTACATGAATTATTGTGTGTTGAAGTGCCTAGCATTTGTTAAAGGCACAATAAATGCTAGCTAGTAGTTGTAATAATAATGCTCTGGTCACAGCTACTCCTAACCTTCCTGGTAGGGTTATAATTAAAACTCAAGTTGTATGACAGTTTTAGTGGACCGTATCCCGTTCCAATATTCATATTCATGAGAAAAGGTTGCAAACATGGAAATCAAATTTGTTTTATTTCATCCAGACATAAATTCTGGCTATGCCAAAGAGGAATTCTTAGCCATGCTCATGAAGTCCACAGCAATACAAACTTAGCGTTTGTAATGTTGCCTCAGTGTCCTCACTTCCTCATTAGATACCTTGATCCATCTTTTACTGGTGAATAAGCATTGTTTCTACCTTTGGGCTCTACAAAGATAACATAGTGAAAAGAACATAGACTTTGCTTCTTTTCAAGGCTGAATAGTATTTCATTGTATGGACATACCACATTTTCATCATCCATTCATCTGTCAATGAACATTTAGATTGTTTCCACATCTTGGCTATTGTGAATAGTGCTGCAGTGAACACAGGAGTGCTAATATCTCTTTAAGAGCCTGATTTAAATTCTTTACAATAAACATCCAGAAGTGGGATTGCTGGTTATATGTGGTTTGATTTTTAATTTTTTGAGAAACTTCCATAGCAGCTACATCATTACACATTCCCGCCAAGAGAACAAGCGTTCCAATTTTTCCATATCCTCGCCAACTCTTGTTGTCTCTTATTTTGTTTTGTTTTTGTTTTTGTTTTGATAATAGCCATCTGACAGGTGTAAGATGATTTCTCATTGTGGTTTTTATTTGCACTGCCCTGGTAATTAGTCACCTGAGCATTTTTTCAAATGCCTGTTGACCATTTGTATGTCTTCTTTAGAGAAATGTCTATTTGAGTTCTTAGCCCACCTTTTAATTGAGTTTTTAGTTTGTTGCTTTTTACTATTGAATTATAGGAGTTTCTAACATATTATGGAAATTAACCTTTTATCCTATATATGGTTTGCAAATATGTTTTCCCATGCCATAGGATTGCCTTTTCACTATGTTGGTAGTTCACTCTGTTGGTAGTTTACTTTCCTGTGCAAAAACTTAGTTAGACATACTCGCATTTGTTTATTTTTATTTTTGTTGCCTGTGCTCTTAGTGTCATATCCATGAAATCATTGCCAAAGTCAATGTCATGAAGCTTTTCCCTTTATTTTCTTCTAGGAGTTTTATAGTTTCAGGTCTTAATGCTTAATGTTTTAAGTCTTTAATCCAGTTTGAGTTGATTTTTATGTATGGTATAAGATAAGGGTCCAATTTCATTGTTTTGAATATGAATATCCAGTTTTCCCAACACCATTTATTGAAGAGACTGTCTTATCTTCATTGTGTATTTTTGGCACCCTTATTGAAGAGCAGTTCATCTTGTATGTGTAGATTTATTTCTAAACACTCTGTTCTGTTCCATTGGTCTATATGTCTGCCTTGATGCCAACACCTTACTAGTTTGATTACAATAGCTTTATAACATATTTTTACATCAGGAAGTATGATGTCCTTCTTTCTCAAGATTCATTTGGCTATTTGTGGCATTTTGTGGTTCTATATGAATTTCAGAATTATTTTCTATTTCTGTTTAAAAAAAGATGTTACTGGGATTTTGATCACATTGAGTCTGTAGATCATTTTTAATAGTATGGACAGTCTGCAAGGTGTCACAACATGGATGAACATTGACGGCATTATGCTAAGTGAAATAAGCCAATCACAGAAAGATAAATATTGTCTTTCCATTATAATTCCATTTATAGCATGGTTCCATTTATATGAAGTGTCTCAAATAGTCAAATTAATAGAACCAAAGAGTGGAAATGATAGTTACCAGGGATTAGGAGGAAGGGAGAATGAGGATCTGCTAACCAACAGGGATAAAATTCATTAAACTAGATGAATAAGCTCCAGAGATCTCTGTACAACATCATACTTATAGTCAGCAATAATGTATTTCAGTTTCCACTTCTAGGTAAATATCTAAAAGAATTGAACTAGGTCTCAAACAAATACATGTACACATATATTCATAGCTGCACTATTCACATTAGCTAAAAAGTAGAAACAACCCAAATGTCCATCTGTCCAAGTGAATAAACAGATAAATGCTGATCTGTCCATTCAGTGGAATATTATTCTACCATAAGAAGCAATGAAGTATTGCTGCTGCTACAACATGGATGAACCCTGAGGATGTTATGTTAAGTGAAAGACACTAGATACAAATGGTCACATATTCTGATTCCATTCATATGAAATGTCCAGAATAGATAATTCTATAGAGACAGAAAGCACATTGATAGTTGACAGGGTCTGATGGGGACAGAAATGGCAGTAACTGTTTAATGGTTACAGACTTTCCTTTGGGATGATGGAAATGCTTTGGATCTGGATAGAAATACCACCATCAAACAATGCACAACATTAGGACTGTACTGAATACCACTGATTATTACATTGGTTAATTCCATGTTAGGTATCACCTCAATTAAAAGAGAGAGAGAGAGAGAGAAAAGAAAGAAGGGAGGGAGGGGTGTGGGGACCAACAGTCAGCATCACCTGGGAACTTTATTAGCAATGTGTATTCTTGGGCCCCACCACAGACCTGCTGAGTCAGGAACTCCAGAAGTGGAGCTCAGCACTCTCTGCTTTAGTAAACTTCCCAGCTACTTCGGAAGCATGCAAAAAGTTGAGATCCACTATTTAAAGTATAAAATAAGATAATTAATCACATGGTGTATGGTAAGTAGTAATTAATATTATAGCCTGGTCCATCATTTGTCACAGGCTAAAAGTGAGCCTCTGCATCTTAGTGTACCCACGTGGTGCACCTGAGGCCATGATGAATAATGTGTCTTCATTTCTACTCTGTTGGGAAGGTTCAGACTCCAGAGACAGATGGAGACAAACTGCATTTGGC
Source organism: Manis javanica (assembly GCF_040802235.1). NCBI lineage: Eukaryota > Metazoa > Chordata > Mammalia > Pholidota > Manidae > Manis > Manis javanica. The sequence continues at coordinate 42,889,923 of NC_133171.1, forward strand.
TCCGCCACAGCCCGCCAAACAGTTTCTCATCTCGCCCCCTGCCTCTCCTCCTGTTGGCTGGCAGCCCGTCAGTGATGCCACACCAGTCCTTAACTACGACCTCCTCTATGCTGTGGCCAAACTAGGACCAGGTAAGCTCTGCGGCCCTTTCCAGACGTAAACGTTTGTCAGCAACCTAGAAAAGACAAACAAGATTAACAACCCTGAAATGCTGGGTTCACGGTAACCTTAGTGTGGTCAGGAAAACAATTAGACCAGAATCACCCACCCCAGAAATCTGCAGTTTCAATCATCACACGTGTTCATTCTTGAAGACACTGAAATTTGGGAACCCTGGGTATTAGGGTGACCCACTGGTTCAGCCAGGACTGAGGGATTCCTGGGGATGTTCAGTGCTGAAACTAGGAAATTCCCAGGCCAACCAGGAAGAGCTGGCACCCTACTGGGTCCTCAATCAGGGTGAGGCTGGTTTGATTAATAAGCACTCCCAGGAAGAGAATGACTGGCTGTCCCGTACTTGGCCTGCAGGTTAGATTACAGCACCCCCAAGAGCAAATGCCTGGGGGCTTCTTTGTAATCACCATCCAGTTCCTGAGCTTCTTGGGGCCTTTAAAATAGCCATCAGTTTTATCCTCAAAGAGCCATTGTGAGAAGCAGTAGGTGTCTAAGTAAAATGGGCCGATGAAAGAAGCAATATAATACAGGAGATATTTGTGAAATGTGATTTCGTTGAAAGTCTAGTTCACATACAGGAATCCTGAGCTTATGCAGGATGGTGTATGGTAATCACACATATCACAGACATGGCTGTGATATGTGTGATTGTAGAGGGTATAAAATAAGCCCAGTCTGTGCAAGTCCAGCCTTGTGAAGCCATTTCTCACAGGGCTTCAGGAGCTGGCAGGCACCCCCACACATGGACCAATTAGAGCAAAGGTCCTTAAAGCTGCCAGTTTGACTCTGGGCACGGATATTCTCAAGAACACATTTGAACACCTGTGTAGTTGTTTCGAATGTCAGTAAATGGAGTTTTTAATAGTATCACCACACTTTTGGCTAGAAGACCTAGGAATCACAGCCAACGTGCATTTGACAGGAGGGGAAACTGAGCAGCCCAGAGAGGAGCAAAGTGCCTTGCCAGTGACGGGATGGAGCATCCGGTGCGGTGCTCTCCCTACAGCACTGTTTGTAAATGAGGCCCAGGCCGAGTCAGACTTTCTGACTGTCAGATCCCCAGCTGGCCTCTGGTTCACTCATTTAAAGCCAGTAATACAGTAAACTCAAATAATTTTTTACCCAGAACAGGAAAGAAAACTCATTTATAGTTAACGCTCACAAAATGTAATGCAAAGACAGAATAAGGGCAAGTCTCAGACACCCTCCCTGGCTAATGGAGCTGAGTCCTCAAGGCTGGAAGGCTCTGCCAGGAAGAAGTATGGCCAGGGACTGTGGAGGCAGAGGGGACAGATGGAGTGGGAATTAGACCTCAGAAGGGATGCTAACAGAGCCTGGCCCAGAGGAGGGAGGGAGGGAGAATGAAATGGTTTTAAAGAGACAGAGAAAAACAGGGAGTCCTTTTGAGAGTTGTGGAAAACTTACTAACAGTGTTAAAATGTATGCCTTTTACCTTAATTGCACTGCTAATCTATGAGCTTCAATTTCCCTTACCAAGTAGATGTACTGTTGACCGTTTTTGAAGTGCCCTGCTGGGCAGCAAGCACAGAGATAGGAACTCTTACTAATCCATTTTACAGATCAGAACACTGAGCTGTGGACAGGTGAGCATACTTGCCCAAGGTGACACAGCTGGTGGTGGCAGAGGCAAGTGTCAAAACCAGCTCTTCTAACTCTGGCATGGGTCAGACCCAGTGGCCTTCTATTAGGGATGCGGCTGCCGCAGCCCACTTCAAGCCTGCTCCACTCTGACGAAGGCAGAATGTTGATCCTGTCCCTAAACTGGCAGTTCTCTCTCACACCACTGTAACTTCCAGGGGCCTAGCCTGGGCTCTTGTAAGTGTGCAAATGAAAGTCTCAGTGTGTGCAAGAGCGAATATGGAGGGTCTCCTGCTTTTTAAGGATGATGGATATTGTGCCCCAGGTAATAGCTCCAAGTTGGATATATTCTATGGGATATCTTTCTCTCCATTCCACGTCAGCAGTTTGAGGCTATTTCTCATTAGGTATCCATTTGTCCTCTTCCTGTGTCCTTGAAGCTTCTTCATCTCACACAGATGAATGATTTGTATCCAACAATTGAATTGAAAATGTCACAGGTTGTATTAGATGCCTGGATCCCTGGTGGCTGTTTCAGTGGCCAGTGTGAGGGAGCAGGGCCACACCCTGCACCCTCCCCACTAGATCTCTGACCCGTCCCCAACGAGGTACCAAGACAAGGAGTTGCTCCTTCTATGCCCTCATGGCACTTTGTACCAAAGCTCACTTGTCCTTAGGGTAATTTTCTATTGTTTAACTTACTGTTATCTTCTCTACTTTTTGAGGGGAGAATGCATGTTTTATTCATTTTGGAATTCCCAGTGCCTGTTAATATCTTACACATAGAAGACGCTCAATAAATATTGAATGAATGAATGAATGAATGAAGCGATCAGAGCTACTAGTCTGCCTGAAGGTAATTACCTTTGCTGGCAAATGGTTGCTTTCTCATGGCTTCAGCCAGCCTGAGTCAGGCAGTACTAAGTTAATGTTTTCCTCCAGCAAGAGGACTTCTAGCATTTCCATTTGCCAAAAAAAAAAAAAAAATGATTTCATTAAATTCATTGTTAATCCTTTGGCAGAATCATTTCAGTAACAAATTATAACTCATTCCATGTGAAGGGATGAGTACCTCAGCTCCAGGAGTATAGAAACAGATTAGAATGAGAGCAGAGAAGAGCAGCTCAGATGATGAAAGGAACTGAGTTTTGCGGTGGAGGAGAAACTAACAGTGCTAACTCGGTATTGCTGAGTGACTGAGAAGAGCTGCTGAGAAAAAGGAAGTCCAGAGAAAGGGCATCAGGGAGCAGGGTGCCAGGGCCAGCTGGTGCTCAGGCAGAGGAGCGCTTCGTCACGCCTGTGGGCTTGTGGACCTTCGCCACGGCTAGCTGCCCACGGAGAGCAGTGATGTGCGTTAGGAAGGCCCTTTCAAGGAGGACAACTGGAAAAGCATGCACATAGGCCTTGGCTCAGGCAAGTAGGAGCAAAACATCCCCCCCGATGTTTGAGATATAAACGCCGGTGACCCTCTTCCAGAGAGAGCAGTTCATGCTCCCTGGAACTTCTCGAGAGGTTCTCAAAACAAACATGGAGAGAATTGCACCATCACAACAGAATCATGATCAAACACAAGGCTATGGTTTTTCTTTGAAATGCTTAACAGGATGTTACAATGTGAGATCCGGGCCACATGACCTCGGGGGAAGCATCTTTCACTTTCTGTTTATTACAGGGAGAACTAGGTTATATTCTGGGAAATAGGAGAGGCACAATTTCAAACATTCTTAATCATTGTCCCCATGACTGTATGTTCTGTTTTTGATCCAGGAAATAGATAAAAGAGACAAATTAGCAAAAGCATTTTCAACAGAAACAATGGTTAAAAGTTATATACAAGGCTTACTGTGGCTCAGGCACTGTTCTAAACACCTTATATGTTATCATATTTAACAATCACAGCCACTCTGTGAGACAGGTGTGGTTAGTCTCCTCCTTTGCACAGCTGGGGACTGTCAGGCCCAGAGTGGTTAAGTCACTTACCCAAGGTAACTGCACAGCTGGTATGTTAAAATATGTCCCTCTGCTGGTGGCAAGAAGCAGAACAGATCGATCAAGCCGGCACCCTCGCCCTGCGGAATGGAAAGGTTAAGGAACCAGGGCAGTCTCCTGAATAGGAAAATTAATTTCTCCAGGTGAAATTCAATATTGTTGTGAGAGCAAGTGTTAAATATGCGAAACAGCTTGTCTGTTTCATTCCTCCACCTTTCGATTCTCTGCTTCTTGGCAGCCCCTAAGTAACACCCCGCATGGGTTCTTGAAGGCACACTTCAGTGCTTTTCTCTCCCGACTGGTGGGACACATGGATCGGAATTTGCCTTCCTCTGCTCTGGTTAAAGGACAGTCACTGTCTCTATATAACAGGCAGAAATCTAAGGGATTTCTATACTTCCACTAGTCCCCCTGGTGAATTTAGAGAAGCCCATCATTTATCAATCACCTATACAAAATAAGATGGGCTTTGACCAGGTGGGCAGCGAATTGAGTATTTATTTTGATGTATGTTATAGTGCCTATTGCTTCTGACTCCAGAAAGCATATAGTGCTAGGTTCTTTTGGGATATAAAGGAAAATAGGAAAAACAAAAACCCAGCCCAGCAAAACAGCTTATTTTACCAAGCTTATCTATTTTTGCCATCTATACCAAAATGGCAAAATAGAGATGTAGGCTATAGCAAATGGTAAATGGATGGCAAACAGAGGTGGTATGTGAAATGCCACCCTTTTTTGAGCTCTCTAGGATGGCTCTGGAAGGTCACGTTCATTGTCACTGAAAATGTCTGCAGGGAGTGAGATGAAAAGTCATTGTCTGTTCCCTTTTTCCCTCTTGCTATTTTTAGCTCTTGTTAGGGAGATCAATTTTAGTTAACTGCAGGAGACTTAAAATGGTGCTTGAGTTTCGAGTTGCGTACATCTGTTATATTTAGATTTTTTTCCATATCCTTCTCCATCAAAACATGCCATAGTAAAGCAATTTTGCTGGTTTGCTGCTTTGAATACGTTGTTACTCCCAAATGGAAAATATGTTTCAGTAACTCAAGTCACTTCTAAGGAAAAAACATCATCTATTCCTGGCTTATTGATCCACTGGTAGAGAAAATGCCATTTCTGAAATATAGATGAACACCTATATGTGGATGCATGTGGGATGGTATTATCCAGGCCTTAGTTCTTGCTCCACAGTTGATATTTTCTGATCATGGATATGAAAGGAAATAAAACAGGCAGTTTCCAGTGTCCCAGCCGGTGCAGTCTCTACCTGTCATTCCCCACCCGCGGGAGGGCAGTTTGTCATCTTAGAACAAATGCTTGTAGTTTTCCATTTCCTTTCAAAGAATTTTCCCAGGAAAAACATCTTAAAGGGGCTTTTCTTCACACCATCTATTCCACAGTTATCTTCAATCACTATTGAATGGCAATATACAGCACTTCATTTTTTCTTATTTCACAGGGAAAATATGCACATTGTAGAAAAATAGGAAAGATGCATGACTGAAATATGGCCGTATGTATGTATGCACACGCAAGCACACACACACACACCCATAGCTATTCCCTTAGCCAGGCCCCTAATCCTGGGCAAGGCAGATCGGGATGATAAGTCCAAGAAAGGAAAACCTCGTGATGGTACAACCAAGCACACAGAGGGCTGGTCCAAACAGCTCTTTCTTTCCTTATGTCTGCAATTGTCCCCTCACTTGTGTGGACAAGCCCTGCCTCACAAGCCTCTGAGAGCCCCTTTTCTCTGGTCTCCCTTTATCTTCCCACCCTTCTCTTTCTGAAGTTTCCTTTGTCTTTCTCTCCCTCTTTCCTTCTGGGGTTCCACTTCTTTGTCTCCCCTGCTAAGGAGACACTCTATCAGTTGCTCCATGAAGTACAGGCCCACCTCAGAGATGAGCAGGTACTCCCAGACCACTGCAATAAAGCAAATAGCGCAATAGAGTGAGTCAAATGAATTTTTTGTTTCCCTGGGCATATGAAAGTTAGGTTTACACTACGCTGTAGTCTATTAAGTGTGCAATAGCATAAATTCCTTAAAACTGTGTGATTGCTAAAAAATGCTACCTGTCATCAGAGCTTTCAGTGAGTCCTCATCACTGAGCACAGATCACATGACAAGCACAGTAATAATGAAAAAGTTTGAAATATCGCCTAGAATTAACCAAAATGTGACACAGAGACATGAAGTGAGCAAACGATGTTGGAAAAAAAGCAGCAATAGACTCACTTGACACAGGGAGGCCACAAACCTCCAGTCTGTAAAACATGTAACATCTGTGAAACACAATGAATCGAGGTATGCCTGGGCTTTAGGTCCTCTGTGACTCAGGAGGGAAGGAAGATAAAGGGCTCCCCTAATCCAGTCTTAGAGGGAAACCCCCAGAAGATAAGGAAGCTTTCTTTCATTGGTATAAGATATAACAAAACTACAAAGTATTTATTCTCTTTCTCCCTCACCTCCAACTCTCCCCCTCTCACCCCTTCCATCTTCCCAAGGACCCCTTTTGTTTTCCTACTTTAATGAGGCTCAGGACTGAGGATGGAGGAAGAACCCCAGTGATTCATGTCAGTAATATTTTCCTAACATGAACTCATACTAGAACTCCTGAGGCAGGGAAGTCTTTGGGCAGCTCCGATGTCTTTCTGCACCACCCTGTCCTTCCTCCTACACAATCAGAGGCGCGGTGGCAGTCATGCTTTGGCCTCAGGTGACCTCTGGAGTCCTGGCTCCAGTGCTTGTTTTGGTGACCTTGAGCCATTTACTTCATCCTTCTGCACCTCTTTTATTCTTAAAGGTGATTATCTGACAAACTGCAATGTCATCATGAAGATGGAGTCATTAATATACTAAAGCACTTCACCCAGTGCCTGGCACCTAGGAACTGTTCATGGGGTGCTGTGATCATTCTGCCCCTAGCTTACTGCTTAGTAAGGCCTCCCAGGGAGATGTTTCCTCTGCCATTACATGACTTAGGGTAAGCAAAGCACAGAACAGTGTCACCAGCCTCTAAGAACTGTGTGCATACCCCCCGTGGTGGTGGTGGTGGTCCTTACATAGGCTTGTTCTCTGAACTGCCGGTGAAATATTTGGGTTGGTCTGGGCTTTGCTTTATACTCTTTGCCACCTAGACTTAAAGGGCAACCTTTGACAGAAGCAGCTACTCACAAAGGAAAAAGGGGAGAACTGCATTCAGTGAATGACCCCACCCTCATGTCTACCTACAGCATTTTTTCTGGGGTCCAACAAAATCAAATATGGACTCAAGGCAACACGAAGGGATCAGAAAAAAATTGCAAGGGACTTTCCTCCCTGGAATATTTCTTCTTCCCTGAAACATTTCTTTTAATCCTGAATCCCTCTTTTCACTTCTACTTGGAAAATAAATTCTTTCTCCACCCCCAGATGGATCTTGTGAATAGGCAGCTATCAAATAGCTCTGACTTGAAAAGGTTCCAGTAAGTCCTTCTGCCCTAGAATACCTCCTTTTTTTATTTGTTGCTGTAAATGAAGCTCCGACATAAAGAGAGGTGTTTATCTTGGTTTAGCATGATGATTATCAGTATGGGAGTTTGAATCCAGGCTCTACCTTTATTTAGCCTTTGTGACCTTAAGAAGCTTTCTTAACCTCTCTGTGCCTCAGCTTCCTCAATAGTAAAATCGGATTGTTGTAAGCATCAAATGAGATAATCCACATAAATCAGTATGTCCAGCAGTGGATATAGGAAATGCTCGGTGTGTGTAACTAATTTATTGTCAATAATTTATGGTTACTTTCAAACCATATCTGTGTTTCCTATTAAGATGTACAAGCCTGTGTTAAGTTCTTAGCTCAGTGTTTCTCATCGTGAAAGCTATGATATTCTGGAACTGACAGTCCTACACACTACAATCCATTTAGCATCTTTGGGCCTCACCTACTTAATGCCAGTATCTACCCCGACCCAGTCCTTACGACAACCAAAAAAAAAAAAAAAATCCTCATCACATTTCCAGATACTACTGGGAGAGCAGCACCTTTGTTTGAGAACCACACTGAGTATGTTGTAGGATTTATCAGGTGACTCTCAAATGTGACAAAGACACAGAAACAAGGAGTGCCTCCTAAGGGGTCAGAAGTATCAGCATGGAGCAGGCAGAGACGGCAAGGAGAGGGGACACAGAACAGAGAGGTGTCACCAGTAGATCCCTCTCCCTGCCCAGACACACACACACATAGATACACACACACACACACACACTCCTTTCTCCTTCCCTTCAGAAAAATTGGAGAAGACAAGACTGCCAGTAGATACCTTTAAAAAACTGTTAAATAGCACACTCAGAATGGGGGGAGCTTCACCTTTTCATAACTTCCTGATGTTTTTCTCTATAGCTCAGTCCTCTTAAGGAACAATTTTGGCCCCAAGCACACCAGCATTACCCCTGCCAGGACGGAGAACTGGTTAAAAGGCATGGTGAGCTCAGATACTAGCCAGAGCCTGGGTAGGGGGATGGAAGTGCAGGTCACCCCTCACCCTTCTCTGGCCCTGGCAAGCCACTCTCCCCTGCCTACCCTCCCAGTTCCAGGGGAGGGTCCGTGCAAGGCACCCCTGCCTCTGAAGTCAACAAGGGAGCTGGAACCTGGGACTTGGCAGCCTGGACGCCCACCTTTCCCTGCCAAATTTGATTAAGTCCTAATCCTAACCCTTGAGAGGAAAGGAAATCTAAGTGGAACACCTTTTAATAACATCTCGAATCACTCCAAACTCTTCCCTCAGTCTCCATCTCCAATCTCACAGACGGGCAGCATGTTCAATGAAACTAACACCCAGAAATGCCAGGTTACTTATCCCATGGAGTTTGCAGTGGTTTTAAGCACGGCCAAGCCTGAAATTATTTTACCGCTGGACTCTCCATTCTTCTCCGAAGGCAAATATAATGGGTCATAATCCAAACTAAAGTTCAGTGCTCGGTGCACAGCCCAGCACGGTTCTATGTTCAGCTGCTGGAAAAGTTCTTGGCCTTCATAAATCATCGCTCTTTCTTAGACTGGAATACCTGACACCTACTTTTCCCTATTTGATTCGGAACCCACTGAGGGTTAGATAAGTAAGACAGATGAGATCAATAATGCCAGCTTTGTTTCCTACAAAAGGCTCAAGCTGAGAAGATGGCTGAGTTAACAAGCTTCCCAGTGCAGAATCCAGAACCAGGCAGTTTTACTCCCTGTCACGATGGAAACCATCAAACTGCCCTCCACAGTTCTTTTCCCCAAAGTCACCCATCAGGTGTCACTTCTCTTCCACTGGAGAGGACTCAGAGTGGCCAAGGAGAGAGGTCCAAGTGCTGTGCTAGGGGGGCTCCCTCCATGTGGAAGGAGCCCCTGGGACTAGTGAAGTATCCACTCTAACGTAGCACTCGAGCAAGGAAAAACAATTAATTTCAATTCAATTTGCAGTGGCTCGGCTTGCTTCTGAACAAAGAGAACTTGTATGGCACCCAATTTATCAATTGCTACACAACAAATCACCCCAAAATGAAGGACTTAAAACAACTGTAATCATTTCTTTTGCTCACAAATCTTCTGTTTACACAGGGCTCAGGGGAACAGCTCATCTCTGCTCCATGCAGTGTTGCTGGGGCAGTTCAACCAGAGGCTGGGGCTGAATCAACGTTCCAGATGGCTGACAAGTTGGTGCAGCTGTGGGCTGAGAGCTCAGATACGCTATGGGTCAGGGGCTCTGGTTCCTGTCCACGTGAGCCTCTTCATGGGCTGCCTGGGCTTCATTACAATACGGAGGTGAGGCTCCAGGAGTGAGCCTCCTGACAGCCAGGTGGAAGCACAAGGTGTTTTTGTGACCAAACTCAGAAATCACACAGGTTACGTCTGCCATACTGTGGCAGTCGAGGCTGTCGTAAGACCCGTCCAGCTTTGAGGGAGGACGCACAGTGGGAACGAACAGTCTTCAGTGGAGCGGCAACGCTCCCAAAGAGTGATGTGGGGCAGGAAACATCACGACCATCTTTGCAAAACACAATCAGTGCACAGCAAACATAACTTTCCTGCTGAGAATTCACTTTTAATGAGGGATAATAAAGCTAAAGCCAGAAGGAAACAGAGGATCTTCTTCCAGAATCCAAAGATACCAAAAGGGATGTAAAACAACTCACTTCATAATTTATAGTCCTTTTCTTTTTATAATGTATTGAGTGTTGTCTTTTGAGAAAATTCATTGTCCAGGAGACCAGGCTGAGAATAACTAGCAACTGACCAAATAAAAAGAGGTAAGATGCAGGTCTAAGTGCTCCATCTTGAGCTGGAGAACAAGTCTTCACTAAAAATATGAGTTGCTGTGAAAATGCACTAAAAGTAGAAGTTAAAACTAGTCTCTCCCCCAGTAGAATCTCCTGTCAAATATGAAAACAGTGGGAGTCATGAGAGGTAGGGCCGGAGAGTGCTTCTGAGCACGTTCTTTGAGGTCAGATAGGCATGAGTTTGAATCCTGACGTGGCCATCCCTTCCTGTGTGAGCTCAGTTTCCTTTTATGTCAGCCACACATGACGAAACCCACTTCATGGGGCTCTGGCCGTCATTCGTTATTCAATTTACGTGAAGTACTGAGAGCTGAGTCTGGCATTTTATGAGTGCCGTACAACATAGCTGTTGTTAGGTTTGAGGCAGATGGCAAGATCCTTTGACACCTCCTGTGTCCTATAGCCCTGAGAGCATACTGCAAACAGGATAAATACTGTCCTTAGAGTTTTCAGCTTAGTTGAAAAACTAAAGCTTGCACAAGTTAAGCTCTAGGATAAAAATTTATGTGTGTGTATTGGACAGCATACAAATATGTCTTAAATAGCCAAGGCCAGTGCCTTTCATAGATCTGTAACATATTTATTGAGCATTTACTTGTACCTGAAGTTGCAGCAATCCCAAAAGAAGTTTAAGGCCTGACTTCAGTGGTTTGGAATATAAAGCATCACGGGATGAAATCACTAATGAATAATACAAAAGGTGATATGATTAAACATTATGAATAAGTGATTCACATTATCTCAGAAGAAGAAAATCAGAGTTCTCATTTGGAAAAGGACAGTAGGAATACAGATGGGAGGAGTGGGTGTGACAGGCAGACTCCCGCTTGTCCTTGAAGAGAAATGCGGGTCACTTGGCCATGCTCAGCTGCACTGTGGGGTCCCGTCCCCACTGAGTGGACGCAGCCCGTGGCCTCCTCATCCCTGCTGAGCCCAGTTGGTGCCCATGCAGGGGGATGGCATTGACGTCAGCCCTCATGGTACAGTAATTAGCTGAAGCCCAAAGGGAGAGGCCAAAATAAGAAAATTCAATCCAGCAAAGACCAAAGCTATTTCTTTTTATTTTGTGCACTCTCAGCAGCTATTAAGCTTTGCTATATTTTGATAGTAACAAAGTTCCCAAAAATAGAACAGGGAAATGTCAGAGTCAATGGGATCACAGCAGTAAAATTACTACCAAGCAATCTGATGTTAACTCCATGTGAAAGGCACCCTACACTGGGTGTCCCCCTGCACTGGCACCCCCATCCTGAGTGTGCCCAGTACACCTAATCTGAGAGGAAAGCATCCACTTTTGAATTGGTAAACACAGTGCAACTAGAGTGTCTTTAGGGCAGAGTCCTTTCTCAAGCCAGGGCAAACAAATTTTAATGCCAGGTTCAATCAAAGGGTGAGCTTCCTTATGTATAGTTTACTACTATTAAAAGAAAAACTAGCTGCTTGCCAACAGATGAGGAAAAGGGCAGGGGGTCTGGTCTAGGTGGGGTGCTAGGGAAGATTCTTTTCTGTCAACCCTATATTAGAGGACAGTGGGATGCCACCACTCCAGCCCTTCTTCACAACCCACCGGGCAAGGAGCTGGACCACATCTTGGCAAAGATATGGCCACTAGCATTTGTTCCAACAGCACATCTCCAAAAGTGAGAACTTAAAGGAAATCCTACACACAGGAAGAACCACCTCATTAGATTACCCAGAAGTCATTTCTTTCTCTGTCTCTTGACTGAGGGTGTCTCTTGTTCGGAATTGCGATGCATTCCTGACGTATTCACTGCCCTCACCCAGGAAAGCCCTCGCTCTCCACACCAGGATGTCGAGGGGCAGCCAGTAAAGACTTCTCTGACTCTTAACAGGAAGAACACCTGTTAGCAGGTTATAGCTGTGTAGTTTGCTGGGCTGCCAGAACAAAGTGCTGCAAACTGATGATGAGCTCAAACAACAAAACTGACTTGAATCTGAAATTGTAAGTCTGTGATCAAGGTGTTGACAGGGCCCTGCTCCCTCTGAAGGTGCTAGGGAAGGATCTGCCGCAGGCATCTCTCCTGGCTGCTGGTAGTTCCTGGGTTTATGGAAACGTAATCCCACTCTTTACCTGGCGTTCTCCCTGTATGCCTGCTGGGGCCTGGCTTGCCCCTTGTATAAGGACACCAGCCATTTGAAATAGGGTCCGCCTGGATGACCTCATTTTAACTTAATCATTTGCAAAGACTCTATTTCCAAATAAGGTACTGGAGATGAGGGCTTCATCTTTTGGGGGGATATAATTCAACCATAATAATAGCTGACTCTGAATGTTGCATCCTCCCCAGTATTACTTAGAAGGGCTTTGCTTTATCGGTGCTCTTCATCCCCAGTGTCAGCATTCAGAACCTAAAACTACAAGAGTTTGCTGTTTTCACCATGGATGCTCACCAAGATGTGCAAGGTAGCTCACCAACAGGGCCCTCCCTCGGGGACCGAGAGCGCTTGCTCTGAAGGTCCAGAAGGGGGCACTTTCCACTCCAGGGTGAGGATAACAGGCAAGGTTCCTGGGCAGGCAGGTGTCTGGCTTTGGTCCTGGAGCAAGGGCAGGATTCAGGGAACTCTCTGGAAGAGGTGAGACTGTGCCAAATAAAAGAAGCTAGCTTGAGAAGAAAAGATGTGGCTGTCCTGATTGGTGAGAGATTTTGCAAAGTCTTTTGTCCTAGTCTAAGAAATTAGGACCTGGTCTAGTGAGACCAGGAGGGCCACTGACCAGGAGGATGCCTGGGAGACAGTGCTTGCAGATTTTTCTCATTCATGAAGATAGGATGTCGGGAGAAGATTAAGGTAGTCTATTAACAGTTAAATTGAGAAATTATAAGCTTGCCGACTGAGAAAGCCCCCTCCTCTTTCCCCTGTATCTGGAGGTCTTCTACCTTTCTTTTAGACCCAGGTCAACTGTCACCTCCACCGGGAAGCCTTTCAGAGTTACTTGCTCCCTACAATTTGGTACCATAGTCCTTGATATCCATTGCCACCCCAACGCTTACCATGGTATTTTGTGATACTTCTGTTTTCATGCAGCCTCTGGACTATGCTCTTATGAAAGACACAAATGTTTTTATTGTGCCTTATTGCCATTATGTCTAGCAATGGGTCAGACTATGGGAGATGCTCAGTAAATACCTCCTGAAGTAAAACAAAGACAGACAGGAAGCCAGTCGGCTAACAGCGATTTGATGGTAAGCTGAACCAGTCAGGAATGATAGACTCGAGCAGCCAGAAGGGACTCTGACAGGCCTCGAACCCATTTAGTCGTCTAGGAACCAGTGCAAAGCCCAGACGAGTGGTGATCCCACTTCATTCCATCCTGGGGCAGCTCTTGCTATGAGTAGCGTGCAGCTGGAGGGACCTTAGAGTTTACCTTATCCAAAAATGAAGAAGTCAAGTGACTGGCTCAAGGTTACCCAGCAATTAGCAGCGATGACGGGAAACTGAAGAGAAACTGAGACCTAGCTGCCAGACCCCCTGGGGACTGTGGTTAGTAGCATTTTGAAATGTACAGTTGAGGCCGCTGAAGCTCAGAGAGGGTAAGTGGCCCGTGAGGGTTGTGCAGTGGATAGGTGGGAGAGTGGGGTTGCAATGACAGGTCGGTCTCCTCCCATTTTCTGATACTCATGCCACCCCTGGAGAAGGTCCCTGGCTTCCCGAGACACTATAAAATGTTCTTCCTACTTCCTAAGCAAACCTCAACCAAAGAATCTGTTTTGGAGTCCCTCTCCTGTCTCATCCCCATCTTTCTTGCTTTTCAGGAGAGAAGTATGAGCTCCATGCAGGGACTGAGTCGACTCCAAGTGTCGTTGTGCACGTGTGTGACAGTGACATAGAGGAAGAGGAGGATCCAAAGACTTCCCCAAAGCCAAAAATCATCCAGACTCGGCGTCCCGGCCTGCCACCCTCCGTGTCCAACTGAGTTCAACGCGCCGCCTCCACGACAATATCCGTCTCCTCTTTATCATGCTTTTTTTCTTTCCCCTTTTGTTTGTCCAAAAAAAAATAATAATTGCCTTTAAATCCCTGGGTGTTTGGTTGTTTGAGATTCCTTCCTTGTAATCAAGCCTCTCGGACAAAGGGCTAGGAAAAGGTGATATGTTTCCTGATCATGTCATATCCATCGAGTATAATCCATTATTTAGAAAGTCCTAGAAAAAAAGTAGTATTTTCTTATTAAACCATCAGCACAGCCTGTATCTTTATTCTCTCATGTTGATTCAAGTCAGCAACATCAGTAACAAAGAGCACCTATGTCGTTTGTGATCTGTTTCAGTTCCAGTCCCGACGTGTGTGCGTTGTTTTCTCCTGGCCACTTCAGTAGGACCATTAAGTAAACTTGACCTTGACTGCATGAGATACCCCTATCTGGTCTCACTCAGTCCTCCGCAGCACGACATTCCCAGGACATGCATGGTCACCAGCATTTATTTTCATGATTTGAGGTGTACTCTAACTCGCAGATTGTCAGCATCAGCCATGTCCTATCTAGATTAGGAAAATTATCAGCATTATCCAACTCAACAAATCTGGGTATATTCACTATTTTGAGTCAGTATTTCATAGCTCTGTTACAGTTCCTGGAGGCAAAACTGTGCTTGGCCCCAAAGAGGTTCCTCAGTAGATTTTGAATACCACGTCCACATAGAACTTTCCCAGCCTCACCAGGGAGGCTTGTCCAGGGTGAGAGAGACCGATTTCAGACAAACCTATTTATTACAAAAGTTTCATGGTGTCTGAATGATTGTTTTTTCTCTTTGTATACTTGTACAAATGTTTCAGCTGTGCTTTTAAAATCTGGATGTTTTTTATTTAGTGATTGTTCAGCCATTAGCTGCTTAAGAACATAATATGTGCATTGCTTATGATTGCGTTCATATGCTAACACAGATAATCTGATAATATTACACTCTATTATGGATAATGCTGAATTTGAGAGGGCACAAGATTTCTCATGCCCATATATAAATGATTAACCAACATCTTTGCTATCAAGACCACTCATTTTTAAATAACATGGAGATGCAAGTGTCACTTGCAGACAGTTTGAATGATGCTAAATCTCCAGAATGTGGCAGCCACTGAGCATATTAAAAGGGAAATGTATAATGTATGCCGATTCTATTCACGCAATGCCCATATTGCTGAAGAACTTGTTTTTGTCATGTGTGATTTTTCTATTTCTGTAGCCCAAAGTGCATTACAGAAGATACACCTATAGAACCATTACCTTCTGCTCTATATGCCAGGCCCCATCTACTCCTGTACATTCATGAATTACTTTAGATGCAAATGCCATTTGCAATGGAGTGGGGGAAATGCTTTCATTACCCAAGCCTCAGAAATACACAAGAACAATAACACAGCCAACTTATGGAAGGATTGTTGTGGTTTTTGACTAAGGTGTATGTTAGTTTCGTCAGCAACTTGAAACATAGACTGATCACTCAGAAATTAAAGTCCGTTCTACTGTGAATATAGCAATATAGTACTGGACACAGTACAGGGAAACTGAGGACAGCATTGCTCGTAAAATCCTGAGTTTCCAGAAGAAAATCGAAAGCTCCTTTAAAAAATAACATCTGAGGAGTGTATAATAAGCAAATGCTTTGACTTTCCTTTGCTGTGGAGGTTTTTGATTTCTCCTTGACAAATGAAGGATACTTGCTAGTGGAGGGACGCTGCCCTCTAGTGGAAATGGAAGCAGGATTGCCCTCAGCTGCTGAGAAGGACGGAGGGCCTGCGGCAGGCAGACGTTTTGTGCTGAATCTTCTCAGTCATCTGCGGGTCATTTCACTTTTAAGCTATTCAGAATTTTCAGAACGCAGGTTCTACAGAAATCTGGATAAGAGAAAATACTCGAAAGTGATTTTTAAATGTTTTAAAACAGATGCACCAGACATTTCCAACCAAAATTTAGTAAAAGTTGAAATGACCATTCTGTGTAATCATCAAATAAAACCTCAGTGGAGTGTATGACCTAAGTGGTTCGTTTTGGTGAAATTTATTGCAAAGTGTCAATCTTAATCTGTCTCAGATCAAGTAATTCTTTCCTTAGATTGGGCCTTCGGAGGAGAGAAGAGCACCTTTTCCCAGGAGAGCGGTTAGAAGCGGAAGGACGCCTTCAAGTGTTCTGGGAGCCCCTCCTGGCGCTGAGAGGAGAGCCTCAGGGTTCCAGGATGCACACGACGCAAACTCTTCTGCACTCTTTCAAGTTTGCAAAGTTTAAATATGGAGGGGAAGGGGGAGATTTCCACCAACTGAGTCATTTGTGCACATGTACAGCTCAAAGAGCTTAGCCTTCAAATATACCTGGTGAAGGACTGAAGGACTCTTCGTCCATGTAGTGAATTTGTGTTGTCTGCCTGAGTCGAATGTTTTTGAGTGCTGATTCAGCTTATAGCGTTTCTGAGAAGTTACCAGCACATAGGATTCTCTCGCCTGAGCTCTTCCTGTAATGAGCAGAGGGGGAAGCTCGTTGGCAGCCAGCCATCTCAGGAAGGACCAGGAATTGGGGCAAAGCCTGAGCGGCCGGTTGGGCTCTGTAAGGGGAACCAGGAGAGCCCCCAGTTCTGCCACTGCGGCCCTAAGGGCCACTTTCAGTGTACTAAGACTCTGTTAACATCTCCCCAACCCTATTCTCTAGTTTAAAACATTTTGTGAGAGATGCAAAGTAGTCAGCAAAAACTTATCACCAAGAACACAGAAGGCACTATCCCAGAATAAAAGATGAACCCATATTGTACTAAAATTTAGAGCATCTTTTCATCCAATTACATTAGGAGAGAGAAAAGGAAAGCCTCAGATGGGGAGGAGATATTTGCAATAAATATAGTTGTTAAATAACTCCTACCCAAAATGTAAAAAGAACTCCTACAAATCAATAAGAAAATGATAGGCAATTCGTTTTTTTTTTAATTTTCAAAATACTAACCAGGCACTTCACACATACAGGCAATTTAAGCACACACACGCAAATACCTGAAATACCCATAGGGGCCCATAAACATTTTTTAAAAGGGTTCAGAATCATTTCCTGTTAGAGAAAGGCAAATCAAAACCTCAAAGAGGTAGACCTGGCTGTCCGAATTGCCAAAATTAAGCGTGGGGAAGCATGTAGTGCTGACGACAGTATGGAGCAAGGTGGAGTGCAAATTGGAACCACTACTTTGGGAAACCATTTGGTAGTACCGTACCTGCTAAGACCAAACATACGCCTGTCTGGGAGCACTTCCGCTCCAGGGTAGGCACCTGCAGATATGCGTTCCCCCTTCTACCAAGGTACTTGTACAATAATCTCCCCACTTTGCTTATAATCGCCATTAACTCAGTACGACCCAAATGTCCTTCAGCTGTAGGATGGATAATAAATTGGTATATTCACATCCGGGAATATTACAAAGCAATAAAAAACACAAATTACTGAGACATATAACAACACAGAAGGGTCTCAAATCATACCACTGAGGAAAAAAATTAAAAAAAAAACACATACACATGAAAGAAAATATATGAAGTATGGCTCCATTTAGGATGTTTAGAAACAGTCAAAACCAACTTGTATTGATAGACAATATAATAGTGATCACTGTTGGAGGGTATTGACCAAGAGGGACTCATAGGAGCTTTCTGGGTGCTGAAAACCTTCTACATCTCCACCAAGATCTCCAGGGATGTACACATATGTAAAATTCATTTAAAATGTGTGCAATGGTCTATATGTGAGTTGTGTCTCAACTAAAGCAAAACCACTTTGAGCACAGGAGGAAGGTGTCAGTAGTTGTGGAAAGAGTTTGAAACATCCTCCTCCTCAAATGCATCACATCCATCTTATTATGTCTCTGAGATATTCCCATACATACAAAGCCTTCCTTTAAAATCTGTAAATACATGTTTTATAAAATAGAAAGCACAGGACTTAAGCATGGGATGAGGCAACATTCATTCAGGTGACAAAGCCTACCTTCGGGTCTGTCTTGTGCCTGACGAGGGGTGTCCAGTGGTGAACAAGGCGGGTGTGGGCCCTGCCGTCCCACAAGGAGACTCCAGTGTGGGAAAAGCAAGTGAACAGTCGCAAATTCTGGCAGGTGCGCAGTGAGGAAAGGCAAGCACACGCTGTGGGCAGGGACTCAGAGTGGGGGCGTCGGGGTCAGAAGGCCTCCCTGCACATTGAAGTAGTGCAGGAGAACCCCTGGCAGGCAGCAGGGGTGACAGCCGTGGTTTGGAAAGCCCTTGTCATGTTGGAGGAGCCTGAAGGGTGCCCTGAGTGTGGCAGAGGCCCTGGAAGGAGGGCAAGTATGGCCCCAGGTGCGGTAGGGAAAGCGGGCAGGGCCTGGGCTCTGTGGCACTTGGTAGGACAAACTAGGGGGCTAGGAATTCATTTTAAGTTCAAGGAGAAGAGTTTGTAGCCAGGGAATTACATGACCCACTTCATCGTGTGAGACATTCTGCTCTAATAGAAACTTCCTGACACCCAGCCACAGCCCTGAAGGTCCACATACTCCAATGTGGGGGCTTGACCCCATTGTCCACTTTAGGCTTCAAACAATTGCTTTGAATAGCTGTGTGCCTTACTGCAGTATTATCTACCTAATGCATTCTCAGTAGCTGACATCAATATGCAGTGTCTTGCCTGGTTCTAGAAAAGCTTTTTTTTTTCTATCCCTACCCAAGTCATTTAGAAGGCCTTGGTATAGGAAAGGAGGGACAGAGCAGATGATGAAGAATGATAAGTCAGTGTTTCAGGATAACATTCATTTAGCTGCTGGTACAGACTGTCCCTGTCAGAAGCCACCATGCGGAGCGTCACTGAATACTTGGCAGACTTTCCCCTTAAACTTATGTAATCTGAGAAAGGGAAAATTTCAAGCAAAAGGTTTTCTGTCAAACTCATTCAACTGCACCTTTCAGAGATAGTCTGGGGTGAAAATTATTGGAGTTGATAGCGAGCCTTTTATGTCTCTAAAAGGAGGTCAAGTTTAATTCTGTGTGTGTATGTGTGTGTGTGTGTGTGTGTGTGTGTGTGTGTGTGCGTGCTGAAGTGCATTTAGTATAAGGTGGAAACAGGAAATCCAGAACAGGCTGAAATGGCTGAAATATTTTGTGCTGAAACTTGCCTTGCACAATACCTCCTTGACTCCTTTGCATTATTTTCCATTCTCACCAAGAACTGAGTTTGAAAACTTTTAGGGCTGGACGGAAGTGATTAGTCCCAGTCATTAAGGAATCCAGGATTGTTTCCAAAACAGCCTTTGTATTTACCTAGGAGGTCATTTTATTCTTAAAGCAAGATTTACAGCTGTCAAGCTCAGGAACCGAGAGCACTTGGTGAGCTGCAGGGGCTACAGTGGTGTGAGCTGCAGCCCCTCTTCAGGGTGGAGGCACTCAGGCCCCCACATGGGGTGCTGGTGACTCCACTGAGGGACCAGACATGACTGAGCTGAAGAGATCCTCCCACCCACAGCCACACTGCCCACCCCAGGGACATTCTGCATGCAGTGACTAGTCACATGGGTGAGAAGTCCCTGTCCTACAACTCTGGAGGGTCACCCAGGCTGCAGAGCCACTTGTGGGGTCAGCTTAGGCCTCTGCATCTCTGTACAGCTCTTCCCTCTGCCTAAACACACTGCCTTCACTCCCACAGGTGCGGACCTAAAGGCTCTGTAGTGGAAATGGAAGTTCCTATGGCCAGGATCCTCACCTGATCCTAAACTACTTGATGATGTAATTGGCCTACTGCTAGGCTACTGCTTCCACACTGGAGGCAATAAGCTATTATTGACTGAGTCATTATATAAAGCACTCTGCCCAGAGACAGAGGCAGAGACAGAGACAGAGAAGGATTGCAGATATGCAGACTTCTAGACACAGACATAATTCTAGTGCTCTACCTACCACCGGAAGAACAAAGCTGGGTAATTAACCCTTTTACCCCAAGAACATTCCATTGTCATTTCTCAGTCTCACTGAATCCATAGTGAACTTGCCCGGGGCTGCAACCCACTGGCAAGACAGCTTCCAACAATCTACTTGTGTGCGCAACTCCCTCTCAGAGTCTGTGTCCCAGAAAATCTAAACTCACACTTACATCCTTAATGGCTTCCTCTCCATCACTTTGAGCTCTTGGAATTGTTCAACCTTTTTCCATCCATCCCACTGCCTTTGCATTCCTAACACAGGCTAGTTATACCAGAGGTTAGAAGCTTTTCCAAAATCAACAGCAAATTTCCACTCCATGCTTTCTTTGCATTGTATGTGAGCTCAGGGTGGGTGGAACAGCAGTCCTGGTAACCTGGCCCAGAGTCCCATGGTGGAGAAAAGAGGGCTTCGCCCAATCATTCCTGTTTGGGCTTTGAGAAGACTAATGAGCAGCTGTTCGGCTGTAGTCAGGGACCCTCATGAAAAACACAGACAGACCTGTGGCAGGGAGGGCAGGATCCAAATTCTGGCTCAGCCTTGTATATGAAAGAGAGATTGAAATTGTGTTTTGACTTTAGACAAGTTACTAAAGTCCATGAAACTCAATTTCATCTACTATAATATGGGTAAAAAACCCACCTTTGTCATGAGGACTTAAAAAAATAATACTAATAACAGTAGCAATTATTGGCAACTAAATTCACATATTTTGGTGCCACATGACCTGGGTTTGAACCCCAGCTCTGCAGCTTAGTAAACTTGTGGTGTTCTGCAAGTTCCTTGACCTAAGTCTTGGTTTGCACACCTGCCGAGAGGGCAGGGTATTAGTACCTATTTCATAGAAAAAGGAGGTATTAAATGAGTAAACACATGGAGGGCTGGGCTCCTAGGGAGTCCACACCAAGGCTGTGTATGCATCAGGCCCCATGCGGAGCAGCTGATATTCACACTCACTTAATAGTGGAGCTTTCACTGCTCCCATTTTTCATAAGGAATGGTGACTGGTTAATGAATGCCTACTCTTTGGCAGGTACTCCTCTAAAAGTATCTTTACATTCTCATTTAATTACTTCAGTGATCTTATGAGGAAGGTACTGATGTCCCTATTTTGCAAGTGAGGCAACAAAAACCCAGAGGAATTGAGTTCTTAATGTTCAAAAGGTGGTCCATGCACTGCCTGTATCAGCAAGGCAGGAGGCAGGGGGCTGGTTAGAGATGCAGAATCTCAGCTCCAGCCTCCTACTGACCCAGCCTTGATCTACTGGATCATAATCTGCATTTGAACAAGATTCTTACTCCCAGGATTCCCATGCACCTTGCAGTTTAAAAACCCCTCTCACCAGGCAAATCATATCCATAGCAGAGCTATGACTGTGGAGCAGATATTTTTAGCCACTTCTACGTATATAGTGCCCATCAGAGAAAGTGCTCAAAGTATATAAATTTCCTTGCCCCAGTAATTATTAATTTGACCAAACTGCCTTCTCTGTACCTATTCACAGTCCATCCTTCCCGTTTTGCTGACCTTGCTGTTTTGGCAAAAATACCCAGGTATTGCTGCCATGCTCCAGGCTCAGATAAAGCTCTGCCAATGACCATTCCAATGATCTCCAGTAAATGTGTTTCCGAATAAGCTACCACGTGATTCCTAGAAAGGCAACTACCCCAGGAGCACACGAGAGTTCTGAGCACCAGCCACTCCCCGCACTACTGGGAGTAACAGGACAGTCTCAGTCAAGCATGCTAATGTAAACTGAGCCAACACAAAACTAAAGCCACCTCCATTTGCTGGGATAAGTGAGCCGCCAGCAAGCCACTGTCTTTATCCTTGTTCTCAGATATCACACTTGGAATATGGGAAGCCATGTTAGGATACTGTTTGCACACTAATGAACCCAGTTGTAGGTGTTGGTTCACAACCCTGGAGGTTCCCCAGGTGAAATCCAGCACTGGCCTCCACACACAGAGGCAAAGAGAGACAGAAGAAAGAGGCAGGCCAGTCCGGACTAGGGGTAGTGGGGAACTTGCAAGGCTTGATCTGGGAGTCCACAAGAGGAGCAGATCTCCACGCCTGCCCATCAGAATCTTAAAGATTTATACAGAGGCCTAAACTTGGTCCAGAGACATATCCAGTCCAGAGGGCCTCATCGACACGCTGCTCTCTCAAAGCTGCATCCTTAAAAACAGCTCCTAATATGGAAAAGGTGGGCAGAATGTACATTCAAATAAAGGGGTGTGGGGAGGAGGAGCCCCCAGTTGCCCAGGTCCAGCTTCTGAGTCAACCATTGGTCACACCTTCTCCATGACTTCATTCATGGTAGGGAGACATAACATTTCCAAAGCCCAGACCTAATTAAACCCTTGATTCTAGTCCTTTGAGCAATAGCAGCAGAAACCCTTTTCCAGCAGATTCTGAAGGATTGAAACGAAGGGCAGATGGTGACCTGCATATAGTGACCAATTCTTCCCTTTACCTTCAACAAATGGATATTATTTAAATACTGTTCACCCCAGTTCAATTACTTTTTGCCATAACTTAGTAGAGGGGTGGTCCATATTATTAAGATTAACTAAAGCATGCATTAGCTTTACAAACTCAAGGAGGAGAACCATCACATGAAGAAACCATACAAGTAAATATGTTAATTTTACAGCTGTTTATAAGTTAAAAGAGTTTCCTGGCTTCAATATACATTGCACTGGTTCAAGCAGAGGACCTGGCCATTCCCCAGATCACCCTGCCAGGCAGGCAACTCCACCCCTCAGAGCCAACAGCCATGTCGCCTACATGGCCAGTAAATGCGAGATCATATAGACTTGAAGTTTTCTAAAATTAGAATCTGATGCTGAACTTGCTAGGTGATAAATGATCCCTTTGGCTTTTGGGTAAAGCATTTCTATTTCTGGGCATAACAAACCCTCTCTCATCCTAATTTCCCCCATGCTAGCAAGGCTTAGCCCCTTCCTTTCAAGGCAATCAGCCCAATTGCCTACTCTCTTTCAGGCAAATCTCCTTTTCTACAGGCCTCAGATCTGGTTTCTGCCAAACTATGATTGCAAAAGCCTGGCAAGTTGTTCAAACCTTCTGAACTGGTGTCCTTATCTGTCAGTTGGCAGTAATTCTGTCTTTATGTAAAACATTAGCACCATGCTTGACATACCATTTGGCATCTACTATGTGTCTTCACTACTTAAGTTGTTTTCGAACCTACTCTTTCTTCTGGCTAGTGGCATCTGGATTTCCTTTAGGGGAGCTACCCACTCCTACTCTAAGTCCTGATGGTCGCTTGGGCTCATAGAGCACCAGGTTCCAGTATATTCCCAATGTCTGAAACCCCAGCCATAATGAATGACTCACGGAGGGTTATATGATACAAGCTGAGTGCATCAGAGGACTTGCTGGTACTGCATTTTTGCTGCTACTAATGGAAAGGAGAATGTTTTTCTAGTGAGATTACTAGTTTGGACAATATAAACTTGAAGAGCCAGAGCTACCATATGGATAGTTCCTCCCAGAGAATGAAGGCAATCCAGAGGAAAGGAGAACTGAAAGAGAAACGGAGGTTTTTAATGTCATTATTTGAACATCTATATCAAACAACACCTGAAGTTAATATCCTCTAGAATTTTCTGATGCAAAAAACTTCCCTTTTTTTAAATCCAGTGTAAATGGGGTTTCTTCACTTTCAACTGAAGGAGTGAGAAGCTAAATACTAAAGATAAAGTAATAGGCATAAATGTAAAATTGCTGTTCTCTTTTCCCATTCTCCATGTCCTTATGAGCTTTTAACTTTCTTTTTTTGCCACTAAGATTCTGAAGGGAGGAAAAATAAACCCATGAGTGTAATTTACCATGTGTAGCCAGAAGCTGGAGGGACTGTCTTCATAGCTATCTTCTTGACCAAAAAATATTGATATCCCTTAGCCTGCCCCAGTGCTCAGAGGCTTGTCCTCTTGAAAGCAACATTCTACTTCATAGTTATTCATAGCTTCTCACCTCTGCAGAATTACAGAATTCTTGAACATGGGACTTGAGGTTCTTCTATTAGATGTGTCGCAGCAAACTATGTCACCAGGTACCTGGGTGAAGCCAGAGAGCAAACAAGCAAATGTAGATTTTAAACCTCTATCAAGGTTTCCCACAAATGGTAATCGTGTTGGAAAGAAGTTTCTAACAGCCTGTGCTTTGCAAATGATATCTTTACTGTAGTAATCTCCCCTCGCATACAGAAGTACATGATCTTTTTTGTTGTTTTGTCACAATTTCTAATTGCTAAATATACCTCATTGTGGCCTTTAGCTAGACTATTGCCATCTATGGAATGGTGCTAAATCAGTGTGTTGAAAAGATAGCATAAAGGAGAAGAAACTAATAAAAGTTAGCATCCAAGTCTATTCACTGGAGGAATAATAGTTAACATGTACGGAAAGTCTGTTTCAGGTACTGTCCTTCACATGTTTTTCTCATTTAAACTTCTTGACAATGTATAAATTAAATTCTTATTCTTATTCTTCCATTTTGCAGATGAGGAAGCCTAGATTAGTTAAATAGCCCAAAATTCTGTGCTTCATGCTGAGGCAGTCTGAGTCTGAAGCCTATAGTCTTAAAGGAGACAGGGCACTCCACCCAGTGGGAGGAGCCGTAGCGATGGCATGGTGGCCTTAGTGGCAGTTAACCCATACATTACCGTCAGTGCTGGCACACGTCCTTATTATGTGATCTCACTTAATTCCCACAGGAAACCAGCCAATGTCATGGGGGGTACACTCTACACAAAACAGCCTGGCAGACGTAACACAAAGTGTGAGATTTCAAGAGTGTCAGGAATGCGCAGGCATTACCATTCAATTGAGCCCATGGATTTACTGTAGCCCCACTCTGGGTCTGTCACCAGTTCAGTGGTTCCCAGCAGAGCATGCAGTCTTGTTTAATGTCTAGTGTTGCTTCTGGTCCTGGTCCTGCTTTCTAGGAGTTAGGTGCTCAGGCAAGGGGAGCTCAGGTCCTTGTTAGTTCTCCATGTCATCCTTTCTTTCTGGAATTGGACAGTGGAAGTTGGCATTGGGTCCCTTGCATCATAGATCCAGGAACAGAATGAAATATGAGAAAGAAAGGGGCTCAGTCCCCTGTGCTCAGACAGGATTGCATCTGATCTGTTCAGGGCCCAGAGGCAGCTAACCAAGTTGTAAATACTGGAGAAAATCATAACAAAACAAATGAGACCCCAAAATGCAAATGTGCAAAGTTCAAGTCCCTATTCTGAGATTGATGAGTGACTGGGTGAGTGTGTGGGGCTAGCCAGCCTTGGGTCCTAGAGCCTGGCTGTGATACAATACCACCTGAAAGTGGTTGTCCTCTCCAGTAGGGACATGGCTCTCCTGGATGCCCAGGATGGCAGCAATGTTTCAAGGGACCTCTTTGTAGATATCGGCCCAGTTTGGGAAGATTAGGCGAGGGGGATCCTGAGAACATGGGACCCACCTGCCCTTGCCAGCATCTGGAGACAGGTTGCCTGCCGTGTCCCCACTGACCCTTCCCTCCCTTCCTCATCCTCCTTTCTCCCCTTCCTGTACCTCTGAAGATAAACATTTGACCTGCTCCTATTTGTGTTCGGGAGCTTGATGGGAGCTGGAAGCCAGTTACCAGACATTCATCTCGGGTTCTCTCAGGAGCCTCACAGTGGAGTTCTATACGAATGGGTTTTGAAGCACTTCCTGAGTTTGTCTGAGCTATTCCCATCAATTCTTAAACAGCCTCCCCTAAAGAAACCTCTACTTTGTGCCTAACACAACCCTTTCAGTTTTATTTAGGATTATATTGTTATTATTACTCAGGGAAGGGGAGTTTGATCCTTTCAATGGTTACACTAAAAAAATAAAAAAGGGAAGAAAGGAAATTACTCATAGAATACAAATGATGTTTGTGATCATCAGTTAGAATTTTTGTCATTTATTTAACAAGATCATCCCTATTTTTTTATGGATTGATGTAAAGAAAAATCTACAACTTCCCTTGATTCTTATTGGCCCTTGATGATTACTCAGTTTCTCAGCCCTGTCTAAAGCCTCTTGCTGCATCACTATGTTTACTGTTTATCTGTCTCCTGAGGCTCAGAGCCTACTCCCAAATCACATCTCAGCCTAGTTCATAGGCCAGCTGCTGCTGCTCAGGGTCTAGCCAAAATATAGCTGCATCCCTCTCAGGGTTTTCTCATTTCTCCTGTGAACCAAAGGCTTTGATTCTCAGTTCTAGTTTTAACTGGCTAACCAAGTTATTTATTTCCATATATAAGCAATCTCTCTGCAGTATTTTTGAATCACTAAAGACAAGTTACCTTTCCTTTGCTTTTGGAATTAGCTATGCATATACCCCAGCTGTTATACAGACCTGGCCCCTGCTTCTACAGCTAGACTTGAGGTGATTTTATTTGTTATCTAGTTCTGTTTAATAATTACCACCAAGTTAGTAGTTTAAACAACACACACTTCTTACCTCCATTTTTGTGTGTCAGGAATCCAGCTTAACTGGGTCCTTTACCTAGGGCCTTTCACAAGGCTGCATCAGGTTGCTGATAGGGCTGGTGTCTCCTCTGAAAGCCTGAATGGGGAAGGATTTACTTTCGGGCTCATTCAGGTTGTTGGCAGAATTCTGTTCCACAGGGGCTGCTGGACTGAGGGCCTCAGATTCTTGCTATCTGTTGGCCAGATGCCACCCTCAGTTCCTTGCCACATGGGCCTCTCCAACATGTGCATTGTTTGAGCAAAGTCTGCTAGCAAGCCATGAAAATAACATCCATCACTTCTGCCATGTCCTATTGATCAGAACCAAATCACCAGATCCAAGACACTCAAGGACGTAATGGGCTGATCACATGAGCTCATGAAGATCAGGAAGTGCACATCATCAGGGGACCCAACTTAGAAGCTAATACAGTGTTGGTGGGAAATGAAGAAGCCACTCTGACCCAACAGTCATCTCTACGTTTCTTCTGCATTCACGGAAGAACTACTTACCTTCTTGTTTCTTAAACAGAAGAAGTCTAGGAAGGTAACATTGGTTTCATTGTGATCATCTATGTCTTAGAAGTCAGGTCTGTTCTAACTAAGAGATTTCTCCACACTCCGGACGCCGATTATCCTTAACAACTTGGATGACAGACAAGTACCACCTATTAAATATATTCAAGACAGAACTTACATTATATTTGCCAAAAACTCCTCTTCCTTTCTCAGAAAATAGACAACTTTATCCCAATTCCTTAAGCCAGAAACTAAGAAATTACCCCTGACTCCTTCCTGTCTCACTCTGCCTTCATGAAATAAAATACAAATATGAAGTAAACAAATATCTTGATAAAATATGATAGGTTATGTGGAAGGTGACCCATGGCAAAAGGGGTAGTTATTTATGATGGAGCAACAAGGAAATTCCCATGTGATCTGGGTAAAATTAATTTACCTAAAATCTTGTTTTTTTAACCATAAAAGAAGGGATAACGATAGACATGTCAAAGAGTTGTTTTAAGGATAAAATGAAAAGATATCTGTAAAAAGCTTAGTATATTATCTTACATGTTATGAGTTCTCAGTATATGTTCACTAATATACCAGCTATTAGAAAGTGACATCGTTTGGTCACAAACTTAACTCTCAGTCTCTTCTCTCTTACAGCCTCCACTAGAAGCTAAAAAGAGAAATATAGTTTCCCAACCTCTCCTGAATCGGGGTATGCCCAGGGCACATAGTTCTTGGAAAACTTTTGTTTTTCTGATGAGAACCTCTTCCTTCCTTGAACAATCACACAGTGTCTGCAACTCTAGCAGCCCCCTGCATTCAGGAGATAACAAGTGGGTCACTGAAGACCGACACACTAAGGATGGGCCCATGGAAAGAATTTGTGTCCCTCATGCCATTGTCCAACAGGAGAACCAATGGCAATATCCACTTACCTTCAGGCTTCCTGTCACCTAAGAAAAAGAAACCTCTACATGTTTAAGCCATTGCTTGTCAGGCATTCTGTTATTTGCAGTTCTGTTATTTACAGTGAAAAAGCTCTCCTAACAGATACATATTTCAATAGCCTGGAGCTCAAATATCTTAAATTTTAGGCCAAAAATTTTGACCAAGATCACAACTTCTGTCAATCCAAGATTTGATACTCTGTCTTTTTCCACGTTAACTGACTTCTTATAGATGGTATAATTCTAAGAATATTGTGTGAACTTTATAGTATGCTCCACTAATTCTTATTATGAATTTATTGCATTTATTTAAAAATTATATTACTGATAGCATAAAGAGCTCCACATGTTCAAGATTCTAATTTTATGCCAAAGAGGCCTCAAGGAGAAGAGGAAAGGTATGAGCAGAAAAGAGGCAGAACCTCTGAGACAACAAAAAAAAGAGGAAGGAGGAAAGTATATTGAGACACTCATATACAACATCAGCTCTTAATTTCCAAAGTTTTTAGAGAATGGATTTTATACTTTGCCTACAGGAGTATATTTAATATGAGGCATTTCTCTTCATTCTGACTCTTCCTAGGAATTCCCAAGAGTGATATTTTAGGATCATAAAAAACATATATAAACATCAAATGGGCAATATGCTATGCAGATTCACATCCAACCAGTGTTAAGTGAAGGGCCCAGTAAGGATTTACCTACTAAAAAATATCTGGTCTACAGCCCTCCCTAGAAATGCCAATACCTGGCTGAAAATGCTGTCATGAGATTTACTAAAGTTGAGATGATACAACAAAGAGGCTGACTCTGGAACTGCAATGGCAGCTAGCTACTTGTGTCTATGGAGCATTTGAAATGTGGCCAGTGCCATGTGTTAAAATGAAAATAATTTGTATATGTTGGAATAAAATAAAATATGTTCTAAAATTAATTTGCCTGTTTCTTTTAATTTATTTTAATATAGTCACTAGAAATTTTTTAATTATACATGTGGCTCTGGCTATATTTTTATTAAAGAGTACTGTGCTTAGAGCATGATGGCTCTCATTAGCACAGTGGCCCAACTTCAGTTACCAGATTGAAGAACTGAGCTCTAAAGAGGTTTTTATTGTGTGTATATGTATATACAAATAAGTAAATGCACAGGATATGTGCATTTCCATGTCGAAAAGAATAGGTCTAAGCAGAAAGAGGGCATGATTCTGACAGAGAACATGCTTAATTGGTTTATGAGGGGATGGGGGAATCGAGAAAAAAGGGGAAATACTTATTGGCTCCAAAATCACATCTGGTCCATGGTACAATCCCACCGGAAGCCCATTACATCTACCTCGTTGGGTTGTTCTCTGTTTCTGGTACTATTTGATCACCTCAGTCACCCTCTCAAGGACATCTGGTCTCCGTGAGCTATTTTACTTGGCAGCTTCTCCAGTCCCTACCATGACTCCCATGTGATGGAGTATGTTAATGCCCTGGAGCCTCTGCTATGGAATTCAAATTGCAAGGTGAGTAAATGGAAGCAAAATGAAAAATGTTTTCTGCAGAGGAAAGACATAGGCTGTTAACTCAGACACAGGACTGCTGAACTGTTCTTGAAATGAGCTGCAGGCAGAGCATCTCATCCATCTTCTGCTTGATGTCTTTAAGGCCTCCATCCCCTGGGTCATATTGTCAGTTTCCATTAAGAGCCTGGAGCCCTATAGCACTTTCTCTCTGAAGAGTGTTGGCTCTGTTGGAGAAGACCATTAAATGAACACGTCAGCAGAGCTTTAATAAACAATCAGATTCACAGCCCAGTAGGAGAATTACAATCCCCTAAAGTAATAGATTTAAAAGCCCACTAGGCCCAAGTTGTGGGTCAGCAAAATCATTTGCATCCAAATGATTTGGGCAAACAGCCATTATATCATCTAGTGGTGTTTGTGGGTTCCTTTTAAATTTAGTTCTACTTGAGAGCATCAAAAGACACATTTTCCAGATGATAAGATTTTGTGTTTTATAATGCTCTATGAGCCAAACCCAAAACCTTTCACATTTTTTTAAATTAATGAAGCGAAAAGAAAATACATTTACTTGGGAGTGGAGTTACCAGTCAGATTTGAAGTATGTTTAACTCCAACAAATGCCGTAAGTGTAGAGGTCTCCTGGCAAGGGTTTCTCCATCCATTGTAGTAGGAGCTGAGCTATTCTGGGGCCTAAGGTCTTCAGGCAGGCTCAGTCAGTGTGAAAGGGAGGCTAAGAGCCACCCAAGCACTAAACCCTGAATGGGGAAGAAAGAGTCCCCTTCCCCTGCCCCAAACCAGTTGGTGAATAGTTACCTGTAAGGTCATATAGATGACTATTGTGTATGAATCAAAAAGCTGGAATTGCAGAAAAGCCTTCTGTAACAGAGTATTAAGCTGATAGCACACCTCCATTGCCTGTGGACAGCATCAGGGATGGTAGGACCAAGAGTCAGAAGACAGAATGCTGTGGCTCAAGTTTCTAAGGAAACTCACCTACCTCAACAAAGATTTCCTTTTCTGTGTTTACTTGGGAAGGCCAGCCAAGTCATGGCTGGGGAAGTCCTTGGCAACGTCTCTACCACTCCTTCACAGAAGAACATGGGAACCCATTGACTCACTTGGTAAGAAAGACAGTGTGATGCCTGATGGTGGTGAAACTGTTCCCTTGAAGAGTGCAGTCAACTCTTCAGTTTTTCAGGTACGACAGCTTGACTCTGGGATTTGGCCAGTACACTAGGTTCAATTGCATCTTCCCTGTAGTGTCTATGAAGTCACTTAACTACTACAGCAGATGCTATTGGTTGCTTTTCTCCCAACTATTTACATCATATTTTTTTCCTTGCTTGCAGAGCTTATTGTGTGTATATGTATATATAAATAAATATATTACATATATACATAAATTATATCATATATATATTATATATATACATACACACATATATAATGGAATATACATATTATATTATAGAAGCTAACAATGTCAGATACTTTCCAGTATCTTGAAACTAGAACATAATTCATAGAACCTGAGGGGAAGTCTACAGTGCATTTTCTGGGATAGGGTTTCTCCTCTTCCTGTGAAAGGAAATTTAGGTGGAGAACTACCCCCTTTTGTTCCCTATTTTAGACTCCAATGGCTGCTGTAACAAATTACCACAAACTTTGTGGCTTATAATAGAAATGTATTCTCTCATAGATCTGGAGGCCAGAAGCCCAAACTCAGTATCACTGGGTCAACAGCAAGGTCTCTGCATGACCACACTCCCTCCAGATCCCCTGGGGAAGCACCTGTTTCTTGCCGCTTTCAACATCTGGTGAACATGACTAAGCTAAATGTAAATGGCTCTTTAGTTTGTGGCCACATCACTCTAATTTCTGCCTCTTGTATTCACATTGCCTCCTCTTCTTCTGTGTATGTCAAATCTTCCTCTGCCCCTCTTATAGGGACACTTGTGATGGCATTCAAGGTTTACTTAGATAATCTAGGACAATTTCTCCATCTTCATCCCTAATTTAGTCACATCTCAAAGTCCTTTTTTTGCCATATAAAATAACATTCACAAGTTCCAGGGATTAGGATGTAGTTATCTTTTGGAGAGTCATTATTCAGCCTACCTCACTCCATGTGGAAGTGGAGGAAGGATAAAATGTCTGGAGCTATGGCAGCCACTAACAAGCAAAGAGGTAAAAGCCTGAGGTCGCCAGAGCAGAAAGAAGGATTGCGGTTGGATTTCTGACATGGTTATGCTGCTGACATAACCAAGCCTGGAATCACCTCCTGGGGTTGCCTTTAAGTGAGATAACAGATCCCATTATTTAAGCTACTTAGAGTTGAGCATAACATTACTTAGAGCTTATACTTCTTGATGGATATGGCTACTGTTTGTGTTTACCTAAGAAGATCATAAGGGCAAAGATGATAAGCTAAATATAAATGGCTCACATTTGCCATTAATCTTATCAGAGATTTTCTGATTCACATAACCTTTTTATTTTATCCCCTTTTGTAATATTCTATAATAGAATTGTTTTCCTGCATATGTATTATTGCCCTAACAAAATAAAGGGTTTAAACTTCAGCATTTTATTAAAAAAATAATAATAATAATAAGGGAGAAATGTGGGATTCACATATAAATCAAGCATAAAAATCAAATGAGTAATCATATCTGACTTGATTATTTATAGTTCATGATGCGTGATCAAAACCGAAAGTTCTGTGATATGACTGCCCTTGTACTGTTCACCATCTAAGAACTTATTCACTATGTAAGAACTTGTTCACCATTTAAGAACTTGTTCCTTATGCTTCAGAAGATTGGAGACTGTTGAGAATTAGGCTTGGGGTTGATTAATGATTGTGCATTGAGTCCCCTATACAGAATTTTATTGTTGTTAACAACCATTTGATCAATAAATATGAGAGATGCCCTCTCAAAAAAAATAAAAATAAAAAATAAAATAAAAGGTTTAAATGAGAACCAGGATGCCAAATCAAATGACTCTTACCTGTGACACACTGCTGGGGCAAAGGAAACACTCATTAAATAACAAGCTACTTGATCAGTTTGAATATTAAATTCCTTCATTAAAATTGATTTCATTTGGATTATTTGTGTATTTCCAATGTAAATGATAACATAGTCCCCTCTAAGAATTAATAACTACCCTGTGTTTACATTTCATATGCAGAATATGATTACCATTATTTTTCTGAGTGTTTATACTTTTCCAAGTACTATGCCAGGCAAAAAACATTCCCCCGCACTCCACAACATACACACACATGCATTTTTTATTTACTTCTCACAGCATTCTTCGAATATTTGTCTCCAGCTTACAGATGGAGAATGTGAAATACATATTGACCACATAACTTACTCAGAATCACAAAGCTAATAAGGGCTTATACCAGAGCCTAGATTCATACCCATAACCTTCCGGTTGCAGATTCTATGAGCTAACTCACACAGACTGTCTCCCATCATGCTATACTATTTCTACAAAGTAATTCAAGATCTACCTCTAAAAGATTTGGGGGAAAAGGATTTAACAAAAGGAAAATAAAAAAAATAAATAAATGCACATCAGTTGGGTTGATTGCCTTCCCCCTTATCTAAAGTCTAGATAAAGAAGAAAGAGAGGGAAGGTACTGGGGAAGAGCAGAGGGAATTGGAAGGGGGAAGACCTTTTGGACATCTGAGAATGACCCTTTAGATTGACAACCACAGGAACCATGGCCACCCACTTTAGTAGAAATCACTGGTTTCCACCTATAGTAATGTATTTGCAAGTGAACACCCCCAATCACCAGCATTTCAGAACTGAGGCTGAGTTAGCTCCTCAAGGTCACTATGGAAGTGTCACTGCCTAAAAGCAAGCAGAACAGTCATCCAGTACAGGGGAGGAGTTTCCCCAGTGGTGACCTTTAAAGGATTGACAGGCATTAAGGCTGAAGTCCTGCTTTTTCAAAATACATACTGCATATATGTATTAGTTATGTATTTATATAGAATTATATATAATTGTGTGTATGTTTACACATCTTCTAAGACATTAACTAATAAGCAATCTGCAGAATAACACTTACAATATAAATACCATTTGTAAAAAAAAGAAAACCGCTAGAATATTCTTCTCTTGCCTTACTCTACCTTGGAAATTTCCAGAATTTACCAATTCCAATAAAATTCAAAAACCTATCCCAACTCCAAGCATTTTTTTGTCCCCAGCCAGTTTTTAAATACAATAGTGGTATCTCATGGAGTCATCATTAATGGTTCTAACTCTTTCTAGAAACACTAAACAGGATAGAAATTTAAAAATTATTTAAAAATTGTAAACCTTTTTCTGTCTAGAGACCATGGCATTTCAACAACTTCTCAATGACCAAGATACGTAAACCTTTTCATTCATGAGTCAACATGAATTAACTATTTATTCCAGAAAATTCTTGCCTAGGAAAATGAGATGGTTAACCAGTACGTAACTTGATCTGTGTCAGGAAATTCCTGCAAACACATTTGTCCTGACAGAATTTGCTTAAAAGCAGAAGCGATTCTCCTGTTGAGACAACACAGCACTCACCTGGGCAAATGGCTCATTGATCAAACAGCAGTTTATTTTTCTAGACTCAAGCTTTGTTGTATCAACAAATCCAAAATGTATGATGCCACAAACTTTGTCCAATCAGTTCTCTGCCTTTAAAGACCTGCCTTAAACCACTTGACCCCAAACAACAAAGTCTTACAAATAACTTCTCATGACCTCCCTTATGGGACAGGATAAGACGTTGTGAAAGTGGAGCTCTCCTTCACTGCAGTGAGCCTAATAAACATAGCTTTGCTTGATCAGTAGGTTTTTCTGGTGTTCTTTTGAGGAGCTGACAGTGAATGTGTCTACCAGTCTACGAATGAAATCGTTTCCTTAAACAGGATCCATTACGTTCCAGATTCTGGTCTGGTCCGTGAGGACAGTTGTAGGTGAGGGGTCATGAATGGTGGCTTGCTCTTATCTGACATTTTCATTTTCAGGTTCCCAAAGGCCACTCTGGGGGTTCCTGCTCCCACTTGTTCTCAAAGAGTGGTTCTTCCCACTGTGGAGAAAGCACTTTTTGGAAAATTGGAGAATTGCTCCACCCAGTAGCTGTATGGGGAGTCGTGTTTCCTTTGTGTCCCTGGTGCCAGGCATAGTACCTAGTTTCCACTTGTCTCAAAACCCATCTGAAGCCCCCACTCTGAGAACAACAGGAGGGAAGTACCCCCCCCACATCCTAAAGCAAGGTCCCAGGCACATGCCTCATGGGATTTACTTACAAAATAGAAAAACTAGGCCTGTAACCTGAACCCCAGCCCCCAGCCCCAGCCTATAAAAGAGAAGATTGTATATTTGAAAGCAGGCTTGAAGAGCAGCATTGGCGTAGACGGCTGCTCGTAAGGATGGCTAATGTATTTTCTTCCCTGTCCCACCATGTTTTCTAAATCTGTTTCTATTGGGATACATAATTGAAAATACATTTTACATTAAGACTCAATACACAAATACATATGTGTGTTCGGGGCATGGCATATAAACAGAAACAAAGTTTTCTTTTTTAAGATGTAGTCTTGCCAACCACTAAATGAATTTGATAACCAATGAATGAAACACAAATCCCAGGTTGAACAACAGTCTCAATATACCTATAGAAATTGGGATGTCTAACCAAATGGAAGCCTGCATCTCAGTCTGGGCTGGGTGTTCGGAATCTCAGCTTTGACTCTGGGATGTCAGTCCAGAGAAGTCCTGGGGCCAAAGTGAGCCACGCTGAATTGATTTCAGGGCTTGCTAATGGGTCACAACCCTCAGAATGAAAATAATACCTAGACTTCATTTGGATTGCCAGTCCCCAGACAGGGTTGAGAGAAACAAGAGCCAGTAAACCTTTCCCAAGAAGGGGCAGTTAATCCCTGTGACACAATTTTTCACAATGTTCTCTTCTTTTTTGCTTTCTCCCATGAATGGTGATTCTGAAATCCAGGATGTGCAAATAAGAAGAAATTTTGTTCAAAGTTTCCTGGTAACCAGAGAAGAAATGGCTCTCTCAGTTCCCAGTTGAGGATTGTAACAACGAATGTTCTATTGGGAAGAAAGACCTTTATCTTGGGGAGAGGTGAGTCCATTCCGAGGCCTGGCTAGACAATACATGACAGACTTTGCCCGGTGCATGCATATGCATGAATGCAAACACCTTCTATCATCTTCCAGAAAAGAAAGACCTTTCTGCATATTTCCTAAGAAATCATAATGTAGAGAATTCTTTTAGGACCTAGAAAGTCCTAATAATGAGAGCGGAGCAATGTTGTAAGGACACCTTTTAACTTCTGTTGAGAAAACCTAGTCTATATAAAAATCAGAAAAATAACTTTCATAATTCCAGCTGCATACAGAGCTCTTTTCTCATCTTTTCAGAAACAAAGACTCGATAATGAGCCACTTCCTAACCTGCTCTAACTCCTCCCACTCAAACAGAATGTCATATTTAGGGTTGAGTTAGGTAGTAACAGAAGTTGTAGAATTTCATTTTTTAAAAAATCAAATAGATTCTCAGTTCATGCTGAATGATTTGAGCAAGACGGTAGGGACAGGATAAGAGAAATGGAGTATGCAGTTGGTCCAAAGGAGGGCCAAACCGGGCCTGCTGAAGCAAGAGCATTTGAGTCTGAAACCAAGTTAGTGATAGAGAAAAGTTACTCAGACAGCATGGGCTAAAAAATAAAGTCTAAAGGGACATGTGCATACAACTGGCTCAGAAACTACCACATGACCAAACCCTCACAGCGTGGCCATCAGACTGCCCCTCCCTGCTTCCCCACACACCCTTTTGGCCACATGCTTCCTAATTCTTTATTCCCTCAAGGCCACCAACTGCATGTCCCTTAGCCTGGGAACCAGTGGGTGCTAGGGACAGCAAAGAACACACAGTGTAACATTCCTTGGATTAATGCCCTCCCAAGAGTGGTTCTGTGCCTTCCCCAGCAACGCTGATACTGTCTGGGAGGAGGTAGGACAAACACAAAAATAGAACTGCCCAAAAAGGGACACGGAGCTAAACAAAGCCCTCATAGAGCCGCCTGGAAAACGCTCCACTTCCAACAGCTGCAAGAGAGTTCAACTCTCTGCTCAAGTACTAATTTTTAAAACATAACTAACACGTTCTTTATTAGGTAATCTCATGACAGCACTAGAAAGAAAGCAAGAGAGAGATCCTGGCAACTTTCCCATTGTACAGATAAAGCAACCAGACAAGTGGACATTTACCTAATGTCACACACCTAGTAATCGGCAGAGCCGAGACTAACGCCAAATGGAACGCCAAGCCTCCGGCTCTTTCCTTGCGCTAACCAGGTGAAGAAGGGGCGGACAGACTGTTAGGAGGAGCAATGAGTGAATATGAGTGACAAAGACACTGGGCCACAGGCCGCCTCTCAGGCCTTGAGGCCCTCAGCACCCCTTCCAGGGCTGAGAGGCTGATATTCTAGGAAGTATTTTGCTCTGGGAGAGAGGAAATTGTATTAACTCCATGTTGCATTCTACTAAACAATATTTACCTATAAAACTTTATTTGGGATGAAGTAATTTATTAAACAACTTTGGAATGAAGTGAAGGAGAACGATCCTAAAGGACTGCATGGTTTTGTTTTGTTTTTCACTTTGAGAAAGAAAATTCAATCTTTTTTATGTGTGTTCTCTCTTGGGTTATTTGAACTAATTTTAAAAAGATGCCTTAAATTTTGAGACATTCGGACACACATCTGACATTATTTTCAAATGTAGAATATTCCGCCATCTGAGTAGGTCCTGGACATTCTTTCTCACGCAGACAGCATGGTGGCCTCCATGTGTGGGGAAAGTGGATGTGATTTATTCCATGTTCCCCTTTGGAGCCTGTAAGATTTTCCTCTACTGTCTTTTATTTACTCAAGTAAGAAACACTGAGCTGAAACAATGCTGTGTGTTGGGTGTTAGGGACATCCTGGTACATGCTCTCAGAGAGCCCACAGACACATTGGGGAGGCCAAGATATGAACAACTCCTGTTGATGTAAGACAGAGGGTGGCCCAGCGCACTCATGGGAAAGCGACAGACCCATGGATGGATCCAGCCTTGGGGCTCCTGGCTCCAGGACTTCGGGCAAGATCTTAACATTGCAAAGTCCATTTTCTCATTTACAGAAGGAAGAAGTGATCAGAGCTACCACAAAGATTTCTTGTGAGGATTAACAAGCATGTGCTTGTAAGAAGCTAGGGATGACCTGAGACATAGTAAGATGGCTCATCTATTCACTTTCAGATGGTTAAATTGAGCTTACATTGTCTATTTGCTCTCTACATTTGGTCTAAGAACACTTGTAACATTATTCCTTGGATTTATTTCTTTGCAATGACTAGTTGTCTAATGTCATTCGTATGTTCATATTTATTGAGTTCCTACAAGTGCCAGGCAGTGAGACATTACTTAGGGTAAACTAAGCTGTGGTTACCAGTAAAACCTCAAATCCAGTGGCTTAATATTTCAAACAGATAAGAGCCTCATTTACACTTCTTTTAAAAAATCTCTCATACAGGAAATACGCATTCTTGTTATTTATAACTCAAAGACCTTCTATGGTTTCCGTTTGCCCTTAGGAAAAAGGATGCAAACTCCTTAGCCTGGCTGCTGTTAAGAGTTTTCCCTCTCAATTCTTCCCCAAATGGACTCTATACAGGATCAGCTGGGCCATTTTATTATTATCCAAATATAAGTTGTTCTTTGCTATATTCATTCTGTTAAACATGCCAATCTGTTATCTTGCAAACACCCCAGATATTTCCACTAAAAATAAAATGGATTGGTAGAAAAACTGTTGTGAATATGTGGCTGCCAGATATGGCAAACTCTTCGTACATAAGCCTTGTTTAACTTGCTAAACAGTTTCATCATAAAGTGTTAAAGAACAGTGAATTCAGAACACTAAGCAGGACTAATGTGTCAGGCCTGATGCCATGAATGAAGCGTAGTCCTTGTTCTCAAGACACCAAAGTTTAGAGCCCAACCAGGTAACCGAACTCTGCATCACTCAACACTCTCCATACTCCCTTGTTCACTCACTCGGTCTCTCACTAAACTTTTATTGAGCAGTTATTGGACATGCATGATTCATCAAGTCCAGTCTTGGCCACCTGGCACCTGAACTGACAATGCTAAATGCAAGCAATGGCTGGGGTTTGCAGGGCGCTCTGGGGGCTCAGACCAGAGGCACAGAAGCAGGCAGGGCTGAGGGAGGAGGAGGCCCCCTGGAGGAAGGTGCTGGTGAAGTCTGATCTTTAAAAATTTGGTGGAGGTAGCCAAGCAGGTACACAGAGAAGAGTCCAGACTAGATTTCCCACATCAGCTATTTCATCTGTTGTTATTGCTTTTGGAAGCACCACACTTGCCCAAGAATGAGGAGGCGAGGGATGGGGTGGGGCTGGAGGATGGAGGGTTGGGAGTGGTGGGAGGGTGAGGGATGTTGTAGAAGGGGTTGGGGTTACTTTTTCTTGATTTTCTTTTTACTAGATGGCATGGCTTGACAATGTACCTTGTTCTTTATAGCATTTTGTCCTAAGTGATAGCCCAAGGTAATCATGGTCCAGTGGGACTATGAGATTCCTAAATTCATGCCCATGGTATTGCTGAGTTGAGAACTAACTATTTCATGAAGGAGAGGAAAAAAATTCAACTGTGAAGAGGCTTAAAGGAAATGCCAAAGTGGTGGCTTGGAAATGCAAGCCAATGAATTGCTTCAAAAATGATCTTTGGGCTATTAGTATCATGGAATGCATCAGAGACAGGATAGAGTTAGAAATGTACACTTTAGAGCCAAACTTCCTAAGGTCAAATCCCAGCTCTGACAATGCCTAGCTGTGTAAACTGGTCATGTGTTTAATATCTCTGGGCCACTTTCTTCATATACAAAATGGGGAATAATAATAATAATAATACCTACCTCACTGGGCCATCATTAGAAGGAAAAAAGGAAACAGGAGGAAACTGCTTATGTGTGTGATGCAGACTTTCTATCATCACTAAATCAATAAGTGGCTTCCTCCAGCGAGATTTTGTCAAGTCCCATAGCAAATTATGGTTTCCTAGTTCTCAGGGTGGAGGACTAGGGAGGGAATGTGGTGGACCCCATCCAGGTCACCTTGGGCTCCCCATGGCCCCTTCAGGAGCTAATGCCACAGTTGTACTTTTTTTTAGAACAGACATGTTTACAAACTGCCCAAGAGCTGAAGTAGTTGGGAAAATATAGTAGCAATCCATTTCTCCCCACATCATGTTCAGTTCAAATACCCACAGTCATCTTTCCCAGCCTCTTTACTTACTCCTTGCCAAAAAATACCCACAGGTTTTCCTATTTCTTATTGAGCCAGTGACTGCACTACCTAATGCATCTCATTTTATGTGAGCATTACTTACCTTCTGATTTCATTTCTACCTTCCTCCAGTCATAGATCCCTTCCCTTTCTAACTGATGTGATAAACATTAGATAGTGTATCTGATGTGTACCTCCTTGAAATTTCTCAGGAAAATTATGAATAGATGAACAGAAGATATGAGACTCCTGATAAGGTTGGTCCTGCTTATTTTGTTTTCTGCCCATTTTTATATAGAGGAAGATAATTCATCATTTGAGTATAAACAGTACTCCCAACAAAGTCACACAGCCACTGCCTAGCATGCCAGATGATCCACCTAACATAAATTATAATAAGTAGTGATTTCTATGGCCAGCTCTAGGTTGTAAAACACATCGCTGGATGTTCTACCTGATAAATGCTAAGGTCCCAGAGAGGAAATTAAATGTCATGAAATACCCTTCATCACGGGAGCTGGCAAACTGTTCTTCAGAGAATACATAGCAGCATAAAGTGTATCATATGAGGGAGAAAGAAGAGCACATAAAGAGCATAGTATGGAGCCTGAGTTCTAGAAGGACTTTCAGGGGTGACTTGAGTCTCTAGTACTGAACTAAATTTACAGAAATGGGGGGAGAGACTGCTTGATTTTATTTTGCCTGTCCCTCTACTAGAGAAGGGATTATATACCTAAATCAAGGCAATCTCCAAAAGATATTCTCTGCTTCAGATTTTGGCAGTTTGTCCTATTTTTCTTCACCTGCCTTCCCAAGAGCTCATATTTTTTTAAACACCATCCTGGGGGTGCAGGACACAGAGACATGTGCAGAGGGCACAGCTCTCAGGGCTGGGGTGGGTGGACAGTGGTGAAGGCCTGGTGGTGAGGCCATGAGGTGGGGAGGGTAAAGGCAGCATACATGTGCCAGCCTCGCCACAATTGTATTTTACACAGGAACCTGATTATGGGACTATGCCCCCAAATAACAAGAAAGAGTACAGAAAACTAGGCATGGGGTAGTTGAGAACCAGGAATATAAATACTATAAGTATCAGGATCCTTCAATATGGAGAGTTTTTATCTTGCTCTTCTCTTTTAACCTTCTGTCATAAGAATTTCCCCTTATCAAACATTCTTTGAAAATGTGCTTTTTAATAGCTGAATAGTGGCCAACATATGAAAATATCAGTGTTCTTGATCATTTCTTTCTATGAGATACTTAGGTTGTTTCTCACTGGGGAGTATTTACTGAGACCTTGGTGAATATTGTCATATCATAGCTTTGTCCCCAGCTCTAGCAGCATAAATTTCTAATAAATAGAATGACTAGGTCAGAAGTTATATTCATTCTTTCCTCAAGTTATTAAATTATAACAACAAGCACTGTTGGAAAAAACACAGTGGACATCTGATAAGCCTACAAGTCACCTGGCAGAAGCAGAAACGTGAGGCGGAAGTAGAGTGGCAACAAGCTCACAGGGCCACGGGGTGGCCGGCAATATGACCTGCAGGGAGAAGGGCGGAGGCCTTCCTGGTGAGTCAGGTGTAAACAGATTCTAAGAGAGTCTCTGTTGCTTTAGGTGTATAACTGGCAGGCTCCTTAGGCTCCCAGTTTTCCCCACCCTTCCGCACCAAGAAAGCCTGAAAGCAATTGGCACCTGCTTCACCTATTCCTATAGTGTCATATCTGCCAAAGAACCCAGGGTCCCCTCAAGCTGTGTAAGAGTTGCAAAGGATGTTTACATTTACGTGTTATATGTAAATCTCTAAAGTTGAAAACAATATCTTTGGGATCTGGGAGTAGAACTATATGTTAAGGCACAGTAAGTTTGTGGAATTATAGTATCAAGGCTACACCAACACTTTTCAAAATACCTGGTGAAATTAAACTAAGGACTTGGAGGCTTCTAGGGAGTCTGTTCTTTAAAAAATTGAAGGATGTGGTTTTGTCTAAGTGTTTTCACACTTAGACGTGTGCAGTTTTGTATTTGGCTTCTTCTGAGAAGGTGTCTTTCAAAATAGGCTGCCAATTACAAGATAAAAGACACCTGTCCCTTCTGCCTGCATGAGCACGTCCTAGACTGAATTAGTTAATCAACAAATGAGATCTGGTTTTAGCCTAGAAAGTAATTGTTTCTATGCTGTAGGTTCCAAACTTCACTTCATAAGCCGAGTCAACAGCAGAACAGGGGCTGTGAGGAATTCCTACACTTGCAAATTCTTATATCCTGCAGATGGAATTAACATGTTCTCTTGTACACAGTAAAATGACCACCAACAAGCAAATACCACTAGGCTTACTTCATGAATTTTGGGGAGATGATCCCAGAGTAGGGGTTATTTTTTGTTGCTATTATTTTTTGAGGGATAATTTACATATCATGAAATTAAATATTTTTTTCAGGTGTATACTTCTCTGTATTTCAACAAACTTAGACAGCTCTGTAACCACCATCACAATCAAAACTCCCTCACATGAGAGAGGTCCCTTGTGCCCCTTTGTAGCCAGTCCCCTCCTTCCTTTACCCCATCCCTAGATTTCACCAATCTGGTTTCTGTCCCCATCATTTTGCCTTTTCTAGAAGGTCATATAAATGCAATGATACATTAAATAGCCATTTATGTGTGGCTTCTTTCACATAGCAAATTCTTTTGAGACTCATCCATGTTGTTGCACATATTAGCACTTCATTCCTTCTCATTGCTGAATAGTATTGCGTTTTTGGATTTGCCACAATTTGCTTATCCATTCAGAGCTGAGGGACATTTAGGTTGTTTCTAGTTTTTAATAAGAATAAAGCTGCTATTAAAATTTGCTTATAAATTTTTGAATAGATATCTTCTTTGTTTCTCTTGTCTAAACACCCAGGAGTAGAAATCCATCATACATGATACACATATTTCACTTTATAAGAAACTTTCAAAGCGGCTCTACCATTCCCACTAGCAAGATAGGGTAGTTGCAGTCCCCACATCCTCTTTAGCACTAACTTGTCAGTTTCCTTGATCTGAGCCATTTTAGTAATAGTTCATGAACTCTTGATCTGGGCTGAGCTATAAAAATCAACCCTTCTGCTAGCTGCATATATGTGGTTGACTATGTCCCCCCAACATTCACATTCACCTGGAACCTCAGAATGTGACCTTATTTGGAAATAGGATCTTTGTTTATGTTAAGTTTAGATCAAGTCTTACTAGATTAAAGTGGGCCTTACTTCCAAGAACTGGCGTCCTTATAAGAAGTCCATGTGAAGACACAGAGACACACAGAGGACACCATGCAATGCTGGAGGTAGCCAGTGGAGTTGTGCTGCAAAAAGCCAGGGAACGTCAGAGACCACCAGAAGCTAGAAGAGACAAGGAAGGATTATTTTGTTCTTAGAGCCTCTGGAGGGAGTGTGGCCCTACTGACATCTAATTTCAGGCTTCTAGCCTTCTAAACTGTGGGAGAATAAGTTTCTGTTGTTGCAAGCCACCCAGTATGGGGTAGCTTTTGACAGTAGCCCTAGGAAAACAATACATGCTATGAATACAATTTACAAAATAAAATAGTTCAAAGCAGCTTATAAGGTTATATTTGAATTACATAAAGCTTTCTGAGAATAAAAGCAAAATTTTCTGTGTGGAAATATAGTTCATTCGCAGCCTAAATTACTAATGGGCATAAAACTACTTGAAGTTTTTGAATAATCTACAATTCAACTTTTCACACACAGGGGTAAGCTTCTGCCAATGAGTCCAAATTAGTGAAGGACTACTGTTTATCAAGAATTAAGGTCAGTCCAGAACCACAGTCCCCGTGGTTCCTAACCTGTGGCTGTTGAACATGTGAGGCCTGTGTTTTGCAGACTGTCCTATAAAGGATTCAGAGATAACCTTTCTTTTAGTTTAGTCATTTTGGTATAATGTGTTGCAATCACAGAAAGATTTTTTTAAATTTAAAATAATTTGTTCATTTTCCCTACCATGTGGTATATCTGTTTTGAAAACGAACGTCTCTGGCAGAGCCAGTCTTGGTTATTTCATAATGAACAGATCAGATTTCAGTTTTAGCACAAACCTCTTTCAGCTCCCAAGGAAGAAAATAATCCAGCCCTCAAACCCCTATTAGACTTTGTTGAGCATGCAGAGGAATGCCTATCCCCACCCCAAAACCCATGAAAGCAGTTGATGCTCCTGTTACTCCATTATTCAGAAAAATATTATTAGCTCAATGACAATTATAATAATTCAGTAATAAAAAAGGAATAGCTACAATCAAT
Organism: Manis javanica; assembly: GCF_040802235.1. NCBI lineage: Eukaryota > Metazoa > Chordata > Mammalia > Pholidota > Manidae > Manis > Manis javanica. Next base: position 42,934,067 of record NC_133171.1, read on the forward strand.
AGCAGGTTGTGGCTTATGCCACCATAATCTGTTGAGTAGTTATTGCAACTGGACAGAAACTGAGGCCACAGGCAAGCTAGGGGGGCTGGGATCAATGTGTGAACAGGAATTCCATGTTTTTATGACTATTCCTCTACCTACACCATTTAAGCCAGATTTTTTTCCCCATTAGCAACATGAGTTATTTAACAAAACCATCAGCTGAATACTAGAGGTCGTTATATGAAAGTCTGGAAAGTGTCTCTGGCCCACTTACTGAGTCCCCCTGAGGTTTTTTTCCATGCTGTGCTCTGTGGTTAACAGCTGCACCATGCCTATGTCACTGGGGTAGCTGGTGAATACAATCCTGCCTTCCATAAAAAGTTTGCAGAGCAAGGCAGTGTCATCTGAACAGAGTCCAGCAATGTTCAGTGAACCAGATAAAAGGCTGGTTTTCACCCCTGCTCCCTGATCTGCATAAGCTGTTCTCTGAGTGTTTGGGAGAACATAGGGTTGGCCTATTTGTTGGGGACAAGGACTTATATCAGATCACCCCATTCTAAGTTTGGGCAATTTCAAAGGACAGGGCTTTGGGGTCTTGGAACAAACTGTATAACTTCACTGTTACTGGGTCTTGCTAAACTCAAAAACCAGCAGCCCCCACCCCACCCCAATCCCCATCCTACATGTGGAAAACCACAAACTCAAGTTACTACCAAACAAAGGTGGTAGCAAAGTGCCCAGATGCCCTTTGGGATGGTGTGACCCAATTAAAAGGGACTGGTTGGGGTAAAGATTGCCCCTCTATGAGAAGCTGAAAGAGAAAAAACATGATCAAAATCTTTGCCTGGTTTAATCAAATATCATCAGGAATGTCTATTTATGTTACAGTTCCAGTACACCAGACTCCAACAACCAAGTCCCCAGTTCTAGGAACCAGGGAATGTGAGCTCCACACAAAAGCCAAAGCCACTGGTTTTGCTCTTGTTTTATGGGCTAATAGTTGCTGAAACTTAAGTTGTGACAGCTAAGCAGATACTATTGCCCATTGTAGGGTGGTCAGAATTAGGCCTGGGAATTGTGTAGACAGACAATCCTTTCAGGAGAGCTGGAAGTCAGTGCTATAATTTATGGTAAACAGAGTTGGGATCAAATTGACAAACTGTACGTGCCCACACTCCCTCTGGCCTAAAGATACCATTGACTCCAAAAAAAAAAAAAAACCTTGAAAAATCAATCATTTATAAGGGCAGAGAAGAAACAGGGCCACTAACAAACCAGAAGACTTCCTAAAAGAGAATATCAAACCTGAAGCATCACTAAATATTTGGAAACTAAAGCTAGAAGCTGAGTCTGGTGGCTAGATGCAACCATCAGAATAGCGGCTCAGCCTCTCCGTGCAGATTAACCTAATCTTGAACCTGGCTGGGTTTAATTTGTGCATTCTTGGGTGCCACACTACTGCAGAACCCTCAGAGACCTTACATCGCAAAACTGGACAAGGAACATTATGGCTGCAGAGCTGGCTAAATTAAATCCTTTTAAATTAATTTTTTTCTGAGGTAAGGCAGGTAACTGATAAAGAAAAAAAGAAAATTGCACTGTCCCTTCCACCCCCTGGGGTTTTCAGGTGTTCCTTACAGCAAAGTCCAGGGTATGGCGTCGCCAATTGTGATAAGAGAAATAAATTTTTTAAAAACCTCCAGATGAGAGTTAAGAGAATAAAAGTAGATTTCAACTAAAAAGGTGAGTTTTGGAGCACAGAAACCACTGGAGCAACGCATTATAATCTCGGAGTCACTGACAACAGCACAGCAGCCCTGTCCTAGAGAAAAGGCCACCGCAGGAAGGTCTTACGACAAGGCGGAAGAGGGTTCTCACCGAGAGTGGGACTCCTCGGTCCTCCGGCTTCCCCTCCTGCCCCGCGCTGCCCGCCCACCGGCCCTTTGCCCCCGCAGCACCGCCCCCTCCAGCCTCCAAACCAGGCAGCGCCCGCCCCCGCTTTCCCGGTCTACTGGCGGGGTGGCGACTCCCAAGATCCCTGCTATGGCGGTAACAGTCTTGCAGTAGCCAATGGGAGCCAGGGGCGGGGCCTGCAGCGGGGAGGCGGAGCTGGTCAGGTGCTCCGCGCCGAGATGCCGCGCAGGTGAGCGGCTGCGAGGTCAAGGCGTGTCCCACGCTACCGGTACGTCTCCGCTCTGGCCCCGGATCTGCGGGCAGGAGCCCCTCCAGCCCTCGCTCCCATTGCCCCGAGCCAATGCGGAGTGGCCGGATCGCTGCGAGGGTGAGTCCGGGGGAGTGGGGCGGCTTGCCTCCCCGGGACCCGCACGGCCCCGTGCGCCCCCCGCAATTACCCGCTTTTCCACAGCGCGCGCGGCCTGTGTACACACACAGCCCACGTCGGGGCCTCTGCCCGCCTCGGTGGGCGGCCGCTCTGCGGACTGGGAACCTCCTTCCCCGCGGCTAGGACGGAATCCCAGTGGAGGAGGAGATGGGACGTTGCCTCATGACCTCCTCTGGAGGTCTGTTCCCGCTCTGCACACCTTCTCCTTCACTTGCCGTCTTTTTGTTTTTTGGCTCCCCCTTCCCTCCAGATTTCCCAGGCTTCCTGTAGGGGAAGAATTACGGAGAAGGAACTGGAAATCAGCTCAGTGAAATCTGGACCCAGAGCTAGGGACTCTGTTACCCGGCTGAGTTGTTCTTGGTTCTTCTACCCGCTGAGACAAAGAATTGAAAGGCAGAGACAGAAGAGAGCAGTAGAGCGAAAGTTTTATGTGAATACACTCCAAGGGAGGAGTGGGCCAGGGTCAAGATAGACAAAGGCCTTAATCCCTTAGGTGGGAGGCCTTTGTATTACTGTCTGGCCGGGAGCGCGCATCTCTTTGACAAGTGGGGGTCATTTGATTGACAGGTCCGTCTACAGCCGCTCCTTCAGTGGGCATGCCCTTTTCCCAGGAGGAGGTGTGATTTGGGCCGTTCTTCTCTTGTGCCGTCTTGGGATCTGGGATCTGGTTGGGACCGGTTTGTCCTGATCCCCTTAGGCAAGCAAGTTACCTCCCTGCAAAGCCTTTGTTGTCTTCACCTGTGACCCCCCACCTGGGCCGAGTTAGGTTGGGTTTTTCTTTGAACTTCATCTTCCACTTCACGGGCTGCTCATGTCTGTCTGTCTACCTAATATTCCTAACAACTTTACTGCACTGTGAAGCATTTTGTACATGGAAAAGAAAACAATTTGAGATTTACTTAATACCCACTTCCACCTTTCTGTTCATTGCTTTAAGTCATTGATGTGATAATGTTGGTTCTTTTTACCAAACATTCCTAAGCCTTTAGACAACACTTCGCCTTTAGTTTGTCCCAGGCAAGCAGCTGCTTATAGTTGCTGAATTAATTTGCTAAGAGGTAAGTCAGGTGTTTCATGAGCTGATTCATTTTTTTAGCCTTAAATTATTTTTGGTTCATATTAGCTTTACTTGTGTTCGGAAGGTGAGGGAGAAAGTGAAGCCACCAGCCTCGATATTGTTAGTAAATCAGTTTATTGAGACTCATTCTTACGGTTCCTTCATTAAGACTGGCAGTTGGAAACATTATTGCCTTTTGGGGAACAGTTTTTTAATTTAATTTTTGAACCATTGTCTGGATACCAATACTTAAAAACGATTTCGGTTTAAATAATGTTCTAGCTATGGTGAAATCATAGTTTCAAAAGACAAACAAGAATTATACATCTGAAAGGAAAGCAAGCCTGTCAACCAGTTTTTATTGACCTATACGTGTATATATATATATATATATATATATATATATATATATATATACACCAAGGCAAGACAGGGTCTGTTTTTGAGATTTAAAAATGTCCAAAGCATATTCAAATTAAGATGTCAAAATCTGAATTCAAGAGATTTTTCCTAGCACAAAATATGATTAGAACCAAGTTCTGGTGGGCTTAGGAATTATACCTTCATGAAAAAATGGACAGGAAAAGGGGAGAACAAACGACCCTTGTTTGATTTGCAAGCCGATGAGAACTGACAAAATACGCCTATGTATTGTTTACCCATATTGGTGCTTATTAGCTTTTTTGGAGAAAATCTTTTTAGAAATATATACAGGTTAAAAAAACAAAAACAAGGAGCCAAGAACCATGATCCAGAGAGATTATTTAATCGTGGGCAGTGCCTTTTCTAATGTATCACTGGTAAGATTAAATGTTGACAAATTTTAATGTTAAGAAGGTCAACATCAAATTTCAGAATTGTTTATACTTAGTGCAGAATCTAATTGTTACAAAGGCTATGCTTTAGTTATTACTAAGTGAATGCAGGTTACATTTCACAAATATGTTTGAATGTCACAGACTGTATGTCACTTTGCTAGGTAGAAAGATAGGTATCAGCAGCCAGGGAAGCGGCAGAAAAAATTCCTGACAAAATGCCCAGGTAGGGAGGTCCCATGGGAGGACAACAAAGCTTTGCAGGGAGATAACTTCTTGCCTATTGGGACCAGGCTAAACTGGTCCCAACCAGGTCCCAACACAGATCCAACTGAACAAAACTAAGAACCACCCAAACTACACCTCCTCATAATCTCATTAAATAAAATTGTAGTTTTGTCCCCGACCCCCACAGAGCCTGGGCTTTTCTGTGTGCATTCTGGGAAAAGGCATGCGCACCAAGAGGAATGGGTGTATAACTACAGCTGCCAATCTAAAAAGTGCCTCCCAGCCTGGTGGTGGTAAAATAGACCCACCCCTAGAAGTTCAGTCCTTTGTCTACTTTGACCCTCGCTGGCTACTCCCTTGGAGCGTATTCACATAACTTCCCCTCCGCCTCACTGTTTTGTCTCTGCCTTTCAATTCTTGTCATGGTAGGATACAGGAACTGAGGAGAACAAATCCGTACAACTTCAAGAAACCAAGTTCATCTATTTTCTCTTTCGTAACATCTATAACCATGATGTGCCACCATAAGGCTTTAGCTTTGGAAAATAGAGGTGTATGCATACATTTTTTTAAAGCATTACTGTTGGATTTGCTAATGGTAATTCTTGCTAGGTTCCTATAGTTGTTTTGACCATAATGGTAAATATGTTCACAGGTATTTGACTACACATAGCTGACCAGAAGTCATGTCTGGTCAACCTGAAAATGTTTCTGAAAAGTTTTGTTTTTCTGAATAGTAAATTATTATTAAATGATTTAATTATTATTAAAACAATTTCTTCGAAGAATTATTTTGATAAGTTCTTGAGAAGTTGGACAGTTTCTAAAATGCAACTAGACTTCTTAGTTTTATTATAAAGGTAGCCCCAGGCCTCTTGCTTAAGTTTGGAGTTCTGCAACATAATCCTTCCAGGCTGTGATTTATGATACAGCTGGAATTACTAAATGCCCTCACTGTCAGTTTGTGGGTAAAGTATACAAAACAAAGTTATTGTCATTAACTTCTGTATTTTTTTTTTTTTACAGATTATTTTACACTGAACTGATCAAATACTTTGAAAATGACTTCAAAGCTCCCCTGGGTGTGCTTCATACTCGCTGCATTAATACCTTCGATTACATTTTCTCTTGAACTTGACCAGGAAAAGGTTCTTCTGGTTTCATTTGATGGATTCCGTTGGGATTACTTATATAGAGTTCCAACACCCCATTTTCATTATGTTATGAAATATGGTGTTCGTGTGAAGCAAGTTACTAACATTTTCATTACAAAGACCTACCCTAACCATTATACTTTGGTAACTGGCCTCTTTGCAGAGAATCATGGGATTGTTGCCAATGACATGTTTGATCCTATTCTGAACAAATCTTTCTCCTTGGATAACATGAATATTTACAATTCTGAGTTTTGGGAAGAAGCAACACCAATATGGATCACAAATCAGAGGACAGGACATACTAGTGGGGCGGCCATGTGGCCTGGAACAGATGTAGAAATACATAAGAGCTTTCCTACTCACTACATGCCTTACAATGAGTCAATTTCATTTGAAGATAGAGTTGCCAAAATTATTGAATGGTTTACATCAGAGGAGCCCATAAATCTTGGTCTTCTCTATTGGGAAGAGCCTGACGACACGGGCCACAATTTGGGGCCTGACAGCCCGCTCATGGGGCCTGTCATTGCAGATGTTGACAAGAAGTTAGGGTATCTCATACAGATGCTGAAGAAAGCAGCGGTGTGGGACCGTCTGAACCTAATCATCACAAGTGACCATGGAATGAGCCAGTGTTCTGAGGGAAGGGTGATAGAACTAGACCAGTATCTGGCTAAAGACCACTACAGCCTGATAGACCAGTCTCCAGTAGCAGCTATCTTGCCAAAGGAAGGTAAGTTGGCCTGAGTGGTGATCTGTGGCCTGGTCTGCATGTGCCCAGTTGGACACTGAACTGATCTGGTACTTTGAAAATGACTTCAGAACTCTGGGTATAATTACTTGCTGCATTAATACCTCCAATTTTTGTTTCTGTGTCTTTAAGATACGCTTGCCTGTGTCACAGTAATCTAGGATTTAATCCTTGAACTCTGAAACAGCAAGATCTCTTCTCAGAGTCTAATTTTTTACTTTTTCCAAAAATTGTCAAGTCAATGCTCTTTATATATTTGTGTCAGATGGACATAACCGTTTTGTAACCACTGAATATGATGAAAGCTACAGCCTGCCTTCTCAGAAAAATTGAGATGGAAAGATAGATACAGAATATGCATGTAATTACAGTGATTTTGTGGAAGCCCTAATGCTTCCTTTAGATCCTTTTATAGGACCTTCTTGTAGGGAAGCAGTGCAATGTGTAGAAGGGAGAAAGCTTTGGTGGCCTGAGATTATTTTTCTTATCTAAAGGAGGGGGAAGTGATAACAGTACCTTGAACTTTTCTACAAACCTCTTCTGGAGTGCTTCGAACAGTTACCCTATCACCTTGTTACTATTTCTACTTTAATGGTGAACTAGCTCAAAAGGCTTAACATCCCCATCACAGTGTAAGTGCAGAGTGAGACTTAATCAGGCCTGCTCTCCTGACTTCTATTTTAATCACATCCTAGATTAGTCTAGGTATCAAATGAGACAACAGATTATAAAAAGCTGAATACCTCACAAATGAGAATGAAATGCCTCACGGGGATTAAGAGGATCATAGGAAATGAGATTAAAATATGCATATGCACCTACACACAAACTTCTCAACAAATTCAATATAAAATAGCAAGTTTTTTGGTGTTGAAGAAAATCACATTCACCCTCCAGTTTTTATAAAATTGGAATGTGTTTCCTTATTGGGGTGTGAGATGCAGGGAGGAAACCTCACAAATGGATCTGAACAATAAGAGAATTAAAGATAGTGCCCAGGTTTATTCTATGAATTTACAGGGAGTACTTGTGGAATACCTCCAGGGTTTTAAAGAACTTTTCCATCATAGAAGCAGTTTTCCACCACCAGTCTGCCCTTTCCCAACCCTCAGCCTCGAGTCACCATGCTTGCTATTTTTTTTTAATGAAAGTACAGTTGATACACAACATTATATTAATTCCAGATGTACAACGTAGTGATTCTACATATATATATACATTACAAAATGGTTACCATGTAAGTGTAGTTACCATCTGTCAACATACAAAGGTATTCCAGTGTTAACTGACCATCCCTATGCTCTACTTTGATTCTCATGACTCATTGGAAGTCTGTACCTCTGTCCTCTTCACCTGTATCACCCATTCCCCTGTGGCAATCACCAGTTCTCTGTTTGTATGAGTCTGTTTCTGGATTTTTGTTTGTTCGTGTGTGTTGCTTTTTGTTTTTAATTCCACATGTAAGTAAACTCTTGGTATTTTTCTCTGACTTATTTCGCTGAGCATAACACCATGTAAGTCCACCCGTGTTGTTGAGAATGGCAAGATTTCATTTTTGTATGGCTGCATAACCATATTTTCTTGTCTACAGATTCTCTGTCTACAGTCATCACTGCCAGAACTTAGCTCTATTTCTGTCTGGGTATTGCAGTGCCGTTGGCATTTCACTTAGTGTTACCAGGTAGTACGTGTGCGTGTGTCTAAATCTTCAAATTAGAGACTCAAGATTACTGATTATATGTCTTCTAATTCTGTAAAGTCATTTTACTTAAAATGGAAGACTAATTATTTGCTTCCCCATCAGGATTCTTTTCCTTAAGGGGGTGGGACTTCTGAAGTGTCTGTCTGTATTTCATTATGCTCAGCTTGCTGGCTTTTTATTGCAGTGGAGTCTGCTGTGAAGAAATCTTGACTTCTGTCGCCATGGCTGTTTCTCTGATTGTAACAGTGTGCTAGTTCCGAATGCCTCTCCCTTCTCTTTTAGGGAAGTTTGATGAAGTCTATGAAGCACTAGCTCATGCGCATCCTAATCTTACTGTTTACAAAAAAGAAGAGATTCCAGAACAATGGCATTACAAATACAACAGGAGAGTTCAGCCAATCATAGCAGTGGCTGATGAAGGATGGCACATTGTGCAGAATAAGTCAGATGGCTTTCTGTGTGAGTATGTTACAGTATTTCTGCATCATTGTTTGCTAAAGTGGAGGCTGTGGATAATATAGCAGTTTATTTACTGATTGAGTAAGTAGCTAGTGTCATACATGAATAGCAAAATAAAGATCCTTGGGGCTTTAAAAGACGTTACCTGAAAGTGAAATATTTACTTCTCTTGAAGTCATCAGACTAAAGATATGCACAGTGACTTATACTGCTAATTATAACCATTCTGTTCCTGAGAAATTACCATAACTGAAATGTATAAATTGAATTATATGCATACATCAGAGATACTGTGGGTTCAGTTCCAGACCACTGCCATAAAGCAAATAACACAGTAAAGGGAGTTGAATGAAGTTTTGGTTTCCTAGCACATCTCAAAGTTAGGCTTACACCATACTGTGCTCTGCTAAGTGTGCAGCAGCGTTATGTCTAAAAACTGCACACACCTTAAGGATACTTTATTGCTAAAAATGTTTACCATCACCTGTGCTTTCAGCAAGTAGAGTCACTGATCACAGATCACCATAACAAATGTAATAATAATAACGAAGCTTTAAATACTGCAAGAGTTACCAAAATGTGACAGACACAAAGTGAGCAAATGCCATTGGAAAAATGGTGCCAGTTGATTTGCTCAGTACAGGGTTACCACAAACTGTCAGTTGGAAAAAACACAGTATCTGCCAAGAAGCACAGCAAGACAAAGCACAGTACAATGAGGTATGCCTGTGTAGTCTGCATCTCTTTTATGTTCTGGTTTCATGATAATTTAATTTCTGTCTTTATTTGCAATTGCTAGCTATCTGGTTTCTTTTGTCCTTCTGGCTCTACCAGATATAGGCCAGCTTTGTTCTACAGCTTGGAACATTTCTAAAAGGTCATGCATATGGCATGGATGACAATTTATCAAGACACATTTTTGCTAATAACCTGGTGATAGAATTGGAACTATTTCCACTGAAAAAATGGAGAATATAATGGAAATCCCATTTAAAATTCAAACATGCAATATAAGGTGCTTTCTGCAATCCTTACTGTATAATTTTCTCTTCCTGTAGATCTTTTAACTGGTCAGTCAAATAGAATCATCCACAGGATTTTACTCCTCTTTGCTGTGTGCATTTGCATATTTGCTTTCAAACTCCCTGACTTTGCTGCTGCCAGACTCCCTGCTCTGCTTTGTATTGCCAGGTGCTGAGCCCTGCAGACTGTTTGCAAACTGGCTTCTGATTAGGTTTAGCCAATAGAAGACCCTGGCTGAAGCTTTAGTTTGTGGGAAGCCAGTGTCTTTGTACCACAGGCTCTCTGCCTTGAGCTGTCTCTCTAACGGTAACGTCATTTCCGCTGTGATCCCAGCTCCCTCTGAACAACTGTTTGTATAGCCTCAGCTCCTACTACGTAGGCGTGGCCTTTGGGCTTTGGTAACATGGTCTTTTCCTTCTGTCCCTCCAGTCGTGGGGGCCGTAGGAGGTTCCTACTGTTGCACAGTCACTGAGTAATGGCGCCATCTCATACTTGCTTTGCAGCTCTTGAGCACTTACCAACTAGTCCCTATACGAAATTCCATCCATTGTACTATCCAGCATGGGTTCTGCTTTCCTGGTTGATACAAATATTAACATACATTAGCGATCAGTTCACTGAGAGTTGTTCCTACAGTTATTCGAATGTTGAAGGAACTACATTATGTCAATACTATCTAGAAATGCTTTGTTAGGCACTGGTCCACAATATACATAAGATGTATAAAAATGTCCCTTTAGGTAGAATTGGGTTCCTGTCATGTTTATTGATGGGAAAAAAGCCATCATCTGACAGTGACATTGCTGCAGTGCATGTGGATCATAGTGGCAGATGTGTGTAAGTACATAGTTTCTGATTCTTGTAACAGGTTTTACATATAGATAATGATCTGCAAAGCCAGAGTAGCTGTTTTAAGGAAGCCTTTAAAAATAGTTTCTTTGGCTATGAGAAACTCTTACTCATCTGTGTTCAGATTTTCATGTCTTGTCCATGTAGCTCTTAATTAGAAGGGCTGCTCAAAAAAGGCCTGCTATCTCTGCAGAGATTTGTACTTTACAGTTAACATAAATTTAAGGGGCCCTTGAAATTTTGGTTTGGTGAACACAATTACATGATAGATTGTTGTACCTATTTTTGAGAGAAACCCCAATGCTTCTGTTTATTGGGTGTCAGGATGGCCGAGTGGTCTAAGGCACCAGAAGCTCCACTTCCCCTATTTGTGTTATGTCATGTTCAGCATAATTATTTATTCATCAAATATATGAAATAATTATTTATTAAACAAATAATTCTTGGGCACTACAGTCCTCCTAGGCCTGAGTTCCAAAAGAGAAATTAAAGCCCAATGTGCAAATGCAATGGTTCTCAGAATGTGTTCCCAGGACCAGCAGTATCCAGATCACCTGGGAACTTGTTAAAAATGCAGATTCTTGTGCCCAACCCAGAGCTACTGAATTAGAAACTATAAGGGTTGAGCCCAGCAATCTGTGTTTTCACGTGAGTCTACCCAGGGTTTTCTGCACTGCAGTTTGGAAACCACCGCTCTTAGGCATCCATTATTAAATATCTCCTGGATCAAACATTTATAGTAGGAACCATCACCACAAAACAAAGTCTGTATGTGGGAGAAAGGTTTTGTAAGTCATAATGAGTTTGTTTCAAATCTGCTTTCCTACTCGGAAGTGTGATATGAGAGAATGACCTTCATGACTGAGTCTAGATCCCAGCTTAGAGAAGTGAACAATCATCAGTCAATTACAGATTGTAAAATGGCATATTGCCCAGTGTTACTCTCAGTTAATTAACAGGAATGGCAGGGTGCCCTATCAGATCATTACTACTGATTCCATAAATCCAGCACTATTTTTTTTTTAAATAAACTCAAAAGAATCATGGCATTTAGAATGACTTGTTAAGATGGGTTTTGCCAGGCAGATTTGGAATTTGAAAAGATGACTAAGGGTCAGTTCATGACTTTCAGAGGAATTGAGGATTTTCTTTGTTGCAGTGTTTGGGTTCCCATTGCATGTTTCCCTGTAGCAAGTGTAGGTGGTACAGGCTGATCGGCTGGTCATTGTCCTCACACGTTCCAGGTAAAGCCTGTCAGTGTCTTAGGTTGCCATATCCACAGTGGCTCCTTACCTTGTATGTACCCTGATACTATGCTAGGCATACATGCCTTTAAAATGCAGCTTTTATTTTGCAGGCATTTTCCTCCTTCAGTTTTGTATCACTTAATAAGACTCCTCAAGTTTTTACTTTATTTCTAGCCACACTAAAGCACACAGTGCTGATAGATCTTGATCTGAACCAGACAAGCTTTTACCCACAAATCCTGACCTTCATTTGTCCTTAGTGGATGGTAGCTGTTACTAGAGGTTTTGTTTTTGTGGAATCTTTGGTTTTCATTACTGTTTTTACCCTTTTACTGGTAATTATGAATTTATTATCTTCATGAGTAAAAGCACCTTTATCTCTACCTTTAGAACAGTAATTGGAACAAAGTAGATACCTAACAAGTATTTGCTGAATGTTTATCTGACTCCCAAAAAAAGTCACTTTCATTCTCCCCTGACCTGGCTCAGCTTTGCTTATTATTAAATCCCTTTCTCCTCTGTGGCTGAAGGTAGTATTGGCTGGTGAGAAAGGTTTTTTTATCAGTTGACTTTTAATTTTCTAAAGTAAATTGTGATGTTGACATCAGCAGAAATTGTTGGTAGAAGACTGATTTTAGAAGTCAAGTAAGATAAAATTTGCATTTAAGTTCAGAATCTGATGATACAATGGTTATTTCCATTTTAATGCGATCTGATTGGCTAACTTATTCTTGGCATTTTGTCTTTGCAGTAGGCAACCATGGTTATGATAATGCATTAGCAGAAATGCACCCAATCTTCTTAGCCCACGGGCCTGCCTTCAAAAAAAATTTCAGCAAAGAAGCCATGAACTCCACCGATCTGTACCCACTTCTCTGCCACCTCCTCAATATCACTGCCATGCCACACAATGGATCATTCAGGAATGTCCAGGATCTGCTCAGTTCAACAACTCCAAGAGCAATTCCTTACCCGCAGAGCACTACACTCCTCCATGGTGGCGTCAAACCAAGAGAATATGAACAAAAGGAGTCATATGCTTATTTCATAGGGGTCTCTCTCGGTAGCATTTTAGTTATTGTATTTTTTATGATCCTTGTTAAGCATTTAATTCGCAGTCAGATCCCTGCCTTACCAGATATGCAGGCTGAAATAGTTCAACCATTGTTGCAAGCCTAATGCTTCCTTGAAGTGGAGATTGTATAATTATGTCAGTATTTAGAGGTTTCAGATTCTAGGAAACCGGTTTCTGATGTTTGCACAGACCATTAGGCAGTTGCATACATACACAGGCACAGTGACATACACACACACGGGTGGACCAAAATATACATATTTGCAGAGGATTAACTATGTGGAAATGTGTTTGCGTTGTTCTTTCTAGTTTAGGGTAGATAAGTTCCTGCCATATTTGGACTTGGCACGTATAATGTACATATTTAGCAACTTTGCACCACTCAAAGTATCTTACGTATTGCACTTTAAATTATGCTTCTGGTAAGTACTTTTATGTACTTTATTGACAGTTATGTCTTATAACTTGGTTGAAAAAGACAACCTATATCCATGTCACAGAATCCTTGGTACCTATTCTTTGAACTGAATGAAATTTCTAATAATTCCTAAATAATGTAGAAGTCTATCTCAAATTGGGAGAGCAAGAAGAAAGAACTGTTGAAAATTAAACATGACATCCTTTGAACATTGAATTTCAGAGAGATGCATTCCTGACAGAATGATACATCTGGCATTCCTTGTCAGGTTTCTTTTTAAAGGTCATGTCTTTTCATTTTATATTTCAAAATAGATTGAAATACAGGTTAATTCTAACCATGTTTTTTCTGTCATAAAATTCATTATTGCTACTTCCTGGTAAGTTATTTTACTCTGATTTTTGTAATCATGAAGACATCATGAATATGCATTTCTTTCCTATGTAATCTAGCACTGATCTGAACAGAAGAGATTGGGCACCATCTCAGCAGTGTTTTCTCTTATATAATATAGCTTCTTTGAAAACTAAATCACTGTTGCATTAAAAATCTAATTAGGTAAAATAATGTTTGTTTTCTTTCTGGTAATATGCAGTAACAGAGCATAAGCCATCTTTTAGATTTGTGCATTTGAAGATAATGGAGTTGCAAGAGAGCAGACTATTGGGGAAAATGTAGGCCGCCCAGTTCTTGAAAAGAGCTGTGTGGAGCGTGGGGGAAAGGGAATTAGGCCAATCGCGTTAGGTGCACGCAGTACCCAGAGCAGTGCTAAAAGAGTTCCTGATGGCAAAAGCTAGAAGTAACTCTTAGAGGTAACAGGTACTGAAACGAGAGCTGAGCTTGTACCCTTGTTACATGAAGTATTTGTTCACTCACCAAGTACTCAGTGCAATCAAAGGTGAATTCAAGTTCACAAAGAGACTACCTCCTGGATGGTTTTTTCATCCACTTCGTCATTGCTTCTCTCATTCTAGCCACCTAAAGCTGCGCTTAGATCCCCAGTAGGTTGGGGAAAGGGCAGTGTTACCTATGTGTTTTAGAGGAAAGAACACCCTGGAAAGAATAGCTTTCCTTATAGAAAAAAGAAACCAGTTTAGAGAGGCATGCCCAACAGGTAATGCTATGATTTGGTGCATTTTTATGTGCCAGCTGGCCAATAAGTTGGTAAAATCGTACATGAATTCTAGAAATAAAGGATAAATGAGATGTAAAGTGTGTCATTAAACTTAAGTACTTGCAAAATGAAGGTGTATGAGTCTTTTTTAAGTGATAATACCAATAAGCATTAGCACGATTCTTGTTATACAACTTCCTAATAGGGTAGAATAGGGTCATTGGAAACATACTGTAGATTAAAAAGCTGAAAGTTAGATGGTAGCAAACTCCTCAAGATGTCTGACCTCTGGATAACACATTTTAGAATACGTAGCCACTCATACTGGATTGCACTGTAACTCATTTGTATTACTGAGATGCCAATACGACTGAAAGATGAAATTGGTCTATTTAAAAGGATCACTACTCAAACTAATTGTTGCATTAAATTCATTTTGGAAGTTTCTATTAAGAAAAATTTTCTAATGATGAAATTGCTACCAGCCGAGATGCCGTTTTTCTCAGAATTGTGTCTTGGAGGCAATGAAGAATGAAGGCAGCAGACGAGTTTGGAGCAACCAGTAAAGTGTTTAAATGAGAAGTGAGGAGGAGAGAGAAGGACTCCCTCTAACCAGGAGGGGCTCCAAGAGAGGACATGTTAGGGCTGCAATACTGGGTGCAAGTGGCTGGGAGTTGTTGCTATGGCCAAGCTAAGATCAAAGGGAAGAGAAAAACTCCCCTTTCAGGCTAATTTTCCCAAATGTCCAGGATGAGGCTTCTTATTGACCATGACCTTACCGGGGCCCTGAGCTCTATCTGCCTGTGTCCCACTTAACACCTGCCTCAAAATTAAAGTTCTGATAGGAAGATCTGAGTATTGAATGGTTTCTTCTACTTACAGATACATAACTTCTGTAAAATAGGAGAGTTTTAAACTTTGCTGGGAAAATCTGGTCATTCATATCCTTGGATAGCTTTCTTGTTGCTTTGTTTTACCTGCATGTATTCATCGTCAAGCTGCATGCAGTGAACACAGAAAAACAGTTTAGACTCCCTAATCTTACTAATTATAAGAATTTTAAAAGGTCAGAGGAATGGAGTTCCCCTAACCCTGCTATTTTTTCTCAACATCCTCCATCAACTAAGTTGTATAAGTTTTGTGCAAACTTGATAAGATTTATTCGATGTATGTTTTGAATTTGTACTTCCTTTGCCACCTAACATTTAAGATTGCTTTTCAAAATATTTTATGACCTTCTAAGGTAAAACTAGGATCTTGTTATTAATCTATTGTTTACAGAAAAATCTAATAAAGATCTAGCTCTTCTAGTTCTCAGATGTTTTCAGCTACTCATTAAGGGGGACAAACTTGAGAATCAGAGTCAGGAGAGATCTAAGGGACCATTCATCCCCGTGATTTAGCAAGGGCCCTTGAAAGCTGTGAGGTGACTTGGTGTGACATCAGTGCCAGTGGAAGCAGGACCAGATATCCTGATGTAATCTGGGGGTAAGGACTTGAACATAATGAGTTCTGAGGGGACACAATTCAGTCTGTAGCAGAGGATGCAGAACAAAAAAGCTAGGAAAATGAGAAGCTGAACAAGAAAATGCATTTATATCTGCAACTTGATAATACTCTGTTGTCTTCCTTCAGGGTTGTTACTGAGAAGTCTTAAGCCAGTTTATGTGGTACCTCTCTTTTCTCAGACCCAATGCCATAGGGATTGAGCCACACAACTCTGGGTCGGGCAGAAAGGGGTAAATATAGTCAGGTTGCATCTGGGAAGTTAGTTGAAGCCACGAAACTACAGTTAAGTTGTGGGCTGTGTAGATTTGAAGTGATATACAGAGATGTCTAAGACACCCACACGTGTACGGATTCTTGATTTTAACAGATGTCATCAATTCTGTTCCCGTTTGTCCTTGTGTCAATAGCATACTGTGTTAAGTACTATAACTTTATGATAGTTCCTCGACATCCAATAGAGTAAGGTCTGCCATTTTATTTTTTTCAAGATTGTCTTGGTCCTTTGCATTTCTACATAGATCTTAGTCAGCTTATACAAGTCTATACTAAAGTAAAACCCTGTGAGAATTGCTTGGATGCCGGGATCAAATTGAGAATTGCCATCTTTACAATACTGAGTCATCCAATCTTAAATACATTATAGTGTTCTGTTATTTTGGTTTTCCGGAATTCCTCTCAATGTTATAATTTCCTGTCCAAAAATTCTGCATATATTTTGTTAAACTTCTTCCCACTTAAGCTTGTTAATACCACTATAATTGACACCAGTTTAAATTTTCATTTTGTTTTCTGCTGATAGAGAAGTAATTTTTGTGTATTGACTTTATATCCAACAATTTTGTGAAGCCCACTTATACTTTATGGATTCCTTTGGATTTTCTATGTATGCAGTCATGTCATTTGTGGATAGGACAGTTTTGTGACTTTTCAATTCTTACTTCTTTTTGTTGCCTTGTACTCGTTAGGGACCTCAGGACAATGCTACCTGGAAGTGATGAGAGGACATCCTTGCCTTGCTCCTGATTTTAGAGAAAAACATTAAGTATTTCACCACTCAGTATATTACCTGTAGGCTTATGATATTGTGATTAAGTATGATATTAACTATAGGTTTTTGGCATATATATACATAAATAAAGACTATCAGCCCAAGTTACCTTCTGTTCCAAAATTGGTGAGCTGTTTTGTTTTGAATAATAAATGCTGAATTTTGCCAAATGCTTTTATCAGGTTTATTGACATCTTTTTTTCCCTATTAATATGGAGGGTGACATTGATTTTCAAATATCAACTAATATTGTCTGCTGGAATAAATTCCACTTTTTTATGTGTATTAACCTTTTGCAGTACTGCCAAATTTAAATAATGTTTTGTCCAGGAATTTTGCTCATAGGGATATTGATTTATAATTTTAGTTTCATATCTTTGTCAGATTTTGGTACCAGGATAATGCTGGTCTCAAAAAACTAGTTATTTTCCCTTTTCCTCTATGTTCTGTGTGAGTTTGTGTAAAGTCATTTCTTAAATGTCATAGGATTAATAAGTGAAACCACCTGTACTTGGAGTTTTCTTTGTGGGGATGTCTTTTGATAACAAATTAATTTTTGTCATACAAGGCTATTATGATTTACTATTTGAAAATGTATCAATTTTGGTAAATTGCATTCTTAAGGAATTTGTCCATTATATCTAAATTGTGAGTTGTATTGGCATAATCCCTTAATCCTTTTGAAATATGTAGGATCTGTAGTGATGACCCCTGATTTATTACTGATACTGCTAATTTGTGCTATCTCCCTTTTTTTCTTAGTCAATCTTGCTAGGGGGTTATAAATGTTACTAATATTTAGAAAACTAAATTTTGCCTTTATTAACATTCTCTATTTATCTTTTCTATTTCATTGATTTTATCTTTAATTTCTTCCCTTCCACTCACTTTGGATTATTTTCTTCATCTTTTACTAGCTTCTAAAGTGGAAACTTAAATCACTGATGTTTGAATTTTCCCCTCAAAGGCAGACATTGAGTTGTAAGTTTCCCTCAAATTAGTGCTTTAGTTGCATACTCTATAAAGTTGATGTTATAAATTCATTATTATTCAGTAAAATATATTTTCTCATTTGTCTTAGGATTTCTATCAGAAGGGTATTGTTCAATTTCTAAATATTTAAGGTTTTTCTAGACATTTTTGTTACTGAATCTAACTTAATTTCATTGTGGTCAGAAAATACTTTGTAATACTGCAATCCTTTGAGATTATTTTCTGAGACTTTTTTTATGGACCTGCATATGATCTATCTTACTGATAATTCCACTTGAAAAGAATATGTCTTCTGCAGTTTGGGGCCATAATCTTCTCTAAATGGCATTGAAGTTAATGTAGTTGATATCTTTATTTGGATGTTGAATATCCTTGCCGATTTTTTATCTTGGTCTAGTAGTTACATCAATTACTTTAAGAGAGGGGTGCAAAATTCTTGTTTTGGATTCTCTTTCTTTAGTTTCATTGCTTTTTGATTCACAAACAAAATTTAAAGCTCTGTTTTTAGGTGTGAACATTTAGAATTACTGCCTTCCTGATATATCAGTCCCTCTCAGTGTCTGGAAATACTTGTCTTGAAGATTGCTTTATTTGATATAATATAGTTTCTCCAGCTTTCTTACAGTTAGTTTGCATGGTATTTCATTTTCTATCCTTTTGCTTTTACTTTCCCTTTGAATTGTGTCTCTTGACTGTTTGTGGCTGGATCTTGCTTTTTAACCTAATGTGATGTAATCTGCCATTTAATTGGAATGTTCAGTCTGTTTACATCTAGTTATTGATGTGTTTTGATTTTATTAGCCATTTTGCTTTTTTCCGCCCTCATTTGAGATAAGTTTATAGCTCTTGATTTTTGGTGCTATCTTTACCAGGTTTGATACCAATGTTACATTCACTTCAAAAATTCATGTATTTTTTTTTAACACTAGTTTTATGAGGCTAATACAACATTAATAATTAAACCTGATAAAGAGGCACTAAAAAATACCAAATCTTTTGGGGCTGGTACTTATTTGTATAATAGATTTTAACTTTCCCAGTCTTTCATACAGAAATCATTCTGTTCTAGTATTCTTTCTCTACTGGAGTCAGTTTCGTCTAATTGTTCCTAGAAAGGTACTCGTTTAATCTGTATTTTCAAACTCATTTGTGCCAAATTGTGTAAAATAGGCTATTAGGATTTTTTAGTGTTATGCTTCTCTTTGTGGGTTTTTAACACCTTTTTTTCCCCTCCTCCCATCCCACTGGGTTTTTTTCTAAATTAGATTTTCAGCCTCTTAGCTGCCTCTTCCAAATTCACAGATGCTGTTAGGGGCTCAATTCTATAGATTTCTTCTTCTGAATCTTGGCCTCTTGATTCTTCACTTTCTTACTTCTCAATGCCTTAGCACAGATCTTTTATTTTGTGTCCAGTTTTCCTTGTCCTCAGCAAAAGGATTGGTTTGAATTACAGTCTACCATTACTGGAAACAGAACTCCATGCCCTTTTATGATTTAAAGAGAAAAAAACCAAATAGAGCCCTTACAGATATTTTGTGTAAATAGCATGTTCACTGCCTTCAGTGGACAATTCAAACAATAATGCAAATCAGTCTAGATCTAACTAAATCCCTTTTATAAAATATGTATCTGTAGAATGGGGTTGTCTCGATGTGTTTGGGAGTTCATTTCTTTATCCTTTCCATCCCCTGGTCTATGAAAGTGAAGTTAAGCATGGTAGGAATGAAAATCACGCTGACGGGGTGGATCCCTGCCCTTACAGGTCTGTCGCACACAGTGGAGGGCTGAACCAGAGACATGTGTCTGGAAACCATTAGCATGAACTTGTCAGCAGATGAGCTCACTAGATTCAGTTTATGGATGGTAGAAACCAGATTTCAGAGATCCAGGAGGAAGGTGTGTGGGAGGCAGAGGTCTATGTAGAGGTTTGGCTTGCTTTTTGGGTTAAGACTCTGCCTTTGCCTTGCAGGAAATTTTGGCTATGAGACATGAGTCACAGGAGCTAGGAGTTTAAACACCAACCACCACTTGCACACACACATATAATAGGGTTCAGAACTACAGCTGACACCTTGAACAATGCAGTAAAAAATGTGTATATAATTCTTTTGAGTCCCCCAAAACTTAACCACTAATAGCCTATTGTTGACCGGAAGCCTTACTGATAACAGGGCCAATCAACACATCTTTTGTATGTTGTATTATAAACTGTATTGTTACAATAAAGTATGCTAAAGTCTTTTAAAATTGTCACAAATCTCCAAAAAATGTTCTAACGTTTTTATTGAAAAAAAAAATACCTATATATAAGTGGAACTGCATAGTTCAAACCCATGCTCAAGGGTCACCTGTGTATATAGAGAGAGACACACACATACATATATGTTACAATCAGTGTGTTTGTGTGTGGGAAGGACCCCAGGACCCAACGGGCTTACTCGGATTCTCACATCTTCTCCAAAGCAATGGTTGTGGGTGTTTGCATGTGTGTGTTTGGGGAGGGAGGGAAGCCTGTAACAGTACCTGAACACCGTCACCAAGGAGGGCAGGGATCAGGGAAAGGCGAAGCTGGCATCCAAACTTATGCAATCACAGAGCCTGGAAAATAATTTTGGATCTGAGGAGCTCAGCAACAAGAGTTAAGCCATGATTAGATGTAACTTGATACAGTCTTACCATTTTTGAAAAGCTACAGAATTCTCTTCCAGAGTAAAGAAAGTACCTTTTGTTCTTTTGTTTTCCCACAGTTCTTAGCAGTGTAAAAATAGGACATGAATCACTGCTTTACTGGAGAAAACTTTGTTGAATCTATATTCAGTTGGACAAGACATTAAATACTTATGGCTATGTACAAAACAAAGTTTGAATACTATCATCCCCCCTTCACCTCTAGTGTTCTGATCAGGTTTTTCAAACTTTTTCCTAATACAAGCCAATAAATTATATTTCTGGAAGGTCTATAAAATTTATCTTGGATTGCACTCCAAGAAGTCCTTAAGCTGGATTAGATATTTATGTACTGTTTTAAAAACTTTGTTAAATGTTTATAAGCTTAATCCTGGTTTTAAAAATGTCTGTAGTGAATGCCTGTGGATTTTTGCAGTATTGCCAAGTCATGTCAACATCTATGACTACATGTGTATTTTGTCAGAAGGTGACAAGTTTAGAAAAACCAATGACAATGCATTATATAAAATTAGAGTAAGAATGTTTGACATTTTATTCACATAATTTTTAAAATAACAAGCAAAGTCCTTAACTGTGATTCAAACAATATAGTCTGTATTTTGCTTTAAGGCACTACATAACAGAGTTCTTTAAAACAATCATATCATTTTATTCACACAATTTTAAGGACTGAAAATAAACACACACTTTCCATGTCATCTTTGTTGTTCATTTGTAGTTTTATGTATTCACATGTAAAACCCTTCAAATAAAAGGAATTAAATGCCATCATCCTTAAAGCTTATCAGATAGGGGCAAGAGAGGGAGACACCCCAGAACAATGATGAGGCATTTTTAATTCTTTAATTTTCCAAAAATTTATCTTTAAATTCTTTTAACAACCTAAATGGAATAATCACACAAAGCCTATAGTACAGAACATTGAAATAATTTTTATTCTATTGCTATTTACCAAAAAAACTTGCATTTTATAATTATATAGCAGAACTGTCCCTATAATAAGTAAATGTGCTTATTCTGAATTCACTGAATTAACAAAAAATACTTAATAAAAAGTTTTCCTATTACCTTGACTACTGTTGTCCTAAACAGTTAAATGTTTCCTGGAGCCGAGTACTTTGTATAACCCAGAAAACAGAGCAGCATATTAGTGAATCTAACAAAATACACACCAAACCTTAATTGAAAGGCTAACTTTTTCTAAAAAATTTTCGCAGTGAATTAGAAGGATCATTGGTTTTAACAGGATAATTTCTTAAAGATACAAATGAATTAACACAAAGTTCAATATAATAATAAATAAACTTCTGATTAAATAAGTACTGTCTTGTCCCATCAATATATACATTTAAAATTCACAATTTTAATTAAAGTGAATGTTTTGAGAATGGAGTGAAAAACAAGACATAGGTAAATGTCTTTTGTTCAAAGAATTAAGACACTGATCGGGCATCCCTTCCTATTTCATCCTATATGAAATCCACTCAGAGGTTGGATGCCATGTATAGATTATTGAAACTCACAACCACCAATAAAGCTAATGCAGTCACTAGCACACACCATTGCGAGGATCAAATTCTACTCAATTAATATAAAATACGCTGCAACATTTCAGACTTCAAAAAATGCCCACTGCTTTAAGTGTGATGTTCTTTTTATTAGTAGAAATTGATGTAGAAATTTTTGTACTATTCCATTCAGATCAACTATTAACCTTTAAGATAACTTTAATGTGAGGGGAAAAATGAGAAATAGTATTTGTAGAAAGTAAAATTATTCTACTGGTTGTATTTACTATGCTGTTCTTATTATAGTCCACTCATGACCAGTAGCATAGGTATTTATGCAGGATATAAAAATGCTTTCTCAAGACCCCCAAATACAAACAGGCACCAAATACCAGGATCAGGAAATGAGCAGTGACCAAATAGGATGAGTTATATGTGATGAATTGCACTACAGTTCTTTACCATCACAGATGGTCAACATTTAAGTGGGCTTCATATTTACTGTGGATAATTTTTGTATCTGTAAAACCAGTACCTAGTTTGTTATCTTGTCAAAACTTTAAAGATCACATTATTAGTATCAATTGCTTGACTCAGATGCTGAAGGTCTTGAACCCAGTTTTTCCTTTAATAGATAAAATCTAGTTTGCCACAACTCAGTTTCTTCATACTAACATTTATTATTAGAAGGTACCACCTAGCAAAGAAAGGTAGGATGACAGTTCCTCACAATTAATCCTTGGCTCTGAACAAGTATGTTTAAAAACCAAGAGCAGCATGTGATTATTTCTCTGACTCAAATATTGGAGAAAAAAGCAGGCAACAGAATGTTAACAAAATGCTAAAGCTTATTCTGCCACTTAACATATGAATAACATAAAAGATAAAAGATACTAAATTCCATTTGAAGTTTTTAAACTATTGCCTAAAAAGGCGTAAAAGTCCTAAAGGTAAATATAAAAATCTCCCTCATTCTAAACCATTCAGAACCAGATTTGTATTGAGGTCATACGTTTTTCTGCAGCACTTGGATACCTTGCATTACAATAAACAACATGAAAGTTAAAAATAGTGCATAATTATAACTTTTTTAAAATTACGATTTTTAACTTGTTAGAGAACTTGAGTTAGAAGAAAGTAAACAAATATGATGTGCAAATACAACCTCTCCTGAAAGCTGTGTTCCATGGGAATGTAGAAACCTGCCTACAGTCCAGGCTACTTCTGACCTCCTGTAAGTTGCATGAAGTCTGCACACCTATACACACAAATACACTTGTGCACACATACAACTATGTAACTGACACAAAGGCAGTAAGCACAAATAGAGAAAAGCACTTTTCTCTATTTTCTTACTAGCAATAATCTTCAAAAGATATAACTAAAGACTTCAAAAAGTGCAAAGGTCTTGACACAAGGGTGAGGACTGGCTTTGAGCCACATGGTCTTTAAT
Source organism: Manis javanica (assembly GCF_040802235.1). Lineage (NCBI taxonomy): Eukaryota > Metazoa > Chordata > Mammalia > Pholidota > Manidae > Manis > Manis javanica. The sequence continues at coordinate 42,957,484 of NC_133171.1, forward strand.
TTTTTAATAGCTTTTCTTAGAATAATTTATTAGAATACTAGATCTGTTCTGTCTGGTTAGCTGATTTTATTAACCATCAGAAAATTTCCTATGTCAAGGGTTTTACTTGGGATATAAACTCTATTAAAGGTAAATATAAAAATACAGGAAACTTTTCCTCCCTGATACTCAAAATCCACTTAATTGCACAGAATTTGTTGTTTCATTTACAAATACAAAAACTAATTAGCATGCCTACTAAATTTTGTATTTTTTCATTCAAAGATGTGTCAAATCTTCATTGCAAAAAAAAAAAAGGCAGAGGCATATTCTTTTTAAAAAATATTTCTACTTAAAGAAACAGTTGGTGTTAACTAATGATTTACTACAGTTTTTAATGGGGTCAGGGCTTTTCTGTTTTAGCTAATGCACCAAAACACAAAGAAAAACAAAACAAAATAATTTTAGCATGCTTGGTCTAAGTTCTTTGACTTCCAAAGTATACTCGCAAATAGTTAGGACACCACTCTTTCGGTATATCCTTGTTCTGTGACTAATCAAAGACACTGTATAAACCCCAGCACATCACCCAACTAAAGGATCATCATCATCATCTTGTAGCTGAAGTCTAGAAAACGGATGGGGTACAGATAGTCTATTCTGCATGATTATTATGAGGCACGTTAGAGTGGTTAAGACCAAGAGTGCACCAATAACAATTCCAATAGCTTCTGGAAGATTAATGCACCACTGATCAACTAACAGACACTTAGTATGACTGAAGGTTCCATTATTGGGATGTGGTTTTAATCCCAGGATGTGGCACATCATTGGATAAATATCCACAATGTTAACTGTGCTGTGTTTGTAGCCTTTGTGAAATGCAGGTCCATGGGCAGCTAGAAATGGATGCATACTAGGCAAAGAATTATCATAACCATGGTCACCTACTGAAAAAGAACAAAATGATGTTAGCAAATGAGATAAGTCTTTTTATTATAAAATAACTTACTTTTAGCATAAATATACTAGATTATTGCAAGTGTAATCCCATCCATTAAGATTCTGACTAGCTGGGCCAGACGGGGGCCAGAAATAAAATTTTTTCTATTTCCTCAACCCAGCCATGTCCCCTATTTCTCTATTTCTCTCTCTCTCTCTCTCTCTCTCTCTCTCACTCACACACACACACACACACACACACACACACACACATATACATACACTTTTCACAGTCATGACCTCAGGATTTAAAACTATTTCTCAATCTGATGTACTTAATCTTGTAGTCCTAGCCCACTTATTTCACTTGCCAATCTCCAGCACTGTTTGCAAAAGCTTGGCAAACAGCACTGTAGTTTGAAGAAAACAAGAGAGTGATCAGACCAAGGGTCCTACATACTGGGGAGAGCAGAAGTGAGTGGAGAATAACTGAATCTGCAGCCTTATCTATGTCAACCGCATCCATGATAAGAAATAGGATTATATAATATACTACTAGTTTATTGACAGTTGATGAACACCTCAACATCTGAAGGGTCAGATAACTGAGAATGTTACAGACGAGATTGTGAAATCTTAGCCAGATGAGTCCAACTTATAACTCTAGTAAAAGTCTAACTCAATAAACACTATGATTTCTGATATATCCCAATGCCAGATTCTCAATTTCTAGCTTAGTTTTAACAAATACTGACTTTTAATGTAGAACAGTTGCATTTAATAAGCTCCTAGTTTCATATGAAGTGCAAGTAACTGGGTGATAAGTATATTGGTGTTTGTTATAGTCATTGTACATTTGAAATATTTCATAATAAAAATGATACATGTGACCAATACAATAAAAAGAATATAGCACTATCTAGATACCATAATTTCAATAATGTAAAAAATGCCTGTATATATAAAGAAAAAAATTAGAAGGGGGAAAACTCCCACAATTAACATTTATCTGTACTTCTGTATTAAGGGATTATCGATATCTTTTGTTCTGTTTTCTGAATTTTTATATATTTTCCAAGTTTTCAATAATGAGTATATAACCTAAATATATGTAATATATAAATTCCACTGACCCTTAGTTTCATCCTTCTCTGATGCTTCTGAACTGCTGTAGATCAGAGATCTGCAGAATATGGCCCCTGGACAAATTCAGCCCTCCACCTGTTTCTGTAAACAAAGTTTCACTGGAACCCTGCCTTGTCAATTTGTTTACATACTGTGTATGGCTGCTTTTTCACAATAAAGGCAGAATTGAGTACCTGAGGCAGAGAGACCAGCTGGACCACAAAGCCAAAAATAGTTACTATCTGGCCTTTTACAGAAAAAAAAATTTCTGATCTCTGCTAAGGACTACAAAGTCAATTTTTTTTAAGTATTCAAACTGAATTTAACATATGGATAAGTGAGCTTCAGTCCAGGGAAAAACTACAACTCTTCCCTATACATTTCCTCTGTTTTAGGAGAGATTTTACCTTTTCCCCAGTGTCCTAAATAGCAAAAGCATTCAGCTAAGTGATTTCATGATTGGAGAAAGACTTAGAGTTACTTGGACAAAATTTTTTTGATACAAAAAAATAAGAATTTGAACTAGCTAATGTCTCCCCTTTTACTTTGTTTCTTCTCTTTTATTTTCTTTGTTTCTTCTCTCACATTTTCTGCAAATCATGAGAACGAAGTTACTGACAATAGCAGTTTTGGTAAGAAAGTAAAATCACACTTTGATCCTTCAGGTCATCCAACCTTCTAATCTAAGGGTGAAATTGTGGTTACTGTAAAATGGCTATCAAATAAAAACCTGAGAATCAAATGAAGACCTGGCAATTACTACTTGGAAACTGAACCAATTATACTGTCAACATCTCTAAATCAAAATACTCGATAAACAGAACAATGTCACAATGTATGATTTATTTCTAGGCTACAACAGAAGTATCCTAAATAAATACTTACATTTTGGTGATGATTTATTTTGAACAATTGTCCAGCCTTCATCAGCAACCAAAATAATAGGCTGAATTCGCTCATTATGTTGGTAATGAAATCTGGCAGGAATGTCTTCCTTGAGATAAACATTCATGTGAGAGCTACAGTTTTTTAGTTTGTTATAAACCTCTGTTCTATCTAGAAGAAAAAGGAAATAGCAAAGGAAAAAAGTCATGGTTGATTAATCAGGAAAAAAATATTTCTACCTAGAATTAACAGGAAATAAATTCTGAACAATGTCACAATCATCTATCAAATAACTTTTAACTCTTGAAAAAAAAAAAGCAATGATAATTATGTGACAGGGCTGGGGACTAATACACACACACCCCTTTTAAGCATTCATATATCTTTCATTTAGTGATCATCCCTGATGGACTTTTATACAAAGGGGACATGTCTAGGTTCCTAGGTAAATATAAACTAATTACATTACTACTAATTACTAATTCTAAGATCAATAGACAAAAGGTTTATCTCACAAAAAAATCCAAGATGTCTTTTAAGGATAAAAAATTTCTTTTTCCATTACTGTGGATAAAGAAAGAATCACATTGAACCTACAATGAAAGCTAATTGCTTAGAAACTGGTAAGTTAGGGGGAAAACATAACCCCACTCTGAGGAAGTGTAAGAGCATATGGCCTAAACTACAGAAAGCATTCTTTCACAAAACCCTCTTCAATCAACTGCCCCATTCAATTACCCTTGGCTAAAAGTTTACTTACTTATTTTGGGAAGTACTGCAGCAACTGGGCTCAAATCTATAAGAGTGTATTTGGAATGATCAATGCAGAGATCCAAGTTTATCAGCCTGTCCTTGGAACACTGGGTCATCCCATGATCACTTGTAATTATCACATTAAGACTTTCCCACAATCCTAATACCTTGAGTTTGTGGACTAGCTCGCCAATAAGATCATCTATTTCTTTCAACACTCTGTGCATATTTTCTTTATCTTCGGGTCCGTATTTATGGCCACTTGCATCCGGTTCTTCCCAATAGAGTGTTGCAAAGGTGACTGGTGGGTTTGAATTGCTCAGCCACATGGTAATATTATTTAGTCTCTCCTTAAATGACACGGAGGAGCTATAATTCATAAAGTAGGATGGTGTGGTATTGTGAATGGGTACGTCAGTACCAGGCCACATAGCAGCAGCACTGGATCTGTTTTCCTGAAGCTGATTGGTCACCCAAATAGGTACTGCCTCATTCCACCAAAAAGGATCCTTGTCATCAAAGTCAGAAAAGTGTTTCTTTGTGATGACATCATACATGGAATTAGCCACAATGCCGTGGCTTTCTTCATACAAGCCTGTTACAATACTGTAGTGGTTTGGAAATGTTTTTGTAATAAAAACATTGTTGACATGCTCTACCAAGACACCTTCTTTGATAAAATTCTGGAGATGAGGAAATTCATAGTTCTGTAGATAGTCAGCTCTGAAGCCATCAAAGGACACCAGTAGTAACTTAGGTGGCAAACTATAGGAAGAGTTACTTCTACAACCAGTTAAAAGTCCAGAAAATACAAGTATTACTAATAGCTTCATAATGAACCTGTTGAAGGAGAGCGATCAGGGTTCCTAAAACAAAAAAACACAATTCGTAAGTAGTTATATTATTTGAGTTGGATTAGGTTTCAAAAGCTTAGCCATCAGGAGAAGAGAGTCAACGTCTGTAAAGGTTTTATATACTGGCTTTACCTATATCGACTTAAAAATTACATGATGTCATTTAAAGATAACTGAATAAAGCTAAAATTGGAAAAAATTAAAGTTGCCTTTACTTGTCCAACTTCCTGCTTATATATGTCTTGCCCCCTCCCTCCTCCAAGCTCTGAAGGGGATGCAGGCCATGCCTACACTCCATATAAACATTTCTGCTTGGCTGCCTTGCTTCTCTGTAGCGGCAGCAGTTATTATGAAGACTTGGTAAGAAACAGATGAAAAAACAAAAATCATCCTTTGGCACGAAATAAAAATAATGCCAAGCTTTCAGAGAGGCTCCAGAGAGGGAGATTATTTTTATAGCTTAATGACTGCTACCCAATAGTTCATTTTAGTCCAGAGAAATTGGTAGTGGGGGATCATACTGGCTCATCACCAGTTCTTGTTGAAAATACTGGCATTAAAAAAAGGGGAATAAGAAATTAATATTATTTGAGAGAAGGGACCTACCTCGATCTGTTCCTGCCCAATATTCAAATAAGGCTGACAGACAAAGCCTACAGGGACTTGACTGCTACGGTGACTTCCAAGGAAATCCAATAGCTGTTGAAATGAATTTCATCACCACATCCTTCTTAAACTTCCCTTTTACTATCAAAGACATAACTATTCTACCAAATACCCCAGGCTCAGAGATCTCCCTGACTTTTTGCTCGTTTTTAAGAATCCACTGGTTTTACAAAAACAGCTTTCCCCTAATAAGTCCCTCTGCCTTCAGCTACCATCTTCATTGGCCCCAAAGAACACAGGCTATGTGATTTGGGCAGAATGATTCCCTTTGGATGAGCAGGATACCGCTCCCATTACAAACAGGAGAGAAGGAGCGAAGGCTAGGTAAGCTAAGCGTTTGAGGGCTGGAAGTGAAGGGAGTTGCATTCTCTGTTTTGAAAGACATAGGGTCACCTACCCAGAGGGAGTAGGTAAAAAGTTTGGCAATTTGAGAAAGAGAATGGCCAAAATGGCCAATGTGGCAAATGGCAGAGAGTACCAGGCAACAACAGTAAGGACTGGTGGTCGTTGTGGACATTAGGTGCTGTGAATTTTTAGAGTGACACTACTGACTGGTTTTTCCTAGCAGTTCAGTGGCCCTGGCACAGGCATGAACAAAACATGCAGCTACCTGAGCCTGAGATTCTGCCAGAAACTGCAACAAGACAAAAGAAGTTGAAGATACTGACTAAAGAGTGGCTGGAATGCTGAGTTGCAGCATCTAACCTTTAAACTGATACAGGTGCAAGAAGTAGAGAGGTTTTTGGACTAGAGGTTCTTATGAAGTTTTAAAAAACACTGTTTTAAAAGTAATGTTCAGTGAAAGTTGCAAGGATGTGAGGTGTTCAGAGTCAGGTGAGTGAATTCATTGTTTCAGAGTTAAGGGCCACGGTCTGGCACCAAGGGCGTGCACCTACAGATCCTGGGCATGGCAGCAGGGAGCTAACCAACATAATGAGAGTTCATGAGTTACTTTGTGTTCTTTTTCCCAACCAGACAGCAAACACTTGAAGGTAGAGACTTTCTTTCAAACACACCACCTAGATGATCTATGTATGAGGTAGTCATTCAAATACTCACTGATTAAAGTTGTGGCCTTCTGGAAACCAGGGACCTCAAAGTTTGAAGAACAAAGCCACAGAATCCTGTGGTAGGATCTCTGGGTCTGGAAAAATCTCTAATATTTTACCCAGAGGTGAGCTGCCTTCTGAGTGTGTGCATGGATCACCTGTTGCTGGCACTATCCATGAAACCCCAAACAAGAGTAACAAAATAAAACCACCTCTCCGAAGAAAAGAGTAACAATTCTATGTTTTACAATAGACATACTTGCACAGACACAGCCCAGTCATATCTCATCAATTTTAGCTACCAAGAAACTAGATAGTAGTACGTCTCTTTCCACTCAGTATTTGGTGCTTCTCACCTATAGTTTATACAGAGAATATGATGCAGGCTGCTGCCCTTGGTTCCAAAAAGTCTTAGGACTGTGTGGAAGCCATGAAAGCTTGAACTGATCAGCAGTTCCTGGTTTCTTTCTGAGTACAGCTACTTTCTCATACCCAAATATTTGTTTCCAATAAAAAGAAGACTAAAACAGCAAATCAGTGGCACAGTTTCCTAGAGATATTCATAAATCTCTTAAAGAAAAACCAACATTCTTTACTGCACTGCTCTTGCCCTGAGTGACCAATCTACATTCTCAACCAATCCTACTGCACAAATTATTCTGCCAGCAAGTCAAATCTAATTTATGTCAAACTGAATGCATTCTGGGCACCCGCAAACCTTCTCCCTTTCCTTAGTTTCCTAATCCTTTAATACAGCTTTACTATGCTCTCATACAGAGATGTCCTGAGTACACCATCAGTTGCCAGCCTGGCCAATTCTATCTTCATATCATCTACTGTAGCTGAGCAGACATCAGATTCATTGAGGGAAACTTGTTAAAAGTGCAGCTGACCAGTCTCTACACATAGGACATTTTGATTTGGTCAGTCTATAGCAGAGGTCAGGAACCTGTATTTTTAACAAGAATTTTTAACAGCTACCCATTCTTTTTCATCTCTGCTGTTGTACTTCTTAAAATCCCCAATACCTCCTGTTCTGAGCACTTTTATCTTTTAGCTGACCTTCCTATCTCAACTGCCTTCCCCTTTCTCACCCAATATCTGTTCCCAACTTAAACCTTCATGGGCATAGCTCTGCTCATGACACGCCCCTAATTAAAAAAACAAAAAGTTCAAAGTGCCCCTGTCTACACAAAAGATTAACTCAAAATGGATCAAATACCAAAATTAAGAACTAAAACTATAGAGTCTTCGAGGAAAATACAGAAGTAAATCCTCATGACCTTGGGTTAGATAAAGCCTTTTGAGATACAGCACCAAAAGCACAAATGACCAAAAAAAAGAAATAAATAAACTGGACTCCACTGAAATTAAAAACTTTTGTGCTTCAAAGAATACCACGAAGCAAGAGAAAGGACAACCCACAGGATGGGAGAAAATATTTGCAAATCATATTCTGGGTAAGAAATTTGTACCTAAAATATATGAAGAACTGTAATAATAAAAAGTCAAATAATCCAATTAAAAAATGAACAACAGATCTCAAAAGATATTTCTCCAAAGATATAGAGATGGTAAATAAGCACATGAAAAGATGCTCAATATCATTAGTCATCAGAGAAATGCTAATCAAAATCAATTGAAATACCTCTTCATTCCCATGAGAATGGACAAAATCAAACAGCCAGATAACAACACGCATTAGCAAGGATAGAGAAATCAGAACCTTCATACACTGCTAGTGAGAGTGTAAAATGGTACAGCCACTTGGAAAACACTCTGGCAGTTCTTTCGAAGTTTAAACAGAATTACCCTATGACCCAGAAATTCTACCATTAGGTATGCCCAAGAGAGATGAAAACCTATGACCACACTAAAACTTGTACACAAATGTTCACAGCAGTATTTGTAAGAGTCAAGAAATGGAAACAATTCAAATGTCCATCAAATGATCAATGGATAAATAACGTGGTACAGACATACAATGGAATATTATTAGGCAACAAAAAGGAATGAAGGGCTGATATATGCTACAGCTTGGATATAACTTGAAATATTACATAAGGGAAAGAAGATGGTCACAAGAGATCTATTATATGATTCCAATGAGATGAATGCCTAGAACAGGCAAATCTGTAGAGATGGAAAGTATATCAGTAGTTGCCTGGGGCACAGGGTTGGGGAGAAATGAGTAAATGCTAATGGGTATGTGGCTCCTTTTTGGGATGATGAAAATATTTTCATGACTGTGGTAAAAGGTGGATGACTCCATAAAATTGTACATTTTGAGTGGGTGAATTGGATAACATATGAAACATATCTCAACAAACTATTAACAGAAAAAGAGTAGAGGAAAAGGAAATTGTAATCTTAAAAGTATTTGAAATGCCTGGCTATAAAACAGGAAACATCTATGATGTTTCATTTTACCTCAAAAATTGTGTAAAATTTGTAATCCATAGTATAGCCATATATATTCATGTTTTAACATGAAAATTTTCACATCACCTCCGTATGCAAATAAAAACCTGTTTCTGCTCTTTTCTCACAAAATACTACATACAAATCAAAACCTTTCTTCCCCAAATCTTGAGTGAAGAGGATGCTCAAGGTACATGTGCTGTTTAAGCTAGGGTTCCACAGTCCCTTAGCACACTGCTAGGATCCTTGTCCCCAGGTTTAGGACAGACAAAGTGGAAAGATTGTGAGGTCTGAAATCCAGAGGATCCAGAATTTGAGCTCACAATTGTGGACAGATCTAACTTTTCCCAGCTGCTTCTGTGTTTGTAAATTGGGGATGAACAAACAGAACAGGTGCTCAAATTTACTTTATTTTTTTCCGTTCTAGTTACAAAGCTGTTCTGTTAGAAAAAAGTCTATACTATGACAGGCAGGATTATATTACTGTGAAACTACAAAATAATCAGAAATAATTTAGTCTAATCCCTTCTTTGTACCTATGATAAAGCTGAAGTCCAGTAATTAGCCAAGCTCAGAAATCAGTAGTTTCACTGTGCTCTTAACTAATTTCATGTTCCTCAACAAGTGTACAAGTCTAGTAATAATCTTCAAACTATGAACAGAACTTTTCCTGCCACATCTTTCATTAGTAATGCCTATATCTATCTTAATTGAATACTGTTTCATTCTAACAAGGAGTGTTAAGCTATAAACAAAATGCCAGTGAGAAGTTCTCAAGTAGTTTTTAAGGAGCGAAAATCACTAATTGTTTTATTACAAAACATTGGTAGAAACTGTGTAATTTTGCAAACCAAAAAAAAAAAAAAATCAAAGCGACAAAAAAAAAGCAGACTCATCCAGACCACATCAAAATATCCCAGTGGCAATGAGAAGTGGTGGTAGTCTTCATCAGTTCAGAACACAAAACACACTACCTCATCTGGGATGACTTTCTTACCAGGATGGAATGCATGTCAGGGAATTCTCACCGGCTTTCTTAGCCCATGTGAAGTTGGGAGAATATGACAGTTACAGGATATGGTGAAAGATATTTGTCACTATTAACATGCCATCTGCTCCACAATACAAAAGCCTTACTCTAAGCACTTCACAACTATTATTTATAATGACAGCCTTAATAACAGCTTTAAAATAAAAATATCATTATTGCCTAGGCATGTAGATAGGTGGTTTCCTCTACAATACTAGTTTCTTAATATTCTAAGGAAAAAAAAATACTCTTTAAAGGACTTTCTTCATCTTAAAAATCCTAGGATTCTATGTGGTGACCACATTGTTTTTCACGTGAAACCTTCATAGAGTGTATATCAATAATACCTTAATTTTAAAAAATCCTAGGATTCTAAATTATTCTCCAATTTCCCAATGCATACAATTTTCTAGCAAGTATCTTCAAAGCAGCTATATTTACCTTACTTTCCACATAACTAAATGCCACCCCTCATGTACTTCTTGTGTTTTCATCAGAACATCCCGCAAATTATACTTTGTAAATAACTCAAAAGCAAAAAAGAGATAAAATATAACTTGATTTCCTTAAAATAGCCAGCAAAAAAAAGGAAGAAAAGTAAGCCATACTAAAAAAAGACCAGTTGATTTCCTATAACACTTGGCAAGTTTTCATCTGGCTTAAATCCACCGGATCGCCTGGTTGGTTAAGCAAAACCCTGCCGGAGTCAAACTTGGTATAACCTGGATTCTGCCTGTCACTAGCTGGAAAATCTTCAACAAGTCACTTCACTTCTCTGGGCCAGACTTTCCTCTATACAATGTGACACTACCATCTCATAGGGTTGTTGGTGCAGAAAAAAGGAAGTGTATTTGTAAAGTGCTTAACACAGTGTCCGGCCAATAAAACCACTTACATGTCACCTTCATTGTTTGGTTAGGAAATTAGTTTTTAAATGTAATTATATAATTAGCGTAAACGAATCTGATATTCCGCTGTGCGTCGATGCCGCCGACCCCGGGCGCTGTGCCCCCACTTCCACCCTTGCCCCTGCTGTTCAGCGCCCTCCCCTCTCCTCACCCTTCACAGCACAGCCCTCCCCAGGCCAAACCCACCAGCTGAATTGTCTTCCCTCCTCCCGCACCGCCCCCCGCCTGCCCCTCGGCCGGCGCTCTGGGCCCCTCGGCGGGCGTCCCCGCCAGCGCCCCACGGTGTGTACGTGTGTGTTTGGTGGGGGCCGGTTTTCTCACCACTGCTATTCTGAAAGCCCTTAGTGAACTGAGGAGGGGGTGTCATCTCCCTCCTGGACTCCCAGCGCGCAAGGCTCACACTCACCCGCTACGGCCGCCGCTTCTTTTCAGTGCACGGAACCCCGCGCTCGCGGAACCCGGCAATCGTGGGTACTGAAGGCGAGGGAGACCCGAAGGGGAACGCGCGAGGCAGAGGTCTTCCCGAAGCGCCTGCGCAGTAGGGGCGCCCACACCGCCGTTAACAGCCCCAGCCTCCCGGAGATCACCGCTGTGGCGGCGGCAAAGCCCCGAGAGTGCGCAGCCTCCCGACGCGCGACTGTGAACGGCTTCCAGCGGCTGGGACCCCGCGGGCGCGGAGCCTGAGACAAGTCTTCGGATTGGATGCTGTAGCCGCATTAAATGTAACTCCTGTTCCGATTGGTTAGATTCAGGTACCACTTGGCGACAGCAGCCTTGGGGGTTCAATTGGACCTAGGAGACGTTCGTTCCCCCCTTCCCCCCTTCCCCTTTCATCTTTCCAGAGCCTGGTGCCCTTCAAGGGACCTAAAACCAAGTGAGTCCTGGAACGGACCCTGGCAATTGCCTAGCCCACGGCCTACAGACACTCCCAGTTAGTTCCTAGTTGATGTGCGCCTGACAGCTCAGGTGTTCACAGGAAAAGCGACTTTGGCCGCACCAGGGCGCAGCACAAGTCTAGAGCAGCTTCAGCCAGTTTCAGTGAGTTGGATAAATACAGTGTTGTTCTACCAAACCAGTTATCTGTCTTACTGGAAGAGTGACCACCTTTATATGCAAAGTTGACGAATTTACTAGTAAGACTCCAAGAAACACAGAACTGGTAAGGTTTGCTGCAGGGAACTCTGTAAGGGGTACCAGCTGAGAAATGCACATAAATTTAGACAGATGTATATGGGATTGTGCTCCTTCCTTTAATTGGAAGCTTCGTCCAAAAGTCAAATGTGACTTTAAACTTACTACTAGAAAGAAAAATTACCAAATAAAAGTAGATTTGTTTGTTAACATTTGGGTTACCCAGGCATACCTGGCAAAGGATAGTCACTTTTTGTATCTTTAGTGCCAAACAGAGAACCTGTCATAGAAAAAGTATTCACTGAGTGTTTATTGTATTTAGTGCAATGTTTTAAGGTGCTCTGGATTTATTGTCCCCCATCAAGGGCAAACTCCAAAAAGATATTTTCTTTTCTGTTCACTACTGTACCTCCAGTAGGTGCTTAAAAACATACAAAATTAAATGAACTAAAATATTATATATTGGCCATATGTAATATTTTCAGGTGTTAAGAATTTAATACTTGTAAACCCATTACCTGGATAAGTAACCTGCAGTAGTGACCTTAGAAACCAAGGTCTAAAGTTTGCACCATAGGTCTGAGCTTCAGGGTATAGCCATTGCCAAGACTCCAGAGTCTGGGAGCAGCTGCACAGACAGTTTGGGGCTGATATATTCTGTTGATCATTAGTCTGTTCGCTCACGAGTTAATTCCAGTTTCAAGCCTCAAGCTGGCCTGCACACTGGCCAGTCTGGGCATCTTGCATCTGTGGCTGTCCGAGCTGGAATAGCAGAGGCCATGGAATCTGCCAGACCTGAGTTGCTATACTCACTCTGCCTCTCAGTAGCTCAGCAGTGTTGGGCCAGTGTCTCAACCTGTCTGAGCCTCCATTTCCTCATCTGCCAAGCAGGCCCTCTTATAGTACCACCTTCTCAGGGTTATTATCAAATAAATGAGATAAAGCAAGTAACGGACTCAGCACAGTGTGGGACACGGGATAAGGTTAGTGATTATTATCACTGTGACCAGAAACATGTCTCCCAACCTGAACAGTGGCCAGGGAAAGGCTGAGTTCTGGGGGAATTTAGTAGAACTCAAATATCCTGGCATTTGGGGCACATGGTTATGCATTTCCTGTTTGTTCCTTCACTAAGTGCATGATTGCTCCAAAAGCAGACAAAATTGACAGCTGTGTAGGTCAGATGTGTAATGGAGACAGCTGGGTGGGCACCAGGAGAAAGCTCCCTTCATCCCCTGCCCTGCCACTGCTGGAGGGGCTGGGTCAGACCAGGGAGTCTTATGCACTTTGGTCTGTTTCTCACAGATAATGTGATCAAGAAAGAGGGACAAAATGATTCATCAAGGATCTTTTGATACCAAGCTTCTGTTTTCCTCCAAATATTTACTGTTTTAACCATAACAGAAAACCTTTTTAAGATGTGCTTAAATAATAAGGATATTTACGATCTCATGAAACAGGAAGTCCAGAGGTAGGGAGGCTTCCTCTGGCTGAATTAGCAGCTCAACAATGCCACCAGGCCCTGGGTTCTTTCTAACTCTCCACTTGACCTTTAACAGAGTTGACTTCTGGTTCCTGTAGTAGTAAAGATAACTAACAGTAGCAAAGGAACTATATGACTTATTTTTCACTTCCACTGGGAGACAAGTGACTTCTAGGGTTTTTTTCTCTGTCACAATCCTTCAACATCCATCTCCTTCAGTCACTTTTGACTAGAATGTGTCATATGCCCAAATCTAAGCCAGCAAAGAGTATGAAAGTATGAGAAGAACAACTCAGTCCACACCTTGAGCTGAGATCTCTTTACCAAACTGCACTTCTTTTCAGTGGGAGTGAGGTGGAATAAATGCTGAGAAGTCCACCACAAAGCCCACTATAGAGTCACTGGAGGAATTTAATGATAATAAAAGAAAATAGAACAGTCTCATAAAGTCTTCATTTCCAATGTAATTTTCAGACATAAATACTGTTTTGCTTAGCTAGGCAAATGACATTCATTTATAGTGTTCTTTCAGCCCAGTTTTTGAAAAAGGAATTTTACATACATCTTAGAAATATGGAAAAAGTTTAAACCCATTTTCTGTTACAGATTGAAATGAGCTGAGAACAGTAATCTAAACCCACCATTCATAAAAGAATGTTGTGCCCCAGAGAGACCTGAGTTGGCTAAATTCATAAAAAACGAATTGCAACTAGAAACTTGGTCTCCATGGCCAATGTTTGGAAGCAGCAAGTTAGAGGCAGTTTCTTTTTCTCCCCAATTCACTAGACTCAAGATTTAGCATTTATTCATTAGCACAAAATGCTTAAAAATTTTTATCCTGCTTTCAAAATCAAAGACATAGCTCTTAATGCAGTTGGTTCTCTTTTGAACTCCTAAAGGTGATGTATAATTCATTGGTGGCAGGAATGGGTCAGAGGTTAGAAGTTACAGGAAAAATATTTCAGAGCAGAAGCCACACCCTGCCCAGAGGAAACCAATCCTGTCCACTGCTCAGTCTGACTGAACAATAAAATTGAAACTAGTGAATCAAATTTCAAATCACTGGCAGGGTATTTTAAGTCTCATTTTTAATATATATTAGATGTTAATGTACAGAAAACATAAAATACAGGTTTTATCTTAAATATCCGGGGGGGAGGGGTGAACCTTGAGAATGATAGTACTTCAGTAATTTGAAAGTTCATTTAACTAAACTCACCATCCACCCCATTTTCAGCAAGATTACATTTGAATAATGTTAAAATGGTAAACTATTTTTAAATGTTCCTCTTAAAAGTGATTCTTTATTACCCAGCACAAACTATTCAGTGTTAGATATTCTTTTCTAAGGAATTTTTTGAAATATTCAATAAAGTTGTGCAAGAAACAGTATAAATTCTTTTGAGGCTCTCCTTTGTGGTGCTCAAATTTTGATGTGCTCAAATTTTTGAAAGATACAAAAATGAGTAAGATTCAGTCCTGTCCTCAAGGTTTTTCATCTGGAAAGGCAAATGGAGAGGACATCTCTCTCTTGCTTTTGCCTGCCCAGCATTCATTTTCCCTTCTTCTAGGGATTCCTCTAGGAAACCATCCCATTTTCCCTTTCAGTCTGTGGGAGTTATTTAGGACTGACCACACCTCCCATCATCTCCAAAGTGGATTCTTAGGGTGATTAACTATCCCAGTTAGCCCTAAATTGAGGGGTTTCTGGAGCATGCAACTTTAAGTGCTGAAATCAGAAAGTTCCAAGCAAATTGGGACAAGTTCGTCACCCTTACTGTGGCCCATGCATAGCCTATTAGAGCCAGTTTCACTGCCCTGACCACAGGAATTGGTTCTGTGGTGGGCACATGCCACTCAGCCAGACCAAAAAGACTCAATCCCCAAATTTTTGTTGAAATTATTGAGAGTCAGTTTTTCAGCAGCTGCTGCTAAATAGGGAACCTGTAACCCTGCAGCTGCTGGTGATTGTGCCTGTCACTGCAAAGGGAAGGCCTATCTGGGAATGAAGCCAACACAGAGAAAGCAGAGCCAATAGATGCAGCCTGGCACCTGATGACATTGAGCACTGGGGTCCAAGTTTACCTGAAGCTCCATCCCTGACTTTTCCATTCACATGACGCAATAAATTCTCTTTCCTTAAACTAGTTTTAATTGGGTTTCTATCACTTATATCTAAAAAGGGAATAAGAAAAGCAAATATTTGTTTACATTATGTTGTCAAGTAACATAAATGCTGTAGGAGAAGCCCAAAAGAGAGAGAGAGGTTAACTCATACAGAGGTTAACTCGGCTGTAGGAGTCAGGAAATGGATCCAAGATGAGCTGAGTTTTGATTGGTTCTTGCAAGTGAGATGGTGTAGTAGTTTCTGATGGCTGCTAGTAACAAATTACCATAAACTTCATAGCTTAAGTTCTGGAGGTCAGAAATCTAGAATGGGTTGGCAGGGCTGTGATACTTCTGGAAAATCTTAGGGAGTATCCATTTCCTTGCCTTTTCTAGCTTCTTGAGGCCAAGTACACTCAGTGACTCATGGCCCCATTCTCTGTTTCAAAGCCAGCAGTACCATCTTCTAATCTCTCTCTCTGAATCTGACTCTTCTGCGTCCTTTTTTCCCTTACATGGACCTACCCAGGTAATCCAGGATAATATCTCCCCAGTCTCAGGAGCCTTACCTTAATCTCACTGGTGAAGTTCCTTTTAGTATGCAAGACTACATAGTCCAGATCCTGGGGATTAGGGTGTTGACGTGTCTGGAGAGCTGTTCATTCTGGTTGAAGGAATAACATCAGTGTAGCATCAAGATAATAATAGTGTATCAGTCCTTGAAAGTAATTCCTTTTTCCCAACAATAATTATATAAATTTGGGGAGTCGTTAAGATTGAGGCTGGACAGGTGGATTAAAACCCCTATTACTTTGTAGACAAGGAAGGAGCTATACTTAATTTAGTAGGTAATGAGGTACAAAGCACCATGCCATTTGCATTATGGAAACAGAAGTGAGTATAACATTGTCCCTGCCCTTAAAAAGTTTATAGTAGGATAGGAAGACCTCTACATGGAGAGTGACCACATTTGCCCAGCATAGCCCCAGCTTTTGCCTGTTGTCACACATAAATAATTGGTGCTCCCTTTTGCTCTCAAAAGTGTCCTTGTTTGGATGATAAAGTATGTGGCTACCCTAGGAAAGTACCATCATTCTCAGTATTTATTGAATATGACAGGTGGGAGCCCTGTGTTAGGCCCTAGGGAAAAACAAAAGACAGAGCAAATTTTCTATGTTCAAGTTGTTTACCGTCTAACTTTAGAGTCCAAAGATCTTATAAAGTTATAAGGTAGCATAAAAATTAATTGGTCAGCAAGGCAGCCCATAAATGCTAAGCAAGAGAAACAGAAAAGAGGTGCTTGAGAGAGTAAGAGCTGTAAAGAAGAGAAGGCTGAAATGAGTGGGGGTAGGGAGGGCTGTTTGACTGCTGGGACTTCAAGGATGGCCAGGCTGGTGGAGAAGAAGAGGTAAGAGGGTTCCCCTAGACCACTTGTTATTTGTCAGTAGAAATGGAGATAAATGTCCTATATTTCATTTCAATATTTCATTGAATCCAAAACACTATGTTAAGCATATTTTATGTATGATTAAGAAAAATTGTGGCCAATCAGCTGGAAGATACATTCTGATTTCATAGATGCTAAAATATAGAAAAAAATGTATTTTATAATCAGTGAAGTAAGATAATATCTCTTTTCAAACAAATAAAGATTCTTGCTAAAGTGGCTCATCTCTGAACTTACGTAAGTTTAATTACTTTACATTTCATTTTTTTATGATTTGGTGTTTCTAATCATTTGATCAGTCTCTAGCTTTTCTTCCAAGGATGTTCATTTCTCTTTTAAACTATTGAACTACTAAAAAATGTATACAGAATTTAATAAACATTCTTTTTAACAGTGTGATATAAGGAATTCTCCTTATCCATGAATCCCCTCTTAGGTTTCTGCTTGAAATCTCCAGAATTAGTATAACTTCTTCAGGATATTTAAGAAGCTGAACATTTTAAATAAGATGAGTCCAGGTAGAGTAATATATTAGTTAACTAACACATTTGCATGCATCAATTTACTGTTTCCCAAAGTTGGCAGGTCAGAGCATAGCCTGTGGCTTTGGTTTAAAATGTCCCAAGTCCCTCCCCTGAAGATTTGGGTCCAGTTAATCTTATGTGGCATCTGAGGATTCAAAGCACTGGAAGTCTCATGATCAGGCATGTCCAGCAAATATTAGATAAGGTGGTAATTAGCAACCTTGTATTCTGTTGTGTTATATGGAGCGCCAATAACAGTTCACTCTGGGGATGCTTGGATCTAGAAAGAGTGTGTGACATGTGGGGGCTTTCTGCACTAAACAGAGAAGAGCCTCAGATTGACAAGGGGCAATTTGAAGTCACTAATTGCTTAAGGTGGGAAAAGAAGTCTGGAAAAATAATTGAACTTTGACTTGTTTGGTACTTTACAGCCTACAAAGTGCCTTTACATAATGGTCTTATTTGGTTTTCACAACTGGCTTATAAATAAGCACACCTTTAGACCTATGCTATTTCTGAGTCACAGATATTAGGGTGCTCCTCTAAAGATCTATAGGAATGTCAAAGCTGATCCCCAATCCCTGATCTGATCCAGCCCCTCTGGTGGTAGCAGGGCAGGGGATGAAGGGAGCTTTCTCCTGGTGCCCATCCAGCTGCTGCCTCCACTACACATCTGACCTACACAGCTGTCAATTTTGTCTACTTTTGGAGCAATCATGCACCTAGTGAATGAACAAGCAGGATATGCATAACCATGTGCCCCAAATGCCAGGACATTTGAGTTCTACTAAATTCCCCCAGAACTCAGCCTTTCCCTGGCCACTGTTCAGGTTGGGAGACATGTTTCTGGTCACAGTGATAATAATCACTAACCTTACCCCGTGTCCCACACTGTGCTGAGTCCGTTACTTGCTTTATCTCATTTATTTGACAATAACCCTGAGAAGCTGGTCCTGTAAGAGGGCCTGCTTGGCAGATGAGGAAATGGAGGCTCAGACAGGTTGAGACACTGGCCCAACACTGCTGAGCTACTGAGAGGCAGAGTTAGTATAGCAACTCAGGTCTGGCAGATTCCATGGCCTCTGCTATTCCAGCTCGGACAGCCACAGATGCAAGATGCCCAGACTGGCCAGTGTGCAGGCCAGCTTGAGGCTTGAAACTGGAATTAACTCGTGAGCGAACAGACTAATGATCAACAGAATATATCAGCCCCAAACTGTCTGTGCAGCTGCTCCCAGACTCTGGGGTCTTGGTAATGGCTATACCCTAAAGCTCAGAGTAATGCTGTGACACACACTTTAAGAAAACAATATTAGTGTATTAAGGAGAAGGATGAGAAAAATAGCATGACTTTTTATAATTATGCCCAAGATTCCCAGACAATTTCGTATTTCCTTTGAACTGCCTTGGATGATTCTAGGATAATTTACATTCCTGTTCCCTCTTTCTTGACATGAGCAAAACTGGCTTCGCCCTTTCCTGTGTCTTACCTGTCATGAATGTGATCTACCTTACTTAACCTAAGGCATGGGGGTGAGTTACATAACTGGTTTTGTGAGACATGTGAATATCTTTGCTCCAGTTGCAGGAGCCCTGGGTATTGTGATGCTTTCTGATACCCATTAAAAGTAGAAGATACACTGTTCCACTGGCAAAATTATTCACAGATAAACAGAAGGCTGCTTCTTTTCTCTAGCAGCTACTTTTTTAGAAGGAATATATAAAATTGGTTAGCATTAATTTAACTGTGTTTATGATGCCTGAAGTTAAAATTATATAAATAAACAAAATGGAAATGTTTAGTAAATGTAACCCTGTGTAGTAACACTCAAAAAAGAAAAAAAATGATTATTACAAAATTATAGGGCTAGATCATAGTACAGAATTTTGGAGCAGCTCATCCATGCTGCCTATCCAGGCCTAGGCCAGGTCCTAACAGATTCTGCAGACCCAGAAACAAGATTATGTAGCAGTTCAGTAAGCAAAATATTTGGTAAGAAGAGAAAGCCAGATTCAGCACTCAGCTCCAAGGTACCACCTCAGTGAAGAAGGAAGTAGGTTTCTGGCCCCTGTTCCAAAAGCCTGTGGAGCCCTGACTTCACAGCATTGGTGAGATAGGTGATAGCAGTATCATTACTGACTCCACCCAGGGCACCCAGGCCCAGCTCCCCAGGTAACACCCAGCATCATGGATTTTAACCACCCTCCCAGATTTCTAAACCACTCGCCCAGATTCTATTTAGGATCACTTGCTATGATCCTGCCTCTAGAGATGCAGTGGAGTCACCAAGCTGCTCACCCAAATCTCATTTTCCTCTCCATGTAATTCATTGGCAGCACTCAGATAAACGGGAGCCAATGAGTTTTTTTGCTATCATCTTGGATTTTGGCCAGGGTTACCCAGTAATTTGCAGAACCCCCCAGCAGCTCATGAACTTCACATTATTCTCCCATGTCTTCTGTATTTCCAGCCTCCATCAGCTACTTAGATGCAGCTCTCAGATCAAGCAGAACCTTCCAGAGACTTACGGAAGTTGTCCACCTGTATTAGTCTTCTAGAGCCACCACAACACACTACCGTAGGCTGGGTGGCTTAAACAGCACAAATTTATTTTCTCACAATTCTGAAGGCTAGAAGTTCAAGATCAAGGTGGGCTGATTTCTTCTCAAGGCCCCTCTCTTTGGCTTGCAGAGGCCATCTGCTTTGTGTTTTCACAGGGTCTTCCCCCTTCTGCATGTCTGTGTCCTAATCTCTTTTTATAAGAACCCCTGTCAGATTAGGACCACCCCCCCCTTATCATTTTGCCTTATACCTCTTTAAAGGCCCTGATTACAAATACAGTCACATTCTGAGATATGAGGCATTAGGGCTTCAACAGGAACTCAGGAGTGGGACACCATTCAGCCAGTAATACCACATACTCCAGGAGGTGGCTGGTCCACCTGCCAGTATGGTTTCCTTGCTTGCAGGTATATGCCACCTGCTGGTCCGTATCCCACATATCCCACACGTGCTGGCCAGTGTCACATGACTGCTTGCTGACATCACCCACCTGTCTGCTGGCAGGACCCACCCACATACCGGGGTGCCCAACCTTTGTGCTAAAGAAACTGTTGGTTTTCTAACACCACAACGTGATTCCCGACACTGCTTGCAAAGCTGACCCACCACTTGCTTCTCATCTTCTCCAGCAAATCTTCAAGCCACCTCCCCTCTTCTCACTGGGCCCTGCTATTCCCACCTCCAAAGCTCCTTGCTGCCCTGCCTGCACCTTAATGTCTAGTCCTCACTCAGCAGCCAGATGCAGCTTTTCAGTTAGAAAATCACTTCCCCTGGCTCCCCTGCTCAGACCCCACCCACAGTCTCTCACCATATTCAGAATTAATCAGGCTCCCTACAGCTGCTGCTGATGCCCCATATCACCGGACCCATAGGATTTCCTGGCCCTCAGGTCCTTCTAAATCATGCCTCTATGCATCACTTTTGACAAGCTGGCCTCTCTTCTCACAATTCCTTCCTTGGAGCTATCGCTTCATTCCCACTGCCTGAAACCCCTCTGTACAAGCTTGGCCAGTCTCCCTCCCCATACTCATTACATCCCTGTTTAAATAGAAGTTCTCTTGATTAATATGGTTTATACAATTGTAAATAATTTCAAATGCTTTGAAAACTGCAATTTTGTAAAAACTTAAAATTTATAAAATTTATGCTAATTAATGTTTTTTTTTTCAGGAAGAACTACATTTAAGGTGCCCTAGGTTAATGACTATTTATTTCTCAACGTGCTACAGGAAAGAGATTATATACAATTTTTCAGAAGCCCATTCTTTTGTCTAAAGATCTGAATTATGAGTTCTGTTAAAACTAGTTATATGACTACAGACAAATTAGTTAATCTCTTCAAGTTCATTGTAAAAAGGAAAAATTTATTTTTTCCATTCTCAAAAAGCTGTGTGATATTTATATGGGACACACTCAAAGGAGAGAATACTCTGAGAAAATATTGAGTAGGTCAAAGAAGAGATACACTTTTTAACTCATCAGGATATTTCATGCTGTATTTGAATATGTACCTCGCTACAAGGCAGAGAGGAAGATTATTACTATACGGCATTCTTTGTTGGACTTTGTCGTAGCTTGCTTTCCTTATCTCTGACTTTCACTTTTAGTTTATATTATGCTACCTCTAGTTCTTTCTGGAATAACATGAAGTTACATAGAAATGCATTTTAAACCAGCACTTGTCCTTTGTATGTTTGAATCATGCTTTAAAAAATTAATTTAAAAATTCAAGGATATTTTGAGCTTTGATATGTGTTTTATTAGCCCTTTCTTTTCAACCTACAATTTGAAGATAGTCATTTTTTTAAATTGAAGAATAGTTGATGCACAATATTATATAGGTTTCAAGTGTACAACATAGTGGCTCAACAATTAAGAACATTATGAAACGCTCTCCATAATAAGTGTAGTTACCAATTGTCACCATACAAAGGTGTTACGATATTATTAGCTATGAGCTATGTGCCCTATGTGGCACTTTCATCTCCATGACGTATTTATGTTATAATTGAAAGTTTGTACCTCTTTATCTGTTCACCTGTTTTGCCCATCCCCCCTCCTCTTGGCACCACTGGTTTGTCTGGTTGGAGTCATTTGTAAATAAGGAAGCAGAGAACATTAAAATACCCTAGGATGTGAGTTTATCTTTCTGTTACCTTACACTTCACCGCCCCCTCCACACACATATTTTTCTTTTCGATTTCTCAGTATGTCTATAGTGTATCTGGAATGAACCTACAAATATTATTCTCTAAGAATGGAATATAGTGCATGAAAGGATCATTTCTAGGTTATTTATGTTTATAAATGACTAAAGACAAAAGGACCTCAGAGATTATTGAATTTAATCCTGCATTTTCAGTGTAAGAAGCTTTAATTATCTGCTTAGTTCTAAGTAGTGAGTTGAAACATCCATTTTTTTCTAAGAACATAATAAAGCTGTTAGATTATGTTGTGCTCCTTTGAACAGCCTTCTGAGGCATGTTTGTGTATGTTTCTTGGGTACTAAAGAAATTTTCCAAGCAGCAGAATGTCTTATAACCCAAATATCTTCCATCTGAGCAGATTCAAGTGTCTGGATCTGTTCACTTAGCAGATCGGCATGGGGTGTACATCCACCCTGCGTCAACTAGTTGAGCACAGAGATTTTTCTTTTCTACGAGATGCATTTCAAACCTCCAAAGATTTCCCAGGGCATTCTTTGTTCCATGGTAGACTAGGTGGGGAAGGTAGGATGTCTCAATTCAAATCTTTTCATTTTATACATTAGTTGAGGCCCCGCTATGTACGTAACTCTGTGCTAATGCAGGTAAGAAGAACAGTCAAGAGTTTGCTTCTGCAAGAACCTTGTTACTTAGGTATCCATCAACCCAACTAGGAGAATATCACCAAGTAAATGCCTAGATGGTGGTGGTCAGGGGCACCATCTTGATTAAAGGTACAAACGGGCCATTTTCTGGTCTTAACATGACAGAGTGGCTTCTGTGAGAACAAAACTAAGTGGCTTCTCCTGTTTCATTAATGACTCATCAAATGGGTAAGCTGGAAAGTACCTCAGAAGGATATGAGTCCCTGGCATTTGCTGTCCAGTGAGGGGTCTGGGCCCAGAGAGGGGCCCACTCAAGATCACAGCTCATTACTCTCAGACCTGCAGTCTCCCCCTGGATTCTCATTGCTAGTCCTGAGCTCCCTCTGCCTTTAAGCAATCGTCCAGTGCTCTGGGGTGATTGTGCTGTAAGGCTCACGTTGAAGTGCAGAAGGCAGACTCTGGGGGAATTCTCACCATGGTTCGGGCACCCCAGGAGAGCATCGGGCAGATTTCCTAGTTGTCTTCATTCTCAGGGTTTTATTATTCATCTTAAGGCAAAGTTTTGGATGGAAGCAGTCTGAAGTTACTGCCCAGCTGACAGCTCACACTGGTCCTAGCATACATGCCCCACTTTTCCCACAATGCGGTGCATGGACCGTAGGGTTTAGGGGGAGGAGGAAACTACCACCAGCAACTTTGGCACAACCTCTGTGGCAGTACAGGGTGTGCACAGAAATAGCTAAGAGGTTGCCAGGGACCTAAGCTCCTTCCCCAGCTTTCAAACAAGTCTTCTGGACTATGCCTCTTCGCCACTCCTGCCTGTGATATCAACTGATGTAACCAAAGTACCTGGTGGTAAGTCTCTTTGCCACCCATTTCTCTCCTGGTTTTGTGACCTGCCCTGTCTTAGGACATAACTAGTTAACTGGACCTGTTCACAATGAGGAGGAAGGTGCTAAAGAAATGACCAGGTTACGGGTGCCAGGAGGAAGTTCGTTCTGGCATGCAGAGCCCTGCACTGGGGAGACCATCAGGCAGTACTCTTGGGCTGGAATTCAAGGACATGGGACATGTTGGAGCAAGGACAGGCCACCAGATTAAGAGGATCTGATGGGCTGGGCATGTTACCAAGAAAGTAACGTATCAAGGACCCACTGATCAGATCGAGGGTGTAAAATCAGGATTGGGTCCTGGAGATCCACTGTGAAATGAAAGAAGGAGCTGAGACTGAGACAGAAACAAAGTTGGCTCAGTGCTGAGTTATAGAGCATTGGAACAGAGCTTATTAAAACCCTCCTTTGTAAGATGTGCTTTGGTTCTAGACAACGAGAAAGGAGTTGCTCAAGGCCTCATGTCTGCTTAAAAACAAAAGTGGGGGTGATGAGGGGTAAGCCAAGACAGGCCATGACGTGATCACATACTGTGCTTGAATAAAGTCTCTTCGCGTCTGTGCCCTCTGGGCTGTTTCCCCTGCTGCCACCCCACCGCTCCTGGTCAAATCCACGCTGCTCCTCCTCTACCTTGAATTGTCACCATTCTGAGCTGTCCTGGCCTAGGCGATCATAGTCACGGACCATCCAACTGGAAAGAACTGGAAGAATAGGAGTCATAGAGCAATCACTGGTCCATAGCAGCCTTTTTGACAACTCTTTTGTCAGACAATACGTGTCTTGGTGGGAGAGGTGAGTGAAACTGAGACTATGTATCTTGAGGCAGGTGGCATAATAGCACAGGGAGATGGTTAAGAATAATTTTCACTTTTATTTTATATTCTTTTTTTAAAATTTTATATGCTTTTATATTATTTGCATTTCACATGTATCTGTATTCATGCTATTATATAATTTAAAATCAAAAGTATATAAAATGTTTTATAAAAATTAGAATAAAATGGAGTTCATCCATGGCATGAGTCTGCTTGGGGCCCAGTAAACGGCTGCCCCTGTGGTCTCAGTGGTGTGGACCCAGAACAGTGAGAAGTGGCAGGTCAGAAGAGATGATGCTGTGAATCTGTAGCAGGGGTTCAGTAGCTCCTACAACCTGTGCAGATGACATCATAGGCCAGCCTTTGGCACCACCATGGTGCAAACAGGGCTACAGAAAAGTCAGGAGCTGTATAACTTAGGGCAAACCCAAGAACTCATCTACATCTCAGTCTTCTCATCTTTACAATGGGAGTAGGGGCAATGATACCAGTCCCAGCTAACTCACAGGATTTGAGTTTTGCTTTATCTTTGTGCTTTGATTTTACCTTTTCCTGGCTACTTGATATTTCTGTGCATTTCAGCTATGACTTAGTGATCGGACATTGAATCAAGGTGGAGGCTCAAAAGCAGACAGATTGATGGGAGACCACCTGGGACGAGTTAATGGACTGATACGTGTCATAACAACCTACTTCTGCCTGGCATCTCTGGAGAGCTAAAAACATGAGCTAAATACCATCATGTCCAAGAAAAGAAACCTATGGCATTTTGTCACACTGGCAGAAGAGAGATCTGGGCCCTGTTTTTGATGAAACCTGTGTTCGATGGTATTTTAAACAACCAGAAGAAAGCCTGGAGACTTTTGAGACACCAGTCTCTCCCTCTATCCTTTGAGAAGGCTCCATAGACAAAATACTATCAAAATGATCACTATTTTACCAGTCATGTTAATGAGGAAACGTGCATTTAAGGACTTTCCCCTCCCCTGTCCTCACAGAGATAGGGCACACAGACTGCCACCTCAATGGTAGCCACACATTCCCCATGGTTAAACTCTTGGGCAAGAGCCTGTATGTGCAATGTTTAAGGTTGATTTTACTGTAGAACTCATTTCACAGTTTCCCTGAGTTTTAGACATGCTTGGTCTTTGTATAAATATGTAATGTATACACTTAAAGTAAGTGAGGTGGAAATGTAGACAAAAAGAGAGTAAAGTTCTTCCAGGATCCCACCTAGAAGTAACTGCTCATGACAATTTTGTGTGTATGTATTTTTGATAAGTATGTTTTCTTTTGCATATGTTTAAATTTGTTTTCCTGTGTAAGTACATCGGAAAGACCAATAGCAAAATGATAGCCATACAATTTATACTTTTTTGATGTCTGGTGATGATGGGGCAAAATCCTGATGCTCCCCTTTCCAGAACATCCTGCTTTGAGGGGGGCTGCCTTCCCTGGGGCTCCCTCTTAATCACAACCTGGTGGTTGTAAGGATTCAAAGGATTATTCCATGGCGTCCTTGAAAACTCTTGTCATTTTTCTGCCTTTCCTTCTTGCTGCAGGCGAAACATCCTGAAGGCCAAGAAGAGTTTTGAGATACGGGCAAAACTCCGACTCTGGGCATGTCTCTGCACATTTAGATCCATGGGATAAACTCTCCACCTTCTTCCTGGACTTTAATGTTTTGATTTGATTGTTACTGGTCTGACTTTCTGGCCATTCTCTGTCCCTTTCTCTAATAAAGTCACTCTGAAAGCTGTAAGTTCGGAGAAGTTTCTAATCTATCTACTGTGCACCTGCTGTGCACACTCCCTCCACCACTACCCCCAGCAGGCAGCAGAGAGGTTGGCAGCCGGTGCTGGTGCCCCACACCTGGTCACCAGGCCCTGGAAGCTTCTCCAGGCCAGCTCTGCACTGGCACTAGGCCCTGCTTAGCAAACAAAGAACAATTAGCATGTTGTTCTCAGTGGAGTTCACAGTGTAATACCCTCTGGGCCAGGCACAAGTTCCCTCCACTTCCTTTGGGTACTTTGACTTTCTAATGGAGTGGTGCAGACACCTGGCTGGGTGAGGCACAGGAAGCAATGGTGACACCTGCGGTGCAGAGCACCTCCCACTCCCCCAACCAGGCTGGGAGAGCCTTTCATGGAGGTAATCCTTGCAAAGGCCATGGCTGCCCCCGGCCTCCCCCCGGCCTCCCGTAGATAGAATAAGTGCAAGGAATGCAATACAGTTCTAATGTTTTAAACCACAATAACCCCTTCTATACTACTTTTGAAATATCAAATATAACATCCTTTTCCAAATATTTTGGTGCATGCCCCAAACACATGTTTAGGCCACCCATAAGGTAATTCAGCTGTTCTGACCAGACACAGACACATCAGAATTCAGGAAATGAGCAGCGAATTCTCATAAATATCAGTTTCAGTAGGACTAAAATAATTGCTGCCAATGACATTTTATTATTTCTAGGAATCTGAAACTGAAGTTTGTTCTATTTCAATGTGCACACACTGCCCTATCACACTTTGATACATACTCTCAGAGCTGGAAGAAAAAGATATATACAAGCCTGAAGAACCTTTAGCCTAAACAGCATTCTTTTAAGAAAAATTGTGTTTTCTTTGCAGTCCCTTTAAAAATTTTTAACTTGAGAAATTTAAGGTCTAGTTATGTGACAAATATTAAAATCACCAGGAGAGGATTTAAAAAGTAGGGAGACCCAGTGTAATTCTGGGAAGGGGAAATCCCAGGGCAAAATACCTTTGCAACCGCAATCAGTCAAAGGGAGAAATGAAGTTTAAAATCCGTTCGTTGCTTACAAGCAGTTGTCCTGTGTCCCTTTCTCTCCTGCTGCGGCAGAAGCCAGCAAATATGCCCCCCAGCCTCTCAGTTCAGATAAGCCCCAGCTCGCCCTGCCATGTAATAATTACCCATTGATACTGAGAGGGGCTACTTCTCTCCACCCCTTGGAAACACCTGCTGATATGGAGATGCACTAAAGTCAGGAGAGCGATTCTGGAAATACTGCAATTTTATCCACACCCAGGTCTCCCTCCTACCGCACTCCCATGTTGACTTAATTGTCCTGGTGGTGGTGGTGGTGGGGGGGGCTGGCATCACCACTCCTTTAAATTTCCAGGTGATGCTACAGGAAGCCAGCTGTGGGAACCGGTGTTCCACTCAGTAAGGAGTCGTGTAGACACCCCATCAGAAGGTCCAGCACTAATGAATACGATGACTGACTTGTCATTGGTTTCCACCTGAAATCAATTAACAAAAAAAGTTATTATTTCGGATTAACTCAACAGAAAAACGATGGATTAAATCTAACAAAACATACTAAAAAATTAGATTTTTACATAGGATTGCAGACATTTCTATGTAAACTATGTCAACATATGTTGAATTTTAACCAAGACATTTCATTAGACGTCAGCTCTGAGCTGGGCCAGGGTTACAGATTTAGGCAGAAGTGTCTCCTCACTGCGGTTGTTTATTTTTTTAACATTATGAAAATTTTCAAGCATTCAGAAAAGTTAAAGAATACCCGTATATTCACCATATAGGTTCTAAAATAAACATGTTTCTTTGTCTTACCCACATACCTAGCCAACTGCCTGCCCATCAGTTCACGTTGTTTTTTGTTGCTTCTCAATGTCAACTGCAGACATCAGTACACTTCACCTCAAAACATTTCAGGAGAACATTAATGATATTAATCCAGTTCAGAATTTGTATAGAGTTCTTTTTCCTTTTAAATAAAATGTACAAAGACTGAAATGTATATATCTTAAGCATAATATCCTCTGAGTTTTGACAAATGCAAAAATCTTTGTACCCCAAAGTCATGTCAAAATACACAACTTTCCATTCCCCCAGAAAGTTCCCTTATAACCCTTCCTGCCCACCCCTGTCCCCATGCAACAGCTGTTCTGATTTTTAAAAATTATAGATTTGTTTTGCTCTCTGTAACTTCATAAAAAAGGAATAAAATCATAGAGTAAGTATTCTCTTGTGTCTCACTATTTCACTCAGCATAACACATTTGAGATTTGCCCATGTTGTGAGTGTCAGTATTTCATACCTTTTTATTAGGAGCCCTTGACCAAACATTGACCAAGAAAGCCTCAAAGCAAGCCTTGAAACAGCTTGGAGCCAAACAAGGCCACAGCAAGTAGCCCTCTCTCGGATCACTCACATGACAGAAGTCGCTGTCCACGTCACAAGGAAATGCAAGCAGCATTATGGAGAGAGCCACGTACCAAGGAACTGAGACTTCCTGCCACTAGCCATATGAGTGTACCATCTTGGAAGCAGGTTCTGTAGCCCAGTCAAGCTTTCCAATGGCTGTAGTTCTTTTCTACATGACAGCAGCCTCATGAGAGAACCTGAACTAGAATCCAGTGTATGGAAATAGCAGCCATCTTTGCACAATACAAATATAACACAATTTACTTATCTACCAGTTAATGGACACCTAGGGGTGTTTTCAGTTTGGGGCTGTTATGAATAAAGTTGTTTTGAAAATTCTTATAAAGGTAGTTTTATGAACATGTATTTTCATTTCTTTTTGGTTAATGTCTTGGAGAGGAATTACTAGACCATAGGGTAAGTGTATGTTAATTTTGTAAAAAGAAAAGAAAGATATCCACATCTTTTTTCCAAGTAGGAGTACTATTTTCCATTCCCACCAATATCTTATAAGATTTCAGGCACTCAGACATCTTCACGAATACCACCTGGTGTTACTATACTGGTGGTTGTGTAGTTCTATGTCCTTGTGTTTGCATTTTGCTTTTGCTTTTTAACTTTTAATTTTCTAGTACATGTGAGTTAATACCCACTATTTTTGCAAAATATGCAAGGCTTACTAGAGCCTTGTTACTCAAAGGTGGTCCACAAACCGGTATTATTACTATTTTTTGAGAGCTTGTCAGACATGCAGAATCTTAGGTGTCAACCCAGACCTACTGAATCACAATCTGCTTTTCCACAAGACCCCCAGATGGTTCTTATGCACATTCAAGTTTAAGAAGTACTGTATTAGAAGACATAAGGATAAATAAGACAAGGTTATTGTCCTCAAGAAATGGGGCAGGATAGAAACGGTAGTGGGGAGGGACCCGATGGAAGGTGAGGCTGTTGTAATACATAGGACATGATGCTTGCACCAACAGACATGAGGACAGTCTGAGGAGATTGGAGCAGTCTTCATGGAGAAGGCATCACTTACCTGAGTCAGAAGCAATAGAAACGAAGGGATGAGGAAGATAAGCATATTCTTAGCTGCATTGTAGATGTTTAACCTCATAAAAGGCAGGAGTTACGAGTTAGATTGAGAGATGGTGATAAAAGATAGAGAACAGTTTTTGAACTAGAGTGACAGTTCAAATAGAAAGATAGGAACTATAGTGACCTTATGATACCCAATTTTGCACACTGTTCTTTTGTACAAAATGATATATATATATATATATAGATATAGATAGATACATATGGATATACATATCGACACACATATATATATGTGTTCATTTATTCACGGAGACTTCTTAGATTTTACTTTGAGACCTCAGTACACAGAACTAATAGGAGAGATACTATGCGCTATGATTATTAGTAGTGACAGCATATTTTCTTTAGTGATACAAAGAACTGCAAACATCAAGATACAGGACACCAAAAGTACCACAAAATATACAAAACACTGGCATGGAAATTGAGTACAAATACAATTTTATGTGTATATATACAAATGTGTATACCTGTACACAAAATGGAACCTTTCTGATTTCAGTGTGGACAATCCAGAATTGAGATAAATGTCACTATACATTTTCTATTTGGTTTGAGTATTATGAGCGTTGGGAGCTAAGACTTGGGTTAAAGTTTTACAGGTACCCAATTACTCAAGTAATAAGATGAACTACGGCAGGAATAAAATACATTCAAAGCTCGCTTGTAGACTGAATCTAGGAGGAAAATATCATTAAAGAGAAAAACCTTCAAAAAGGCTGTGAAGGCTTTTTGTAATTGGCATTTTTTAAATATGCTAATAAAAATTATTAATATCTGTTTTTGTCTGTCTAACAAGTCTAAGAAGACATCATTTGAATTTAATAATAGTTTTCTCTAGGAAATTGAATTGTTATAAACTTTAGTGGTAAAAACTTGGGTTTGCGATTCAAACAAACTTTTGGGTTCATGTCTGACTTCTCTGCTGACTGTGTGCCTGACCTTGAACAAATTACTTTTCTGAAATTCAGTTTCCTCGGGTGTAAAACAGAAAAGTGAATTTTCCTATAGGGTTATTTATGAGATCAAATGTTCTCATGAGCTCCTTTCCCCCTTTGTTTTAAAATTTAAGACTTAAATGAATTGTAAGGAATTGAAAAGGGAGTGGGGTGGGTTGAGTTCTAACGTTTGACACATATAGATAAAATATTTTAAACACATGTTTTGAATTTGAGGCACCTTATCCACAAAGTAAAGTAATTGAGGCATGGGAAAAAGTCATCAGACCTGAGTTTGCAAATTTCAAGTTACCTGCTTTCTACCTTTGAAGCAAACTGCCAGAGCTGGAGCTGGGTCTGAGCTGAGAGAGGGTAACAGTGCCCCCTGGTGGACGGTAAGTGCAGAAACACCGGAGTTGACAAATCCCGAGAGTGATTTCTGACTTTGATCCTTCCTTGCACATTCCAAGTGTTTGCCTTTGGTAAAAATATGTGCATTTGTATTGTATTATCTATCATTCTGATTCAATTATAGACATCTGATATTTCCCTGACTCTACAGACCTACTTTTTCAGAGCATAAATTTTAAACTCTTTATTTTAATGATTACAGCACTCTTTAGCTGTGGAAGAAATTCAGGGTCAGCTGTTAGGGAACTTGGGCCCTAATCTTAGTGTTATAAATACTCACCAGAAGAGCAGTCTCAGCGATGGCTTTCATATCTATAAAACAGATTGGATACTACTTGTTTACTGTGTTCTTGGGCAAATCAAAATACTGTCTGTAAATGGCTTTGGAAGGTTGCAATTGCTGCAAAATGCAAAATGTAATTATCATGATTGAAACAGATATCAGGGTTATGGGAAGAAAATAACTCCCCATATGCATAATAATAAATGCAATGCAGAGTAGAACTAAGTACCATTAACATACTGACATGTTGTGATTATTTATGCTACTTACACATAATTTTTTCCCCTCCAAAATCTCTTCATTCTGAGCTCTCAAACAATGCAGCTTGGTTGTGGGAGAGGATTGGAAACTAACACTGAGCATATCTATATAATCTGCCAAGATCTGAGGTTTCACACATAATTTTTTTCATTTAAACTTTCCACTCCTGCTTTGAGGAAGGTGTTATTTACATTTTCACATCTAAGGAAACCAAGGCTCAGAAAAGGTAAGCGGCAGAGCTAGCACTTGAACCCGGGTCTGTTGGGCACCAGTTTCCCTTGCCCTGTGTTGAATGTCGCCAATGCAAAATGCAGTTCATTCCCCCTTCAGCTTGATGAGTTTTATTAAACAAGAAACCGTTTCGTAAGTGTCAAATGGTTATTTTAATCCCACAATTCCATAATTGCTTTTCTCTGCTCCCTAGGTCTGTCCACTCTGCACCCAATGTAAACCAAAACCAAAACCAAAACTGAACTTAAATATATGTAGATAAACTGAGTATACTATCTGCAAATAGGGAAATTTAAAGGAAAATCATAGGCAATCTTAAAATCCCTTCCAAAACACTCAGTGAGTCCTGCCCTGCTGTGAGCCTCACCCATTGTTCCCTGCAGAGTCACAGTGTCACAACCTGGGAAGTGCAGAAAGACAAAAACGTCAACAGAATTTCCCATTTTATTGTTTAGTTGGTTGGGCCAGTCACTTATTTAAACAAAATCCTTGGCCTTTCAAAAAGCCATTTGGCTCTATAATAAAAGGAGATATCTTTGAATCTTCTGAAGCAACAAATTACATCAGCTAATAGTTGAGCTTACTATTTGAAAAATACTTTGCTGGTCTTATGTAAATATACTTAAATGTCATATATATATATATATATATACTTGATATAATGTTAAATTTTTTAAAAGCAGAATGCAAAAATGAACATGATTCCAATTAAAAATACATTCCTATGAATAGAAAAGGAGAAAGAGCATATTAACATAATTATTTTTGGGAACTGAAATTACAGATGATTTTTATTATCTTCTTCTATAATGGACTACATTCATAATCAGAGAGAAATCTCCTTAATATAAAAATAGATCTTTGACGTCACAACAGGAACCCAAGAAGCTCAAAAATCACAGCTGTGTTGTACGTATTTCAAGGTAAGTGTGTTTCTTGTGGAGAAATTTAGGGGCAATGTTTTTGGACAATATTGTTTAGATGATGTAAAACTGATGAAAAGACAGCTTACTTGGGGCATGCATCCCCACACCAGGGGAATTGTAGGGGTCATGTTTCATTTTCAAAGCCCACAGACCCTTCTCCATCTTTCCCAGATGGTTCAGAGTAACAATTTACATTATATTTATTACAGAGAGAAGTACATAATATACAGAGTGATTACTCAGAAGATTACTGAGATGGATTGCTTTGGTTTTATAGCCCAGAACCAAACCTCCCAGATATCTCTGGATAAAAAGAAATCCTTAGACATTAAGACCCTGAAATCCCTCAAGTCACAAAATAAAATCCCCCAAAGATGGAGAAATGTATTGGAGGAAGGAAATGGGCTAAGAAATGTCAATGAAGTCAAGTTTTTCATGATAGAAAGAAAGCACATTCCATTTAGACAGAATGGTGGAGATGAAAAATACTCAGTCCATAATACTCCATTAAGTTACTAGGTGAACTCAGCGTTCCTGAAAGTTCTTTCAGCACTCACGCAGTGTGCCTTTACCCTTGTCTGCAAAAGCCTGGCTAACAAGGTGTCATCCTCTCCTTTCTCCTCCCTTGAAGTAGGCCATCTGAGTACCTCAGTCTCTGAGCATCTGTGAGTTAATCTGCTTCAACCTGCTTTTTCCCTGTACTGAAGTTTCTAGAGAAGTGACTGAGAGCTACTAAGGGGTCAGACAAGGAGCACTGGTTATGCTGGAGACAGCAGAAGGAGGAATAGGATGGAGGAAAGCAGACCACCCTGAATGAAGGGGGAGTGCAAAGGGACAGCTGAAGGGCATTCCTGAGAGAGAGGCCCTGGGTTTGAGTGTATGGTCCCAGGCTGGGTGGGTAAGAGGACAATGCTAGGGGCAGGAAAGGATGAAGCAGGAATCCTCCTGCCTAAGGGCTTGAGGGCATATAGTTCATCCCTTTACTAAAATGGTATTATTTTTGTGTTCAATTTCTTTATGAAATTTATCTAAATAACCATGCTGTCCCTTCCCATTCATGTCATTGTTTAGGTGAAGATTCCATTGGTCTCATATTCTCCAATATTTACTATTCCTCCTTTTCTACCTTTTTAACTGATCTCCTCTAAGTAATAAAACATCATAAATGACTTATACTTGGCTCCTTTAGGGCCTCTAGAACCTCTCCCAGACTGTATGATCCGGAACGGTACCGAGGTGGACCAGCTCGTGTAATGACAAGTCAAGATGTGGCTGACTATGTGCAATTTGAAAACTAAGAAAGTGCAGTGAAATTTGGGGGTCATGTGCAAATCAGAATTTGTGAAGCGATACCTATGGTGGGTTATAACGGCAGAGTCAGGATCATGAGGAATAAAATTCTCAAGGTTGGAACAACTAGATGAAGTTTTTGAACACAGGGATATGGAACGACAGGCTAGGAATGATGTTTGATGGAGCTCTGAGGAGGAGAGAGTTTACTACTACTAAATTCTATTCCTTAGATAACAATGTTGAGAAGAGAAAGAGTCCGCGTGTCAACAAGTCAGTAAGTCAAGAAGTCTACATCGACATCTGAGCTGAGGAAGGGCAAAGGGTCTTTGGGGCTGTAGGATTCCAACAAGAAGTGGGCTCACCCCGGTCAGGGCATGAGAAGCAGCAAAAGTGAGCTACTTAGGTGATAGATGAGACCTGGACAAGTGGAATGGAAAAAGGAGGATAAGGTGCAAAATATGACACAGAGTTGAGAATTCACAATGATAAAGAGAAAACCAGATTGCATAAAATATGTAGATTATGGAAAAAATAGAAAAGATGGCTGTACTGAGCTAGACTACAGACAGACTTGAATGCCAGGATCAGAAATCTGAACTTTATGCTCATAGGATGATATTGAGGATGAGCAAACACACAATACAGAAAGTTCAATTCCACAACTATTTACACTGTAGCTGGATCCAAGACAGAGACAGGTGGCCAGGGGAAACCATTTCCAGTTTCTGGTATTGCTTACTGGAGGAACACAGCCTACTGATGCATCTCAGGGGGACGTCCACATTTTCAACACGGGCACAGAGAGGGATAAGCCACCTGGTCTGGTGGTTCTGCTGAGTCGTTTCAGTCGCTGTGAATGTGGTCCTCTCCCACTCACCTCTCCTAGGACTCTCTCCTCCTCAGAGCTCCATCAAACATCATTCCCAGCCTGTCATTCCATATCCCTGTGTTCAAAAACTTCATCTAGTTGTTCCAACCTTGAGAATTTTATTCTTCATGATCCTGACTCTGCCATTATAACCCACCATAGGTATCCACTGATCCATTGGTTGTTTAGGAGCATGTTGTTAAGCCTCCATGTGTTTGTGGGCTTTTTCGTTTTCTTTGCATAATTTATTTGTTTCATACCTTTGTGCTCTGAGAAGGTGGTTGGTACAATTTCGATCTTCTTGAATTTACTGAGGCTCTTTTTGTTGCCTACTATATGATGTATTCTTGAAAATGTTCCATGTGCACTTGAGAAGAATGTGTATCCTGCAGTTTGGGCTGTAGAGTTCTGTAGATGTGTGTTAGGTCCATCTGTTCTAGGGTGTTGTTCAGTGCCTCTGTGTCCTTACTTATTTTCTGTCTGGTTGATCTGTCGTTTGAGTGGTGTGTTGAAGTCTCCTAAAGTGAATGCGTTGCATTCTATTTCCCCCTTTAATTCTGTTAGTATTTGTTTCATATATGTAGGTGCTCCTGTGTTGGGTGCATAGATATTTATAATGGTTATATCCTCTTGTTGGACTGACCCCTTTATCATTAAGTCATGCCCTTCTTTGTCTCTTGTTACGTGCTTTGTTTTGAAGTCTATTTTGTCTGATACAGGTACTGCAACACCTAATTTTTTCTCCCTATTGTTTGCATGAAATATCTTTTTCCATCCCATCATTTTTGGTCTGTGTACGTCTTTGGGTTTGAAGTAAGTCTCTTGTAGGCAGCATATAGATGGGTCTTGTTTTTTTATCCACTCTGTAACTGTGTGTCTTTTGATTGGTGCATTCAGTCCATTTACATTTAGGGTGATTATCAATAGATATGGACTTACTGCCATTGCAGGCTTTGGATTTGTGGTTACCAAAGGTTCAAGGGCAGCAGTACCTGCAGGGCCTGCTGCACGTCCCTAGGGGGGCGAGGCGGTGCGGGAAGCCGCCTGGGCTCGCAGGTCTGTGAGAAGTTCCAAGCCAGCAGGTAGGCGAGTTAGAAAACCGGCGAGGGGTGGGGGCGGGGCCCACGGGGTGGGGGCGGGGCCCACGAGCCCCCTCCCTTCTGCCAATCAGCGGCCGCGGCGGGCGCCTGTGGGGCCGCCCTCCTCAGCTCCAGCCGGACTCCTCGGGAGCCGCGGCGCTGCCCGGGCGCTCTGGCTGCGGGGCCGCTGAAGGCGGTCTGACGGGCATTTCCATGCTGACAACTTGGCTGCCGCTGCCGTGCCCCTCGAGGCCCGCCGCCGCCCGTTAACGGGGCGCTCCGCGAGCGCGTGAGGGCCCCAGGGCGGGGGCAGGCGGCGGCGGCCCCTCAGTGTGGCCCGCGGGGGTCCCTGCCCGGCCCCGAGCTGTGGCGGCAGCGGCGTCTGCACCGCGGAGCCCGCGCGGCTCCCGAGAGCCCCGGCCAGGACGCGGGGCTGCGCGGAGGGCTGCCGACTCCAACGTTGAGCGCAGGCCGGCGGCGCCGGTTGTGGACACTTCGGATGCTCCAGCTGCACCTGCTCCAGGCGCTGGTTCAAGGTAGGACGGGGCGCGGGCGCGGGGTCCCCCTGAGGTGCGGGCCGGTGGTGCGCAGGAGTCCCCTGAGGTGCGGGCCGGTGGGTTTACTGGGACGTGGCCGCCAGGCGGGGTTTCTGTGAGTCTGCTGCTGCTTTGTTCCTTCATTTTTTCTTTGTTGTTATACTTCACAAATGAGGGAAATCATTCGGTACTTGTCTGTCTCTGCCTGGCTTATTTCACTGAGCATCATACCCTCCAGCTCCATGCATGTTGTTGCAAATGATAGGATTTGTTTCTTATGGCTGGATAGTATTACATTCTGTATATGTACCACCTCTTCTTTATTCATTCATCTACTGATGGAAACTTGGGTTGCTTCCATATCTCGCTCTTGTAAATAGTGCTGCAGTAAACATAGGGGTGCACATGTCTTTTTGAATCTGAGAAGTTGTTTTCTTTGGGCAGATTCCTGGGAGTGGAATTCCCGGGTCAAATAGTATTTCTATTTTTAGTTTTTTGAGGAACCTCCATACTGCTTTCCACAATGGTTGAACTAGTTTACATTTCCACCAGCAGTGTAGGAGGGTTCCCTTTTCTTTGCATCCTTGCCAGCATTTGTTGTTCCTAGTCTTTTGGATGTTGACCATCCTAACTGGCATGAGGTGATACCTCATTGTGGTTTTAATTTTAATTTCCCTGATAATTAGCAAGGTGGAGCATCTTTTCATGTGCCTGTTGACTATCTGAATTTCTTCTTTGGAGAAGTGTCTGTTCAGATACTCTGCCCAGTTTTTAATTGAATTATTTGCTTTTTGTTTGTTGTGCTGCGTGAACTCTGTATATAATTTGTATCTCAACCCCTTATCGGATCTGTCATTTATGAATATATTCTCCCATACTGTAGGATGCCTTTTTGTTCTATTGATGGTGTCCTTTGCTGTACAGAAGCTTTTCTGCTTGATATAGTCCCACTTGTTTATTTTTACTTTTGTTTCTCTTGCCCCGGGGAGATATGTTCATGAAGAAGTCGCTCATGTTTATGTCCAAGAGATTTTTGCCTATGTTTTTTTCTAAGAGTTTTATGGTTTCATGACTTACGTTCAGGTCTTTGATCCATTTCGAGTGTACTGTTGTGTGTGGGGTTAGACAATGGTCCAGTTTCATTCTCTTACACGTAGCTGTCCAAGTTTAGCCAACACCAGCTGTTGAAGAGGCTGTCATTCCCCCACCTTTGTATTTGCTGTATTTTCAAAATATATATGGTTTCAGGAGGAGATTTCCACTGCTCTACTCATGCCGCCCCTTGAGAAAAAAATGAAGATGTGTGTTTTAATAAGAGAAAGTATAAGGAATGGAAATTTGTTTTGTTGAAGGTAAAAGAAAGTAATTGTTCTAAGGTACAGCTGTTTATTTAAAGAGGAAGAACTCTAAATGTAAAAAAAAAATTGTAGAATCTAATTTTTCAACATTAACAGCAAATTAGAATTTTGTTTTCACTGAAAAGGACAAGTTTTCTTAAACTGTTAGTCTGCAATTAATGTTAAAAAATTGTAGAAAGTTTTCTAATTGTTTTATCAAAGCAATTTCTCATGCTTAAAGTCTCAATGAATTGTCTGAGTATTTAAGAAAATGAGATCTCAATATTAGAAGGACTAAAAGCTAAACTTTGCTAACAACTGTGTACCCTTCTGTGTCTGCCGTTGAAGTATTTTGTTGTCATTCTAGTTAAATGGATAAGTATTGCTTCATGTCAACCTATAATCTTATGTAAGCAAGTGCCAAAGAAACTTTCTCTTGATAACTTCCCAAAATCAAATTCAAAAAGGTGCTTTTACCTCTAGTTAACTCTGATATTTTGTAGAGGGCCCCTGGAACATGTCAGAGGAATTTTTTCTCCTCATCGGGGAAAATAGTTGGCTAATTTGGCTTATTTAACTGATATATATTTACCTGGAAAGCACTGTCAAAGGGAATGAATGATGCTAAACTTTGTTACTGAATGTTTTGTGTTACAGAAATATCCAAATTTTCTTATGTCAACTGTCTTATAGTAAGCTCTCATCAGATCTTTCACCATTGTCATTTGTAAATCTTTTGTCACTTATAGTAACTGTTTTATTACTCCTAAACTAGTAAAGAACTAGATTTCAGAAGAACAGGTATTGGTTACATAGGATTAAATAAACTAAGAAAAATGATTTTGTGGCTTTATGTTTCAAATGTTGCTGATAAAGTGTTTTAAGCTTTTTCTTTTAAACTGACAACAGTTTAGTAAATGACAATATCTTTATAGGCAGGATTGAAACATTTATCTTTCTCTCTACCTAATCCCTCCAGAATTTAAAAACTCTCAGTGACTATTTTCATATTTTACAGCAGTATGTTTATTTGCATAAGTTCATTAAGAGTCTACTTTCCTTGTAAGAGGATCAATTAAAAACACAGGTTATATTACCAAGGCTTTGACTGGAATGTCATGCCTGAGAGACGCGTGCATAAACTCAGATATGAACAGCTTGAAGGAACTAAGGTTGACTTTATAGACCCAACAAAGCTCCATCGAAGAACTGGCCTGGTACCTTGCTTACAGGGTTCCCAGCAGCCTTACCAGGTGAGTAAGGAAGGTCACTTCCTGGCAAGTGCAAGAACCTCACGATGGCTTGGGGACCTTGGGAAGAGAAGAATTCACCCAAATGTACAGGTACTGCAGGCAAAACCTGAAGGCAAGTCTGGCTTGGCTTTCTAGCCTCCAGAGGCCTTTAAATGTCCAATCTGAAATTCCTTATAAAAAGTTCCTTCAAAGCACATTTAAAGGATCCTATGTAATCAGTTGGTCTTCTTGATGCACTTACGCAAATAGTCAAGCCAAGTGTTAATTATTTTCTTAATCTAGTTACTTCTAATAAAAATGGGGGTGATTTTAGAGAAAAGTATTGTTTCAATAATGCAGCCTTATTTACACTAAATCCTAATACCAGTCATTGAGATGTAGACTAGATCCAGAATTCTAGTTTCCCCAAAATATCTAGCTATGATTCTCTAGATGTTTTAGTTTTCTCCCATCATTTCAATTAAAGTTTTACTATTTCTAGTTCTCATATTCAGCCATGCATTCTTAATCTTGTCAAGTTGTTCCAAAAAAGAAAATTCAGCTTCAGATGTTGCTACTTAACCTAATAACACAATTTGTTCTATCTTGCCTAGAAGCCATAAAACTGCAAATAGTAATAGAAATGGAACCCGAAATAGAAGCGCCAATCTTCCGAGGCCCTCTCAACTGACCAGTGATGGAGACCTAGCTGCACCCCTTACTGCGCCCCCTCTCAGCATGAAGCAACCAGAGCGGTCGTGGCCCCTTTTCCCTAGCAGGAGCTAGGGAATGAGACAGGGACCGTGAGCTTAGACAGAATAACGTGAGGGCCTCCGGAAAAAGCAAGGCAGGATATTTGCAGTCAGAGCAATTGTAATAACTACATGCAAGGAAACCCCCTACCAAAACTCTGTGTTAAACATTAAGCTCTAGAGTCATTTTTCAGTGAAATCAGTTAAAGTTCAAAAGGCCAGGAGAAACTTGGCATGGAGTGTTTTGAGTGTTCCGCAAATAAAGAAGGGTAGCTCAGCATAACCCGTGACCTCACTGTAAACAGCGCTAGCAAACAGACACAACCCAGCCCACCTTAGGGGTCGGGCAGGTGGTACAAGTCCACACCCTAAGCCCTCTCCTCACATTATCAAAGTATGTGTGGCGTGGGATGCATCCTTCCTACTCTAATGGATTATCCCGGAAATAGTCATAAAAGATTTCTCCAAGCTCTGCCCTCTGATTGTGACGACAACTTGAAACTTTTAGGTCCCACCTCTGTTGCAGTTGCAGCGGCATTCATCCTGCCAGTTCCTGGACTAGTCAGTGGAATGCAAAAAGAGATATGTAAGCTGGCCTGTGCAGATAGTAAGACCACAAATCTGACTGCTTCTATATTATCTGAACTCAATCAAGAGCTAGAAGAAGTGTAAGTTGCTTCCGAATTGTGCTGTTAAAAGAACATATGGGATGTGAACAGTTTTCAGGAATGTGTTGTTTTAATTTGTCTGATTTTTCTCAAACTATTCAAAATCAATTGGACAATATTCATCATATTATTAATAAGTTTTCACAAATGCCTGGGTTACCTAACTGGTTTTCTTGGTTTCATTGGATATGGCCGGTAATTGTAGGTCTGCTTTTGTTATGTATCTGTATTCCTGTTCTGTTAAGGTGTGTACATAATTTAATTTGTAATTTGTTAAAACTGTACATGCTTACATTACTCTACAAGAAGTTATGTCAAAGAAATAATCAATCTCATATTTTCTTCCTTTGCTGCTTCTAAAGCTTTTCTTTTTCCTTCCTAAATACAGCCCTTTACTATAATTCATGCCTCATATTTAAAATTACCGTGTATCTTAATCCTTCCAGCTGGTAAAGATACCTCTAGACAAGTGCTAGGCATAGGAGCCATGGGGCATAAATCTGCAAAGAAGTAAAAAGCTAACCTTTTCAAAGAATATTGCTTCTCTCTCCCTTACCAACTTTAATTTACATCTCCTTGTATGGCCCTGGAAGATGGCTGGTTAGCCAGAGACGGGTAAGATTCCTCAAGGGAGGAACAGCCTAAGACAGGCACAGTCACAGAGGGGCCATCAGGTGAGAAATTGACGGTCAACAGAGGTGAGGCTTAGAACCTCACCCCCCAGTTTTGAGAGAAATCTGCACCCATGGCTGTTTTGTTGCCCTTGTCTAACTCGGATCAATACCTAGTCTGTAGGCACCTGACCACCTACACTTGCCTTCCTACTGCACTAAACTCTACTTACCATCTTTATTTTACATCACAAGATTTAAAAGACAGATTATCTTTTATGAAAAGGTAAACTGTGTTAAAAAGCTTTCTATTAGAAACTGTAATCTTTATTATGTCTACCTACTACTTAAACATTTTATTACAAAATAAGGGGGAGATGTGGGATTAATATAGAAATCAAGTATAAAAATCAAATATATAATCATATATGACTTGATTATTTTTCCTGTAATTCCTGATATGTAATCAAGAACAGAACAAACAAGACCAAAACAGTTTCTGTGACCTAATTGCCCTTGCTATTGTTTCAATAACATGTAAGATGGCGCACTCCAGGAGACTGGAGACTGCTGAGGATTAAGTTTCGA
Organism: Manis javanica; assembly: GCF_040802235.1. NCBI lineage: Eukaryota > Metazoa > Chordata > Mammalia > Pholidota > Manidae > Manis > Manis javanica. Next base: position 42,999,179 of record NC_133171.1, read on the forward strand.
GTTAGTTAATGATTGTGTACTAACTTCCCCCAAAGAATTCTACTGTTGTTAACATGTATTTGCTCAGTAAATATGAAGGGTGCCCTCTCAGCACCACTCTTGTGCTGTTAAGTCTCGAGTCCCCTGGCTGGTCCTTTCAGATCTTCCATATCTCATCGTATCTCCTCCCTTACCTGCGGGTCAGAAGCAGGGAGGCACTGACACTTTTTCCTGCATTAACTGAGATGGTCATGAGGTTATTTTCCTTCATTTTGTTGATGTGGCATATTATATTGATCACTTTTCATATGTTCAGCCATCCTTGCATTCCTAAATAAATCCCACTTGCTCATGGTGTATAATCCTTTAAATATACTGTTGAATTCTGTATGCTAGTATTTTTTGAGGCTTTTGCATCAGGGTTCATAAGAGATATTGGTGTGTAGTTTTTTGTGGTGTTTTTATCTAGCTTTGGTATTAGTGTTGTGCTGGCTTCAGACAATGAGTTAAGAATAGTTCCTTCTTTACTTTTTTTGGAAGAATCTGAGAAGGTTTGGTATTAGCTTTTGTTTAAATGTTTGGTAGCATTTACCAGTGAAGCAGTAATATCCAGAACTTTTCTTTGTTGGGAGATTTTTATTGAGATATAGTTAACCTATAACATTGTATTAGTTTCCGATGTACAACATAATGATGATATATATATATGTATATAGTGGGTAGATATATATATACATGCACATATTTTTTACTGTATATATAATGTATATTTATGATATAGTATCTCTTTCTCTCTATGTATAAATCATTACTTTAGTAAGTTAATTAACATCTATCACCACACAGAGTTACAATTTTTTTTGATGATGAGAATTTTTAAGATTTACTGTCTTTGTGACTTTCAAATATATAATACAATATTGTTAACTATAGTCACTATGCTGTACATTACCCCCCAGGACTTATTTATAAATAGCTGGAAATTTATACCTATTGCCCACCTTCACCCATTTCACTGCCCCCTCCATCCTTGTCTCTGGCACCCACCAACCTGTTCTCTGTATCTATGAGTTCTGCTTTTTGTTTTTTGTTTTGATTCCACATATAAGTATGCTGGTTCACAAGCTCTTTGGGATCTTCTCAGGTATAATCTGAAAATGGTCCCATACTTGGAGGGCAGGGAAGACCTACAAAGACGCAGGCCATTCCAGAATGATAGGTAGCAAAGTTAGTAAGCAAAGGAATTTACAGATGAGACTTGTCTTGGGCAGCCACAAAATGAGTAGATCTTCATACCCACCCACCAAATCTTAAAGTTTACACAGAAGCTGTAACTGGGTTCGGTCATGTATACAGTCCAGATGGTATCAAACCCGCATTGCTATCTCAAGGTTATAGCCTCAGGCAGCTTCTAGGAGCAGAGAAGGCAGGCAGAGCCCACATTTTAAGGACAGGGCAGGGGTGAGGAGCCTCCAGTTGCTTGGGTCACAGGTCAATTGGTGGTCATGTCTTCTTGATGATTTCCTTCTACCCTCCATCCCTTGTGATTGGTTGTTATAATCTCATATGCTCCCTCCCCTCCCCTGCCCCTTGCATTGTGCCCTGAGTGGTCAACAAAGAGTTTCACCAGCACAGAGGGGGCTCCTTTGACAGCTGTCTGGCTGCATTGGAGACATATGCTGCAGCAACAGCACGGGTGTGTGCAAGAAGAAAACCCAGATTAGGACAATGACTCCCAAAATCAACTACAATTTTTTCCTCTTGGAGCCCCATAATCCAAACTACTGATCTATTAAATCCCTTAGGCTGGGTTTTGGATCACTTAGGTCATTCAACTGTGTCCTCAGTAAATGTCCTTAATAAAGATGATAAAGTAGACTCATCAGGTATAAATATATAACATTCTGCTTGGATAATGGCACAGGTGTCTCCTTGGGAAGCCCTAATGATATGCAAATCCATCCCATTTTGGAGGACAGCTTATCTCTTAGGGACACATCAGTGTTCAATAAGGACAGGCTTTCTTGGCTCTCACTTAAGGCTTGTTGAATAAATTTCATAAGAGCTTTTATATATGCTGTAACATCCTCCAGGCCAATGTGTGGGGCAAAGAGGCCAAATGATCATACATACCAGTGAAAGATGAATTGTGCTCATCTAGCTTAAAAGAGAGGGACTTGGGCAACTGTGGTTACACTGTGGTTGATTCTCCCCTATGCCCAGGGAAAACCCAGGGTACAGCAGCCCAACCACCTGGGTGGAGGCCACGGGCAAAGATCTGTGCCACATAACCATGGGTCCCGTTTGGGGCTACCTAGTATATACCTGGGCAGTACAATGAGTCAGCCCCAAACCAGTTGCCATACCTTAATGTGGCAGAATGACTGCCTAGGTTCAGCAATATCCATCCCAGATTCTTGGTACAGTTGTGCTGGTTTTGTTTAGAGTGATTTTTTAATTTATGAACACCTAACATAAGGGTGACCCAGGGCTCAAATGTCCATAACCTGGGGTAAGCCACATAAACTCATCCCACATCTGGGCATAGCCACCAGTAGTCCTGATGGTGGTATTTTAGGGCCCTTGTGTTCAGTGAGTTGATGGGCTGTGTCTGCAGTTTTAGTGACAGGAAGAGTATCCATGCCCAGTGTTATGGATGGTGTGTGTACCCGAGGACATGTTCCTAGATCAGTATTGGTGACATCACGTGATTTAGGAGTACTAGTTCTAGCTTGTTCCTTCTTATTTATTTATTTATTTTTATTTTTTGGTATCATTAATATACGCTTACATGAACAACATTGTGGTTACTAGATTCCCCCCATTATCAAGTCCCCCCCCACATACCCCATTACAGTCACTGTCCATCAGCGTAGTAAGATGCTACAGAGTCACTGCTTGTATTCTCTGTGCTATACTGCCTTCCCCGTGCCCCACACACACATTATGTGTGCTAATCGTAATGCCCCTTATTCCCCTTCTCCCTCCCTTCCCACCCACCCTCACCAGTCCTTTTCCCTTTGGTAATTGTTAGTCCATTCTTGGGTTCTGTGATTCTCCTGCTGTTTTGTTCCTTCAGTTTTTGCTTTGTTCTTATACTCCACAGATGAGTGAAATCATTTGATACTTGGCTTTCTCTGCCTGGCTTATTTCACTGAATGTAACACCCTCTAACTCCATCCATGTTGTTGTAAATGGTAGGATTTGTTACCTGCCACTTGAGGAGTATCAGTCCCTTAGGTATCATCCCAGGTTGCTGTGCGACTTGGTCTGAGTCCCATTTATTTTTTTTATTTTATATTTTTATTAAGGTATGATTGATATACACTCTTATGAAGGTTTCACATGAAAAACATTGTGGTTACTACATTCACCCATATTATCGAGCCCCCCATACTCCATTGCAGTTACTGTCTATCAGTGTAGTAAGATGCCACAGAGTCACTATTTGCCTTCTCTGTGCTATACTGTCTACCCCGTGATCCTCCCCATATCATGTGTGCCAATCATAATACCCCTCAATCCTCTTCTCCCTCCCTCCCCATCCACCCACCCCCACACCTCCCCTTTGGTAACCACTAGCCCCTTCTTGGAGCTGTGGTCTGCTGCTGTTTTGATCCTTCAGTTTTCCTTTGTTGTTATACCAAATCATTTGGTACGTGTCCTTCTTCGCCTGGCTTATTTTACTGAGCATAATATCCTCCAGCTCCATCCATGTTGTTGCAAATGGTAGGATTTGTTTCTTTCCTATGGCTGAATAATATTCCATTGTGTATATGTACGACCTCTTCTTTATCCACTCATCTACACGATGCTTCCACATCTTGGCTATTGTAAATAGTGCTGTGATAAAAATAGGGGTGCATATCTCTTTTTGAATCTGAGAACTTGTCTTCCTGGGCAAATTCCTAGGAGTGGGATTCCCGGGTCAAATTGTATTTCTATTTTAAGTTTTTTGAGGAACCTCTATATTGCTTTCCACAATGGTTGAACTAGTTTACATTCCCACCAGCAATGTAGGAGGGTTCCCCTTTCTCCACATCCTCGCCAGCATTTCTTGTTCTTAGTCTTTTCTATGGTGGCCATCCTAACTGGTGTGAGGTGATACCTCACTGTGGTTTTAAATTACATTTCCGTTGTAATTAGCGATGTGGAGCATCTTTTCATGTGCCTGCTGGTCATCTGAATTTTTTCTTTAGAGAAGTGTCTGTTCAGATCCTCTGCCCATTTTTTAATTGGGTTACTTCCTTTTTGGTTGATGAGGTGTGTGAGTTCTTTATGTATTTTGGATGTTACCTCCTTGTCAGATATGTCATTTACAAATAAATACATTCTCCCATACTGTAGGATGTATTTTTGTTCTGCTGATGGTGTCCTTTGCTGTACAGAATCTTTTTAGCTTGATGTAGTCCCATTTGTTCCTTTTCGCTTTTGTTTCCCTTGGTGTTAAGTCCCTTTCAGAGCATACAGTGCACTCCTGCTGGGCTCTGATGACTTCCTCAAAGGTTAAAGTCCAGGCCCTGCTGAAGGGCAACAACCCACGTTGTCTTTTGCCCCAGATGCAACAAACATTTTTGTAACCATCGGGTCACATCAGAGTCACGCTTTCCTTCTAGCCAACATACCTGGGCCAATTAGATCTGCTTCATCAACTCATGGAGATGCCAGCAGCAAATGGCGTCTGCTCTTTTTCAGAATTTTGACGAGAATTCAGTAAGTTGGTGAGTCCATTCAAGCTACTTCCAGGGAACCCAGCCATAACTGTCTATGGTCACATGGACATCCACGTTACAGGGTCTTGACAGGTCTATCACACTCAAGGCCTAGAAGGCCTTGGCCCATTTTTCAGCAGTGAAAGAAAATGCACGTCTCATCCTAGGCCCACCAGATGCCCATTCATAACATATGGTATAAGGGCTTCATCATTAGTGCTAAGTGTGGGATAAACACTCTCCAGTAGCCTGAAGGACCCAAAAACTCTTGCAATAGTGTGACAGTTCTGGGGGTAGGAAAAGCCTGAACTTCATCTATAATCACTGCTTCTGGGGTAACTTCAGTCTTACCTGACCAGACGAACCCCAGGAATTTGACTGACAAACCAGGACCCTGAAACTTGGTGCTGTTCACAGCCCACCCTTTCTCCTGTACGTGTTGCAGCAGTCTAGGTGCTGCACAATGTTTGTTGCATGCAGGACTTCTTGTAAGAAAATAACCAGTAAGCATGATTTCATCAATATAATGGTACAGCTGCACCATTGGCAGGTTCTCCCATGCTGCAAATCCTGGGCTCCAAGTCCATGACAGACAGTGGGACTGTGGAGGTGCTCTCGTGGAAGGACAGTGACAGCCCAGTGCCGTCCTTCCCATGTTAAGGAAAACTGTTCCTGACTGTCCTGTGCTGTGTTTATGGAGAAGAAAGCATTATCAAGATCCACAACATAATATGTCCCTAGTTCATGACTTAGGGTATTCATGAGGGCTGTACTAGAGGGGACAGCAGCCTGCAGAGGGGGTGTGACTTACTCAGTAGTCTGTAACCCACGGTCATATGCCAGTAGCCATCTAGATTTTTTACCAGCCACACCAGGGGATTAAAAGGACTATGAGTAGGCTTTATAATGTCCACTTTTCAGTTCCCGGAGGGGTTCTCCAATTTCTTTATGCCCTCCAGGGAATTTGTATTGCTTGGCATTAGACACGTGCTGATGCACAAGAAAAGATACAGGCAGGTGCTTAGCATGTCCACTCAGAACTGCCTTTACCATATGCTCAGTCTGAACTCACCTGCAGTGGTCTGCAACCATAGGCCCCGGAGAATATCAAGCTCCAAAATATATTTAAAGATTGGAGAGATGTACAGAGTATATTTCTTCGGGTATAGATGCCCTATTCCCAACGGGATTCAGGCTTGTTTAACTCTGGTGGCCTTACCTCTGTATCCAACTATAACATTGGGGTCCCTGAAACCGCTCAGGGTTGCCATAAGTCAGTGAACATTCAGCTCCTGTGTCTGTCAGAGCTGGCATGTGTTGAACATTCACTGGGTACCAATGAATTGATGTTTGAGCATGTGGCCTCTGGTCCCCACCTGGTGCCCCAAGGCGGGTGCCTTCACCCTCCACTCAGTAAAACTATAGCCCAATCACCTTCGTGTGTGCGTTCAGGTGAGGATGGCTCACTGTCCAGCAGGAAGTCTTGCAGGCTCACAGGCCAAGACTATGGCTTTGTCTCCATTTCCTGATCCCCAGCTGCTGTAACCACTGCTCTGGCTTCAGTTGTTACCACAGCTCCAATAAAATTCTGTTGAACTTCCCATCCAAGTTCTCTCTGTCCTCTCCTGCCCCTTTCAAATCAATCCATATCTGGGTCCTCATGACCTTCACGGGGCCCTTTAAGCCCTTCCTCTCAGTAGGGGACTGTACTCCCTTCTGTGCCTTCAGCACTTCAGCTTCACCCAAATCTGCCACAATATGGGTAACCTCATTTATTGGCTGCCCTATGTGAGGGGCAAGAATGGCTACTAAGGGCCCAAAGAGGGTTCAGGGAGCCATTTGCAGCACCATACCCTTATCTCCACTGTAAACAGCTCCCCGTTTGGGTCATAATTTCCTGGGTTATAAATGGTATTTTTCATGCCCAAATTCTGTAACACCTTAGCCATCTAGTGGGGAAGATGGTAAGTAACCAGATTGGGCTGTACAGTGAGAAGTGTGGCCATCAGCCATTTGAGTAGGGAATGGGTCCCAGGGGTCTGGTATACATTCTGCACTGGCTGTTGCAAGGCAGGATGAGTTGTCAGGGAAGCCAGCTTTCCCATCTCTGATTCAGGCAGGAGGATACTCTCCACCTCTATGTCCCTAAGGTACAGGAGCCAGGCTGATATGGATTCTGAGGGTTTCTGCTGAGACTGGAAGCCCAAATCCACCAGCTCTCCCTGTGTCTAGGGGAACATAGAGTGCACTGTGCCCTGGGGAGTGGGCTGTACCTCTCCTGGAGGAACCTGCAGTTGCTATCTCTTTATTTACTTGATTTACAGCTGGGCAGGCTTTCAACAGAGGAGCGTTGGGGCCTCCAGCACCACCTCTACCTCCTCATTCCCCTTCAGTGTACCCTCCTCCACTTCGGGAGCTGACGGCAGCTGTCTTGCTCCACAGGGCATGTCCTCTGCTACATCCTTTACCTTCTTCACAGCGTCTCTCAGGAACGCTATCTCAGTGTGGGGAAATGGAAGCTCCTGTGGCCAAGATCCTCATCTGACCCTAAACTACTTGTGTTTCTAATTGGCCTACTGCTAGGCTAGTGCTTGCGCATCCATCGGCAATAAGCTAATATTGACTGAGTCACGATCTAAAGAGCTCTGCCCAGTGCTCTGGGTGGAGGCAGAGATGGAGGAGGATTATGGACCTGGAGACAGTTGGATGCAGATGTGATTCTAGTGCTCAACGTATCACCAGGAGAATAGAGCTGGGTGTAACCCTTTTACCCCAAGAATGTTCCATTGTCATTTCTCGGTCTCATTGAATCCAAAGTGAGCTTGTGTGGGACTGAAACACTCAGTCAAGGCAACTGGCTTAGCCAGCAGGATTCATTGTAGACCAAAGAATGGAAAAGGCTACCCTCATGGGAGTGTTACTTCAGCGAGATACCCCTATGAAAGGGAGACATTTGAGTGTCCCCCAGTGGGCATGTGGTCTGAGGTGGCTTGCCTCCTAGAGGACTGGACCCTGTCCCAGGACTTGAGGAAGGTGCAGCCCACCGCATAATAAGGAGCTTCTTGAAGAAAAAAGAGTGGCCATTGGGCCGTGGGAACCATGGTTTGGCTGTTTCTCACAGTATTCAAAATATCTACAGATGAGAGGAATGTGCTTCTGCAAGGGACCTGAGAAATTGCAGCACAGGAACATGAACTGTGAAGGACTGTGGATTTACTGAAGAATAAAATGGCATTGATACAGGAGGAGGGAGCTCGAGAATGCAAGCTGTAAGGTGCTGTGGAGGACGAAAAAGATTTGTTAAAAAAGGATCCCAGGGAGGTGCCCGCCTTCCATCCCCTGTCCTTGGATCCCGGTCAGCCTGTTGTATAACTTTTAACACAGAAAGAATGCCCTCCCTTCCAGAAAGGATCTTTCTCCCGTCTTGGGGCTGCAGGTCCCTCTGTGCTGTCAGAGGTGGAGGGCAGCAGCAGGAGTGTAGCAGGCGAAGTACAGCTGCCTGCAAGCTGGCTGTGCTCACTCTTGGATTCACTTTCTTCTTGGGGTTTTTGCTGTTGGAGAAACAGGGTGAGGGCAGATAGAATGTAAAAGGAGCAGCTGTCTGGGCAGAGCACAGTCCTTTAACTCAACATCTCTTCTGCTCAAAACCCTGAAACCTCATCCTGGCTCCACATGCCTACAATTCCCAGAGTGAAGCAGACCCCTTAGAGCTGTAGTTCCTGCAAGAGCACAAGTGGCCAAGAGCAGGGCCTGAAGGGCAGCAGGGACACAAGGCCGGGTACGACGCATGGTGCAGAGGGGCGCTGTGCACCGTTCCCAGGGGTGCCGGCACCTGCCGTGCTCCGGGCTCTCAGCCCTGCCCTGGGCTGCCACACTCCCTGCTTGTCACAGACCCGGAGTAGAGGCTGTTGCCAAACTTCCCCACAAGGCTCAGGTCAGCCAGGTCCCGTCTATGGTTCCAGGCTCAGCATTCAGAGCCCCATGAGTTGAAAAGAAATCCCCAGGTAAGTAGGCTCTCCTTTCCTCCAATGACAACCATCCCACATCAGGCTGCCTCCCCACAGTGAGCCCAGCCTGGACACCTGCCAGTGACACCCAGGAATTCATCCATCCCCAGCACCACCACGCACCTGGGAGTAGCCTTTACTTCAGCCCATGCTGGGTTTGCCCCTAAGGAGGGAAGTAGGCCGGGTGCCTGATGTTCACTGGTAGGAGAATCCAGATAGCAGATTCAAATCCCTCCAAATGTATCTACATATTTAACTTTATTTTGCTAAAATATTAAGAGAGGTTTAGGTGAGTGGAGAGTTTATGATATGATTCCAAATTTACATGAAAGGGCAAGTGGGTTTCCATGGAGGAAAGTCAGCCCATGCCCGCTCAGACATCTCTGAATTTCTAATCCGCAGAACCTGTGAGCATATGGAATTGTTCTGTTTTTTGTCCCTAGGTCTGGGATGGTTCAATACACAGAGCAGATAACTGGAATGTCCCTCATTCACAAAAGACACTGGCCCTGCTTTCACAACCTTCTTCCAGATCCTTCTATCCCTTGGGTGACTTCAGTGTCCCCACAGATAAACTTTACAGCACTCTTGTCTCCACCTGCTCACACTCAGTGATGTCCGTATGTAGGCCCCCTCAGCTGCCCTCTGTCAGTTTACCAAAGGGCTGGGTTTCCTTGAAATTGTAAAGACCCTGGGAGGGTTTGGGATAAGGGACAAATAGAGGCCTCATCTGACCAGCCCTTCAAACTCCTGCCTGGGGTTGCCCACAGGGAGAACACTGAGCAGAGCTGCAGGTCACAAGGTCACCATGGCAACCTGTTGTCCGTCATAATGGACATACCTCAGCAGGGTGGGGTGAAGGTGCATAAGTAGTGGGGCCATCACCCCACAGCCAACCACTTGCTACTTGGACCCACAGGGCAGGTATCAGGTGGCTGCTTGCAGGTGCAAGGTATATTGATCAGAGCGTGAATAGAGCTGAGGTTGGGAGTGCCGAGGACCCTGAGCACGGGAGGAAGCAGAGGAGGTGTTGGCTTGAGGTGGCCTGAAGTTTATGGGCCCCAGGATGCTGGGTCCCATGTTTGTCATCCTCCTGCTGCTGCTGCTGCCATCTCCGCTCCTGACCACCCGGAGCACCCTCCACCGCTACTTCACCCAGGACCAAGGTCACCACCCCAGCTCCAGGCTCCAGGAGAGCCCAGCAGATGGGGAATCCTGCTGGAGCACTGACGACCTGTACTTCGTCTTGGACTCGTGAGTGGCCCTCCTGCTCTAGTCAGTGCCATAGAACAGTGCTGTCCCTGGGGTCAGTACGGGGCCCCAGGCTCTGAGAGAGGGAAGCAGGGACTGTCTTGGTCATATTCAAGGAACAGACTCTCTGTGGCCTCCCTGTTCCTGGGGCAGAAAGAATGCCCCAGGCATTTGTTCCCTGGGACTTTTTCTCCTGAAAAGGATTAAAGGCCTCCATCTGGTTTCTAGATGACTCAGTCCCTCCAGCCACATGGCCCAGATCTGTGACCTGCAGGCCCCTTAATCAGCTGGGGAGGAAATTACTGGGAGCAAACTTCTCAGCAGTTAGCGCCCTCTGGCTTTGGCTTTTGGTTTTTGTCTGTTGGCATGTTTTGTTTTATTTTGTTTTTCACACCGATGACTATTGTGTAAATGGGCCCCAGGGAGATGGCCAGGTGGCTTTTGGGCATCCCCAGTGTCACTACTTAGAAAGCCCTTGGCTTTCTTGCTGCCAGTGCTTTGCTTCTTTCTGGGACACCTTGGGGACCCAAGTTGCAGTGTGTGTGTGCACTTCCAGGACACTTTGGTTTGTCCAGAGCCTGGGGGGAGCTAGGCTGTGGGTTAGGCCCCTGCAAGCCCTCAAAGAAGGAAGGGGTTTGGGGGTCTCAGTCATTGGGGGAGATGACCTTGCTTCCATTTTCACGTCCTGTGTGGGCTGGGAATAAATGCTACTTATTCAGTGTTGACAGTGGTATGCCTGTCACTATATTTAAAGGACTCTCTGGTGTCCAAGGACTCTCTTGGCCTTTCTGTCGTCTTTAAAACCATCCCTGGAGGGAGAGCAGGGCAGGCCTGTGATGTGCAGTCTCCTGAAAAGGAGGACAGCTCCTGGAGGCTGGAGGAAGCAGCCCAGAGGCTGGAGGGGCTGCAGGACCCAGGATCCCTGAGCTGCCTCATTCCATCCCAGGGGGGACTGCCTCTGACTCCCCCTAGTCTCCATGGAGACTGCTGATAGGGGGATGCAAGCCCAGCTGAACCCGCAGAGCTGGGAGCCTCCCCTGCCAAGGAGGAAAAGTCCCTCCTCGCTGTCTCGGGGAAGGACTCTGCGTTGCCCTGGGCAACTCTTGCCTCACTGATCCTCAGCACAGCCCAGGGGGCTAGTGGTTCCCACCTTGGTCTTGGGTTGGGGTCTGAATGGTCCTGGGGGACTGAGAGCCTCCTTGGGTCAGTCTTCCCAGAGAGGGCCAGTGAGTCTGAAAGGTCCTCTCAGCTGCCATCCTGTTCTAGTGCCCCTGCCCACACCCTGCTCTCTGCTGGTGGGCCTGCTCAGGCACATCTAGGCCCTGGGAGGATGGGGAGGGGCTCAGGGTGCAGGAGGGGCATGTGTAATAATAATAATTGGGCATTACGTGCCAGGCAACGTGCCCTCCCACTTAGGCCTCCCAAACCTTAAGGCAATGGATCTTTCATTATTTTGGGATGACGGGACTGAGGCTGAGGTGCAAGTGATTTACTCAGTGTCAGCCGAGCTAATTTGCTTCCAAACGTTAGACGGTGGGAAGATACTCCCCTCTCCCCACCAAGGAAGTGTGACATGGGCGTGACAAAGGCACTAGAGAGACAGCTTTTGAGCCAGGACCTCCCCACTCCTGCCCCTTTCTTCCCACTGCCTCCTTTGGCTTCTTAAATGCTGGCAGGCAGCCCTCGCCCCTCCGACCACAGCTGGCTCTCCCGGCAGCTCAGGGTGAGGAGTACAGGCCTTGCCCTCAGAGTGGAGAAGGAAGGAGAGGAAGGGGAGCCATGGAAGTCCCTTGTACCCCACTCAGGCTCCAGGACAGGCTGTGCCACTGCACTGTGCTCCCTACCCCCCACCATGGCCGTCGCCTTGACACTTGCCTTTTTGGTTGGCCAGGACTAAATCGTGCCAGATTGTACAAATGGGAGGAGGAGCTGAGGGTGCCAAAGAAAGCATTAACACACCCACTTCCCAGCCCTGGGCCCCCAGTGGGGAATGTGCCTAGAGTGTAGCTGCAGCCACCAGGCAAGACCTGAAACCACGCAACCTCAGCCCCAGGGCCTGGAGCTGCGCACCCCCAGATGGGGCCCGCTGGGTGACAAGTGCTTTGAGCTTCCAAGTCTGCCATTTTCACACTTCATGCCACTAGTTGGTCTGTAATTTCATTTTTAAATTTATCAAGGAAATGCTTGAACATTAATTTAAGATGGAACACTATTACAAATACACACACACACACACAAAAAAAAAACCAAAAACCTTGAGGCTCTTGTACCCCATACCACCCCACTTCTGATCCTATTCTTCAGAGACAGCCATGTGCAAGTATTCCAGATTGTATTTTCTAGACATTGTGACCATGTATCTAATACTGTGTTCATACGCTAAAACATGTTTATACTTTTTGGTGTTTCTTGCTGCTTGAGGTTACATATTCTCTGTTAACTTCTTACTGTGGGAGAAGACAATTTAGCTTAGTTACATCTCAGCTCCCTTATATGATTCTGCTCTATGCATCCATTCTCCCAGAATAGTTATATCACTAGGACGTTTGGCCTCAAGGTTTAATAGTGGAGCTGTGTATTGATGCCCATCTCTCCATTCTCATTGACGAGTGGGGCACGAAATCATGACTGGAGCCCTGAGTGCCAGAAGCCCACGTGTCTGCCCTGTTCCCTACTGCTTCCTTGCTGGGGACTGTAGGTCCCTGTGGTTGCCTACGAGCTCTCACATTCTTGTGTTATGGAATCAAGGGTTTCCTTCAAAATTACATCAATGAACAACTATCCCAGAGTAGATAGTGGGTTGAAGACTCTTGTTTCCTATAAATTGTCTTTGGAGTGTCCTTTTCATTCAATGGGAAAGCAGAGGAGAGAGATAATGGGGAGGAAAAGAGAAAGTTAGGAATGGAGTTGTCCTGCACTTCAGTGTGGGTCTGAGAGAAAATCTCTATGTAGGTGGACAAAGTCTGCTGCTTTGCTACCCAGCAGTTGTCTGCCTCAGTGTCACCCTGACCTGCCAAGTGCGATGGGTAGAGTGTGGGCTTTGCAGCCAGAGCTGGGTTCACATCCATGCTAGCTATTGAAATTGTGTCACATTCTATGACCTGTGGAATCCTGTTTTCTCATCTGAAACGTGGGAATAATTGTACTATCATAGGGTTGTTCTGAAATCAGAAATCATGTACGTAAAGTGCCTGATAGACACGTTCTCACTGGATAATCTTGATATTGGGGTCATCTGTCCTTAGTTTCCTCACTATTTGCTGACGGTTTTAGATGTAGCCTTGTAGGCAGGAATGGTGGGGAGGAAGAGCGGAGAGCCTTGACCCACCCCCGTGTTCGAGGGCTGGAAGAGGAGCAGAGAGCTGGGAATGGTGATTCCCAAGGGGAAATGGGGGACCAGGAGCGACAGCATATCAGAATTTCGGGAGGCTTTACAGACCAATGCATCCTACCTCATTTCCTAACATTCCCATGTAGCATGATCAACCATCCGTGTTTGCCACCGAAAGCCCCTCATCGAGGAAGTCCCCCATCCCCTACCACACAGGTCTAATGAGTCAGTTGCTGCCACTCACACTGACTAAAGTCACCACGAAGGTAACCCGCTGACCTCACTCCAGGAGCTGTGCTGGCTTTAGCTATTTCAGGAGCTGGGGTCTCTCGTGGAGGAGCTTGCTAAGGGCCTGCAGGAAGGCAGGGAAGGCAGAAACCATGCTCACGTGATACATGCACCTCCATCTCTGACTCATGTCTTCTTCTTTTTCAGATCACGCAGTGTAAATGCCAACTGGGAGTTCACACAGAGCTTTGTGCAGGATTTGGTGAACAGATTTAAAAAGTATGGCTTTTCAGCTCTGTGTTGCAGGGCATTTTCCTCTCTAACTGAGTACATTGCTATTTAGATGCAGTGTACATGGGACTGCCTCAGGTCGCAAAGCTCAGGGCAGTGTTCTGAAGCAGGAGAGAAGGACAGATCCCATTTGTTTTCTAAGATCTCTGCAGCCTTGCTTGGCTCCTTCCTGGGAGTCAGGCCTTGTTTTCAGGGGCACAGTCTTCCCTGGAGGACCTCATAGATTAGGAACTAGGCAAACTACTTAACACTGTAACTAAACATCTGGATGTGGAAATTTTATCTAGATCTTGAAGGATGAGAAATACAGGGTAACAAGAACCATGAAGGTCATTTGAGCAGTAAGAGGTCTGTTTGGCTGAACATGATTACCATGGGAAGGCTGGGAGGTGAAGCGAGAGGTCAACTTGTGACCAAGGCAAAAGAGGCCAATAATGCCAGGAAGCAGGGCTTGGATTTCCTGCCGTGAGCCATAGGGAGCTCTGGATGATGCGTGATCAGAGACGCTGGTGGGACTCCAGAAAGGCAGGACTCCAGCTGTACTCCAGGCAGAGAAGTCTCATAATTGTGGGCAAGAGCCAGGACCAGTGGGGAGCTCATATAGGGACCTGTGGGAACAATGTAACTAAAGGATAATGAGGGCCAGGCGATCAGAAGAGAGGGGCCAGAAGGTGAAAAGGGAGAGGAGAATATGAATGGCTGATGAGGGAGGATAATTTCTTTGAGATGAGGGGGAGAGAGTTGGGGAAGATGGTCCAGGGAGGAGGAGAAGTGAAAGTACGAAGAATTTGACAGGAGAGGAGAGGCCAGCTTGGGAGGGCCCCCGTGGAAGAGTATGAAGCTGTCTGTCTCCTTGTGCGTGCAGCAGCCCTGTGTGCATGTGTGTGTGAGAGAGAGAGAGGCAGAGAGAGCAAACAGACTTTTGGGATTTGGGTCTACAGGGTGCTATGCCGCACTCTGACAAGAGGGCTGCACGCCTTCCAGGCCTCATAATCCTTCACTAAAGTGATGAGAACTTCTGGAGTCCAGGAAATAGACTCCACACTAAAAGAGACAGAATGGAGAACAGGGAGCTTGGTGGGCACCCCCTCCCTGTTGCATATCAGCATCACTTTCAGCCTGTGTGTATAGTTGCTCACAAGCCCATGTTTCCTCCCAAGCCCCAAACAGCGTATGTCGTTCATTACCTACTCGACACACGGCCGCATCAACATGAAGCTGACCTCGAACAGGTAAGTGTTTCATTGATCCCCCAGAGCCGACCCAGCCATCAGGCCACAGGGAGGGCCAGGGAGCAGAGGGGGCCCCTGAGCCCACACTGAGGAACCCACTGGTGTGCAGGCACGGCTGCCCTGGACCCTCCCCTCACTGCCCTCCGTGACCTTCAGCCCTGGCCCCCTGGGCCCCACTGCCACTTCTGCACTGGCACTGGCTGGATCCTGTGCTAGTAGACAGACTCCTCCCCTCAGAGCCCATCTTGCCACCTCACCCTAGTCCTTCCCTCCATGCTCTATGCTTTCCCTAGAACAGGCTGACTGTGAAGATTCCCTAATCAGGTGGAGCAGATGTGGGGGGCCTTTTAGGACAGAGCCTGGCACCTGCTGTTATTTGTCACTTTCTGTCCTGGGCCGCTGGGGAAAGAGGGAGACAATCAGAACCAGGGAGGAAGGGATGGGTATCATCCAAGTGTGGGTGCTTCAGGAGGGGAGCACATTCCCAGTGAGTCTGGTCAGGTGAGCCCAGGAGTGGGTCCTGAACACCAGGCTGGGACAGGGCGCTGGAGGAAGGCCCCGTGGGCCTGCATCCCAGGAGGGTCTAGGTGGGAGGTGGGATGTTATGGAGCTTCTGAGTAGCAGGGAGGTTAAGATTCTCATGGAGGAAAATGACTGGAACCCCCCTGAGAGTGGGAGGAGCACCAGACAGAGCCTGAGGACCTTGCACTGGAGGGTCCCAGGGCCTGTGGACAGGAGGGGCCAGGGTGAGCACGGTGACCTTGCCAAGCTCTGCCTTAAGTGTGCGCGTACAGTGTGCCCTCAGCAGGGCCCCCGGGGGGCGGTCGTGCTGCCAGTCACACTGTGATGGAATCGCAGCTGGTATCTCCCCGTACTCACCATGGACAGTCAGGGTGGACCCCTGGGGGAGGCCCCCAGTTCTGCACGGCTTAGACAGACCTGAGTATAGAGAAGGCCAGGCCTCACCTACGGGCATAGAAAGCAGCGTCCCCTCGCCACGCTGCTCACCCGATAGGGACTGGGAAGTTGGGAAGCAGGCCAGCCAATGCCAAAGGCACAGGACAGAGGGCCGGGGCAGGGCTCCTTGACTTGGCCGTCTCCCGTCCCGGCAGGGCTGAATGCAGTGCAGATGGACAAGGACAGCCTGGGGCTGCTTGTAATAGGCAACCCCTCATTCCATCTCCCACCTCCTCTGACTTTTTTTTTTTCCAGAAAAAAAATAAACAATGCGCTTGTTGAATTGCTCAATGTACGACCTTCCGGAGCCATAAATATGCAGCACGGATTGGAAAAGGTACAGAACCTAGATTTCTGAGATGTGGCTGTGCTTTCTCAAGTTCTCAGAGGGTCATCATTGGGTCATCTCACTGTACCCCCGAAACACTTTTTCCTTCATTTTGTTGCAGGCCAATGAGCAGATCGAAAGAACACGAGCTGTAGGTAAGTGAGCTGCTTCCTGCCTTCTTGGCGATGGTGTCTCGGAAAAGAGCCAGGCCTGGGCCTCAGTGAGGTCGGTGCAGACCGTCCTTGGCCGCATCCAAGCTCTGACTCGTGGAGCCAGCTGCGTGCCCTCTCTGAGCGGAAGCCTCCTGCTCCGAGCAGTGGGGATGAAAACCACCCCGTGATGTTCCGCTGCACAGCAAAGGGTCGCGTGTGCGACTTCGGGGTTCCTAGGAAATGTGAGGCACTGGCCCTGGAGCTGGGCTGCCTTAAGAAGAAAGGGGGAAACCCAGCGGGTCCTAGAGCGGCGGGGCTATGTAAGAAGGGAGCCTGACCTTCCCCCTTGCTGAGCACACATTCCTCCCTGACTCCTTCTCCCTTCAGCTCCTTCCCTTGGGTTGATGCTCCTGCTCTGTGTCTCCCGTAGTGTAAAAGTCTTGTGCTTGCCAGAAACATCTCATCTTGGCTGTAGGGTCTAGGAAAGATGTGGGGCCCAGGGAGAGGCATTGAGCTGGGGAGGGGGTCTACTGCTCACCTGCCTCTGACCTCAAGCCCTGAGGCTGGGTCTACAAGTGCCCGTGGGAGAGCTGTGCGTGAGGTCCAGAGCTGGAACAGGTCTGCATGGACCTGCGGGAGTCTTGCACAGTAGGTGTGCCCACTCCTGCTTTTGCTCATCTGGAAGGCTGATGCTTATCCTGTGAAAGTGCTGGACTTGCCTTTCAGGGCAAAGGTTGTACTGTCTGGTAGAAGTGACAGTTCTGTAGGAAGAACCCTAAGCTGGGCCTAGTCTCCTCATCTGCAAAGTGGATCCTGGGCTAGGGGCCCTTCTTGTTGCATGATAAGCTGCAAAGCCTTCCAGGCATGTGGGAGGCAGGTGCTCAGGTCAGGGTGGCCTTTCCCCAGGAGGGTGAGATGTGGCGAGCAGTGCTCGGGTCCTGGAAGCCTGTGACAGTTGCTCTCCTAGACCGAGACATGCCCTGCCTCTCCCACAGGAGCGAAGGTACCCAGCCTCATCATCGTGCTGACAGGTGAAGAACTGCTGCCAGAATCGTTTGCAGAGACACAAGTTGAAGTGAGTCAAGCCCATTGTTACCAGCCTTTTGGTCCACATATTTGGACCAAATTTATTATACCCAACACTTCCTCTTTCTCAGGCTGCAAAATCCAGGCAGTTGGGGGCAACTCTGTATTTCGTGGGTGTGCAAAATTATCAGCTATCCCAGGTAATTCTGAGCAGGTAACGAGGGGTCACTTGTGAGTCTAGCTGGGGAAAGCTTCAAAGATGGCTCTCTCAGGGTCACCCAGAGGATGGGCCTGTACCCACCAAAATGTGCCTGGGGAGTGGGGTCGGGGCCCTCTCCACTTAGACTGGGCCCAGGGAGTTGAAAGATGTGCAAGGTGGCCGTTCAGAATGAATAACAAGTGTTGTGTAAGACCTGCACAGCAGAGGCAAGGGTGGAAGAGCTTTCCCTTCCCTGAGGGTGGGCTGCTGGTGGATGCCAGGGTCTAGCCCCCGGTGTCTGTCTCCTGGGATGGGGACCTCTGGGTCATCACCCCTGGCTGTGGGCTCAGGTCATCTCCTCTCCCTTTCAGCTGTTGAAAATTGCTGGTGAAAAGGATCATCTGTTTCAAGTGGACAGTGGATACCCTGGACTGGAAGACATCGTTGACCCAGTGAGTGAGGGCGGATGAAGGGGGCTGCACGCCATGCCCCCGCCGTTCACTCCCATGACCCTGCCACTCCTCTCACTCTATTTCAGCTCATAGCAAGGTCATGTGTGCAGATTACGTCTGTGGATCTCTCCGCTATCTGCAAGAGAGGTAATTACTGGAGTCACTGTTGTAAACACAGAAGTGCGTGTGTGTGTGTGTTTTGTGAATGTGCCATGTGTGTGGTGGGAGTGGTGTACGTGGTTCCAGTCTGTGCGGTGTGTTTGAGTGCACTGTGTGTGTGTGTTGAGTGTGGTGTGAATGTGTATAATGTGCTGTGTGTGTGTGAATGTGGTGTCTGTGGGGGGATTGTGGTTTGGAATGTGCGTTGGGTCCATAGAACGTTTGTGTCAGGTACGTATGTAAGTGTGTGTGAGGTATGGTGCCTGGGGTGTGCTGGGGGTGGGCATGTGACGGCATCTTTGCTCAGGTTTGTAATGGGCTCCCTATCACTTTAGAGCACACTGAACAATGGCTGGGTGACCATACTGCAAAATGACTGCCGCATAAGTTTAGTGTAATTACTTTCTTTAGTCTCACAACCAAAAGATTAATTAGGAAATATAAAAAACTGTTTTAAAAAACCAAAATGACACTACCAAATGGGACCCAACCACATATAACCAGGACAATACGTCAAACTATTTAGAAACCACCCCAGAAATCCAAGTCTGATTAGTATTTGAAATGTAATTTGAGTTGGTAAGGGACCTCTGGGATGATGGCTTCCATCGGAGCCAGCTGTTGGGGGCAGCTGTCTGACTCCCCATCATCGTGCTGGAACAGGCCTGCATGGACCTGCGGGAGTCTTGCACAGTAGGTGTGCCCACTCCTGCTTTTGCTCATCTGGAAGGCTGATGCTTATCCTGTGAATTTGCTGGACTTGCTTTTCAGGGCAAAGGTGTATCGTCTGGTAGAAGTGACAGTTCTGTAGGAAGAACCGAAAGCTTCCCAAAGTGTGGAGGTGGCCTAGCAACCCCACACATGGGGGTCCTCCCTGCTCCTCCTGGGTTAAGCGCCCATCTGTGCAGCCAGTTTGACATCTTCATTTCTGTGATTATGTCTGCTGGACACACAGGCCATGGCATCTGACTAACATGACAAGCCACGATTGTCAGTGACCAGTGAGGGTGCCAGTCACCATTCATCCCCCATGGCAGCCAAGATGAAGTGACAGGTGCCTGCCACATGCCCTCTCCCAGTGTGGCCCAGAGTTTTGGCTCTGATCTGTTATACTGCTGCCTTCTTGTCAAAGGGCACTCCACAGAGTGACAGTCACTTGAAAGTACAAAGCAGAAACCTGGCCCCCCAAAGGAAGTAGAAGAACCCGTTTCAACAGGCTGCCCTGAGGAAGCAGGCAGGGGCTGGGCATGAGTCTCAAGGGCTCCTCCCTGCCCCTAAGCCTGTGCCCCAGCCTGTCACAGGTACAAGTGCTCAGAGAGGGCACTTACCCACCCCAGGCTGACCACGGAATCTGAGGTCACTGGCTGACACCCTGCAAGGCAACCACCACTCTGCTCTAAACCTCATTTGCTGCAGAGGTGGGGTTGGGCAGCTAGGCTACTGTAAGCCCTGCCTCAGTTTCCCACCCATCCTCTGAGGCCCACCGCACAGGAGTCTCACCCTCAACGCTGCTCCTGGTGGGCCGCCCCCTCTGCCTCCCTCTGCCTTTGGTCTCTGCCTCTCATTAGGCACTTGTCATCCAAGCTGCACAATGACTTCTGCTGGGCTCTGTCCGTGAGATTATTTCTATCATGCAGCTTTCTGTTTCCAATCTTGTGTTATGCAAAGCTTAAAATGTTCAGCATTGGAAACAATTGTACGATGAGCCCCCATCTCCGCTAACTGGTCCTCAGAATTCCTGTGTTACCATATTGTCTGGTCACTTGTGGAACCAGTCCTTGTTGGCTCTCGCTCTCTCTCCTTCAATGATCCATCTGATTTCTGAAGCATCTCACAGTGAAATACCAACATCAGGCTACCTGCCATGAAACCCTTCAGTCTGCATATCTCAAACTAGGGACTAATGATCATTGAGAGTTCTCTTTCTGAAATGCAGAAATGGTAACGGTGCCATCTGACAAGGCTGGGAATTGCACAGGACCCTGTGTGAGTCAGCCCACAGACATACAGAATTTAGCGCTGCTCAGGAAACCCCCCTGGATGCCCTCCCAGGCAATTGCCTCCAGCCCCGCCCCTGGGAGCAGCTCCCCTCCTGGCATTTCCTCCAGGCAGTCCTCTGCTTTGCACTTCTCCTCGGTGGGCCCATGTGCTTTGAATGCTGGCTCTGGCCTGGTGCACTGGGCACAGCGGTCTGACATTCATCCTGCCTGTGTATTTGCTGGGGATGCTGGGGCTTTTCACCCTCAGGGGGCCATGCTGGAGGAGGGGCCTCGAATTGTTTTCCTTATGAGACTGGCCATTGCAGGGCCTTCCGTGCTGTAAGGGACCCTCCTGCCACCAGCCTGGGTAGCCACTGTCCCTCCACTATGTTGAGAGTCCCCGTTGGTCCCATCCTACTCTCTCCCAGAGAGAACTACTGTGACTACTTAACTATACATATGTTACATACCTGTATAATGAGAACTTGATTATACGTGTGCACATCTATCTCAGTAAACTTGAAAAGGATATTTCCATATTATTGGGATCATGCACTACATAATATTTTCCAGCCATCTGCACAGCAATCCGTTACATTGAAGGACCAAATTAATTTAATTAGTCTCCCTTGTTCAACAGTAAGATTGCTCTGAAGGAGATGCTACTACAAGCCTCCCTGTGGGGTCTTCCCAAGCATCCCTCTCTGCGGGCATGGGGCAGGGTTCTCCTGGGATCAGTACCAGCAGTAGAATAGCTGCAGGCAGGGGACATACAGGTGAACAGTGGGTGACCAGTGTGGGAATTCTCTCCACGAGACTGTGCCGGGCAGCACGTGGTATCCCAGCCCCTACGTGGCCGCCCCAGGGCAGTCAGCTCCCGCTGTGCCCCTGCCAGTCCTGGCGGTCAGCCACCCTTCCTCACCACCCAGCTCCACCTGGCCTTCCCAGGAAGCTGCCTTGCACCCCCTATCCTTGGATCCCGGGCAGACTGGTGTATAACTTTTCTCCCAGAAAGAATGCCCTCTCTTCCAGAAAGGATCTGTCTCCCGTCCTGGGACTGAAGGTCCTTGTGCGCCCTCAGAGCTGGTGGGCAGCGGGAGTGTAGCGGGGGAAGTACAGCTGCCTGCAAGCTGGCTGTGCTCACTCTTGGATTCACTTTCTTCTTGGGGTTTTTGCTGTTGGAAGAACAGGGCGAGGGTAGGTAGAAAATGTAAAAGGAGCAGCTGTCTGGGCAGAGCACAGTCCTTTAACTCAACATCTCTTGTGCTCAAAACCCTGAATCCTCATCCTGGCTCCACATGCCTACAATTCCCAGAGTAAATCAGACCCCTGAGAGCTGTAGTTCCTGCAAGAGGGCAAGTGGCCAAGAGCAGGGCCTGAAGGGCAGCAGGGACACAAGGCAGGGTACGACGCATGGTGCAGAGGGGCGCTGTGCACCGTTCCCAGAGGTGCCGGCACCTGCCATGCTCTGGGCTCTCAGCCCTGCCCTGGGCTGCCACAATCCCTGCGTGTCACAGACACGGGAGTAGAGGCTGTTGCCAAATTTCCCCACAAGGCTCAGGCCAGCTTGGTCCCCTCTAGGGTTTCAGGCTCAGCAGTCACAGCACCATGAGTTGAAAACCAGAGCCCAGGGTGTTCCAGAGGAGCTGCGTGATAGCTTTTCAGCTGGGTCTAGAGCAGAGGTGGCATCCTCCATGGTCCTGGATTGGGCACTGACAGCAGATCCTGACCCTCTGACAGCCAGGTGTTGGGGAAAGCCACGTATCCTATTGAAACCCCACATTCTGTTTCCACAAGAATGGGCGTGGCTTCTCTGGTTTCCATTCTTCCATAGGCCTCCAGAAAGAGGGGGGGTGGGGGTGGGCAATAGAGAATTGACTCCAGGTGGCAGAAAGTCCCCAGGCCCCTAGGTGTGCATGTACAGCTGAGACATGAGACAGGGCTGACTCACCAGGATGTGTTGGCTCCTCTCTCAATTATGTAAGGGTTGCCTGTTCCCTGCCTGTGCCCATTCGGGGCACCTTGGTATTTCAGAGCAGAAACCTGTGGCTGGCTTTGCCCCTATAGAGGGAACTAGGCTGGGTGCCTTTAATGGATGGACTTCATGGGTCATGGGAAGTGGGGAGGGGCCCCTGAGTGCTCTAGGCCCAGCCCAGGCTCCTGAGCGTGGGCCCTCAGTGAACAAAAGGAGAGGATTTGGCCAGGGGTTTGCCCAGATGTTGGTTCAGCTACAGCTGCATCCTCCCTAGAGTTCATTGGGATTCTGTTTTGGGGGCGGCCTGCCATAGTTGTGATCAGAGGAAAATACCTCAGCGCTTCCTCACAGAGACATTTGGATATTACTCTTGCAGATAGAAATGAAGTCAAGGTTATTGGAAAAGGTTTTAAAAACATACAGGAGGATGAAGTTGTGTGTCAGTTTCGACTTGGGAAGGAAACGGCAAGTAAGTAGCCCCTCCTTTCCTCCAGTGACAGCTGTCCCACAGCAAACCAAACCTTCAAAGCCCGTGCTGACCATTTGCTATGTACACAGTAAAAATAAGCAACATGGACAGTGGAAGGGGTAACTGGTTGGGAGCCTGAGCACCTGCCACTAGTGTCCAGGACTTAATCGATCCCCAGAACCATCACACACCTGAGAGCAGCCTCTCCTGCAGCCCTGGCTGGGTGAGGGGTGGGGTGTGCCCTAAGAGCTGCATCCCCCTCCCTTTCCTGGGCTCTCACTTCCCTTGAGAGGCAAGGACTCGAGTCCATTAGTCTGTGGGAGGGAAGTCGAGGCAGCCCCAGGGCTCTGAGTCTCTGCCAGGTCTCCCTGCATGGTGTGTTCACTTGAGATTGAAAGATGATGCCATAAAAAATCCTAAAGAATCCACTCCAAAACTACCAGAACTAATATCTGAATTCAGCAAAGTTGCAGTATACAAAACTAATACACAGAAATCTTTCCCATAACCATACTTAGCATTTAGTTTTCATTATGAGCTCCAACAAAGGGGTAAGAATGTTCAGAAGGTTGTAGCCAATCTGACAGTTGAGTCAGCAGCACGGTACTTGGTGTGAGGTAGGTGCTCTGAGGAAGGCAGAGAACAGAAGCCGACATCTGCCAAAGGGTGGGCTCTGCTTGCCAAGAGCCACAGGTGGGGAGACGGGGATGTGGGGACATGTCTATTCACGTTATTTGCATGTAAATTTCTTCCAGGAATAGAGGCTGTATGTGTGAAAGACACCTCCATTACATGCCCAGGACTGAAGATAGATAACTCGGGCCAGTAAGTGAAAAGTTCAGGGAACGGGTCAGATTTGGCACTATGGCGAGACCAGCGGAGGGGGGTGCCTCCTCTGGCCGAGCTGCTCACACCTGTTCTTGGAGGGCTCAGAGCTTCCTCTGCACCCACCTGTGCGGGTGGTCCCCTGAGGGGCTGTGATCCCCTGTCACGCAGGTTCTGTCGAGGAGGGCAGGATGCAGGAGGGGATGGGCCCCAGGGATGGTACCTTTGGCTCAGGCAGCCTTTCAGGGCCAAGCCAGCATACCCTGTTATAGGAAAGAGTTTGGAAGAGGGCACCAAACAGCCAGCCTGGCCACTGAGCCCATGGCCACGAGGGCATCTGGGCCATGCAGGGCTCCTCACGGCCCGCTCAGCCTTCATTGCAGAGGTTGACCTCATCTTGCCTGGGGTGGGCTCTCCTGTCCCGTGCTGCCTCCTATCTGGTGTCCTGAATGCCCACTGATCAGAGCCATTACAACGAGGACCACTGTCGGGCTGCAGGTTGAGCCCAGTGCACGCACTGTGCTGTCTGGACTGCTGGTCACCATCTGCCCTTTCTGTGCTTTAGGGCCGTCTTTATTGATATCAGCCTGAATAATGGCCTGTCCTTTATCAAGACCGATTTCGATGTCAGCAAGAGGAGCTGTGTGACTTCCAGGGTAAGACTGCAGCCTCCCTCTGGGACTATGCTCAGTCCATTCACTGGACGGAGAGACACACTGGGAAGCAGAAGGCAGGAGCAATGCCCAGGGCAGGCCCAGCAAGCAGCCTGTGCAGCTGGGCACCTGTGCAGCACGTCACAGCCACTACAGCCCCTTAGCCCTTCACTGGGGAGCTGTGCCCTGACTCTCACAAGTGCCCTGGGAGTACCTCTGTAAAAGTGTCTGGGGCCGTGCAGCAGCTCTGCCCTGTTACAAGCCCAGGGTCCCTGAAGGCACATGGCACCGACCACTTGGAGCTCCAAGCGGACTCCGGAACAGTGCTGAGACCAGCCCCCTGACTCCCACCTTGCCGCCTCCCTGGCCTGGTTCTCCTTGTGGGGAGTTCAGAGCTCCATCTGGCTCTGGCTTAGGTGAGGGGTGGAGGCTGGAGGCTGTGTGCAGGGAGCTTGAGTCCAGGCCCTCAAAGCTGTGGTCCCAGACCCAGGAGCCCTGGAGGCTGGGACCACCTGTGGCCCTGCATAGTTGAGGTGAATTTCCACTGCACTGGTGCTCCGGCTCAGCTGTGGGTACAGCCCCTGCCCCCAAGCCTGGCTTCCAACAGCCCTGACACTCCTGTGCATGTCTGTTTATACTTATCCCTGGGTGTCTGCTCACAGATCAGCAGACAGAACTGACCCATTTGCCCATCAGGAGTCCCACCCAGTTACAACTGCTCTTCAACAGTCATATTGGGTAAAGAACTCAGGAGCCAGCTGATGTCCACTCCCAGCACAGTGGCTTCTCCCCCAGCCCTGGCCTGGCCTCTCCTTTCCTCTACCCTGCCTACTGGGCACTGAGTCAATCTCGCCCTGTCCCTCTCCCACTTCTCTGAAACATCTCACTTGGTTTAATGGTTCAGGACTTGCAGCACCTGAGTGCACAGATGCAGTGAGCTTCTCCTTGGCCATGAGTAACAACAGGACAGGTGTCCACTCACTTGCTCCAACAGATGTGGAAGTGCAGGCTCAGAGGGCTGAGCAGCTCTGTGGAAGGGGGCAGGGAGGGTGAGGCTATGGGGGATAGACCCAGGGTGCTGCCCTGATCCTGCAGTCCCCCTTCATCTCAGCCTCAGCAGCACCCCCTGAACCCCCTGTGTGTCTTCACTGGTGTGCTTCTCCTCAGGCCCCTGTGCTGTCAGCCCAGGCGTGCAGTGGGGGCTGCCTGTGGCCCAGCATGGAGGATGCCGGACTCCCTGACAGGGCTCTGGGGCAGAGCCTCTGAGCAGGGTCTGTGACCCAGGGTTCTTCAGGGGCCCTCAGGATCCAGCCCTGGGCTCCTTGGCCCACTGGGCCCTCTCAGAGTGGGACAATCTGAGTGTAAAGGTGGATTTGGAGGTGTGGGGTGGGATGCCAAGTGATAGGTACCACAGGAAGCTGCCCAGGTGTACCAAGGACTTAACACGTGTGCTTTCTTCAGAAGGGGACCCCACCTACCCTACTGGATGCCGTATCACCAACTGCGCCACAACGTGACGTTCCACATGCTGTGCCGGGTGACACACGGGATATTGACCCAGATACAGGGTCTCCCAGTCCAGTTTTATTCGTTTTTAACCCTCTCTTCTGGACTGTGCTTCTCCTGATGCTGCTGTCCTTTATCCTGCTGATGTACTGTACCTGCCAATGCTGGTTTCAATGTGAGTGACCCCTGACTACACAGCCCTGTGGCCCAGGCCCTCCCCAGCCCCCCAAAGTATCGGGACTCCTGGCTGCCCCAGGATTCCACCTGTTGGAAGGTTCTCATCAGTTCCGAGTCATCACCTGACCACATGGAGGCTCAGAGCTGCCCTCCCATTGCTGGGCACACAGTCTGGCCTCCTAGGAGCTTTGGGCCTTAGGCTTCCCTCAGAGAGGGGACCTGTGGGCTGCCCTCCCCCTGAGGAGTAGTGACCCCAGGCCCTGACTCAGGCTTCTGAAGGACTCAAAGGGACAAAGGCCAGGGAGAGACCTCTACTGTGGATTGGAGAAAACACAGATCCTGCCTGGGCAGCGATGGCCCCACAGGGAGGGCCAGGTGCCCCAGGATTCCTCTCCTCTGGGGCAGCTGTGCCTTTACAAACAAGCATGGCCTCTGCCCATCTCTGGAGCCCTGTCCTTCCTTCCCAGTCACTACTCAGGACCATGTTTTGCTGGGCCCTGTGCTGGGCAGGGGACAGAAATGAAGTGGCCCTATTCCTGCCATGGCAGCTCCAGGTCTGGTGTCTCGACTGGCCTTGGTTCCTGGGGTACTGGGGGAAAAATGTCACTTTCATGGCATGTGGCCAGTGTCCTGCCTAACCAGAGCAATAGCCCGGGGAGGGCAGGCACAGAGGCCTGGCTAGCCGGGCTCCCAAGGACAGGTGTGGGAGCACTGTGGGAGGAAGGACCCCCAGAGGTGTGAGAGGGCAGCACCAGTAAGACGCCTGCAGGTCTGAGATCTGCAAAGTGGGAGCATGAGGACAGGAAGCCAGGGTGCTGGGTGGACTTCTGTGAGGGCTGAGTGCAGGGGCGGTTCAGGGTGTGGGGAGGAAGGGGAGGCAGGAGCAAGAGGGGAAGGGGAGGAGCTCTTGTCTTCATAAGACATAAAGGCTGCTGATGAAAACCACCTGGTTAGACACCTGTACCAGCAGCAGGCATCCCAGGCTGAATGTCCCCCCGGGGACCCACAGGGAAGTGTGGGCTCAGCTCAGGCAGGTGGAGCCAGCAGGCCACAGACCCGCACGCAGCGAGCACCCCGATGGACACCCAAAGCCCTGTTCTGTTCCTGTGCTGCAGAGCAGGTCCCCTCCTGGGGGCATGGCTGAGCCAGAGCCCTTCTCACCCTGTGTTTATCACTCCATCTTTCTATTTCCCAGAAGCCGCCACCAAAACCAGACACGGTAGGTCATGTTTGGTTGTGATGGTGCCAGAGCCTGAGGGCACACTGGCCGTCACAATGAGGCCTCCGTCAGCCCAGGGAGATCCCCCCGCACCCTGCAGCTCTCATGCCCTGAGTAGAGGGAGAGGGGCCCCCTATAAGTTGTGGGACTCACAAGTGTCACACAGAGGACACCCTTGTCGTGCTCCCATCAGAGCCTGACCAAGGGCCTCTGTCATTAAATTAGCAACTCGGGCCTGTTTCAGCAACTGCTATGATTCCCACTGAAACAGAGGGGCTTTTGTACAATCCCCAGGGGCCTGTGTATAGGAGGCTCTTCCATAGGACTCAGGTGAGTTATGGTAAAGAGGCTCGGGTTTCAGGACCTGGTCCTCTCCTCTGGGCTCTCATGTATGTGGCGCTGCATTGCACAGGCCTTATTCCCTGAATCCTGGCTGAGAGAGGGGCTACGGTGGTGTTCGCCTTTCGGGGCAGCAGGGCTAGGGAGAGTAGAGGGCATCTTATATGGCATTAGGGTGTGAGGGAGGCCCAGCCCAGGTGCGCACAGAGCCCAAGTATGAGGTGAACAGGCATGGCTCACCTGGGGTGGGTGTCCCGGGGCAGGAAATGAGGGTCTGGGGTTAGTGGAAGGTGGGCCTCCCTGTCCAGGTCAGTACCCTGTATGGATGCAGGTGGCCTGGGCAGACCAATCTACCAGGGTCACGTGAGCACAGCCCTGTCCTTGCAAACCCTGGCCACCCTCTAAGTCACAGAGTCCCAGGACCAGGTCTGTCTAAGGGAGTTGCCTCAGGGAACGAAGGGGATGTGACAGAATTTCTTGCCCTTTTGGGGAACAGCCTTATTTGCAAACTAAGAGCTTGCTGGCTTTTCCCTAGGACGGCTCTCTCCTAAGGGACAGGGTGCGACTCCTTGGTCCTTGAGTTCTGCCAGCAAACATTGCGGAGTGGCCAGGAAGTGACAGGTGCAGGGCAACAGCTACAGCGTCCCTGCCCCAGGAGCTGCTTGCAAGGAAGCAGAGACTGTTTTCCCTTTCTAGAGCCTGGCGTCACCGGGACAGAAGTGCCGCACAGTAATTATGTCATGTTGTAATGAAGGCGAAACGACAGCGCAGGTGAGAAGGGCCCTAGACAGGTGCTGATACCCCAGGCGGGGCTGAGGGAGAACAGGGGCAGCCGGGTCCTGCCCCACAGACACAGGCCCAGAAGGCTGGGCTTTTGTGGTGGTGAGGTTATGGGTGCTGGGCTTCGATCACCTGGCGCCACAGTACAAGACACCATCCCGGCCCTAGAGGCCTGGGAGAGAGAAAAGGCACGAGGGCTCATATTCTCCCCCCACCAGGCTGGTCCCAGTCCCTGGGGCTCCCCCTTGGCACAGGCCCAGGCTTCTGGATGTGGGTGGGTGCCCGAGAGGTGCCAGTCCCCGGTTCTGGCAGAGCTTGTCGTCCGCCCCAGCAAAGCTCGGGTTTCACTGCCCTCAGGGAGAGACTCCACAGGGCAGGGAAAGCCGGGGAAGTTCTGTGCCAAGTTCTTTCTGCCATTAACACTCCCGGGAAATGTGAGTGTCACCTGCTGCTCTTGCAGAGGTCCCCTGCCCAGAGTGAGGGAGAGAACTGCATGGTCCCTGTGACCCACTGGGAAAGGGTGACGGGCACCTGGAGGAGGGGCCTGGAGGACCCCCAGGGCCCCACCCAGTGAGGAGAACCCAGTCCTGCAGGGCCCAGAGATGACAGGGGTGGACGGGGACCCGGTTGGCAGGTGTTGAGGAAGAAAGAGCCCATTGGTGTCTGTCAGGCTCTGCCACTGTCTCCCTGATTCTACATCTATTTTTGACAGATCCTTTCATTCCTCGTAAGGTTCAAATGGCAGCTGAGGCAGTGTGGGGGCACCAGGGAACCCAAAACACACCTGCCAGAGATAGAAGCCCCTTGCTGGGGATTGTTCTGCCACAGTGCCTGCCCCATGCTCACACCTTTCAGGGCTCAGAGGGGCCTGAGCCACAGTGTCCGGCATCTATGATGCCACCTGCCATTGGGTCCAGGGCCACTTTCTGGTCTGTTCTCTGCCTTCCTCTGGTCCCCACCTAACTCTAGTATCATGAACCTGCCCTCTGAGCAGAACAAGGGTCCTCTTGCCTTCTGTGTGTCCCCAAGATGCAGGCCCTGTTCCCCACTTTTCCAGCTCCTGTGCTGTGACCACCCCATGTTTCCTCCTCACGTCCTCTCTGTAGTCACTTTGTATTGCCTCCAACCTTTGACCTTTTCTTCTAAATGTAGCTCATAAGTCTCCTACACCAAAGATTCTGATTTGTTCCAAATTCCAAAACTTTTGGTGACTGACCATAATCTCTTTCCAAACACACAAGGCTGACGGGCCCCCTGCCCATGGTGGAGGCTGCAGTGTGGGGTCGGCATTGCCCTGAGGACAGAGCCAGAGGGGATGCTCCCCCTGTCAAGACAGTGGCCAAGCCTTAAGTTTCCTCACAGCCACACCTGCTTTTCAGGACAAACTGGGCCCCTTGTGTGACTTTGTTGAGACCTGCACCGAGGGGCCACAGGCGTGTCAGCCCACGAATATGTAAGCGGGGCACAGAGGTGCTCCCTCTGGGCTGGGGGACTTTGCTTGTGCCCTTGACAGTTACCCTCAGGCACAGTGGGTCAGAGAGCCCTGTATGGGCACCTGCCAAGGATGATGTCCAAGACATGGGGGCATGGCGCTCCTGAGCCCCCAGCTGACCTTGGGCAGGGCCCCCACACAGTCCGTGCATTGTCATCGCAAGGTGTTAGGACACTTATTATCTAGGGCACTACCCAGTTCTTCAAAACTTAGGGCAACAGGCCTGGGGGGAAAAGCAGGCCATTGAGGTCTCTTGGCCTCCCAAACCACTGTCCCTCCGTACTGAGCACCCCTCCCTGTGGGTGTGCAGCTCCCTTCAATTCCTGAGACTCTCCTGTCTGCTCAGGCAGGTGTCAGGCTTACCAGTTACTAAGGATTCATTCCTTCCATTATTGCCTTTGACACCAAGAGGGAAGCCAAATTGTTATAATCATCACCTTAGAATTTAATAATAACACTGACTAATTTTTATTGTGTTCCCCTTAGGGATCAGTTCATAGATCAGAACCATACATAGTTTCACTGTTTCAATCCTCCCAGTAACTGCAGCTGTAGATTTTAATGGTGTCCCAGGTTTACCAAGATGGCCCTGACACAGAGAGGCCAAGCACCTTTTCCCACATCACAAAGCCTGGAGGTGGCAGAGCTGAATTTGAACCTCACCCCTGGCTCCTCCCTTCTCACTGCCCTGCCCCCCTTTGGGGTCAGCACTCATTTCCTGACGGCTTTATCCCCAAACCAACAGAGGGTGGCCCTACTCAGACCCTGGGGCCAGGGATAGCTCTTGGCTCACGTGGGACTCATCTGCCTGAGCTTCCTCAGCCTCAGACCCTTTGCACGGACTGGGCCGGGACACCTGGAGGACATGTGGTCCCCAAAGTCCGAGCAGGGCTGCACTGGCCACATCCTGGCTCCAATGACTGAGCAGGCAGCATTTAGAAATTCTGGGCAGCCCCAGAAGCCTCTGCACATGGCTGATGAGACACACCTGAGGCATGCTTGTGTCCAGCAGGGCTACTGCCTGGCATTAGAGGTTCAGGTCTCCTGTGGGAGGTGGGCTCAATGTTCTGACCAGTGGAGTCACAACCCGGAGACACCATGTAGGGACAGGGGCAGGGACAACAGAGCCAGATAGAGAGTTCAAGCAAGGGGAGGCAAGCGACCAGAGGGTGGACAAGAGCAAGCTGCCAGGATGGCCTTTGTGTCCAGCAAGGTGAGGGTGGGGACCCTGAGCAACTGTCTGAAATGGTCACCTTTCCAAGGGCCCAGCTCAGGCGAGGAGGGTAGCAGAATGATAGGTTCTGGGCATGTACAGCTGCCCAGGGTTTGGCCAGGCCCCTCAGGACCACCTCTGAAGTTGTCCCAGCAGTGCTGTGTGCCCCAGGTGACCACCTGTTTGTTCACTGGTTTCACAGTGGGGGTCCCAGAGGTCTGGGAAGTGGGCGAGGTCACCCCAACAGTACGTGGCAGCACGCAGGATTTCTTACATGAACTGAGCTCGTGCTGAGGAGAGCTGTGCCCTGTGCACGGGCTCTCCCCCTCTCCCCTGCCACAGCCCTGGAGACCCCAGGACTGTAGGATTCCAGCTGGACATCCGGACCCTCTCACAGGTGCTGGGGTTTTGGCTCCTGCTCTTTAAGCCTTCAGTGTTAGAGTCTAGGCCTCAAGGTAATGATGGGCTGAGAGGCATTGGTGTCACTGGGCCCTGCAGTTTCTGCAGAGCAGGAAGGGCCCCAGCCCAGCCTGATCTCAGCGCCAGCCAGCCAGCCCAGTGTGCCTGGGGGCATGTTACCAAGGAGTGGCCTTGTGCCCTTTACCTACTAACAGTGGCAGCCTTGTTCACTTCTGCTCTGGCAAACAGGCTGTGACTCTGCCCCACTGCCTTCAAATCCCAGAGGAGTTTCTCTCCTAATGCTCCCTTACAGAGCATCCCTCCTAGACACACACACACACACACACACACACAAGTCCTGATTCTCTTCCCCCTTGCCTGAGCCCAGGGCAGCCCACAGTTCATGGGAAACGACCCTCGTAGATCCATCAGGACAGTCAGGTTCAGGATGGAAACCTTACCCTCTCACTGAATGGGTGCCCCAGGCAATAGAAGGGCTCCCAGCAAGGGTGACCCATCCACCCCCTCTCGAGGTCCTTTTTAGACAAAATGGGTGTCATTTACTCCTACAGCCCCCTGCAGGGACCAAAGCTGCTGTTAACACACATTTAGGGAATTTGATCAAAATGATTCTAAAGTTGACCTGAAAAAATAAACAGTTAAGAATATGCCCAAGAGAGAACAGTTAATCTCTTTGGGACCTCCCTGTGGGCACAAGAAGACGGACGTCAGTGCTGAGAAGGGATATCCAGGTCCAATGTTCTGGGGGCTGTAGGGCCAGAGTGCCCCCAGTTTGGCCTTAGGAATGTGGCATGATGGACAAGGTGTTGGGGGGATGGGTGAGTAGAGTTTGCAAATGTGCAGTGGGCTTGAGAGGACAGCGTGTCACTGGGCCCCTTGTGGCCTTTCATGCACTAACATAGGCAGCCTTGTTTGTTCTGCTCTCGCAAAAAGGTCAGGGGCTAGGCCAGGGGAGTGGACAGCTGTCAAGCGGAAAAGCACCAGGGACAGAGTGGGAGCTTAGGGACACACAGGGCAGGGTCATAGGCTTTGCATGCATGCAGGCCAGGCTGGTGACCAGTGAGGGGCTTGGCGGTGAGGAGTCTAGCAAGGCAGCTGGGCCCTGGAGCTGGATTCCCAGGCAGAGGGGAAGCACAGCTGAAGGTGGCAGCTGCCAGGAGCTTCTTCTCGGGGAGGGTGATTTTGTGAGGCCTGCAATAGGGTAGACCAGAGCCAGGTGCCCAGGGGGGAGGAGACACTCGAGTAGGCCTGGGAAGGGAGGCCAAGGGCCTGGCCAGGTAGTAGATACTCAGGAAGGTGAGAGTGGATTTCCTGCCAGAGACAGAGGAGCCTAGGACAGGATATGGGCAGAGTGTGCTCTGAGGCTGGATGCAGGAAAGACAGGTTCTTGGAAGCCTGATGTTAGCACGCTCCATGGTGCCCCTAGGGAGACCTGGCAGGGGGATCAGTGGGATTCGGGCCAGCAGGACAAGGGTGGGCTTGAGAAGACAAGGAACTTGGCCAACCCCATGAGTGAGGGAAACTACAGCCTTCAGCCCCCACTTCCAGCGGCTTCTCAGTGACTTTCTGTCACTCTCCTCTGCCCCCACAGACAGGTGATTCTGCTGTCCCCCTACTGACGCCCGTCTTGGATTATCCTGGTGCACACAGCATCAACCCAGCTGCCAGTGCTCCATCCTCAGCAGCACGTGCTCATGGTACCAGGGTGCCCAACCCAGTTGCTGCCCAGCTGAATGATGCCACTCATACCTGCTGTAGCCTGGATGCTCTGGAAAGCCACTCTGCAACTCTCAGCCCATAACACGATGTGTACAGCACCAAAACTCCAATATTGTTTTTCGTTTGTGTGTTATTGTTTTAAATTTTGGTATGATTCATATACACTTAAATGAGCAACATTGTGGTTACTAGATTCCCCTCCATTATCAAGTCTGCACCACATACCCCATTACTGTCACTGTCCATCAGCATAGTAATATGCTATGGAGTCACTGCTTGTCTTCTCTGTGATGTACTGCCTTCCCCATGCCCACCCCCTACATTATGTGTGCTGATCATAATGCCTCTTATCCCCCTTCTCCCTCTCTTCCCACCCATCCTCTCCAGTCCCTTTCCCTTTGGCAACTGTTAGTCCATTCTTGGGTTCTGTGATTCTGCCGCTGTTTTGTTCCTTCAGTGCTTGCTTTGTTCTTATACTCCACAGATGCGTGAAATCATTTCATACTTCTCCTTTCTCCAGCTTGCTTATTTCACTGAGCATAACACCCTCTAGCTCCTCCATGTTGTTGCAAATGGTAGGATTTGTTACCTGCCACTTGAGGAGTATCAGCCCCTTAGGTATCATCCCATGTTGCAGTGGGACTTGGTGTAAGTCCCTTTTATTTATTTTATTTTATATTTTTATGAAGATATTATTGATGCGTACACTCTTATGAAGGTCTCACATGAAAAACAGTGTGTTTACTACATTCACCCCTATTATCGAGTCCCCCCTATACTCCATTGCCGTCACTGGCTGTCAGTGTAGTAAGATGCCACAGAGTCACTATTTGCCTTCTCTGTGCTCCACTGTCTACCCCATGATCCCCCCCACACTACGTGTGCCAATCATGATACCCCTCAATCATCTTCTCCCTCCCTCCCCATCCACCCGCCCCTACCCCTCCCCTTTGGTAACCACTAGTCCCTTCTTGGAGCTGTGAGTCTGCTGCTATTTTGTTCCTTCAGTTTTGTTTCATTGTTATGCCCCACAGATGAGGGAAATCATTTGGTACTTGTCCTCTGCCTGGCTTATTTCACTGAGCATAATATCCTCCAACTCCATCCATGTTGGTGCAAATGGTAGGATTTGCTTCTTTCTCATGGCTGAATAATATTCCATTGTGTATATGTACCACCTCTTCTTTATCCATTCATCTACTGATGGACACGATGCTTCCACATCTTGGCTATTGTAAATAGTGCTGTGATAAATGTAGGGGTGCGTATCTCTTTTTGAATCTGAGTACTTGTTTTCTTTGGGAACATTTCTAGGAGTGGGATATTTATATTTTTAGTTTTTTGAGGAACCTCCATATTGCTTTCCATAGTCATTGAACTAGCTTACATCCCCGCAAGCAGTGTAGGAGTTCCCCTTTCTCCGCATCCTCACCAGCATTTCTTCTTCTTAGTCTTTTCTGTGGTGGCCATCCTAACTGGTGTGAGGTGATACCTCATTGTGGTTTTAATTTGCATTTCTCTTATAGTCAGCAATGTGGAGCATCTTTTCATGTGCCTGCTGGCCATCTGGATTTCTTCTTTGGAGAAGTGTCTGCTCAGATCCTTTGCCCATTTTTTAATCGGGTTATTTGCTTTTGTTTGATGAGGCATGTGAGTTCTTTATACATTTTGGATGTTAACCCCTTCTGTCATTTACAAATATATTCTCCCATACTGTAGGATGCCTTTCTGTTCTGCTGATGGTGTCCTTTGCTGTACAGAATCTTTTTAGCTTGCTGTAGTTCCATGTGTTCATTTTTGCTTTTGTTTCCCTTGGTGTTAAGTCCCTTTTAGAGCAGACAGTGCACTCCTGCTGGGCTCATCAGTCCAGGCCCTGCTGAAGGGCTACAGCCCACATTTTCTTTTGTACTAGATGCAACAAACATTTTTTTAACCATTGGGCCACATCAGAGTCAGGCTTTCCTTCTAGCCAACATACCTGGGCCAATTCATCTGCTTCATCAACTCATGGAGATGCCAGCAGCAAATGGCGTCTGCTCTTCTTCAGAATTTTGATGAGAATTCAATAAGTTGGTCAGTCCATTCAAGCTACTTCCAGGGAACCCAGCCTCGTGATCAGACTGTTCTGGATCTTGAATGTGGTGGTGATTACAGATGCTCACAAAGGTGATAAAATTGCATAGAACACACACACACACACACACACACGTGCATATAAAAAATCTGAATCTATGGATTCCTTTAGATTTTCTACATGGTATCATGTCTTATGCCTTCCTTACTAATATATATGCCTTTTATTTCTCTTCTTGCCTCTCTATAATGGGGAAGAACTCCAGTACAGCTTTGAATAGAAATGGTGAGAATGGATAGCCTTGTCTTGCTCCTGATTTAGGGAGAAATTCATCAGTTTTTCACCAGTTTGATGTTAGCCATGGGTTTTACTTAGATCTTCACCAGGTTGAGCAAATTCCCTTCATTTCCTAGTTTGTTGAGACCTTTGTCATGAATAGATATTGTATTTTATCATATGCTCTTCCATATTCCATTGAGATGATTTTTTGTTTGTTAATAAGGTGAATTATAGTGACTGATATTTGAATGTTGAATCCATCTTTTATTTCTGGAAGAAAAAAACCCACTTAGGTATATTGTTTTTATAATGCTTAATTCAATTTGTTAAATTATTTCACATCTGTACCCATGGACATTTTTTTCATATTTTTTTGTGGTAGTAAAATATTCATGACTTACCATTTTAACAATTTCTAAGTGCATAGCTCAGTGGCATCAAGTACATTCACATTGTTGGGCAACCATCACCACTGTCCATCTCTAGAACTTCTTCATCCTCCCAAACTGAAAGTCTGCACCCATTAAAAACTAATTTCTCATTCTCTTCCACTCTAGTCCCTGATAACCAGTATTCTGCTTCCTCTTTTTATGAACTTGATTATTCTAGGTATTTCATATACGTAGAATCATAAAATATGTGCCCACTTGTGTCTGCCTTATTTCACTTAGCATGATGTTTTCAAAGTTCATCCATGTAGCATGTCTCAGAATTTCCTTCCTTTTTAAGGCTGAATAATATTACATGGTGTGTATATACCACATTTTATTTATCCATTCATACATTCATCTGTCAATGGATAATGGGATTGTTTCCACTTTTGGCTATGTAAAAACCCCCACGGACATTGGTGTACAAATATCTACTTAAGTCCTTGCTTCAATTCTTTGGGTATATACCTAGAAGGGGAATTGCTGGATCATATGATAATTCTACGCTTATTTTTTTAAGGAACCTCCATACTGTTTCATTTAGTAGTTTAGCCATTTTATATTCTCACCAGCAATGCACAAGGGTTCTAATTTCTCCACATCCTCACTAACACTTATTAATCCTTTTTTTAATAACAGTCATCCTGATGAGTATGAAGTGGTGCTCATGGATTTTTGCATCTGTGTTCATAAGATACATTAGTCTGTAGTTTCTTTTTTATAAAAGGATTTAAGCATTTTGATAATAAGGAAAGAAATGGGAAGTCAAGGATGACCTGTGATTTCTTGGCTGCAATAGTGGGTGTGCAGTGCGACAGGGAATCCTGGAGGAAGAGCAGATTTTACAAGCAAAATAGGAAGGATTCAGACAAAATATACTGATTTAATGTTGGGGAATTTGAGCTCACAAAGACTGTGGGTCATCTTGGTGGAAATATACAGTAAGCAATTGAAAAAACATGACTAATGTTTGAGAAATGAGTAGGAGCAGAAACAGATAGTGGTAAGATCCACCATTTATTTATTGAGAGCCTATTCCATGCTTGGGAATTACCAACCTAAATGTAGTAGGTGAAATCACAGAATGTGTGGTTCTTCCTAGAAAAAGCAAAAATTGAGAAGAGGGTCAAGAACAGAACTTTGAAGAACCAAAATTTAAAGGATGGGTAATCAGTATTCTATTTTTTGTTAGCAAAGAAACAGTGAATAGAGACTGAAAAAATATAAGTGACAGGAAGGAATATATAGTATCATGGAAATCAAATAGAACATGGTGTTAAAAAAAAGAATGATTTGTCAGTGTTTAAAAAACTCCATTTTATTTTCCTGTTCTATCCTCAGCCAGTGAACATGTTCACCACTCTAATTATGAGTTATCTATTTCTGGATTAATAGGGAAAACAGGATTAATAGCAGAACTGGGTTTATTATAAATAAGTACATTTACAGAAACAAGGTATGAGCATTTTTTTTGCTAATATAAATTTTTCAAATCTGACATCCTAAATTAAGCCTGTTTCTATTTCAGTTGTGAAAAGATTAAGATTTAAAAATCATCCTTACATTTGCCATCATTTAAAAAAATGCAACAGAAAACAAAACCCTTAACAACCAATTAGATGTTTTAAAACATTTATTTTAAAAAGCAAAATAGAGGGGCGGAGCCAGGATGGCGGCATGAGTAGAGCAATGGAAATCTCCTCCCCAAAACACATAGATCTATGAAAATATAACAAAGAAAACTCTTCCTAAAATAGAGACCAGAGGACAGAGGACAACATTCAGACCACATCCACACCTGCAAGAACCCAGCGCCTTGCGAAGGGGGTAACATACAAGCCCTGGCCTGGCGGGACCTGAGCGCCCCTCCCCCCGGCTCCCGGTGGGTGGAAAGAAAATGGAGCGGTTTTTTTTTTTTTGGTGAGTGCTTTTTGGAAGCCTTAAAGGGACAGGGATCCCTGTGCTAGGGAAGCACTGCATGCAGCAGGACCGGTGAGCGGGTGCCTGTGACGGGCACCTGAGAACAAAGAATATTGTGTGTTTTTCTCTCTTTTTTTTTTTTTAGCGAGTGCTTTTTGGAAGCCTTAAAGGGACGGGGACCCGGATGCTAGGGAGGCAGGGCGGCGGGACTGGTTGGCGGGTGCCTGAGACCGGCGCCTGAGGACGTAGAAAATCATGCGTTTCCCCCCCATTTTTGTTTTCTTTTTGATGAGTGCTTTTTGGAAGCCTTAAAGGGACAGGGACCCCAATACCAGCGAAACAGGGCAGCAAGACTGGTGAACGGGTGCCTGAGACCGGTGCCTGGGGACAAAGAAAATCGCGTGATTTTCCCAATAGGGAGGCAGGGCGGCGGGACAGGTGGGCTGGGGCCTATGGCCGGTGCCTGAGGACAAAGAAAATCACGCGTTTCTCCCTTTTCTTTCTGGCGAGTGCTTTTTGGAAGCCTTAGATGGACAGGGACCCCAATACCAGGGAGGCAGGGCAGCAAGACCGGTGGGCGTGTGCCTGCGACCGGCGCCTGAGGACAAAGAAAATCGCGCGTTTCTCCCTTTTGTTTTCTTTTTGGCGAGTGCTTTTTGGAGGCCTTAGGGGGACAGGGACCCCAGTGCCAGGGAGGCAGGGCGGCAGGGCCAGTGAGCAGGTGCCTGGGACCAGCGCCTGGGTACGGAGAGGGTCGCACGTTTTTCCCTCTTTTTTTTGGCGAGTGCTTTTTGGAGGCCTTGGAGGGATGGGGACCCCAGTGCTAGGGAGGCAGCGCGGGAGAATCAGTGGACGGGTGCCTGGGACCGGCCCCTGGAGACAAACAATATCGCGCGTTTTTCACTTTTTTTTATCTTGACGGGTGCTTTTTGGAAGCCTTGAAGGGACAGTGACCCAGTGCTAGGGAGGCAGGG
Source organism: Manis javanica (assembly GCF_040802235.1). Taxonomy (NCBI): domain Eukaryota; kingdom Metazoa; phylum Chordata; class Mammalia; order Pholidota; family Manidae; genus Manis; species Manis javanica. The sequence continues at coordinate 43,037,927 of NC_133171.1, forward strand.
CAGCAGGACCGCTGAGCGGGTGCTTGGGACTGGTGCCTGAGGACAAAGAAAATCGGGCGTTTTTTCCTTTTTTTTTTTCTTTTTCCTCTTTCGTTGTTGCTGTTGTTGTTTTGGTTTGGAGAGTGCTTTTTGGAAGTCTTAAAGGGGCAGGACAGGACACTTAGATCAGAGGCAGGGAATCTGGGGATCTCTGGGCACTTTAACCCCCTGGGCAACAGGGAGCACAGAAGCCCCTTACGGAGATAAATAGCCTCCTGGGCTCTACCCCTCCAATGGGGCTCCACCATTTTGGAGGAGCAGCCCCAGCCAGGCCACGCCCACAGCAACAGTGGAGATAAACTCCATAGCAAATGGGCAGGTAGCAGAAGCCCTGTCTGCACACAGCTGCCAAGCATAAGCCACTAGAGGTCGCTATTCTCCCAGGAGAGGAAGGCCACAAACCAACAAGAAGGAAAGCTCTTCCAGCGGTCACTTGTACCAGCTCTGCAAACTATCTCTATCACCATGAAAGGGCAAAACTACAGGCAGACAAAGATCACAGAGACAACACCTGAGAAGGAGACAGACCTAACCAGTCGTCCTGAAAAAGAATTCAAAATAAAAATCATGAACATGCTGACAGAGATGCAGAGAAAAATGCAAGGGCAATGGGATGAGATGCAGAGAAAAATGCAAGAGCAATGGGATGAAGTCTGGAGGGAGATCACAGATGTCAGGAAGGAGATCACAGAAGTGAAACAATCCCTGGAAGGATTTATAAGCAGAATGGATAAGATCCAAGAGGCCATTGAAGGAATAGAAACCAGAGAACAGGAACATATAGAAGCTGACATAGAGAGAGATAAAAGGATCTCCAGGAATGAAACAACACTAGGAGAACTATGTGACCAACCTAGAAGGAATAATATTTGTATTATAGGGGTACCATAAGAAGATGAAAGAGGAAAAGGGATATAAAGTCTCTTTGAAGAAATAATTGCTGAAAACTTCCCCAAACTGGGTGAGGAAATAATCGAACAGACCACAGAATTACACAGAACCCCCAACAGAAAGGATCCAAGGAGGAAAACACCAAGACACATAATAATTAAAATGGCAAGGATCAAGGACAAGGAAAGAGTTTTAAAAGCAGCTAGAGAGAAAAAGGTCACCTATAAAGGAAAACCCATCAGGCTAACATCAGACTTCTTGACAGAAACCCTACAGGCCAGAAGAGAATGGCATGACATATTTAAAGCAATGAAACAGAAGGGCCTTGAACCAAGGATACTGTATCCAGCACGACTATCATTTCAATATGATGGCGGTATTAAACAATTCCCAGACAAGCAAAAGCGGAGGGAATTTGTTTCCCACAAACCACCTCTACAGGGCATCCTACAGGGACTGCTCTAGATGGGAGCACTCCTAAAAAGAGCACAGAACAAAACACACAACATATGAAGAATGGAGGAGGAGGAATAAGGAGGGAGAGAAGAAAAGAATCTCTAGACAGTGTATATAACAGCTCAATAAGCGAGCTAAGTTAGGCAGTAAGATACTACAGAAGCTAACCTTGAACCTTTGGTAACCACAAATCTAAAGCCTGCAATGGCAATAAGTACATATCTCTCAATAGTCACCCTAAATGTAAATGGACTTAATGCACCAATCAAAAGACACAGAGTAATAGAATGGATAAAAAAGCAAGACCCATCTATATGCTGCTTACAAGAAACTCACCTTAAACCCAAAGAGAAGCACAGACTAAAAGTCAAGGCATGTAAAAACATATTTCAGGCAAACAACAGTGAGCAGAAAGCAGGGGTTGCAGTACTAATATCAGACAAAATAGACTTCAAAACAAAGAAAGTAACAAGAGATAAAGAAGGACACTACGTAATGATAAACGGCTCAGTCCAACAAGAGGATATAACCATTCTAAATATATATGCACCCAATACAGGAGCACCAGCATATGTGAAACAAATACTAAAAGATCTAAAGAGGGAAATAGACTGCAATGCATTCATTTTAGGAGACTTCAACACACCACGCACCCCAAAGGATAGATCCACCGGGCAGAAAATAAGTAAGGACACACAGGCACTGAACAACACACTAGAACAGATGGATCTAATAGACATCTATAGAACTCTACATCCAAAAGCAACAGGATATACATTCTTCTCAAGTGCATTCTTCAGAATAGACCATGTACTAGCTCACAAAAAGAGCCACAGTAAATTCCAAAATATTGAAATTCTACCAACCAATTTTTCAGACCACAAAGGTATAAAACTAGAAATAAATTCTACAAAGAAAACAAAAAGGCTCACAAACACGTGGAGGCTTAACAACATGCTACTAAATAATCAATGGATCAATGAACAAATCAAAATAGAGATCAAGGAATATATAGAAACAAATGACAACAACAACACAAAGCCCCAACTTCTGTGGGATGCAGTGAAAGCAGTCTTAAGAGGAAAGTATATAGCAGTCCACGCACACTTGAAGAAGGAAGAACAATCCCAAATAAATAGTCTAACATCACAATTATGGAAACTGGAAAAAGAAGAACAAATGAGGCCTAAAGTCAGCAGAAGGAGGGACATAATAAAGATCAGAGAAGAAATAAACAAAATTGAGAAGATTAAAACAATAGCAAAAATCAACGAAACCAAGAGCTGGTTCTTTTAGAAAATAAACAAAATAGATAAGCCTCTAGCCAAACTTATTAAGAGAAAAAGAGAATCAACACAAATCAACATGATCAGAAATGAGAATGGAAAAATCACGACAGACCCCACAGAAATACAAAGAATTATTAAAGACTACTATGAAAACCGATATGCCAACAAGCTGGAAAACCTAGAAGAAATGGACAACTTCCTAGAAAAATACAACCTCCCAACACTGACCAAGGAAGAAACACAAAAGTTAAACAAATTTTAAAAAGTTAAAAAAATTACGAGCAAAGGAATTGAAATGGTAATCAAAAAACTACCCAAGAACAAAACCCCGGGGCTGGACAGATTTACCTCGGAATTTTTATCAGACACACAGAGAAGACATAATACCCATTCTCCTTTAAGTGTTCCAAAAAATAGAAGAAGAGGGAATACTCCCAAACTCATTCTATGAAGCCAACATCACCCTAATACCAAAACCAGGCAAAGACCCCACCAAAAAAGAAAACTACAGACCAGTATCCCTGCTGAATGTAAATGCAAAAATACTCAATAAAATATTGGCAAACAGAATTCAACAGTATATCAAAAGGATCATACACCATGACCAAGTGGGATTCATCCCAGGGATGCAAGGATGGTACAACATTCGAAAATCCATCAACATCATCCACCACATCAACAAAGAGAAAGACAAAAACCACATGATCATCTCCATAGATGCTGAAAAAGCATTTGACAAAATTCAACATCCATTCATGATAAAAACTCTCAGCAAAATGGGAATAGAGGGCAAGTACCTCAACATAATAAAGGCCATATATGATAAACCCACAGCCAGCATTATACTGAAGAGCGAGAAGCTGAAAGCATTTCCTCTGAAATCGGGAACCAGACAGGGATGCCCACTCTCCCCACTGTTATTTAACATAGTACTGGAGGTCCTAGCCACAGCAATTAGACAAAACAAAGAAATACAAGGAATCCAGATTGGTAAAGAAGAAGTTAAACTGTCACTATTTTCAGATGATATGATACTGTACATAAAAAACCCTAAAGACTCCACTCCACAACTACTAGAACTGATATCAGAATACAGCAAAGTTGCAGGATACAAAATTAACACACAGAAATCTGTAGTTTTCCTATACACTAACAATGAATCAATAGAAAGATAAATCAGGAAAACAATGCCATTCACCATTGCATCAAAAAGAATAAAATACCTAGGAATAAACCTAACCAAAGAAGTGAAAGACTTATACTCTGAAAACTACAAGTCACTCTTAAGAGAAATTAAAGGGGACACTAATAAATGGAAACTCATCCCATGCTCATGGCTAGGAAGAATTAATATCATCAAAATGGCGATCCTGCCCAAAGCAATATACAGATTTGATGCAATCCCTCTCAAATTACCAGCAACATTCTTCAATGAATTGGAACAAATAATTCAAAAATCCACATGGAAACACCAAAGACCCTGAATAGCCAAAGCAATCCTGAAAAAGAAGAATAAAGTAGGGGGGATCTCACTCCCCAACTTCAAGGTCTACTACAAAGCCATAGTAATCAAGACAATTTGGTACTGGCACAAGAACAGATCCACAGACCAGTGGAACAGAGTAGATTCTCCAGAAATTAACCCAAACATATATGGTCAATTAATATTTGATAAAGGAGCCATGTACATACAATGGCAAAATGACAGTCTCTTCAACAGATGGTGCTGGCAAAACTGAACAGCTACATGTAGGAGAATGAAACTGGACCATTGTCTCACCCCATATACAAAGGTAAACTCAAAATGGATCAAAGACCTGAATGTAAGTCATGAAACCATTAAACTCTTGGAAAAAAACATAGGCAGAAACCTCTTAGACATAAACATGAGTGACCTCTTCTTGAACATATCTCCCCGGGCAAGGAAAACAACAGCAAAAATGAACAAGTGGGACTACATTAAGCTGAAAAGCTTCTGTACAGCGAAAGACACCATCAATAGAACAAAAAGGAACCCTACAGTATGGGAGAATATATTTGAAAATGACAGATCCTATAAAGGCTTGACGTCCAGAATATATAAAGAGCTCACATGCCTCAACAAACAAAAAACAAATAACCCAATTAAAAAATGGGCAGAGGAACTGAACAGACAGTTCTCTAAAAAAGAAATACAGATGGCCAACAGACACATGAAAAGATGCTCCACATCGCTAATTATCAGAGAAATGCAAATTAAAACTACAATGAGGTATCACCTCACACCAGTAAGGATGGCTGCCATCCAAAAGACAAACAACAACAAATGTTGGCGAGGCTGTGGAGAAAGGGGAACCCTCCTACACTGCTGATGGGAATGTAAATTCGTTCAACCATTGTGGAAAGCAGTATGGAGGTTCATCAAAACGCTCAAAACAGACCTACCATTTGACCCAGGAATTCCACTCCTAGGAATTTACCCTAAGAACGCAGCAATCAAGTTTGAGAAAGACAGATGCACCCCTATGTTTACCGCAGCACTATTTACAATAGCCAAGAATTGGAAGCAACCTAAAATGTCCATCGGTAGATGAATGGATAAAGAAGATGTGGTACATATACACAATGGAATACTACTCAGCCATAAGAAGTGGAAAAATCCTACCATTTGCAGCAACATGGATGGAGCTGGAGAGTATTATGCTCAGTGAAATAAGCCAAGTGGAGAAAGAGAAATGCCAAATGATTTCACTCATCTGAGGAATATAAGAACAAAGGAAAAACTGAAGGAACAAAACAGCAGCGGAATTACAGAACCCAAAAATGGACTAACAGGTACCAAAGGGAAAGGAACTGGGGAGGATGGGTGGGCAGGGAGGGATAAGGCGGGGGAAGAAGAAAGGGGGTATTAAGATTAGCATGCATGGGGTGGGGAGGGAGAAAGGGGAGGGAGGGCTCTACAACACGGAGAGGACAAGTAGTGACTCTTCATTTTGCTATGCTGATGGACAGTGAACGTAAGGTGGTTTTTAGGGGGGACCTGATATAGGGGAGAGCATAGTAAACAGTATTCTTCATGTAAGTGTAGATTAAAGATTATTAAAAAAAAGAAAAAAAGAAAGAAAAGGGGTATTATTCCTTGATAGGATAAAAGAATTGGTAAATCAAAGATTAACGCATGCTTTTAATATCCTTAATGTTGATCACTTAAAGGGTGTCAGATGATCAGCTATGGAGGTACTCTTTTCTGATAATATTCCTTTCTCTTAATAAAAAAAAAGCAGTCCCTGTGTGCTGACCTCCAATGAGTTCTACACAGTGGTATAGAGGCCATGCCAAAGTGTGGGCAAAGGGTCTGTTTGTTTCTATGCAGAATATCAAGGCCTAGCTTGGATACCCAGAAAATGAACTAAGATATGTTATGAGGAGGAGCTTCCGGCATCAGCACTCTCTGGAGGACTTGTGCCAGGGGATGATCATCAAAAAGCCTCCACAGGGATCTGGGCCATGCTGCGGTTGTGGCTGCGTCCTCCCCACCGTTTCCTGGACTTGCCATTGGAATGAGGAGGGAGATGTCGAGGCTGGCATGTGCATACAGTGAGACAACGAATTTGACTGGATCTGTACTGTTGGAACTCAACCAGGAGTTGGGAGGGGTGCAAGTTGTAGCACTCCAAAATCTTATGACTATAGACTATCTACAGTTAAAAGAACATATGGGATGTGAACAGATCCCAGAAATGGGTTGCTTTAATTTGTCTGATTTCTCTCAGACTGTTCAAGTACAGTTGGACAATATCCATCATATCATAGACAAATTTTCACAAATGCCTAGGGTGCCTAACTGGGTTTCTTGGCTTCACTGGAGATGGCTGGTAATTATAGATTTGCTTAGTTTATGTCACCATGTTCCTATTATGTTAATATGTGTGTGCAAGTTAGTTAGTAGTTTAAAACCTATACATGCTTAAGGTACTCTACAAGAAGATATGTCAAAGAAATAATCAATCCTCCCATGTTTTCTTCCATATGCTACCTCTATAGCTTTTCTTCTTCCTTCCTAATTACAACCCTTAAATAGAATTCGTGCCTCATATTGTATTTACCGAGAATGATAATTCCTCCAGGTGGTAAAGATACCTCGAGACAAGTGCTGGGCATACAAGCCACAGGGCATAAATCTGCAAAGAAGTAAAAAGCTAACCTTTTCAAACAATATGGCTTCTCTCTCACTTACCAACTTTACATTTCCCTGTATGGCCCCGGAAGATGACTGGTTAGCCAGAGATGGGTAAGATTCCTCAAGGGAGGAACAACCTAAGACAGGCACAGTCGCAGGGGGGCCATCAGGTGAGTAATTGGGGATCAACAGAGGTGAGGCTCAGAACCTCACCCCCCCTGTTTTGAGAGAAATCTTCTGCATCCGTGGATGTTTTGCTGCCCTTGTCTAGCTTGGATTAATACTTAGTCCATAGGCACACACCTGATCATCTACATTTGCCCTCTTACAGCACTAAACTATGTTTTCTACCTTTATCTTGCATCTACCTACCACTTCAGCATTTTATTAAAAATAATAATAATAATAATAATAATAATAAAGGGAGAAATGTGGGATCCACATATAAATCAAGTATAAAAATCAAACGAATATTCATATTTGACCTGATTGTTTATAGTTCATAATGCGTGATCAAAACCGAAAGTTTCTGTGATGAATGCCCTTGTACTGTTCACCATGTAAGAAGTTATTCACCATGTAAGAATTCGTTCACCATGTAAGAACTTGTTCGTTATGCTTCAGAAGATTGGAGACTGACAAGAATTAGGCTTGAGATGGATTAATGATTGTGCATTGAGCATTGACCCCCCTATACTGAATTTTATTGTTGTTAACATCCATTTGATCAATAAATATGAGAGATGCCCTCTCAAAAAAAAAAAGCAAAATAACACACTATATTTACTCACATATATTCCTGTTACCAGATATTTTCAGCAAACAGACATCTTTAAGCATCTTCATCTGCTTTTATCAAACCTTCAAAGTGGCTCCTGCTGCTGTTGACAATCTCAGCAGCCTGTTGGGGGTAAAGTATGGGAAGAGAAAAATAATCATGTATTCTTCAAAATTCAGAAATAATAAAATACTTGAGTGGGTAAAATGTGCATTTGTAGGGTGTTGATGATGGCCAAAATAGTGATGCAATTTCCATACACACTCTAAAATGGAGAATACAAACTCATCACTTACTTATTAACCATTATTAATCAACTAATCAAATATTTTGTATTATTTAGAACTACCAAATTCTAGACTTTTGTGGAATAGCTGTTAAACTGATGAGTACGTCTCAAAAAATTATAACTGCATATTTTGAAACACAGTCTTTTGAAAATGCAGGTAAGCACTTAACATGATAATCTCATGAAATCGTGTTACTGACCCAACATAATTATTCTGAAAGTAGCAGAAAAACAACATAATGACTTAATCATGTGTGCACAAATGTTTTTCTCTCTCCATCCCCCAAAACATCTCTGAATTCAACAAATACCTAATTGGCCTCTATTTGAAGTTTATAAGAGGAACCAAGATGTGTTATATGGTCCTTCCTTGCAAGCAGCTCATTCTGTATAGGAGCAGCAGGCATACCACATACAGAAATACAGCCACAGTGGGACAAGGAATGAGACGTGGAGGTGTAGAAATGTTGAAGTCTTCAGAGATCATTCTACATATTAAAGTAGGATTAAAAAAAAAAACCAGCCAAATGAAGAGCATCTCCAGAAAAATAAGTGGAGCCATACATTTGCAAGGAGGTGGAATGCAGGTATGCGGTAAAATGCAGAGGTTAGAAAAACAGGTTGGAGTCAGATGGACAGGTCTTAGATACAGTATTAAAAGATATTAATTTTTATTTTGTGTGTATAAAGGTTCATTTGAAGGTTAGAATAGGAGTAACATGCTCAGAGTTGTCTGAAGGCAGATGAATCTGCTACTTGGAAGGAAGGTTTCTGTGTAAGACCTCCAGCCATATAAAGTTTGTATTATACTTTAAGGCCTGAATAAGCCTTTCCTGATCTTGAAATATGAGATACTAATTAAATACAGGAAAACACAAATCCCAATAAATTTTTAAAAAAATCCTATTGTTTTCACAGGACCTAAAATATAATGGCCTCCTTCATGTAAATGCAAGTTAAGATTTAAGAGTTTAATCACCTCATCTTTTAAAGGAAATGGAATAATGGAAACCAGGAGAAGCAGAAGGACTTGCTTATAATACCACTCTTCCAGAAGTAGAACCCAAACTGGATAAAGGTCTTTAGAATCCAGGTTCAGTCTTTCCTCCACATTACCTGGGCTTAAAAATGATATATATTTGGTAATCATTCTTAAAGAGTCATGGTTTCATTAAGGAGAAGAGAATTGAAGACTCCCCTAATTTTTTGAACCATCAAGCATTAAAATAAAACATTTTCCAGTGGAGGTCCTGAGGGAATCTGTTTTCATTAACTGTTAAGAGAATTACATGTATAATTAAGGGAAGAACATGTATTTCAATTTAAATAAATGGTTGTGCTTAAAAATTTGAAGATGACAGACAGCAAATTCTTTTTTATATTTAAAATCTCCCTGAATTTGTTGCCTTTTTTCTTAGCAAAGTGAAATTTCAGACTAGTTTTACAATGATCACAGATTAAAATAATGAAGACAAAATTAATTTATTCACATTACATGTAACTATAATCAACTTTTGTTGAGTACCTAACAGCAAAGAAATGCTACTGAAAGTAGAGATTTATAATAAAAAGAAGATACAGTCCTCCCATTAGTGGCTTATAATCAAATAGGATTTGGAGTACTTGATAAAGATACACTATTTTGCACTAAAAACATATTTAAAAAGTGTTATCTCTGTCTAGATATACCTGCTAATTCACTTCTGCATATAAAGAGCAAAGACCTGTATAGAACTAAAAAGAAATTTCAATAAGAAAAAAGTCATTTGGGAAAAGAAAAAATGTGGAAGTTAAGCAAAAGAGAAGTCGATGCTAAGTATTATCAATAGTATAGTAAGAAAATGAGATTCAAACAGTTAAGTCTCTTAGTATGGACACAAACTTAAGAAATTTTAATTCCTATTTACTGTGGACTGTTTTGGAGAGGAACAAGGTGATTTAAGTTGTTAAAAATAAGTGAAAGTTCCAAGATACATGAATGCATATGATTTCACTGGGATAGTATGAATGTGATGGGATATATGTGTTGGGTAACAGGCTTTGATCAGACTATGCAGGGTCTTAATGTTCAGCTAATGCATGGTGAGCCCATTCTAAAATTTGTGCTCAAATTAATTTAAAATGTGTAAGACAAAAATGCCATAAAGAAAAAATCTGTTTTTGGAAGATTCAAGATCACTGGACTGGGTTGTTGTGAAAATGACATAAAGCATTTACTCAGTACCTGATTGGTGTACAATAACTGTCAACTGTAATAGTAAGTAGGAAACCTGTATTTTTGTATCCTGGCTCTGCTACTAAGAAGCTTATCAGTTTCCTAATATGTAAAATGAGAGGGTTAAACTAGGTGATCCAAAGGGGTCATTCATTTCAGGTTAAAGATTTCCAATTATTCATATTGAATCCAGATACCAAGAACAGTTTTAATACTTAAGCAATGTTTTCACTCCAAGCCCCTCAAAGAATAAAACTTAATATTTTTTTCATGGTCCAGCTTGAATGTTAAGTATTCTGATAGAGTCTTTACTTAATTAAAAAATTATAAAGCATAAAAAGCAGAAGTTCCTTAAAGTGGTTCCAATGCAGAACACTTGGGACTCTTAAGTACATAGTTTAAACATATTTAACAACTCAATTCATACAGACACACAAACACAATGGAAAAACAGACCACCTAAAGATTTTTTAAAAAAAATATTTTATTTATTTATTTATTTAGTTTTTGGAGAGAGCATCTCTCATATTTATTGATCAAATGGTTGTTGACAACAATAAAATTCTGTATAGGGGACTCAATGCACAATCATTAATCAACCCCAAGCCTAATTCTCAACAGTCTCCAATCTTCTGAAGCATAACGAACAAGTTCTTAGATGGTGAACAAGTTCTTCCATAGTGAATAAGTTCTTACATGGTGAACAGTGCAAGGGCAGTCATCACAGAAACTTTCAGTTTTGATCACACATCATGAACTATAAACAATCAAGTCAGGTATGATTATTCATTTGATTTTTATACTTGATTTGTATGGAATCCCACATTTCTCACCCCCCTTTTTAAAAATTAAATGCTTAAGTGGTAGGTAGATGCAAGATAAAGGTAGAAAACATGATTTAGTGCTGTAAGAGGGCAAATGTAGATGATCAGGTCTGTGCCTATAGACTAAGTATTAGTCCAAGCTAGACAAGGGCAACAACACATCCACGGATGCAGAAGATTTCTCTCAAAATGGGGGGGGGGTGAGGTTCTAAGCCTCACCTCTGTTGATCCCCAATTTCTCACCTGATGGCCCCCCTGCGACTGTGCCTGTCTTAGGTTGCCTAAAGATTTTTAAGAGATTAAACCCCACATTTTACAAATTCTATAGGAAAACAATGAGCCACTGCGTATTAGTACATCATATTAAAATATATATTGAAGTATATTTCCCCTCCTAAATGGCAGTGATGAAACTTTCGTGCAATCACAGAGCACTTGTAAATGTTTTTCTGTTCAACATCATTCATGTCCATGATGACAAATTCTGTTTGGTCAGCTCTAAGGTCTTTCTTGGGTCTGAGGTTTTTGAGTTTTCCTATTTTGACAGTTACAGCCTCTATCCATAACTGTGGCATCCATTCAGAAATGCCTCCTGTCCAGAGTTTGGGGCAGGTAGTACACAGGTGAATCTGAAATCTCTCACCTTTCTAAAATAAGAAAAGGGATTGGATTCAGCGACTGGAGACATAACTATACCACAGGCAGTTTATATTTATCACTTTTTAAAGGGAGGAAGTTTTGTCAAACTGATCAAGATTCAGGCTAGAGACAACTTTAGTGTGATTTCTGAGTTCTCTCTCTCTCTTTAGAGCCTTTAGTGCTAGAAAAGAGATAAGAAAGGATGCATGTCAGAATGGGCCAACTTCATCTCAGCCTTGTTTTTAAAATGCCACTGAAAGGCCGGTAACAGAAGTCACTTAATAAAAAGGACCTATCCGTCTGAGCTTTAATCAAATAAGTTAGAGTTTTTAAAAACATATTGAGATTCTTGAGAGCTAGCAACAAATTCAAGTTGCAATGCGATATGTAACAAAGCAAACACTTCTCTGTTTTTGTCAAGATTCAGTCTGTGGCTGTCTGGAGGTCCTCAGCATGTGCAGTGAAATGCTAACCAATTCACATAAATCTAACAATGGGAAACTGACAGAAAGAAGCTTCCTTCCTTGAAATCCAAATATCATCTCAACTTGATTTTTTTCATTCTCCTGGCAAGAAAAGGTATATCAACTTCCTTCAACACAAGGGAAATTCAAACTGTTTATTCATGGATTTTCATTTACTTCCCTATAATTTACAGTATTTACACTTCCACAAGAGAAAAAATGAATTATCAAATTTCAATTGAAAATAGACATTACAGGCTAAATACATTTCTTAATCACTATGAATGTATATATTCTTCCACATCCCTATTGTCTACTTCAGATCTGAGATGCTGTCTCCCTCCTGGCAAGTCTCCTCTAAGCAGGCTCCTCAGAATAGAATAGCATCTAGAAGGTCGAATCTTCTTGCCCAAAGTAAGTGATCAGGATCAATTCTTCTTTAGAAAGTGCAGTGTTGGGTCTCACTTGGTGGCCTTCTGTGATCCAATCAGATTGCTTTTGAACAAAAAGAGGAGTCAAAAAGAACTTGGGTTTCCAGAGACAAATAAAGTGCTGCCCCCTATAAATCACAGTCTCTGTGAAGTAAGGTCTTCCAAACGAGGTAGGAATGATAGGGGGTGTGTGTTGCAGATGACCATTTTTCAATGATACTGAACGCTGTATCTTTAAGGGCTGCATCTGTAAGGGCTTAAAATAGACTGGCTCCACTCATCTCTCTGATTTTTTCATAAGTAAGCCAGAACACCAGTGACCAAGGGGTCTGAAAGATTAACCAAAGAAGTTAGTACATATTTCAAAGCAATTATATAAATATTCTACATATATGCATACACATCTTTGAATGAGCATCATTTTGAATCCACTTAGGCTGAAACAAGTATTTTGGTATTTGCTCCCTGCAGAGCACTTTGTAACTTACAAAACATTTTATGTCTTATGTCTCACAGATTTCTCTGAATAATTTATAATAGAAAGGAAAGGTACTGATATCCATATTTTATAGATGAGGACACTGAAGCTTACAACCAAATGCCTACTAGCATGTTGTGAAGCTAGACCACAGGCTTCTGGCTCCCATTTGTACTGAACCATTACTAACTAAAAGGTTGGGACTCAGCATGCCTGAATTCTGGGTCCCTTTATGTGTAGTTTGTATGTGGAGTATGAGAAGGAGGCATGTAAGAACTTGAAAGTGATGATGAAAGATTGTCCTTTGAGAGTTAGGTCGTAAGATGTATGATACCTGATGTATCATAAAATTTCACATTAATTTTAGAAAAGAGCTTCTAGCTCGGAAGGACCTGAGTAACTTGAATGAAAGTGTAACAGTACCAAAAAGAATACCAAAGTGATGAGAGTTAATCAGCAATGGAAGATACAAATGCTAACAAATCACAGAGGGAAGTCACAGAGGGAACACTGGAAGTAACCATCAAAGAAAGGGTGGCTTGGATCCAGTTCCTGTCTGGCTTGGCTTACAGGAGATGGGTAATAATGATCAGTAACTCTATCAGACTAGAGAAATAAGCTTAAGCAATTAGAGTGTAAGATGCATTTGGTTAGAGAGTCTGTGAAGCGGTATTTATGTCATATGTGTTTGGAAATATTGAGCATGTTATATTGGCAGACTGAGAATCTACTAGTGGATTCAGGAGAACACATCATGGTCCATTAAATGTGTGAAGACACAGACAAAATAAAGAATATGAAACTATGACCATGCCATATTCTTGTGAAAACAAAAATAAAGAAGCTAATGATATAACTGCAGTTAGAAGAGGGAGTAGAGGTCTTAGTTAAGAAGGGACGATGGACTCATTTCTATTTGATCTGGCAGCCAGACGTTTTCCTCATGTTAATGACGTAGGCAACCAAACCATATGCAAATGGAATACGTGTTAGTCAGGGATTGAACAAAGTAAAGGCCATACTAACCCTACCCAGCAGAAGGGATTGGGACTGAATTTAGCTGGGTTTTGAATAGAAGTTAAAGGGGGAGATCATATAGCTGTATGACACGGGTAGCATATCATATACTGAGATGGGATATGCTGAGCCTCTGGGCAGGAGCATGTGTGGGCACTGAATGCTGACTTGTTTTTTCCTCACTGGCATAGCTGTACCACTGGAATCATTCAAGTATATGTGAACCCATGTTGTCTTCTCTGGTCTGCCTGTTGCCATAACTGCTGGAAAGAGTCCTTCTCCATGCCTACTACTGTCGAGCTAAACACATAAAGGCTCTTGGGTTCATATTCTTAAATATTAAGTTCAGCAAGCAACGTTCTGATAATAATTTAGTTCCCCTGTAGCTTGAGTTCAGGAGGAAGCATGCTGACGAGAGGACTTCAGCATCTGGATCACTTGCCAAGTGTATTTCTCCATGTGAATGAACCGATAATGTTGTCCAATCATTAATTTCAGTGAATTCAGCTGAGGAGAAGCTGGCATTTGCAAGGCCACTTTGCTTGAAAGTGCCCATGAGCCAGGCTTCTTAGCTCAGGTTCCTCTACTGTGGCTAATCAACAAGGCAATGCCACCCTGGTGATCTTTGATGGTTAGCCAGCTTTTCTCTGGTAACATCTCCCCATCACCATACACTATCTCTTTTCTTTTTAACATTTTTATAACTTACTGCAGGATCTTGAGGAAGACAATTCATTATTAGTCAGGAACAGGGTTTAGAATGGACCAGAGCTGGCCAGATTTCCCAGCTCTGCCACTCTATGAACTTGAGCAAGTTTCTTATACTTCGAGCCATATTTTTGTCATGTGAAAAATGATGACACCACCTGTTTTACTAAGTTCTTGTAAGACTTCAAAAATGTGTGTAAAGAGTTTAACATAGCATTTGTCACATATTAAGTACTTTTTTTGTCATTTATACTTCCTGATCCCCATGTATAAAGAGAATTGGTCCGATTAAGAGGTCTCAGTATTCCCTTGTACTTGGATGATCTCCCTGCGCGTCACCCTTCCTGGCCCTGATTTTATTCTTCATCAGTGCTCTCACCCATCCTCATCGTCTCCCACACGAGAAACATAAAAGCCCTTTTTCCTTCTTTCCTACCTTCACCCTCTACATATAATCAGTTACAAAGTCCTATGAATGGTGTCCTGAGAGGCTGTAGGCAGGGTTGGTTGTGGCATAATAGCATTGCAAGCAGATTGGAGCTGGGCAAGACCAGCTAGAAAAGTGTTAGATTGACTACAGCATCTATGCTGTTTTTATTCCCCTGTGGTCAGAATTAAACTGCAATTAAATGATCAGTTCAGATGTGTGTTTAAATATAATTGTCTAGACTTGATCACTAGAACTTGTATCAATTTATACTTTCACCAGCGTCCTATGGGAGCACCTGCTGCTCTTCAGAGCCTCTTGGCTGTCTGTATGTCTTTGGAAAAATGTTGAAACTTACAGAGTTGTGCAACTATCACCACTACCCAATTTTAGAACATTTTTACACACCAAAGAGATCCTCTTGCGCGTTAGACAGTCATTCCCTCAGCCCCTGGCAACCATTAATCTACTCTGTTTCTCTGTAGATTTACCTTTTCTAGAAAATGTATACAAGTGGATAGATGGGTTCTTCACAGTAAAATCATATCTCTACTACTCATAAATATGATCAAACACTTAATGAATACATATAAGCACATGTTGTATCAGGCATTGTAGTAGGGATTTGCCCTAAAGTTAGCAAACAGAATAGTTCTGGTCCAGCTAGGAAGGCAGGAAGTTCAACAACCAAAACCAAGAAAAGGTGGTGGTCTGTGAAAGGGGAGGCCCAGGACTCTCTGGGAACCCTTATCTGGAGCTCATAAAGTAGTCTGAAGAAGTCAAAGGAGGTTTGTGGAGGAAATGGCATTTCAAGGGGAAATTGAAGGGTGGGCTGGAAATAAGCAGGACTGTTGGGGAGAGGACTCTGTAGGCTAGGGAACTGCTCTATGAAGGCCCAGACATAGGAGTGTTGAGTTTGAGGGTCCAAAGCAAGGAACCCAAACAAGCTAAAGCTGGAGTGTCGTGTGTGTACAGGAGCAGAGAAGAGCAGGGGAGATGGTAACATGGGGGGTTAATGACCTTGGAGGGTAAATGAAGCCAGGTCACAGTGGGCCAATGCATGATACTTAAGGATGTATTTAGGACAGAATAAATAAGGATTTCTATAATTTAGATTTGGCAGTATCAGTCAACATTTGTAATTAAGATATATAACCATAATAATTTGTATCTTGACTGCAATTTCAGTATTAGTGTTCTGGCATAACCCATGGCCCAGTAACTTATCAGAAATGCTTGCTAATCTATATTTATGTGTTTTCTTTCAGTATGGACCAATATTCACTGTCTTTGCTATGGGTATCTGAATGACCTTTGTTACTGAAGAAGAGGGAATTAACATGCTTCTCAAATCCAAAGATGTAGATTTTGAACTAGCAGTGCAAAATCCTGTCTACCGTACAGGTGAAGAGTGTTTCAGATAGTTCATTTGAAATACCACATTGGAATCCAAGAGTAGTATAGGTGGTAATTACAGTCTCACTTATCAAGAATTATGAGGGCCCATTATTTTATTCTTTAGAGTAGAGATAGGAGAGAAGAGTATATGATGAGTTTGGTTATTGAAGATCAAATTATTGGCAGCCTAATACATTTAAATCTCAATTAGACATGTATTAGAGATGAGGTTACCTTACTGATGTTTACTGGAAAGTATTTGAAATCTGTATCCTGTTATAGCTCCCAAGATGTGGTTAACTGTGTCATGCTGCTTTGTGTACAATGTTCTACGGGCTTTAGCTCTTGTCTTAATCACATGTTGCTACTCTGCTCCCTGAAAGTAGAATTCCACTGCTCAGTGAGCTCTTTAACATGGCCTTTTCTGACATATTCCATAGGGCTATTAAGGTAAGTGGGGCTTGGCTTCATATGCCCTTTCATTCTCCATCCTCAGACACTGCTGGATTGCACCCTTCAGCATGCTTCCAGTGTGACTGTCTGCATTTATTTCTTCCCAGGCTGCAAATGTGAGTGCTGATGCCATTTGTCCTCCCGAGGAGGCAGAGCCAGTTCATTTTGTGTTTGGTTCTTTTCTCTGCTTTCACAGTATCTGTGCTTGCTTCTGTGACCTATGGCTTCTTCCTTTTTCTTTTCTTTTTTTTGCTTCTTTCTTAGTTTCTTTTTCATGTAGCCTCTCATGCCATTCTTGCCATTAAGACAGAAAGTTTGTTTTAAAAGCTGTCACTGATCCAGAGAAGACAAGTAGGGACTCTGTGACATCGTACTACACTGATGGACAGTGACTGCAATGGTCTATGGGGGGGGGGCACAATAATAAGGGTGAATGTAGTAACCACATTGTTTTTCTTGTGAAACCTTCATAAGAATGTGTATCAGTGATACCTTAATAAAAAATAGATATAAAAGCTGTCAGTGGTCAATAACACGATTATTTCTTTTTGTTTACATGGAAGTCGCAGCATGTTGGTTAATTCTTTAACTAGTGCTTCTTGATAATCGTCGAGTCCCACATCCAAAGATATAAATATTTTGAAGGCTTTTTATCTGTAAGTTCACATATCTCTTCATAAAAAGACACCAACTTATTCATCTATCAGAGGCATATGGAAGTGATTAAGTTTTATTACCTCTACTTCTCTAGGCATTTTGTTTAAACATTTCTATTTAACAAATTTAACCGATGAAATATGTTAAGATTTACTCAAGGTAGCTCCACATTCCTCTCATATATTCCCCTACCACAGAGAAGATGTATGCTCAGGAAATGTAGAAACTCTTTTTAATTAACTTACACAAAATATAACCTACAACATAATAAGATAATGAAATATAAAATTAAAAATTATTTTTGAAAAAGTTGCTTTGAAGACAATAAAACAGAATGGAAAAAAAAATATAAAGGAGTAATGGGTTTAAAAACTCATATACGCTCTTACCACCTTAAACCCAACAAGGAATGTGTATCTTGGAAGGAACATGAACACAAATATAAAAGAAACTCTGGAACCAAAGGTATTCATGGTGTTAGGAAAGATCTCCTGGTAGAAGTGATATTTGAGAAGACACTTGAAGGAGAAATAACAATTAGCAGGAGAAATGTATAGCTTTCAGATGTGGGTGTATAGGGGGAGGAGTGAGGTTGGTCAAGTAGAGAATGCCCTGAGCAGATAAAACAGCTCAATAAAATGCTGGGATATATAAAAGATTGTGTTTTCAAACACGTATGGAGTATAGATTTGGAGGGGAGGGAAAAGGGACTGGAAATGTCATTGGAGATCTAGAAAGATGGTAGAAGGCCTTGTAAACTGTTAGAGGTAAGAAGCCGTGGAAGGTTTTTAAATATGGAAATAAGATCACTAGATTTGTGTTTCCCAGAGGCCCTCTTTGTCATCCACTTATAGATCATCCCTTAAAGTGAATCATTCTATAGATTTTTAGTAGCTCACAGTATAGGTTGAATCTTCACCTGCTTTTTTGCAGGAGGTGATTTTATGTACTAGAAGGACTTTGGCTGTAGTCTACTGACTAAGTAACAGTAAAGGTATATTGACTCTTTGTTCTACAGAATTGTTGCTTCTTTTGAAAATAACTTTCTCTGTTTACAGCATCAATTCCAAAAAATATAGTTTTAACCTGCATGAAAACCTTTATATTGTGATGAAAGGGAAAATGGGAGCTTTCAACCTATATCAATTCACTGAACAACTGTCTGAAGGATTACACGGACAACTGGAGAATTTACGTGCTCATGGGACGATGGACCTGAACAATTTAGTAAGGTAAATATGTACAATTCATATTATTTGACCTCTTTTTTTTTGTTTTTTGGGGCTTTTATGGAATAAAAAACTTAAGGCCTGTACCTTGGATTGCAAAAATTATCTAGTGAATTAATGAGGTCTACCTAACTAGGCAATTGAAAGATTATATTGATCTTTTAAATTCTAATAAATGGACAATTTTCAGTTAGCACTCCAATTTTAAAGCGAGCAAATACACCAAGGCAATCAATCATTTTAATACATTTACAGTAATTTCTCCTTAGTCATTCCATACAATTGTGTAAGCTTTACACAGATTTACCTCTCAATTGTCAAGCATCTGTCAGAATTTTCTATTGTGTTCAATATCACAGTTCTGTGTAATCTGTGATTATTAGGACAAGTGGACATTGAAAGGGCATGGGTGAGGAAAGTATCATAACGTAGATGACAAGGGGCCAGGTGGTGTTTGTAAGACTTGACAAGGTGGCTAACTCACGTCAGTGGCTAACACGCCTCAAGACTGAGCCACCGTCCTCCTAGAGGCAGATGCCGAGAGACAGGTGAGACAGGGAAGCGCAGTGGAGGGATCCTGGGAGCACTCTGCCACCTTCTGAGGCTTTCTGGCAAAGGTAAGGGCTGGGCATAGAGTCATGAAAAAAACTCCATATGCAGAAGGAGGTTTGGTAAACTGATCCATGTCAGTGGGATACTGGGCCGCTGAAAGCAGGGTGTCACGGTTCAGACTCATACAACAGAACTACATTGAATGTGTTGTTAGAGGTCCAGAAAGAGAGGAAAAAGCAAAAATGAAAACAAACAAGCAACTAAACTGTTAGCATGCCCAGCGTACAGCAAAATGCAGCAAGTTCTCGGATGTCTTTGGGGGAAGGACATCCTGAAAACTTTCTAGTGAGGAAGGGATGGTAAATAAAAATGAAATAAACAGTATTAGTGTTACTAATCTAGCGCATATTAACATTCTTTAATACTCTTTTACTTAAATATACCACAGTGATCATTTTAGTAACATACTTATTGATGATAGGCACTATATTTCAATATGCAATAGTTCAATATCGATAATACTTCAATAAAAAATACATGATAGTTCAGGCTTATAGGGTCCTGTGAGATAGTAGGAAATTTGGTGACTAATATTACCCTTGATTCTTTGATCATTTTTTGTTGCTGTCTAAAGGCATAGTCTTCATCTTAGTTCTGGTTGTTACTATTTGCTAAATAAATCCTTGTTGAAATTATATTGAATCAATATATTTCTGTGTGTCATCTCACACTTGTCCACAGTAAGCAAATATTAAAACTTCTTAAGAGTGACTTTTTCCCAAAAGAATATATGTCACATGTCCTTATCTACGTCTAATACATGACTACTAATAATGCCCTCTTCTGTACCCTGTGCCTCTCTTCTTTGGTCATTGGGTCGGAATTTTTATGTGTTTCTCTTTGCAGACATCTCCTTTATCCAGTCACAGTGAATGCACTCTTTAAAAAAGGTTTGTTTCCCATAAATGAAAAGAAAATCAGGGAGTTCCATCAACATTTTCAAGTTTATGATGAAGGTTTTGAGTATGCATCCCAGATACCAGAATATCTCCTAAGGTAGAAAGTTGTTTCTTATAATTAATTCTTTGACCAAGCTCCTCTCTGCAACTCATACATTTCTCTTATTTCTCTGTTTTAAGTAGATATAACAGCAATTTAAGTGGAAGAGACAGAAGCTATTTCTTATGACCAGTTTGTTTTTGGTATGTGTGGGAATTGAGGGAGGAAGAAGAGAGGGACATTATTTCCTTTTTTACTTATTTTGAGGAGCAAAAATGAGAGAGAGAAAATTAAAATGAAATAAATTTATTTTGAGGCATTTTATTCCATTCATAGCTTATTCTTATCACATTGATTGTGACAGTCTGGAACTGTGCTAAATCATCAAGTCACCTGTCTCAGAATCAGACATGGTTGTCCTTATTCCCTCTGAGACAAAGTAGGTTTGGCCAAATGTATTTCTCATCACTGGCTCAGATAAATGTTCATAAAATGGTTCAAATGCAAAGTAACACATAATTTTTTCATTTATAGGCAGCAGTTGGTCTACAGTGCTGACTGCTCTGAAAAGATTAGAAAGATCATAGCCAGTTTGCTTTACCTGGCTTAACCCAGCAATGGGTCACTGTGCTAGTTTTTTATCTTCCTACAACTAACAACAGCCAGAGTAAAAATAGAGCAAGCAAGCCATGGGCCCTGTTTTCTTATTCAATGCTAATCCTAGAGGCGGCCAAAGATTTACTTGCAGGAGCAACTAAAATGTGGCTGCTCTGCCCCCTCAATTTTCCTGGTGAACTAGTAAGTCAGTTAAAGGTCTAGCTGAAAATGAAGAAATTTGCAGAAATAATTATATAAGCATTCCTATTTTTATGCTGTGACTTATTACTCCTAAAGTGCTTTCAGATTACTTTATATACAAATATTTTTCTCACTAGAAACTGGCCAAAATCCAAAAAGTGGTTTCTAGCATTTCTTGAGAAAAACATTCCAGAAATAAAAACACACAAATCCACAAAAGATAATTCCATGGTACGTATTCCTTAGATTTTTTTTTACTAAAATGTATTAGATAACACGAATCAATTAAAATTGTTAAAAATATATTTTTGCTAAAATCATGAGATTAACTAGATACCATTTTTTGTTCTAAGTACTGTATTGGACACTTACATACATGATTTTGTGATTATATCCTCAAAACAGTGAAGTAGGTATTAATCCTCTTCTGAATAAGAAAAAATCAAGGCTACAGACAACAAATAAAACAGTTGCAAGTTTTTTTTATTGATTATATGTTGTACAGTTGGTTGTGCCAAAAGCAATAGGTGGGAGTTATGGCAAATTAGGCAAGAATAATAAAGCTCTACAAAGTAGATTTTGTTCTTGAGGCCACTGCCAATAATTGCTTCTCTCTTCAAGAACAAGAAGGTAGCATAGTGTAATCTAAAAAACAAGGCCCTGGCAATCAGCATCCCAAGTGTCCTGGATCTGTGATTCTTCACGTGTGGACCCTAGACATACGGTAGCATCATTTACAACTTAATAAGGACTTACACAAGAGTTTACCATTATTCTTATCACTGAAACACTTGAGGTTTTTAGTACTTAAAGATGGTAGCAAATGTTTTTGTTTGTTTGCTATAGTTAGTATAGCAAGAGTCATTACAGACAACGCTGCTTAACACTGGAGAGCAAAATTGCGTTAGGAAAAAAGGAGTATGTGAACGTCTAAGTATCTCCCTCCTGAATACAGGGAGTAGAAAGCTATAGTGGAATTACCTCCATTGACAAGCTTTGTTTTATTAAGGATTCCATTTTGTAAACAGACTCAAACACACATTTTTATTTGCATTATTTTCCAGCATTTAAGGGTAAAGCCACATGTGTAAAAAGCTGCATCCAATAGATCTATAATCTATGGGCCTAGAAAATCAGGTTTTTAATGCCCCAGCTAAAACTCCCTACTGACAATATACTAAATAACATTTATTTTATTTTTTTACTCTGAAGAAATGAGGCATTTTTAATCACAGGTACTTGAACTCCTTCTTGAAGTAAAGACGAATTTCAATTTTGCTGAAGCTAATCCAATGTTTAAGATTTGGGGACAGAATTCAGTTTGAACATTCCGGAACAATTTAACTTCATTTTTAATGCATCACTACCGTTTTCCATCAGTGTTCATACTGAGTTTTTATACCCACATATTTTTTTAACATGGGCCAAGAAGGAAATAAAAGATTCTGTTGCCTTCTATTTCATAAGTAAATTTCAGTGGCCTAGTTAAGCAGAAGACTAGGAGAAGATCTTTTTTTAATATCACACACACATTTTCTCACACCGTAAACATAAAATGTGGTGATTTCACCATGTTATACTAGATATCTATTAAACCAGTATTTTCATTTAAAATTAAGCCTGTACTACAGAATATCATATCAAAGAATGAAATAGATCTATAGGATTTCTCATGAGATATATATATACTTTGTGTTATAACCACTTACACTGTAAGTTTGAAAGAAACCAATAAACGAAAATTAAACTTAAATTACTTTGAATTCTGTGAATCCATTATGACAAAAACAATAAGATCACTAATGTTTATGCGGTGCTTGCTCTGTGCTAGGCACAGTGTTATGCATTTCACAAATACATTACTCCTCTATTTTTCACAACAGCTTTAACCCAGAAAACTGGGGATTATTAAAACCAGAAAGCTTGGAGATTAGAGTGGTTAGTCACTTCTAAAATGTTTACATGCCTTTTATTAAGTAACAGCAGCAGCCTCTCATTAATATTCCCAAGCCAGCCATGGCCTCTCTAATTCCCCCGCTATCGGTTAAACACCCATGTGGACATGCACACTCACAAAAGCTTTCCAACTCTGTGGCTGAATCCTAAAAAAGCATGTAGACACTCCAGCTATTCACTTGTTCAGCCATCACTTACTCACTCTCAGTTGCCATCCAAACTAGAAATTTAGGAGCTGTCCTTCCCTTTTCCCTCTCACAGCAATTAATCTCAGGAAGGTCTGTGGGTTCACCTCATAAACAACTGGCAAAACCGTCTGCTCCCCCACTTCCCAGTAGTGCCCCATCTCAGATCAGTACCGCCACTCCCTTCTGTGGCATCAGCCTCCTAACGAGCCTAACTAGCCTCCCCACAAAGTCACTCTCCAGAGGCAAGAAACTTCAAGAATGTTTAAGGAATGCAGAACAGGTATTACTAAAAGTCTATGTATTTGTCGTACTATGTATTTATCTCGACATGTAGCCCTATGTGATTACTCAGCGTGTTAACATTGTTTTCATTAAAAGGTCTTAAATTCTTGGCAGGACCTCAGATTTGTATTGTTTTATGGTTTGAGGACAAGCCACTTCACTTTGAGCTTTGGTTTCCTCATCTGTAAGATGATGTCACACCTTGATGATGTACCACCTCAAATTCTAAGTTCTTTGAGGTCATGAATAGCCTTACTATCTACTTCTAAGATTTCATTTGCTTTTATAATTCAATACTAGGAATTGCGTGTGTACATTGGTGAGCTCTGCTGTGTTTAGACTGTTTAATACTTCCTGACTGAAATCTGTCTTTGGTATGATATGGTCCACAAGAGGGCAGCCACTTTCTAAAAAACTGCACTCGAGAGTTTTGGTTTTACAGAAATCGTCACTTAAATTTCAGAGACATTACAGTGATCAGAGGATTGTAAACAATTTAAGCTACATTTATAACTAGTTTAGATAGTTCAAAAGATCATTGTTACTACCTTTTTTATTTTAATTTTAAAGAAAGAGTATCTCCACAAATAGGTTGAATATTTTGGAAAGCAACTAGGTAGTTTTGAGGGAAGATACTTCTAACCATGGAGAGAAGTTGATTCAGGGATGCACACTGATGAGGGTTAGATAAATTTTGATGGGGTTTGGTGATGGAGATAGTGGTGATGTGAAGTCGGGGCAAAGTTACAGGGACAAGGTAAGGGGAGAGACAGGAGTTGGGAGATTCTGGGAGGGTAGAGGTGGAGGGGGACAAACAAATGAATACCAAAGAGACCTTGTAGGGACACCCACACAGACATTAGGTCAGCACTTCAGACACCGTAGGGCAGCTGTCAAGCAAACAGAATATGACGAGGACACCCAAAATGTCTCATAAAAAGCAAAGCAGCCACCTAGCAGGCTGGTCAGGGCATCCTCATAAAACGTGAAAAATGAGGTCCACAAGGACTTCTTATATGAGGTTGTAGAATTAGTAGAAAAAACATGGGCTTTTTCAATATGGTTTGGACTGGCCTTAGGAACATTGAATAAAATTTTAAGTATAAAATACAATATTGTTAATCACAACTGCCATGTTGTACAGCAGATCTCTAGAACTTTTCATCTTGCATAACTGAAACTTTATTCCCATTGAACAGCAACTTGCATTTTCCCTCTCGCCCCAGCCCCTGGCAGTCACCATTCTACTCTCTGTTTCTATGAGTTCAGCTAGTTTAGCCCCTCACATGAGCGCAATCATGCAGTATCTGTCCTTCTGTGACTGGCTTATTTCGCTTAGCACCATGTCTCCAGGTCCATGCATGTTGTCACAAATGGCAGGATTTTCTTCCTTTTTAAGACTGAATAATATTCCATTGTGTATACAGACCATCCATTTATCTGTTGATGGACATTTAGGTTATTTCCTCATCTTGGCTATTGTGAATAATGTTTCACTGCAGTTTAAGTATAATCACGTCAAACTGTAAGCAACGCAAATGTCCATCAAGTGGTGAATTAATAAACAAATTGTGTTATATTCATCCAGTGGACAAACTACCAACAAAATCAGTAACATAGATGAATCTCAAATACGTCATGTTGAGTAAAAGAAACCAGATTCAAAATAAGACATACTAATGATTTGTTTATATGCAATTCAAGAATAGGCCAAACTAAGTTACGATGACAGAAATCAAAACAGAGGTTGGGGTACAGGAACTAGAGTGGTAAAGATGGACTGGAAAGGGGCCTGAAGGAACTCTCCTGGGCAATGGGAATGTTCTAACCCTGTTTAGGATGTAGATTTCACAGGTAAACAGATTAAGCTGTTCAATTAAGCTTTGTGCATTTGATGTATGTAAATTATATCCTAATAACACTGTAGTCCTTTGGAAAAATAAGAGAAAACAAAACAAATAAGACCATGATGTTTAACTAGCCACAAAGAAATCACAAAACAAAGTGGAGCTACGAAGAAATATGAAGGCAGCATGGACAGAGATGCCTTCCCTGGAACACAGACAGAAGCACACAGTGATGAATAAACCAAGAGCAACTTTCCAGAAGAGTGGGCACACCCGTAGCCATTCAGAAAAACAGGCATCTGACAAAGACCACGTCAGCAAAAGGGTCCCTCTGTGAAAGCTGGCTTGTCATCAGGCATCATTAGGGTCTGTAGAAAGGGTTGATGGGGCACAACAAAGCCTGCCCATTTGTCTATATTCTATTAATGTGTCCAGTAACTCACCTATCCACCCTACAACTGGGTCCTCTGCACTCCCTCCAGAATATCTGTAATCTGGCCACTTCTCACGACCTTCCCTGCAGCCACTGCCGCCCAGGCCACCAGGGTCTCTAGCCTGATGACAGCAATAAGCTTCATGACTGGTGTCCCTGCTTCCACCCGGCCCCTCTCCAGCCTATGTTCTACTCAGCAGCCAGAGAGATGTGGCTAAAACACCCTAGACATTTTCCGTGACCCTTAAAATGAAATGCCCCTTTCTCACCTTGGCCCACAAGGTCTACATGAACCAGCGGCTGTCCACCTCCCTAGCCTCAGCTCCTTCCCTGACATGCCCCCATCAGCCCCATGCTCCAGCCATAGGGCTTCTTCCTGGAGCTCAGATATCCTGAACCTATCCCAGGTACAGCAGTTTGTACTTGCTGGGTCCTCCACTTGCAATGATCCTCCTCCAAAGCTTCTTGCTTTTGCTTCATTTAGAGTAGTGTTCAAATGGCCTCTATCGGAGATTCCCACCCTGACTCCACTTTATAAAATGGCTCCCCCACCCCCAGTTATTGTCTTTCCTCTTGACCCAGATGATAGTTAATTTTACGTGTGAATTTGTCCAGATGTTTGGTCGAACATTATTCTGGGTCTTTCTGTAAGGGTGTTTTTAGATGAGATTAGCATTTAAATCAATAGACTGAGTAAGCAAATTGCTCTCTGTAACATGGTGGGCCTCATACAATCAGTTGAAGGCTTGAGTAGGACAAAAGGCTCTCCCCCAAATAAGAGAGAATTGTCCTGCCTGACCAACCTTGGGAAATGGAATTGCTGGATCATATGGTTGTTCCATTTTTAATTCTTTGAGGAACTTCCATCCTGCTTTCCATAATGGCTGCACAAATTTACATTCCCACCAACACTGCATAAGGATTCTTTTCTCCACCCATCCTCTCCAGGACTTGTTATTTCTGTCTTTTGGACAGTAGCCACTCTGATTTGTGTGAGGAGGTATCTCATTATGGTTTTGATTTGCATTTCCCTAATGATTAGTGATGCCGAGCACCTTTCGATGTGCCTCTTGGCTGTCTGTATGTCTTTGGAAAAATGTTGAATCTGAGTTTTCACCACTAAGTTATGCTGCCTCCCAGGAGCATTTCTCTCCTGAGTTACTCCAACACTTTTCTAGCTGGTCTTCCTGTCCGAATTCTTGCCCAGCTCCAATCTGCTTGCAATGCCATTATGCCACAACCAACCCTGCCTACAGCCTCTCAGAGGCGTTGTGTTGCCCTCAGGACACCATCCAAGTATCATACCATGGCCCACTGCAACCTGGCTTCATTTACCCTGAAAGGTCATTAACCCCCCATGTTACCATCTCCCCTGCTCTTCTCTGCTCCCGTACACACACTACGCTCCAGCTTTAGCTTATTTGGGTCCCTTGCTTTGGACCCTCAAACTCAACACTCCTATGTCTGGGCCTTCATAAAGCAGTTCCCTAGCCTACAGAGTCCTCTCCCCAACAGTCCTGCTTATTTCCAGCCCACCCTTCAATTTCCCCTTGAAATGCCATTTCCTCCAGAAACCTCCTTTGACTTCTTCAACTACTTTATGAGCTCCGGATAAGGGTTCCCAGAGAGTCCTGGGTCTCCC
Organism: Manis javanica; assembly: GCF_040802235.1. NCBI lineage: Eukaryota > Metazoa > Chordata > Mammalia > Pholidota > Manidae > Manis > Manis javanica. Next base: position 43,065,465 of record NC_133171.1, read on the forward strand.
CTTTCACAGACCACCAACTTTTCTTGGTTTTGGTTGTTGAACTTCCTGCCTTCCTAGCTGGACCAGAACTATTCTGTTTGCTATCTTTAGGGCAAATCCCTAGTACAATGCCTGATACAACGTGTGCTTAATATGTATTCATTAAGTGTTTGATCATATTTATGAGTAGTAGAGATATGATTTTACTGTGAAGAACCAATCTATCCACTTGTATACATTTTCTAGAAGAGGTAAATCTACAGAGAAAGAAAGTAGATTAATGGATGCCAGGGGCTGAGGGTGGGAAAGGGGAATGACTGTCTAATGCGCAAGAGGGATCTCTTTGGTGTGATAAAAATGTTCTAAAATTGGGTAGTGGTGATACTTGCACAACTGTGTAAGTTTCCTAAAAGTCACCAAATTGTACACTTAAAATGAAAACATTTTATGGCAGGTAAAGTGTTAAAAATAAATTTCATCTAATGTCTGCTGGCTCATTGCCAACCAGTTTCAGAGATTTTTCTGATGGCAGGAAAGACAACCCAAAGTCTTACGTAGCTTGACGTTTTTGTAAGAGCGATAATATCCAGACCTCAAATTTCACTGCTGCATATGCAACCTTAACTTCTCAGTGAGAGGTATTTTATGACTTTAGATTTTTCATAGGCTGCAATCATCAAGTCTCACGGCAACTGATAAGGAGGCACAGAGTCACATGGCCATGAAAATTCCTGCAGTGAACATTAAAAAAGAAATCTTTGTGGATTAATTTGCTCAAAGACTAGTGCAATGAGTGCATGTGGTAGATAAGGCCAGAGAAATGCCTCAGTGTGAGCAGGCCAGAGATGGGAATATGATACAGAGGGTACCAGCTGATTGCCCAGTTCCTGAACTCCTTGATGTAAAGTTGAGAAACACTTGCATGATTCCTAGGGGGCAGAAGGTCTTTGATTTCTCTCCTGCAAATTTAGCAAGAATTTGGGGTCCCTAGCCCAACAGAGGGGTCCAAGTATTTATTCATTTTGGAAAATTCAAACCAAACTTAGCCTGTATTAATAGTAGCATTTATTGAGTAATATGTAGTAAAGAATGTTAGGTGCCTAAAGTTATTGACTTAGGGAGAGAAATTAGTAAACCTAAAATGTAGGGTAGCCAGTTAAAGTGCACCAAGCCAGCTGCCTGGTGGGGGCTCCCAAGGTTTTCTGGCTTCTACTGTGGTGTCATCTGATAGGGAAGAAAAGCAAGGCAAGCCACCTATATAATTTTAAACATTCTAGTGAAAGGAAAATGGTAAAATTCATATTTGGTATCTATTTTATTTGGCCCAATATCCAAAATATTATCATTTCAGCATGTAATCGATATTAAATACTATTAATGAGCTACTTCACATTTTCTGTTCTAAGTCTTCAAAATCCGGTATGTGTTTTACATGTACCTCACATCTCAATTTGCATGTAATATTTTCACTGGAAATGCCTCATCTGTATTTATTTACATTTCCTAAATCGTTGACAAGCAGAGCTATAATCACATGTTCCATTACCTCATGCTCTCTCTCACTAGTTAGGTGGGATGAAATTAATTCGTGTCAGGATTTCCAGTTATTTCCACTGAGCCAGTCTACTGTCCAGGTTGCTCCTCCTGGGTATATAATGATATTCGTTCAATTGGCAAGTCTTGCCATTGACAAGTCTTATTGTTCAGGAGCTGTCTGGGAATTGTCCATGAGGAAAAATTCATGTAAAGACAACACACACCTAATAAGTTGACTCTGCCACCAGGGAAAGGTTTCCACCAGGAAGCAGGTCTAGCCTCTGGGGCACGGGCTTTCTCACGCTCTCCTCTCCTTGGTATGGCCGACCCTGGTGGGGCCTCGACTTTTCTTCTTTTTCTTATTAGTGTTTTGATTTCGGGAGGGAAGAGACAGCTCCAGTTCCCTTTTCTTGGCATCCCAGTCTTCATCCTGCTGGTCCAATGGCAGCCCCTTCCGCCTGGCGGTGAGGCGGTGGGCCCGGCACTCAGGCTCAGCCCTGGGGGAGGGGAGACGGCAGCCCTCAGCACGCAGACCCCAGAGCCTGGCCTGGCTGGGGGTGGGCCTCTTCCCGCCCTCCACACACAGCCAGGCACTTCAGTGATCCCATCAAGAAGGAAGGACGGCAACTTAGAGCATTTCCAAGTATGCTCTTAGGGAGGGCTCAGATCTGAAAGAAACTACTTTGAGAAGGCAAAAAAACGGCAAAGTTGGATGCTAGGAGGATTGAAGGCAGGTGCTTAGCTTGCAGAAGGTGCTGCTAATTTTTATTTGTTGACATTTATAAAGTAACCAGTGTATTATTGGGAGGCTGTTTTCCTTCATTTATTTTGTATTTTTTCCTAATTATAAAGCCGTGTTTGTTCACTGTATAAAATTTTGAAGTGCAGAAACATGTTAAAAACTACTCATAATTGCATATGTGCTATAGGTATAGATGGATTTATGTAAATAATAGTTCAATTATATATAATATGTAGATGACAGATATAGAATAACAGAACAGATGATAAATGGAGAACTAGATGAATAGGTCATCATACACACCTGGACAATAGGAAGCATACAAAAGTAACTTTTGTGTCTGAGGTATTTGTTTTTAAGTAAGCATGCGGCTTGCTTAAAGTCGTTGGTGAAGCCACTTCACATAGACCAAATCTGAGCCAATATGAGCATGGATGGAATCTGCGGGGTGATGGTACAGGCAGGGCAAACATTTTAACTGCAAAGCATTTTAAAAAGTACAGTTCACTTAGAAGTTAACAAACCTGCTTGTCCTTCAGGTCCCATGCCCCCAACAAGCGAGATATGATCTCTTCATATTCAGACCACATAGTGTCCCTCTTCTGCCCTGTTCTTTTAACCAGTATCACTTTCTATCTTATATTAGTATAATTTATGTAAACAAGCTATGTCTTTTCCCAGGCAGGTAACTTCTTAATGTCTAGCACTGTATCTGATTTATCTTTAAATCCTTTTTAGCATCTAGTTTGATGCCATGCACATAGTAGGACTCAAAAATATTTTTTGTATGAGAAATTTACTAGTTAGGTTAAACTTAAAGTTGAATTGTTCTACTAAGATCCCTAGGATCTTCAGAAAACTTTCAAATACTGTCCAGGCTTCTTTAGGAAATTCTCTTATATCTTTTCTCTTTATCATCCTAACCTAGGAGCCCACCTACTTGCAATATGAGTGTTAAGAGATTCTGTAAGTGATCTCCTTGCCTCCAATCCTACCTGCACAGCACCACCTCTTCCACTACAAGAGAACCTCGCTAGCATCTGTTGCATCTTGCTCCTCCCTGATGAATTCATACTCATCTGCCTGCCCAGCTGTCTGTGGTCACTCACTCACCCAAGCTTATTCTCTACTTCTCTTCCTCATGAATTCTCTACTTAGCCAGGCCATTTATCTTCCCACTTTCTCCCATATACGCACACCTTATGCACATTTCCAACTTTCTGCCTTCCCTCCAAAACAAGGATCTTCCTCTATCCCCCATTAGTCAGATCTTAGCTGTCTTTTAAGGTTCAGATTAATTTCCCCTTAACCAGAATTCCTTCTCTCTGTCAAAAGGGAAGTCCCTCATGGGCGCTAATGACGGTCAGTAATGACTTGCTCATGATGCAGGTGACCTCCGTTGCTTTTGTCGGCTCAGCACTGCTTGCCCACTTTTCCCGGTAGTAACACTCTCCACCATTTGGAGGAACTACTCCTCCTTCACTTCAGTTATGCTGGGGTCATGGGTCATGTTCATCCACCCACTTATCACTAGGGAGGGGCTGAGACTACTCAGAGAAAGTCAGCAGAGGGCAGCCAAGGCCAGGACCCTGAGGAATTTCAGCATCCAAAAGGCTTGCAAGTACAGGAGCTCAGAGAAATCATGAGAAGACACGGTCAGACAGACTGAAGGAGATCTAGACTAGAGTGGTGTCAGACAAATCAGGAGAGAAGAGTTGTCAAAAACCAGATGAAGTGGAGGGAAGATGTGAATTAAGAAGAGGTAAGATGCCATCGATTTAGCAACAAGTATATCCCTGGATGAGAGCTGATGCAGTACAATGACAGCGGAAGAAGTCTGAAAAGTGGGTGAGGGAGTAGAGACAATGATATAGATTAACTTTCGAGTTCCTTAGAAAAGGAGAGAAGAAAGTCATCACAGACATGAGAATGACCTCTAATCACTTGTGTGTTTTTTAATAAGATCACTTGGAGCATGTCCATAGGCCAAAAATAACTGAGCAGAGGGAATTGGAAAAAAACTAAAAATACAGAAGAGAGGATGAAAGAAGCAATGAAGAATGTAGGAATGATGATCTGAAAGGAGACAAAGGACTGAATCAAGGGTCTGGATGGGGGATGAGACTTCTTATAGAATGATGGGCAGCAAGGTAAGAAGGGAAAGATGTACATGTATATACCATCTATAGGTAATAGAGGTTTAAAATGTATACCCAGGCTTCAGTGTTCTCTGTGAAGTAGAAACTATACCTTCTGCAGGAGATGCTGAATGTGAAGGGGACTTGGAATTGTCGATTGTCAATAGACAGCCAATCTAACTTTGAGGTAAACAGCCAAGCTATTCTGGGGGCTCAGCTGAAGATAAAAATCCTAGAAGTTCTGGTGGTACCCATCTACTTACCTGTGGGCTTTTCTCCAGCAGACTATGCTTTGGAATGGAGAAGACAGAGACCGATCCAAGTTCGTGAACCCTGGTTTAGACACTACAGAAGGACAGGAGATGGGAATTTAACAATATCAGGAAGAGAGGGGAAGGGGTGGCATCCACATGCAGGCGGTGAGCCTAGAGGGAGGTGACAGTTTGGGAGGGAAAGAAGTTGAATGAGAAGAGGTCCCGATGCCCTCAAATACCTGTGTGATGATCCAGGAGCTGGTAAATGAAGAAAGGGAGCAATGGTTGCCTAGTGGTATATTAGAATTTTAAAAAGTTTGGAGAACAATGTTGCTGAGCCGCATGGAGGAGGTCCCTGAATGCAGGCAGTGAGAGCAGGATGGGGGAGAAGGAAGAGTCTTTGAGTCGGGGTCAAGGTTCTGCTTCTTGGTTCCACAAATCACCTCGATTATGATTTTGAATATTTTACATGTAGGACACCGCTTTCCAGAGACGGTCTCCTTAGTTACTCCTACAGATGACTAATCTCATTGCAGGCAAAGATTTGATAGACTAAGTTTCTGAAAATAATTTTATTTTCAAGTTCTTAGAAGGGCATCTCAGTGTCACTCCCCCTGCTCACCAAGAACTGCCCTATGGATCGATTTGCTATCGATCTCAGTTCAGTTTTCAAGCAGTGCTGCCTTCACTTTGCTACTTTACTGTCTGTTGCATAAATTACTTATTAACCAAATCACAAATTCCTGAATTTTATTTCCATCCTTTCTAGAGCTGTAATTCTCAGGTACATAAAGGATACTTAATTCTATTTGGATTCTTAGCTGACAAAACATTAACAAATATTAGGGAAGTTCTTATCTTTGGTGAGTGTGTGAGTAGAGATTCACAGATGAATAGAAGTTTTAAAAGGCAGAAGGGCCCTTAAGGATGATAGCCTAATTCACCTGTCTCATTTTAAATATGAGGAACCTGAGGATCAGACAGGAGACTTAACTTGTCCAAGGTCACACAGTTAATGTGAATATACAAATCTTGTCCCATGTTCCATTTTCAAACCTGGTGTCCCACCTCTCTTATCTGAGATAATTTTTGTATAATTTAAAACAGTAATCATAACAATTATATAATCAAAATTATAATAATTATGTGTGTTATAATTATTACAATTTGTGTAATTTAAAAACAATAGATTTTACATAATCTAAAACAATGCAGTTTATACCCCAAACTAGTCACTTCAGTGAAAATTTAATAAAAAACAACTCAAACAACATTTGGCTGGATTTTCTCATTTCATTTTCATTGACCTGAGACCGCTGAGTTGGAAAAGACCTTGATCACAGGCTCCTGTTTCTGTCCTTTCTGTGGCTGGAAATAAATGAAACTTACTTCTCCAGGAATGCCACACAGGCTTTCTGCCCGTAGATCTGCGCAATCCTCTTTGGTGTGTCTCCAAAGAAGTCGGGGGCGTCGATGGCGGCATGCAGTGCATGGAGAATTTTGAGCACATTCAGATGGCCTGACTCAGCTGCAAAGTGAGCTGGGGTCCAGCCCACATTAGTTACCAGGCAGGGCCTGGCTCCATATTCTATTAAGAGCTGCATCACGTCCAAATGCCCTTCAGTTTATCAAGAAGAAACAGGAGGAGGTTAAGATTGAGACGTCTCTGCTGGACTAAGGCCAGGGCTCACCTAGATAGTACAAAGGAGGGGAGACATTGGCAGGCCCAGCCAATTCCTTAGCATCAACCCCTCCTCCCTTCTTCTCCCGCTCCCCTTCCGGGGACTCAGTGCTCCATCCTCGCCCTGTGAACCTTGCTCCCACCTGGGGTTGGAAGCCATCCACTATTCCCTAGACTTCTTCTAGAACACCCCTCGGCCCCGCCCATTCCCGCAGGCCATTCCTGGGAGTCTTGTTTTCTCTCCCAAGTCACTCTACACTTGCCTTTGCTGGCTGGCAAGGCTTACTCGGCTTCAGGCAGTCTCGGTGCTGATTTAAAAAACAAGTATATTGTGACAACATGGATAGAACTTGAGGGCATGATGCTTAGTGAAATGAGTCAGACAGAGAAATACAAATACTGTATGATCTCACCTATATGTGGAATCTTAAAAAACAAAAACCAAATTCATAGATACAGAGAACAGATTGAGGGTTGCCACAGGCAGAGGCTGGAGGTGGAGGTGGAGGATGAATTAGGTGAAGGGGGTCAAAAGGTACAAACTTCCAGTTATAAGCTAAATAAGTCCTGGAGATGTAATGTACAGCAAGGAAACTATAGCCAATAATACTGTATTGTACACCTGAAACTGATAGGATGCTGTATGTCAATAATATCTCAATAAAAAATATTTTAAGTCCCACTTACATTATAGTTAGCAGAGACTAAGAGCACAGGCTTTCCAGTCCAATAGATTTGGCTTCAGACCTGACAATAAGTGCCACTGGCTAACTGTGGCACCCCTGACAAGAACAACCATCTGAGGCTCAGTGTCCTCATTGCTTAAGTAAGGGTATTATCACGGCTTCCTGAGTTTTTGTGAGGTGCAAATAAAATTGCAGACATCAAGTACACAGCATAGTGTCCAGCATATAGCAAATGTTCATTAAAAGCTGCTTTGATACAGCTACCATCACTTTGTACTTAAATTTCCTTAAAATTCTCCCAACTGATTTCTCTGCAGCCAGTCTTGCTTCCTTCCAATCCATCTTCCATAGTGGAATAAAGACAAATTTTTAAAAAGTGAAGTTTACTAGAGCACTTTCTTACTTGACATTCTTCATTGGTGTTCTATTGCCAGAGGCCTTGATAAGACCACTGGCTGAATTTTTGCCCCTGTTGCCCTCCCATCACATAACTGAGCTGTGTTAGGCACGGGGGACCCAGCAATGGACAAAACACAGTCCTTGTCCCACCACAGGAATGATACTCCATTCCTGCCAGAGGTCAAGAGGGAAGAGGGCTAATATTAACTGAGAGCAGACTATGTGTTAGCCATGATGCACCCATTATCTTACTGAATCCTCACCACAAGATTCCCGCTACATAGATGAATAAACTAAGGCCTAAGGATGTTAAATAACTCATTTACGGTGCTATAATGAGCCAGTGGTGGTGCCGGGAAAGAAATGTCCCATCCAGCTCTCATGAGATGGTCTTTCTGCTCCCCCATACAGACGACTGACCGGTGATTTCACAAATGGACAAAAAGGGCTGGATTCTTCCCTAGGCATTTCCCACTCACCTTTAACCGCAGCCCAGTGAAGTGGGGTTCTGTCGTTCCAGTCCATGTCCTTATAGTTTGGGTCACAGAGACCTCTCTTCAAAATTTTTCTCACTGAATTGCCGTCTCCTGCAGCCACTGCTTGGTGGAGCTTTGTCAGGTCTGACATTCTGGTCAACTCCATGACAACAACTACTGTAGGAAAAACATGCCGCTTAGGAAATTCTCTACAACTGTATTGCTAGTGAGTGATTCCACAGGCTTCTTTGTCATCTATTTTCCTGCTCATCCCGTATATTTGCACCCAACATTGCTTTGTGTGCACGCTCTGCTGAGTGTATTTGGATCTTCGCTCCTCTGGTTAGTGTATGCCAGTCCCCTACCCCAAAACTATCAATGTTTCCCCTCTGACTATAGGATTATAGGCTAAAGTCACAGGCTTTCATTTGCTATTTGGCCTTAACCCATTTTCCAGTGCTTTGTCCTACTCTTGCTCCAAAGTGCTAGTAGTGTGACCCTGAGTTAGTTGTGTATGCTGTGCTTTACCTTTCTCATCCATAGCATGGATCTAGTTTGCCAGGATTGTTGTGAGGATACAGTGACAATACATGGGAAAAGTTTGTATTGGATACAGAGCAGATGTTCCAAGGAAATTAAATATTTACACTACACCAGTTTAGGAGGTGGACAAGATGTAACATGAATAAAATGCCGACAGTTCTTTTTAATATTAAGACCAGCAGTTCTCAAACTATAGTCTACATATGCTTAGGAGTTCCTAGGTTTCTTTCAGGGGATCCATGAGGCCAAAGTATTTTCATTAAAATATTACAATGTCATTGGCCTTGTTCGCTGTCCTGACAATTGTTCTGATGGTTCAAAAGTAATGATGCAGAAACTGCTGGTGCCTTAGCAAGAAGCAAGCTGTGGGCAGTGACACCATACTGGATATTGCAGTGATGGGATTCTGACATTCTTCACCACCACACATGCATAGTAAGAATAAATAAATAAGTAAATAAATAATACCTAAACTAGTTTCACAAAAGAAACTAAAGAAGTAGGAATTCTTTGTATTAAATTACAATCCTTGATTATACGACTTAATAAAAATGAACCTAAAATATCGTATAATGAGATGTGTCAACATTTGGGAAGTCTGAATAATTTCATGAACCAATATTTTCCATGTGACAAGTGTATGATGTTACTAAATCATGCATGAGTAAAGAGATCCCTTCAAAATAGCATGAAAAGTACATTTAGATTGTTTCAGATTCTAGTCAACAAGAAGGGGCTGAGATAGACCACACACACACACACACAAAGGATGAGGAGAGAGCCACTTAAGGTGGGGTCAGTGGGAATGTCTCTTTGATCTCAATATTTAAGTTGAGATCTCGGGAAGAATTTGGAGTCAATCATACAAACTGAGCCCCAGCAGCTGCAATATCAGCCAGGAATTTATGAGAAATGCAAATTATTGGGCCCAAAATCAGACCACCGAATTAGAAACTGGGGTGGAGGGGGAGCCAGCCATCTGTATGTAGTAAGCCCTCCACATGGGTCTGATACACGCGGACTATGATGACAATCCGAGAGTGGGAGAGGAGTGAGTAACGTAATGAACAGGCGGTGCCCTGGGTGCTATGAAGGTGGAGATTTTCTGGGGACAGAGGGAATGGTTGGCGGGAGTGGGTGAGCATGCTTTCTGCCCAGTAGCCCTCAGCTGCAGACATTCTTAGAACAAAGAGCAACGTGACTGAGCAGGCCTGAGCTGTGGGATGGTCACTTTCACTCTGCCCTGGGGATGCCTACATCCCAGCCTGGCCTCTTTCCTCTGCAAGAGTCCAGCCATCTCAAGTTGACAGCTGGTGGGAAGCAAGGTGATTTGACTGGACTGGGATTCTACTGCTCAGTGCCCAGCAGTTGCCAACAGCAGAGTCCCTAAAGTGTAGGTGGTGACCAGCAGGGCCCTGGGTAACAGCTAGGCACAGCTGTGAGGTTCTCCAAGGCCTACAAAAGCAGGGAGCAAGCCAGTTTTGGCCAGTAACCATAGTTTACCAACCTCTGGTATATATAAAGCATTTGCAATCTTGTTAAATTGCAGATTCTGATTCAGTAGGTCTGGGATGGGGCTTGAGATTCTGCATTTGTACAAAAGTCCCCATAGCAACCACTGGTTCACAGACCACAATTTGAGTAGCAATCTCTCCCTTTGGCTGTAAGGCAGGGGAGAGACAGCAGTGAGCGAGACTGGGGATGTGATGTAAGGCAGTAAGGATGTGGAGGTTGTTTCCTGTTGAAGGACCACGTGAGACGCCCAAATGGGTCCCAGAGCCTCTGAATGTGTAGGACACGCATGCCTTTCTGCATTAAGTGGGTGCTCAGTACATGTTAGGAGACAAGATGGCACAGGATGCATTTTGTCTTTTGGGCTTGTTTGTTTTGGTAGAATACCTTTACACTGGAGCATTTGATCAATGACAACATAAAATAGTAAACAGAAGTAGAAGAGGGTTTCCAACCTGCAGGTATCATGAAAAACCAAACTGTTTTTAGAATCAGTGGCTGGAAGCCTTTTTGCTTGCCTATCACACAAACTTTTCAGTGGGTTTCACTTAGACCCACTCCATTTGTTCCACATATGAGTTCATACCAAGGAAACTCCACAACTTCTCACGGATGAATTATAATTCAAGTAGGAGTATTCAATGGGTGGCTAAATTTATTTTCAGAGGAATTGATGAAATGATCCTAAAATCTCATATAGACATGCAAGGGACTCAGAAGAGCCAAACCAATCTTGAAAAAGAAGAACAAAGTAGGAAGACTCACCATTCCTGATTTCCAAACTTACTACAAAGCTACAGTAATCAAGACAGTGTGGTACAAAGTATATTATGTGCATATACAAAGAGAACAAGGTGGCAGGAAGTGTGGCATAAAGGTAGACAGAGCAATGGAATAGAATTGAGAGTCTAGAAATAAACCTTACATCTATAGTCAATTGATGTTCAACAAAGGTATCAGGAAAATTAAGTAGGGAATGAACAGTTTTTTTTTTTTACTGGTACTGACACAGTTGGCCAACCAGTGCAAAAAAATGAAAGTGGCCCTGTACCTCATGCCAAATGCATAACTATGAAGGATCACAGACCTATCTATAAGACCTAAAAGTAAACTCCTAGAAGACAATAATGGCAGCACATCACATTGGGGCAGGCAATGGTTCATGGATATAACAACAAAAGCATAAGCAACAAAAGATTAGATAAATTGGATTGCAACAAAATTAAAAACTTTTTTCTGTAAACGATACCTTTGAGAAAATGAAAAAAACAACCACGGAATAGAAGAAAATATTTACAAATCACATATCTGATAAAGAAGTTGTATTAAGGGTATATATATATATATATACACACACATACATTACAACTGAATAATAAAAAATTCAGTTAAAAAGAGCCAAATAAAAATAAAACATACAAAAGTTTCTCAAAAAAATATGCAAATAGCCAAAAAGCATATAAAAATATTCAAGATCATTATTAGGGAAATGCAAATCAAAACCACAATGAGACACCACCTCACACCCTCTAGGATAACTATAATTAAAAAGACAAACAACAGATATAAACCCAAGCATATAAAGTCAATCAATATATGATACAGGAGCCGTGCACACACAATGGGGAAATGACAGCCTCTTCAACAACTGGTATTGGCAAAACTGGACAAACTGGAATATCGTCTAAACCCATACACAAAAGTAAACTCAAAATGAATCAAAGACCTGAATGTAAGTCATGAAACCATAAAACTCTTAAAAGAAAAGACAGGCAAAAATCTCCTGAATATAAACATGAGCAGCTTTTTCCTGAAAGCATCTCCTCAGGCAAGGGATACAAAATCAGGAATGAACAAATCAGAGTATATCATGCTAAAAAGCTTCTGTACAGCAAAGGACACTATCAGCAGAATAAGGAGGCATCCTACAGTATGGGAGAATATGTTTGTAAATGACATATCCGACAAGGGGTTAACATCCCAAATATATAAAGTACTCACACACCTCAACACCCAGAAAGCAAATAACCCTATTAAAAAATGGACAGAGGATAAAAACAGACACTTCTTCAAAGAAGAAATTCAGATGGCCAACAGGCACATGAAAAGATGCCCCACATCGCTAATTATCAGGGAAATGCAAATTAAAACCACAATGAGATATCACCTCATGCCAGTTAGGATGGCTAACATAGAAAAGACTAGGAACAACAAATGCTGGTGAGGATGTGGAGAAAGGGGAACCCTCCTACACTGCTGGTGGGAATGTAAACTAGTTCAACCATTGTGGAAAGCAGTATGGAGGTTTCTCAAAAAACTAAAATTGGAAATACCATTTGACCCAGGAATTCCACTCCTACGAATTTACCCTAAGAATGCAGGAGCCCTGTTTCAAAACGACATGTGCACCCCTATGTTTATTGCAGCGCTATTTACAATAGGCAAGAAATGGAAGCAATGTAAGTGTCCATCAGTGGATGAATGGATAAAGAAGATGTGGTACATATACACAATGGAATATTATTCAGCCATAAGAAGAAAACAAATCCTACCATTTGCAACAACATGGATGGAGCTAGAGGGTGTTATGCTCAGTGAAATAAGCCAGGTGGAGAAAGACAAGTACCAAATGATTTCACTCATCTGTGGAGCATAAGAACAAAGCAAAAATGGAAGGAACAAAACAGCAGCAGACTCACAGAACTGAAGAATGGACTAACAGTTGCCAAAGGGAAAGAGACTGAGGAGGATTGGTGGGAAGGGAGGGAGAAGGGGAATAAGGGGCATTACGATGAGCACACATAACCTGGGGGGGGGGCATGGGGAAGGCAGTATAGCACAGAGAAGACAAGCAGTGACTCTATAGCATCTTACTACACTGATGGACAGTGACTGTAATGTGGTTTGCGATGGGGATTTGATAATGTGGGGAATCTAGTAACCACAGTGTAGCTCATGGGATTGTATATTAATGATATTAAAATTTAAAAAAGAAAACAAACAAACAAAAACAAGTGTTGGTGAGGATGTGGAGAAATTGGAACCTCATACACTGTGGTGAAATATAAAATGGTGCAGCCACTTTGGAAAGCAGTGTGGTTGTTCTTTAAATGGTTAAATTTACAGTTATCACATAACCTATAACTCCACTCCTAGGTTTTTACTTAAAAGAAATAAAAACATGTCCATACAAAAACTTGTACACAAATGTTTGTGGCAGCATTATTCTAGTAGCCAGAAAGTGGAAACATCCCATGTCCACTAATGGATGAATGCATAAATAAATGTGGAATATTCATACAATAGAGTGTTATTTGCCAATAAAAAAGGAGCAAAGTACTGACACCTGTTACAACATGGATGAACCTTGAAAACATGTTAAGTGGAAGAAGCCAATCACAAAAGACCACATATTATATGATGCCACTTATGTGAAATGTCCAGAATAGGCAAATCCACAGAAACAGAAAGTAGATTATTGGTTGTCTGGGAGTGGGGAGAGGTGGATGGCAGTAAGTGACTGTTAATAACTATAGGATTTCTTTTTGAGGGTGATGAATGTTCTAGAATTAGTGGAGGGTGATGCTTTCACAACTTCTAATATATTTAAAAATCACAGAATTGTGTACCTTAAATAGATGGATTTTTGGTATGTGAATAATCTCAATAAAGCTGTTCAAATAAACAAATGATACTATTAGAGTCTTTCTTAAGAAAACCAAAAATGTATTTATGGAAAACTTACAATTCACTAGCCTTTGAATGACTTCAGCAAATTTTCCTTTACATGAATCCTTGTAAATCTGATTAGTGAACTTGAATTTCTGTCTTTCTGGTAGAGGTGTCTCAATGTAAAAAAGTAGCCAGTAAATGTAAATTCTAATAAATACATCTGAAGACAGGGGTAATATAAAAATACTCACTGTCCTGAGATCTGAGGCGCTGGGAGCCCGCAGGCAGGCTGCTGCTAGTCTTGTGCGCCGCACACCATGGAGACTGAGCCCGCCCCCCTTAGCGAGGCTGCCAGTCACCGTCAGCCTCACAGGCTGTGGGCTGGTGGCGGGCTTACTGTCGGTCTGCAACGCACAGAAGCTGTGTGGCAGGTCCAGTCCGCTTCCAAGTGTGGTCCTTCCCAGGTTTTCCTCAGATAGCATTTGATCAAAAAAACATTGCCAGTCCACAGACACTGCGAAGGACGTAAGCCACTGTGGAGGAGGGAAGAAAAGGAGCCGCGCCCCACCGCCCACCTGCAGAACCAGCTATGAGATCTTGCGGGTGGGGAGCGGTGGCCCTTCACTTGGCTGAGCCTCTTTCTTCTCACCAGTAAGTGAAGCTTTGACGCCTTTCTCAAAGGGCTATGCAAGACGACTAGCGAGGACAACCTACAAAGTACATGAACAGGAGAGAGCACAGAAGGGAGGGAGGAAAACTTCAGGTGCTCTCTCCTCGCCTCCCCTCTTTGCTCCCTCACTCTAAGCTCCTGCTGTTTTATGAAGATGCTCATCTCAAAGACCTTCCTCCGTCTCTCACTCTGTCCTCTCTCTTCCTCCCTTCCTTCTCCTTCTCCTTCTCCTCCTCCTCCTCCTCCTCCTCCTCCTCCTCCTCCTCCTCCTCCTCCTCCTCCTCCCCCAGTTCTGTTTTTCCTTCCATTTCTCGCCTACCTTTCTTCCCACGTGTATTTATTTAATGCCTTTATCTGCCAGACACTGTACTGGGCTTGTGGAGAACAAGGCACTCGTTTGAGCTTAGAGTCCGAAGAAAAAGGCAATAAGGAAGAAGACAAATAAATGTATATTTGTAAAAGTGTAGCGTGTGTAAGTACCATGAACAGAGAAGATACAGGGACAGAGAATAATGGGAGAAAGGGGTGGTCATGGATGCCGTGAGGCAGTGGCAGGTGAGACCTGGCATAAGAGGAGCGTCTGAGGAGCTGGGGGAGGTGTCCAAGCGGAGGGAGGCAAAGAGCTCGGCTTAAGTGAGAATAAAGAAGAGGAGAATGCAGCAAGGGGTGTGGGACAAGAAGAAAAGATTCGTTTACTATAGGCAAGGGCAAGGTCATGCAGTCTTCTAGGACATGGTGGGGAGTTTGGATTTTATTCCAAGTACGAAGAGAAGTCGCTGAAAGCAATGTTTTATTTATTTATTTTTTAATTAAGGTATCATTGATATACAATCTTATAAAGGTTTCTCATGAGCAACATTGTGGTTATTATATTCACCCATATTATCAAGTCCCCCAAAACACACCCCGTTGTAGTCACTGTCCATCAGTATAGTAAGATGCTATAGAGTCCCTACTTGTCTTCTCTGTGCTGTACTGCCTTCCCTGTGACCCCCCGACGTTATGTGTGCTAAATACTGAATGAAAGGTTTTAAGCAAGGAACAAGATGGTCAATTTACATAGTTTCTGAAGGTCACTTTGGCTTCTTCATGGAAAATGGACTGAAGGGAGGGAGACGAGATCGAGAGCAGGAAGACCACCGAGGAGGCTGTTGCTGGAGCCCAGTCGAGATGCGCTCATGGCGGGTATATTTGGCAGTGGAGATATAGAGAGGCAAATGAAATCAAGAATTATTTAGGTGAAAATATTAACAGGATTTGTCAGTGGATTACACATGAATAGTGAGGGAAATGGAAGACTCAAAGATGATGGTTGAGTTTCTGGTTTGACTGGCTTGTTGGGAGGATGGTGACATGTAGTGGTGTGGTGGTGACCAAGGGCGGGGCGGGTTTGTGTCGTAGGAGGGTAGTTCAATTACGTGTTCTGTTTTGAATGTGTTAAGTTCTGTAAAACATCCAAGTTATCGAATACCAGTCTAGGGCTAAATATCAAATAAATATTGAAGCTTTAGAGCTATAGAGTTACACACTTGGGACTGCAGGTACAGAGGAGACCCCTGCTCTGAGGCCTACTATCCTTCTGAGATCTGGTAGACTAGGAAGAATTTTAAAGGAGATTAAGAAGCCCTTCCAGAAAGGTAGGAGGAAACCAGGAGAACACAGCCTCACAGAAGCTAAAGGGGAAGCATGTGGCTAGGGATGACGGTCAACCAAAGAAGGCAGGGTGTCATGGCGGTCCATTACAGGCTGACAAAGACTCACATGCAATCCCAGGCCACCCTCAAAGAGCTCAGGGTCTCATGGAGTTTTCCGAGCTTCATAGCAGTTCCAGGTCAGCTCAATTCCATCTACCATACATTTGATAAGTAGCTAATATGCCTTGAGTGATGCATGTGTACAAGGACAGAGCCCTGCCATCCTTGTCATCTACTAGCGGAAAGTAGGTAAGAAGTTGTAGCTGTTACCATTAGCAAACTGCTTGTGTCTGGGGCCATATTCCCACCTACATGTTTCCTTCCTCTGATAATAGGTTTCTGACACCTAACTTTTTGACAGGCCATGACCTGGCCAGGGAGTGAGGCAACCAAAGGGAGAAGCCCCCAAGATTTCTCATAAGTCAAGAGTGAAGGGAGATACTTCTGTTACATTTAAGCAAAAGGAAGAAGTAACCACAAAGGATATATTTTTAAAAAATTAAATATCTGACACAAATAGCACACAAGGCCATATAAAGATAAGACAAAGTTAAATCCTTACAGAAATACTCACTCTTTGAACAGTACAAGTTGTAGCATCTGCAAATGGAATACTGAATTTGTGTGGTAATGGCTTTCCAGTGATGCCAGTGTGCCCTTGTGACTGAATGAGTATTTCATTCGGGGTCAATGTCAAAAATCTACCCTTGAGAGTCTTTTGCCCATGCGGTGATACGCCACAGAGGCCTCTGGGCAATATCTGTGGGTCAGTCATTGCCCTTTGGTCACCCTGGTTCAAGCATTGGAACTAAAATTTCTGACTGAGGTGGCTTCCGTGAAGCAATTCTCCAGAGACTCACAGCCATTTTTAGATAAGGAAGGGACTCTGGAAATCATCAGTCAAAAACTCATTTTATAGATGAGAATGTTGAGACCCACTGACATTAACTCATTTAATGAGTCACACTGCAGTGTTTTAATTCCTCTCCAAGTATCTACCCCATGCTGGCCAAGCTCAGTATATAAAGGAGACGCACAGCGACCTTAAGTTCAGGTGTGGGCTGAGCCCTGTGCCGCTTTCTTGCATGTTTACCGCTTACTGTTGTCCCTTGCTCCCACCACTGTGATTTGATTCTCTTCTACCACCCTCCAATTTTGAGAAAGATGATCATAACAAACTATAAAGGCTTTGTTCTCCATGCTGTAACATACATTACCAAGTTTGTATGGGGCAGGTACCATAATGATGCCATCTTTACAGAAAAGCAAACTCAGGCACATGGTTATCAAAAAACTTGTCTAGGGTTACAAAGCTAGTCGTTGGACAACCCAGTGATTTGGTTGCCGTAGTCATGTTCTTACCTACTCTGCTACATCTTATCCCGAGATGGTAAGTCAAAGTCGCATGCAAAAGTTATTGAAGGTAAGGCTTCCCTACCTGGGAAATGATGCAGTTTCTATTTCAAAGCAATACTTGTAAAAGAGGCAATGCAGCAAGGGGGACAGAATGGTGACCTGAGAACTGACAGGGGCAAGAAGGAAATGAGATATTTGTTGAATGCCTTTGTGCATCAGGAATTGTTCTAGATGTTTTGTAAATACTGCCTCATCATTCCCAATACCAAGTCTGAATGTAGTTTGCAAGCAAGGAAACTGAGGCTCAGAGGGCTTAAGCATCTGTAGGCCAAATCTGTCTGCCTCCTCTTCAGAGTCGAGAGTGAGAGCAGAGAGCCCTCTGTACCTGATGGTGTGATTACCAGGGCCCCTATCTCTGGCAAGCTCCAGGCTTCCCTGCCTCTGGGACAAGGAAGATGAGAATTGGGTTCCACTTGTGGCTCCTAATTCTTTTGTTCCCTTCTGTCTACACCCATCTCATAGGAGCTTTCAGGGACCCTCTTAGTCAGGAAGGAAGACCTTGGTTAAAATCATGAGCCATCCCTGGGATCAGACTGAACAAGAATAATGTGTTGGGTCTAGGATTCCAGCATCGCTGCTGATCTGCACAAGCTGGAGATGTGTGCCAATCCAGCATGAGGTGTGCAAAATCTTGTTCGGGTGAATAAGGACGTTCAGATTGGCTGTATTTTCTCTAAGGTGTCATTTTGCCATCTTGTGTCCTTCATAGACACAGCTGTGGTGTTCCTCTCAGCTTCTACTGGGTGCTATGCAACTTGAATGTGGGTCTGTGTAACTCTCTGACATGCTGATTTTTGGATGGAGCTTATACACAGGCTCTGTATCACTGTTTTGGTACCTGCTACCCCTTCCACCTAGCAGCCTTTGCCCAGACATTTCATCTTTTCCATCATCTTCTGTGGACCTACTGCCTCTGGCTTAACTGCCTCTAGGAAGTCCCTGTGGGAAACAAATTCACAACAAATTTTTATGTACAATATCATGTCATCTGCAAACAGTGACAGTTTAACTTCTTCCTTACCAGTCTGGATACCTTTTATTTCTTTGTGTTGTCTGATTGCCATGGCTAGGAACTCCAGAACTATGTTGAATAAAAGGGGGGAGAGTGGGCATCCTTGTCTTATTTCCTATCTTAAAGGAAAAGCTTTCAGCTTCTCTCTGTTAAGTATGATGTTGGCTGTGGGTTTGTCCTATATGGCCTTTTTTATGTTGAGGTACTTGCCCTCTATTCCCATTTTGTTGAGAGTTTTTATCATAAATGGATGTTGAATTTTGTTGAATAGTTTTTCAGCATCTATGGAGATGATCATGTAGTTTTTGTCCTTTTTGTGGATGTGGTGTTCGATGATGATGATAGGTTTTCAAATGTTGTACCATCCTTGCACTCCTGGAATAAATCCTACTTGATCATGATGGATGATCTTTCTGATGTATTTTTGAATTTGGTTTGGAGTATTTTGTTGAGTATTTTTGCATCTATATTCATCAGGGATATTGGCCTGTGATTTTCTTTTTTTTGTGGTGTCTTTGCCTGGTTTTAGCATTAGAGTGATGCTGGCCTCATAGAATGAGTGTAAGTCCCTCCTCTTCCACTTTTTGGAAAACTTTAAGCAGGGTGGGTATTCGGGTCTTCACTAAATGTTTGATAAACTTCAGCAGTGAAACCATGTGGTCCAGGAGTTTTGTTCTTAGGTAGTGTGTTGAGTGCGACTTCAATTTCATTGCTGGTAATTGGTCTGTTCAGATTTTCTGTTTCTCCCTGGGCCAGCCTTGCTAGGGTGTATTTTTCTAGAAAGTTGTTCATTTCTTCTAGGATATGCAGTTTGTTAGCATATAATTTTTCATAGTATTCTCTAATAATTTTTTTTCTGTGGCATCTGTAGTGATTTTTCATTTCTCATTTCTGATTTTGTGTATGTGTATAGACTCTCTTTTTTTCTTGAGAAGTCTGGCTAAGAGTTTATTTATTTTATCAAAGAACCAGCTCCTGCTTTCATCGATTACTTTCTATTGTTTTATTTTTCTCGATTTTATTTTTTTCTGCTCTAATCTCTATCATGTCCCTCCTTCTTCTGACTTTGGGCCTCAATTTTTCTTCTCTTTTAGTTTCATTAATTGTGAGTTTAGACTGTTCATATGGGATTATTGTTCTTTCCTGAGGTATGACTGTATTACAGTATACTTCCCTCTTAGCACAGCCCTCACTGTATCCCACAGATTTTTGCATTGTTGAATTGTTGTCATTTGTCTCCATATATTGCTTGTTCTCTGTTTTTATTTGGTCATTGATTCATTGGTTATTTAGGAGCATGTTGTTAAGCCTCCATGTATTTGTGGGCTTTTTCGTTTTCTTTGCATACTTTATTTCTTGTTTCATACCTTTGTGGTCTGAGAAGGTGGTTGGTACAAGTTCAATCTTTTTGAATTTACTGAGGCTCTTTTTGTTGCCTAGTATACGATGTATTCTTGACAATGTTCCATGTGCACTTGAGAAGAATGTGTATCCTGCAGTTTTGGGTGTAGAGTTCTGTAGATGTGTGTTAGATCCATCTGTTCTAGTCTAGGGTGTCATTCAGTGCCTCTGTGTCCTTACTTATTTTCTGTCTGGTTGATCTGTTGTTTGAGTGGTGTGTTGAAGTCTCCTAAAATGAATGCATTGCATTCGATTTCCCCTTTTAATTCTGTTAGTATTTATTTCACATATGTAGGTGCTCCTGTGCTGGGTGCATATATATTTAGAATGGTTATATCCTCTTGATGGACTGACTCCTTTATCATTATGTTATGTCCTTCTTTATTTCTTGTTACTTTCTTTGTTTTGAAGTCTATTTTGTCTGATACAGGTACTGGAACACCTGATTGTTTTCTCCCTATTGTTTGCATGAAATGTGCCCCATTTCCTTGAGTCCCTGTGCGGAGTTGCAGTCACCAAGCTCAGTCGCGAGATGCAAAAACAAAACAAGTCTTTATTGCTAGTTTGAACTAGGGTCTCAGCAGCCCATCAGAGCACAGGACACAATCTGAGACGCTGAACAAAGTTCCCTTTTTGCTTTTATACTTTTAGAATGTAGCAGATGCAGCAAAAACAATTAGCAGATGTATCAACACAGTTAGCAGATGTAGTAAAACAGTTTAGGGCTTTCCCAAGTTTATTATAACTTTTAAGCTCATTGGTGATTATTTCTAGCTTGTTATTTTTCCAGGAGCAGGGTACTTCCTCTTTCCTATTTTGCTTAGGATGGGGTTTTAATACAAAATGGAGTTAGTTAGGCTAGGCTTTACAAAATGGAGTGAGTTAGGTCAAGCTGACTTTCTGGGGGTCCCACAGAAATATCTTTTTCCATCCCTTCACTTTCGGTCTGTATGTTTTGGGTTTGAAGTGAGTCTCTTGTAGGCAGCATATAGATGGGTCTTGCTTTTGTATCCACTCTGTAACTCTGTGTCTTTTGGTTGGTGGATTCAGTTCACTTACATTTAGGGTGATTATCGTTAGATGCGTACTTACTAATGCGTATTGCAGGCTTTGGATTTGTGGTTACCAAAGATTCAAGGGCAGCAGTACCTGCAGGGCGTGCTGCACGTCCCTAGGGGGCGAGGCGGTGCGGGAAGCCGCCTGGGCTCGCAGGTCTGTGCGACATACCACAAAGTTTGAAAACAGGCGCGGGGGTGGGGGCGGGGCGCGGTGGCCCACGAGCCCCCTCCCTTCGGCCAATCGGCGGCCGCAGCGGGCGCCTGTGGGGCCGCACTTTCTCCTCTGCGCCGGGCGGGGAGGACGTCGGAAGTGGCGTCTCCTCAGCTCCAGCCGGACTCCTCGGGAGCCGCGGCGCTGCCCGGGCGCTCTGGCTGCGGGGCCGCTGAAGGCGGTCTGACGGGCATTTCCGTGCTGACAATCTCACCGCCGCCACCGTGCCCCTCAAGACCCGCCGCCTCCCGTTAATGGGCCGCTCCGCGAGCGCGTGAGGGCCCCAGCGCGGGGGCAGGCGGGGGCGGCCCCTCAGTGTGGCCCGCGCCCTGCGCTGCCCCGAGCTGTGGCGGCAGCGGCGTCTGCACCGCGGAGCCCGCGCGGCTCCCGAGAGCCCCGGCCAGGACGCGGGGCTGCGCGGACGGCTGCCGACTCCAAAGGTGAGCGCAGGCTGGCGGCGCGGTTGGCGGCCGCCCCTGACGCTCCAGCTGCACCTGCTCCAGGCGCTGGTTCAAGGTAGGACGGGGCGCGGGCGCGGGGTCCCCCTGAGGAGCGGGCCGGTGGTGCGCAGGAGTCCCCTGAGGTGCGGGCTGGTGGGTTTACTGGGACGTGGCCGCCAGGCGGGGGTTTCTGTGATTCCGCTGCTGCTTTGTTCCTTCAGTTTTTCTTTGTTGTTATACTTCACAAATGAGGGAAATCATTCGGTACTTGTCTGTCTCTGCCTGGCTTATTTCACTGAGCATCATACCCTCCAGCTCCATGCATGTTGTTGCAAATGATAGGATTTGTTTCTTAAGGCTGAATAGTATTACATTCTGTATATGTACCACCTCTTCTTTATTCATTCATCTACTGATGGAAACTTGGGTTGCTTCCATATCTCGCTCTTGTAAATAGTGCTGCAGTAAACATAGGGGTGCACATGTCTTTTTGAATCTGAGAAGTTGTTTTCTTTGGGCAAATTCCTAGGAGTGGAATTCCCGGGTCAAATGGTATTTCTGTCTTTAATTTTTTGAGGAACCTCCGTACTGCTTTCCACAATGGTTGAACTAGTTGACATTCCCACCAGCAGTGTAGGAGGGTTCTCTTTTCTTCGCATCCTCACCAGCATTTGTTGTTCCTAGTGTCTTTTGGATGTTGACCATCCTAACTGGTGTGAGGTGATACCTCATTGTGGTTTTAATTTGAATTTCCCTGATAATTAGCGACGTGTAGCATCTTTTCATGTGCCTGCTGACCATCTGAATTTCATATTTGGAGAAGTGTCTGTTCAGATACTCTGCCCAATTTTTAACTAGATTATTTCATTTTTGTTTGTTGTGGTGCGTGAGCTCTGTGTATAATTTGGATGTCAACCCCTTATCAGATCTGTCATTTATGAATATATTCTCCCATACTGTAGGATACCTTTTTGTTCTTTTGATGGTGTACTTTGCTGTACAGAAGAAGCTTTTCAGCTTGATATAGTCCCACTTGTTCATTTTTGCTTTTGTTTCCCTTGCCCGGGAAGATATGTTCATGAAGAAGTTGCTCATGTTTATGTCCAAGAGATTTTTGCCTATGTTTTTCCTAAGAGTTTATGGTTTCATGACTTACATTCAGGTCTTTGATCCATTTCGAGTGTACTTTTGTGTGTGGGGTTAGACAATGTTCTAGTTTCATTCTCTTACATGTAACTGTCCAGTTTTGCCAACACCAGCTGTTGAAGAGGCTGTCATTCCCCCATTGTTGTATTTGCTGTATTTTCAAAATATATATGGTTTTGAGAAGAGATTTCTGCTTCTCTACTCATGCCGCCCCTTGAGAAAAAAAATGAAGATGTGTGTTTTAATGAAAGAAAGTATAAGGAATGGAAATACGTTTTGTTGAGCGTAAAAGAAAATTATTGTTCTAAAGTACAGCTGTTTATTTAAAGAGAAAGTACTCTAAATGTAAAAAAAATTGTAGAAACTTTGTGGAAGAATTAGAAAACTTTCGATTTTTCAACATTAAGAGCAGACTAACAGTTTAAGAGTAGACTAACAGTTAATCTGTTAATGTTGAAACAGATTAACAGTTTCAACATTAACAGCAAATTAGAATTTTGTTTTCAGTGAAAAGGACAAGTTTTCTCAAACTGTTAGTCTGCTCTTAATGTTGAAAAATTGCAGAAAATTTTCCAATTATTTTATCAAAGCTATTTCTCATACTTAAAGTCTCAATGAATTGCCCAAGTATTTAAGAAAATGACATCTTAATATTAAAAGGACTAAAAGCTAGACTTTGCTAACAAGTGTGTACCCTTCTGTATCTGCCTTTGAAGTATTTTGTTGTCATTCTAGTTAAATGGATAAGTATTGCTTCATGCCAACCTATGATCTTATTTAAGCAAGTGCCAAAGAAACTTTCTTCTGACAACTTTCCAAAATCAAATTAAAAAAGGTGCTTTTACCTCTAGTTAACTCTGATATTTTCTAGCAGGGCCCTGGAACACATCAGAGGAATTTTTTCTCCTCATCATGGAAAATATTTGGCAAATTTGTCTTATTTATCTGATATATATTTACCTGGAAAGCACTGTCAAAAAGAATGATGCTAACCTTTGTTGCTGAATGTTTTGTGTTACAGAAATACCCAAATTTTCTTATGTCAACTGTCTTATAGTAAGCTCTCATCAGATCTTTCACCATTGTCATTTGTAGGTCTCTTGTCATTTATAGTAACTGTTTTATTACTCCTAAACTAGTAACGAATTAGATTTCAGAAGAACAGGTATTGATTACATAGGATTAAGTAAACTAAGGAAAATGATTTTGTGGCTTTATGTTTCAAATGTTGCTGATAAAGTGTTTTAAGCTTTTTCTCTTAAACTGACAACAGTTTAATGAATGACAATATCTTTATAGGCAGAATTGAAACGTTTATCTTTCTCTCTACCTAATCCCTCCAGAATTTAAAAACTCTCAGTGACTATTTTCATATTTCATGGCAGTATGTTTATTTGCATAAGTTCAGTAAGAATCTGCTTTCCTTGTAAGAGGACCAATTAAAAACACAGGTTATATTACCAAGGCTTTGACTGGAATGACATACCTGAGAGACACGTGCATAAACTCAGATATGAACAGCTTTAAGGAACTAAGGTTGACTTTATAGAGCCAAAAAAGTCCCTTGGAAGAACTGGCCTTGCTTACAGCGTTCCCATCAGTCTTACCAGGTGAGTAAGGAAGGTCACTTCCTGGCAAGTGCAAGAACCTCAAGTTGTCTTGGGGATCTCGGGAAGAGAAGAATTCACCCAAATCTACAGGTACTGCAGGCAAAACCTGAAGGCAAGTCTGGCTTGGCTTTCTGGCCCCAAGAGGCCTTTAAATGTCCAATCTGAAATTCCTTATAAAAAGTTCCTTCAAAGCACATTTAAAGGATCCTATGTAATCAGTTGGTCTTCTTGCTGCACTTATGCAAATAGTCAAGCCAAGTGTTAATTATTTTCTTAATCTAGTTACTTCTAATAAAAATGGGGGTGATTTTAAAGAAAAGTAGTTTCAATAATGCAGCCTTATTTATACTAAATCCTAACACCAGTCATTAAGATGTAGACTAGATCCAGAATTCGTTTCTCCAAAATATCTAGCTATGATTCTCCAAATGTTTTAGTTTTCTCCCATCATTTCAATTAAAGTTTTACTATTCTTGGTTCTCATATTCAGCTATGCATTCTTAATCTTGTCAAGTTGCTCCAAAAAAGAAAATCCAGCTCCAGATGTTGCTACTTAACCTAATAACACAATTTGTTCTATCTTGCCTTAGAAGTCATAAAACTGCAAATAGTAATAGAAATAGAACCCGGAATAGAAGCGCCAATCTTCCGAGGCCCTCTCAACTGACCATTTATGGAGACTTAACTTCGCTCCTTAGTGCGCCCCCTCTCAGCATGAAGCAACCAGAGCAGTCGTGGCCCCTTTTCCCTAGCAGCAGCTAGGGTCTCTATCTGTAGAGGGGGGAATGAGACAGGGACCGTGAGCTTAGACAGAATAAGGTGAGGGCCTCCGGAAAAAGCAAGGCAGGATATTTGTAGTCAGAGCAATTGTAATAACTACATGCAGGGAAACCCCCTACCAAAACTCTGTGTTAGACATTAAGCTCTATCTAGAGTCATTCTTCAGTGAGAACAGTTAAAGCTCAAAAGGCCAGGAGAAACTTGGCATGGAGTGTTTTGAGTGTTCTGCAAATAAAGAAGGGTAGCTCAGCATAACCCGTGACTTCACTGTAAACAGCGCTAGCAAACAGACACAACCCAGCCCACCTTAGGGGCCGGACAGGTGGTATAAGTCCACACCCTAAGCCCTATCTTCACATTATCAAAGTATATGTGGTGTGGGACGCATCCTTCCTACTCTAATAGATTATCCCGGAAATAGTCATAAAAGATTTCTCTGAGCTCTGCTGTCTGATTGTGACGACAACTTGAAACTTTTAGGTCCACCTCTGTTGCAGTTGCAGCGGCATTCATCCTGCCAGTTCCTGGACTTGTTGGTGGAATGCAAAAAGAGACATCTAAGCTGGCCTGTGCAGATCATAAGACAACAAATTTGACTGCTTCTATATTATCTGAACCCAATCAAGAGCTAGGAGAACTGCAAGTTGCTTCAGAATCGTGCTGTTAAAAGAACATATAGGATGTGAACGGTTTCCAGGAATGTGTTGTGTTAATTTGTCTGATTTTTATCAAACTATTCAAAATCAATTAGACAATATTCATCATACTATTAATAAGTTTTCACAAATGCCTGGGTTACCTAACTGGTTTTCTTGGTTTCATTGGATATGGCCGGTAATTGTAGGTCTGCATTTGTTATATGTATCTGTATTCCTGTTCTGTTAATGTGTGTACATAATTTAGTTAGTAATTTGTTAAAACCTATACATGCTTATGTTACTCTACAAGAAGTTATGTCAAAGAAATAATCTTCTCAAATTTTCTTCCTTTGCTGCTTTCTATAGCTTTTCTTTTTCCTTCCTAAATACAGCCCTTTACTAGAATTCATGCCTCATATTTAAAATTACCATGTATCATAATCCTTCCAGCTGGTAAAGATACCTCAAGACAAGTGCTGGGCATAGGAGCCACGGGGCATAAATCTGCAAAGAAGTAAAAAGCTAATTTTTTCAAAGAATATTGCTTCTCTCTCACTTACCAACTTTACATCTTCCTGTATGGCCCTGGAAGATGGCTGGTTGGCCAGAGATGGGTTAAGATTCCTTAAGGGAGGAACAACCTAAGACAGGCACAGTCACAGAGGGGCCATCAGTTGAGAAATTGGGGGTCAACAGAGGTGAGGCTTAGAAACTCACCACCCCAGTTTTGAGAGAAACCTTCTGCACCCATGGCTGTTTTGCTGCCCTTGTCTAGCCTGGATTAATGCTTAGTCCATAGGCACACACCTGATCATCTGATCATCTACATTTGCCCTCTTACAGCACTAAACTATGTTTTCTACCTTTATCTTGCATCTACCTACCACTTCAGCATTTTATTAAAAATAAAAATAATAATAATAATAAAGGGAGAAATGTGGGATCAACATATAAATCAAGTACAAAAATCAAACGAATATTCATATTTGACCTGATTGTTTATTGGTCATAATGCGTGATCAAAACCGAAAGTTTCTGTGATGAATGCCCTTGTACTGTTCACCATGTAAGAATTTATTCACTATGTAAGAATTCGTTCACCATGGAAGAACTTGTTCGTTATGCTTCAGAAGATTGGAGACTGACGAGAATTAGACTTGAGATGCATTAATGATTGTACATTGAGCATTGACCCCCCTATACTGAATTTTATTGTTGTTAACAACCATTTGATCAATAAATATGAGAGATGCCCTCTCAAAAAAAAAAATTGTATTTCTATTTTTAGTTTTTTCAGGAACCTCTATATTGCTTTCCACAATGGTTGAACTAGTTTACATTCCCACCAGCAATGTAGGAGGGTTCCCCTTTCTCCACATCCTCGCCAGCATTTCTTCTTCTTAGTCTTTTCTATGGTGGCCATCCTAACTGGTGTGAGGTGATATCTCATTGTGGTTTTAATTTACATTTCCATTGTAATTAGCGATGTGGAGCATCTTTTCATGTGCCTGCTGGTCATCTGAATTTTTTCTTTGGAGAAGTGTCTGTTCAGATCCTCTGCCCATTTTTTAATTGGGTTATTTCCTTTTTGGTTGATGAGGTGTGTGAGTTCTTTATGTATTTTGGATGTTACCTCCTTGTCAGATATGTCATTTACAAATAAATACATTCTCCCATGCTGTAGGATGTATTTTTGTTCTGCTCATGGTGTCCTTTGCTGTACAGAATCTTTTTAGCTTGATGTAGTCCCATTTGTTCCTTTTCGCTTTTGTTTCCCTTGGTGTTAAGTCCCTTTCAGAGCATACAGTGCACTCCTGCTGGGCTCTGATGACTTCCTCAAAGGTTAAAGTCCAGGCCCTGCTGAAGGGCAACAACCCACGTTGTCTTTTGCGCCAGATGCAACAAACATTTTTGTAACCATCGGGTCACATCAGAGTCACGCTTTCCTTCTAGCCAACATACCTGGGCCAATTAGATCTGCTTCATCAACTCATGGAGATGCCAGCAGCAAATGGCGTCTGCTCTTTTTCAGAATTTTGACGAGAATTCAGTAAGTTGGTGAGTCCATTCAAGCTACTTCCAAGGAAACCAGCCATAACTGTCTATGGTCACATGGACATCCATGTTACAGGGTCTTGACAGGTCTATCACACTCAAGGCCTAGAAGGCCTTGGCCCATTTTTCAGCAGTGTAAGAAAATGCACGTCTCATCCTAGGCCCACCTGATGCCCATTCATAACACATGGTATAAGGGCTTCATCATTAGTGCCAAGTGTGGGATAAACACTCTGCAGTAGCCTAAAGGACCCCAAAACTCTTGCAATAGTGTGACAGTTCTGGGGGTAGGAAAAGCCTGAACTTCATCTATAATCACTGCTTCTGGGGTAACTTCAGTCTTACCCGACCAGACAACACCCAGGAATTTGACTGACAAACCAGGACTCTGAAACTTGGTGCTGTTCACAGCCCACCCTTTCTCCTGTACGTGTTGCAGCAGTCTAGGTGCTGCACAATGTTTGTTGCATGCAGGACTTCTTGTAAGAAAATAAGCAGTAAGCATGATTTCATCAATATAATGGTACAGCTGCACCATTGGCAGGTTCTCCCATGCTGCAAATCCTGGGCTCCAAGTCCGTGACAGACAGTGGGACTGTGGAGGTGCTCTCGTGGAAGGACAGTGACAGCCCAGTGCCATCCTTCCTATGTGAAGGAAAACTGTTCCTGACTGTCCTGTGCTGTGTTTATGGAGAAGAAAGCATTAGCAAGATCCACAACATAATATGTCCCTAGTTCATGACTTAGGGTATTCATGAGGGCTGTACTAGAGGGGACAGCAGCCTGCAGAGGGGGTGTGACTTACTCAGTACTCTGTAACCCACGGTCATATGCCAGCAGCCATCTAGATTTTTTACCAACCACACCAGGGGATTAAAAGGGCTATGAGTAGGTTTTATAATGCCCACTTTTCAGTTCCCGGAGGGGTTCTCCAATTTCTTTATGCCCTCCAGGGAATTTGTATTCCTTGGCATTAGACACGTGCTGATGCACAAGAAAAGATACAGACAGGTGCTTAGCATGTCCACTCAGAACTGCCTTTACCACGCATATGCTCAGTCTGAACTCACCTGCAGTGGTCTGCAACCATAGGCCCCGGAGGATATCAATCTCCAAAATATATTTAAAGATTGGAGAGATGTACAGAGTATATTTCTTCGGGTATAGATGCCCTATTCCTAACGGGATTCAGGCTTGTTTAAGTCTGGTGGCCTTACCTCTGTATCCAACTATAACACTGGGGGTCCCTGAAACCGCTCAGGGTTGCCATAAGTCAGTGAACATTCAGCTCCTGTGTCTGTCAGAGCTGGCATGTGTTGAACATTCACTGGGTACCAATGAATTGATGTTTGAGCATGTGGCCTCTGGTCCCCACCTGGTGCCCCAAGGCGGGTGCCTTCACCCTCCACTCAGTAAAACTATAGCCCAATCACCTACATGTGTGTGTTCAGGTGAGGATGGCTCACTGTCCAGCAGGAAGTCTTGCAGGCTCACAGGCCACGACTGTGGCTTTGTCTCCATTTCTTGATCCCCAGCTGCTGGAACCACTGCTCTGGCTTCAGTTGTTACCACAGCTCCAATAAAATTCTGTTGAACTTCCCATCAAGTTCTCACTGTCCGCTCCTGCCCCTCTCAAATCAATCCATATCTGGGTCCTCATGACCCTCACGGGGCCCTTTAAGCCCTTCCTCTCAGTAGGGGACTGTACTCCCTTCTGTGCCTTCAGCACTTCAGCTTCCCCCAAATCTGCCACTATATGGGTAACCTCATTTATTGGCTGGTCTACGTGAGGGGCAAGAATGGCTACAAAGGGCCCAAAGAGGGTTCAGGGAGCCATTTGCAGCACCATACCCTTATCTCCACTGTAAACAGCTCCCCGTTTGGGTCATAATTTCCTGGGTTATAAATGGTATTTTTCATGCCCAAATTCTGTAACACCTGTTAGAGCTTGGCATGCATCTGCCATCTAGTGGGGAAGATGGTAAGTCACCGCATTGGGCTGTACAGTGAGAAGTGTGGCCATCAGCCATTTGAGTAGGGAATGGGTCCCAGGGGTCTGGTGTACATTCTGTACTGGCTGTTGCAAGGCAGGATGAGTTGTCAGGGAAGCCAGCTTTCCCATCTCTCATTCAGACAGGAGGATACTCTCCACCTCTATGTCCCTAAGGTACAGGAGCCAGGCTGATATGGATTCTGAGGGCTTCTGCTGAGACTGGAAGCCCAAATCCACCAGCTCTGCCTGTGTCTAGGGGAACATAGAGTGCACTGTGCCCTGGAGAGCGGGCTGTACCTCTCCTGGAGGAACCTGCAGTTGCTATCTCTTTATTTACTTGATTTACAGCTGGGCAGGCTTTCAACAGAGGAGCGTTGGGGCCTCCAGCACCACCTCTACCTCCTCATTCCCCCTCAGTGTACCCTCCTCCACTTCGGGAGCTGACGGCAGCTGTCTTGCTCCACAGGGCATGTCCTCTGCTACATCCTTTACCTTCTTCACAGCGTCTCTCAGGAACGCTATCTCAGTGTGGGGAAATGGAAGCTCCTGTGGCCAAGATCCTCATCTGACCCTAAACTACTTGTGTTTCTAATTGGCCTACTGCTAGGCTAGTGCTTGCGCATCCATCGGCAATAAGCTAATATTGACTGAGTCACGATCTAAAGAGCTCTGCCCAGTGCTCTGGGTGGAGGCAGAGATGGAGGAGGATTATGGACCTGGAGACAGTTGGATGCAGATGTGATTCTAGTGCTCAACGTATCACCAGGAGAATAGAGCTGGGTGTAACCCTTTTACCCCAAGAATGTTCCATTGTCATTTCTCGGTCTCATTGAATCCAAAGTGAGCTTGTGTGGGACTGAAACACTCAGTCAAGGCAACTGGCTTAGCCAGCAGGATTCATTGTAGACCAAAGAATGGAAAAGGCTACCCTCATGGGAGTGTTACTTCAGCGGGATACCCCTATGAAAGGGAGACATTTGAGTGTCCCCCAGTGGGCATGTGGTCTGAGGTGGCTTGCCTCCTAGAGGACTGGACCCTGTCCCAGGACTTGAGGAAGGTGCAGCCCACCGCATAATAAGGAGCTTCTTGAAGAAAAAAGAGTGGCCATTGGGCAGTGGGAACCATGGTTTGGCTGTTTCTCACAGTATTCAAAATATCTACAGATGAGAGGAATGTGCTTGTGCAAGGGACCTGAGAAATTGCAGCACAGGAACATGAACTGTGAAGGACTGTGGATTTCCTGAAGAATAAAATGGCATTGATACAGGAGGAGGGAGCTCGAGAATGCAAGCTGTAAGGTGCTGTGGAGGACATAAAAGATTTGTTAAAAAAGGATCCCAGGGAGGTGCCCGCCTTCCATCCCCTGTCCTTGGATCCCCGGCAGCCTGGTGTATAACTTTTCTCCCAGAAAGAATGCCCTCCCTTCCAGAAAGGATCTGCCTCCCGTCTTGGGGCTGCAGGTCCCTCTCCGCTGTCAGAGGTGGAGGGCAGCAGCAGGAGTGTAGCGGGGGAAGTACAGCTGCCTGCAAGCTGGCTGTGCTCACTCTTGGATTCACTTTCTTCTTGGGGTTTTTGCTGTTGGAGAAACAGGGTGAGGGCAGGTAGAATGTAAAAGGAGCAGCTGTCTGGGCAGAGCACAGTCCTTCAACTCAACATCTCTTCTGCTCAAAACCCTGAAACCTCATCCTGGCTCCAGATGCCAACAATTCCCAGAGTGAAGCAGACCCCTTGGAGCTGTATTTCCGGCAAGAGCATAAGTGGCCAAGAGCAGGGCCTGAAGGGCAGCAGGGACACAAGGCCGGGTATGACGCATGGTGCAGAGGGAAGCTGTGCACCGTTCCCAGGGGTGCCGGCACCTGCCGTGCTCCGGGCTCTCAGCCCTGCCCTGGGCTCTCACACTCCCTGCTTGTCACAGACACGGGAGTAGAGGCTGTTGCGAAACTTCCCCACTAGTCTCAGGTCAGCCAGGTCCCGTCTACGGTTCCAGGCTCAGCATTCAGAGCCCCATGAGTTGAAAAGAAATCCCAGGTAAGTAGGCTCTCCTTTCCTCCAATGACAACCGTCCCACATCAGGCTGCCTCCCCACAGTGAGCCCAGCCTGGACACCTGCCAGTGACACCCAGGAATTCATCCATCCCCAGCACCACCACGCACCTGGGAGTAGCCTTTACTTCAGCCCATGGTGGGTTTGCCCCTAAGGAGGGAAGTAGGCCGGGTGCCTGATGTTCACTGGTAGGAGAATCCAGATAGCAGATTCAAATCCCTCCAAATGTATCTACATATTTAACTTTATTTTGCCAAAATATTAAGAGAGGTTTAGGTGAGTGGAGAGTTTATGATATGATTCCAAATTTACATGAAAGGGCAAGTGGGTTTCCATGGAGGACAGTCAGCCCATGCCCGCTCAGACATCTCTGAATTTCTAATCCGCAGAACCTGTGAGCATATGGAATTGTTGTGTTTTTTGTCCCTAGGTCTGGGATGGTTCAATACACAGAGCAGATAACTGGAATGTCCCTCATTCACAAAGGACACTGGCCTGCTTTCACAACCTTCTTCCAGATCCTTCTATCCCTTGGGTGACTTCAGTGTCCCCACAGATAAACTTTACAGCACTCTTGTCTCCACCTGCTCACACTCAGTGATGTCCGTATGTAGGCCCCCTCAGCTGCCCTCTGTCAGTTTACCAAAGGGCTGGGTTTCCTTGAAACTGTAAAGACCCTGGAAGGGTTTGGGATAAGGGACAAATAGAGGCCTCATCTGACCAGCCCTTCAAACTCCTGCCTGGGGTTGCCCACAGGCAGAACACTGAGCAGAGCTGCAGGTCACAAGGTCACCATGGCAACCTGTTGTCCATCATAATGGACATACCTCAGCAGGGTGGGGTGAAGGTGCATAAGTAGTGGGGCCATCACCCCACAGCCAACCACTTGCTACTTGGACCCCCAGGGCAGGTATCAGGTGGCTGCTTGCAGGTGCAAGGTATATTGATCAGAGCGTGAGTAGAGCTGAGGTTGGGAGTGCCGAGGACCCTGAGCACGGGAGGAAGCAGAGGAGGTGTTGGCTTGAGGTGGCCTGAAGTTTATGGGCCCCAGGATGCTGGGTCCCATGATTGTCATCCTCCTGCTGCTGCTGCTGCCATCTCCGCTCCTGACCACCAGGAGCACCCTCCACCGCTACCTCACCCAGGACCAAGGTCACCACCCCAGCTCCAGGCTCCAGGAGAGCCCAGCAGATGGGGAATCCTGCTGGAGCACTGACGACCTGTACTTCGTCTTGGACTCGTGAGTGGCCCTCCTGCTCTAGTCAGTGCCATAGAACAGTGCTGTCCCTGGGGTCAGTACGGGGCCCCAGGCTCTGAGAGAGGGAAGCAGGGACTGTCTTGGTCACATTCAAGGAACAGACTCTCTGTGGCCTCCCTGTTCCTGGGGCAGAAAGAATGCCCCAGGCATTTGTTCCCTGGGACTTTTTCTCCTGAAAAGGATTAAAGGCCTCCATCTGGTTTCTAGATGACTCAGTCCCTCCAGCCACATGGCCCAGATCTGTGACCTGCAGGCCCCTTAATCAGCTGGGGAGGAAATTACTGGGAGCAAACTTCTCAGCAGTTAGCGCCCTCTGGCTTTGGCTTTTGATTTTTGTCTGTTGGCATGTTTTGTTTTATTTTGTTTTTCACACCGATGACTATTGTGTAAATGGGCCCCAGGGAGATGGCCAGGTGGCTTTTGGGCATCCCCAGTGTCACTACTTAGAAAGCCCTTGGCTTTCTTGCTGCCAGTGCTTTGCTTCTTTCTGGGACACCTTGGGGACCCAAGTTGCAGTGTGTGTGTGCACTTCCAGGACACTTTGGTTTGTCCAGAGCCTGGAGGGAGCTAGGCTGTGGGTTAGGCCCCTGCAAGCCCTCAAAGAAGGAATGGGTTTGGGGGTCTCAGTCATTGGGGGAGATGACCTTGCTTCCATTTTCACGTCCTGTGTGGGCTGGGAATAAATGCTACTTATTCAGTGTTGACAGTGGTACGACTGTCACTATATTTAAAGGACTCTCTGGTGTCCAAGGACTCTCTTGGCCTTTCTGTCGTCTTTAAAACCATCCCTGGAGGGAGAGCAGGGCAGGCCTGTGATGTGCAGTCTCCTGAAAAGGAGGACAGCTCCTGGAGGCTGGAGGAAGCAGCCCAGAGGCTGGAGGGGCTGCAGGACCCAGGATCCCTGAGCTGCCTCATTCCATCCCAGGGGGGACTGCCTCTGACTCCCCCTAGTCTCCATGGAGACTGCTGATAGGGGGATGCAAGCCCAGCTGAACCCGCAGAGCTGGGAGCCTCCCCTGCCAAGGAGGAAAAGTCCCTCCTCGCTGTCTCGGGGAAGGACTCTGCGTTGCCCTGGGCAACTCTTGCCTCACTGATCCTCAGCAAAGCCCAGGGGGCTAGTGGTTCCCACCTTGGTCTTGGGTTGGGGTCTGAATGGTCCTGGGGGACTGAGAGCCTCCTTGGGTCAGTCTTCCCAGAGAGGGCCAGTGAGTCTGAAAGGTCCTCTCAGCTGCCATCCTGTTCTAGTGCCCCTGCCCACACCCTGCTCTCTGCTGGTGGGCCTGCTCAGGCACATCTAGGCCCTGGGAGGATGGGGAGGGGCTCAGGGTGCAGGAGGGGCATGTGTAATAATAATAATTGGGCATTACGTGCCAGGCAACGTGCCCTCCCACTTAGGCCTCCCAAACCTTAAGGCAATGGATCTTTCATTATTTTGGGATGACGGGACTGAGGCTGAGGTGCAAGTGATTTACTCAGTGTCAGCCGAGCTAATTTGCTTCCAAACGTTAGACGGTGGGAAGATACTCCCCTCTCCCCACCAAGGAAGTGTGACATGGGCGTGACAAAGGCACTAGAGAGACAGCTTTTGAGCCAGGACCTCCCCACTCCTGCCCCTTTCTTCCCACTGCCTCCTTTGGCTTCTTAAATGCTGGCAGGCAGCCCTCGCCCCTCCGACCACAGCTGGCTCTCCCGGCAGCTCAGGGTGAGGAGTACAGGCCTTGCCCTCAGAGTGGAGAAGGAAGGAGAGGAAGGGGAGCCATGGAAGTCCCTTGTACCCCACTCAGGCTCCAGGACAGGCTGTGCCACTGCACTGTGCTCCCTACCCCCCACCATGGCCGTCGCCTTGACACTTGCCTTTTTGGTTGGCCAGGACTAAATCGTGCCAGATTGTGCAAATGGGAGGAGGAGCTGAGGGTGCCAAAGAAAGCATTAACACACCCACTTCCCAGCCCTGGGCCCCCAGTGGGGAATGTGCCTAGAGTGTAGCTGCAGCCACCAGGCAAGACCTGAAACCACGCAACCTCAGCCCCAGGGCCTGGAGCTGCGCACCCCCAGATGGGGCCCGCTGGGTGACAAGTGCTTTGAGCTTCCAAGTCTGCCATTTTCACACTTCATGCCACTAGTTGGTCTGTAATTTCATTTTTAAATTTATCAAGGAAATGCTTGAACATTAATTTAAGATGGAACACTATTACAAATACACACACACACAAAAAAAAAAAAAACCAAAAACCTTGAGGCTCTTGTACCCCATACCACCCCACTTCTGATCCTATTCTTCAGAGACAGCCATGTGCAAGTATTCCAGATTGTATTTTCTAGACATTGTGACCATGTATCTAATACTGTGTTCATACGCTAAAACATGTTTATACTTTTTGGTGTTTCTTGCTGCTTGAGGTTACATATTCTCTGTTCTTACTGTGGGAGAAGACAATTTAGCTTAGTTACATCTCAGCTCCCTTATATGATTCTGCTCTATGCATCCATTCTCCCAGAATAGTTATATCACTAGGACGTTTGGCCTCAAGGTTTAATAGTGGAGCTGTGTATTGATGCCCATCTCTCCATTCTCATTGACGAGTGGGGCACTAAATCATGACTGGAGCCCTGAGTGCCAGAAGCCCACGTGTCTGCCCTGTTCCCTACTGCTTCCTTGCTGGGGACTGTAGGTCCCTGTGGTTGCCTACGAGCTCTCACATTCTTGTGTTATGGAATCAAGGGTTTCCTTCAAAATTACATCAATGAACAACTATCCCAGAGTAGATAGTGGGTTGAAGACTCTTGTTTCCTATAAATTGTCTTTGGAGTGTCCTTTTCATTCAATGGGAAAGCAGAGGAGAGAGATAATGGGGAGGAAAAGAGAAAGTTAGGAATGGAGTTGTCCTGCACTTCAGTGTGGGTCTGAGAGAAAATCTCTAAGTAGGTGGACAAAGTCTGCTGCTTTGCTACCCAGCAGTTGTCTGCCTCAGTGTCACCCTGACCTGCCAAGTGCGATGGGTAGAGTGTGGGCTTTGCAGCCAGAGCTGGGTTCACATCCATGCTAGCTATTGAAATTGTGTCACATTCTATGACCTGTGGAATCCTGTTTTCTCATCTGAAACGTGGGAATAATTGTACTATCATAGGGTTGTTCTGAAATCAGAAATCATGTACGTAAAGTGCCTGATAGACACGTTCTCACTGGATAATCTTGATATTGGGGTCATCTGTCCTTAGTTTCCTCACTATTTGCTGACAGTTTTAGATGTAGCCTTGTAGGCAGGAATGGTGGGGAGGAAGAGCGGAGAGCCTTGACCCACCCCCGTGTTCGAGGGCTGGAAGAGGAGCAGAGAGCTGGGAATGGTGATTCCCAAGGGGAAATGGGGGACCAGGAGCGACAGCATATCAGAATTTCGGGAGGCTTTACAGACCAATGCATCCTACCTCATTTCCTAACATTCCCATGTAGCATGATCAACCATCCGTGTCTGCCACCGAAAGCCCCTCATCGAGGAAGTCCCCCATCCCCTACCACACAGGTCTAATGAGTCCGTTGCTGCTACTCACACTGACTAAAGTCACCACGAAGGTAACCCGCTGACCTCACTCCAGGAGCTGTGCTGGCTTTAGCTATTTCAGGAGCTGGGGTCTCTCGTGGAGGAGCTTGCTAAGGGCCTGCAGGAAGGCAGGGAAGGCAGAAACCATGCTCACGTGATACATGCACCTCCATCTCTGACTCATGTCTTCTTCTTTTTCAGATCACGCAGTGTAAATGCCAACTGGGAGTTCACACAGAGCTTTGTGCAGGATTTGGTGAACAGATTTAAAAAGTATGGCTTTTCAGCTCTGTGTTGCAGGGCATTTTCCTCTCTAACTGAGTACATTGCTATTTAGATGCAGTGTACATGGGACTGCCTCAGGTCGCAAAGCTCAGGGCAGTGTTCTGAAGCAGGAGAGAAGGACAGATCCCATTTGTTTTCTAAGATCTCTGCAGCCTTGCTTGGCTCCTTCCTGGGAGTCAGGCCTTGTTTTCAGGGGCACAGTCTTCCCTGGAGGACCTCATAGATTAGGAACTAGGCAAACTACTTAACACTGTAACTAAACATCTGGATGTGGAAATTTTATCTAGATCTTGAAGGATGAGAAATACAGGGTAACAAGAACCATGAAGGTCATTTGAGCAGTAAGAGGTCTGTTTGGCTGAACATGATTACCATGGGAAGGCTGGGAGGTGAAGCGAGAGGTCAACTTGTGACCAAGGCAAAAGAGGCCAATAATGCCAGGAAGCAGGGCTTGGATTTCCTGCCGTGAGCCATAGGGAGCTCTGGATGATGCGTGATCAGAGACGCTGGTGGGACTCCAGAAAGGCAGGACTCCAGCTGTACTCCAGGCAGAGAAGTCTCATAATTGTGGGCAAGAGCCAGGACCAGTGGGGAGCTCATATAGGGACCTGTGGGAACAATGTAACTAAAGGATAATGAGGGCCAGGCGATCAGAAGAGAGGGGCCAGAAGGTGAAAAGGGAGAGGAGAATATGAATGGCTGATGAGGGAGGATAATTTCTTTGAGATGAGGGGGAGAGAGTTGGGGAAGATGGTCCAGGGAGGAGGAGAAGTGAAAGTACGAAGAATTTGACAGGAGAGGAGAGGCCAGCTTGGGAGGGCCCTCGTGGAAGAGTATGAAGCTGTCTGTCTCCTTGTGCATGCAGCAGCCCTGTGTGCATGTGTGTGTGTGTGAGAGAGAGAGAGAGAGCAAACAGACTTTTGGGATTTGGGTCTACAGGGTGCTATGCCGCACTCTGACAAGAGGGCTGCACGCCTTCCAGGCCTCATAATCCTTCACTAAAGTGATGAGAACTTCTGGAGTCCAGGAAATAGACTCCACACTAAAAGAGACAGAATGGAGAACAGGGAGCTTGGTGGGCACCCCCTCCCTGTTGCATATCAGCATCACTTTCAGCCTGTGTGTATAGTTGCTCACAAGCCCATGTTTCCTCCCAAGCCCCAAACAGCGTATGTCGTTCATTACCTACTCGACACACGGCCGCATCAACATGAAGCTGACCTCGAACAGGTAAGTGTTTCATTGATCCCCCAGAGCCGACCCAGCCATCAGGCCACAGGGAGGGCCAGGGAGCAGAGGGGGCCCCTGAGCCCACACTGAGGAACCCACTGGTGTGCAGGCACGGCTGCCCTGGACCCTCCCCTCACTGCCCTCCGTGACCTTCAGCCCTGGCCCCCTGGGCCCCACTGCCACTTCTGCACTGGCACTGGCTGGATCCTGTGCTAGTAGACAGACTCCTCCCCTCAGAGCCCATCTTGCCACCTCACCCTAGTCCTTCCCTCCATGCTCTATGCTTTCCCTAGAACAGGCTGACTGTGAAGATTCCCTAATCAGGTGGAGCAGATGTGGGGGGCCTTTTAGGACAGAGCCTGGTACCTGCTGTTGTTTGTCACTTTCTGTCCTGGGCCGCTGGGGAAAGAGGGAGACAATCAGAACCAGGGAGGAAGGGATGGGTATCATCCAAGTGTGGGTGCTTCAGGAGGGGAGCACATTCCCAGTGAGTCTGGTCAGGTGAACCCAGGAGTGGGTCCTGAACACCAGGCTGGGACAGGGCGCTGGAGGAAGGCCCCGTGGGCCTGCATCCCAGGAGGGTCTAGGTGGGAAGTGGGATGTTATGGAGCTTCTGAGTAGCAGGGAGGTTAAGATTCTCATGGAGGAAAATGACTGGAACCCCCCTGAGAGTGGGAGGAGCACCAGACAGAGCCTGAGGACCTTGCACTGGAGGGTCCCAGGGCCTGTGGACAGGAGGGGCCAGGGTGAGCACGGTGACCTTGCCAAGCTCTGCCTTAAGTGTGCGCGTACAGTGTGCCCTCAGCAGGGCCCCCGGGGGGCGGTCGTGCTGCCAGTCACACTGTGATGGAATCGCAGCTGGTATCTCCCCGTACTCACCATGGACAGTCAGGGTGGACCCCTGGGGGAGGCCCCCAGTTCTGCACGGCTTAGACAGACCTGAGTACAGAGAAGGCCAGGCCTCACCTATGGGCATAGAAAGCAGCGTCCCCTCGCCACTCTGCTCACCCGATAGGGACTGGGAAGTTGGGAAGCAGGCCAGCCAATGC
Source organism: Manis javanica (assembly GCF_040802235.1). Lineage (NCBI taxonomy): Eukaryota > Metazoa > Chordata > Mammalia > Pholidota > Manidae > Manis > Manis javanica. Next base: position 43,104,612 of record NC_133171.1, read on the forward strand.
CAAAGGCACAGGACAGAGGGCCGGGGCAGGGCTCCTTGACTTGGCCGTCTCCCGTCCCGGCAGGGCTGAATGCAGTGCAGATGGACAAGGATAGCCTGGGGCTGCTTGTAATAGGCAACCCCTCATTCCATCTCCCACCTCCTCTGACTTTTTTTTTTTTCCAGAAAAAAAATAAACAATGCGCTTGTTGAATTGCTCAATGTACGACCTTCCGGAGCCATAAATATGCAGCACGGATTGGAAAAGGTACAGAACCTAGATTTCTGAGATGTGGCTGTGCTTTCTCAAGTTCTCAGAGGGTCATCATTGGGTCATCTCACTGTACCCCCGAAACACTTTTTCCTTCATTTTGTTGCAGGCCAATGAGCAGATCGAAAGAACACGAGCTGTAGGTAAGTGAGCTGCTTCCGGCCTTCTTGGCGATGGTGTCCAGGAAAAGAGCCAGGCCTGGGCCTCAGTGAGGTCGGTGCACACCATCCCTGGCCGCATCCAAGCTCTGACTCGTGGAGCCAGCTGCGTGCCCTCTCTGAGCGGAAGCCTCCTGCTCCGAGCAGTGGGGATGAAAACCACCCCGTGATGTTCCGCTGCACAGCAAAGGGTCGCGTGTGCGACTTCGGGGTTCCTAGGAAATGTGAGGCACTGGCCCTGGAGCTGGGCTGCCTTAAGAAGAAAGGGGGAAACCCAGCGGGTCCTAGAGCGGCGGGGCTATGTAAGAAGGGAGCCTGACCTTCCCCCTTGCTGAGCACACATTCCTCCCTGACTCCTTCTCCCTTCAGCTCCTTCCCTTGGGTTGATGCTCCTGCTCTGTGTCTCCCGTAGTGTAAAAGTCTTGTGCTTGCCAGAAACATCTCATCTTGGCTGTAGGGTCTAGGAAAGATGTGGGGCCCAGGGAGAGGCATTGAGCTGGGGAGGGGGTCTACTGCTCACCTGCCTCTGACCTCAAGCCCTGAGGCTGGGTCTACAAGTGCCCGTGGGAGAGCTGTGCGTGAGGTCCAGAGCTGGAACAGGCCTGCATGGACCTGCGGGAGTCTTGCACAGTAGGTGTGCCAACTCCTGCTTTTGCTCATCTGGAAGGCTGATGCTTATCCTGTGAAAGTGCTGGACTTGCCTTTCAGGGCAAAGGTTGTACTGTCTGGCAGAAGTGACAGTTCTGTAGGAAGAACCCTAAGCTGGGCCTAGTCTCCTCATCTGCAAAGTGGATCCTGGGCTAGGGGCCCTTCTTGTTGCATGATAAGCTGCAAAGCCTTCCAGGCATGTGGGAGGCAGGTGCTCAGGTCGGGGTGGCCTTTCCCCAGGAGGGTGAGATGTGGCGAGCAGTGTTCGGGTCCTGGAAGCCTGTGACAGTTGCTCTCCTAGACCGAGACATGCCCTGCCTCTCCCACAGGAGCGAAGGTACCCAGCCTCATCATCGTGCTGACAGGTGAAGAACTGCTGCCAGAATCGTTTGCAGAGACACAAGTTGAAGTGAGTCAAGCCCATTGTTACCAGCCTTTTGGTCCACATATTTGGACCAAATTTATTATACCCAACACTTCCTCTTTCTCAGGCTGCAAAATCCAGGCAGTTGGGGGCAACTCTGTATTTCGTGGGTGTGCAAAATTATCAGCTATCCCAGGTAATTCTGAGCAGGTAACGAGGGGTCACTTGTGAGTCTAGCTGGGGAAAGCTTCAAAGATGGCTCTCTCAGGGTCACCCAGAGGATGGGCCTGTACCCACCAAAATGTGCCTGGGGAGTGGGGTCGGGGCCCTCTCCACTTAGACTGGGCCCAGGGAGTTGAAAGATGTGCAAGGTGGCCGTTCAGAATGAATAACAAGTGTTGTGTAAGACCTGCACAGCAGAGGCAAGGGTGGAAGAGCTTTCCCTTCCCTGAGGGTGGGCTGCTGGTGGATGCCAGGGTCTAGCCCCCGGTGTCTGTCTCCTGGGATGGGGACCTCTGGGTCATCACCCCTGGCTGTGGGCTCAGGTCATCTCCTCTCCCTTTCAGCTGTTGAAAATTGCTGGTGAAAAGGATCATCTGTTTCAAGTGGACAGTGGATACCCTGGACTGGAAGACATCGTTGACCCAGTGAGTGAGGGCGGATGAAGGGGGCTGCACGCCATGCCCCCGCCGTTCACTCCCATGACCCTGCCACTCCTCTCACTCTATTTCAGCTCATAGCAAGGTCATGTGTGCAGATTACGTCTGTGGATCTCTCCGCTATCTGCAAGAGAGGTAATTACTGGAGTCACTGTTGTAAACACAGAAGTGCGTGTGTGTGTGTGTTTTGTGAATGTGCCATGTGTGTGGTGGGAGTGGTGTACGTGGTTCCAGTCTGTGCGGTGTGTTTGAGTGCACTGTGTGTGTGTGTTGAGTGTGGTGTGAATGTGTATAATGTGCTGTGTGTGTGTGAATGTGGTGTCTGTGGGGGGATTGTGGTTTGGAATGTGCGTTGGGTCCATAGAACGTTTGTGTCAGGTACGTATGTAAGTGTGTGTGAGGTATGGTGCCTGGGGTGTGCTGGGGGTGGGCATGTGACGGCATCTTTGCTCAGGTTTGTAATGGGCTCCCTATCACTTTAGAGCACACTGAACAATGGCTGGGTGACCATACTGCAAAATGACTGCCGCATAAGTTTAGTGTAATTACTTTCTTTAGTCTCACAACCAAAAGATTAATTAGGAAATATAAAAAACTGTTTTAAAAAACCAAAATGACACTACCAAATGGGACCCAACCACATATAACCAGGACAATACGTCAAACTATTTAGAAACCACCCCAGAAATCCAAGTCTGATTAGTATTTGAAATGTAATTTGAGTTGGTAAGGGACCTCTGGGATGATGGCTTCCATCGGAGCCAGCTGTTGGGGGCAGCTGTCTGACTCCCCATCATCGTGCTGGAACAGGCCTGCATGGACCTGCGGGAGTCTTGCACAGTAGGTGTGCCCACTCCTGCTTTTGCTCATCTGGAAGGCTGATGCTTATCCTGTGAAATTGCTGGAATTGCCTTTCAGGGCAAAGGTGTACCGTCTGGTAGAAGTGACAGTTCTGTAGGAAGAACCCAAAGCTTCCCAAAGTGTGGAGGTGGCCTAGCAACCCCACACATGGGGGTCCTCCCTGCTCCTCCTGGGTTAAGCGCCCATCTGTGCAGCCAGTTTGACATCTTCATTTCTGTGATTATGTCTGCTGGACACACAGGCCATGGCATCTGACTAACATGACAAGCCACGATTGTCAGTGACCAGTGAGGGTGCCAGTCACCATTCATCCCCCATGGCAGCCAAGATGAAGTGACAGGTGCCTGCCACATGCCCTCTCCCAGTGTGGCCCAGAGTTTTGGCTCTGATCTGTTATACTGCTGCCTTCTTGTCAAAGGGCACTCCACAGAGTGACAGTCACTTGAAAGTACAAAGCAGAAACCTGGCCCCCCAAAGGAAGTAGAAGAACCCGTTTCAACAGGCTGCCCTGAGGAAGCAGGCAGGGGCTGGGCATGAGTCTCAAGGGCTCCTCCCTGCCCCTAAGCCTGTGCCCCAGCCTGTCACAGGTACAAGTGCTCAGAGAGGGCACTTACCCACCCCAGGCTGACCACGGAATCTGAGGTCACTGGCTGACACCCTGCAAGGCAACCACCACTCTGCTCTAAACCTCATTTGCTGCAGAGGTGGGGTTGGGCAGCTAGGCTACTGTAAGCCCTGCCTCAGTTTCCCACCCATCCTCTGAGGCCCACCGCACAGGAGTCTCACCCTCAACGCTGCTCCTGGTGGGCCGCCCCCTCTGCCTCCCTCTGCCTTTGGTCTCTGCCTCTCATTAGGCACTTGTCATCCAAGCTGCACAATGACTTCTGCTGGGCTCTGTCCGTGAGATTATTTCTATCATGCAGCTTTCTGTTTCCAATCTTGTGTTATGCAAAGCTTAAAATGTTCAGCATTGGAAACAATTGTACGATGAGCCCCCATCTCCGCTAACTGGTCCTCAGAATTCCTGTGTTACCATATTGTCTGGTCACTTGTGGAACCAGTCCTTGCTGGCTCTCGCTCTCTCTCCTTCAATGATCCATCTGATTTCTGAAGCATCTCACAGTGAAATACCAACATCAGGCTACCTGCCATGAAACCCTTCAGTCTGCATATCTCAAACTAGGGACTAATGATCATTGAGAGTTCTCTTTCTGAAATGCAGAAATGGTAACGGTGCCATCTGACAAGGCTGGGAATTGCACAGGACCCTGTGTGAGTCAGCCCACAGACATACAGAATTTAGCGCTGCTCAGGAAACCCCCCTGGATGCCCTCCCAGGCAATTGCCTCCAGCCCCGCCCCTGGGAGCAGCTCCCCTCCTGGCATTTCCTCCAGGCAGTCCTCTGCTTTGCACTTCTCCTCGGTGGGCCCATGTGCTTTGAATGCTGGCTCTGGCCTGGTGCACTGGGCACAGCGGTCTGACATTCATCCTGCCTGTGTATTTGCTGGGGATGCTGGGGCTTTTCACCCTCAGGGGGCCATGCTGGAGGAGGGGCCTCGAATTGTTTTCCTTATGAGACTGGCCATTGCAGGGCCTTCCGTGCTGTAAGGGACCCTCCTGCCACCAGCCTGGGTAGCCACTGTCCCTCCACTATGTTGAGAGTCCCCGTTGGTCCCATCCCACTCTCTCCCAGAGAGAACTACTGTGACTACTTAACTATACATATGTTACATACCTGTATAATGAGAACTTGATTACACGTGTGCACATCTATCTCAGTAAACTTGAAAAGGATATTTCCATATTATTGGGATCATGCACTACATAATATTTTCCAGCCATCTGCACAGCAATCCGTTACATTGAAGGACCAAATTAATTTAATTAGTCTCCCTTGTTCAACAGTAAGATTGTTCTGAAGGAGATGCTACTACAAGCCTCGCTGTGGGGTCTTCCCAAGCATCCCTCTCTGCGGGCATGGGGCAGGGTTCTCCTGGGATCAGTACCAGCAGTAGAATAGCTGCAGGCAGGGGACATACAGGTGAACAGTGGGTGACCAGTGTGGGAATTCTCTCCACGAGACTGTGCCGGGCAGCACGTGGTATCCCAGCCCCTACGTGGCCGCCCCAGGGCAGTCAGCTCCCGCTGTGCCCCTGCCAGTCCTGGCGGTCAGCCACCCTTCCTCACCACCCAGCTCCACCTGGCCTTCCCAGGAAGCTGCCTTCCACCCCCTATCCTTGGATCCCGGGCAGACTGGTGTATAACTTTTCTCCCAGAAAGAATGCCCTCTCTTCCAGAAAGGATCTGTCTCCCGTCCTGGGACTGAAGGTCCTTGTGCGCCCTCAGAGCTGGTGGGCAGCGGGAGTGTAGCGGGGGAAGTACAGCTGCCTGCAAGCTGGCTGTGCTCACTCTTGGATTCACTTTCTTCTTGGGGTTTTTGCTGTTGGAAGAACAGGGCGAGGGTAGGTAGAAAATGTAAAAGGAGCAGCTGTCTGGGCAGAGCACAGTCCTTTAACTCAACATCTCTTGTGCTCAAAACCCTGAATCCTCATCCTGGCTCCACATGCCTACAATTCCCAGAGTAAATCAGACCCCTGAGAGCTGTAGTTCCTGCAAGAGGGCAAGTGGCCAAGAGCAGGGCCTGAAGGGCAGCAGGGACACAAGGCAGGGTACGACGCATGGTGCAGAGGGGCGCTGTGCACCGTTCCCAGAGGTGCCGGCACCTGCCATGCTCTGGGCTCTCAGCCCTGCCCTGGGCTGCCACAATCCCTGCGTGTCACAGACACGGGAGTAGAGGCTGTTGCCAAATTTCCCCACAAGGCTCAGGCCAGCTTGGTCCCCTCTAGGGTTTCAGGCTCAGCAGTCACAGCACCATGAGTTGAAAACCAGAGCCCAGGGTGTTCCAGAGGAGCTGCGTGATAGCTTTTCAGCTGGGTCTAGAGCAGAGGTGGCATCCTCCATGGTCCTGGATTGGGCACTGACAGCAGATCCTGACCCTCTGACAGCCAGGTGTTGGGGAAAGCCACGTATCCTATTGAAACCCCACATTCTGTTTCCACAAGAATGGGCGTGGCTTCTCTGGTTTCCATTCTTCCATAGGCCTCCAGAAAGAGGGGGGGTGGGGGTGGGCAATAGAGAATTGACTCCAGGTGGCAGAAAGTCCCCAGGCCCCTAGGTGTGCATGTACAGCTGAGACATGAGACAGGGCTGACTCACCAGGATGTGTTGGCTCCTCTCTCAATTATGTAAGGGTTGCCTGTTCCCTGCCTGTGCCCATTCGGGGCACCTTGGTATTTCAGAGCAGAAACCTGTGGCTGGCTTTGCCCCTATAGAGGGAACTAGGCTGGGTGCCTTTAATGGATGGACTTCATGGGTCATGGGAAGTGGGGAGGGGCCCCTGAGTGCTCTAGGCCCAGCCCAGGCTCCTGAGCGTGGGCCCTCAGTGAACAAAAGGAGAGGATTTGGCCAGGGGTTTGCCCAGATGTTGGTTCAGCTACAGCTGCATCCTCCCTAGAGTTCATGGGGATTCTGTTTTGGGGGCGGCCTGCCATAGTTGTGATCAGAGGAAAATACCTCAGCGCTTCCTCACAGAGACATTTGGATATTACTCTTGCAGATAGAAATGAAGTCAAGGTTATTGGAAAAGGTTTTAAAAACATACAGGAGGATGAAGTTGTGTGTCAGTTTCGACTTGGGAAGGAAACGGCAAGTAAGTAGCCCCTCCTTTCCTCCAGTGACAGCTGTCCCACAGCAAACCAAACCTTCAAAGCCCGTGCTGACCATTTGCTATGTACACAGTAAAAATAAGCAACATGGACAGTGGAAGGGGTAACTGGTTGGGAGCCTGAGCACCTGCCACTAGTGTCCAGGACTTAATCGATCCCCAGAACCATCACACACCTGAGAGCAGCCTCTCCTGCAGCCCTGGCTGGGTGTGGGGTGGGGTGTGCCCTAAGAGCTGCATCCCCCTCCCTTTCCTGGGCTCTCACTTCCCTTGAGAGGCAAGGACTCGAGTCCATTAGTCTGTGGGAGGGAAGTTGAGGCAGCCCCAGGGCTCTGAGTCTCTGCCAGGTCTCCCTGCATGGTGTGTTCACTTGAGATTGAAAGATGATGCCATAAAAAATCCTAAAGAATCCACTCCAAAACTACCAGAACTAATATCTGAATTCAGCAAAGTTGCAGTATACAAAACTAATACACAGAAATCTTTCCCATAACCATACTTAGCATTTAGTTTTCATTATGAGCTCCAACAAAGGGGTAAGAATGTTCAGAAGGTTGTAGCCAATCTGACAGTTGAGTCAGCAGCACGGTACTTGGTGTGAGGTAGGTGCTCTGAGGAAGGCAGAGAACAGAAGCCGACATCTGCCAAAGGGTGGGCTCTGCTTGCCAAGAGCCACAGGTGGGGAGACGGGGATGTGGGGACATGTCTATTCACGTTATTTGCATGTAAATTTCTTCCAGGAATAGAGGCTGTATGTGTGAAAGACACCTCCATTACATGCCCAGGACTGAAGATAGATAACTCGGGCCAGTAAGTGAAAAGTTCAGGGAACGGGTCAGATTTGGCACTATGGCGAGACCAGCGGAGGGGGGTGCCTCCTCTGGCCGAGCTGCTCACACCTGTTCTTGGAGGGCTCAGAGCTTCCTCTGCACCCACCTGTGCGGGTGGTCCCCTGAGGGGCTGTGATCCCCTGTCACGCAGGTTCTGTCGAGGAGGGCAGGATGCAGGAGGGGATGGGCCCCAGGGATGGTACCTTTGGCTCAGGCAGCCTTTCAGGGCCAAGCCAGCATACCCTGTTATAGGAAAGAGTTTGGAAGGGGGCACCAAACAGCCAGCCTGGCCACTGAGCCCATGGCCACGAGGGCATCTGGGCCATGCAGGGCTCCTCACGGCCCGCTCAGCCTTCATTGCAGAGGTTGACCTCATCTTGCCTGGGGTGGGCTCTCCTGTCCCGTGCTGCCTCCTATCTGGTGTCCTGAATGCCCACTGATCAGAGCCATTACAACGAGGACCACTGTCGGGCTGCAGGTTGAGCCCAGTGCACGCACTGTGCTGTCTGGACTGCTGGTCACCATCTGCCCTTTCTGTGCTTTAGGGCCGTCTTCATTGATATCAGCCTGAATAATGGCCTGTCCTTTATCAAGACCGATTTCGATGTCAGCAAGAGGAGCTGTGTGACTTCCAGGGTAAGACTGCAGCCTCCCTCTGGGACTATGCTCAGTCCATTCACTGGACGGAGAGACACACTGGGAAGCAGAAGGCAGGAGCAATGCCCAGGGCAGGCCCAGCAAGCAGCCTGTGCAGCTGGGCACCTGTGCAGCACGTCACAGCCACTACAGCCCCTTAGCCCTTCACTGGGGAGCTGTGCCCTGACTCTCACAAGTGCCCTGGGAGTACCTCTGTAAAAGTGTCTGGGGCCGTGCAGCAGCTCTGCCCTGTTACAAGCCCAGGGTCCCTGAAGGCACATGGCACCGACCACTTGGAGCTCCAAGCGGACTCCGGAACAGTGCTGAGACCAGCCCCCTGACTCCCACCTTGCCGCCTCCCTGGCCTGGTTCTCCTTGTGGGGAGTTCAGAGCTCCATCTGGCTCTGGCTTAGGTGAGGGGTGGAGGCTGGAGGCTGTGTGCAGGGAGCTTGAGTCCAGGCCCTCAAAGCTGTGGTCCCAGACCCAGGAGCCCTGGAGGCTGGGACCACCTGTGGCCCTGCATAGTTGAGGTGAATTTCCACTGCACTGGTGCTCCGGCTCAGCTGTGGGTACAGCCCCTGCCCCCAAGCCTGGCTTCCAACAGCCCTGACACTCCTGTGCATGTCTGTTTATACTTATCCCTGGGTGTCTGCTCACAGATCAGCAGACAGAACTGACCCATTTGCCCATCAGGAGTCCCACCCAGTTACAACTGCTCTTCAACAGTCATATTGGGTAAAGAACTCAGGAGCCAGCTGATGTCCACTCCCAGCACAGTGGCTTCTCCCCCAGCCCTGGCCTGGCCTCTCCTTTCCTCTACCCTGCCTACTGGGCACTGAGTCAATCTCGCCCTGTCCCTCTCCCACTTCTCTGAAACATCTCACTTGGTTTAATGGTTCAGGACTTGCAGCACCTGAGTGCACAGATGCAGTGAGCTTCTCCTTGGCCATGAGTAACAACAGGACAGGAGCCCCCATTCCTTACGGGCCTGCCCTGTACTAGGACAGGCTATGAACCCTAAACCTCACAGGTGTCCACTCACTTGCTCCAACAGATGTGGAAGTGCAGGCTCAGAGGGCTGAGCAGCTCTGTGGAAGGGGGCAGGGAGGGTGAGGCTATGGGGGATAGACCCAGGGTGCTGCTGCCCTGATCCTGCAGTCCCCCTTCATCTCAGCCTCAGCAGCACCCCCTGAACCCCCTGTGTGTCTTCACTGGTGTGCTTCTCCTCAGGCCCCTGTGCTGTCAGCCCAGGCGTGCAGTGGGGGCTGCCTGTGGCCCAGCATGGAGGATGCCGGACTCCCTGACAGGGCTCTGGGGCAGAGCCTCTGAGCAGGGTCTGTGACCCAGGGTTCTTCAGGGGCCCTCAGGATCCAGCCCTGGGCTCCTTGGCCCACTGGGCCCTCTCAGAGTGGGACAATCTGAGTGTAAAGGTGGATTTGGAGGTGTGGGGTGGGATGCCAAGTGATAGGTACCACAGGAAGCTGCCCAGGTGTACCAAGGACTTAACACGTGTGCTTTCTTCAGAAGGGGACCCCACCTACCCTACTGGATGCCGTATCACCAACTGCGCCACAACGTGACGTTCCACATGCTGTGCCGGGTGACACACGGGATATTGACCCAGATACAGGGTCTCCCAGTCCAGTTTTATTCGTTTTTAACCCTCTCTTCTGGACTGTGCTTCTCCTGATGCTGCTGTCCTTTATCCTGCTGATGTACTGTACCTGCGAATGCTGCTTTCAATGTGAGTGACCCCTGACTACACAGCCCTGTGGCCCAGGCCCTCCCCAGCCCCCCAAAGTATCGGGACTCCTGGCTGCCCCAGGATTCCACCTGTTGGAAGGTTCTCATCAGTTCCGAGTCATCACCTGACCACATGGAGGCTCAGAGCTGCCCTCCCATTGCTGGGCACACAGTCTGGCCTCCTAGGAGCTTTGGGCCTTAGGCTTCCCTCAGAGAGGGGACCTGTGGGCTGCCCTCCCCCTGAGGAGTAGTGACCCCAGGCCCTGACTCAGGCTTCTGAAGGACTCAAAGGGACAAAGGTCAGGGAGAGACCTCTACTGTGGATTGGAGAAAACACAGATCCTGCCTGGGCAGCGATGGCCCCACAGGGAGGGCCAGGTGCCCCAGGATTCCTCTCCTCTGGGGCAGCTGTGCCTTTACAAACAAGCATGGCCTCTGCCCATCTCTGGAGCCCTGTCCTTCCTTCCCAGTCACTACTCAGGACCATGTTTTGCTGGGCCCTGTGCTGGGCAGGGGACAGAAATGAAGTGGCCCTATTCCTGCCATGGCAGCTCCAGGTCTGGTGTCTCGACTGGCCTTGGTTCCTGGGGTACTGGGGGAAAAATGTCACTTTCATGGCATGTGGCCAGTGTCCTGCCTAACCAGAGCAATAGCCCGGGGAGGGTAGGCACAGAGGCCTGGCTAGCCGGGCTCCCAAGGACAGGTGTGGGAGCACTGTGGGAGGAAGGACCCCCAGAGGTGTGAGAGGGCAGCACCAGTAAGACGCCTGCAGGTCTGAGATCTGCAAAGTGGGAGCATGAGGACAGGAAGCCAGGGTGCTGGGTGGACTTCTGTGAGGGCTGAGTGCAGGGGCGGTTCAGGGTGTGCGGAGGAAGGGGAGGCAGGAGCAAGAGGGGAAGGGGAGGAGCTCTTGTCTTCATAAGACATAAAGGCTGCTGATGAAAACCACCTGGTTAGACACCTGTACCAGCAGCAGGCATCCCAGGCTGAATGTCCCCCCGGGGACCCACAGGGAAGTGTGGGCTCAGCTCAGGCAGGTGGAGCCAGCAGGCCACAGACCCGCACGCAGCGAGCACCCCGATGGACACCCAAAGCCCTGTTCTGTTCCTGTGCTGCAGAGCAGGTCCCCTCCTGGGGGCATGGCTGAGCCAGAGCCCTTCTCACCCTGTGTTTATCACTCCATCTTTCTATTTCCCAGAAGCCGCCACCAAAACCAGACACGGTAGGTCATGTTTGGTTGTGATGGTGCCAGAGCCTGAGGGCACACTGGCCGTCACAATGAGGCCTCCGTCAGCCCAGGGAGATCCCCCCGCACCCTGCAGCTCTCATGCCCTGAGTAGAGGGAGAGGGGCCCCCTATAAGTTGTGGGACTCACAAGTGTCACACAGAGGACACCCTTGTCGTGCTCCCATCAGAGCCTGACCAAGGGCCTCTGTCATTAAATTAGCAACTCGGGCCTGTTTCAGCAACTGCTATGATTCCCACTGAAACAGAGGGGCTTTTGTACAATCCCCAGGGGCCTGTGTATAGGAGGCTCTTCCATAGGACTCAGGTGAGTTATGGTAAAGAGGCTCGGGTTTCAGGACCTGGTCCTCTCCTCTGGGCTCTCATGTATGTGGCGCTGCATTGCACAGGCCTTATTCCCTGAATCCTGGCTGAGAGAGGGGCTACGGTGGTGTTCGCCTTTCGGGGCAGCAGGGCTAGGGAGAGTAGAGGGCATCTTATATGGCATTAGGGTGTGAGGGAGGCCCAGCCCAGGTGCGCACAGAGCCCAAGTATGAGGTGAACAGGCATGGCTCACCTGGGGTGGGTGTCCCGGGGCAGGAAATGAGGGTCTGGGGTTAGTGGAAGGTGGGCCTCCCTGTCCAGGTCAGTACCCTGTATGGATGCAGGTGGCCTGGGCAGACCAATCTACCAGGGTCACGTGAGCACAGCCCTGTCCTTGCAAACCCTGGCCACCCTCTAAGTCACAGAGTCCCAGGACCAGGTCTGTCTAAGGGAGCTGCCTCAGGGAACGAAGGGGATGTGACAGAATTTCTTGCCCTTTTGGGGAACAGCCTAATTTGCAAACTAAGAGCTTGCTGGCTTTTCCCTAGGATGGCTCTCTCCTAAGGGACAGGGTGCGACTCCTTGGTCCTTGAGTTCTGCCAGCAAACATTGCGGAGTGGCCAGGAAGTGACAGGTGCAGGGCAACAGCTACAGCGTCCCTGCCCCAGGAGCTGCCTGCAAGGAAGCAGAGACTGTTTTCCCTTTCTAGAGCCTGGCGTCACCGGGACAGAAGTGCCGCACAGTAATTATGTCGTGTTGTAATGAAGGCGAAACGACAGCGCAGGTGAGAAGGGCCCTAGACAGGTGCTGATACCCCAGGCGGGGCTGAGGGAGGACAGGGGCAGCCGGGTCCTGCCCCACAGACACAGGCCCAGAAGGCTGGGCTTTTGTGGTGGTGAGGTTATGGGTGCTGGGCTTCGATCACCTGGCGCCACAGTACAAGACACCATCCCGGCCCTAGAGGCCTGGGAGAGAGAAAAGGCACGAGGGCTCATATTCTCCCCCCTCCCAGGCTGCTCCTAGTCCCTGGGGCTCCCCCTTGGCACAGGCCCAGGCTTCTGGATGTGGGTGGGTGCCCGAGAGGTGCCAGTCCCCGGTTCTGGCAGAGCTTGTCGTCCGCCCCAGCAAAGCTCGGGTTTCACTGCCCTCAGGGAGAGACTCCACAGGGCAGGGAAAGCCGGGGAAGTTCTGTGCCAAGTTCTTTCTGCCATTAACACTCCCGGGAAATGTGAGTGTCACCTGCTGCTCTTGCAGAGGTCCCCTGCCCAGAGTGAGGGAGAGAACTGCATGGTCCCTGTGACCCACTGGGAAAGGGTGACGGGCACCTGGAGGAGGGGCCTGGAGGACCCCCAGGGCCCCACCCAGTGAGGAGAACCCAGTCCTGCAGTGCCCAGAGATGACAGGGGTGGATGGGGACCCGGTTGGCAGGTGTTGAGGAAGAAAGAGCCCATTGGTGTCTGTCAGGCTCTGCCACTGTCTCCCTGATTCTACATCTATTTTTGACAGATCCTTTCATTCCTCGTAAGGTTCAAATGGCAGCTGAGGCAGTGTGGGGGCCCCAGGGAACCCAAAACACACCTGCCAGAGATAGAAGCCCCTTGCTGGGGATTGTTCTGCCACAGTGCCTGCCCCATGCTCACACCTGTCAGGGCTCAGAGGGGCCTGAGCCACAGTGTCCGGCATCTATGATGCCACCTGCCATTGGGTCCAGGGCCACTTTCTGGTCTGTTCTCTGCCTTCCTCTGGTCCCCACCTAACTCTAGTATCATGAACCTGCCCTCTGAGCCGAACAAGCGTCCTCTTGCCTTGTGTGTGTCCCCAAGATGCAGGCCCTGTTCCCCACTTTTCCAGCTCCTGTGCTGTGACCACCCCATGTTTCCTCCTCACGTCCTCTCTGTAGTCACTTTGTATTGCCTCCAACCTTTGACCTTTTCTTCTAAATGTAGCCCATAACTCTCCTACACCAAAGATTCTGATTTGTTCCAAATTCCAAAACTTTTGGTGACTGACCATAATCTCTTTCCAAACACACAAGGCTGACGGGCCCCCTGCCCATGGTGGAGGCTGCAGTGTGAGGTCGGCATTGCCCTGAGGACAGAGCCAGAGGGGATGCTCCCCCTGTCAAGACAGTGGCCAAGCCTTAAGTTTCCTCACAGCCACACCTGCTTTTCAGGACAAACTGGGCCCCTTGTGTGACTTTGTTGAGACCTGCACCGAGGGGCCACAGGCGTGTCAGCCCACGAATATGTAAGCGGGGCACAGAGGTGCTCCCTCTGGGCTGGGGGACTTTGCTTGTGCCCTTGACAGTTACCCTCAGGCACAGTGGGTCAGAGAGCCCTGTATGGGCACCTGCCAAGGATGATGTCCAAGACATGGGGGCATGGCGCTCCTGAGCCCCCAGCTGACCTTGGGCAGGGCCCCCACACAGTCCGTGCATTGTCATCGCAAGGTGTTAGGACACTTATTATCTAGGGCACTACCCAGTTCTTCAAAACTTAGGGCAACAGGCCTGGGGGGAAAAGCAGGCCATTGAGGTCTCTTGGCCTCCCAAACCACTGTCCCTCCGTACTGAGCACCCCTCCCTGTGGGTGTGCAGCTCCCTTCAATTCCTGAGACTCTCCTGTCTGCTCAGGCAGGTGTCAGGCTTACCAGTTACTAAGGATTCATTCCTTCCATTATTGCCTTTGACACCAAGAGGGAAGCCAAATTGTTATAATCATCACCTTAGAATTTAATAATAACACTGACTAATTTTTATTGTGTTCCCCTTAGGGATCAGTTCATAGATCAGAACCATACATAGTTTCACTGTTTCAATCCTCCCAGTAACTGCAGCTGTAGATTTTAATGGTGTCCCAGGTTTACCAAGATGGCCCTGACACAGAGAGGCCAAGCAACTTTTCCCACATCACAAAGCCTGGAGGTGGCAGAGCTGAATTTGAACCTCACCCCTGGCTCCTCCCTTCTCACTGCCCTGCCCCCCTTTGGGGTCAGCACTCATTTCCTGATGGCTTTATCCCCAAACCAACAGAGGGTGGCCCTACTCAGACCCTGGGGCCAGGGATAGCTCTTGGCTCACGTGGGACTCATCTGCCTGAGCTTCCTCAGCCTCAGACCCTTTGCACGGACTGGGCCGGGACACCTGGAGGACATGTGGTCCCCAAAGTCCGAGCAGGGCTGCACTGGCCACATCCTGGCTCCAATGACTGAGCAGGCAGCATTTAGAAATTCTGGGCAGCCCCAGAAGCCTCTGCACATGGCTGATGAGACACACCTGAGGCATGCTTGTGTCCAGCAGGGCTACTGCCTGGCATTAGAGGTTCAGGTCTCCTGTGGAAGGTAGGCTCTATGTTCTGACCAGTGGAGTCACAACCCGGAGACACCATGTAGGGACAGGGGCAGGGACAACAGAGCCAGATAGAGAGTTCAAGCAAGGGGAGGCAAGCGACCAGAGGGTGGACAAGAGCAAGCTGCCAGGATGGCCTTTGTGTCCAGCAAGGTGAGGGTGGGGACCCTGAGCAACTGTCTGAAATGGTCACCTTTCCAAGGGCCCAGCTCAGGCGAGGAGGGTAGCAGAATGATAGGTTCTGGGCATGTACAGCTGCCCAGGGTTTGGCCAGGCCCCTCAGGACCACCTCTGAAGTCGTCCCAGCAGTGCTGTGTGCCCCAGGTGACCACCTGTTTGTTCACTGGTTTCACAGTGGGGGTCCCAGAGGTCTGGGAAGTGGGCGAGGTCACCCCAACAGTACGTGGCAGCACGCAGGATTTCTTACATGAACTGAGCTCGTGCTGAGGAGAGCTGTGCCCTGTGCACGGGCTCCCCCCCTCTCCCCTGCCACAGCCCTGGAGACCCCAGGACTGTAGGATTCCAGCTGGACATCCGGACCCTCTCACAGGTGCTGGGGTTTTGGCTCCTGCTCTTTAAGCCTTCAGTGTTAGAGTCTAGGCCTCAAGGTAATGATGGGCTGAGAGGCATTGGTGTCACTGGGCCCTGCAGTTTCTGCAGAGCAGGAAGGGCCCCAGCCCAGCCTGATCTCAGCGCCAGCCAGCCAGCCCAGTGTGCCTGGGGGCATGTTACCAAGGAGTGGCCTTGTGCCCTTTACCTACTAACAGTGGCAGCCTTGTTCACTTCTGCTCTGGCAAACAGGCTGTGACTCTGCCCCACTGCCTTCAAATCCCAGAGGAGTTTCTCTCCTAATGCTCCCTTACAGAGCATCCCTCCTAGATACACACACACACACACACACAAGTCCTGATTCTCTTCCCCCTTGCCTGAGCCCAGGGCAGCCCACAGTTCATGGGAAACGACCCTCGTAGATCCATCAGGACAGTCAGGTTCAGGATGGAAACCTTACCCTCTCACTGAATGGGTGCCCCAGGCAATAGAAGGGCTCCCAGCAAGGGTGACCCATGCCACCCCCTCTCGAGGTCCTTTTTAGACAAAATGGGTGTCATTTACTCCTACAGCCCCCTGCAGGGACCAAAGCTGCTGTTAACACACATTTAGGGAATTTGATCAAAATGATTCTAAAGTTGACCTGAAAAAATAAACAGTTAAGAATATGCCCAAGAGAGAACAGTTAATCTCTTTGGGACCTCCCTGTGGGCACAAGAAGACGGACGTCAGTGCTGAGAAGGGAGATCCAGGTCCAATGTTCTGGGGGCTGTAGGGCCAGAGTGCCCCCAGTTTGGCCTTAGGAATGTGGCATGATGGACAAGGTGTTGGGGGGATGGGTGAGTAGAGTTTGCAAATGTGCAGTGGGCTTTAGAGGACAGCGTGTCACCGGGCCCCTTGTGGCCTTTCATGCACTAACATAGGCAGCCTTGTTTGTTCTGCTCTCGCAAAAAGGTCAGGGGCTAGGCCAGGGGAGTGGACAGCTGTCAAGCGGAAAAGCACCAGGGACAGAGTGGGAGCTTAGGGACACACAGGGCAGGGTCATAGGCTTTGCATGCATGCAGGCCAGGCTAGTGACCAGTGAGGGGCTTGGCGGTGAGGAGTCTAGCAAGGCAGCTGGGCCCTGGAGCTGGATTCCCAGGCAGAGGGGAAGCACAGCTGAAGGTGGCAGCTGCCAGGAGCTTCTTCTCGGGGAGGGTGATTTTGTGAGGCCTGCAAAGGGTAGACCAGAGCCAGGTGCCCAGGGGGGAGGAGACACTCGAGTAGGCCTGGAAAGGGAGGCCAAGGGCCTGGCCAGGTAGTAGATACTCAGGAAGGTGAGAGTGGATTTCCTGCCAGAGACAGAGGAGCCTAGGACAGGATATGGGCAGAGTGTGCTCTGAGGCTGGATGCAGGAAAGACAGGTTCTTGGAAGCCTGATGTTAGCACGCTCCATGGTGCCCCTAGGGAGACCTGGCAGGGGGATCAGTGGGATTCGGGCCAGCAGGACAAGGGTGGGCTTGAGAAGACAAGGAACTTGGCCAACCCCATGAGTGAGGGAAACTACAGCCTTCAGCCCCCACTTCCAGCGGCTTCTCAGTGACTTTCTGTCACTCTCCTCTGCCCCCACAGACAGGTGATTCTGCTGTCCCCCTACTGACGCCCGTCTTGGATTATCCTGGTGCACACAGCATCAACCCAGCTGCCAGTGCTCCATCCTCAGCAGCACGTGCTCATGGTACCAGGGTGCCCAACCCAGTTGCTGCCCAGCTGAATGATGCCACTCATACCTGCTGTAGCCTGGATGCTCTGGAAAGCCACTCTGCAACTCTCAGCCCATAACACGATGTGTACAGCACCAAAACTCCAATATTGTTTTTCGTTTGTGTGTTATTGTTTTAAATTTTGGTATGATTCATATACACTTAAATGAGCAACATTGTGGTTACTAGATTCCCCCCCATTATCAAGTCTGCACCACATACCCCATTACTGTCACTGTCCATCAGCATAGTAATATGCTATGGAGTCACTGCTTGTCTTCTCTGTGATGTACTGCCTTCCCCATGCCCACCCCCTACATTATGTGTGCTGATCATAATGCCTCTTTTCCCCCTTCTCCCTCTCTTCCCACCCATCCTCTCCAGTCCCTTTCCCTTTGGCAACTGTTAGTCCATTCTTGGGTTCTGTGATTCTGCTGCTGTTTTGTTCCTTCAGTGCTTGCTTTGTTCTTATACTCCACAGATGCGTGAAATCATTTCATACTTCTACTTTCTCCAGCTTGCTTATTTCACTGAGCATAACACCCTCTAGCTCCTCCATGTTGTTGCAAATGGTAGGATTTATTACCTGCCACTTGAGGAGTATCAGCCCCTTAGGTATCATCCCATGTTGCAGTGGGACTTGGTGTAAGTCCCTTTTATTTATTTTATTTTATATTTTTATGAAGATATTATTGATGCGTACACTCTTATGAAGGTCTCACATGAAAAACAGTGTGTTTACTACATTCACCCCTATTATCGAGTCCCCCCTATACTCCATTGCCGTCACTGGCTGTCAGTGTAGTAAGATGCCACAGAGTCACTATTTGCCTTCTCTGTGCTCCACTGTCTACCCCATGATCCCCCCCACACTACGTGTGCCAATCATGATACCCCTCAATCATCTTCTCCCTCCCTCCCCATCCACCCGCCCCTACCCCTCCCCTTTGGTAACCACTAGTCCCTTCTTGGAGCTGTGAGTCTGCTGCTATTTTGTTCCTTCAGTTTTGTTTCATTGTTATGCCCCACAGATGAGGGAAATCATTTGGTACTTGTCCTCTGCCTGGCTTATTTCACTGAGCATAATATCCTCCAACTCCATCCATGTTGGTGCAAATGGTAGGATTTGCTTCTTTCTCATGGCTGAATAATATTCCATTGTGTATATGTACCACCTCTTCTTTATCCATTCATCTACTGGTGGACACGATGCTTCCACATCTTGGCTATTGTAAATAGTGCTGTGATAAATGTAGGGGTGCGTATCTCTTTTTGAATCTGAGAACTTGTTTTCTTTGGGAACATTTCTAGGAGTGGGATATTTATATTTTTAGTTTTTTGAGGAACCTCCATATTGCTTTCCACAGTCATTGAACTAGCTTACATCCCCGCAAGCAGTGTAGGAGTTCCCCTTTCTCCGCATCCTCACCAGCATTTCTTCTTCTTAGTCTTTTCTGTGGTGGCCATCCTAACTGGTGTGAGGTGATAACTCATTGTGGTTTTAATTTGCATTTCTCTCATAGTGAGCAATGTGGAGCATCTTTTCATGTGCCTGCTGGCCATCTGGATTTCTTCTGTGGAGAAGTGTCTGTTCAGATCTTTTGCCCATTTTTTAATCGGGTTATTTGCTTTTGTTTGATGAGGCATGTGAGTTCTTTATACATTTTGGATGTTAACCCCTTCTGTCATTTACAAATATATTCTCCCATACTGTAGGATGCCTTTCTGTTCTGCTGATGGTGTCCTTTGCTGTACAGAATCTTTTTAGCTTGCTGTAGTTCCATGTGTTCATTTTTGCTTTTGTTTCCCTTGGTGTTAAGTCCCTTTTAGAGCAGACAGTGCACTCCTGCTGGGCTCATCAGTCCAGGCCCTGCTGAAGGGCTACAGCCCACATTTTCTTTTGTACTAGATGCAACAAACATTTTTTTAACCATTGGGCCACATCAGAGTCAGGCTTTCCTTCTAGCCAACATACCTGGGCCAATTCATCTGCTTCATCAACTCATGGAGATGCCAGCAGCAAATGGCGTCTGCTCTTCTTCAGAATTTTGGTGAGAATTCAGTAAGTTGGTCAGTCCATTCAAGCTACTTCCAGGGAACCCAGCCTCGTGATCAGACTGTTCTGGATCTTGAATGTGGTGGTGATTACAGATGCTCACAAAGGTGATAAAATTGCATAGAACACACACACACACACACACACACACACGTGCATATAAAAAATCTGAATCTATGGATTCCTTTAGATTTTCTACATGGTATCATGTCTTATGCCTTCCTTACTAATATATATGCCTTTTATTTCTCTTCTTGCCTCTCTATAATGGGGAAGAACTCCAGTACAGCTTTGAATAGAAATGGTGAGAATGGATAGCCTTGTCTTGCTCCTGATTTAGGGAGAAATTCATCAGTTTTTCACCAGTTTGATGTTAGCCGTGGGTTTTACTTAGATCTTCACCAGGTTGAGCAAATTCCCTTCATTTCCTAGTTTGTTGAGACCTTTGTCATGAATAGATATTGTATTTTATCATATGCTCTTCCATATTCCATTGAGATGATTTTTTGTTTGTTAATAAGGTGAATTATAGTGACTGATATTTGAATGTTGAATCCATCTTTTATTTCTGGAAGAAAAAAACCCACTTAGGTATATTGTTTTTATAATGCTTAATTCAATCTGTTAAATTATTTCACATCTGTACCCATGGACATTTTTTTCATATTTTTTTGTGGTAGTAAAATATTCATGACTTACCATTTTAACAATTTCTAAGTGCATAGCTCAGTGGCATCAAGTACATTCACATTGTTGGGCAACCATCACCACTGTCCATCTCTAGAACTTCTTCATCCTCCCAAACTGAAAGTCTGCACCCATTAAAAACTAATTTCTCATTCTCTTCCACTCTAGTCCCTGATAACCAGTATTCTGCTTCCTCTTTTTATGAACTTGATTATTCTAGGTATTTCATATACGTAGAATCATAAAATATGTGCCCACTTGTGTCTGCCTTATTTCACTTAGCATGATGTTTTCAAAGTTCATCCATGTAGCATGTCTCAGAATTTCCTTCCTTTTTAAGGCTGAATAATATTACATGGTGTGTATATACCACATTTTATTTATCCATTCATACATTCATCTGTCAATGGATAATGGGATTGTTTCCACTTTTGGCTATGTAAAAACCCCCACGGACATTGGTGTACAAATATCTACTTAAGTCCTTGCTTCAATTCTTTGGGTATATACCTAGAAGGGGAATTGCTGGATCATATGATAATTCTACGCTTATTTTTTTAAGGAACCTCCATACTGTTTCATTTAGTAGTTTAGCCATTTTATATTCTCACCAGCAATGCACAAGGGTTCTAATTTCTCCACATCCTCACTAACACTTATTAATCCTTTTTTTAATAACAGTCATCCTGATGAGTATGAAGTGGTGCTCATGGATTTTTGCATCTATGTTCATAAGATACATTAGTCTGTAGTTTCTTTTTTATAAAAGGATTTAAGCATTTTGGTAATAAGGAAAGAAATGGGAAGTCAAGGATGACCTGTGATTTCTTGGCTGCAATAGTGGGTGTGCAGTGCGACAGGGAATCCTGGAGGAAGAGCAGATTTTACAAGCAAAATAGGAAGGATTCAGACAAAATATACTGATTTAATGTTGGGGAATTTGAGCTCACAAAGACTGTGGGTCATCTTGGTGGAAATATACAGTAAGCAATTGAAAAAACATGACTAATGTTTGAGAAATGAGTAGGAGCAGAAACAGATAGTGGTAAGATCCACCATTTATTTATTGAGAGCCTATTCCATGCTTGGGAATTACCAACCTAAATGTAGTAGGTGAAATCACAGAATGTGTGGTTCTTCCTAGAAAAAGCAAAAATTGAGAAGAGGGCCAAGAACAGAACTTTGAAGAACCAAAATTTAAAGGATGGGTAATCAGTATTCTATTTTTTGTTAGCAAAGAAACAGTGAATAGAGACTGAAAAAATATAAGTGACAGGAAGGAATATATAGTATCATGGAAATCAAATAGAACATGGTGTTAAAAAAAAGAATGATTTGTCAGTGTTTAAAAAACTCCATTTTATTTTCCTGTTCTATCCTCAGCCAGTGAACATGTTCACCACTCTAATTATGAGTTATCTATTTCTGGATTAATAGGGAAAACAGGATTAATAGCAGAACTGGGTTTATTATAAATAAGTACATTTACAGAAACAAGGTATGAGCATTTTTTTGCTAATATAAATTTTTCAAATCTGACATCCTAAATTAAGCCTGTTTCTATTTCAGTTGTGAAAAGATTAAGATTTAAAAATCATCCCTACATTTGCCATCATTTAAAAAAATGCAACAGAAAACAAAACCCTTAACAACCAATTAGATGTTTTAAAACATTTATTTTAAAAAGCAAAATAGAGGGGCGGAGCCAGGATGGCGGCATGAGTAGAGCAGTGGAAATCTCCTCCCCAAAACACATAGATCTATGAAAATATAACAAAGAAAACTCTTCCTAAAATAGAGACCAGAGGACAGAGGACAACATTCAGACCACATCCACACCTGCAAGAACCCAGCGCCTTGCGAAGGGTGTAAGATACAAGCCCTGGCCTGGCGGGACCCGAGCGCCCTTTCCCCCGGCTCCCGGAGGGTGGAAAGAAACTGGAGCAGTTTTTTTTTTTTGGCGAGTGCTTTTGAGAAGCCTTAAAGGGACAGGGACCCCGGTGCTAGGGAAGCAGTGTGTGCAGCAGGACCGGTGATCGGGTGCCTGGGACCGGCACCTGAGAACAAAGAATATTGCGTGTTTTTCTCTCTCTTTTTTTTTTTTTTTTTTTAGCAAGTGCTTTTTGGAAGCCTTAAAGGGATGGGGAACCGGATGCCAGGGAGGCAGGGTGGCGGGACTGGTTGGCAGGTGCCTGAGACCGGCACCTGAGGACGTAGAAAATCGTGCGTTTCCCCCCCTTTTTTGTTTTCTTTCTGATGAGTGCTTTTTGGAAGCCTTAAAGGGACAGGGACCCCAATACCAGCGAAACAGGGCAGCAAGACTGGTGAACGGGTGCCTGAGACCGGTGCCTGGGGACAAAGAAAATCGCGCGATTTTCCCAATAGGGAGGCAGGGCGGCAGGACCGCTGAGCGGGTGCTTGGGACTGGTGCCTGAGGACAAAGAAAATCGGGCGTTTTTTCCTTTTTTTGTTTTCTTTTTCCTCTTTCGTTGTTGCTGTTGTTGTTTTGGTTTGGAGAGTGCTTTTTGGAAGTCTTAAAGGGGCAGGATAGGACACTTACTTAGATCAGAGGCAGGGAATCTGGGGATCTCTGGGCACTTTAACCCCCTGGGCAACAGGGAGCACAGAAGCCGCTTACGGAGATAAATAGCCTCCTGGCCGCTACCCCTCCAATGGGGCTCCACCATTTTGGAGGAGCAGCCCCAGCCAGGCCACGCCCACAGCAACAGTGGAGATAAACTCCATAGCAAATGGGCAGGTAGCAGAAGCCCTGTCTGCACACAGCTGCCAAGCATAAGCCACTAGAGGTCGCTATTCTCCCAGGAGAGGAAGGCCACAAACCAACAAGAAGGAAAGCTCTTCCAGCACTCACTTGTACCAGCTCTGCAAACTCTCTCTATCACCATGAAAAGGCAAAACTACAGGCAGACAAAGATCACAGAGACAACACCTGAGAAGGAGACAGAGCTAATCAGTCCTCCTGAAAAAGAATTCAAAATAAAAATCATGAACATGCTGACAGAGATGCAGAGAAAAATGCAAGAGCAATGGGATGAAGTCTGGAGGGAGATCACAGATGTCAGGAAGGAGATCGCAGAAGTGAAACAATCCCTGGAAGGATTTATAAGCAGAATGGATAAGATGCAAGAGGCCATTGAAGGAATAGAAACCAGAGAACAGGAACATATAGAAGCTGACATATAGAGAGATAAAAGGATCTCCAGGAATGAAACAACACTAGGAGAACTATGTGACCAACTCAAAAGGAATAATATTTTTATTATAGGGGTACCATAAGAAGACGAAAGAGGAAAAGGGATATAAAGTCTCTTTGAAGAAATAATTGCTGAAAACTTCCCCAAACTGGGGGAGGGAATAATCAAACAGACCACAGAATTACACAGAACCCCCAACAGAAAGGATCCAAGGAGGAAAACACCAAGACACATAATAATTAAAATGGCAAGGATCAAGGACAAGGAAAGAGTTTTAAAAGCAGCTAGAGAGAAAAAGGTCACCTATAAAGGAAAACCCATCAGGCTAACATCAGACTTCTTGACAGAAACCCTACAGGCCAGAAGAGAATGGCATGACATATTTAAAGCAATGAAACAGAAGGGCCTTGAACCAAGGATACTGTATCCAGCACAACTATCATTTCAATATGATGGCGGGATTAAACAATTCCCAGACAAGCAAAAGCTGAGGGAATTTGTTTCCCACAAACCACCTCTACAGGGCATCTTACAGGGACTGCTCTAGATGGGAGCACTCCTAAAAAGAGCACAGAACAAAACACACAACATATGAAGAATGGAGGAGGAGGAATAAGAAGGGAGAGAAGAAAAGAATCTCTAGACAGTGTATATAACAGCTCAATAAGCGAGCTAAGTTAGGCAGTAAGATACTACAGAAGCTAACCTTGAACCTTTGGTAACCACAAATCTAAAGCCTGCAATGGCAATAAGTACATATCTCTCAATAGTCACCCTAAATGTAAATGGACTTAATGCACCAATCAAAAGACACAGAGTAATAGAATGGATAAAAAAGCAAGACCCATCTATATGCTGCTTACAAGAAACTCACCTTAAACCCAAAGAGAAGCACAGACTAAAAGTCAAGGGATGGAAAAACATATTTCAGGCAAACAACAGTGAGAAGAAAGCAGGGGTTGCAGTACTAATATCAGACAAAATAGACTTCAAAGCAAAGAAAGTAACAAGAGATAAAGAAGGACACTACGTAATGATAAACGGCTCAGTCCAACAAGAGGATATAACCATTCTAAATATATATGCACCCAATACAGGAGCACCAGCATATGTGAAACAAATACTAAAAGATCTAAAGAGGGAAATAGACTGCAATGCATTCATTTTAGGAGACTTCAACACACCACGCACCCCAAAGGATAGATCCACCGGGCAGAAAATAAGTAAGGACACACAGGCACTGAACAACACACTAGAACAGATGGATCTAATAGACATCTATAGAACTCTACATCCAAAAGCAACAGGATATACATTCTTCTCAAGTGCATTCTCCAGAATAGACCACGTACTAGCTCACAAAAAGAGCCTCAGTAAATTCCAAAATATTGAAATTCTACCAACCAATTTTTCAGACCACAAAGGTATAAAACTAGAAATAAATTCTACAAAGAAAACAAAAAGGCTCACAAACACGTGGAGGCTTAACAACATGCTACTAAATAATCAATGGATCAATGAACAAATCAAAATAGAGATCAAGGAATATATAGAAACAAATGACAACAACAACACAAAGCCCCAACTTCTGTGGGATACAGTGAATCCAGTCTTAAGAGGAAAGTATATAGCAGTCCACGCACACTTGAAGAAGGAAGAACAATCCCAAATAAATAGTCTAACATCACAATTATGGAAACTGGAAGAAGAAGAACAAATGAGGCCTAAAGTCAGCAGAAGGAGGGACATAATAAAGATCAGCGAAGAAATAAAGAAAATTGAGAAGATTAAAACAATAGCAAAAATCAACGAAACCAAGAGCTGGTTCTTTGAGAAAATAAACAAAATAGATAAGCCTCTAGCCCAACTTATTAAGAGAAAAAGAGAATCAACACAAATCAACATGATCAGAAATGAGAATGGAAAAATAAAGACAGACCCCACAGAAATACAAAGAATTATTAAAGACTACTATGAAAACCGATATGCCAACAAGCTGGAAAACCTAGAAGAAATGGACAACTTCCTAGAAAAATACAACCTCCCAACACTGACCAAGGAAGAAACACAAAAGTTAAACAAACCAATTGTGAGCAAAGGAATTGAAATGGTAATCAAAAAACTACCCAAGAACAAAACCCCGGGGCCGGACGGATTTACCTCGGAATTTTATCAGACACACAGAGAAGACATAATACCCATTCTCCTTAAAGTGTTCCAAAAAATAGAAGAAGAGGGAATACTCCCAAACTCATTCTATGAAG
The DNA here is from genome assembly GCF_040802235.1 of Manis javanica. Classification (NCBI taxonomy): domain Eukaryota; kingdom Metazoa; phylum Chordata; class Mammalia; order Pholidota; family Manidae; genus Manis; species Manis javanica. Next base: position 43,129,891 of record NC_133171.1, read on the forward strand.
CCAACATCACCCTAATACCAAAACCAGGCAAAGACCCCACCAAAAAAGGAAACTACAGATCAGTATCTCTGCTGAATGTAAATGCAAAAATACTCAATAAAATATTAGCAAACAGAATTCAACAGTATATCAAAAGGATCATACACCATGACCAAGTGGGATTCATCCCAGGGATGCAAGGATGGTACAACATTCGAAAATCCATCAACATCATCCACCACATCAACAAAAAGAAAGACAAAAACCACATGATCATCTCCATAGATGCTGAAAAAGCATTTGACAAAATTCAACATCCATTCATGATAAAAACTCTCAGCAAAATGGGAATAGAGGGCAAGTACCTCAACATAATAAAGGCCATATATGATAAACCCACAGCCAGCATTATACTGAAGAGCGAGAAGCTGAAAGCATTTCCTCTGAAATCAGGAACCAGACAGGGATGCCCACTCTCCCCACTGTTATTTAACATAGTACTGGAAGTCCTAGCCACAGCAATTAGACAAACAAAGAAATACAAGGAATCCAGATTGGTAAAGAAGAAGTTAAACTGTCACTATTGCAGATGATATGATACTGTACATAAAAAAACCCTAAAGACTCCACTCCACAACTACTAGAACTGATATCAGAATACAGCAAAGTTGCAGGATACAAAATTAACACACAGAAATCTGTAGTTTTCCTATACACTAACAATGAATCAATAGAAAGATAAACCAGGAAAACAATTCCATTCACCATTGCATCAAAAAGAATAAAATACCTAGGAATAAACCTAACCAAAGAAGTGAAAGACTTATACTCTGAAAACTACAAGTCACTCTTAAGAGAAATTAAAGGGGACACTAATAAATGGAAACTCATCCCATGCTCATGGCTAGGAAGAATTAATATCGTCAAAATGGCTATCCTGCCCAAAGCAATATACAGATTTGATGCAATCCCTCTCAAATTACCAGCAACATTCTTCAATGAATTGGGACAAATAATTCAAAAATCCATATGGAAACACCAAAGACCCTGAATAGCCAAAGCAATCCTGAAAAAGAAGAATAAAGTAGGGGGGATCTCACTCCCCAACTTCAAGGTCTACTACAAAGCCATAGTAATCAAGACAATTTGGTACTGGCACAAGAACAGATCCACAGACCAGTGGAACAGAGTAGATTCTCCAGAAATTAACCCAAACATATATGGTCAATTAAAATTTGATAAAGGAGCCATGTACATACAATAGCAAAATGACAGTCTCTTCAACAGATGGTGCTGGCAAAACTGAACAGCTACATGTAGGAGAATGAAACTGGACCATTGTCTCACCCCATATACAAAGGTAAACTCAAAATGGATCAAAGACCTGAATGTAAGTCATGAAACCATTAAACTCTTGGAAAAAAACATAGGCAGAAACCTCTTAGACATAAACATGAGTGACCTCTTCTTGAACATATCTCCCCGGGCAAGGAAAACAACAGCAAAAATGAACAAGTGGGACTACATTAAGCTGAAAAGCTTCTGTACAGCGAAAGACACCATCAATAGAACAAAAAGGAACCCTACAGTATGGGAGAATATATTTGAAAATGACAGATCCGATAAAGGCTTGACGTCCAGAATATATAAAGAGCTCACACGCCTCAACAAACAAAAAACAAATAACCCAATTAAAAAATGGGCAGAGGAACTGAACAGACAGTTCTCTAAAAAAGAAATACAGATGGCCAACAGACACATGAAAAGATGCTCCACATCGCTAATTATCAGAGAAATGCAAATTAAAACTACAATGAGGTATCACCTCACACCAGTAAGATGGCTGCCATCCAAAAGACAAACAACAACAAATGTTGGCGAGGCTGTGGAGAAAGGGGAACCCTCCTACACTGCTGGTGGGAATGTAAATTCGTTCAACCATTGTGGAAAGCAGTATGGAGGTTCATCAAAATGCTCAAAACAGACCTACCATTTGACCCAGGAATTCCACTCCTAGGAATTTACCCTAAGAACGCAGCAATCAAGTTTGAGAAAGACAGATGCACCCCTATGTTTACCGCAGCACTATTTACAATAGCCAAGAATTGGAAGCAACCTAAATGTCCATCGGTAGATGAATGGATAAAGAAGATGTGGTACATATACACAATGGAATACTACTCAGCCATAAGAAGTGGAAAAATCCAACCATTTGCAGCAACATGGATGGAGCTGGAGAGTATTATGCTCAGTGAAATAAGCCAAGCGGAGAAAGAGAAATGCCAAATGATTTCACTCATCTGAGGAATATAAGAACAAAGGAAAAACTGAAGGAACAAAACAGCAGCGGAATTACAGAACCCAAAAATGGACTAACAGGTACCAAAGGGAAAGGAACTGGGGAGGATGGGTGGGCAGGGGGGGATAAGTGTGGGGGAAGAAGAAGGGGGGTATTAAGATTAGCATGCATGGGGGGGGGAAGTAGAAAGGGGATGGAGGGCTCTACAACACGGAGAGGACAAGTAGTGATTCTACATTTTGCTATGCTGATGGACAGAGAACGTAAGGTGGTTTTTAGGGGGGACCTGATATAGGAGAGAGCATAGTAAACATAGTATTCTTCATGTAAGTGTAGATTAAGGATTATAAAAAAAAAAGAAAAAAAGAAAGAAAAGGGGGATTACTCCTTGATAGGATAAAAGAATTGGTAAATCAAAGATTAACACATGCTTTAAATATCCTTAATGTTGATCACTTAAAGGGTGTCAGATGATCTGCTATGGAGGTACTCTTTTCTGATAATATTCCTTTCTCTTAATAAAAAAAAAAAAAAAGCAGTTCCTGTGTGCTGACCTCCAATGAGTTCTACACAGTGGTATAGAGGGCATGTCAAAGTGTGGGCAAAGGGTCTGTTTTTTTCTATGCAGAAGATCAAGGCCTAGCTTGGCTACCCAGAAAGTGAACTAAGATACGATATGAGGAGGAGCTTCCCGCATCAGCACTCTCTGGAGGACTCGTGCCGGGGGATGATCATCAAAAAGCCTCCACAGGGGTCCGGGTGATGCTGCGGTTGTGGCTGCGTCCACCCCACCGTTTCCTGGACTTGCCATTGGAATGAGGAGGGAGATGTCGAGGCTGGCATGTGCATACAGTGAGACAAGGAATCTGACCAGATCTGTACTGCTGGAACTCAATCAGGAGTTGGGAGGGGTGCAAGTTGTAGCGCTCCAAAATCTTACGACTATATAGACTATCTACGGTTAAAAGAACATATGGGATGTGAACAGATCCCAGAAATGGGTTGCTTTAATTTGTCTGATTTCTCTCAGACTGTTCAGGTACAGTTGGACAATATCCATCATATCATAGACAAATTTTCACAAATGCCTAGGGTGCCTAACTGGGTTTCTTGGCTTCACTGGAAATGGCTGGTAATTATAGATTTGGTTTGTTTATGTCACCGTATTCCTATTATGTTAATATGTGTGTGCAAGTTAGTTAGTAGTTTAAAACCTATACATACTTAAGGTACTCTACAAGAAGATATGTCAAAGAAATAATCAATCCTTCCATGTTTTCTTCCATATGCTACCTCTATAGCTTTCCTTCTTCCTTCCTAATTACAACCCTTAAATAGAATTCGTGCCTCATATCAAATTTACCAAGTATCATAATTCCTCCAGGTGGTAAAGATACCTCGAGACAAGTGCTGGGCATAGAAGCCACAGGGCATAAATCTGCAAAGAAGTAAAAAGCTAACCTTTTCAAGCAATATGGCTTCTCTCTCACTTACCAACTTTACATTTCCCTGTATGGCCCCGGAAGATGACTGGTTAGCCAGAGACGGGTAAGATTCCTCAAGGGAGGAACAACCTAAGACAGGCACAGTCGCAGGGGGGCCATCAGGTGAGAAATTGGGGAACAACCCTGGTGAAGCTTAGAACCTCACCCCCCCACCCCGTGTTGAGAGAAAGCTTCTGCATCCGTGGATGTTTTATTGCCCTTGTCTAGCTCGGATTAGCACATAGTCTACAGGCACACACCTGATCATCTACAATTGCTCTTTTACAACACTAAGCTATGTTTTCTACCTTTATCTTGCATCTACCTACCACTTCAGCAGTTTATTAAAAATAAAAATAATAATAATAATAAAGGGAGAAATGTGGGATCCACATATAAATCAAGTATAAAAATCAAATGAATATTCATATTTGACCTGATTGTTTATAGTTCATAATGCGTGATCAGAACCGAAAGTTTCTGTGATGACTGCCCTTGTACTGTTCACCATGTAAGAACTTATTCACTATGTAAGAATTCGTTCACTAAGTAAGAACTTGTTCGTTATGCTTCAGAAGATTGGAGACTGATGAGAACTAGGCTTGAGATGGATTAATGATTGTGCATTGAGCATTGACCCCCCTATACAGAATTTTATTGTTGTTAACAACCATTTGATCAATAAATATGAGAGATGCCCTCTCAAAAAAAAAAAAAAGTTAGTGTCAATAGCCTTTAAAGTCTGCCTCTGGCCTCATTCCCCTTATCAATTACTTAAGCTGTCCTAAAAGCTAGAACTCTCGAAATACTGCTCTAGTTTTCTCCGTAAGATTCCTGGTTACAATGTTGGACCTAAAGTTACAAAAGAGCTTATCAGTAAGATGCTCACCAAATGCTTTGAAACCTATCAGCCAGAGTTGCACTTCATCCCAATTTTCACATGATTTCTAGGCATTAAAGTCCCTTTACGATCTGTCTGGGTTGTCACGTCAAAGAGAACAATGTACTTGATGTGGGGATGGAAATCAGGAGTTAGCAAAATAGAATAAAGATTAAAAAACAAAGAGCCTGTATATCTGTGGCATTTGTGTTTGACATCAACTAGGCAGTCTTGTACATATGATTTGTTGCTTATTCCAGACCTGGATCAATAGCACTAAGAAAACCTTGAATAGTTTATTTTGTGCCCATTAAGATTTTAGTGTCCCTTGCTGGCACTCCAACTACATTTATAAGTCCCTTGATGATAGAGAATATATCTTTTAACTCATGTTTAGTGCTCAATTCAGTATCCTATACATAACAGAATCTTTGTGAAGGTTGTGATGATCCCACAGATTTAAGAGGGAAAAATAAAACTTAAAGCCATAAATCTTTCAGTCCCTTATTTTGGGTGCTTTGTACTGATGTGGCCATAGACCCGATAATTTATTTTCTTTTCCTTCTCCCATTTGATCACCTAGTGGTGTTTCCAGATAAGAAACATAAATGGAATTCATTACCTAACTGGAGCATGTGTTATTCACTTATCATAGGATATCAATACTCAAGGAACTGTTTTGTATAACTAATTCAGCTATGAATAAGTGAGTTACAGTTTCAAATAATTGTTCTCCATTGAATTGCAGGGATTTTTGAGTGTTGTTAACATTTGGAGGCAATTGAAAGAGGAGCTCTATTTAGTGACAAATGGCTAAGTATTCAGAATTTCAGTGTATACTGGGAAGATAATTCAATTCAACCTCCAGTTGGTCCAAAGAACCTTGAGGTTACTGGCACAGAGGAAAACCCCAGAGTCTACTAAAAAATATTGTCAGGAGTGAAGGAGTTAACTGAGTGTGTAAGCTTTATCTTGTGTCCAGTGGACTTGCAGTTTGTTTATTAAAACCTCCAGTAAATGATTGTTAGAGACTTGTCATTGATAGCTGTTGCTATTTGCTGTGTTTCGTAAGCCTGTTGATTCCTCTGCAAGGCAGCACAGCATCTTCTATCCCTTTACTCATTTCAGATCTATTCAGGTCTGCCTGCAAAGATCCATCAGGTCAATAAACATGAATGACGAAGACTTCAGCATCGTCTACAACACGGTCCAAAATGAGAGGGTGTATGAGGTCCCAGACCAGCCCGAGGAAAACGAAGGTCCCCTCTATGATGACGTTCACGAAGACTCGGGATCAGAAAACACTGTTGTTGCCCCGGAGCTGGAAACCCGGGAGTATGACTCTGTGTCAGTTTGTGCTGTGGGGGGTGAGGAGAGCAGCGTAGCCTCTTCCCAACCAGAAGAAGGTGGCTACCTCCTGCCTGATGAGGTATGTCCTGAGGCTCAGCATCTCCAACCAGCTGAGCCCCAGCAGGACAGGGACATCTCAAAGGAAGAACTGTGCTCGCCAACCACGGACCAGGAGCCTGGTCCAGAGGAGCCCCAGGAGAATGGAAGCGTGGTGGAGAAAGACCTGCCCTCTCCTGCAAACTTCACAGTCCAGAGGAGCAGGACCTTCTTCACCCATGGGGATTCTCCCACCTGCTATTCTGCTGGTTTGGAAGAAAATAAATCAGCTTCCGTGAACCCTGAGATCATTCTCTTTGTGAAGGTAAGGGCTGCCTCTGTCAGGCACACCTGCATGTGCAGAGGGCATATAGTTGGAGTTTTATTTTACGCTGAGAGACCAGGGAGAGATGCATGGTGTCATAGTCCTTGGATCGTAATACATGTTCAAGAGTGAGTTCCCTCTCAGCTCAAAATGGCAAGAGCTGGAAAGTGCACTTAAAATGTGTGTCAAACTACCGACTTCTATACCTGGGCAAAGCATTTTTTGCGCTCACTTCTAAGTGAGCAGAAATGGCTGCTCAAATCCTTACCTCTGTGACAGATGTTAGGTACATATTCCTGTCTGGTTAAAATTTGCTTCATTCCAAAATGAAGCCAAGGCTTGTGAGAGGAAGTTAAATCAACAGCCAGGTGCCAGTGTTTCCTTCTTAACGTTTCTAAGACTTCAGATAAATGGTCAATAAATGTTAACTGTCACTGAGTTTGCCCTTTTGGCACCCATATAACTGAAATACCTGATGAAGTAAGATGACTTTAGTAGTAGTAGGACATCGATTGCCCCCATTAATGTTTAATGCTTATGATGGGTGAACTTAGAACGTTGGTGAACTTTGTTTTAGACCAATACTGTAATAAAGAGTATGGTTATAAACATAACCAAAGCATTAAAAGCATTTCAGGACTAAATAAATCATCTTTATTAATCAAGAAGATAGAACATTTTTCCCCAACATCCACCCCAAATTCATATTTACACATTCTATTATTCGAAGACAGTGTATTAGTGAATGCTGCTATTCTTGCTAATAAAAATGGTTACTCTATGAACCTATAAGAAACCCAGTCCACACTTATTTCTTCCCTTCCTGGTTTCCAATAACTCCTCTAAAGAAATTCACTTTATTTACTAATTGAATACGTTATCATTTTCTGCTTTGTCCTTTTCCCTAGCTGTTTTGTGTGTAAATCATGTCTCCTTTACTCTATCACAAGGTCCTTTCAGAAAGCATCTAGCAAAATGTTTGGCTCATATTTAGGTACCAAACCTTGCCTGGTATTATGTTGTGCATTTGTGGGGAAAGAGGGTGTGTATAAGACAGGGCCCTTGCTCTTAAGAAATAACAATGTGTTGTAGGAGACAGACTTGTACAGGATTAATCTTGGTGAAACAGAGCAGTGAGCAGAGTACAAGTGGGTATTCTGGGAGAGACTGCTGAAACGTGCATGAAAGAATCTGGAGGGGCTCCATGGAGGAGGTGACGTTCAAGTAGGTGCATGCTAGCAGCCTTCCAACTTCTATATCCACATTACCACTGTTAGTTTCAAAAAAAAAATGAAGAATAAAAAACCACGTTTGAAAAGTGAGAACTAGGTGTATTTTTGCTCAAGACAGAGGCATCCATGCCACTTCATGCAACAAGCAAAGTGGATATTATCAGCACCATCACCATCAATATGAGCGCATCAGGATATCATCTGTAAATCTGGTCATGTTGATTTCACCAGAAAGTACCCTTCACTGATGTTGAACCAGACAGAAGTAGGAGGAAATAGAAGTATTGGCATCTTCACTGTGTGGTTCCTAAATTGTTTAAGATCTGTAGTTCCTTAAAGCAGATACTGGATTTAGCTCTTTGAGTTTACATGCTATTTAGGATACTTATGTTAAGAGGTCACAGGATGTACCATCGACCTCAACTCCTGTGTGTGGACTTCTTTTTAAAGATAGTCAGTAGCAGTAAGAAGAGCCAGGGTCATAATCCCTGCTTCTCAACCCCCAACCCCTTCCCACTACGTTCTTTATTCAATGTTGAATGGAAATGTAACATATGAAAGTGGGGATTTCAGGGGCTCTCTGGCTGCTGAGGATGGAGAGTGTGAGTGTGCCCTGCTCAGGCTCCCTCCCCCACCCAGCTCTCAGCGGTGGCGCTGGGCCCCCTGCATTGGATGGGGCTCAGGTGTGCTTATGGCTCACCATCTGCCTCTCAGGGCTTGTTGCTGAGCAGCCCTGGGGGGATTCTTCCCCTGGGCTGTTTCACTGTAGACCACTTGGGTCGCATCTATGCTGTACTCATTTATGTAAGTTACCAGCTATTGTAGATGAGTTAGTGAAAATGCCACACAGGTTTGACTGTGTTCAACCAACACTGTGTTGAGGCTCCCCCATTTCAGAGTGTGGATCAATTACTCAATTAAAATATATAATTTATTTATTCATCCTATAGATAGTTATTGTGCCAGGTCCTGGGTTTCCAATGATGAAGAAAACAAAATCTTGGCTGCCCTGCACTTTGCATTGTAGTAGGGGAGACAACTGAGGGGCAAATAAATAAGGAAATAAAAAATGTGCTGGTGATAGTGCCATAAAGAAACATAAAACAGTAATAATGGGAGTATTAATTTCTTGTTGCTGTCATTTAGAGTCACCACCAACTTAGTGGCTGGAAACAATACAAATGCATTCTCGTACAGTTCTGGAGACCAGAAACTTAACAGGAGGCTGGCGAAGCTGAAGACAAGGGGCCGGCAGGCTGTGTGCCGGAGGCCCTAGGGGAGGAACCATTTCTGTCCCTCTTCCCATGTCTAGAAACTGTTCTCACTCCTTGCTCAGGGTCCGGATCTCACCACCTCTTCCCTCCCTGTTTCCATCTTCGCCTTGCTCCTTCTCATCTGACTCCTCCTGCCACCCTCTGGTAAGGAGCCTATGACTAGTCTGGCCTTCCAGGATAATCCAGGACAATCTCCACATTTTAAGATATATAATTCAGTCACATCGGCAAAAGTCCCTTTTGCCACACAAAGTAACATTCTTGGATTCTGGGGATTAGGTTGTGGACCGTATTCAGCTTCCCACAGTGGGGCAGACAGCAGTGGGTGGGGCTGCGAGGAGGCAGCGTGGCTGGAGTGGGGTGAGTGAAGAGGTGAGGCGGCAGCCAGTGAGGCTGGAAGGTGGAGGTGGTCATGGATCCTGCTGGCTTTATGAGTCACTGGAAGAACTTTCACTTTTGCTTAGTGATATGGGAGTTGCCAGAGGATTTTGGAAGGAATATTCTAGTTGCCTTTTTGATAACAGACCAGCAGAAAAAGGATAGAAGCAGGGGTAGTAGTTTGGAGGCAATTGAGAACCTAGGCAAGAGATGATGGTGAACCAGTTCTGGTGACAGCAGGGAGGTAGTGTGAGTAGGACTGGGATTATTTTGAAGAGAGCGCCCAGAGGTTTTGCAGATGGGTTTGATGTGGAGCAGAAAGAAAAAATAAAGTCAAGACTGACTTTAGGGGAGTTGGCCAGAGCCTCTGAGTAAATGGAGGTGTTATTCCCGTTCCAGCTATGGACACCTTCTCTTGGAATGTAGGATTGAGAAGATGTGCTCATTTATATATGCTGTAGAGCAGATTTTAAAGCCAGTTACATGGTTTGAAACCTGGTGTAGCAGATTAATTTCTGGTCAGTTGTTTAGCTTCTCTCTGCCTCAGTTTCCTCATTGGTAAAATGGATGTTATAATTATAATGTTCTTCATAAGATTGTTGTGAAGACTAAGTAATATAAGCCATGTAACTTGCTTAGTATAGTACCTGATGTAGAATAAATGTTCCATATTAGAAGCCTAAACAGTTATTTATTGTGATGAATTTCAGCAATTCATAGCATTTTTATTTTAAGCACTGTGCCTTATAGTCAGTAGACATTCAAACGATGTTCCACTAGCTGATCCTAACATGAACAGTGTAATGTTGTGGAAGGAGCACTTGTGAGGAAATTCTAACACAACTTTAATAGTTTGCTATGAAACATTCCTGGACCCAAGTTTCCATTGACTTGTGATCCCTTCCAAGTGTTACAGTCTTTGATTCCAGGGTGTAAAGTTCCAGCTCTTCATCAGCATCATATATATGGCACCACTATTATCTGCTCCAGGAGACTGCTTGATAATGATCATGATTTCCACACTTGGGTGTGGTGGAAGAGCCACTATGAGACCGACACTCCTTACCACTCTCAATGCACGCGAAACCTAGGAAATAGTCCACAGAGGCAGTCTCTGATGAGGCATGGAAAGGGTCCCCATGCAGGGCTGCACAGGTTGTGCACTGAACCTATTTAGGGGGCACCATTCATGGAAAATGTGAATGGTGCACTCTTGAAGTCAGGCAACATAATAGCCCTGGTAAATGTTTCTTAGACTCATAGCCTAGAATTTGTGTGAAAAGAGTAACTCTCTATGACCTGGTTCAGCATGGTGGGAAGTGTAACAGAGTTGTTCATAATTGTTATTATCACTAGAGCCCAGGAAGCTTGAAGCTGTCCCAGCAGTCATGGTATTCAAAACAGGCATTCAATGTAATGCATGAGATATTAGAATATTATAATCAGAAGGACAACTGTTGAAGAATATTTCTATTTAATTTTGTCTGGTCTTCTTAAATGTCAATATTTTATGTATTTCAAAATGAATGTGCATAGTATATTCTTATAGTAGTACATTAATGTAGTTTGTAAATGAATAAAAACATATACTGTGGGTAAATGTTTAAGTTTTGTATTGATAGGGATGCTCAGTTTAAGGAATCTTATTCACTCATAGACTCTCCTTCCTTTCTTGCCACCATGGGGCTCTTTCCTTGGCCAAGATCTAGCAACTCTAACCTCCCAGGTCCTTCGCAGGAGTTTTCGTAAGCAACACATTTAGTCCATTTGCCTTGGAGGTAAACACAAATTCATCATTTCAGGGGAGAAACTGTAAAATCTCATGGAAAAGTAAGGGGAGTGCAGATGGATTTGGTGTTGAGATGTGGCTCAGTTGAGGAGCCAGCAAGGATGTTCCAGATGGTGGGCTCAGCATAAGCAAAGGCACAGCAAACGCATGTGTGTAGAACTGTCTGTTTGGCTGGAGTGGAGAGGTCTGCACAGCTGCAGAGCAGAGGGTGAGGCTGAAGAGCCAGGAGTGCAGTCTTCCATGGAAAACTGGCGGGCTTGATTTTATCCTGAAGGTAACCAAGAATAATAGAATGTTTTAGAGGAGGATGTCACAAGCAAAACAATGGTTAGGGCAATGAGTGAGCAAATTAAGAAACATTTCTAGCTGCTGTGTAGATCATGGAACACATAGAAATGTCCCAAGCTTCATTTCTAAGATTAGTTCTAGCATTTAGATAGAAATGCATTGTATATAATGACTATTTGTTTGTTTGTTTGTTTATTTATTTATTTATTTATTTATTTATTTATTTATTTATTTAGCTGACTACTGGGATATTTTCAAATATTTAGAACCTTGTCTTCACACAGGCAAATTTCTAGAAAAAGCTAGCCAGTGTGATGCTAATGTATAAAGTATCTGTATGTATACTTTATGTTTGGTAAGCAGAATGTATAGATTCAGCACAAAGTTTTGATTGATGTTGTTTTAGTTTAGTTTCCAATGAAAATGTGCTTGTGTCGTCTGTGTTAGCTTGGATGGACTACTCAGAAGTTACACATTTGGATGCCTGGGAATAGCAGAGCCTTGAAAGGATTCTCCCATGCCACGATCCCTAAGGAGAGCCCGCTCTAGTGTCAATAATAAGAACACATCAAATATGTCTCTGGAAACATTTGTGAGAAGATACAAGTCTGAGCCTGTTGCCTGTTTCCAATTGTCCTTTCATGGGACCAATGAAGCATATAAAAATGGAACAATGAGCAAGTTTGAAAAAAGATATCTATTCTTGTCATAATTTCTTCTTAATCAGGGTTCTGGGAACACAGTCAAGTCCCAATTTTATTCAGAATCATTTTCTAGGTGCCCATATGGACTCGTTTACTGTGTGAATCAATGCCATCAAAGAGGTCACAGAATCCTAGAGCTATGATTAGAAAATTGAAAACCTGAGAAGTCAACCAACATGTCCACAGCTGCCTACAAATTAATAGCAAGCCAGGACTTTGGCTTCTCAATCCAGGGAACTTCCTTTATCTTGGCATTCCTAGCCTGGGGTGCTGGATGTTCATAAATATGCTCTAGAGGTTCTGTAATATTCTACAAGTCTATGCAAATTTTTTTGTGTGTGTGAAAGATGCTCTTGGGAGGGTCCATATACCCTCAATGCTATTTATGACTGTGATACATTCCACCTTCCTTATCTAGGTATTCCTGCCTTGTATGTCCATGTGGGAGGGAGGAGAATGTACTTTCAGTGGTCCAACCAACTCCTTTTCTTTCCTGTGGAGTCAGCCACTTGCTCTAAGCCTTTGAACATCTCAAGAAATCATGGGAGGAAACCCTCACAAAAAAAGAAATAAACAAACATTATCCAAATCATCATGTGTGGATTATGTTACCTCTGAAAATCAAGGTGATGTGATATTCTGAAATAAATATCCTAAATTAGGATATACCTGTTTTCTAAGGGAAATTCCAGACATTTTTCCCCAAGGGACTGCAAACAATGTCAATTCATCCACAACTAATCCCACCACTTTTTGGGGCACTATCTCCAATGGTACAAACTAAAACTTTTGATAACTTAGATTTCTGCTCTTCATTTCCTAACAGTCTGGTCACTTTTACCTTCTAAAATGTTCTCTCCTTTCCATCTTGGCTGCCACAGGCCAAGGAGGTCATCCTGGCCAGTTATTCAACTGGTCACTCTGCCTCTAGACTCATCTCCTTCCCAAGAGGCCCCCACAAAATCACCAGAAGTTCATATAAAGAGCACATCTGACCATACCATTCCCTGAGTGTAGCTATGCATTCCCTCCTGGGGAAACGCGAGGAAGGAAAGAATGTATGCAAAGGTCTTCATGCTCCATCAGGCTTTTAGCTAAGACCTCATCATCACCAGCCGAGACCTCTGGCTTGCAGATGGCCATCTTCTTCCAGTGTCTCACATGGCCCTTACTCTGTCCTAATTTTTCTCTTCTTATAAGGATACCAGTCACATTAGATTAGGGTTCACCCTAATGATCTCATTTAAGCTAAATTACCTCATTAAATACAAATACAGTCACATTCTAAGGTATAGGGAATTAGGATTCAACATATACATTTTGGGGAGACACAATTTAGCTCATAACACTTAATGTCATAATGGCCTCTTTATGTCTTTTTCTCTCTCTCTAGCCATGAACACTTGAAGGAGTGTCTGCCTCTTATCCATTCTCATACACCCAGTCCACAGCCTCTTAAATGGTGATTGGATGAAGGGAGGAAGGAATGAGTTACTCCCAGAGATCCTCAGGGCAATGGGGGAGGAAGAGGTTTGTTCTAACGGCCTGCAAGCAGTCATCAGAATGGTGCTCTAAGCCCCCATATTAGTTTCATAGAGCTGCTGTAACAAATTACCGTAAATTTGGTGGCTTAAAACAACAGAAATTTATTCCCCCACAGTTCTAGAGGCTAGAAGTCTGAAGTATTGGCAGAGTCACACTCCCTCTAACGGCTCTAGGGGAGAATCCCTCCTTGCCTTTTTAGCTTGGTGGTTGCTCCCAGCATTCCCTGGCTCATGACTATATCACTCCACTTCCATTAACACATGGCCCTTTCTCCTATGTCATTGTATCTATTTGTCTTTCTTACAAAAACTTGTCAATGGATTTAGGGGCTATCCTAACGCAGAATGATCTCATCTCAATCTTTAATTTAATTACATTTACAAAGACTCTTTTTCCAATTAAGGTTACATTTACAGGTTCTGGTAGGGCATATCTTTGGGAAAGGAGTTACTCTTTATCCCACTATGGCCCTGCAAGGTAGAAATCAGTTGAGCTGAAGCATGGGAATCTCTGGACATGGACAGCCACTTCTGGGTTCTGTATTTCTCACCAAATGCAAGGGGTTCTGTGAGAATTCAGTGGACTGTTTGCACCTTCATCTCATTAGTTTTCAGACATTTATGAGAATGCCTGGCACATTCTTAGCATCGTTCTGAAACTGAGCAGAAAGCCAGTAGTCTGAGGACTTTATTTGATTTGTTGAACTCTGAAGGGATGCTGGAGTTAAAGGTCTTGAGGGTTCCTACAGCTGTTGGTGTCCAACAGTGCAAGGAACAGCCTATGGTCATAATGTCGCCATAGGTAATTCAATGTATCCACAATGCCTTTGTGTTTCTGCATCTATATAGCAGACCAAACACTGTTCTGTCAATAGACACACTAGCCAAACCAAACATTATGACCAGAAGTGTCAACACTGGGCGAGCAAACATCAACTGACTGGGATGAGGCTGCCAATCAGAATATTAAGGGAGGGGAACAGTGTTAGACTACTGCATGACATATCCTTTTCTGCACTCCCATTTTTTCAATAATAACTCACCAGACTGTCAGCTTCCTGAGGGAAGGGACCACATTTTTCTGATCTCTGCAGCGTGGTGTCCTATGGGGTGCTGGGCTTGTCATAAGTGACTCCATAAATGTTGGTCAAAGTGAACTGAACTCTAACGTATCCTTCTCCCACCTGATGGAGTAAAAACCATCCCTTAGAACAAAATTTCATATTGAACACTTAACTCATCAACTTAAGCCTTGCCCATCGCCAGTATGACCAAGGTCACTTTTGGCCATCATGTGCAAGCACCATCTGCCCCTAACAACCTCTCTTGTCCCATCACCCACCACACCCCGCTTTGCTTGTTATGCCTCAGGAATGCTCAGCTCCCTGCAAATTGGATGTTGCTTTGCCTCACCTGGCCTTGTCCGTGCTGATCCCTGTGCCTATGGCATCTCCTCCTGCCCCATTATCTGACCAACCTCTTCATTTGTCTGGACTCATATTCCCTGGGAAGCCATTTCTGAACCTCCAGGTCATTCTGCACGATACCCCCTCAGCACTTACCTCCAGGTCAGCCCTTGTCACCTAACACTACAATCATCTGGGCAAGAGTGTTCCTCTCTAGGCTGAAGGCTCCACAGGGAACATGTTCTCCTGCCACATCTTACTCACCCGTGTCTGTACACCCACCATTAGCATGAAGCCTGGCCCATAGTTGGGGCTTATAAATATTTGTTGAGTTGAATTAAACTGAATGGCTATTAGAAGAGTAGTTAAATTTTTTCTTGAAGGGAAAGCTTATTAGTGTATCTTGGGAAATTTGGTCAGCATTTAAGCAAAGGCCATTATGTCCCTGCATCCATTGACATTTGACTTAGCATTTAAGCAAAGGCCATTATGTCCCTGCATCCATTGACATTTGACTTTGAGGTGCTATGGATGGAATGGTGAGTCCTGGTGAGAAGCCAGCTGGTATAGGGGGAAAAAGAGAAGGGGAAATTCCTATTTCCTGAAGACTTACTTTGAACCATGCTCTGTGCTAGGTCACCTGCTTAACTGATACTATCTATGTAATAGGACTTAAGAGCTAGATATCCAACTGGATTCTGATGCCGACTAACCATGCAAATTTGGGGAAGTCATTTGCACACTTTCTGGCCCTTAGAGTTCTCACCCACTTAAAAAGAGAAGCAGTTTGAATGAGTTAAGCCTGAGAGCCTCCACTGGTTGTAACTTGCTGTGTATAGAAGCTTCATTCTTCTTTACAGTAAAATACTCTCCCTCCCACAGGGATCTCCTCTCTCTCACATCTTGAATTTATATTATTGTCGTGATCTCTAAAGTATTTATTAAATATATTTTTGGTTAGCTCTGTGACTTTTAAAATAGGTGCAAGAGGAAATGGTGAGTAACAAAGATAGAGATGTTCTCATATAGAAACAGGATTTTTGACTCAAATCATATTGAATAGTAGCAGGTTTTGAATTCAACTGACTTTTCTCCTCTGTTTATTGTTTGCATGGTTCACAATGTGAAAGATACAAAAGGTAGGCTCTCTCCCCAACCATGCCCTCTCAGACACATCATTTCCATTTTCTGAGGCAATTTATCCTAAAAATTTCATGTATATGGTTCCTGAAACATTTTATGTACATTCCAACATATATATGTATGTTTATATTTGAAATTATCTCTTTTTCCTTTTATTTAATACAGGTTATATTTTATTTAATATAGCATTATACCATATACCCTATTATGTACCTTGCTTTTTTGGGGGGTCAATTTTATTGCAATATAATTTACACACATCCAACAATTTTGTGTGTACATGTCCATGAGTTTTGGCGAATGTATACAGCTGTGTAAGAACCACCACAGTCATGATGTACAACATCAGCATCACCTCTGTAAGTTTTCTCCTGCTCCTTTGCATGAATCCCCTCCCAGCCACCATCTGATTTCTGGAAACCATTGGCCTTCTTTCTATCACTGTAGTTTTGCCTTTCAAAAAGTATCATGAAAACAGAATTAAACTCTTTGTAATGTTTTGAGTGTGGTTTCTTTCACTTAGCATAAAGCTTTTGAATTAATCCATGTAGTACATATAGCAGCAGGTGGTTCCTTTTTGTTACTGAGTAGTATTCCACTGTATGACTCTACCAGGGTTTGTTCATGCATTCAGCAGTTGATGGACACTTGGGTCCTTTCCCAGTTTTTGTCTGTTATTAAATCAGTGACTACAAACATTCACATATAGGCTTTTGTGTTGATTGTGGTTTCATTTCTCCTGAGCAACTACTTAGGAGTGGAATTATTGGGTTATATTTCTGGTGAATGTTTCACCTTACTAAAAAAGCCCTTTTAAATTATTTCCAAAGTGACTGTCAGGATTTACATGAGACTTCCAGGTGCTTTCTTCTCAGCACTTGGTATTGTCAATCTTCTAAGTTTTAGGCATACTGGTAAATGTAAAATGGTATTTCACTGCAGCTTTAATTTACATTTTTCTAATGACTAATGAGGTTAACCATCTTATCATGTACTTACTAGCCACCATTAGGTTTTCTGTGATGAAATATCCTTTCAAATGCTTTGCTTATTATTATGATTTTAGTATTATGTCTTATTATTTAATTTTAAGATTTCTTTATATATTCAAGATAAAATTTCTTCATCAGCTAAGTGTTCTGCAAATAGTTTACAAGCCTATGGCTTGACATGTAATTTTCATAACAGTGTCTTTTGAACACAGCAGTTTTTTATTTTGATGTAGTCCATTTATCAATTTTTTTATCTTATGGTCTGTGCTTTTTGTGTCCTATCTAAGACTTGTTTGTCTAACCCAAGGTTGACAAAGATTTTCTCCTATATTTTCTTCTGCAAGTTTTATAGGTTTAGGTTTTATATGTAGTTCTATGATCCATTTTGAGTTAATTCTTCATAGGGTGCAAAATATGAGTTTGTTCTCTCTCTCCCTCTTTTTCTTTCCCTCTGTCCTTCAGATGTCCAATTCTTCCAGTACCATTCAATGAAATATTATCCCTTTCCCATTGGATTGCCCTGAAACCTTCATGAAATTCAATTGATGATATATATTTCAATCTATTTCTGGACTCTCTATTCTGCCATTGATCTATGTGTTTAGCTTTATGCCAATAACCACACTGTTCTGAGTACTGTGTATGGTAAATCTTAGAATCAGGGAATTTAAGTTATCCAGTGTTTTTCTTTTTCAAAATTATTTTAGCTATTATAGGTCCTTTCATTTTCATAAAAACATTAGAATTAGTTCACTAATTTCTACAAAAAAGCCTTTTTCTTTTTGAAATTGCTTTGATACCTTAACAATATTGAACCTTTCAATTACAGAGCACGATATAGCTCTCAGCTTATTTAAGCCTTTTATTTCTTTCAGCAACAAATTGTAGTTTTCAGTGAACAGAGTTTGTATATACTTCATTAAATTGTTCCTAAGAATTTTAAAGATTAATGTTATTATAACTAAAATGTTAATTTCTGTTGTTCATTATTAATATATAGAAATGTAGTTGATTTTTTTACGTTGGCCATTATATCCTGAAACTTTGCTAAATTTCTTTATTAGTTCTAGTAGAATATTTTGCATGGATACTATAGGATTTTCCACATATATCATATATACCATATCATATATCATAGATCATGTCATCTGTAAGAAAAGCACAATGTTATTTCTTCTTTTCTAATCTGTATTCCTTCACTCCTTCCTCCCTCTCTTTCTTTTTGTCTTTGGTGGGAGGGGGTCTTATTATTCTGGCTAGAATCTCCATCACACTCTTAGGTAGAAACCATGAGAGCAGACATCGTTGCTTTGTTCCTATTCTTAGGAGGAATGCATTCAATCTTTTCATCATTAGATATGATGGTAGCTATACCTTTTTTAGAAATGCTTTTAAGTTCCCCTTTATTTCTAGTTTTTTAAGAGTTTTTACCATGAATATGTATTGAATTTTGACAAATGCACCTAATGAGGTCATTAGATGGTTTTTCTTTTTTAGTCTATTGATGTGAAATAAACCCATTTATTTTCAAGTGTTAAACCAACTTTAGATTTCTGGGATAAATCTTACTTAGTCATAATTTATGATTATTTTTATGGAGTGCTAGATTTGATGGGTTAAAAGTTTGTGAAAGTTTTTGTATCTGTGTTCATGAGGAATATTAGTCTGCAGTTTTCCTTCTTAATTTCTGTGTTTGGTTTTGGTATCAGGAAAATATGGGCCTCACAGAACAACTTGGGAATGTGTTTCCTCTTTTGTTCTCTGGAAGAGTTATTGCAGAATTGGTACTATTTCTTCTTTTATAGCTTGGTGGAAATTACCAGTGACGCTATCTTCACTGGAGGTTTCTTGGTGGGAAGGTTTTTCTCCCCCTTGCAAATTCAATGTATTTAATAGATACAGGTAAATTCAGGTTTTCTTTTTCTTTGTGAGTAAATTGGGTAGTTCACGCACCTCAGGTTCTTGGTTGATTTAATCTAAGTTTTTGAATTTATTGCCAGTTGTCCACTGATCATGTTCATGTTTTATTCTACCTTCTTAAACATATGGAATCTATTCATAATAGCAATTTTAATGTCTTTGTATGCTAATTTTATCACCTTCATCATGTACAAGTTTATTTTTAATTGATTGACCTTTTCTTTAATTATGAGTTGCATTTTCCTAGTTATTTACATGATCTGGTAATATATTTGACTACCAGACAAAGTGAATTTTATGTTGTTGGATACTGGATTTTGTTCTCTTTTACATAGTGCTAGGCCTCATTCTGGAATGCAGGTAAGCTATTTGGAAAGAATTTGATCCTTTTGAGCCTGGTTTGTAAGCTTTGTAAGGGCAGCTCTAGAAAATCCCTGGTTTGGAGGCAACTTGGCTGCTTTTACTGAAGCAATACCTCTCTCAGGACTTTATCTGATGTCTCATGCACTAGGAGGGCTTTCCACTCTGGCTGTGGGGACCAGTCCACGTAAGATCCTAAGACAGTTAAGACGTTCTCCTACTCATTTCCAGTTCTTCTCCCAAGCTTGTTAGTTTCTCTCTCTGCCTCCCTCTCTCTCTATCTCTGTCTCTCTCTGCAACCCATCGTCTCTGGTATTTAGATCTATGAATTCTAGCCACCTTGACTCTCCCAAACTCTGGACTTTGTTGTTTCCTCAGCTCAGAGAGACTGCCAGGCTCTGTCTGGGTTCTGTGCTACCATCCCCAATGTTGAAAACCATCACTTTATAAAGTTTGTCTGCTTTACTAATTTTATAAAGTAATGTTCTAGTTGCTAAGTGTAAATCTGATTCCTCTGCCCTGGCCAGATGTGGGGATCTCTTAACTGAGTTTAATATGCCCATTTCTCTTGGGGTGCTTCTCCTTTCTTTCCAAATATTAGCCCTTTGAATTCAAGTTTAAATTTCAGTTTGGAATACACCCATGAAGTTCAATGGAACTGACACCCAGTGATAATGATATTAAAGTGATTTTGTGGGAGACAGCTATAGCAAATATTTTGGCCTTCAGGCAAAGGTTACTTGCTAACCTTCCTTCTTTCCATTCTCTTTTAAGAGTATGTTGTTTTTAGTGTAGCACAGATAAGGCAAATAGTGAATCTGTGGCATCTCACTGCACTGATGGACAGGGACTGCATTGGGGTATGGGTAGGGACTTGATAATATTGGTAAATGTAGTAACCACATTGTTTTTTCATGTGAAATCTTCATAAGAGTCTATACCAATAATACTTTTAAAAAAAAGTATGTTGTTTTTCCAAAGCCTTTATTTTGTACCTTAAGTTCTCAGCAACAAGGAGACAGGAAAACAGAGGTCCCAGCTAATCAGTCACCAACAAAAGGCAAAATGCAATGATGTCTTTCCATCTTTTAACTTCTTACCATTCATGCTTCTGGTGATTCCATGAGTTCCCTTAGAAAACCTGGGAAAAGCGGATTTTTACTACTACCAGAAGGAAATCCCATTTTTAAGCTACTGTCTGATACACAGGCCCAGTTGTCCAGAATGAATTTAACTATGAATTGTATTGTGTACATGGGAAAAATGCACTGACTGGTAGCTTTGCTCCCAGATGATACTCCCTCAAAAATATGAGAAGACCTTCCATGAGTGGAGCTCTGAAACCAAGTGTTTTGTGTAAACTCGTGAAGACAAAGATTAGAAATCAGGCTTTTAAGCCATGTCTCACTTTTATGCTTTATAAGCAGAGCCTTCTGTATCCCCTGCTGAGCCTGTGGGTCAGCAGAAGGGCCAGGCCCATCAGAAGCTGTCAGCCTCCATTACTGCCAGGGTTCAGTGGACAACAGTAACATAGCAACAGCCAAAATAAATAGGAGGGTGCATTGTTTAGGAAACCACTAATGCTCTGAGGTTTCAATGATAATAATTGCACAGTAAGTATGTAAGGTGGTAATAAATAACCGACTTGAGTGCCTTTTGTTAATTGGACTACAACTGCATGTTTTTTTTTCTCTCTATGAAATACTTTTGTCATTTCTTCTATGGTGGCAAGAAAGGAAAGAATTGGGTAGATAGTCTCTTCATATTTACAAAAGCAACCTTCTATAAACCACCTAGATTCTCCTGGAACTGTGATATTTAAAATAACAGCCAGTAGCCACATGAGGCTATATGTTTTAAATACATTTAAATTAAAAAAATATTGAAAATTCAGTTCCTCAATCATGATATTTACATTTCAAGCACTCAACAGCTCTATTTGGCTAAAGGCTACTATATTGGAAAGTGCGGTTATGGAATATTTCTATTATCACAGTAAGTTCTACAGGATATACTATTGTAGGGTTGTAACTCCAGGGGGAAAATGCAGGGGCAAAATACCTTTGAAACCGAAATCAGTCAAAGGGAGAAATAAAGTGGGAGAATCCTGTTAATTTCTTATAAGCAGTCCACTTCCCCTGTCCCGAGTCCCCGAAGAAGGGACCCCACTCAACCTATCCTGATAAGCCCTGGCTTGCCCTAGTCTTTACCTATTGATATGGAGATGGCTACTTCTCTTCACCCCCTGGAAATACCTGTTGATATGGAGATGAATTAAGGCCAGGCAAGAGATTCTGGAAATATTGCAATTTTACCCACAAGGGTGACCTGGGTTCAGAACTCTCTCCTGTCTCTTCTCTTAAGGACATTAACCCTATGGGATCAAGGCCTACCTTTATGACTCCATTTAAACTTAATTACTTCCTCAGAGGTCTCATTTCTAAATACAGCCTCAATGGGCCTTAAAGCTTCAATATTTGAATTTTCAGAGGACACAAGCATTCAATCCGTAACAGGCAGAGAGGTGGGAAAATACTTTTATAGGGAACATTCAGTGATGCAGTTTGGATGGAGTGGAAGGGGACTAGTGGTGGAGACATGGGTGAAACAAATTCACACCTGGGGATCGTCCTGGATCACAGAAGGTCCGGAGTGGCCGTGTAGGGTGTATTTTATCTGCATAAGGGTGTATCTGAGGGTTTTCAGCTGGGTAGTTGCTGGGTCAGAACTGTGCTCTTGGAAGTGATGATTCTGGCACTGGTGGTTTTTGTAGCTGCCTTGCCTGTAATATATTGGAGCAGAGAAGGAAATGGAAGCACTGGCAGACTAAATGCATAGTTCAGAAATTCCCACCGAACTTGCAAGACACTTTCCTGAATGCCAGTCGGTGCCTTGTTTGACTGGCAAGAAAGGAACATGCAGTGGGGGACACAGACCCTGGGCTGCCTTCGTGAAAAATCGGTATGAACGAGCAGTCTCCACCCGGGCCGGCCCCTCACCAGGACTTCCCTAAGCATCAGTCAGTCCCAAAGCAGAGCAGTCCCCTTTATCTCAACCAAAGGTTTTGAATGGGAACTATTGATCCACCCATCAAAGTAAGTCTGGAGGGTTTCCTGCTGACTGCTGAGGACACAGCCCAGCTCCCCGAACTTGCATTTCATGAAGGAATCTAGTCCTCAGAGGTTGTAAATCACCAAATCTCCATTAGAGTGCTCTCAGCGCAAGATTACAGAATGGAATGCCTCTCCGCCAGGAAAGTTCTCGTCAGCCTCCTGAGGCAATAGGTCCCAGCAGCCACTGCGGACAACTAAAATTAGCCACCGTATAAAACTCCAGCTCCTAGGCCTGCTGGAGGAAATAGTTCGCGGAGAACAGCAGCACAGGCTGGGATAAAGCATTGCCTGCTGTTTCCTTATGTGTCATCAAACATGATGGGTCCCCTGAAATCACTAATGCCGACCTCAACAATTAATGTGGATTTACTGGGTGGGATTGAAGGCCACTTGGGAATGATGAGAGGCCTCGGATATGATCTAGTGGGACTCCTCGGTCTGTAAATAGAACAGCGAGGTTGTACCTTACCCAGCGCCGCATCGCCATTCCATTTACTTACTTTCATCTTTCAGTCATTCGTCAAATACTGATTGAATATAGTGCAATTCCTCATTTCATTCAGTGTCTCTGCTCCAGTGTCCCCTCCCCAACCCCACCATCCAAGCAGCAGCCTGTCTCTATGGCTCTGCTTCCTTGGCCTCCTGTTTTCTTTAACCCCCAGCACAGCACTTTGTTTTGTCCATCTGCCTCCTGGAATGCTGGCCCCTCCAGGGGCGGGACTTGGTCCGCTCGGGGTCCGGCCCATGGATGGTTTTACTAAGTGTGCTGTGTGTCAGGCGTGGCCTGTTCTATGTTTTCTCTGACCTTTCTGTAACTTGTATTATTTGGATGTTGTCCCTTTCTGGGTCTGGCCTCTGATTTTCGTTATTTCTTTCGTATTATCCGTCTGTCTCTATCTTTTTCCTCTATGTTCTGAAAAGGTTTTCTCTATTTTCCAGCTCTTCTATTAGATTTTTCCTTTTTTGGTGGTTGCATTCTTAATTCCTAGTAACCCTGGTCTTACTCTCTAAGTGTTCCTTTTTCAGTGCTCCCCTATGAGGACAGAGAGACAGAGGAAGTCAATCAACCATCCTCACCTCAGGGCCAGGGGGAAGGAAGTGGATCTCCAAGGGCAGACCAAGGAGGGTTTCATCCTGGCCCCGCCACACCTTCACTGGAAACCGTTTCATTTGCAGGTTTCTATGGAAGAGAAGGAACCTCCCAGTTAGAGCTGGGGAGTAAATTACCACTTCCAGCAGGAGGGGGTGGGAGCCAGGTGGGAGTTGGCTGCCTTCCAGCACAGATGCTCTAAGATAGGCCTGCCCAGAGTCTCTCTCTACTTAGCTCCACATTGTTCCCCTTGTCCACCGTTGTTTGCCACGTCCAAACCCACAGCTTCTCGGGGGTCCTGGCAGGGAACGTGGCCCCCATTTCCTCTGCAGCTGCCTTAAGATTTGTTCTGGGCTATAACTTTCTCTGTCCTCTGTCAAGAGTCAGTTTGCTCCTAGCTGCCTTTTGGTCTCCAGAAGTTTGTCTGAATCCCTTTTCTATTGGTGACCCTGTCTGATATTCCTTAATCTTGTGAGATTACCCCTTTTCATACTTCCCTACTGCTGTTTCAGCAGGATCTCAGGAGGGTCTGTGGGCAGGAACCTGTCCATGTATTTCATGTGCAAAGGGTTCTAAATACAGTTTTGGAATTACTGAATTTAAAAGCATTGGAACAGAGCTGTTTACGGCAAGACTTCCTAGCACCGTTAACTTGTAAATACATACTACAAATCTCTAAGAGAGGGTGTGGGTAGAGCATTTTCCAATTATTTGGCCACAAGATTTTCTTTTTTTTTTCAGGGAAATATCGTCATGCTAGTGCTTCATGAAATGCACTGTGTAAAATACTGGATTAATTTTCTGGTACCATGCCAGCTCTGGGACTGAAATACATGAAACATTAACAATGTTTGCTGAGTGCTTGTTTAAAAAGGCTGAGTGAGTAGTATAACACAGAGAAGATAAGTAGTGATTCTATAGCATCTTACTACGCTGATAGACAGTGACTGTAATGGGGTATGTGGTGGGGACTTGATAATGGGGGGAGTCTAGTAACCATAATGTTGCTCATGTAATTGTACATTAATGATACCAAAAAATGAAAAAGGCTGAGTGGAGGGGTCTTAAGTACCACCCACCCCATCCAAGTAAGAGATTCATTTCATGCCATGGCCATGATACCTGGGCTCAGGTGGTGAGTGTAGTAAGAAGAACACCCAGGCTGAATTAACTTCCCTGAGCTCCGATTTCCTTATCCATGATATGGGAATAATATCTACTCTTTCTCCTTTGTAAGGGAGCCATGAGTAGCAGAAGATAAAATACATGAGGCAATATTTGAGAAACTATAAAACACTGAACAAACACAAGGAGTTGTTGAGAAATTCAGTTACCATGTCACAGTGTTAGAACATGAAAGGGAAAGACGCTTCAGCATTCCGTAAACACATCATATGGCTGGTTACCCCATCACCGTACATTTAGAGATGGCCACCCACAGGTCACAGGGAGGAGCATTTAGAACAAGAGCATAGAAATCCCAGTCATTTATATGGCTTGTACCTAAAGTTAAATCAGGACTTTATCCTCATTTTGCAAGTAAAGACCTTTAGGTCGAGAAACAAAGACTCAGAGATGTTTAGATCTGGAGAGGATCACGGATGTCATTTCATTCAACTTGCTTGTTTTACATGCGTGGAAACTATGGCCAAGAGAGGTTAAATAATTTGCCCCCAATCATGTTAAGATAATGGTAGAGGCAGAACTAGTGAGCAGGGCTCCAAGTCAGTATAACTCCACCCAGCAAATGTGTATAGAACCTCTAGTGCAGGTGGGCCACAGTCCCGGGATATGCAAGGGGGAGCATGGCTGCTACCCTGAAGGAGCTCATGAGTGCACAGAGGAGAGAGTGACCACAAACACCAGCAGAGAGTTGATAATTAAAGACTGGGTGGTTCAGCTAAGTGTTTCGGGACTTCAGAGGAAGGGCCGTTTGTTGTTGGCTAAGACAGGAAAGTTTTTTGTAGTTGGTATCTTCCATTTTCAGAAATTCTACCCCTTTATCTCAAAGATTTGTTAGTAAGGAGATTCTTTATATTTTGTGTGTGTGTGTGTGTATATATATATATATGTATATATACATATATATACTCACACATACATATATACACATATATATACAGTTTTATTTCATTGCTTATATAAATATGTGTATACTTTTTATATATATATGTAATATATATGATTAGGGAAGGCTATTATTATTTTCTTATTTCTTCTTTTTGGTTATCATTAGAATACTTGGCAATGTATCCAGATACAAGTTGAAGAATCTGTTGTAAATGTCAAGAGCAGTTTCTTGCCCTTCAGAACTGCAAGAGAAAAGGGAACTTCCTCGTGGAGTCTGCCTGAAATATGTTTGCTGCCACCTAGGCCAAAGGGCCTCAGAGAAATAGAAAACACCCATCTTACTGGCAAAAACATTTATTTAATATTGAAATACTATCCCTGTGTTTGGAAGGCCAGTACATCTATTAGTATTTTAATTTCTCAAGTTTAGGGAGTGGCAAATTGGTTTGGCATCTGTTAGTAGCTCTGCCCTGACGTGGGATGGTTCGGTCTTGGCAATTAGCGGGCAGTGTCTCCCATGGGGAGGAGTAATGAGATGATGTGGTGGAACATCTCAGGATGCCAAGGCTATTTTGTGTTTGGATAAGTGACATATTGTCTTGGTTTCCATTTCTTAAAAGAGTTCTTAAAAAAATCCTCCCCTATTTTATTAATGTTGGAAAACTCGATTTAACTGAAGACCCAGAACCAGAGCACAGGGCGCTCAGCAGCATGAAGGCGGGTGCACCGCCCGGCAGGACTCTGTCCACCATGCGAGGACAGTCCACTTTAGCCGAGCAGGTTAGTGTTAGTGGTTCGGCTTAGA
Organism: Manis javanica; assembly: GCF_040802235.1. Classification (NCBI taxonomy): domain Eukaryota; kingdom Metazoa; phylum Chordata; class Mammalia; order Pholidota; family Manidae; genus Manis; species Manis javanica. Next base: position 43,156,352 of record NC_133171.1, read on the forward strand.
GGAGAGGTCTCAGGGACCCACAGGGACCCAGAGGGACACAGACAGGATCAATGGGCAACTAACTAAACAGCCCACTGACATCTGCGTGGCTCAAAAATGGCTTGCTGTTCAGGATATGTACGGGCAATAGTCATGGTGCCATCTCCTAAGACTGGTGATTATTTCTGAAGCTATATCCCTCAGAAATAGTAGGTCCTTTGACATACTCCTCAAAAAAATGGATCCTATGGCTACCGAAATTTGAGGAATATTACCTCCTACTTCCTCCTTTTACAGAGTCACAGTGCACCCTAGCTTATACAAGGAGCAGGGAACCCAGTCAAGAAACTTGCAGCTTGTTTAACCCAGCATTTCCCAACATTTCAGAAATATTAACTATAGCATCCTATATAGTGGCATTGATACATTCTAAGCTTTCTGACTGAGCCTATTCACACAATACACCAAAATTAATTAGTGACAAAGAAGAGAAAATTTTAGCCTTCATGAAATCTCTTATTTTTGCCCCTGAGATGATTTAGCCAACCCGATTTTTGTCACATGTTGAAATGAGTTCTGCCTATTCCTACAGTCAACTTGATGGCTCTTGCCTGCATCTGAAGGCTCTGTTAAAATGGGGACCCATACCTGAATTTTTTGGCCACCAAAGCCCATATTTTTAACTATGTGTTATTCTGCTTGGCATGCAAGTACATTTGAATTCCTTCTCTCTGAAGATAATTCAGTGGTTGGGGACTCTTACTGTCTCTCATACTACCCAACTTCCCCTGCTTTCTAGAAGTGGAAAAAGAAGAGAAGGAAAGAGGCAGGGAGAGAAGCAGGGACAGAGGGAGGGAGGGTTCTTAGAGAAACATGCCTAAGAGCTGCTGGGGTACTTTAGAGCATTTGTAACATTCCTTTCTTTATCACACTGTCTCCAGGCTATTTCAGCTCCCTGGGAGATGTCAAGCTTGGACATAGGTTTAAAACATCAGTATTTATCAGATGAAAAACACCTGTCTTCCCAGGATGGGGAAAGTACTGCAAGATGATTGTGAATGAGTTGGTCCAGGGTTACTAGCCAAAGATGTCCCTGGGGAGCAGCCCTGAAGCTGCTTTTCTATTCATTTGCAAAGCAAAATAGTGTTGGTGTAATCTGCCTCTTATCTTCCCCACATCTGCCTCTCCCTAGGAGTTGCAGGGGTTATTAATAAGGGAGGCCCCTAAGAATGCGTTTTTAAACAGCAAGCTTCTTGCCTCCTTTCCTCCCTTGCCACTGGCCCCTCTGGTGCTTGAATTTTCAAATCTGAATTCTCAAGTTGGAATTTGTATGAACTTTAGCATCTTTTACCAACCAGGAAGTGTCTGTTTTCCCTGCTGTTGCCATGGTCGGTACAAACTCTGAGGGCTAAGCCATCACAGTATGACTGACTGTGCTGGCCTTCCATGGCCCTGTCCATTCTTCCCCCAAGGGTAAGTGGCACCTGATCAAGATGTCACCTTCTCATTGCTGGACTGGGGGAAGGCCTGGGGATGGGCCTGGAGTGGGAGTAAGGGCCAAGTGGAACGAAGCCCATGGCAGCAAAGGTTGGACATAGGAGGCAAAGAGGCTGAGAAGAGAAAGGTTAGCTGGATGGGAGCCCAGGGAGCAAGTAGAGAGAGCATTTGAAATTGGGAGGATGGAGAAGGGGCGGAGCATGAAACATCCCTATGCCCAGGGCAGGTTAGGGGCAGAAGCAGATCCAGACCAGGTGGGGTCTGCAGCTGCTGCAGTCGTGGAGCCCTCCGCGCAAAAACGGAGTAAACTATCAATATAAAATTAGTCACAGAAGTGAATGTTCATTTGCAATGAGAAAAGAAATCAAACAAATTATAGACTTTAAAAACGCAGTCATATACCACAGACATAAAAACATTCAGACAAGTAACGTAATGGTTTACTAATTAAGTACCTAACACACATCTACAATACTTTTCCCTGCATTTTTTGACTGCATACACATTTGATTGCTTCTTCATTTGACAATGATTTTTCAATATCCTTTTTTTTTAAGGGAGAAGAGAAAATATAGAATTCATTCACTAGCATGATTAATCAATATTCGATTTTTGGAATTCATAGTTGGGATGCAAAAATGCAACTATTTATAGAACTATTAAAGGATTATATGCTACAAATAACATGAAGTCTATTTGGGTTACTTCTCCTTTAAAAAGATACGGTACATTTATGATTGTGTATGCTGTACCACTGAATGTCTTCCTAACAGGAGAGTACTTCTGTTTTCACTTGGCATTGATGAGAGCTAAACCTTATGCTTGTGATTTTATGTACCTGATAATTGGAAGAACTTACCATGGACTAGCTTCTGGCTCTGTATATTTCAACCCTTGATTCTCCTCCACCTGCATAGCTTTGGTGCCCGCTGCCACAGGAAACATTTACATTGCAATGTGACCTCTGACCTTACACCTTTGGGTCATAATGTGGTAAGTCAGCATAGTGGATGTCAAGAGTCTTACGAGAAGCCAGTCCATCGTAAGAAGAGCTAACAATAAATAACATGACTATTATCAGAAATGACTTAGAACCATACAAATATACCTCACCAAACCAAATTAAATATATCCCCAATTTAACTTTCCACTTGGTGAAGTCCCCCAAATGCTCATGACCACCCCAATATCACCTGATACTAGAAAAAGCTGCAGTGAAAAGAGAACTGGTCTTATCCAACTGCAGCTCAAATACTCTGCAAATTTTATAAAAGCAAACGATAGGATAGTGTGAACACTGTGGTATTTCCCTTTCAGAACTTTGGAAGGGACCAATGCAAGGGGAGGGGTCAATAATTTTGAATTTTATTCATGAAATAGTAAATCCTGGTTGGGTTAGGTCAGGGGGTTCCAAGCAACTTCCTCTACCAACTTAGTATCTAGACAGATCGTCTCAGTCCTGATGTTCCAACAATCACACGTGAAGGCTGAGCCCTCTGGAATCCACACTTCCTGCAGGCCCTCAGTAAGCACTGGTGCCGGGGGATGTCTGCCAGATTACCTCCTGTGTTTTCAACTTCACTGCCACATGCTTCCATCCATTTAAGGGAGTCGCTGCTGTTAACAGGTCATTAAAACTACTCTAAGTGCATTCTGTTTCAAATGGCCTTTGTCAGAAATCAGCATGTGGTGTATACCCAACTGGAAGTCAAAAACACAGCTTTCAGAGGCTCGGTGGGGTCTCTGGTGCCACACTAATAGCCACACAGACTTAGGTAAAATGTCTTGTACCAGCTCAGGCGGTGCCAGACGATCAGACACTGAGGAGGCTTTTGAGCTTCTCTCTCCTCCTGATGCTGTCAGTCAGCAGTCACAGGGTGCTTTGGGGAAAGCATGGTGATCCTCCACCATTTCTTTTGTCTCCGTTGAGGTGCAGTGTGTGAGTCTGTCTCTAGCTGATTGTTTTACTTTGACTAGGAAGGTCTTCAGGGGAGGCAGACAAGATGGCATCAGAGGATACCAGAGGAGAAAGGAACCTTAGAGATCATCTCCACCGCACAGTGGAGGGAGCTAAAGCCCCAACAGGCAGAATGATACATTAGAATTAAGGAAATTGGTACACAGGGGTAAGTGTGGCAAGATTCACCTCTGCAAATCAAGTTCACTTGGCTTCTTTAACTGCAGTGAGAACTGCTGTTTTCTTGAAATCTTAGTAGAGAAGACAGTTCAGGGAACTAAGGAGCCATCTGTCATTCTCTCTTGAGCCCTGACCCCCACTCCCACTTACCCACTCCAAAGTGTCTACACTGCCCATATACAGTTAAAGGGACTGTTGAACCATGTAAGGTAATAGTACCAATATGTAAATCTACTGTGGGATCTCTTCTCGGGGGTTCCCAATGACCAAGGCATGTTAGAAATTTTACAGACACTATTTAACAGGAGAGAAGAACAAAGTGTGGAAGATAGTGGTACCTTGATATACACCAACTGGTAATACAATATTACATCAATTTTATAAGATACAAAAAATAAAAAACCCTGTTCAGGACACAGATAAGGAGGAGATACACTAAAATATTAACAAGGATATGTTTGTATGGCCATCTGACAAGTGCTCGTCATTTTTTTCTTCTTTATATGTTCATATGTTTCTCAGCCTGTTTACAATTTATAGATTACTTCCTGAATTCAAACAATTCGATATAGTTTTTTTTAAAGACGATAAAATTACTTTGAATTTGAAAATAATTAAATACATTTTTATCTGGCTTAGTACTTTTGATTCAGATGTGTTCTTTGATAAATGGAACCATAGCCCCAATGGCATTAAGTAAATTTCCACCAAAGATCCCCAAATCAAGAGGCAGAGTCTCTTGCTGCTCAGAAGGCCAGTGTTTTCTTGGTGCCCAGCGTCATGGAAAATGGGCCTCCTGAGATCCTGACTCTGTGCTTCATGAAGTCATACTTCCTCTCAGCCCTTCTAGGGTGACTCATCCTACCCACAGCTGAGGGCGAAAGGGAAGGAAGGAAGCAAGACAAATAATCATAACTTGGTTGTTATTGTATTCAATAAAGTAAATTTCAGTGTGTTGGGCCAGGTGGTAACATTAGAAGCCCATCTTTCAGAAAATATAAACTGCAATATGTTGGATCGAATGTTTTGTTTTGTTTTTTATTTTTTCAAAAATTGTTTGTTGAATGGGTTTCTTTTCTGACCTCTTGGAACTGCCAATTCAAAAGAGGCAGTTAATTTCTCTGGCAAACTTTGTGGAAACTTGACACAGAGGCTTGGGGAGTTGCATTAAAAATGCAAGAGGGCATTTCACTCTCAGAGGAGAGCAGGGCATGGAGAGGGGGCTGCTGCCAGCTCACCGCTTCAGGTCAGCAAACTAAGAATTACTTATTTATGGGAAGTGCGCTCTGTGTCTGGGGGGTTCTGGGAGGCGAAGTGCCCAAGAATGAGGACCTCAAACACAGCAGATGAATCTCCTCAACCTTGATGATTAATGAGAGTTTTGAATTTAGTTTTCATTGTCAGATAATTTTTGAAGACACAGTTCGAATTCAAGCTGCTGATCTCTCACTGAAGATACTATTTAGATTGTAGCTTTTAGTGACCATGTTGTAATCCTAGGAATCTCTGGCTATGCAGTAACTTTATGGCCCCCCAAAGACAAACTATATGAACGAAATAGAAGATTATTTAATGAAAGAACAAAGGTCCCAAAAACATTCTCATCCAGGCTCACAAATGCAGATTCCTAGCACTGAGACACAGGTCTGCCCTCCGTATTCAAAGCAAAAGATCACTATGTCTCCATTTAAATTTTACCTGTGCCCTGAAAATTTCTTGACCATAATGAAAACAAAAGAATTCAGAACTATAGCATGACTAGGGAGATTTGGTCTTGAGCAAAGTGGTGAGGTAGATAAAATCTGTCTCTGGAAGCCCCAGCTTGCCTGTACCTACCTCTTGTCTTCCCCTCTCACCCTCTCCTTGACACCCTCTCTGAGCAGTGGTCTTCGAGGAGAACCTGGTAGTGCAGTCTGCCAAAGCATAAATATGCTGGAGGTGGTTATTTTTGCCGGGATATTTGTTTTCCTATTAGTCAAAAAGACTTCAACAACAGCAAGGAAACCTTCATAAAGCTTTAGGTCCCAAAAGTTTTACAAGGAAGGAACCTTTGAGTTTGGCATTTTATAAGGAGAGAAGCCCTTGCATAGCCTTCCAGGAGTAATGGTTTGCTGCGTTTATGCCTGCTTTTGGATTTGGGCACCACCCAGCACGGATACCAGCACTATTTTGCCCCCAGCAATTTAGCTGGGGTGTCTTCTCTCCCACTATAACACAAGCATATTGAAGAAAGCAGTGTATCTTATTTAGCCTTGCTTACCCCAGAGACCCCAGCATGGCATGTTCAGTGCACACAGCAGGCTGAGCTGACACCCTATGAGTCTAGAAATTGAAGGACAGGCTGCCACTCCCTTCAATTATCAGTGACAAATTATGACGCCCTATGCAAGTTGTATAGAGCAACTGCTCTGCCTTAACTTTATGCTGTGTGTCCCCCTTCCCCTTATTCTTCATATTGGAACATGGAGACACAGCAGGTGAATGAACTGTCCTCAGGAAGTACATGAAACTCAAATAAAGGGTTATTTCTGCCTTCCTCCTCTCCATGGTGCAGATTTTTTTCTGGTGTTGCCTGACCTGTCCCTGATGTGAATCCTAACCTCAACCTCTTCTAAATGGCCCTCCAATTTTGAAGCAACTTTACCCATCTTGTGTTCCCAACTAGAACATGAACCTAGCACATTATAGTTTGCTTTATTTGATTCAACCACACAAAGAGAGCACATTAGTTTAACTGCCAAACCTCCACCACCTTGAGTCTTTCTCTTTATGAAATCCAGCTCGATCTCATCTTCTGTATTTCATGGGTACTTGAGAACATAGTGGATAAGCAAGTGAAGACACGGATCTGGTTTTATGGTCTAATTCCCTGCTGCCACAGGTGTGATTCTGGGCTAGCTACTTAACATTCCTAATTCTCACTTTCCTCACCTAGAAAATGGGATACAAATGGTACGTACCTTATAAGACTATCATAAGGAGTAAGTGAACTGATGTTTAAAGCAGCTAGTACAGTGCTTGGCTCACAGAAGGTGCTCAATAAATGTAAGTCACCATCACCATAATAGTCTCACCATCCCATCACACCCAAGAGAAACAACCAGCTCTGTTGATGCTAACAAGGCGTGATTTGTGGGTAGGGTAGGTAGAGTCACAAAGTAGAGAATGGATATTGTGCTTTATGTGATGATGGGGGCAATGGTGGAACAGAGAAGGTGCAGGTGTCAGGTCTGAAAACCAGCTTTGTCTCTGCTATGTAACAGAGCGACCTAGGAAATAGGAACTTAGATTCTGTGCTCTCATTCCCTTGGGGCTTGGACAGTCTGTGTTTTGGTTATGATGTATCTACTTCACTCTCCTTTCTCCTTTTTCCTGTTTTCCAATTGAGAAGACAAGGCAGACGTGACAAGAAGCAGGAAAACAGCGCCCTCTAGGGTTTCCTGAGTGGCATAGCTGTGCTGAGGATGTGAGCCCCCACCCCTGCTCCATACTGCCTACCTGCCTGCTTCTAAAGTGGACCTTGCAGTGTTGTTTCTGTCTTGATGGAAATTGAAATGAATTTTGTCTAAAAAAAAAAAAAAAACTAAAAAGCTCTAAAGGAAAAACCACCAGAAACAAAAACAAAAACCCTAGAAAAAACTTGGAGCTGCAGAAGCCCAAGTCAAATAGGAGATGATTGGGAAAAAAATTAAATCCAACTTAGAGAGAGCAGTCGTTATTTATTTCAAACGAAAGTTTAACATTTGATGAAGAAATGCAGCCCTTTGTGGTGTTTCTGTTGAGATAGAAAAATGTTCCGAATATTTAAGCAAAGTAAGCTTTAATATTTTATTACTGCCATATTTAATTTTTGAAAAATGAGGTTCTTTTGCAAAGTCCAGTTTAGTTTATACTTTTTGAGTTTATTGTTCTCTTTCCTGAAGTGAGACAAAAATCAATAAAAGAGAATATTATTCTCTCCTAGATAACATAGTCCTGGAAGGTTGCCTGGTCTAATATTCCTGTTATGTAGATGAAGAAACTGGTAACTCAATGCTTTTGTTTCTAATCTTTGGGACTTTCTGGAAGAGTACATGCAATAGTAAGAGCAATAGTAATGCTCAGTCTAAACAATAATAAATATTAACTCATTCTGTGTCAGGCATTCAGCCATGTTTTACCTGGAGCATCACATTTAATCCTTGCAACAACTTAATGAGTTTTTACTATTGTTAATTGCCCTTTTACAACTGGAGAAATGGCACACAGGAGCCAGGCAAATGCCCTAAAATTCACAACTTACCAATACTTGTGGGCTCTTTTTTGTTTTGAAACAAACAAAAAGTTTTGTTTTTGAAACCTCTTCCTAACCACTGTGGAGATAAAATGAGGAATGGAGAGGATAGAAAGAGCAGTGGTAAATGGACTCTAGAGAAAAGAAGGGGGGTTTTGGTCAATTAGGGCCAGTTATTTGAAGTGAGGTATAGCTTGAGGTTCAGTTATGACCCTTCAAAAATTAAGGGTCCATTAAATAAGTACATAGGAAAGAAAAAAATATATTAAACTCTATGCACGTATATTTATATTTTTTTCATTCTTTGGCAAAGACACATGAATGCACATTGACTATCTAAACACATAGTTTTGTGTTGTTCTAACACAGTATTTTCTCATATGCTTACTTCCTCATGTTTCACTTTAAATAGCTACACAATGTTATTTCATCATCCTGATGTATCATTATTTGCTTAGTCATTTCCCATTGTTGAGCCTCTGGATTGTTCGCAGTTATAAATAGTACTGCACTACCATCTGCAGATCATTTCTAATGTGGGGTATTTTTTCTGATGTATATTCCTGAGAGTTTAATTTCTGTGTCAAATATAGTATTTATTTTTGCTATATATTGCCGGATTGCTTTCTGGAAAGACTAAAAACTAAATGACAAGGTCAACAATGTTGAATTTTTGGCATTCCATTTTTCTGATTTATCTACCCAGAATGGTATTTATCATCTTAACTTTTCTTTAACCACACCACCACCATCACCACTATCCCCAACATTAAGGTCACCTTCATCACATCAACACAACCTGAAACAACACCATTACTGTCATTAGCTGCCGTCACTACCAACACAACCACCACCGTCGGCATCCACCACTGTCACCATCACCTCTGTGGGTACCACCACCACACCAGCATCACCATCATCACAACCAGCTTCATCAGCAAAACCACCACCATCACCATCATCAAGTCCAACAACACAGGGACTGCCACCACCATCACCATGACCTGCTACCATCACCATCACTAATTCTTACCCATCAATTCTCACCACCTGTTACCATCATCTTTACCACCACCACCACCATAACCACAATCAGCTATCATCACCACCACCAACACTGTTACCTTCACCAAAACACCAACACCACCACTGCCATCATAGACTACCATCACCGTCATCTTCACCACCACCTGGACCACCACCTTCCTGCTCTCCTTCCTCACCACAACCAGCACCAATAACACCATCACTAAATTCCACCTCCACTACTAACATGTACCGTTACTGGGAACATTATGTGCCAAATAGTCTACCAAACGTTTACTTACATTAACAATTTATCCTCACAAGAACTCTTCAAAATACATAAAAGCCCTATGTTACTGATTAGAAAACTGACGTTGAGAAGTTAGGACCCTTGATCAAAGACACAGCTAAAATATGGCAAGGCCAGGGTCCGTGTCTGTATCTGTCTGACTCCCAAGCCAGCATTTACTTTAATTGATGTACCATAGTGTTTCAAAGTCCTTTTGTTTATGTATCTTTAGTTGCTATTGAAGCATTTTTCCATGTGGTGATATATTGTCAATATTTTCTTGTGTATAAACCCTCCATTTATTTCCTGTGACCTTACTTTGAATGAAAGCTTAATATTGACCTTAAATAATTATGTCAATCTCTGTTTTCAGTGGTAAAGCTTTCCCTTTAATATTTATAACATGTAATTTTTGTACTCAATTTTATCTTTTAAGCTCTTTTTTTCTATATTCTAACATCTATTATATTTAGTCTAGTTATATTTAGTGAATCAGAGATGTTTCTTCCTTTTTTAATTGGAAAAAAATTCTATTTCGTCTAGTTTTCTTTTTAAATTCATTATTTTGCTTTGACCAAAATTTATTGTAGTGTATGATATGAAGTATGAATCTTATACATTCTCTGTACTATGATTTGATTGTCCCCTTTTATTAAATAATGACTATTTCTTACATTTATATATTCTGTTTTTTCATGCAGCAAATTATTATAATAGTTTCAATATTCTTTTGAAATCTATTCTACCCCACAAGTTTTTGCTTGCTTTTAACTCATTATTATATAGTTTTGGTAATGGTTACTTGTTTTGAAGTCTAGAAGGTAAACCTTTATCAATAGCTTTAGAAAACATTTTTTTAGTTCTTCGGAAGAATCTTAAAATCAGTGTTTCAGATTTTATAAAATATACTATAGAGATTTAATTGTTATCTAAATAGGAAATTTTGTTATCTTAAGACTATTTTACTTTCCACCTATGAATAGGGTTTAATGTCCCACTTATTCATAATATTCTTTTTTCTCCAGTAAGATTTTTTTTCCTTTCAAAAGGATTTTCTTCTTTGAAACTAAATTATTATCTAAACATTTAGTGATATTTTTATTACCAGTGTACATAAATTTTATAGCATTGTAAAGTTATTCATCACCTAAGTATCCAGATACAAGTAATTTTAGTGAATTTATCTTTTCCCAACTCATCAACTTTTGCAGTAACTGCAAAATCTAGAGATGAATAGTTCAGATGCTGTAACAATTTTTCTGTCACTTGAAAAACAACAGCCAAATTAGTAAAAACTATGACATCTTCTTTAAAGCAAAAATGTTTCAGAAAGACAGGGCCCCAGAGGAGACAGTCTGGGAGAGAGCATCTCCTGGCATATGGATATTCATTAATGTAAACCAAGTTTGACTGAGGTCATTAGAGCCGGGTAATGGGGTCTTAGGGCATGAGGACCTGCCTGGGGTGGGGCGGTGACCACTCTGAAAGGCAGGGTCTTAAGTTTGGAGATTAAATTTTGCAGTCATAACAAAAGTAGATGAGTCCAATGTCCATTCACTTATTTAACAAATATTATTGAGCCAGGCAATCCACTAGCTATGGACAGAGCATCTGTGCTTCAATCTTTTTCATTAATGAAAGTGAAAGTGGGGAAAGTGAAGGCATTGAAGCAGTGAGCCCTAAGTCCCTTTCACTTCAGAATGAGTATGTCTGATATCACAGAATAGGTACATGAGGGACCAGGTCAACGAGCTCTTCCAAATAATAAACTAGAATTAGTAAGCTAGTCCAATGAGCCCAGTAAGTCCTAGGCTCTGTCTGAAACTCAAGTTAGATGTCTCAACATCTAACCCTGAGGTCCATTGTCGCTGACTTAAATACCGGGGACATCTAACTGCAAAGTCTCAATATAATTTCAATAACTTCTACCCACTCAGTAATCTGCCTTTTGGTGAATCCATAATCAACTATCAGTCCTTCTTATGATTTTCCAGTTATATGCCCCCCCCCGCACTTTCAGCCACCCAGCACATCCCTAGTACAAAACCAAGATGGGCAATAACTGCTCAGCTAACCAAGGAAGCCCTCTGACATTGGTGCAGTTCTTAAGGTGGCCCATTCATTTATTTATTCATTCCTTTGTGCTTTCATTCATTTTATACTGAGCACAGTCTATTTGCCAATACGTTCATACATTTCTGCCCAATAACACAAGAAGCAATTTGTTCTTTCAAGGCAGCCATTCAATGGATAAACTATGACCAAAAGGTTGTATTTTTTATTTTTCAGCCAAATGGAGGTGTGGAGATCCATTTGCAAAAGAACTTTTTAGTACCCCTCTGAATAAAGGGGAAAATATTTAAGTGTCAGTCACCATTCAGAATGACAGCTTTGTCCTTCCTATGGAGAAGGTCCTTGGATATTCATGGGGAAGCAAAAGAGATAAAAAGTGGTACCTGCAAAACATGTGAAGACCTTCACAGTATATACACATATCCGATCATTATGCTGTATACTTTATACTAATATAATGTTGTCATAGCTCAATAAAAAGTTTTTCAGGTTAAGTTGAGGTTAAATAGAGTTGTTAAACTAAGTATGGAACAAGTGTTTTTTGGTACTTTTTCTGCTTGTTCTACTGGAAGTATCTTCAAATCAGATTTTCAGCTTTTAGAGAATATACTGTGGAGACTAGTTGCTATCTTATTTTTAATTTTGGAGTAATGGAGTGGACAGAGAATTTGGAGGGCAGGGACTTCCCATATTATTTTCAGAATAAGCTTTCACAGCTTTTATACTGCAGAACACATAAAGTTTATAAATGTTGAATCCTTGGAAATCCACTAATAAAATACTAGATATTGTGCCATGCCACTGAATTCATTCAATATCCATTCAATTATTCAACAAGCCCTTCCTGAGTGTGATTCTAGCACTGTGCATGCTACAAAAGCAAGTGTAAGACATCACCCCTAATCTCAAAGGCATGACAGTCTGGTTGAGGAGACAAGATGTACAGAATGAAAGGAAAACTACTACTAGAACATAGTTTAGGATTAAACAACAAGGATAAAAATAGATAAGTTGTCAAATGGTAAATAAGTGCCAAATGGGAGAGTAGGAATGACCTTGAGTTTCAAAAGGAATAAATCACTGTATGCCTAAGGGGTCAAAGAAAGCTTCCTGGCAAGGAGGACTGGGGCACTTTTACACAGGGAGGACATAGGAGAGGCCACCAGGTGAGAAGGAGTTATTACTGGCTGTGGTACAGCCACTGAATGGGCTGGTGCTCCACTCAGACAAGTGGCCGTTAGAGGGACTTGACTAATTGTGCACAATGACCAGTGACTTCAGTCCAAACGTCCAAAGTGAGAGCCAGGGTAGATGCCTACTGTGCACAGGCTTGATGTCTATCTGTACTGGTTTTTCAAACACAGTTCTGAAAAAGTCAACATCCAAAGGCAAATAAACCCAAGGTATAGGGAAGAGGAAGGCATTGATAGGGGAGTCGAGGTGGCTGGTCGTTTTAAAGGAACCGAAGCATCAGAGGGTTGCCCTTTAGATGCTGAACACACGTTCGTTGGAACGGTATGTTCTAAAACAAATGGCTGTATTCGTCACTCAGTCACAGTGCCTTTCGCTTAAAGGAAAATGTTTACTGTGCCTTTAGCTTTTCTTCTTCTTTTAATATTAGGCAGTAACTTGAACATTTCTGCTGTCTTCTGGGGAAACTGTCACTGCACAATACAAAATAGGGAAAAGGAAGTGTCTATTAAGAGACCAAAGCCCTGGGTTCCTGGCCTGGTTTTGCCTTTGATATTCTTTGAAACTTGAGACCTGTCACTTAAACTTTCTAGATCTGCTTTTTTTCCCTACAAAATGATGGCAATATCACTACCTTCATTATCTTACAGGGTTATTTGGGAAGCAAGACAAAAAATATTAAGGTGCTGAGCACCTCTTTTGAATCAAGGACTTTCACATTCCTTATGTCATTTAATGTTGAAGAACAATAGGTCACATTAGGCATTTGTAGCCCTGTTCTCCAATGAGGAAACTATGATTTGGAGAAGTTAATGATTTCCCCAAGACCTACAGCTCTTTTAATCCCAGTGCTCCGAATCTCAGTATTCCCTCTTCCCTGTAACCCTGAACAACTGAGTTTGAGCTGCGCCCTGCATGCCTGCTCTGTTGTCCATCATCTGGGGGCTCCATTTTCATCAAGGTCTGAGAGGGAACGTCGAGAGTCCTGTACTTAGGATGGGATGGTATCAGCCTGTGTCAAGCTCACATGGACCCATCCAATGAGGCTAAGGCAGAAAACAGGTGGGTTGCAGGGATGTGGTGAAAGCATGAGCTGTGACCACGGTCGTATTCTTAATGTGCTATGTGGCTCAACCTGAAACACCTGTGTTGGGATTCTTGCCAGTTTAGGGCTACCTGCTTCTCTCCAGGGGGTTAAAAAGATTCTCCAGTGGGCAGCACTCTTGATTTTGGCTGCACATTAGAATCAGTCAGGGAGCTTTAAAAATAATCCCAGTGCCCAGGCCATACCCCAGATTCTTTGATGGTGGGAGATGGGAATAAGCGTTCTGATAGTCCACAAATGCACCCAAGGTTGAGAACCACTGATCCCAGAGAAGAGAGGAAGGATCTCCCTTATGGCACATTTGAGCTTCCGGTATTTTAAGATCCAGATTCTCTGGGAACAGGGAGAAGCTACTCTAACATCATCTCAGACAGTACCTCTGTTTGTGTTTTTTGTTTCTGTTAAATTAGCAAGTGGTGAGTGGGAGTCTGGGATGCTACCCTCTAGGTCTTCTTCCCCTAAGATGCCATTGTTGCCTTTAAAAATTAATAACCTCTACTATTAACATAGCGTTTTAGGTCCCTTTACTCCACTTAGACTTAAAAACTGGCTCTTCATATGTCACTTAAGGATCAAGTGCTTATTTTTAAACTTCATTCCTATTAAATAGCGACATATATTGGTGTTGATCGGTTCTTCTAGTTACAATGACAATCAGTACAGGAAGGATGCCGTAGGGCAGACTCCCAGAATATGGATAAGTCTACAATTTATCTATGCAAAGAAATTTAATTTTACAAAGGGATGCCAGCCTCCTACCCTTTGTTATTTGTTCTTGCTTCTCTATCTGAGGCCTTTGGGTAGTTCTCAGAATCAACATGGAGAAGCTTCTTGAGCTGATATTACTGTCAAGGACAACAAGGTAGGTCTTCCTGTGAATGCAGAATACAGGTAGGAAGGCTGTGAAGAACCACAGGAAAGTATTTAGCCCCCAAATCCTCCTTTGCTTTCTCCCTCTGTGACAGTGACTATGGCCCCACAGTGTGACATTGATCCAAACGTAGATTTCCAGGCTCCACCCTCACATTCATTGTTTGTGGGAAGAAGGGCTGAGTGAAATCCATTTTTAAGAAGCTGCCTGCGCCTGCGTGATTCTGGTACAGACTGTCCTAGGGAAGTCAACTGGCCCCACACCCTTTTTGGAATTCTTCCTTTGTGTCATTAATTGCCTTCTCCTGTGACGCCCTTTTAAAATCATGTGCGGCTGCAGCCTGGGAAGTCAGGAACTCCCTGTCTGCTGCGGGCAGATGTGAGGATACAGCAGTAGGAGAGTCTCAATCTGTGTTTATTGAATAACCAGAAGAAAGTAAGATCTGCTAGTATCAGAGTGCTGATAAAGGATGAGGATTCTTAATCCAGGGACAAGCCTGTTGGAGAGGGAATTGGCTTCCCAAAGACAAACATGGTTGACTTCAGAACGAAGGGACAACCCACACAGCACAAGGGAGCTCTGAGAGGGCTGGGCACCGTCCAGTTAACCCGCCTGTGCCTTTCTGCACACCTTAGTTAGAAAAGTAACACTTGCTTCTTGTAAAAAAAAAAAAAAAGTTTTCAGACAATATACAAAGTAAAAATTGAAAAATCTCTCCCTCCCAATTCCACTATTCAAAAATAACTGTTATTTATGGTTTAATGTGTCGCCATCCAGACAATATATATAATATGAAATTATATATATTTTACAAAAATAAATGCATGCACTCTTTCACAATTTTATTTTTCATTTACTAATTTACCATGAGCATCTTTCCTTATCACTCCATATATGTCCTTTTTGTAATATCCTTCCTTATGTGGATTTAGCAAAATATAACCATGTCCTACTGATGGACATTTAGTTTACATCTAGTTTTTTCTTATTTGCTCACTTAAGAGTTTCCTGTCAGTGTACCTGCTGAGTTTTCGTATTGTTGGGCAGCTGCACCTGGGGAGGCTTCTCTCTGCAGGCCAGGTGAAACCTCAGCTTGGATGGGGGAGGCTTCTTGATGCTGATTGAGAAAGAATTCATGAACAAGTCAGATGAGTGTAGGAAACGAAGGAATTCATTAAGGTGAGAGCAGCAGTGAATGACAGCAGCCATGCAGTCAGTAGAGAGCAAGGAAGAGCAGCGGGAGGAAAGGGAAGTTCATTGAACTCCTGCTCAGCATAGGGCAGATCCCTTGCCAACTCCTAAAGCCAGGGGCACCTGGAGTCCAGTGTCCATTTGAATCTGCATGGCATGGGGACTAAGCCCACACCAACCCAGTATGTGGGGGAGCTGCAGAGCACTGGATGAGTGAGATGTTCTGAGAACTTCCCAAAGCAAAGAAAGGACATTTTTGGGCAGGCTACTAAAGAGCATGATGGTAAACTGCAATCTCATCTGGGTCACCCAGGTGATGGGAACTTGCAAGCCCAGTTCAGAGATCTCAGTAACCCCTCCCTATTTGTCTGAAGTAGAACAGAGAAAGTGAAGACTTGAGCTTAACTCTAGAAAACTGAATGAAATAGTGAAGTAACAAAGACACTTATCACTGGGAAACAGAGTCTCTTATTAATCTCTTAGAGCAGAGACAAAACGCAATAAGCTGAGCAACAAGAAGGCTTTATTTAAGGCAAAGTACACCTCAAAGAAAGGGGACTGTGGGCAACCTCAGAGAGGAGGCATGCTTAAAGGCTTAAGATTCGTGTCTTTTAAGGATTTCAAGAATGGGTCAAGGGGCCAAGGGGGCACAGGCTTGACATGTGGTCTCATGATGTCTGTCTCTGGAGAGAGAAATTATGTCATCATTCACAGTCAGTCCTCTAGATATTCTTTAAGATAAACGTAACACAAGGAATTTCTTGACTCTGTTCTTTCTCTAAGATAATGGTTACCCTCAAGCAGTAGGGACATATCATTTAGGACTGTAAGCAGTGGGGACATATCATTTAGGACTGCTCACCCTGCCTTAAGATAGGGTTGGCTGTTGGCTAATTCCCATAAAATATGCTAGGACTCTTACCTCCTAACTTCCAGGTTGCTAAAGTGGAATTTTAGCCTTAAGATGGAGACCCTCCTGTTCTTGCTATATTATTTATATCTTGTCATTTTTCATCACAGGCAGGAAAAGTTAATCATGATGCTTGTCCCATGTCCCTGTTCTACCTCAATATGGTCCAAAGAAGTCTTCAGATTTGATAGGAAACAGGCCCACCAAAGAGGTTGTGCCAATTGTATACCAGTATTGAATATTTGCCCACACTTCTTTTTTTGTGGGTCTTTAGAAAATTTACCGATTAAATAAGTGAGAAAATTTCACATTGGTGCAATTTCAGTTTCTCAGTTAAGTGCTAAGCTTTTTCATATATTTACTAGTCCATGGGTTCCTCTGAACTAACTTTCTAGGTAACTATCTGTTACCTAGAGTCAAGGCTCACCTTTGTGTTTTTACAAATTGCATTTTTTTAAAATTTCCATTATGGCATCTGCTCTTAAATAGCAGATAGTAATATTCTGAAGGGAGCAAATGCCATGGAGAGGGTAAGTGGTGAGGGAGCTGTTTTCCATTTAATCAAAATATCAGAGCCAGCAACTTATTAAAAAACACTGCTTATGTTATTTTAGTATGTTAGACCTTAAAAACTAGAATAACAGTTTATATTCTACAAAGCACACTGATGGGAATAAACTAGGATCTTAGTAAGTATTTCTTGAATGAATGAATGAATGTGGACAGATAGATCTGGATGTATACCATATGGCAGGCTCTGTGCTAGGTGCAGGGAAACATAGATAAAAAAAAACATTCCTGCTTTCTAGAAGCTTGAAGATTTGTTGGGGCTGCTGATGTGTAAAGTGATTATTATAATGCAAGAAGTGATTAATGGAGTGATGAGCAGATATCTTCTGCACTTGATCTTAGCTCCAGAGGGCAACAAATACATAAAAAAATAATCTCAATGAAATAGGACAAGAGTAGAGGTTCACGCAGGGTGCTACAGAGGCATGGTTTTTACAGATGAGGAAGAGTTAGCCAGGTGAGGAAATGTGGGAAAAGTGTTTCAAAGAGCAAAGACCTGGAGGTATGAAACAGCAGGAGGTAGGAAGTCAAATCTTACTAGGATTCCCAGAATCTTTAGAATCTGAGGCCAATGAGTCTAGATAAGCAGACAGGTCACAACGGATCACAGCATGCAGGGGAGCATGGTCCATGCTGAGCTGCTGAAAGGTTTTGAGCAAGGGCTTGTCTGTTCTAACGTGCACTACAGGTGACTCACTTTGGCTGCTAGGAGGAAGACTGATTTGAGGGGCGAGCTGGGTGGCCAAGAGAGAGTGCAGTTAGGATGTTCTATGAGCACACAGCTATTGATGCAACGCAGTTGAAGAAAAGGGAATGAGAAGTAGAGAGATTTGAGAGTAGAGACTTGGTGACTAACTGAATTTGGGATGATGGAGGAGTTCAACACAAACAAGGGCTTGGTTTCCAGTTTGGGTGACTGGAGATGGTGTGATTCACTGGGGAAAGATGTATACAATAAGGAGAGGATTTGGGCAAGAAGATTATTAGAGTGGTATTTTGGAAATGTTGATTTTGAGGAGACTGAGGCACCCAAGGGATATACATAGCAAATAGTTAAATATTAGTATAAGGCTGTCAAGGAAAAGCTAAAAGCTAAAAGTGAACATCTGGGGATGAATTAATTAATTACAGATAGTATTGGTTTTTCAGGCCAAACCTTCACAAGCCTTGCCCATCACTCACAACAGGCATAGCTCCCAGGGAAGTTCATTGTCCCTTTGAGGGCCCATCACAACTGAGATCTGGCAGGAAATCTGGCCTAGATCCTTGAAGCCCTTTTGATCCCCAGCAGGAGCAGGAGAAGCCGGCAGGGTAGTTTCCACTGTTATGTGACAGTGAGCTACTCAGCCACCAGCTAGCTGTTAGAGTTTCCTTCCGAGAGATGCACGCTGCGCCCAGTAGCTGTCTGCTTGCGGCAAAAGGCAGTCTGGGGTTCACTGATGTAGGTTGCAAGGTCAAAGCCAAGGACACACTACCTTGTGAGACAATGGCCTGCCCTGAATAACTAGACTGGGAGAGGGGTCTCTCTCAGCTCTCACCTCTCACTATGCTAGTTCCTTGTTTAATGTTTGTCAGTTTGAATGACCCAGAGCCTGGCTCTAGGGGAGATGATGCACAGGATAAAGGCATCAATACATTGGAGAATTTCAGTGGCCATTGCTGGCACTGACACTCCCCAGCACAGGGAGTTTGGACTAGTCATTCTCTCTTTCCAAATCTGAGTTTCCTGATCTTGTTACAAGGGGGAATAATAAGAAAAATATCTGTCATCTTATTTTTAATGATGGCTGTTAGGATAAAATAATAAATATTTTTGGAGGTCTCATGCAAATGTTATTGTTTGAAGACCCCTAGCAGAGGGTCTACACTCAATAGGCCTCCATGTAAACAGTTGTCAAATGAACTGTGCATACACTATATGCATTCATTTGCTCATTTATTCAACCTATTTATTCAACAAAGACCCATTGAGTGTCTACTCTGTGTGAGGCATTAAGGAGAAAAAGAGAATGGACACACCATGAAAAGGCACAGAGGAGTCTTAAATACAAACTACTCAGTGAAAGAAGCCAATCTGAGAAGGCTACAGACTGTATGATTCCAACTATATGACATTCTGGAAAAGGCAAAACTATGGAGACAATAAAGAAGATTAGTGATTTCCAAAGGCTTCAAGGGGAGCAGGAATGAATAAGCAGAGCACTGGGGATTTTGGGGGACAGTGAGGCTGTTCTCTCTCTATGATACTATAGTGATTGATATATGTCATTATCCATTTCTTCAAACCCAGATAACGTACAGCCCCAGTGCAGCCTCCTGTAACCTGTGGGCTTTGGGTGATAATGATGGTCATATAGCTTCACTGATTATAATGAGCACACCACTCTGGTGCGGGACATCAGCAGCGGGGTGGGGGGCTATGCGTGAGTGGGGGCAGGGGGTATATGGGAACTTTTGTACTTGTTGCTCCATTTTTCTGTGAACCTGAAACTTCTCTAAAACATAGTCTATTTTTAAAAATAGGGAGAGAGCAAGAGAGAGAAATGGATGGTGTATGACTTATAGGCCCCCACAGCATCCCGGAAGAGAGAAAAATGTGAACAGATCTTCAAATAGCAATAAATGGGAGGTATAGCCAGGCTATAGAGGGTGTGAGCAAGCTTCTTCATTTGTATGGTTCCAATAATTTGTCTTCACTCATGACAGGTGCATGAGCAGTGCCAGCACTGTTTATTGTTCAGTCAAGACCCCCTTATCCTTTATTTACTGCAGGGTAAATGGTTACCCAGTGGTGAGCAGCTGTGACTCCTGTGGCTTCCCAGGAC
The DNA here is from genome assembly GCF_040802235.1 of Manis javanica. Lineage (NCBI taxonomy): Eukaryota > Metazoa > Chordata > Mammalia > Pholidota > Manidae > Manis > Manis javanica. The sequence continues at coordinate 43,176,289 of NC_133171.1, forward strand.
CCGGGCAAGGGGTGCTATCTGGTCCACATCCACAGGGCTGGGTGCCCAGCATCCGTAGGCCAGAGGGAAGGAGCAGAGGAGTTGACCTTAACTGGTGAATTCAGCCAGACCACTTTGGCGTGGCTGTTTTGCATCCCTCCACCCTTCAATTTGATGGCTTCTCTCAGGGAGCTGGTGCCAGGACTTAGGCCAGCGGTTTGACCCTTTGGGCCTTAACTTTGGGAGGCTTCATTAAACCTCCCAACAACTCTCAAAACAACTCAAGTCTGGTGTCTACTGATGTAATTGCCCAGTGCTGTGTTAACAGGAGATAAATGACTGACTCTATATTCAGCTTGTTCACCCTGGGACTTAATTTTTTGAGATCAGAAAAAGTAACAATGGGTGTGTTGAGCAGATACCAAAAAGCAAGTTAAAAAATGTATGAATTTCAACATCAGCAGATGAATTTCAATGCAGTTGTTTATCATAAAATCACTAAGTCTTATATCATAAGATGTCAGGCTTTGGGAGTGGGTTTTTTGGCAGTGCATGTGACCTAGCCTGGCATAGATGCAACCAATGAGCAAAACAAAATGTGAGGGATCTTGAGGTGAAAAATACATACTGCAAAAGAGTTTTAGACTACTATGATCTTTTGTATAGGGGTGCATTGCATATCTTTTCAAAGTGTATTTAACTGAAGAAATGATGATTTGTTACAGAGCAATACAGACAGTGACTTGCTACAGATGAAACTTACATTCAGTGGTGTCACCATTATTTCTTTATTTATCCATTGAATGAAAGCCTCCGGGCATACTTTCTCCAACTAGGTATTGCAATTACAAGTTTGCACAATGTAATTACGTAGGAAAAGATAAACTTGTGACCCCCACAATGTAGATGCTACAGGGAAACCATGGGGGAATTTAAGCTAGACCTTCAGTTCCTCAAGCATAAAACACTTTATCCCCACCTTAGGGCCTTCACACATGTTGTTGCCCTCTCACTTCCCTCCAGCCTGCAAATGACTGGTTCCTTTGTGTCTTTCAGGTCTGGGCTTAAATGTTACCTATTCAGAAAGGTCTTCCCATAGACACCCTACAAAGGAGATTCTCTCACTCTCCACTGTGATTCTTCAGCACTGTAAGCAGTTTCCCAGATAATATTGATCACATTTTGTCATGATTCATCTAGTTATTTTGTTTACATTTTAGTCCTATCTCCCACAGTGAATTGCACGACCCTCCAGGCAAGGGCGATCCACAAGCATTTTATTCCTCAAGATATACTCAGTGTCTCCAAGAATATTTGGTATCTGATAGGTGATCAATAGATATAATGAGTGTGACAATGATAAATTAACTTTGGCCATTGCCACCTCAGTGGAATTTATGAGGCAGCTGGTATAGGTCCAACTGCTATTGCATCTTCCCGTTATGAAAATAGACAATGAGGATCTTTTCTCAAACAACTCGAGAAGGTCTGAACCAAAAAGGGGTTTTATTGACCATCAGGAAATTCTAGAGATATCAAGTTTCAGGCACCAAGATATCCAGTCACTCAAACAATACACCAGATTTATTTTAATTCCATTTTCCTAAAACCACATTCTGTCAGCTAGAAATTGGGTGAGGAGTGGGCATACCCCACATGTGTTTTAAGCATTGGGAGCTCCTTGCAGGCAGGGGCTAGATCCTATTTGTTAATTTATTCTTAGCATTGAGCACAATGCCTGGCACAGAACAGCCAACCAAGGTATGTTTGCTAAATTTAACCAAAATGAGACATTTGAAGTGCTTTCCATCTTCTCCTTGAAAGAGGGAGATTGAAGCAATTCAAGGCAGTACTCACTGATTTCCTGTCCACCAAGTTTTGTGGAAGTAGGATTAATTTTCCTGGAGAATCATAAAAGATTGCACAGTTGGGAAAAATATATGACAAAAATAGAATTAAAGCTCCCTCCCTGAATAGAGATGAAAGAGAACTACTTATCACAGTGGTGCAGAAATAAATTTCTTGTGTATCTGCTTAGCTATGACCAGGTGACAACACAGAGAAATATTTTATTGTTTCTCTGAGATCCTAAAATGGAAAGAGACACAAATACAAGAAAATAAATGGAATAAAAAATCTCAAATACAGATATGTTCCTAGGATTATAGGGATGTAACAGACTTTTATTGCTACCCCCACTTTTAGAATAGATTATTTTTAAAGTAATGGCAATTTGGATAGATCAACTCTTGCCATTTCCAAGAAGGAAATTGTAATTTCCTCAATATTCCATTCAGGAAATAATTCCTTATGTAGCCTAGAGAGCTGATACTATGACAAGAAGACAGTCAGATAAAGAGTCTAGCACGGTCAAGGTAAAGGCAGGGGTTGTAGTCCATTTTCCACCTGGGAGGATTTCTTATTTGAATGCTCCAGTAGTTGATCTTCAACATGACTTCCAGGCTGGGCCTTTACTATCTCTACTTATTTACATTTTCTATTCATTTATGTAACTCATTAATAATAAAATAATACTAACTAGTGCTAATTTATTTAGGTCACTGAAGGCAGATAACTAGGAGTTAAGCAGAGCTGGATTCAAACCCTAGCTCTACAGCTTTCTGGCTAGTTATGCTTATGGACTAATCTGTATATATCAGTTTCCTCATCTGTAAAATGGAATAATGAGAGCAGATACCTTGTACAGAGGGTCTCACTGAGGGATTAAGTGAAATGCAGTGTTGCCTTATATACATTCAGGGAAAAATAGCCCTTTTGGTCTTTATTTGGAGGTCAGTAAATTTGTTGGATGCATTATGTATCTTCATAAATAGTATTACTTAAACTTTACATGCACTTCAGGGAAGGTGCTGTTATCCCCATTTACAGATTAAGACATCGAGGTTTTAAGGAGTTGGATGATGAGGTTAGAAGGCTAGAAAGTGTCAGGGGTCAAGTCTTGAATTTGAAACTACTGGATCCAAGTTCAGTGCTATTTTCACTACACTGTAAGACATTCTCTCGGGAAAAATATCAATTCATGGAGACATTGTTTTGTGGTTCTATCCTATTATTCTGTATCTATCTATGATCACCTTAAATCTATACAAAGGGCCTTCCTCTGCAACTTTGTCAGTTTCTGAACATATTTTTACTTTCATTTTGTATTTTAGTTCACAGGCCTGAAAAGACTATATTGTGTTTTTATGAGGGCCTGGAACTTTAAAAATAACAATTTTTATTCATCTTAGGATGTGGCCTCCTTTTTAAAGTGCATCCCTTTGTTGTTGACCTCTGTCCACCTAACAATGGCCCTGAGATATTTTTTCTAGTGTATGGACCATGATTCTTGCCCATAGCCCTCTTTACTCAATGAATGTTCTGACTATTGTGGATATCAATCTCCAGCTGCAAACATCAGAAAACCCAATATGAGGCGGTTTGAACCCAAAGGGATTTTACTGACTATCTGGGCAGGAAATTCTAGGGGTACCAACAAGTCTCAGGCACCAAGTGATACAGTCACCGAAACAGCACGTCGGACCTGTGTTCCCTCCCTCCATCTCTCAGCCCTTGTTCCCTCCAGTGCCTTTACTCTTCATCACTTTGTCTTAGGGGCGGCAAGATACTGCAAGAAGCTCCAGGATCCTTTCCCAGTTTCTCCATAAATCCAGCAGAAGGAAAAATGGCCTCTTAAACACATTTCTGACAGAAGTCCCAGAACTGTTCTCATTGACCCAAGTGGATCATGTGTCTATTTGGAACCAATCACTGTGTTCCGAGGGATTCAGTGCTTCCACAGCCAACATGAGTCACCTGCCTGCCGCTGAAGTTCTACTTGAACCTAATGTGCTTGAATGGTGCAGGTGTAGATTTCCAAGGAAAATTGGAGGGCCCTTTAATAAAAGGGTGAGTGGATTCTTGTTGTCAGTCATTATAATGACCCTTCACTTTTTCTTCCAGAACTTTAGTCTGTTTGGGATTGACGTTTGCCGACTTCCCTCAAAACATTCTGCATTCTGTTCTAACATGTGCAGATGCTGATTCCCATCCCTAATGTCCCTCATCTTGCTTCTCCTCCAATCCTGGTCTTCTATAACACCATGCTCTTTTTTGGGTTATTAAAGGCTATCTATGGTCATTTGGCAAGATGTGACTATTGGCCAAAAAAAAAATCAGGTATGTGGATAAAAATAATATGGATCAAAGCTTTTACTTTGGAATTGTGCCACATGCCTTTATCTTGGGCCCTGTCCAAGATTTTTTTTGAATGTATCTGTGCAATAACTGTATTTTTATGTGATCTTGCTGTGACTAAAATATGAGCTTTACCATTGAGGACAATCACCAGAGCCATAAATCCTGCCAAAAATGCTTGGTGATACTACGGAATATGACTTCAGATCATTTTTCTCCTGTCTTTTGTCTCCCATGGTTTTCCTTTTTCTAGCCGGGTATTTTTTAATTTTTTTGTGTGTCACCTCCTAGCCCATTTTTTAAAGCTTATTTCTGTGTGTCTCTTAGGATAAGAAGAGTCAAGAAGGGTTCTAAAATCCCCAAATCGAGCCATTCTTTATCCAAGACCAGTCATTCCCTGATTCCACTAATTCATTAAGCAATTTCTAGATCTCTGTCAGCACCCTGACCTCCTCCAACTGCATCCTACTTCATATGCACAGTAAAACATGGTTGTTAATAAGATGGGCTTAGCAGTGGAGAGACCTAGGTCCGAATACCAGCTGTGTTGTTCATAATTATCCATGTGACCTTGGACAAGTTATTGAACCTCTTTTAGTCTTTGCTTCCTCATGTGTGAAATGGGACTAAAAGCATCTGCTTATTATGGAGATGAAGCAAGCTAATAATTGATTCAGAGCTCCAGCACATGGTGGGTTTTTAGTAATGTTAACTATTACTATTCTTACAAAGCTCTTTTCCATATTTTAGTTCAAAATTAGAACTTTTATAAAAAACCCACACTGTAATGTCCACTTCATTGATGTCAGCCCTTGAGTAATGTAAGGACGGAATCCCTACTGGAGGAGTAGGCAGTGAATAAAAAAGGTGTGGTTATTCACTGATTCCATCAATTATTTATTGAGCATATGTGCTATACTGGGAATATCAAGTTTGTTTACAAGTTTATAGCAAGGGGCTGTTACCCTCCGTGGGTAATGCAAAAGAGACACAAACCATGTTCCTGTTTTCAAGGAGCTTTTTACTCTTGTAGGAAATACATGACTCAACCCATGAAGGAATATGCAGGAGCAGAGAGACTGATCATCAGGAGCTTATATGCACACTGCATGTTCTCAGAGGGCTCTAGGAAGAGCTAGAGCAATGCCTGGCACACTCTACGCAACCCCAAAACACTAGTTGGAGGAATGAGTGAATCGGTGGGATGAGTGGTGATTGTTGACAAGGATTCTTGGCTCCAGTCCAGTCCAGTCCCAAGCCTCTTCCTTTGCTAGGCACAAGTTGGCAGACTGCGGTGGGGACAAAGATCACTGGGAATGTGTGTGCCAAGGGCATGTTAGTTTATAAAGGAATCGATAGAACTAGCAATCCACCCCAGTCCTCCTCACAACCCAACCTGTGACCCCATGGAGGTGTGATCCCTCCAGGACTCACCTTTCCTTGGCTACAACCACTTCATCCTCGCAGAGACCCAACAGAACTGGTGCTTCTGCAGCTGTCATCAAAATCTGCCAGTTCCCTCAGCTTGAACCTCAAGCGCTTGGAATTATCCAAGACATCTGCCGTAGAGAATGTAAGGGTGGAACGACCTAATTCCGACCTAATTCCCATAGAAATAGCCGCTACCCTGGGCACAGTGAGTGGGTTCAACTAAATGCCATTAGGTACATAAAAGTTGGCAATTGTAACTAATGACATGCTTATACTCTGGTACTGGGTAAAGTGAACATTTTTGGAAAATCTCCACATTAGAATCATCATTATTTCATAATAAATGTCCTTTTGTACATAAACACACTCTCTCTTAGACTAAATATGCTTGTTTTGTTTGTTTTATTTTTTATTTCATATGCAGGATTTCAATGAAGGATTATTTCAATGAAGGATTATTCTGTTTTATTGATTGGCTATAATTAGGAGACGAAGTCTCAGGGAATAGAGATCGGTTTCATATTTCTGAAATCAATGGTAAGAATTTGAAGCAAAGAATGTGTGGAAAGGGGATGTGGAAATAGAACCTAGTGGCTTCACTTTTTTGTTTGAAGTTTTTAAGCATCTTAATCATCTAGGAAATTTACCTTTAGAAAGTTTACTTCTTTGGTATACAGTTTTATGTGTTTTAACATATACGGAAACATTTATAACCACCACCACAAGCAGGATACAGAATAGTTCCAACATATGAAAAAATTTCCTTGTGCTGTACCTTTGTAGTTGAACCCTTTCCTAGCCCAACACCTGGCAGCTACTGATTTGCCGCTGTCCATCTCTATAATTTTGCCTTTCCAGAATGTCATATATATGGAATCATACAGTATGTATTCTTCTGAGACTGTTTTCTTTCACTTAGTACACTGCATTTGAGATTCCTCTGTGTTTTCACCTGTTCATTCCTTTTTATTGCTAAGTAAATAAAAGGATACATCACAGCTTGTTTATTCATTTATCCATTGAGGAACATTGGTTGCCAGTTTACATCAATTATGAATTATGTTGCTATAAATATCCATGTACAGACTTTTGTGAGAATCTATTTTCATTTCTCTAGGATAATACCCAGGAAGTGGTAAATGGGTCATAAGGTAAATGAATATCTGACTTTATAGAAAATTACCAAATTATTTTCCAGAATGACTATACAGTTTTGCCTTCATACCAACAATGTATGGGAATTCCATTTACTCTGAATTCTGGCTATCACATTGGGTGGCTATGTATGTATATTTTAGCCATTCTAATAGGTATATTACAGTATCCTTCATTTAATTTGCATTTCTCTACTGAATGATGAAGTTGATCATCTTTTCATGTACTTATTTTCAATTGATATATCTTCTCTGGTGACGTGTCCCTTCAGATTTTTTGCCTACTTTTTTAAATTGGGTTATTTAGTTTCTTATTTTGAAGTCGTGAAATTTCTTTACAAATTCTGGATACAAGTCCTTTATTTCCTCTTCTCACTTGTGGAGGAGATTATAAAGAACTGGTATTATTTTTTTCTTAACTGTTTGGTTGAATTAGTTAATGAAAACATCTGGACTTGGATGTTTTTTGTTTTGCTTTGCTTTTGGTGGGGGAGCAATATAATAACAGCAAATAAACAACACTTAGAGTTGTTATATCATCTTGATGAGGTAACTCTTCCATCATTATGTAATACCTCTCTTTGACCCTGATAGTTTCTTTATTCTAATTGATCAATTTTCAACTATGAAATCAGTATCTTTAGTAATCTATGACTATTCAGGTTATTTACTTCTTGGGTGAATTTCATTAGTTTGTTGTTCGTTTGTTAGTCTTTCAAGATTTGGTCCTTTTCATGTAAGTTTCTTGTTTATGAGAATTGCCTATACTATTCTTTGTTATCTTTTTATGTGTGGGAGCTTGTAGTGATATCCCGAATTTCATACCTGATATTGGTAATACGCATCTTCTTTCCTTTTGTCATGGCAAAACGAGCTTGAAGTTTATCAGTTTTATTGAACTTTCACAAGAACCAGTTTCTGGTTTCATTGATTTTCTCCATTGTTTTCTTTTTTCCATTTCATTAATTTCTTTTCTTAAAGTTCTTATTTTATTCCTTCTTCTTGCTTTGTGTTTACCTGGCTATTCTTTTTCTAGCTTCTTAAGGTAGAAGTTTAGATTATTGATCTGAGACCTTAATTCTTTTCTAAAAAGAGCATTTCAAGTATAATCTTCTTTCTAGGCACTACTTTAGCTGCATCCTACAAATTTTGATATATTGTACTGTCATTTGTATTCAGCCTAAAATATTTTCTTACTATCCTTGAGACTTCCTTTTTGACCAGTGAACTTCTTAAAGTGTATTGCTTAATTTCCAAATATTTAGAAGTTTTCTAGAAATCATTTTTCTTGATCTAATCGATTCTATTATGGTCAGGGAACATAATTTGCATGATTTCATTCTTTTAAATATAATGTTTGTTTTGTAACCCAGAATATGGTCTGTTTTGTTCAATGTTCCACATGTACTTGAAAATAGTGTATATTCTGTTGTTACTTGCGTGGGATATTCTATAAATGCTCATTAGGTCGAGTGGTTGATAGTATCATTTGGTCTTCTATATTCTTGCTGATTTTTTTCTACTTGTGCTATCAATTACTAAGAGGAGTGATATAGTCCTCAACTGTAATTGTGTATTTGTCTCTTTCTCCTTTCAGTTCTATCAGCTTTTGCTTCATGTATTTTGAAGCTCTGTTACTAGTTATAAGAACCAATACAACAAATAACAGCTAATGACTAAAAACAACAAATAACAACAACTAGTAGCAGCAAATAAACAACACTTAGGGAGTTGCTCTATCATCTTGATGAATTGACTCTTCCATCATTATGTAATATCTCTCTTTGACCCTGATAATTTCCTTATTCTAAATTTTATTTTGTCTGATATTAATATAGCCACTAACTTTCTTTTGGTTAGTATTTGCATGGCATTCCTTTTCCCACCTTTTTACTTTTAATTTAGCTATTTCATTATATTTGAAGTGAGATTCTATAGCAGCATATAGTTGAGTCTTTTTAAAATCGAATTCAATAATCTACAGCTTTTAATTGATGTGTTTAGTTCATTTATGTTTAGTATAAGTATTCATATGGCTCAACTTAGGTGTGCCATTTTATTATTAGTCTTCTGTTTGCTCTCTTTGACCCACCCCCATCAAGTCTTTTAGATTATTTGAATATTTCTTGACATTACATTTTACCTGTTGGCTTTTTACTGTATCTCTTTGTATAACTCTCTTTGCATATATTTTTTATAGTTGCTGCTATAGAAGTGGTTTTAATATACATACCTATATTTTCTCAGTATGTTTAGAGTTCATAGTTTACTACTTCATGTGAAGTATAGAAACCTTATAGCTGTATAAATACCCTTACCTTCACCCTTTATATCATTGAACCTGAATATAAATATATTGAAATCCCCTTACAGCATGTTAATATGTTTTTATTTCAACAATCAAATAAAAGCATATATATTACAGATTTGCATGTCATCCTTTCACTGGGCCATGCAAATCTACTCAGTATTGTTCCAGTTTAAGTATATATGCTACCAAGTAAACATTAAGTATGTTTTTGAAGTGTTTTCCTGGTAAATATTTATCCAAAAATTGCACCAAGTTTGTGAAACTGTGACTATTAGAAGTACAGTCTATGTTCAGGGAAGTGTTTTTCTCTAGAAAAAGCTAGAATTAACTCTAACCAATTATGGTGTGATATTAAAAAGTACAAAATAAAGTATTTATCATCAAGTAAAACAGAATATACAATTAGAAACTAGAAGCCCAGAAATATTTTGTGACCAAAGTCCTTTTTAACATGAAGATTTATAATATCAAAAGTATCAGTTATCTGTAGGGATGTCCAAATGGGAGGTATTATCTAGAAATTAAAGTGGAACTTACATTTTTCCAATAAGCAGTGGATATTAGGAGAAGATGAAATGAAAGCCAACTCTGCTAGTTTGAAATGAAGGAAACTAGAGGTCAGACCATACATTATTTATGCATAAAAAGCATCTTTTATTAAAAAAAACTCTCAAAGGCATTTTGTACATGTAATTGTATTTACCTCTGCTACATTACTATCATAACTACTGTCCATACTTCAGAGCAGGGAAGTGATGAATCTGTGCAGCATGCAGTGCAGGTACCAGCCTCCCTCTCCAATCTTGTCTTCCCCAGAGTATGCAGTCATTGGCTTGGAATGTACAGCTGTGAAGGTGACTGTTTCTCTAAATGTTTTGGTGATGTAAGCTGGAAACCAAGGAGGAGGAGAATAATTGAACCTCACCTTGCTTAAGCTGTCATGTAGCATGAGGGTTGCAAGTTGGGCTTGGTGACTGTTACTTTAGTGAGAAGGGGACATTTGCACTTGGAGTTAATGAGGAAACAGCCTGCCATGAAGGGTGGTCAGGATGCTTTGCCCTCTTCTCTGCCTATCAGGTGCCAGACCTTGTAGGAAGGTTCAACAGAAGCGCCCTTAGCTCTATGGGCCTTTCCCTGTACCCATTACAGTCATGGTGAATAATCTCTCTACTGGCCGATGTACGTAGCCCCTTCATCTACCCAGTTCATGGGGCAGCCTTAGTTTTCCTTTCATGTGACTGTTACCCTGAAATAGATTTTAATATCCATTAAGACTAGGGTAGTGTGTTTGTTCCCAAAGTGACTTACCCAGTGTGCACTAAGTTTGAGAGAGGCAGTCAGTAGAGCCCCTGAGAGCACAGTTTCAGTCTTCCTCGGTTCAAATCCCGACTCCACCATTTCCTAGCTCAATGACTAAGGGCAAGTTACTCAAATACTCCAAACCTCGGTTTCCCTACTTACAAAATTTGGATAATAACACTATATGTAAAGATTAAACAAGTTAAGATCTAAAGCATAGTTAGCATCTTTGGTGCATAAGTATTCCTTATTTTTATTAAGTGATTAAGTTTTTCTTACAAAGCTGTGAAACAAATACATAAGTTGTAAGTGAGGAAAGAACACAATGGGGGTAGCTATTTTTAAAAGAAATGAAGGGTGGAATGTCAGTTGGTACAGCCACTTTGGAAAACCACTTGGTAGTGTTTATTTGAGAAGAACATTCTCATACTCTATAACCTAGCAACTCATAGTAAGTATATATACAACAGAAAAGTGTCTTTGTATCACCAAAGGATGTTTGATAGAATGTTCATAGCAGCAATATTCAGAGTAGCTACCAACTGGAGATGCAACGGAAGAATGAATAAATCAATGTGGAACGAAGCTGAATGATTTACAACTGCACACAGAAGAATGGATGAACCTCCCAAATGTAAAAATAGTGAGCAAAAGAAGCCAGATATCAAGGACTATATACTCAGTTTACTGTAAGCTTCTGGGTAACAGGAATCTGTGCCATTACAAATCAAGATAATAGGAACCCTTGTGGGGAAAGGTGTGGAGCAGAAGGAGAGGCAGAAAGGAGAGACCAGGAGAAGCTTTGGGAGTGTCGTTACCATTTGACTTCTTCATCTGGTGCAGGTTTCATGGGTGGGTTCAAACTGTGAAAATTCATCGAGCTGCACACTTTCTTATATTTTTTTCCATGTGTATCTTACTTCACTATGAAGCAAACTGTACAGAAATGAAAAAAGAATAGAAAAGAACAGAAAACAAAAGCAAAGTAAGAAAAAGGAAGGAAAGGAAAGGAACGGGAAAAGGAAAGAAAAGAGGAGAAAGTAAAAGAAAAAGAGAAAAGGGACGAAAAATTCAAGCTCAGAAGGTCAAAAGACAGGGCGGTCCTTGGAACTGGCAGCCCCGGACCCGGTCGGCTCAGCCCCCTGAGTAGCGGGCCGCCCTGGCCACCCTCCTCGCGCGCCCTACCCGGCTCCGCACAGCTCCTCCCCACCGCGGACATTGCTGAGGCAGGAGGGGGCTTTCCAGGGGAGTGACACTACCAGCGGGGTGACTTGGAGGAGCTAACGCTTCATTAATGTAACCTAAGACTTACAAGCCGTCTTCTCCTGCCAGCTCCCCTTTGCTCCTCTCCCCCTTCTTCTTCCTTCCCCTCTTCCTCACCCAGGACCTCCTCTCGGCCCGGCGGCGGTGCCCCACCTGCTGGCTGCGCGCCTGCGGCCCTGCGGGGAGCGGGGGGCGGGGGCCGGGCGGTGCTCGCTGGTGCCCCCCCACTCCCCAGCCCGGCCCGGGCTGATCCCGCCCCGCGGCCTTCGGCTATTTTGGGCGTGTTGAAGGCGACGGCAGGATCGCTGACGGGCGCGGATCCTGTGACACCTACCCGCAGCCCGGCACTTGTTACTCCCGGGACCTGCTGCCATCCCCTGAACCCACCTTACCCCCTTGGCCTCCTGTCCCTTCCTGAACTCTGCCCCTTTCATGTGAGCACCCGGGACTGAGCTCTCACACACAGCTGCTCCGGGCTTAAGAAATACATTTAAAGAAAAAAATAATTGAACGCCGCTTTGAAGAAGGGAGCCGCGCAGCAGGGGCGCAGAGCTCGGGCCCCGGACGCCGCAGAGGTGGCGCCTCCCCGGCCAGGAACGCTGGCCCCGGGCGCAGGCAGCATGATGGACTCGGCGACGGCGAACGGGGACGATAGGGACCCCGAGATCGAACTCTTCGTGAAGGTAGGTTGGCGTCCCTCCCGGCGCCCGGCGCACCTGCGGCGCCTCCAGCCGGGCCCACGTGCCTGGGCGCGGACCGAGCTGGGTCCCCAGGGAGCGCAGCCGAGCCCTTTCGGTCCCCCGGGGGGCCTTTTTGCAGCCAGAGAGCCTCGCTCCGGGGCTCGCTGGTGAACGCAGTCAGTGCGATCTGGCAGGTGGCTGTCCTCTTGCAGACTTGACCGGCAGTTTGTCAAACCCGCCACAGGACCGGCAGTCTTTGCTGCGGGTTCGGAGCCCTGCCTGGCGCGATTTGGGCTTGTCCTCAAGGGCATCTCCAGTGTAGGGAGATGGCAGGAACCCGGCTGGAACCGTGAACCTTTACTTCTAAAACTGGAAAGACGGGGGATCAGGAGAGGGGAGGCAGAGAAAAGAAAACACCCATTACTGATAGCATTATGTTGGGCAAAGCCAAAACCACATTTCTTAAAATCACCTATTTTTTTTACTCAGAACTACTACAAGAAAAATCAAAGCAAACAAAAGATGTTTTCTTGCTTTGCGACCTGCGAAGCAGAAAACAAACAGGCCATTCGCGGACATTATTGTTACTGTTACCATCATGCCTCAGCCGGGTAGAATCAGGAAATGCTAAGGGTTTGACTATAGGGAAAATATCCCGACCAACCTGGGGACAGACTAGGATGAAGGGGCACAGTGAAAAAATTAAATTAACTGAATTAACTCGCTTCTCTCTGGGCAGAAACAGTCTAACGTCAAAGCTGTTGCACTTCACTTGCAACCTGTAGGAGGAAGGCTGGAGGCCCAGGCAGCATTTCCCCAACCGCTGGTGTAATAAAGAAACATTTGATCGGTCCTCCGTGCCGACACCGCAGAAGCGTGGAAACCTGAGGCGGCAGGAGTTGCCTCCAGGACTGTGCCGAGTCGCCAGGACTTGTGGGGAGGGGGAGGGGGCAGGCTGCCTGGGCGCCTGGGCCTTTCACAAAGGGGGAAACAACCTTAGAATGCAAGGTTTCCCTAGAAATCCGCAGGTAACTGAGAAGGGGAGAGTCCTTAATGCGCGTCAGGGGCCTCCTGGCTGAGTTTGAAAAGTGCCCTATAATCCCTGGCATGGGGAAGATGTTATTTTGGTCAAATGATCCTTATCTACAAGCTGATTAAACACATAGATTTTCACAAAAACTGTAAATCTTGATAGCAACCCTTTGGTCCTAGGTAGTTTTTGATGCCTAAAGATATAAAATTAGTTGTGACTTATTTTACACTTGAGAAGTGGTCTGTCCCCTTTCACAGTTGGTCCAGCCTACTGCAAAGGGTTGTTTAATTTCTTGGTCTGGGTTTTACAATTCTTTGTGTTTGTTTTCCAAAATTATCCATAAAAATCACATGTGTCATTCAGTGGCACTAATTTTCCTTGGTCTTTTTCCTCTCTTTCCTAAAATATGGTTTCTGTCAGTCTCATTTGGTTTCCAGAACCCCTCTGGGCAGGATTTCCAGGTCCTCCGGCAGAACCAGGTAATTTAAGAGGACTTGTCCCTCCAAGGCTGGGCCTGAGCCTCAGTGTCCAGGCCGGTGGCCTAGGGAATGAATAAGGAGAGCTTTGACAAAGCCACGAGTTTTGCTGCTCTCCTTGAAGGAAGCTATTCTAGGACTCGCTCTGATTCCCTGGGAGCAAGCAGTTTCGCAGTGTCAAGTTCCTGAAAACTGAAACACAAATTGACCCTTTAGAGCTAAAGGAGCCCTTTGCCCCACTGCAAGGCGTGGAAACCAATTCTACCTGCACCTTTGGAATTTTGTGTTGGCAGCTTTGAAGCTTTGCTTCGTTTATACAAAAAGTTCACGGCACAGCCCCAGTGCCCGCAAAGAATTCTGAAATGCTTGTTATGTCACCTGTTTTTTCCCCTAATGGAAAGCAATCCATGAGAGTCATGCAGGTCTTCACAGGCAGCTCGGAAATCAGATCCATAGGGAGACCAAAAAATCAGATAGGAAAGCCTTTTTTTTGAGCCTCTAATCGGTAGTTATCATTTACAGGGACACATAAAGGCTATAAATGCCTGTGAAATACAGATGCTGCCCAGGCTTCAAATGGTTTCATTTTAGAGAAGCAATGCCCTGATTTTCAGAATCAGATATTCCCAGAGTTTGATATTTGTCTTCACTGTATGGCTCCCTAAGAGGAAAGGCCTTCTTGTTGAAGGGGTCAGGCACCTGAGGTGCTTGGGGCCAGGCGGACTGGTTCCCAGGAAGCCTCCCAGGCAGGCTGGGCCTCACCACCCAGTAGGAGTTGTGAGATGGGCATGTTCAAAACTCCATGAAGGGAACACCCTCAATCCTGCCTGTCCTCTGGTGTGTCTTTCAAAACCTCAGTCACCCAGGGAGTTTCAAGGACCTGTGATTCTGGCCCACCTCAGTTGATAAGCACTGTTACTACTACTAAGGCTGATGACGATATAATAATCAATGGCAGCACGTTAGGATTTATGAAGCACATTCAAATACCTTATCTTGTTGGATCCCCAGCAACCTTGGTCATGAGCTTTGGTTCACTCATGTGAAACATGAAGAAGAAAACAGATAAATATGACTCACAGAGACCTCGTTAGACTTAATGCCCTTGGAGAACAGCTGTTTGCTCTGTTTTATCAACCTAGGGAAGTTAAAAATGATATTTAGTCTTGTTTTACAGTTGAATAACACATGGGGCTCAGAGAAGGTATGTGACATGCCCAGAGGTACACAGCAAATAACATTCAGATCCAGTCCTCAAGGCCAGTAGGTTAGTCTCAAAATCTCTTACTCTTTCTTTTCCAAACACCCATAAGTCGGGCCTGCACCTTCTTTTGCCACAGTATGCTCTCAGGTGGCATCCAAGATAACAATTACTGATGACTTATTACTGTGGCCAGAGAACGTTGTCCCGGAATGTGCTCCTTCTTGCTCTGCACCCCAAGTCTGACCCTTCCAGAGAACATTCCCATAGTGACTTTTAAGAGATCACACCCCCATGTTTTTAGTTTCTTCATCTGTAATGCAAAAGGTTTGAGCAAATGAGCTCTGATGCTAGTGTTCCACAATACCTGTAGATGGAGCAGAGGTTTAGAGACATAGGACGTGATCAAGTCTTGTCTCTGCCTCTAATTAGCTGAATGACTCTGAACAAATTACTTAACTTCTATGAGTCTCAATGACCTCCTCTTAAAATAAGAGGGTGGCTATGCATACGGTGGCCGTATAATTTATTGTTCAAACCAAGACACTTGGTTAGACAGCGAAGGTGGGGGTGCCCCCGTAATTAGGCGGGGACAGCAGGTGTAACGGGTTGTTCAGGGCAAATCAGGATGAGTGACCATCCTGGTCGTGAAAATACTGTCACCACAGACTTGCTATGAGTATTCTGCAGGAACAAGTAGATGAAAGTGATTTGGACACTGAAAACCGCTGTAAACACATTGAGGTCAAATAATGATATGAATTCCATGGCAGCTAGAACCTTTCTTGATCTGCAGATCCCTGATTTGCGTTAGGAAACGAAAACCTGGCTCCTTCCTCACGCACAGGGCTATTTTGAGAATAAATGAGGTCATACATGCTTGGACTTTGATCACAAAAGGAAGACAATGGGTTAGAGGATTGACAGTGGCAGGGAGGGCGGTTTACTGAAAGAAAGAACAAGGAAGTGAAAGCAAAAGGGAAAGTGATTTGGGAAGGCAAACAGCCTGTGCTGATGATGTGTTAGGTCAAGACGTTCTCCCCATCTGAACTGATTCTTCCAGCCCCAGGACCACCCCCGGACCACAGATGTAGAAAGCCACCAAGGTGAAGTAATGACAGTAGACCATTTGCTACAGATGTCTCTCAGGGCCACGGATGGGCGTGAGTTTCAGCAGAAAGCTCTGGTTCTCAGCCTTGGTTACATATTCAAATCATTTGGGGAGATTTCCAAACTCTGGATGCCAGGCTGCTCCCCAAGCCAATTACATAGAAAGAAGTCTCTGTGGTGGGACCCAGAAACAGTATTTTAAACCTCTACCCCCAGGTGACTCCAGTATGTGGCTCTGCGGGAGAGCCACTGAGGCATAATCAGAGGCAGGTCGGAGGGCAGGCAACTTCTGCTACTGCTGAAAAGGTGGCCTTGCTGGTGCGGGTTAGGGTCCAGAGCTTCTAATGGCCTCAGGGCACCATGATCAGGAGCGTTGTGGAGAGAGAGTTTGTACCCAGTGGGTGCTCAGCTAACAGATGCTGATGGGTGATAAAGCCCTACCCACAGGACTCCAGAACAGTCAGTGCATGGGGTCGGTCTAGTTAAATAATCACCTGCTCAGCATGGGGGAAGGACACAGAGTCTGCTGACTGCCTGATGGAAGTGACTAGTCGTTTCATTTACTGAGTGACCCAAAGGCTCTGACAGTGGTGAAGGGTCAAGTCGTGGTGACCCACAGCTTCATTATCTGGTTCCAGAACAGACAGGATTAAATCCTGTGGTGCTCCTGCCCACATCCCTGCTGCCCCCCAGCTGCCTAGTCACCTTGGGGAGCCCTCCTAAGCACGGGATCATTAGGTTTTTGATGTTTGCTTAGCCACATTAAGCAGATGTATTTCTTTCCCTCTACCTCTACGTTTTAATGTGTGATCAATAATCTAATACACAAATTGATCTTCCCTGCTGTGCCAGTCAGTGTGTCTTTTCCTGTAACACATCCGTGGTAGTGCTAGTGTCAGAGGTCAGCCGATGCACATCTCAGATGCCATGGCAGGGGTGGGAGTGAGGGCGGTGGGTCTGCAGCTGCCGAAGGCCATTGTCAGTGGGGTCAGCTTCTGCTTCCCTGCCAACTTGTGTTGTTCCCTCTGCGTACTGGCTGCCTCATTCCACCCAGGCAAATAGTTGATTGACTTAGACAGTGAGGTGAAAAGCTTTTCATTCTTGGTCCCTTGGGCTGCCGGGTACTGGGCCTATGTTGGTGGCAGCTTGGGGTGCAGAGGGAGAGTGTGGCTTTGGGTGTCAGGCTTATGGGTCACCAGCTGTGTGCTAGGACAGGCTGCTTGTGGCTCTGTGGGGCATGGTTTTCTTTTTTGTTTATTTATTTATTCATTTATTGAGGTATCATTGATATACACTCTTATGAAGGTTTCACATGAAAAACATTGTGGTTACTCCAATCATCCATATTATCAAGTCTCCCCCAAACCCCCCTGAAGTCACTGTCCATCAGTGTAGTAAGATGCCACAGAGTCACTACTTGTCTTCTTTGGGACACGGTGTTCTCACCAGTACGATGTTGATAATGGCAGTATGTATTTTGTGGGGTTGATGTGGGCACTGAATAAGCTGTGTATGAATCTGGGGTAAAAGGGAAGCCTCCCTTGCAGGCGCATCGTAGCCCAATTAGTGAGAAGCCAAGCCCTTGACTTTCCTTCCCTTGGTGTGCCAAGTAGTCAGAAACTCAGTCCTGTCTGCTCCTGCCTTGCTGCTAGATCTCAGGCGCAGACCCCTGGGAGCTGGAGCGCGGATCAACCAACTGTCCCTGGACCCGGTCGCCTCTCAAGAGGCTACTGCTGCGTGAACTGGAGGCCCCCAGAGGCCAGGGTCTGAAGTGGTCAGCCTGACTGACCGCAGGGCGGGTGCAGCCCCCTGACCAACCAATCGCTGGGTTCTTCACGCTCAGGGGAAGTTGATGCCTCCTGTCAGTTGCTCCCTCATCCAAGGGATCTCCCACATAGCTCCGGGCTCTGGGCCCTGGGGGTGCCCCTGGGGGCGCCACTCTCCTTTCTGCTCAGTGGAAATGCTACTTCAGAGACTTCCTTCCGTTTCCTGTCACTGGGCTCCGGGCAGAGCCTCCCAGGAGCCTGCAACTTTGTACCTTAGATGAACAGGAAGGCTCTGGAGTCTGGGTCCTTTGGTTCCAAGAGGACCCCTGGGCTTTCAGTGCAGATGTTCCCCCTGCCTCCCCGGCAGCCTTGCAACCCTGCATACCATGTTTGCTCTTAAAGGAGACATACACACATCTTTATGCCTCTCATGTACCTGGACTAGAGGAAACACATAATAGACCCTCAGTATCTGGTAATTTTTAAAACCATTACCCAGGAGACACCCTTCATTGTCTTTTTCATCAAGCTAGAAGACTAGAAACAGTGAAGGAGCAAAGTGGTTAAGCATGAGTTCCCTGAAGATGTGAGTCAGTTAAAGGGTTCTCTCCACCCAGGACAGCTTGGATCCAACCCTGCTTGTTTCTTAGAGGTCAGCCCCAACTCCTGCAGAAAGTTCTCTGCCAGCTGCCTGAGTGAGAATGCACTTTGGAAACTCATATGTTTATTCAAGGAGTATCTTATTTCTGAGATGTGAAATCCTTTAAGAATAAATTACATAGATAGTCTGCTGTCAGAAATGAAATGAGTCTTTTGTGGGTAAAAGAAATGGAGTTGCTAACTTCTAGAAACACCCGCTAGCTCCACCAGCATGTGAAGATTCTTTGAATGACCTTTGCTGTAGCACTCCTAGTGGGCAGTGGCTAGGCTGAGGGTGCCTCAGCCTCTGGGGCATGAAAAAGTCCCTCCCCTGCTCCTTCCCTTGGACGTGCTCAGGCCCTGCCTCCAGAGACTCAGATTCAGGGAGTCAGGGTGAGGCCCAGACAGCCTTAAAAAGCTCCGCCTGGGTGATTTGGGGATTTATCAAAGACTAAGAACCACTACCCCAGACCATGGGCAGGGTGGACTGAACCCACCTAGTGGTGCATCCAAAGGGCAAGATGAAGTCCAGCCCCCACTCGAAGCATTTCATATAAAGTGCTAGGCTTAGGCAAATATACTTATTTTCATGAATCACCCCAGAGTGACCACAAATAAACCAGGAAAGGGAGGAAAGGAATGCTCTCGACCTTTCTTTTATAACTTGCTTTCATTCCTTTGTAACTTTTTTATGATACAGGAGTGACAAATAATTTGAAAAACTAGGCATGAAGGAGGTATCGGTAAGATAAAGAATTTAGGTAGTTCAGGAATAGAAACAATCAATCAATTACTAAACATGTTTACAGAACCGCCTGCTTGGTGCCAGGCTCTGTAAAAGCTGAAGAGCAGGGGTGGAGATCAGAGAAGATGGAGACCCAGTAGCCAACGAACCTGTGGCTGAGAGGTGATAATGCAAATGAGCATGAGCCCCATGTGAGTGACAGGAAACTAAATGAGGGTGCAGATGTAGGAACCACTGTGGCCCAAGGACTCCAAGTGTAATTTGAGGGTAGTTGTGCTTTGAAGAATGATTAGGATTGACAGAGAAGTTAGGAGTGGGCAACCACATCAGGCCCAGCAACAGTAAGGACTGAGGATGTTTAGGGCTCAGTGGGTACACAAGGCTGGCTGCAGAGAATGGCATATAGAGGGGCACACTTGGGAATAAGACAGAGAACAATAATGATAATAGCGAGAAGAGGTTTTGAATGGCATCTAAGGGTTTTTTTTCCCCCTTGTAAGTTATGGGGAGCAACCAGAAGTTTCTACAAAGGGTAGGAGCTTGTTTTTCTCCTGTTTGGAAAGGTTCATAGGTTGTTTTGCACGATGTGGTAAGACGATTAATAAGGTCCAGGTAAGAACACCTCCATTCCAAGTCCTGCTCTGCCACATATTGGTTGAGTGACTTTTTTGAAGACCAGGTTTCTCCTTCACTAAAATGGGATCAACAATCATAAAAATCATGAAATTTCTGATATGGACGAAACCTCTTAGAAGTCATCTAGCCTGACCCCTCTTTGGTAAATTCACAAGCCAGTAATTTAGGATACATCCTCTATGGATTAAAGGGGGAGGAGTGAGATAAAATGTGAGCTGTGGCTGTTTTTACCATTCCTCTAATGACTGAAGTCCCTGTGACTATGGTAGAATCAAGAGAGCCTTGAGCAGAGGCCCCTGAGGAAGATTCACCAGTGTTCCTGTTGTGAGGCGACGATAAGCGAGGCGAGGAGGAGGAGTTAGCTGAGGGAGAATGATGCGGAGACAAGAGTGCGCACAGGATTTGGAAGAAGGCTCTAGTTTAGGAGGGATGCTGAAGCGCTTCCTTGGTAAACGCACCTCTGAAGAGACTGGTTTCCATATTTGGTGTGGCAATGCGCCATTGCTGTCTAAGACCTTGTAAATGGATTGAGTGCAGATAAACTAATTGAGCAGGAGCTTCACGGTTCCTTTTAACCCTGAAACCCTATGAATCTATCATAAAAACAGAGCTGTGAGCCAGCAAGTTGCTATTAATGAGAATCATCTGGTTTTAGAACAGTCATTTGAGGTGATGGCAAGCCAGTTAAGGCAGATGTCCATAGAAATGCTGGAAAATCAGCACAGAATGAGAGGAAGGTCAGGGCTGGTGACATGAATTTGTGGTTCTGCTTAGCGCTACAGTTGAAGGAAAAGTTCTCTGGAGATGGGAGCACGAAGAAGGAGCAGAGAGACGGGGACCGTGCTTTAGGAAGTGCACGTTTCAGAGGGAGTAGTGAGACACAAGAGGGTTCAGCAAAGCTGATGAAGAAGCAAAGAGAGGGAAGACATAAATGTACTGTCCTAGATGAGGGCTACTGCGTGAACAACAGCTCAGAGGCAAGAAATGCCAGGATGTGTCCCAGAAGAACTCAGAGTTCTGCTTAGCTGTGGCAAAGAAGTTTCCAGAGATCTTGGAAGGGGGACAGAAATGTAAGTTAGGGTCAAATCACGAGGCACATCTGCTGGCAGGCTGACCATTTTGGACACTTACTTATAATGTAGAAGACTGCATGTGCTACTGCCTGCTGGTGGGGCAATTCTGTTTTATAAGAGAGCTAAGTACTTAATTACCTGAAGATGGTGTTCCTGGCCCTGTTGCATCTGAAGAGAGATAGTTTGAAGTGGGATGTCTTTGCAGTGTGTTTTGGGTCACCCATTGGCTGTAACACGTAGAAGTTTGGGGCTGGTTCTTCTACACCCGATACCAACCTCTATGGACCTTAAGATGATGTTTCTACTTCTGTTTATTATTATTTTGTGGTAAGGGGGAAAAAACCAAGTATCAGACTGGAGAAATAACACAAAATGTAAAGGAGGTTGTAGTGAATAGAGTCCAGCTGGGAATCCATTACTTAGAATAAAGAGGAAGTGAAAACCACGTCCCAGTTACTGTCTCTTAAAAATCCAGTTTGGGAGGTTGTCATGGCAACAGATATAGGTTTCTCGATTCAGCTCAAGGCTTCTCTCCCCTCGGTGTATGCCTCTGGTTCCCAACGCTGACAGTGAGCAGGATTCCCGTAAACACAGTGGGGGTCAGTGGGTGGGGTAGGCAATCTCACTTGTCCTTTTTGGGTCCTGTGGCATTTTGAAGTCTGCTCATAAAATCTAGGATCCACGGTGTCTTTATCATTTGCCTTAGGAACCAAAGGAGCCATGTGCCTGTGGTCTTTTATCACAAATGCCTCAGATTTTTCCAGTGGGAATGAGGGGCAGGGCCTGACCACAGGACTCCAGGAGAGAGGAGCCACGTGGGAAAAGTTATGTGACCTCTCCTCATTTGGGTACTTAAGGAGCATAATACAGATCTGACCTGTCTGGCAGGATATTAAAAGGGTGAAATAAGATAAGAAGCATGCATTCCATTTATAAACTTGAGTTTTCATTGTTCAAATATAAGACGTGGTGCTGGTCAGTAGGCGCCCACTGCTGAAGCAACAGTGCTTCAACTTGTTCACATCATAACTCAGTGCAGTGTTGAGTGAACAGTCTTCCCATTCGGGGTGCTTCCTCTCTGTAGCCCTGCCACCCCCTGGGGCTGCCGCTCCTCTGCTGGGCTCTGCCTTCATCCAGCACAGGGGAAGGATCCCACGGGTGGTCTGCAGGTTCCTGCCTAGAGATGGACAAACCACGTCCAACCATTTTCCATCGTCCAGAACTCAGGTGTTAGCTAGCTGCCCTCCCAGGAAAAGAAGGAAGCAGGTTTGGCAACAAAACACCAGTCCCTACCCTAGAAATGAGTTATATTTTTGTTTTCAACCACTGTACCGCCTCATCACCCCCAAGATGGCACCCTGCCTCAGCCTCTCTCACCTCCTGTCTGCCATGTCGGATACCAATAGCTTCCTCCTCCTAGAATACTCTCTTTACTACAAACCACTCTTCTACCTGCTCGATCAACTGCTTTAGCCTGTTACTTCAGCCAGCCTGCATCCCCTTTCCCAATCTTATTTCCCATTCTCCCTTAAAATGGTTCCTTATGTGGCCTTACAGTTTTTGAAACACTGTGGAGTCTCTTATCTGATTTTATCCTCTTAGAGTCCCTGTGAGGAGAGAAGAGATTTAATCCTGCTCATAGACAAAGTGACCTGCTGGGATCTTCACTCTGTGTTCTTCTGCACAAGCTGAGGGAGAAACCTGGAAATCCTCATTCCAGACACGAGAGTTTACACCAGAACAGGGTTGCCCAGCCCTGCATGATCATAAGAACCACCTGGGACACTTCCTTAGCATGTACTTATCACTCAGAGTGCGCAGGGAAGGGGGCCCCGGGCATCTGTAATTAACCAGTGCCCAAGTGATTCAGATGCATGGCCCATTATGGGAACACTGCTCACAACCTAACAAAGGCCCACGTGAATATCCCAAACCCAGAGAAGTGAGTTGTCTAATGGCAGACATTTAAGGAACTGTGATAGGCAACCATGGAAGGAAATTGGAGGGGCAGTGGGCCTTTCAGCTTCCCTCAGGTCACCCCAGTAAGCACAGTATGTCTGTCTTCTTAAATATTAGCCCTTGATTTTAGAATCTGCCCCATGGCCTATGGAGTTATAAAACAGTCACTGGCTTGCTTTATTGTGCCCAACTATTGATCCCCATCCCCAGTGTTTAAGGTGCTTGAAGTGGAGAATGTGGGGAAAAGTTAAGGAGATGGCAGTGGATCAGAGGGTGAGAGAGACAGAGGGGAGCTAACCTGATTTTTAAAGGAGAAAATCAGCCCTCATTCTGTAGTCCTCTTTGGTCCAGTGGGCCCCTCTGCATTTTCAGAAATCAGAGAGTAAGTCTGGAAACTGAAAAGTAGTAGCTGGGACTATGTGCTGGTCCGAACATCTTGTTTCCGTTAACTCCTTGAGTTCTCTGGGTAGGTTCTGTTATTACTCACAGTTTATAAATAAGGAAACTCCAGCTCAGAGAGCCTAGTCCCCTGACTAAGGCCACAGGGCTGGGACGTGGTACAGCTGGCTGCAGATGCCATCCCTGGGCATCAGAGTCTGTTCTATTGCCTCATTTCACCCAACCCTCCCAGCTGTCTGAAGAGATCAGGCAGAGTCCATACTTGTGCTAGAGCAAGAACCATTTTTTAATGGCAAGCTATAGTAGGCTCTGCCTTTGCTTAGTTCCCCAGAGGTCACAGTGACTCATGCAAGGTCAGGTCAGGTCTCTACTCTTAGGCAAACTGAGCAATGATCAGGTGGGGGAGTTAGAGTCACCGCAAGACCTGCCGGTTCTCAAGCCTCTTTCCCACTTCTCTGTCCAATAATATTAATTCCCATCCTTTGATCAACCCCTTTGTAAGCCATGTCCCCCAGGGGTCCTTTTTAAAATATGTGTTCTCCTGCATGAGGTGCACATGGACGCTGTGACCCCAGCTGCTACACTAGCTAAGATTGCTTTATCAGGTCTGCAGAAGGGGCAGAGGATCTGAAGGAGGTGGAGAGAGAGACCAGGAGTACTGTGTGCCCCTGGGCACTGTGTGTACTGTGCTGGACCCCCATCGAGGCAGAGATTAAAGGAGCGTCTGTTGTGTAATGTGGGGATAGCCTCCAAAGGCAGATTTGTCCTCTTGCCAGTTTACCCAAGAGCTGACCATTGGCCTGAAGTGCCTCAGGATTTTAGGGTAAGCTTTGAAGCTCATCTTTGCAAGGATTAAGCCCTTGACATGAAAGAAGCCTTGTGTTCACTCCAGTCAGCCTTTACTCCACTAGTGAGGAACAGACTCATTTGCAGATATATAATAGAGTCACGCACAGACACACACACACAAGAAATTACAGACAATTTGTGAGGGCACTACAAAGATGAAAAATAAGAAATCAAAAGAAAATTAGCAATATCATTTGTGGACTCAGTGGATTTCATTGAATCCTCATGGGATTCCAGCAGTTTCTAAGGAGCCTTCTATGGGACACTGAGGCCCAGAGAACTTAGGCTATTATAATGCCACACAGCAGACTGAAGTCAGGATGTAGAATAGAACTGTTGGCTGGGTTCACTCCATGGGCCCAGCCTCACCCATGTGAGGGCCTTTCTGAATCACTGTGAGGCATGGGACATGGCCAAAGGCCGCAGACTCTGGGAGGCAATGTAAAACATACAATGTTTTGCGCATTGACGATGCTCTAGACATTGTGGTAGCCCCTTCTATTTAATTCAGCATCCCTACTGTGATAACACCATGCAGAAGCATATTGCGATTGTTTTACAGATGGGAAATCTGGGGCTTGGAAAGGTTAAGTCTTTACTCAGGGTCCCATGGAAAGTGGTAGAGCTGTGATTCAAACCTAGGAATGACCGACTCTTAACGTACATTGATCATTTAAAAGAACAAAATTAAAGTCATACTTGCTTGAAATACACTTTTCTATGTGGCAGCTGCTATGGAGGTCTACCAGATGTCAGGCCCCGGGATCTGGCAGGGAAAAGTGTGTACCAGGCAACATGGTTGGGCCCTGGGAGAACTTGCAGCCTGGGAGCAGAGGGAGGGGAGCACATGGACATGCATGAGAACCATGACCCAGAGGCGAGTATAATGCTGTGGGAGCTCCAGACAAGGGACCTGGTATTGGGGGGCACTAAGCAGAGTTTTGCAGTACAATTAGGGACGGTTTGGCATTCAGTTCAGGAGCAGGACCTGAGGGGACAGTCCCTGCCAAGCTGCGGCAGAGAAGAGGGAGGGTGTCATTTACCTCTCCCCTCAACAGACCTGCTGCCAGGACAGGCTGTGGGAGGAGCAGGTGAAGGAGAGACCCTATATTCTCCACCCCTATCAGGATCCCAGGAGCTCCTCTTGACCAGGAAAGTCAGGGTGCCACTAGAGAACAGCCATGGATGGAGTGTCCCTTCTGGTGACCTTAAAAGGCAGTTTGAAGCTTATCTAAGCGTAATGCTCTTCAAAAAACATTTTTCTACCTGTGTGCCAAGAATTACGCTATCAAGGGTGAGGCACCTTTCATTCCGGAGTGGGAGATAAACAGCCCTCAGTGGAAATGCCCATCTGGTGAACACTTTGGAGTGAAGGGGTACCTCCCCATATGTAAACAGACATCAGTCAAGGGGGGAGAAAGGAGAGGTTATCAGATGTGCCCCAGCGAGGAGGCATTTGTGATGTGGGGGAAGGATGGTCTATAAGGAACTGGAAAAGAGACCAGGGGTGGAAGGTAAATGGCAGCCATGCCACGGCTCTGCTGCCTGAGCTGGGTGCTGAATTCCATCAGCTGGGCTTAAGCAAGTAGGACAGGAGCCAACTGAGAGTGGTTACTTTGAAGTCACAGATCAGATGGGTCCCCCCTCTTGGCTGACTGTTTCCCACAAGGGACCTGTGTGGCTGTCATTTTATTATTGCTGTGTATATATACCATATATATTATACACAATATAGATATAAGGTACATATAAACTAGATATATAATATCTGACATACACTGTATGCTCAAATAGTGATATTGCTGTATAAATTCATACATATCTTGGCATTTATTCCATATTTACCAAATATTTGTTGACTAACAGAGCAATACAATGGGGTTCAGGAAACTTGATGTTTGCTTCTGCTTCCTGCCATTCTATTATTTTGGACTGGCGGTTTTTGCATTTCTTCATCTCTAACAGAAGACAAAATTCTGTCTGAGGTCCCTTTCAGTTCTAAAAATGGATTCTTTGATTGTACTCTGTACTGAGCACCGTGTGAGGCCCTAACGAGGGATGCTACCCTCCCGCAGTTTACCATGTACTGGGGGAAGAGTCTTCGAGCTCCTGTAGCCCAGGTTGAGGCCTGCAAAATTTTTCCAGAAAGGGTCACTTAGTAAATATTTTCAGCTTTGTGGTGCATAGTCTCTGTCACAGCTACCCAACTCTGCCATTGTAGCATGAAAGCCAGTGCGGGCGATCCATAAACACGTGATTTCTCTCTCTTAACCCTGCACTGGAGTAGTTCTGTCAAATGATACCCTTGATGTTTACTGCTTGGCCTGGCTCTCTCCAAGCCACATGCTGCTAACCCCTGCTGCTTCTCTGGGCACGTACTGACAGCGGTGTGCTAGGACACGGCCCCCTGGCATGGGGAGGTACAACGGTCGGTCCAGGGATGTCACCAGGCGGAAATATAATGATGACCTAATTTACCAACCGATTTTGTACACTATGTGAGATAGGTAAGAAGTTTAAACAGGCAAGTCGATCTGTGAGGCCTCAGCCAACTGTTCCAAAAGGTAGATATCTGGAGAAAGGAGAATGTTGTCTTATAAGGCAAACATGTGTAATGGTAAACCCATGGGGTGGTGTATGCCCTTGATTCCACTGTGTCCTTCACAAAGATGCTTGACCTTGATGGGCAGTTTTTCAAGTATGAAATAGATGTAGTAACATTCCTAGGCCTGCTGGATCCTGGCCTCAATTCAAATTGTGTTAATTCTTGGAATCCACTTACATTATCTGGCTGTTGTTGACTTATTTTAGTTATCTTTCACTTTAGCCAGTTTCAGTGTGTGTGTGTGTGTGTGTGTGTGTGTGTGTGTGTGTGCGCGCCCAGTTTCCTCATAGTCAAGGTTTTCTTTTTCAGTAGTCTCAGATACCATGTTCTGGCAGAAATGGGTTCTTTCCAATGCCTCAAGTAATAATAAAGGTCAGTTTTACTCATTATTCAGATTTTATATTTTGGAGAGGATTTTTCAAAACTGATCTCAATATTGGCATGTAGAGTGGAGATTTGTCCTCCATGCTGCCCAGCACCATTTGAGCACATTGCTTAAGGCTGTGCTTCTTCAAGGCAGAAACCAGGTATCGACTTTGTAGACCGGTTCCTTCTCCACTTCATTTAGCTAGAGTGTGTTCTGTGGTGTGCAAGAACGAATCATTTCAGTATTTCCTTAGAAAATCATTGTGCAATGCTCTCTTCTTTGAAGTCTTACAGATCCTAAGACATTAATTATAACATCTAGTTTGAGTGCTTAGGGAATATTTATTTATTTTCCAATTCCAGGAAATTATTTGGGATGGTTTATAAAGATGGATAAAAACGTAGATCATGATCATATGTAGGACTTGTTTAGAACATAGAGTCTTCAGACTCACTGGGTCATCCTTGGTGGGAGAAATCATGCTGAGTCCTTTCTCCACCCTCCTCACCCCCTTTAGTGTCACCAAAGTAAGGTCTTTTCACTGAGGCAAACAAGTTACAATAATTTTCAAGAGCTCCCTTTAAGAGCAAAGAATAGTAGTAATATGAACTAACATTTATTAAGTGCTTGCTCTGTGCTTTCTAACTGCTTTACCTGCATCAGTCATTTAATTCCCAGGATAACCCTGCATAGTAAACACTTATTTTAGTATCTCCATTGTATAAATGAGGAGACTGAGGCACCAGTGATTAAGTGGCTTATTATGCAAGGTCACATAATGCATATGTATTTCTAACCTACTACATCTCTGAAAGACTGACCAAAGAACCCAATGGTGTATGGAGTGAAGGGATGACAGTCTTCCCTGACTATCCTTGGGCCTTTTTAATACCTTTCCTATCCCCTTCCTGAGTACGGTAGTAGGCTTGACCATATGCCAACAGTACCTCTTCACTATGCATATCCCTAGTTCATACCAAAAACTTAAAGATTAACATAGAGTGGTGCCCTGTAATTATCTGCTGAGTGAGGGAGTGGGCAGATGATGCCAAGAGGAGGCATAATTGTGACCGACTGTTAAGGGGGCTCAGCGGTGCCCGCAGGGAGGTGTGTATGGTGTACTCCCCATGGTACCCATGACGGCTGCCCTCTTCGACTTGCCCAGATTCATCTGCTTCTTCCACCTCTTACCAGACATGGTGTTGGATAATAAAGGCCCCTTTTAATGCTAGTCAAGCCACTCACTGAGTAACACACGTACAAGTCAGTCATTAAGTTTGCCCTCAGCCTACTGAATTCCCATCGTTCAGCCTTTACTGTGGGTCCCGCCTGGCTGAGGACATCTACTGACCATGAGTCCTGCTTTTAGTCAACCACATGGAGGAGGAATTAGACTCATTTGTGTCAGTCCCAAGGATGAGAGCTGAGGGCTGATTTTAGATTTTAAATGGGGAGGCTGATTTTAGTTTACAGAGTGAAGAACTTTCTTGCAATCAGAGTTGTCAAACAGACCAGTGGTGGGTACCTTGAGAGATGGCAAACTCCCCATGAAGGATGTATTTAAACAGGTTGCATGAGTTGCACAGGGCTTGGTGTAGAAAGAATCAATGTATTTGGACCCAGAGCATAGTATTCAACACATAGTAGGCATTCATCAAATAGTAGCAGTTGTTAGCAAATCTGTTCCCATGGCAATGGCCTATTATTTTAAACTTTTTCTTGGTTTACAGCTTTGTTATAAACTGGAAAGAATGTAAGTGGTCAGTATATCTACTATGCTAAGGGTTTGTCAAGGTTAGAAATGTTCTCTAATGATGTCATGCTTTTGAAAGGCTGCAATTACCCAGAGGAGCGAGGAAGTGGCATCTCTCCCATGTCTGGGGGTTGCTGTTAACTCATACAAGAGCTGAGGCCCTCAGACATTATATCCAGTTTAAATTACAACAAAACTAGGCTGTAAGACATTTGAAAGCCTTCGCATTGATCTTTATTTCCACATCTCCTACAAGACTTTGCATAGCGCTAAACAACTGGCAGGTACTCAATGAATTTTTCAGAGATGGCTTAAATGATCGTTCAAAAAAACTTGCCTATCCTGGTGACCAGATCTATAAACTATTAAATAATCTGATGGTTCTCTTTTGTCTAAAATGCATTCTTTAACATAGATATATGGACTTAAAAGTTGGCAATAGCTGTGTAAAAATTAGGATCTCAGAAATTTTCCTTTGACAAAGAATTAGGTGTTTTCTGCTCATATGTCTTCATAAATTCTCTCCCAATTCTGAAGATTTGGAAATCAGTTCCTGCCCAGTGAACTTCAGAACTGGCTGCAGTTCCCCAGTTTTCTAATTGCCAGTATCTGTTTCCTATAAGAATCGCTAGACCAGAGCTTTTCTTCTGATTGGTTGTGATTAATACGGAGCCTCTCATCTAGGAGCTCAAAACGCATTGCAGGTCTCCTTCCCAGGAGCCAAGGATTTACATGGTGTGTGTGTTTGTGTGTGTGTGTGTGTGTGTGTGTGTGTGTGTGTATGCATGCACAGATGCATATACAGACCATGTATTCTCAATGGGAGCAGTATCTCCCTAAAGAGGATAAAATTAGTTCTTGTGGAGAGAAAAATCTTACTCTTTTCATATATAAAGCACACATACACGTACAACAAATAAATGTAGAGTATATCTGTGGTATTAAATGTTCATGGGAGGCAATGAAGTAGTCTAAAAAGGTTCCTTGGGTGAGACAGTAATGAAAATAGTTGATAAAAACTGATACAGACTTATGCAGACATACTGATGCACATGGATTTGTGCATCCACCTACGCACCACACACACATGTATCTCTATGAGGCATGAACACATAGTCTAGTAGGTTTGCCCCCAAAATTGAATTGATGGCAGGGACATGTCCTTTCTAAAACTATCTGCAACTAAGAATCTCCCTATGAAGGATTAGCTTTCACTTCCATGTCCCCTATTAAAGACATGATTTTGCATGAACTGCCATTCTCATTTTAATGCAGAGACCCTTCAATTAACATCACACATGGTCTTCAAACACAGATAACCCATATTTTCTGTCATTTTCTGGAAAGGCTGTCTGTTAGAAATGAGTGGAGTCAGCAGTTCACTTCAGCAGACATCTGAGGGGGGCACCTCGTCAGTGGCAGTGTTGTAGGGTAACACATGGGGTGTGCAAGGGTGGAGCACAAGGCCTCAGGGTTAGGGACCCCACGGCAGAGTTAGAGTTAAGGATGAGGACTTGTAGGATTTGCTCTTGGCACTTCTTATTTAAAGCTTGTGGCTTTTGTTGCTTCGGTTTATCTCGGTATTTCATCTTATGTCAACAAAGATTCACTGAGTGGTTTCAGTGTCCCATGTTGTGGCCATGCTGGGCTCAGAAATGACAAAAATGAATCAGGGTGCCTGCCCTCAATCAGGCTGCAGGGGAAAATACCACTTCCACACATGCTCGGCAGTGCAAGACAGAGAGGAGCAGGAGCCAGGGGCTAGGCCAGGAGCAGACAGCAAGGATTCTAGGGGAGAGCTGCCATTTCCAAGCACAGGAGGTGGAGGAAGCCTTCCGAGATGCCCAGCACTTGGGGAAGAGCTTTGAAAGGAGCAGGACAGGTAATGTGAATGGGCCACACTTCATCTCTTTGCATCTAGACTCTGCTCAGGCCTCACCTGCACTGTCATTTAATCCTCGCCATCTGAAGTGGGTCATCTTAGAATTCCTCCTAAGGATGGGGAAACTGACATTTAGCGGGTTGGTCACCAATGCTCAGTATTTCAGAGCTAATAGGAATACTCTGGTGAGGCAGAAAGCAGTGGGGAGTGGAGGAGACACTCCAGGCAAAGGGGGCAGTGCAGAATATGACAGAATGTGAAAGTGTGGGACCTGGGAACGGGGTGGGGATATCCAGTGAAAACCCATTTCGGCTATGCCCAGGGAAAGAGTAAGAATTGCACCTTGAAAGGTTGGTTGATCAGATAATAATCAAATGATCGAACGTTTGACGTGTGCTGTGGTGCTTGGGCAAGTTCTGGAGGCCCCGTGTCATACATGCTATTAATTCATTCATGCTGGATGTTGGGGAAATCTGGAGGGTCCCAGATGGGGTGGCCTGGGTGGTGGTGAACAGCTAATGACCAACCAGTGCACATATTTCAATACTTGAACAAATGGCACAGCCCGACATCTGCTGTGTTTGAGAACAAATCATGACGGTTCTTCAATATAAGGTACAGGAGTTTGGAGTTTGTTCTGTAGGCATTGAGGGACTATTTTCATAATTTTAGGCCTGAAGTTATTATTATTAGTTATTTTTATTATGATCATAGCTTGTTGACATGAAACTAAAAAGTAATTTTTTAAAAAATCTGAAATATTTACAGCTACTATCTCTATCTTTGAGCTACAGAGATCTAAAAGCTATTGAACCTGATTCTCCCTGATGTGTGCAAGTAGCTGCTATTCATAGGTGGCATTAGAAGCCCTCTCTTTAAGGGGCCAGAGATTAACATCCCCCTTTTTTGATAGGATAACCACTACCATTCTTTTTTATTTTAGATTTTTAAAAACTATTTCCACAGTGATTACTTTATATTAGCCTCACAACATCCTTCTGAGCTGAGTAAAACTCATACGATCATACCCATTTTGCACATACGGAAACCAATATTCCTACACTCAGCTGAAAATAAGAGATTAGCCCAACTTTACAGGGTAGGTCAGCAAAACCAGAGCCAGGTGGCCCCTGCACAGGCTCATGGGGACCTCATGACAGGGTGGCAGGGGCCAGGTGAGGGTCCAGAGCACCACATGGGACGTCTTCCCAGCTACTACACCAGGCACAGTCCTCCGCAGAGGGACAAGATGTCTGGAGAAGCTTCCTATTCTTTCTCTCATGGCTACTGCAGCCATCCTATAGAAGGGATAAAGGTAAATTTCCTTCAAACCTAGGCCTATCTCTAGGAAATGATTTCCAGAAGCAGCTGTATATTGGTTTTTCATTACTGTTGAACAGTGCACCACAAATTTGGTGGTTTAAAACTAATACACTGCTTATCTCAGAGTTTCCGTGGGTCAGGAGTCTGACAGTGGCTTAGCTGGGTCCTCTTCTCAGCTCACCTGGAGTTCTGAGTCCTCTTCCAAGCGCCTGTTGTTGGCAGAAGTAGGACTGAGGTCCTCAGCTCCAGGGCCTGCACAGCCCCTACCACATGGCCCCCTACATAGGCAGCTCACATGAGAGCAGCCCTTCTTTAAGGCCAGCAGGAGATGCTTTCTTTTATGAATTTTCTCTTGATTAACTCAGGCCCACTTATCTAGTCTCCTTTTGATTAACATAAAATCAACTGATTTGGGGCCATGACTACATCTGCAAAATTCCTTCACCTTTGCTATATTCTGTTGGCTAAAACAAGTCATAGATCCCACCCACACCCAACGGGGAGATTATGTAAGAGCATAAAGGCCAAGACAGGACCTATCAGGGGAGCGTCACTTTTGGGTCTGTCACAGCTTAGATTGAGCTAACTTTCCTCTACACATAATAACATTAGCCAAGCACTTCATGTACACTGCCTTCACATGTCATCATGATTGCATGAAGAAGGAACTGATACGGGCCCATTTCATCAGAAAGGAAACTGAGGTTTAGATCTCCAGCTCCTTTCCCAAGGTCACACAGCTAGTAGTGGCAGAACCTGGTTTTGAATTCTGGTTTATCTGACATCAAACCAATCAGCCAAAAATCTGTGGGTCACTTCAGGTGGCTGACAGTCTTAAGCACTCAAAGGACACCACTGTCCTGGAAACTAAAGTTTCACTTTGACCTTCCTGAATGCTCACCAACTTTATTTATATTTCTTCCCAAGCTTAGATTAAGAGTGTGACTGTGACCCTTGGACTTGTCATCAATATATTTTCTAGGGAAGAAAGACACGCTTATTATGTAATAGAGTTTTCACGTATATTCTCTTATAACCATTGTACAGCGTGAATGTTAGTGTCCAAATTTCTGCTGTGAGGAAACTCACCTGTAGGTTCGAGGAGGTTGGGTGACACTACACGTCTTTTAGTTGCTGGGAGTCAGATATTAAACCCACCATCTTGCTGTCACACTTTATTCCATCAGACACTTGTTGCCTAACTCAAATCATTTTCTAAAACAAAAAGACAACACAAATAAACATCAAGATGGAGGTTTCTTTTTGTTTGCTTCAGGCAGTTATATTTTTAGCTGCCTCCTTACCTCACTAACCATTATTGGAATGGAAACTGGTGACTTAAACATGAATGGAAACCACTTTAAAAAACAATAGCACAACACTGGTGCCTCCTGCAGTGAAACACAGTGAAATTTTCAAAGGAGTGCAGAGAATCTACCTTGTTTTAATTGATCTTAATAATATCTTTCATTTGTAAAACAGACTGTAACCTATAAAGCATATTTGCATAATTATATGGTCAGATTGTCCTAACAACTCGGTTCATATATTTATAGGTGAGGGACAGGTTTAGGAGGGCTCTGTGATTCTGCAGGTGCATACAAGGAAGAGCTGGGTCTACTGCAGGCATTTACTGCAGGCTCTCCATCTGTGCTCCCTTCTCAAGAGCAAAGATGGATCTATGGGTGGAGATGTCATGGAAGAAAGCTTGCAGATGTGAGATGAATCCCATCATGGACCTACAGAAACACCCAAGAGTCGACCACAGAGTTCAGCCAGCAACCTCCCATCCGTGAAACTCTCTAGCCCACTGCTGGTATTCTTGCTATCATCTCCCATCCTAGGGGGCAATGTGACTTGCCCTGCACTCTGCCTCTTGGAGGACTTTAGTACTTTTAATGAGATGCCTAGATTGCTTAATAATGTTTATATATTTTCAAATCCTTCATTTATAAAACAGAGTCAGGGCAGAGAATCCTTGTAGAGAGCAAGATGGGCCTTTCCTATTTTCCCATTCAGATTTAACTATACACCATGGTTTACATGTTTATTGATATTGGGAATGCACTTTCTTGTTGTTGTAAAGGCAGTACCTAAGATCCTGGACAAAAATTATGTTAGGCACAAAAAAGTAGTGACTCTAGAAAACTACTCGCATTGATCTGCATCTGAATCTGGGGGTTTTCTTTAATGCTTTTCCCAAAATTTCAAAGCATCCTTACTTTTGCCACAATGATTATTTTTTTTATAGAGGTAGAATCAGGAATTAGGATATTTATAGAATAATACAGCTTCAATTGGATGCTGGGGACTACTTGTAGTAGTTGGAAGGGGGCCTCCGAGGTCTTAGTGTTAACAACCAGAAAGGGGGACACAGTTTATATAAAATGACACTGGGGACAGGGAGAGTATTCATAGTTAGAGTCAATCATGTTGTGTGTTCCCTCCCCACTCCAACATTTTGACAAGAGTGAAACAAGGTTGAAATGTGTGTCAAGTGTGACACAGAAGGGCAACCAAGCCCCACACAACAGCACCTCAAATGCAGAGCAGTTGTACCCATACGGGCAGGAGATTCATGAGAGGGAGAGAGTCTTGGTCCTTAGAACTGACCACCTCTACTCACAACCAGGGCCCCATGAACCCAGACTGAGAACTCCCATGATTTGTAGTCAGTAAGCTGGAGACATCTCCCAGGAGAGTCAGTGGTATGGTTCTAGTCCAAGGCTGAGGGCCTGAGAATAAGGGGAGCTGATAGAGTAAGTTCCAGTTGGAAAGCTTGCAGGCTCAGGATTAATGAAGAGTTGATGCTTCAGCCCAAGTCCAGCAGTAGTAAAAGGTTAATGTCCCAGCTCAAGTCATTCAGGCAGGCGGAGTTCCCTCTTGGTTCTGTTCAGGTCTTCATTTGATTGGGTGAGGCCCACCCACATTAGGGAGTGCAATCTGCTTTACTCGGTCTACTAGTTCAGGTGTTAATCTAATCCCGAAACACCCCTACAGACACACTCAGCATAATGTTTGACCATATGCCTAGGCACCCCATGGCCCAGTCAAATTGACAGAAAAAATTAACCACCCCAAGGGGCCTCAGGAGTCATCTGGTGCAGCCCTTTCTCCAAAGCATGAATCCTGTGGCCATTGGCTGCTAAAAAAACCCAGGAGGTTTGTACCATTCCTACATATTATCCTGTTTGAAGCAAGGCTCTTCTAAATTGCTGTCACAGACTTAAGTATAGATTAACATCAGAAAGAGTGTGAGCTCAAGGTATATATAACATTTTTAAGCAAAGACTGTCACTGACCTCTCAAGTTCTTCCCTGTAGACACTGTGGTGCTCACCCTGCTAGCAGTGGTGCCCCTGGGAGAGCAGAGCCATTCCAGGATAACACAAACATGGTCACCTCCCAGATTCTGACCTCTGGCAGGCTCAGTGCCACTGCACCACTAGCAGGGGTGGGCGATGGCTTGGGAAGACTTTGGATTTCAGAGTTGATGCTAGGATGAATTAAGACTTTTGGCACTGTTGGGGTGGAAATGAAAATATTTTGCATGTGAGGAAGACATGAACTTTGGGGCAGAATGCTATGGCTTAAGAGGCCCTAAAATTCATATGTTGATGCACTAGCCTCCAAGGTGACTGTATTTGGAGATGGGCCTGTTAGGAGGTAATTGAGGTTAAATGATGTCATACATTTGAGGCCCAAATCCAGCAGGATTTGTGGCCTTATTAGAAGAGAAAGGAGACTCCACTCCCTCTCCACCATGTGAGGATTCAGTGAGAATGTGGCTGCCTACAAGCCAGGAGGAGAGTCCTCACCAGGAACTAAATCAGCTGGCATCTTGATCTTGCAAGCCCCGGCCTCCAGAACTTTGAGAAACAAATTTCTGTTGTTTAAGCCACCCAGTCTGTGGCATTTTGTATGGCAGCCTGAGCAGACTAAGACACCTTTTAAGATCTTTGTGTTATTACTACTCCCCAAAGAACATCCTTTCAGGCCAATTTTTACTATCAGTCAATACATCGACTAACATTTTCTCAATCTGCTCTGTGTGTGAGCTGGAGCACATGTTCCTTTCTCCAATGAGACTACAGTTTAGCAGAAGAGATACAGGTTGTACACACAGGCATCTAACGTCGGGGTAGCTAAAGATATTGCTGAATGTTGAGTTTGGAAGGAGGAGCAATGACTTCTGGCAGGGGAGTTATCAGGAAAGGTTTTGTAGAGTGAGAAGTGATGATAATAAATGGAAGCAGATTTTGCAGAGCTTAATGGGGTCAAACGCTTGGATTAAGTCCACAGTGCCACTCATGTTGCTATTCTCAGTGTCTTACACTGGCTGCCAGTGAATGGGTATCAGTTCTCCAGTTTCATGGGCAACACAGGAGTCACACTGACTTTCAAGCAACACACAACTCTCACTGATACGTTTGAGTAGTTCATGGAAAATGACTCAGGTTTATGCTATTCCAGAACTGTGCACAAGACATATGGCCCCAGGTCGTCCGTCCTTGCACAAGCCTCATTATGTTGGGCAAAGTCACAACCACTGCCTCTTTGTAATTTAAGCAATTACATGATGCCATGAGTGCTTGAGCTTCTGGCTGCCATACTTGTGGCTCTTTAATCTCAGCTCTGAAAATTAGAAAAGACCTCGTAGCTTCATCAAGCCTAGTAGTGTTCAAATGTTTCCTGATGGCAGGGATTTTTTTTTTCAGAGTAAATCATATATGGAACCTCACTAGAGAGAAAAAGATAAAAGAGGGGCTGCTCTGGCTCAGCATCCCCCCAAGCCCTGAGGTACCTCTAAAGAACAGCAGAGCTCAAAGGACCCTGGTCCTCAGACTCCAATTGCTGCCTACACTGCTCTCTGTTCTAGGCAACAAAGTCCTTGCACCCAAATTGATGCTCGGCAGGATTTTTGCTTGTCTAAGGTCACACAGCTACTCGTGGGCCAAGATGGGGCTGGAACCTGGGTTTTCTGACTCCCAGCCAGTGTTCCTCACCCTTCAGGTGGCCTTGTCCAATGACACAAAGAATTCTGACAACTCTGCATTCCTGTTACACAGAGAACCCAGTGCACAGGGAGGACAATGATGGCATGTCAGTCAGGAGCTCAGTGAGAACTGTCAGCACCTCCAGCTGGGCCCTTGGAAGGGAGATGAGTAAAGGGGTTATTTGCAGAAGTAAGAGCAGGGTTTGGAGGCATCCTCAGGAGATAGTAGAGAAATATTTCTGAGAGCAACTGGCAAAGCCCTTTCACCACATGAACCTTTCCCTGACCCCAGAGAGTCACTGGAGGAGTGACCCTACTGGCCTCAGTAGAGGGAGGCAGCCAACCAAGAGAAGGCCAGTAGTGAGGGAGGTGGGGCAGTATTACCTTTACCTCCCCTCCTTCTGGCCTCCTATCTTCTGGTCAGCCCCATCCTTGGCCTCTTGACACTGTCCCCACCATCGGTCTCCAGGGTCCAGGCCGAGCACAGAGTGGGTTGGAGGGATGGAGATTGCCCCCCACAGCTTGTTAGGAAGTTACACCACCTGGTCAAACACATTTGAAGTGTGTTTGCTTTTTATATAAAAGTACCTCTGGGGTGAAATTAACAAGGGGTTTAGAAATGCATATTTCCTGCTCTGCTATACTAAAACCGTACAGCGACTTTTAGATTCTCTCCTTCAGGTTAATATGTGAGGTTAAATCCTTACGTTCCTGATCTGGATAGAGTGCATTGCTGTAGGATCTGCCCCCTGTTTATTCTCTGGACCCACCTCTCACCATTCCTCCCTCACTGCCCCAGTGACAATCACATTGAACAAAGAGCCTGGGGCTCCCACAGGGGCCAGGCTCTCTCCAGACTCTGCTCACTCTTCTGTCTGCACCATGGAGACCCCTTCTCTTCTGCATTGTCTGGACTTCGCTCTCGGAAGCCTTTTCAGCAACCCCTCCACACACACTGTTGGGTGCCCTCCCTCAGTGCGTGCACGGCTGGGTCCCTGCCCCCACCCCAGGGCCTTCCCTCATTGTGCTGAAGATTCTGTCCATCCTGGAGGCAGTCGTGGGGTCAAGGATGGTAAGTGTTGACCTTATTGCCTTGGTATTAAGACAGTGCCTGACTCCGAGCTGCTCAACTAATGTTTGTGGAGGGAAAGAAGGATTTCTTGCATCCAGTCTATCTTTGAAAACAAAGCATCATGGAAAACTCAATGAATTTTTAACAAATTATTTTGATCAATGGCTTTAAACAAAGGCACTCATCTCATAATTTATTGTTTTCCTCTGAAGTCCACTCTTAGAACTCCCTTTTGTGAGTAATAAACTCTAGTGATGCCATGACTCACGGGAGGAGGCAACCTGGTAACTGTCCAGTAGTGAACTTCTGCATGGAATTTCACCATGTGTGGGGTGTATGCTTTACGTTACCAGTTTGGACCTCAAAGCACAGCTATGGGAATGGGGGCAGTTAGTCTAAATGTCATTATCCCTATTATGCTGGCAGAGGAGAACTTAAGTTCCGAATCACGTGTGTCATTCCCAAGTCACGCAGGCAGGCCCAGGTCCGGGTAGAGCAAGACCTGCCTTTCTGACCTTCTGTCCTTTCTACTGGAGCATCAAGTCTAAGGACAGCACAGGCCACATGGAAGAGCACAGCCATGTCCAGCTGAAGACGGCAGCGTCACCGACCAGGTGGACTGGGAAGTACTTCAGAAGTAATTCTGCTCAATGCTCTCACCTGGAACACAAAGAAATGATACGTTCATGATTCTTCTAATGTTTGCTTTTTGATGCCAAATACCTTTTCCAATTTGGGGTGCAGGTGCAATTCAATTTGTGTACCGGCTCTCCCTTTACTGTCCCTCTAGGTGCTTTCCCACACTCTCTTAGAATCTCTTCTCAAAGGATCCATGTTCTGTTAGTCTCTGTGAGTTGTTCAATCAAAAGGCAGCTTTTGAGAGCCCCATATGGGCTAGGAATTGTTCAACGTGCTAGAGTACAGCAGTGAACAAAGTAGACACGGTCCCTGCCTTCACTAGGCTTCTGTTCTAGTGGGTAAGACAGACGGGGCATAAAGAAATAAGGAAAGCAAATTTCAGATGATGAAAGTTGCATTAAGGAAATAAGTAAGGAGCTAATTGAGATGAAGTGGTAATAAAAAGATGTATCTGAGAAAGGCACTCACTATGTCCTGGTCCCTAAAGCAGAGGTTAGCCCTTTTCAGGTGCTAAGGAAATACTTGGTGAATGAATGCATGTGTGCCTAAGTAAAACGAATGAGTGAATAGTTATTTGCATTCCCTTTTTTAGCCAGACATGCCCATGATCTGTTGCATCTTTGCACCAGCCAGTTCATATTTAACTTTTCCATGTGGCTCTTCCCCATGCTTCAGATACCTACAGCTCCCTGCGGTACAGGAGCTGCAGAAGCCTGACCTGAGCTCTGCAGAATGCCGCATTCACTTTTCCAGCGAGCAGTGAGGAAACCTCTCCATGACAATCTGTGGTGTTTAAGAACTCCTTTTCCTGTCTTGACTTCACTTACCCAATTGAACCCCCACTCAGGAGAATAGGAGCATTACACTTTCAATGGCACTTTGGTGGCTCTGTGCAGGCCTACACACACCCTTTCCTAGAAGGTATGGATTTCACAGCTTCCCAGTAAGAATACTAACAAAGCCCAACCCAGCCATCCCCCCACACTCCTCCCTTCTCTGCACTGGCATGAACATTAGAGTTGATAGGATGAGATTGTGAAAAATGTCCGTTGGTAGAGGTCTGAGGATTTAACAGTTTTTTGAAAACTATGGACTCTCACTGAGAATATTCCCCAAGGATTCTCAGCTCTTGTTTTATTGGTATTTATCTCCTCCACTTCCCAGAACATGCAAGCTTTGCCCTGTGCAGCCCATAAAGTTAGGGAACCAGCCTCACTCGGTCACCTCATGCTTGCATCATTTCTCATCTTTTACCAAGGCTTATTCCATGTCTGGATTTATTGTTATTTTCATTTCTCACAACCTCTAATTGCATGTCATTCAGACTGACTTCTAGACAATAGATAAAAGTGTCAGTCAGTACTAAAAGTTAATCATTGGCTTCTTAAGTGTCCTTAGTAAAATCACTCATCTGTGCAGCCATGCAAACTGAGACAGAATTAACCCAGGTCTTTATCTCTATGTGTGCAATCTCTCGTGAGTTGCAGAGCTTATATATATAATGTCATAGACTCATCCGCTGAAAGAACTGGGAAAGCCTTAGACTTGAACTAGGAAACGGAGTGCCAGGGAAGGGAAGGGTAGGAAGGGCGTACCCAAGCCAAGCAAACTGATAGAGAGGGACGGGGACAAGAGTGAGAGCCCCAGAGTGGTCTTTCATTGGTCGTGTTCTTACATTGTTCCAATTTGCTGGTTTTATGGACACTGCACATATGTACCTATATGTTTTTCAGTGTGTTTCATTCACATTTAATCAGTAGCATTTACTCTTAACATTAGGTATCCTTTTACATGTGGCACTGGGTTCTGAGGCCTTTCCTTACATGGCGTTTTATGAGAAGTGTGTGGGTTACACTGAGGAATATAAGGAAACAATGTCATCAATTTTTTTTTATAGCAAATGCAGTAGAAAACTTTTTATGCTGATTTCTTTTATGGATAGTTGGTAAAAACTGAGGCCAGGACATTAAAATGTAATTTAGTGAGGGTGATGTTCACAGGTATTAATCTTATGCAGTAGGAGTATTTAACCACTGGCAGCCCAACATGGTTCCAGACCAGGCAGAAGGCCCAAAGGTAGATGGGGTGCACGTAGCCCTAGCAGGCCTGCCCAAAAAGTCACTTTAAAGAGTGGGGCTCTTGATTCAAAGCTGCTTTAAGGTTTTGAGTTACTGGGGAATTTATTCAAGTAGTTGGCTTTTTAAGATACTAAATAATACTTCAGTGAACTGGGAAATGATACAACTTCCCTAGAGGATCTCTCTTCTATTCAAGCGGTTAGTTTGGGCTGGAAAAGGGGAGGATATGTCCCCTCCCCAACTCTTCACTTGGGTCTCCAGTCAGTACATATAATACTTCACAGTTGTCCTGGGTCCTCCCAGCTCTGTGAGGTGTGAAGGGAATGTTCTTACCCTAACTTTATGAATAAGGAAACCAAGGCTTAGAGGAGGTTAAATGACTTATCTAAGGTCATATTCCAGTGAAGGATGGAGCCAGGAATAGAATTTGGGTGGTCTAACCAGGGTCAGGTTTCACCCCACTCTGCTGTGTGTTTTCTTCAGACCCTGGCTGTTGACTCTTTTTGGAAGCCTGACCCACAGCCCTTTCATAGTTGTTCTGTATCTCTGGCACTTAGTACAGAGGTTCTCAGAGTGTTACTTCTAGACCAGAAGCATCACCTGGGAGCTTCTTAGAAACACAAGTTCTTGGGCTTTGCCCCAGACCTACTGTATTTGAACAAGCCTTCCAGATGGTTTTAGAACCATTTGTTCTAGACGTTCTTAATAAATATTGTTGAATGAATTCTTCCTAGATATCCTACTGACTTTAATTAACATGTTAAAAATATTTCAGAACTCCCATTTATAATTTTATGTGGACACTTCCAGTGACTGCTCAGGATCCACCCCTTACTAACCAATCCCGGGTTGGAGGAAGGGGTGTTTTACCACAGAGTGACGAGGAGACACAACACCGAGGTCTTATACATGGAAAGTGCATGGAGAAAGGAAGGCACCATGGGGACAGGCAGCACGCATGGGCAGATAAGACCACACATAAGATCATGACATAAGTAGTGATTATTACGCCTCTATTTTGTGCTGCAACTGTCTCTAAATGCTTTCTATGAACTGTCTCATTTAATCCTCACCACAACTTGGAGGAACATACCACATTGTACTCTCACTTCACAGATGAGGAAACCAGGGTCAGGAAACTTGCCCAGTATCACAAAGCTACAAAGTGGCAAAGCCCAGTACGATACCCAAGCAGGGGCTTACTGGCTGCTGTATGTCGCCTTCTCATGCTCTGCATCTTTGCAGGGAGATGGGCGCCATAGCAAGCCGCAGGGAAAGACAGCGTGTGTTGGACCTAGAACAGTACCCAGCACATTGTTGATGCCTAATTATTTCTCCAGTAAATGGATGAAATGAACTCTCCATGAAGTAATTGCAACAGGGGTGGGCAGAAAAGGCTTACTGGGGAGGGCGGGATCTGAGTCGATATTTGAAAACACAGAGGTGGGGAAAACGCCATCCAGACGAAAGAAAGGTACAGACAAGAGTACATATAACATGGCAAATGGAGCTCTGAGAGCGGTCGTGGAAGCCATTTGTCTGGAGGCGACATGGGGAGGCAAAGGAGGTGGTTCCGAAAGGGGAATACCGATAAAACTGGGAAGAGTGAGTGGGAGCCCTGGAGCAGCCCATGGAGGCTGGATTTTATCCTGTTATCAGTGAAAGGGGTTCTGAGTGTGGGCTCCAAAGGGCCAAAGGAACCATTTACA
Organism: Manis javanica; assembly: GCF_040802235.1. NCBI lineage: Eukaryota > Metazoa > Chordata > Mammalia > Pholidota > Manidae > Manis > Manis javanica. The sequence goes on from NC_133171.1 coordinate 43,218,912, forward strand.
GTGCTCCAGCAGATCTGCCCAATTATTTTTAATTTTACAAATGACAACAGAAAGTTGGCTGGGCTACAGTTCTGGGGGAGTTTTCTGGGATGGCAAAAAAAAAAGATCTTTCCAAAAATGCCACAAAGCCATTTTGATTCATTATGATTTGCATGTAGTCATAATTATAATATGACTGTCACTAAGCTTTCAATGGCATTTGATAAAATGAGGTTTACAGGTCATCATAAGAAGCCTGAAGTGTTGTCATAGGAAAAAGGGACTTGAAATCTAAAGAAATACAGGGCCAAAAGTGAAAAATGGAGAGGTTGTTATGATTCCTGTTATTTGAAGATAGAATGAAGCAATTACCCAGTCAACTTATTTAAGTTAAATGTCTATCACAAGTACTTATAAGTCATTATGTAGCTTAAATATGGTGTCTTTGCAAAAAGACAAAACCCTAAAAGGAAGTAATTTCCTCTTTTGATACGTGGGGAGATCCGTTTGAACTACACTGCCCATTCATCAGGGAAAAGGCAAATACGGCAATACAGTATGCACCTTGCATCACACAGCACACAGATAAAATCCGCCTTTAGAGAGACTCCACAATGCTCCTTTGTTATTGTTGTTGTTCTCCTGGCTAACTACCTTTTACCAGTCTTAGTTATTTTAGAAAGAACTGAAGATCTGAGTCATTACAATGTCCATCACCCATTTCAACAGTCTGGAATGATTATTGATACTGAGAGTCACCAGATTTGATCCAAGGAAAGACAAAATTGTAGTGGTTTTAAATAAAAGAGGATTATATTATTCCCATTGATTTGTGACTTGCCTTTTTCTCCTACCATGACACTCCCTCCAGAAAAATACATACGAATCCAATTCATTCCTTTTTACTTGCTGTATAATACTCCCCACACAGATATTGCACTGTAATCAGCCATTTCGCTATTGGTGGACATGCCATTTACAGTCTTCTGCTTCTGAAGGTCAAATATTAGTGATTATAAAAGTATAACTTACCTGCAGAGGTTAATTCGTTTTGTGTATATTGGCATGTTGGTTGGCAAAGTAATCTTTTTTCTCTCATTATACAGAGACAAAGAATGTTTCTTTTAGAAAAGAATTATCTGCAACAGATTAGCTTCCTTGTTTGTCTGCACCTTTCTTTGCAAGCTTTCTATGCACTGGGGACGGCAGGCAGGTAGCCTGCCAAGCCCCTGCCTGCACAGCAGTGGGCACTGGGAGCTCTGAGTGTGGCACCTTCAGAAAGTTCCGTTCACTAACCCTGACATGTCACATTTCCATGACTTAACCTCTCAGGTGAGGGTCAGCATCTGACTAGTCCCTCAGGCAGAGGGGCAGGTGACTTCAGGGGACAGAGAGTAGGGCCCGCACAGAATGGATATGTTTGATGATTCTTGGCTCTGGGGGTTTCTAATGGGCAGGCCACATCATGGAATTTCAATAAATAATTTAACCCTGGCTCCAGTTTCAGCTTCAGGGTTCACTTTCAGCACCAGGCTGCCATTGTTACTTGCAAGAGGGCCCCTCCCCTGCACTAGGTATGGAAAATTGGCTGAGATTCACTGACATGTTTAGAAAGCCATAGGGCCAGATTACTGCATGCAAGAGTAGAGATTTTTTTCTAAGTAGGAGTAATGTGAAATCCAGATGTGCAAAGATGTACTTTTTAAAATAAAAGAAATGAAAATCTGGTTATCACTGGCCCAGTGCCCAGGTTCTGAAGGTGTTGGCATTATTGTGCTATGAGGCCTTGTCTTCCAGAGGTTCTAAAGACCAGTCTTCTCAAACACTAATAGGCATAAATCACCTAGAGATCTTGTTTAAAATGCAGACTGTGATTCAGTAGGTCTGGGGTAGGGCTTGAGGATCTACATTTCTACCAAGTTCCTAGGGGAGGCTGATACGGCTGGTCCATAGACCTACTTTGAGTAGCAAGGTTATAGACAACCTAAAATTTTCTCCTATCAACACAATTGTTACTTTTAGGGCCATTGCTGGGAATTCTGGACGACAGAGAGAAAGCTCTTAGTGGAACGCAGTTGAGGGCTGGGCTCGTGTTCATTTTCCTTAGAGGGTGGTAAAGCTGTAGGATGTGGTGTTGTAGTTATAATTTCAATCCACTGATAAAGAAGGAATAGAATAGGAGGTCGTTGCATTATTATTGTGCCTCATCCTTTTAGAGCACTTGCATGTGCATTATCTGATCTTCACAGAGAACTTAAGAAGCACCTGAGCAGCTATTATGATTCCCAGTTAAGGATGAGGGAGAGAGCTTTGAGGCCAATTCAAGCCATTTTTCTACCCCCACCCCCATCCCATGGGGAAAAGGATTGAGAAAAGAAACGCCTTCTTCTCAAAGCTAGTTACAGAACTGACAGTGCTATAGCATAAAATCCTTATGATCCCACTCTACTTACATTCAACTTGTGTCTAAGGTCTTATTTCTCTTCAGCCCCACAATATGTCTCTGAGGCTGTGGTCTTTGCATGCAAGCCACGTTTAAACAATTAGACTGAATATGTCTGACCCTTAACTATAACACAAGACTGAAAAGAGAAAAATAAAACAGCATCTGTTTTATGACTTGCTTAAAAGAAATCCCATATTAAAAAGATGTGATGAGAGTTCATTGGAGGAACATGGAGGAAATTATGTTTCTCATTTTAGCTTTGCCCCTTTCTTCTACTTGTGCAGCAGGCCTCTGCTGTCTGTGTAGAAGTGTCTGCAGAATCCCATCTAAGGTTGGCATTATAAGTAAAATACAGAATGATGCTGTCAGTCTTTCCAGTTGATCCTAGTTGAAACCTCAGAATTTTCTACATCATCTTCCAGGAGATTCTGCCAGTATTTAGGAGATAGAACACATTCCTGAGCCTGTATCAAAATATAATTTGAAGGGGCTGCTCATAAACATTAGATAGGATCTAGAAATCTACCTGCTATTAAACCTTCAAGGCCATTGCTTAGCATCATCTATTCTAAACATAGCCCAACAATAGCAGGCTTCCTTCCTTAGATAAGTCTTGCAAGTAAAGGGAAGCTATTGTGACCCGCCTTGTCCCGGCTTACAAGGTAGAACTGTCTTGGTGGGGGTTGGGGTGTGGAGGACATGAACTGTAGTATAATTTTTAACAAAGAGGTGCAACTACTCTATTTGGTACCTTCCAACTACACAGATACAAGAATGCTCTGATGAATTATCTACAGTTACATAAACGTCTGCCCCAAACTTGTGGATGGAACAGTCTCTGTTAGAGCTGGAAACATGGCTTCACATCCCCTGATATAGCACGTGGCTGATATGAGATCTGTGGATCTCAGCACTAGGATGTGGAAGTCAAAACAAGGTTTTTTGGTGCTTGTGAACTTGAGCAGCCCAGGTGCATCACACCAGATACTGAGACTTACAGACAAGTCCAGGAGAGAACAGTTCCTGCCCCGCACGTCTTTGGGAGTTATGTGGGGGTAGCTTTGTATTTTTAATGGGCACTTCCACTTTTTCCTCCTAGGCACGAAGTGGAGAATTTACATGATAGCTCTACACAAGCAAGGGCTATTTCTGACTTCTCCATGTCCAATTAATACTGCTGGGCAGTGAGCGTGAGCAGTTAGTCACTACCCCATCGTTCCTTGGCTTTATAGGCAAGGATGCAGGCCACACTGAGGCACTGACTTGCTCAAGGGTACATTTATCTTGCAGAACAACTGGGACCAGCACTCAGATCTTCTGACTCCCGCTGGCAGAAAGCAGGGCCGTCCGTCTGTCTTTGATAACTACGGGACTTATGAAGGAAAAATGGTAGATCTTGGAAAAATTCCCTTTCTGAAGAGAAACAGGGACTCCACCTCAGGCTGTGGCTTCCTGGGTGATGGTCTGGACTATGTGTGTGGTATAATTACTGGGTTAAGTTTATTATAATTTTTTTAGGAATACAATAAATAGAACATTTCCTGCCTTAGTCTGCCATTTGGAAAAGCTTTTCATTTCCCCCTCTGGACCTCGGGGATTGCAAAAGGCAGGCTCCTTTTCAGTCATAGTTCAGCCTCAGCTTGAACATTGAACTCAGCCAGGAGCAAGCTCAGATTGAGTTTTTTCAAGGCAGAGAAAACACAACTGGGTCACGTTGACATGAAACCTGGCTCAGCTTCTAGTCTGTACCTAGGAAGCCATTTTTATTTTTAAAAATTGTTATTTTTATTGTGAAGTTGTTTTTGAAACACAGAAGATAAAATCGTCGAAGACCACAATCTTCATCATAAGTTCTGTAGGAACTCAAAAGAAATCGGTCGGGTGGGCTCATGGGACAGGAGGCACTGGCTGCTAGAAGCATTTCCCTCTTGCATGATGGCCCTGCAGACTTCCTGCAGACCGGTGGCCCTTTGTGCCCCGCTGGGGTGGTGAGAGAGGGGAGGAGGGATAGGCCCAGAGGGCCTCAGAGGGCAGAGATCTGCCTTGTGGAGTGCCTGCTGGCCTCCAGGCGCTGGGGTCCCTTTTGGCTGTGCTATCTCCCCAAACCCTTCCACTCACCCTAGGGGGGAGAAGGGGTGTGGAGAGGAGCGATTTAGCTACACAGCTTCCCTACTATCCTCCCCCTGGGGATCAGGAGCTTCCGTGAGTACCCAGCTCCTTTGTCCAGCCCCTGAGTGAATCCTTCACATGAAAGCAGAATAAACCTTGGTCAGAATCTGTACCCCACAATAATCAGAATTCTCCTTCCTCTGCCTTTACCCTTTAAGATGGTAAAATGACAAGGAAGCAAGGGCGAGCAGGAACATCTCCAAGGTCCCTTCTGTGAGGATTCGGTTCTCATAGTGTCTGTGACTATGTCTAAAGTACGTACACGGATGATGCTGACTGAGATTTCAACCACCTCAATTCGACTGCAGACTCCACCCCCACGGATGGTCTGTGTCTTGGACAAGTCATCTAGACTTATTGGACCTCTGCTGGCCTAGTCTGAAGAATGAGGGAGTTGGATGAGGCTTGAGGGACCTGGGAAGGGGTGAAAGGGAGCAGCCTCCCAAAAGGGATGCTTCTTCGCCACTTTTTAAGGTAACCTGCTGACAATACTATGGGGAGATGTTAGAGGGAAGTTGTGAGAAGGCAAACCCTTGAAAGAGCCTGTGAAGGTGGTTATGGGCGGTCCCTGCTTTGTGTTCACATTTCCCCTCCAGGCTGCACGGTGATGACTCCTGTCCAGCAGGTCAGCTACCTGCTTCTCAGGGTGGGATGCCAGCCCCAAGCTCCATCCTCTCAGCAAACACTTGAGCCCGTGCCATGAGCCAAGCTTGTCTGGGCCCTGGGGGCTGTGCTAGCTTGTGGAGGCTGCTCAACCACTGGAATTCTCAGGTGCAAATGAAAGACTCAGTGACAGTCACCTTCTCCCAGCTACAGTTTAGAAATATTTTTGAATGTCCTTCAATATCATTTCTAATGTATCCACTTTGTAAATAATAACATTAAGGCCCAGGGAGGGGAAATTACTTGCCGAAGATAACACAGTTCTTTTTTCCAAAACTAGGTCTGGAACACAAGACTCCTCATTCTCTGCTTTGTATTATGCTCCCCTCTTTTGCTTGAAGGACTATCCGGGGACCTGAACATCCTCCTCACATTCTGGCTTAGATCTTACTGCACACGTACAGAAAAATATGACTATCCCAGATTCATAGTGCTCATGTTAAAGGCAAGTTCAACATTCCTATAGTCTCCCACCTCCATATTAATTACAAAGGAATGTGTTGTTTTTGTTTTTTAAGTCTTGCCCTTTCAGCTAGCCCTGAAGTAATTTTAAATAGAGAATTTAAAATGGAAATTGAAGCAGCTTTGCGATAGAAGGGCTGCCCTTTAGCCAGACGCCCATTGTAGAAGTTCTGCTCTTGGTAACGCTGCGGCAGGAAGAGCTGAAGAGCTGACCGGCTCTCACACAGGTGCTAACGGGTAAATGCACACGTGTCTGGTTTCAAGACTTCAGTTGCTGTTGGCCTTCTTCCTCCTTTCCCAGGTCCTTGCTTGCCTGGTAGATGCCTGAAGCCCCACCACTGGGGCCTTAACATCTGGTCCTCCATCAATGATTAGACAATTATCCAGAATTCACACTTCCATGTGAAGCTTTCAGGACTGGCTTTGAGAGATGGAAGTGAGGAAGATGCCATGCTGGCCAAGGTGGCCAAGTGATTAGGGGTCAGCGACCGGTAACGGCAAGAGTAACGGACCCAGGGGACATTAGAGCCCCCAGGAGATCGGCTTTTGACTGTTTTGTGGTTTGCTTGTGATTAGGCTGCCATCCCAGACTGGATGTGGAGGGACACTGGGATTCCCATGTGGGTTTCCCTGACACAGCACGGAGGGCAACACCAACTGCTGGAGCTTCCCTGACCACCCACGCTGTGCAACCAAGCCTCCAGATCTGTGCTTATGTGGTCCCTTGTGTTCTGATGTCCTTACCCACGGCTTTGCTTGAATAAGTTCTGTTACCTTTAGGCTCATATTGAGGTTCATTGCTGCCCCCAAACCTTCCCTGAGCTCTCAGGTGGGCTGCTTCCGGCTCCCACCCTACCCATGCTCTGCCATTACTGTGCATCACATAGGACCTGAACATCACCTCTTTTCCTTTTGCTGCCCCCATGTGGGCCCGCTTCTCAAGGAGAGGGGCCGGGTCTCCTCCTTCACTGCACCCTCAGGCTCAGTACTGAGCAGGCCCTCGGTGAGGAAGCTTCTCCCGTTGCCTGGACATGCCCTGCGCGCCTGGCCAGGTGACTGCACATGGTTGGGGATGGAGCTGAAGCCTCCCAGTGCTCCCCAAGCCAGGAAAGCTTGCCGTTCCCAAGGTCTTACAGGGTCCTGCAGTGTAGAAGAAGCAAAGTTTCTGGCCATTTGCCAGCTAGAGGATATTGCATGGGGAGAGGAAATGTGGTTGAGCACATATGATTCTGTAAGAACTTGGGCTGAGAGGGTAAGATTTCTGGACCTGATCACAGTGCTTTCTGTCACCCTCCATGGGGACCCACCTGCAGAGACCAAGGGCTCTATGTCGAGGTGCAACGTAAAGATACCAGTTAGCAAGTGAAGCTCCTGACATTGTGGGTGCATTGATTTGAAGTTCTCCATATGTCATCCTCCAAAACTTGCTCTCCAGTCCCCGAACAACTCAAAACGGTGCCCATCATTCAGGTCCTATACAAGGGTCAAAGGTGGGGAGGAACAGCAGTGGAAGTGGGGTGGGAGACAGCGGGAGGGCTGCGATCTGAAGGCATTTCCAGTTCAGATAGGGAAATAGGGAACAAAGAGAGAAGGGAGGGCGCCCCAGCTGTCTCCCTGAGACTCTAACTCTGTGTGTTTGGAGTGCGCTTGGGGAGCCCTCTGGTCAGGCTTCTTTCTTAGCATGCTCCTTAAGGGATTCTCTTGTACCCGCTGTGAATGCCTCTAGGTCAGAGGTGCCCAGGCTTGCTGAGCATTAGAACCCCCTTGAGAGTTTGAGGGAAGAAAAGTCTGAGTCTTACCCCAGATTCATTAAATCAGAATAGCTGAGAGTGGAGCCTTGGCATGACATTTTTTATTGAATATCAGGATAGACTTTTCAACTCTATAAATATACTTTGCTGACATATTATAGAATACTAATTTTGCAAAAAGAATTTTCCCAGAGGGTCCCAGATTTAAGTGATCCTATTCAGTAAATCAGATTTGACTTTAGTGTCATAGCTTTTAATTCATCGTATCTGGGAGTATGGCGTAGATGAGAGCTACCAAGCCCCATTGAGAGGCAGGATGAGAGATTCTCTTTCTTTAAACTCTTCACAGAACAATTTGTGGTATTAAAGACGTGATATTCAAACCTCCACATTCTGACAACCAGAGAAGGAAGTGAAGAATCTCCACTGTCTCAGGATCCCAACCACCAACCTTTGTGGGAGAAGCAGAGCTCAATGTCAAGATAGTCTACTTTTATAGGAAGATGATAGGAAGTGCAGGCTTGTTCCATGAATGTAGGGGAAATGTATTCTTGACTAAAAGCTGGAACTAATTTCTGTATCATCTTGAGTAATAAGTAAAAAAATATGTCAAGGGAGGAAAGCAAAACTTTTGACAGTGGCCTAATGAAGTGGAAAGCATGTTTCCTCTATTAGGACTGGTAGACTCCAGAGGGAGGCTTAAGTGAGAAGACATCTTCTTCAAATTAAACCACGTGGGAAGGAGTTCTGTTTGTTTGAGGCTGTAGATTTGTATCACTCTTTGTTTCCTGTGCTTTGGTACATTTCTGAGGTGGAAGAATTCCAGCTTTCCTGATTCGAGCAATGAGAACTGCAGTCAGGCCTGAAAAATAGCATGGCAATATTGTAAATATCTGTGGCAAAGTTCCTGGATATTGAGAGACCACAGTGGCTTCCACAGAAAATCACCAGGAATCTGTCACAAACCTGATCTCTGAGCTCCATCCATCTGTCTTCCTTGAGTTCTAGTCTTTTCTTGTCTTTGGCTCCTGAACTACTTGATAACAGTGTATGGTTGAAGAATGTTGCTCTGGAAAGAACTTCAGTGGCCTTGTAGAGAATAAACATGCATATACATATGGTTGTACCAATAGCTAACCAAATATGAATCACTTTCCCGATCTCCCTTCACGGTCAATGGGAGACTGCCCTAGTTTAGGAATACTCTTCCCTCACCAGTGGACAGGGGCCATAGTTCTTTCTGTGTTTGCTTCCTCTGTTGAATGTATTGTTCCACACACAAACCCCAAACACTGAGGTATTGTTGAGTTTTTGTTCCATCCGCGAGAAGTCTGCTGACTTTTACTAAGGCATAGTGTTTCACAGACAGGGATGTTGAATTACCTCTTCCTAAATGTATATCTTCTGCAGTCATAAAGATGATAGCTGTAGATTTATAAAGCAAACACTGATGTATTTTATACATACTAATATACAGTTGTATAATAACCCTGCAGAGTAAATATTTCTGCCCCCAATTTGCAGATAAAGAACCTGAGGCTAAGTGTGTGCCTGTTATCTTCTGGGTAACAACCCCCAAAACTTAACGGCTTTAAACAATCAAAACATTTATTTCACTCGTGAAGCTGCAGTTTGGCCAGGCCTTGGTGGGCATGACTGATTTTAGTTCACTAAGTGTCATGTGGGACAGCTCAAATGCTGGGGGCTGGAATCATGTGAAGTCTCACTCATTAGCGTGTCTGGTGGTTGATGCCACCTGTCATCTGAGAACTCAGCTGGGACTGTGAATCGCCTCTTCTTGTGCTCTGGGCTTCCTCACAACATGGTAGCTGGGTTCCAAGGGCCAGATCCCGAAGAAGAAAGAGAGAGCTAGGCACAATCTGTGTCACCTTTTCTGTCCTGGTCTTAGAAGTCTTAGAAGTCACACATTGTGACATTCTTCATGTAGGCAGCCATAAAGGCCTGCCCAATTTCAAGAAGGAAAACAGAGATGCCACCTCTAGGGAATATATGGGAATGGGAACAGTGCTGTAGACACTTTATTTATGGGAAATAAAATCTGCCACATACAGCTGGTTGATATCAGGGCTGGAATTTGAACCCAGGTCTGCATAGCTCTAAACCATGCCCTTTACACAGTTTCACAGAACTCTGTGAAGTCAAGGAGACAGCCTGCCTCCAATGCAATGGAATTTAGTTGTTAAATACTACCCTTGGGGATGGTGCAACAGAAAGAGCCTAATTTAGAGGCAAAGATCTTGAATGTTGGGGCCTCCCAAGGCTTGGTGCAGGTTTCTTGGCACAGATATGATCTGAGAGTCATCTGTCTTTTGAAACATTATGGAATCTTGGGAGATATATGGGAGCAATCAAGCTTATATTTTCTGAGCACCTACTGGGTTCCCAGGGCTTCATAAAATAAAAATAAACAAAACAAATCACGAAGTCACATCCATGCTAATGGAGGTTTACCAACTGGATTATTAGAAGGACAGATTACTTGGGATTAAAAAATATTAACACAAGGAATATTATCGGACTTTACTAATGAAGAAACCTCAGGTATCTAATGACTGGAGAATTATTTAACTGAAATGAGGCAAATTCTAGAATAATATATACTTTTGGAGTGAGATTGGATAGCAGATGGAGCGAATGTGGAGGATGTGAACCAAGCAAGCCCTGCGGCATTTCCACATTGTCCCTTTTCTTCTTTCTCTTTCCTTTTCCTCTTTTTAAATCTCAGGGGACAAATAGCATGTTTATAGATCTAAAGGACAGAGTTTTTGCTGACTTGGGAAAGATAATCATGTTCTCAGTAGCAGATGAGTTCTCCAAAGGGCATCAAACATGGAGGTGGAAGAACAATTAGGTGAGAGGACAAAGCCCAGGAAGAGGTGTGTGTCAGCAACGGAACAAGAGGGTCATGCGCAGGACACGCGGCCTAACTATGGGACCCACTGCAAAATAAAAACGAGGGACCCTTTGTTCAAAAATGACTAAGAATTTTGAAACAGCAACTGCAGAGCTCTAAGCCAAGGCTGGGGCCCTTCTGAGCTCAGGCCTCTCTCAGCTGCACAGGTCAGGTACCCAGGAAGCCCCAGCCAGGCAAGAGCGCCGGGTGACGAGAAAGGCTGCAGAGGGCTGCGTTTTAAGAAGAGATCATTGAAAGTTCTGGCTATGAGAGGAAACTCAAGAAAGAATAAGTTAAAGGAAAGAAAAGCAAGCAAACAAAAAGAATCGCTTAGGCCCAGAGTGTGAGTGAAAGGGAATCATTTTAGGAGAGGGTGTTAAGTGGAAGCAGGACTGGCAAGAAGTTTGAAAGAGACCCATTCACTTATCCAGACAGTTGGGACATGAAAGAATAAAAATTAAAAGCCACGTAAGAGTGGAAAGAAGGGGCTGGGAGAAGGGACATTGGTGTTGGGTTGGAAAAGGCAGTTCTTTCTCAGGAAGCGTGTGGAAGGATGGGAGGGTGAATACAGATTCAGTGCAGATTGACATATACCTCACAGGCCAAGGGACCTCAAGCACAGCAATATTATGCTACATATATAGTTGTAGGCATCTTTGGGTTCAAATCCACTATCAGGTGAGGCCAGTTACTCAGGGTCAAAGGCACCCCTAGACCTTGCTCTCTTAATCCGACACTTAAACTGAATAGCCTTTTGGGTATGGAGCCTGCAGTTCCTTTTGGGAGGGGCTATTTACATAACCGTATTCAGTTGTTTATAAAACTATCTGGTGAGCTAAGATGTTGATGACAGATCCCAGATTGATGGGGTTACTTGTCTCAGGAAATATTTTTAACTTCACCTAGGGTGATGTTTAATTTTGTGTGTCAGCTTGGCTGGGCTACGGTGCCCAGAGAGTTGGTCAAACATTATTCTAGGCGTTTCTGTACAGATGTTTTTTGGATGAAATTAACATTTCAATTAGTGAACTTTGAGTAAAGGGGATTCCCCTCCATAGTGTCTGTGGGCCTCATTCAACTAGCTGAAGGCTTTAATAGCACAGAGGTAAATCCCCTCCCAGGAAGAAGGGATTCTGCCAGCACACTGCCTTTGGACTCAAACTGTAACACTTCCCTGAGCCTGCAACCTGAAAGAACCACCCCATCAGGTTTTGGACTTACCAAGCCTCTATGATCATTGGGCCAATTTCTTAAAATAAATATCTATATCTATATCTATATATCTTTCTACACACATACACACACTCTGCTGTTCTGTTTTTCTGGAGAAGCCTGACTAATGCTCCCGGAATTCGTATCACACTGTGCAAGCAGCCACCTGCATAGAGCTGATTCAGCCTTTATAATCAACTTTAGATAACTGCTGAGAATGCCTGAAGCCTCAGATGTATACTTGTCACCTGTTTTTTGAATGAAAAATGCCTGAGTGACCTCAGGAATTAGGCCTATTGTTTGCTTCTTCAAGGGTAGAACTTCCCATCTTCAAGTGGACCACAAACCACCAAGTTTCATCCCTGTCAATGGAAGGCTAACCAACACAATTACTGGAAGGAAGATCATTTGGCATTTAAAAAATAGTCATAATAAGGAATACCGTTTGACACTAATGAGGGAAAAGTGGTGGCTCCAAATACTGTTATTATAAAGAAAAATTATTTCTCTTCTATGTGACATGTGTCAGTTTACTATACAGATGAGTCACTTTATATCCAAAGGCTGTCATCTCCCTGAGCCTTGATCAGTTTGACATTCTCGTGTGAGATAACTACCAGCCTTACATAGCAGAAAGCTATGAGTCAGGAATCAGGAATTATGTGCCTGATTCTGTCATGGGACCATGCTGTGCAACCATGGACAAGTCATTGAACCTTTCTGGGCCTAATTCTTTACCAGTAAAAAGAAAGAGACCATATCATCCTTGACGTCAGTTCCATCCCCACTGCTATAGGATTTTTATTTGTGAACTTGAAACAATTGCTTAATCACTTGAGTCTTTGGGGACAGGTTTCATGGGCTAAAACAACAAAAAATTGAAAAGTGCCATAAATGGTGACTTAACAAACTTTCTGGAGAAAATTGAGGTTTCTGTCTTCTAGCACCTCATCCAGTACTTAGCCTTGCTAGGTCTTTGAAGGAATCAAACAAAAAGCCTAAAAATCTTGCATTTTGAAATATCAGACATTTAAGCATCTGTAGTAGTCAGGAGAGAAAAACACACAGTAGTTTAAACAAAAAGGAGAACTTTAATGCAAAGTATTAATATGATAAAAGAGTAACCCCCACAGGAATGGAACCTCTAGAGCTGAAGGAGAAGAGCTAAGGAAGGACAAACTTGGAAGGGGTTCACATCTCACTGGAGAAGTTATGGAAACGCATGGAAGTTCACTGGTCTGGCTAAGCCGGAACTGGTCTGGAGTTGCTGGGCAAGCAATAGGTCACCCTCCAGAGTTCCTGCAGGGAGCTGGATCCTGCAGGATCGACAATGGTGGCAGAGACATCAGTAGGATCCAGGTGTCAGCGGGCGCTGGAGGCCTCTGCAGCCGGGGCTGGCAGAGTATGCATCGGATTCGTGTGGATGCCCTGACCATCAGCAAGCCTGACCCAGGTTACATGGGGGCTTTGGCCTCTGTGTCAAGAGGGCTGCAGAGAAGCTAGCACTCTGCAGGGTGCTGAGGCTGAGGCTGCAGAGTGCCAGGGGGATCACATTCCAGGCTGGGGCTGGGCAGCCCTGTGGGATATCCTCATGCCCATACCACCGGCTCCAGCCCACTGCATAGACGGTAGAAGCGCCTCGTCCTCCCGCAGGGTCCCTCTAGCGCTCTCTCCTAAGAAAGACACCTTCATGCGCACTTCAGAGATGCTGGCAGGAAATCCCCCTCTATTCTCACAAAGCATTTACTGAAGGGTGCTTTCGGAGCTGAGAGACAATGAATTGATAAGTGACATAACATCTGTCAAGCTTAGATGTCATCTGTCCATTTCCTGCTCTTCCTTCTCGGATCCTCTCTAAAATTTCATCTTCTGGACCTTGGTTCCTTCATGTGTGACTTTTGAGCAATTATCAGCTTCCCCTCATTGTCTGGAAATGAAGCTGCACATGCACGGTCTGTTCCTGGGGTGTCTTACACCAACAGTTCTCAAGTGTTGTTCATGGACTCCTGAGGTCCCCAAGACCCTTTCAGGGATTCTTAGAGTTCACAACTATTTTCAAAGTAATATCATTTCACCCTGGGATTGAAATTCCATCATAAAGCTGCTGGTGTTTTAGCATAAATGGAGGCAGGGGTGAAAACAGTACTAGGAGTCATGCACATTCAGAAAGTAAGAGCCAGTCTCATTTGTGAATGTCCTGGATGAAGCAATAAAAAGTATATAATGTAATTCAATCTCAACCCCAAGTACATGTGTTTTAAAAGATTCTGGCTGATGAAATGGGGAATGCACATAAAGCTTTTCAGCCTCATTCCGAACTAAAATGTTCATCTAAGGAACAGTTCTTGGGTGACTGAGTTGTGGGCTGACTCGCTGCTTCCCTCACAGAACACAGTTTTCACATCAAAGAACAACTGGCAGATGAACAATGGTTTTTCAGATTTGGCATTTGTCAGTCATTTCCTGGTAATCAGTGGAATAAACTTGTCATATCAATGTATAATATGGAAGTTTTTATGAGAGAATAGAAATGTTGGAAACCAGACCCCTCCCACCCTGACCTTGATAGCTTCTCTTAGACTTTTCTGGTGGGCTTGCTGGTGACATTACTGGAGGAGATATTTTGATATTGTATAATGAAGGATATCAGCATTTGGAACATCTGCATGACATACAGAAATGATGTTTTCCAAATGAGGAATTTGTGATGTTACAAAATCATTCATGGGTAAAAGAACCATTCAAAGTGCAAGAATGGGTTTTAGAAGGACTTCATTGATAGGGTTTCAAATTCCACCAATCCACTAGCCTTTAAGAAATTACCACTTTTTGAGTTTCAGTACGGTATTAAAGTAAAATGACCACAATTATCTGAAAAGGCTATTAAATTACTCCTACATTTCCAACTACAGTATCTGAGTGAGGCTAGATTTTCTTTATATACTTCAACTAAAAAGCAGAAGATTGAATGCAGAAGCCAACTTCTATAAGTGACATATTGAAGATTTTGCAGAAATGTAAAACAATGCCACTCTTCTTGTTCAATTTTTAAAAAAATTTTTCTTTATATTAAGATATTTCTGCTAACATAAAAGAGGCTTATTTTTATTATATTTTAATGAATAAGTAAATAAATATTTAAAATATTTTTCAGCTTTCATTTATAATAGTAAATATCAATAACTATAATCCACATAAACAGAAGCTCTTTGATATTTTCAAGAATCTTTAAAAGCACGTAAGCATTCTGAGACCAAGAAATTTGAGAATGCTGTCTTAAATAAAATCTCCATTAGCTACTTGCATTCACAAAACTACAGGAATTTATACGTGCGATTGTGGAATCAAGAAAGGGTGGTGACTTACTCAAGTTCACACAGCAAATTAGAGGCAGAGAAGGATCTAGAACTATAATCTCCTGCTACCATGTGTTATACAACCCAAGCTTTTTTCTCAAGATGCACTTAAGAATGCCAACATCACTATCTTGAAATACTTAAGCTGTGAAATACCGTGATAGCACCCTTCCCTCAACATGTATCCCCTCAAAAAGGCACTGAGTATATCAACTAAGTTTCAGGTACATTGATGGTTGTTGCAGAAAGCAAAGTAAATAAAATAGCCCATGTCTTGGGGGTAGCCAAGCTCACCATATCTAGAGAGAGACTACATGAAAGGCATTATCTCATAGCATATAGTGGGACTTAGCCAGTAAATAGCATGCAATATATAATCATACAACCTATATAATTACATTATGCTGCATTGTTATTATATGTAACATTATAAACTATGTAATATTTTATAAAAAGTTTCATTGTAATTGATAGCATATAATATAGTAGAGAATAACTTACAGTAAATAAATATACTGTCTAGAGAACAGGAGGTACTTTGGGGTTACAGCTGGCTGGCAATTGTGTGCATGCACACTGGGCCCAGGGCAAATCAGGCACTTGGGAAGTCCGCCATTAGCTATACACCATTCTCCTTTTGACACTTGGTGGCTTGCCTTCATTTCCTAGGGCTGCCATAATAATTATAAGCTTGGTGGCTTTTAGCAACAAAAATTTATTCTCTCACAGTTCCGGAGGCTAGAAGTTTGAAATCAAGGTGTCAGCGAAGAGCATGGCTCTAGCTCTAGGGAAGGATTCTCTTCTAGCTTCTGATATTTGCTGGCAATCCTTGGTGTCCCTTGGCCTATGGATGTATCACTCCAGTTTCTGCCTCCATCTTCACACGACCTTCTCTCCTGCATGTCTGAGTCCAAATAAGGGTACCAGTCATATTTAGGGCCCATCATGATCTAATATAATTTCATCTAATCTTGGTTTCACCTGCAAAGACCCCTTTTCCAAATAAAGTTACACTCACAGGTTCTGAGGGGCCAAGAATTTGGGGGGAACATTTTTTCAACCTAGTACACCACTTTTGTGCCTGTCTACAACCCCCATTGCTTGGAGCCTCTGTGGACTAAAATGCATCTGGATTTTCCCTCACACTTTTCAGGGCCTGGGGTCCCAGTGAGCCCTACCTGGCCCTTTATGACTGATGTTTCAAGTGGTTGCCACGGGTACCCCTCATTTAACCCATGAGTTTTATAAATGATTTATCCAGGCCACACAACTGGTGTGAGGGAGGAAAGGAAGACTACTGAAGACAGTAGTAAAACAATGAATAAGCAGGCTAAAAGATGGGCTAAGGACTTGAAGAGACATTTCTCCAAAGAAGATATAAATGGCCAACAGCCATATGGAAAAATCTCAATGTCACTAATCATCGGGGAAATGAAAATCAAAATTACAATGAGATATCCCTGCACACCTGTCCAGATGGCTGTCCTGGAAAAAACAAATGGTGACAAGAATTGCTGAGGATGTGGAGACATCGCAACCCTGTGCCCTGTTGGCGGGAATGCGAAGTGGTACCACCACTATGGACAACAGCATGGAGGTTCCTCCAAAAATTAAAGGTAGAACTATGTATGATCCATCCATCTCACTTTCAGGTATTATTCCAAAATAATTGAAATCAGGATCTCAAAGAGATATGAGCATTCCCATGTTCATCGTTTGTCACACTGTTCACAGTAGCCAAGATGTGGAAACAGCCTACGTGTCCATCAGCAGATGAATGCACCAAGAAACTGTGCTGTGTGCACACAATGGGACACAATTCAGCTTTAAAAAAAGAAGGAAGTTTTGAAATATGCGACAGCATGGATGAACCTCAAGGACGTTATGCTAAGTGAATTAAGTCAGTCACAGAAAGACAGACGCTGCATGACTTCACTTACATGAGGTAACCAAAACAGGCAAAGTCACAGAGTCACAGAGTGGGCTGGTGGCTGCCAGGGGCGGGGAAGGGGACAGGAGGAGCCGCTGTGCCAAGAGAGCAGAGTTTCTGTTATGCAGATGAATGAGTTCTAGACACCTGCTGTCCCACGTTGTGC
Source organism: Manis javanica (assembly GCF_040802235.1). Taxonomy (NCBI): domain Eukaryota; kingdom Metazoa; phylum Chordata; class Mammalia; order Pholidota; family Manidae; genus Manis; species Manis javanica. The sequence goes on from NC_133171.1 coordinate 43,235,960, forward strand.
TTACAGTTGACAGTAATATATTGTACATTTAAATATATATGGGTAGATCTCACACTACGTGTTGTTACCAGAATTAAAAAAAAGGAGAAAAAGAGGAGAGGAGAGGAAGCTGAAAGAGGGATGCAAAGACTGAAGGGTAAACGGCAGAATCCTCACATACTATTCTATTGGTCCTGTGGCAGCTTTTGTTTCCTAAGCCTAGAATTATAATTTATGAGGATAATGAAAATGCGGGGGAGCTTGGAGAGCCACTGCCCTCTACTCGCTGGCACAGCCGTGTGCACATGGACTGAAGGGTGGGATGTGTGCACACTATTCCAGTGCCATCAGCTCCCGGCCAGCATGGTACCGGTCCAAGTCCTCAGGATGGACCAGGGCACAGCGGTTCAAAGCACTGGCCGTCTTGGGAGCCAGAACCCCTGGCTTCAATCCAGGGACCTTCAGGTCAGTTACTTCCTCTCTCTGTGCCTCAGTTTCCACATCTGCAAAAGAGTGATAATATCCCACTACATAGACTTCTCATGAGGAATAAATGAGTTGATATTATATGGAAAGCACCGAGAGCGATGCCTGACAATACACACATTAGTTGTGATTATCAACATCATTACATTTTCATCCAGCTAATAAGAATGGCAGCATTGTACTAGTTCCTCCGTCAATGCCCCACTGCCCCCACCCCCAGAGATGCAACAGGTGACAGTATGTGCTTGTGGCTTTTGTTTTTGTTTTTTAATTCTCCACTGCCAGTTACATTATAACTGGCTCTGGGGGAAAGTTCCTTTGTCAGGATGTCTTAAAGGACTAAGAACCAGGTGCCTGGAGGGCGTGCTTCTCAGGAAGGTCTTAGAGAACTGACATCATAAACGCAAGTTGGCACCAAGCTATTATTAAATTAACAGTTGCCTGTCCCATGTGCTTTATCGGTCACTTTAGCTCTGTGGGCATGCGTGGCACCCACACTGTGCACCCCCACCTCTCAGAGTTTATGGGACGGAGCCCGCACCTCAGCTGTCCGGGGGTGGGTCTGTTTCCAGCTCTGAGGAAAGTGAGACCTGAATAGGGACAGAACTCTCAGTGCTGTTAAGAGAGGTAAACTAACCATCATTTCATAGCAATTACCTACAACCAACACTGGCAAGGGCACCAGTTTTCCATTATGAACCTGAGCTCCTGTTGGGAGTGATGTGCACAGTAGAAATACGCACACTATTAGGCTCTCACTATGAAAGTAGGCATGCTGCTTCCCGGTCCCAGCACCATAGCAAAACAAACCTCGAGCGGAAAAATCCGGTGTTGCACTTTGGGATGGCATTTTTTTCCTCCCTGCAGGATTTCGTGTGGTTTGTTTGCAGCTTGTGAGCGAGCTGGAGGGCCCTCACTCCCCAGGGCCTTCCTGTCAGAGGAGCCCTGCTCCAGCCACCTGGCAGGGCTACGGTTTCCAGGGACAGCCCACAGCCCACCGGAGTGGGTGGGAGAGTTCTCCCTCCAGTGCCTCGTGGGCGGCCCCTAAACCGCTCAGTGGAAGTGAATTATAGAGATCAGCTCCTCAACCTGTTCTCTTGTTGGTGTGTTTGCTGAAAATGAAGTCCTTAGAAAGTTCATGTCTCTTGCCGCTCATCCAGAAGTTGAGGAAGATTGGCCTTGCAGATGAAAAGAAACAAAAAAAAAACACGCTGCTTTGCTGAGGGTACTGAGGAGACTGCAATGAGCAGATGTACACAGGCACTCAATCAGCTATTTGTTATCGTCATACATGTATTCCTGTCTTACCACCCAGCTCACCCCACGGAAGGCTATAAGCTCCTTGCATAAATGCATTTTTGACTCCCCTGTGCAATTTCTCCAGTGCCTTGAACATAATTAATAGTCAATATGTATTTGTTCAGTAAAAGGATAACTTAATAAATGCTTGCTTTATTGATCCTAAAGGTCAAATACTCACTGGAACTAGGTGAGGTATTGATCAAAGTCTTAAATCTACTGACTAGATATAGGGAGAAGGGATCAAAGTCTGAGATATTCATACTTGTGACGTATCATAGAGCAAGAACCAAAGGACAGAAGAGGGTAAACTACAGAGGAATGTATTTTGGCTAGGTATAGCCAAAGGAAAGCATTTCTAATTGTTAGAACTACCCCCAGAATAGACTGCTTTGAAAGATATAAATTACTGGTGAAAGAAGATATTTAATTATAAACTATATGGTTACCTGGGGAGTGTAGAAGTTGCTAGTCTGACATCATTTATATTAGATTGTGTGATGTTGAAGGTCACTTTTTAGCCTGGGATGCTAGGGTTCTACAGTTTCAGAAGGTTAGGATTATGTAATCTCCATGCTGGAAGTTCCAATTCAGTTCAGCATGTATTTATTGAGCCCTTACCCTTTGCCAGGCACTGTCTTGCACAGACTTAGGAAGATAACAAAGAATAAATATAAGGCAACTACCTTTTAAAGTTAGCTATGACATGGATTTAGTCAGTTCTCCTCAGACCAGTGTTTGGGGGTTATAATCCTATATTCCTTCTTGCTAATAGACACATGCCAACTCAGGACTCTGGTTCTCTTCTTTCTAGGCTGGAATTGATGGGGAGAGCATCGGCAACTGTCCCTTCTCTCAGCGTCTCTTTATGATCCTCTGGCTGAAGGGAGTCGTGTTCAATGTCACCACTGTGGATCTGAAAAGGTAAAAGATGCTGTATCCATGAGGACTATGTTTAACTGCAGGAACAGAGACCTTCCCGTAAGGAAAGGTGAAATTTCCATGGCTTCCCACAGCCTGCTGCTCACACCTCATTGTCACGACTGTGTCTCAGGGCCCTCCCCTTGTTCCAGAGGTGGCTGAAAGGCCAGTATCTCTCTTGGGACTGAACACTTCTCTGCCCATTTTTCCTAGAAGATTGATTAGCAAGAAAGAAGGGAGGAATGGACATTGGATACACAAGTGAGAGTGCCTGGCACAGGCCGGGCATGGACCAAAAATCAGGAGTGGGCCCTTCTAGTAGTGTTGATGTCCCTGGCAGGACTTCAGGTGTAAGAGTCTGACTTTCCAGAGTTGGCATCCAGACCATTTCCCTGCTATGCTCCCATCTTTAGAATCCTTAGTGTGAGAGTTTGGGATTACAGGCTGGGAGAGAGTTACTAGTGTTCTGTTTTTAAGTGAAGATTTAGTGGCTGTTAAAACTACCAGGCATCCGTCATGATCAGGGGCCACACCCGTCAGTCTTCTCTTCTGCTGGCCCCGTACATGTGGAATAACCCCGGGCTCGCTCTCCGAGCCTCTGTGGCCTGCCTCTGCCTGCTCGCCTTCAGCATACTCTCCCTGTTGCTTGTGTGCAAATTATCCTATGCTCAGAACTCTGCTATCTTCTGGATATTTAGACTTCCATTTTCCATTGTCTCTTTAAAATCTACATGTCAAAAATTGTATCTGGCACTTTTTCCTTTGAGTTGCGCTCCCCTTTCTAGGCACCTCAATGTCTCTAGCTCCCTTCTCTTGCCAGCTGCAGGGTCAAGCAGCCACGAAGCCCCGGGCATTCTCCCACTGTGTTGTCTCTTACCTCCATGCTCTCTGGTCCATTCTCAGGCCCCACACCCCGTTCAGGTCCCACCACTACCAGCCCAACTCCTTCTTTGTTCTTCTAACTGCTCTTCATCCTTCCGGATGACCTTTCTCTCTCTCCGTCTCTCTCTGATCCATCCTTTATATTGCCCTGAGGTTATTCTTCCTAAACAGCCCTTTAATCTTGTGGCTCCCCTTACTCAGAGAACCTTCTGAACTTCCCATTGCCCTTGGAATAGATGCCTCTGTTGCCCTCCTTTGTCTTTTTTTTTTGGTTTCTTCTCAACATTAGCCCCCAGCGCTTCTCGCCAGGACCTGTTCACCTCTACCAGGTTGGCCATGTTCTGCTGCCTTGTTCCCCCTGGCCCCCCACCTCTGGCCAGGATGCTCCCTCTGCCCCACAGTGGCTGTCCCCACCCTCCTGAATGGACAGTACTGACCACTCCAGGTTCCCCTGGTCTCACCCAGCCCCTATTGTCCATGTCACCTGGCCATCAGCATTTAGCATTTCACTGATGTACAGTATCTGCAACCCCAGCGTTCTCCACTGGGGGTACTTTCCCATGGACAATCACATAATGTGCAACCCGTGGAGAAGGACTTATTTCTTCATTTTACACAAGGAGACTGAGATGGATGCATTTAATGCCTAGTCCGAGATACCCCACTGGAACTGCAGGGGCTGCTACTAAACACCCATCTCCTTGGTTCACATGCCGTGCTCCTCAAAACGCATCTGTTATGAAGTTTGCTCACCTTTCAAATGAGACCTGAGATCCCTCAAAGATGGGCCGAGATCATGTTTTAAGTTCCTTTGTATTCACCATAGCAGCTGATTCACTGAGGCCCCCAACTAATACCTGTCAAGTAAATTAACATGCACCTGCTATGCAATTATTATCTGTGACAACTGAAGAGGGCCAGGATTTATGCAGTTTGAAATAATAGCTTCCGTCAATGGAGATGAGGAGGTCTTTGGATTATCACCTGTGGAAGTGGGCTTGTGTTTGGCTGGAGATCAGAATGGGGCAGGGAGCCTCCCAGCATTCCTAAGACGCTTGTGTGGCTCTTCGCTATCTGTGCTCATATCTGGTCCTGCCAATGTCCTTGGAGATGTCAGGCAAGGATCCAAACTCCAGTTTTATAGATAAGGAAACTGTCTTACCACCTAAAATAAAAAAAAAAAAACAGAAGAAGAAAAAAAAATGAAAACAAAAAATACACAAATATATAATAAAGAATGAAGGACATTTTTTCAAGTGTATGTTACTATGAAGTTTAGCAGTTTTCAAGAAACGTGACTTCTTATCCTGGCACCACCATTTTTTGGCTGAGTGGCCTTGAATAAGTTCCTTTACTTTTCTGAGCCTCAGTTTCCTCATCTGTACAATGGAAATAAGAGTCATGCCTTGTTTATATGGTTACTGTGAGGATTTGGTGAGGCAGGCCCTGTAAAGCATTTGCCTTCAGGTTTGTGCCTGGCTTAGAGCAAAAACTCCACACCTGTCAGCTATCCTAGGCATCATCTCTGCCCTCACAGAGCCAGCCATCCAGCCTGGGAATGGGGACCAAGATACATTAAATAATCTGTCAATCAGACCCTGCAATAGGTAATTAAGTGACAATTATGTCATTTCAACTGGAAATGCTAAAGGTCAACAAAGAGAGAGGACCACTCTGAGCGGCCTCCCGCTGTCGCTGTCGAGAGTCCACCTGAGCTTCAACAGCGGCAGACGCACTTCCCAAGGATGCCTGACTCCAGGGGCCATTGTTCTCTCAAGTCACAGGAAAAAAAAAATTCTGCATCTTTAAGCCCTGGAGAGGTAGTTGCTAAAAAATAAAAGCAGTATGAATTTCCCCACCAAGCCGAGAACCCAAGCATTGTGCCAGCTCTAAAAAAAAAAAAACCAAAAAAACAGGAGAAGGTAAAGAATGTTCTCGCATTGTCTGAAATGAGGGACACACACAAAGTAAACAAAGGGACTAAGTAAATTAGATTTTAAAAATACTTTCAATCTCGATTGCCTAAGGAGTTCCAAGCGCCACACAGCGCGCAGCTGGAGGGTCTGAGTGTTTGGGGACAGCCGTGGGAGTGGCACCCTAATTGAAATTCTTCCCCTCCTCTCCCAAAGGGATTATGCCAGGAATTTGTTTCATTACAGAGTCCTCTGCCCCCATGGTCTACTTTTTTTTTCAGTTCTTCCATCTAATGTTTTCCACTCCTGACTCCCACAGGAAGGGTTGCTCCCTCAGAGAGCGCATTCCGGGTGCATGTCACGCCCAGTGCTGCCTGCAGAAGTCTCCGCCATTATTCTTCCTCTTCCTTACTCTTTTCTTAGTGCAAGGAAACTGTTGCTCCCTATTCCCCCCCATCTGCCAACCTTTCTCCTTCACTCCACCCTGGCCCTTGCTTTCTGCCCAGCTGCTGGAAGCACAGAAGCACACCTTTGCGCAAGATGAGGGCCCCGTGTCAAACACAAGGTCACTCTCTTTCCAGTTGCACATACCTTTAACAGTGCAGATGACAGTTTTTAGTATAAAAGTGTGATTGAGTCCATTAAGTTTTAAAGTTTGGAATTCTGTGTCATGCATTTTTGTTAAGCTCATTGGTGAAGGAACGTTGAAAGCAAAGGCCAGCCTCTGCCCTGGGCATTGGAAGCAGGGTGTTAATTAGGTATTCGCTGCGATCACACTCTGCTTTCTCAGTGGGGCTCAGCCTCTTCATCCTGACTTGCTTCTCTCTCACTGACTTGCCTTCTATGGGACAGGCTTTCTGTGTCACACCACAGCCCTTCAGCACTTTCTCCGACCTCCCCTGCCCTGTATCTGACAGCATAAGGCTGTTTCTGCTGACATGCTGGGCAGCCCAGGGAGTCTAATTTACTAAGTCCCAGGTTCCCCGGAACATGAAGTGCCCTGGTATAAGCCCCCTCCTGAACTTTGCTCTCCACAGAAAGCCAGCTGACCTGCACAACCTAGCCCCCGGCACCCATCCGCCCTTCCTGACCTTCAACGGGGATGTGAAGACAGATGTCAACAAGATCGAGGAGTTCCTGGAGGAGACTTTGACCCCTGAAAAGTAATGAGCTGCTTATTTCTGGAGCGAATGACTGGGAGGGGCCCATGTGGGAACCACAGAAGCAGAGTGCTGGCTTTGAGGAAGCCTCTGCAGTCCAGAGCATAGAACCCTCTTTTCAAAGAGAGTCCAGGATGACCCTCCCCACACCCAAAGGGCAGCCAATCTCAGAACTGCTCCCCAAACTCCGCTTCTAAGAGTAGAAATCCTATGAAGTGGAGCTGATTGCTCCCTCTTAAAGAGATCAGTGGGAAGGTTACCACCCCTCTGTCCCCCTAAATCAGTTCTTTCTCTAGCTCATTTTACCTGAAGGATCCATAAGTGAAGGCAAAGCCTCCCTCATTTTAGAACAAGAGCTGAAAGGCTGACAAAATGCAAACAAGCCAGAAGAGAGGGAACCCATGACTCAAAACTGCACTGAGTGTGAATAAGAGCAGAAAACAGACCAGGTGTGGTAGGAGCCCATCATGAAAGACAAGAAAACTGATGGGGAGCAGCTCCTCTTTGGAAATGAGCACAGGAAAGAGAACGACTGGAGGCTGTAGGTTCTTGTTGAATAAAGAAGCCGCTCCCATAGGAAAATATTGTTCATTATATTACATTGTAATCAGGGGTTAAATCAATCAAAATCTTTTTAACTAGAAAAATAATGTTGCATACAGAGCAAGGCGTGCACAGACTGTATCCTGTAGGATAGCCACTGAAAAGTTATAAACAAAGGTGTTGGGGGGGGTCAGTTTTCAGGCTTACTTTGGGGGTGGGAGAACCTGAGCAAGGCAGAGAATGGAAAAACTGGAGGTGCGGAAACCAGTTAGGAGGAGCCACCTGGGGGTGTCCTGGTGAGACGGACTGTGTGGCTGACCTCAGGCGGTGACAGGGAGAAGGGGAGAGAGTGGTAGGAATAACTGAGGGCATGCTCAGTAGGTAAAATTAAATTAGTGGAAATCGACTGTTAAAAACCACCATCTTGCATTTATTTTAAGGTTTTATTTTTATCAATACATAGCCCTCATGGAGTGCCTTCAGAGATAGGTGGTATCCTTATTTTCATTTTATAAGTGGGGAAACTGAGGCATGGAGCAGTTGAGTAACTTGCCTAAGGTCGCACGTCTAGCAAACCGCTGTTAAATTGAAATACTCAGTAATGCTCTGATTAAGCCAGGAAGATTCATACATTCTTCCTAAAAAGCATTCTTTGTCATCCACACCAGGATGTTTTATGCTCATTCCAAGAATGGAAAGCTTCCCCAAGCCCATGGGAAACTGCCAAGTGTAGACTTGAAATAATTGCATTAGTTAAATCAGCTGGGCAGCCCCCACCCACCACACCCATCTCAGCCACCACCAGAAGCCACCCACGTCTCTGAGCGGGCCACCAGCCAGCCCTTTGCTGAAAGGGTCCTGAGGGGCTCAGGCTCCCTCCGCCTCCCCTGGGACTTGTTGCTGGTGCTGGTTTGAAATCCCACAGGAGAAAGTAAGTGCTGTTTCCAATGACTAAGTAGAGTTTAGCCTTTGCCTGGGCGACCCAGAGGGGAAATTCTGTGGTGACGTTATGCTCTGTTCTAGGAGTCATGCCCACACTCAGGGGTGAGTGCCTCCATCAAGGCTGGGAGGGATGGAAGCCTGAAGCAGTGAGGGGCAGCGTTCCACCTGGTCCTTCGCCAGGCCGGTGGGTGGGGGCGGGCAGGGCTGGGCTGAGCCCAGATGCCGAGGTCCACTCTGCGTCTGCCAGCGATCTGCTGTGACCCCTCGAACCGTCCCTTCTCTGCTCTCGGCCTCAGTTCCCTTCTGAGAAAGGATGACCCAAGAGCCCTTCCTGCTCCCCCACCTTAGTCAGGCTCCCTCCACCCCCAGTCCAACTGTGCTGGGCTGTTTCTCTTACTCAGGGGTCCTCGGTCTATATCCACAATGGACCACGGGGGCCCATGAGACCCCCAGAGCTGTGTGCCCTTCCAGAGGAGGCACATGTTCATTCTCCCTGAGGAGAGCCATCATCAGATCCATTATCATTTCTTGAGATTCTGAGATGCTTCCATGATCCAAAGAGAGCTAAGCAGAGTTGGGTGGGGCCGCACCTCTATTACTGTCCTGAGCCCTGCTGCTTTGGGGTGCCTCCTCATCTGCACCGCGGTTGTCCATAGGAGCTCTTACAAAACGCTTTCCGGCCCTGTCAGTGATGCGGCTGCCTGCCCTGTCCAAGCAGCAGAGCCCCCAAACTGTTAAAATGCACATCTCCAAAAGGCCACCAATGGGAGCCATCGATAGGAGACCTGCTGGAGTCCCCCGGAGTTCTGGGTGCCTTCATATGGGTCCAACTGGGGCCACGGTTGCCTCTCAGAAAATGTCACCAAGCCAGTGCATCCCCACAAAGGGACACCTGCTGTTCTGCCCATGACACAGCCACCAGCCTTGCCTGCTTCCCACTGACCCGAGCTGGGAGGTCAGATGGCCTGCATCCCGAGACCCCTGGAGGAGGGCAGCCCGACCTTCTAGTTCTCTAGGGGGCGGCAAACCCCCATAACTGTCCACTGAACTGTGGGCCATGTGTTTTTCATCACCCCACTGTTTGTAAAAGTTGCTAGAGAGCCAAAAAATTGTGGGAGCCTTTTTCCCCCTTAGTCTTATTTTTTAAAGGAAAAAACCACATACAAACACTCTAACAATTTTTTAAATCACATTTGGTCCCACAGAGCATTTGGTGTCAAAATGAGGAATCCAGGAAATCTCAAATAGTCTCTACGCGAGAGACTTCCACCCCTTTCTTTAGACTGGTCCAGTTAATGCTCAACAGGGATGCATTGGGATTATTGTTGAAACTTGCTTACCCTTACCTTTCATTTCCCTGGAATGGCCAGAGTTAATAGGATCCAGAACTCAAAGTCAGGAGCCTGAACTCCAGCCATGTTTCTACAGTGCTTATTGTATGAGCTTAGGTGAGTGTCTATTACACAGAACCTCCCCATTTCCTCGTGAGGGGGTGAAACTAGATAGCCTCTAAGATGCCTTTCAGCAGAAGTTCTATGATCTCATGATTTTCTCAAAGTGCTTTTCCAGAGCTGGTTATTATTTAAAGGAATCCTAGCAAATAGATGTTGTGATAAGAAGTGAGGAGGGTAAATTGATAATGTAACATGGCATGTCATTTAGTCAGTCAACTATCAAGCATGTATTGAGTATAACAGGATTCAGACAGACACTTTGAATTCATATTTTAAGAAATGTTTATAGATAGCTCATAATAGTAAAAGACAGGAATGTCCTTCTAACTTCTGGGAGGTGAAGAAACAGCCTCGGTAATAAGACAAGATGGCACCGTGGCTGAGAGTATGGACTCTGGAGTTCAAATGACTTGGATTCTAACCCATACCACTAGGTTGTGCTGTGCTGCAGTAACAAATTAGCCACAAAACCTCAGTAATTTAACACAATCCAGATTTATTTCTCATTCAAGCAAAGTTGAGTAGGTAGTGTGGCCATCTTCCACAGTGTAGCTTTTGCAATATGTGACCTCCAAGACTCCTTCAGCAGAGAAAATGTGAGGTTCGTGCAATGTGTTCTCAAGGGCCAAGGCACAGAGTGGTTACACCACTCCCCTCCCAACCTGTTGGCCCGAATCCAGTCACATGACTCCCACCGAACTGAGAGGTAGAAACACATGGATATTTAAGGAGCACAGGTGCTGTCTGCTATAGGTACATTACTTAAAACTTCTGTAGTCTTTAATTCTCACATCTTAAAACAATGACCAGAATGTTTGATCTCATAAGACTGTCACCGAAGTTAATACTACTTAGCCTAGTGCCTGACATAGACCAAGAGCTCATTAAGTAGCATCTTGAAGAGTTAGAAAGAGAGGTCAATTCCTTTTTTTGACTGTCGCCCACATACAATCATTAAGACAATCAATAACCATAGGTCTTAATACCACAGATCCCACAGATGGCTTTCAAAGAAGCCAAGCCTTCTAAGGGTCATTTGCTTGAATAGCAAAGTCAAGAGAAGCAAGCACACAGTCGAGGATCAGAAAAGTCAGAAGCACTAACCAGCTTCCCAAGTGAGGTTTTGATGAGAGGTGGAAGCAGGAATAAAGGAAGGGGGAAAGCAAGAGTCCTTACACTTTTCAGCTCACGAGGAAAAGGAATGTCAAGCCTCAAGCTGCCAGGTGAGCCCCTAGAACCAGCAAAGTTCACTACATCAGGGCAGGAGGACTGTCTGTCTTTTTCTCCAGTGCATTTCTAAAACCAGGGGCAGGGCCTGGCCCATGGCAGGCACTTAATGCAGTTGGTTTCACTGTGTGGGCTCCTTTTGTTCAGTGGCATAGTGGCCTGTGGCTAGTCAGTGAGATGTCAGTTGGGACTCTAAGCCAGTCAGATGTCTTCCATCTGCAATCACTTTTTTAACTTTTTGCTACTACTTAAAAAAAACACTTTTTTTTGGATGAGAGGCTGGCTGTTTTACCTCCCAGACTGAAGCTTATGTGTATATCTAAGGTGAATGCATTTGAAGCAAGATATCTGGAAAACAGTGGAGAGAAATTTTCATCAGTTACAACAAGGGTCAGCAAATGTTTCTGTAAATGGCCAGATAGTATTTTTGGCCTTGGGGGATATATATATTTTCAGTCATAATTCCTCTGTTGTAGAGTGAAAGCAGCCAGCCAGAGACAATATGTAAATGAATGGATATGGCTGTGCTCTAACAGAATCTTATTTATGAATGCTGAATTTGATTTTCATGCTATTTTCACTTGTTGCAAAAACAATATCCTTCTTTTGACTTTTTCCAATCATTTAAAAAATGTTAAAACCATTCCTAGTTCATGAGAGGCACCGAAACAGATATTGGGCTGGATTTGGCCAATGGGCTATAGTTTATTAACCCCTGACTTAGAAAAAAAATCACCAGCTCTTTGATTGTCATCAGACGACATTACAATCTTATTGCAAATGTGTTTCTATGAATGAACATTATTTTCTAGTATTTAGAGGAACAGAATGTACTCTGTAGCCCATTTAGTTGCATATTTAAAATATGGTGTAAATATGGAGCTAAACTGAATGCACTTAACATGCTGGCTATAGTCACCTTCCCAAGTCTAGTTACCAAAATTGGTGAGAATAAGATTTAAAGATGTACTTCCCACTGGGACAAACTTCAAGGGGGACATTATGCTATAAATAAAGTATCGATGAATCATTGTGCTCAGAAAACAGAATGGCACTACCATGGTCTCTCTGAACACATGGCCCTTTATCATCCACCTTGGAATTGTTACCAACCACTCGTGTTTGGCCCACACTGATAGTGAAGAAATGGCGAGATTACTGGAAGTCTGATCAAATGGTAACATAAAGCATAACAAAACAACACATGCAAATAGTCCATGGAAAATTGATTTTCTAGACCCTTCTCTCTTTACATCATTACCTTATCAAGCAAAAACAAAGAATAGTTGATGTTTATTAATAATAATCTAAGACTACTCAAAGAGCATGCCAGGTTCAACGTGAGAAGGCCAAAATAGGGAAGAATGATCCTATATTCCCGCATTTGATAATTCCCAGGACTGGAAGAATGCGTGTGCAGATCAGAACCTGTGCAGAGCGCCCTCTCCAGGTAGATGGAGAAAGTTCATCATGGCGCTCAGCTGAACTAGAGGGAGGGCTTTGGAGCTTTGAGGGCAAACAGGAGAATAGATGAGAAGCCACAGGACAGGGAACTTAAGAGCCGGCTTCCACAGTGAAACTGCCTGGGGTGGAATCCTGGCTCTGCCACCTAGCCACATGATGTTCCACAAATTGCTTGTCTGTGCCTCATTTTTGTTATGTAGGAAATGAGGCCAATGACAGTACCAATACAATTGTGAGGAATAAATGATGCAGACATGTAAAGGGGCTAGAACAGTGCTTGGCACATAGCAGGCACTCAATCAAATTTAGCTTTTGCTGATATCAGAGAAGAGGTTGATCAAGTAGGAAGAACACTGGTCCAGGGGCAGGCCGGTTCTCATGGTCCTCACTATTTGTCATCTGTGGGATCTTAAATAGTCATTTAACCTCTGGTCTCCAGTTGCTTTCCCCATAAAATGATGACAATAATGCTTTCCTTGTGTGCCTGATGGCAGAGGGCTACACCCAGTGATGACAGCAGAGGGCCAGACCCTGTGACTTTCTGAGGACTCTCCCGATGGCAGTATTTGAAATTGAACAGCCACCTGACATGGGTCAAGAGTGAAGACAGTCCTAGGTAATGGGTCAATTGAGGAGCAAAAAAATGGAAAGAACAGCAAATAATTTTAAAGGCTTTTGGTTCAAATTATTTCAAACATTAAAACAAACCAAAAAATTTTTTTTGCTTTTTAAACATAAGAGCTAAGTCAACAGCTATTCACCCAGAGATCACGGAAGTCCATATACTTAATAATAAAGATAAGCAAGCAATTGGGCCCATCTCTTTCCACCCCTGCCTGGCCATATGCATAAAATATTTGTGAAGTAGTATCTTTTAAAAAATAAAATTACTCACTTAGATGGTGCTAGCGGGGTCAAAGCCATGGATTCCCACACAAGCACATTTTTAGGGCCAATAGAAAATAATCCTAACCCCAGTCTGCCTTTTTTGGCTTTGGAATGAAAGACTGGTCCAGGGAAAGAGGCTGGGTCATTGCAAATCTCTCTCCATGCCTGGAAATAAAACAGTTGAAAACACTCACCCTGCTGATGGAGCCTGGTACTTCCCACATCTTATTACTGCACACACATAACAAGTGTGCGAAGGATATTTCGGAAGAAGATCGGGGCACCCTTCCCTCTGAGAAATGGTTTCAAGGCCTCGGTGCCAAGGTGCCTATCCCAGAATGAGCTCTGTGCAGCTAGGATTATAACCGTAGGCCTGGCAGTGGGTAGTTACCTTAATGTGGGTTGCAGAAATGCCAGAGACCTGCCTGATAGAGGCAAGCTCATTCAGAACCTTGATCAAAGCCTCCTTATTGGTGCCTGTTGGTGGTCCCAGGAAAAGGGCATATCCTGTCCACTCTGAATGGTGTTCTGGCTCCCTGCCCACAGGCCGTGTAGCGGGGCAGCTCTCCTCACTGGTCTGTTTTCTCTGTCATGAACCAGGGCTGAGAGGAACCACCTCCCTGGGTGAAGAACCCATAAAGACGTATAGATCCAGCCAGACGCAGGCACGTTGCCCACCGTGCTTCTTGTGACGGAGACACGCTCTCCCTTCAAGGGGCTCCAAGTTCTCACTGATGCTAGAACACCGCATCTCCCACTGCAGGTACCCCAGACTGGCTGCGAAACACCGGGAATCTAACACAGCAGGCATCGACATCTTCTCCAAGTTCTCCGCTTACATCAAAAACACAGAGCAGCAGAACAATGCGGGTGAGTGACCCTATCCCACCAGGAGCCTCGGTCCCTGCCAGGGTGTCTCAGAGGCTTGGCTCACAGAGGCACCTGGAACCAGGGCTGGCTGTTATTCACCACCCCGCATCCCCCTTGACACAGGGGTTTAGGTGCAGATCCTTCTTTCTATGGGAGAAAAGGCCAAAGGACCCCGGTGCTGAATTGGGGGAATGGATGTAGTTTGTGTTCCGAGCCTGCCTCACTGCACACCATCGTGCCCTGCATGGAAGAGGCCACGCCTCAGCTGCCCTACTGTCCCTTTGTCCTGGTTCACAGACCCGCCTGTGTTCTCAGGAAGTCCTGATAGGAACAACACATGCCAGCTTCCTTCTGGTCCCTGAAAGACATCTCAGGGGCTTGTCCAGAGGCCACCACGTGAAGGCGCAGTCACCATGGTGGCGACAGCTGACGGCAGAGCCAGCCCCCTGCACCCTCCCCACCTGGAGTGCCGGCGGCCACTTCCCACAACCCACTCCTCCTTCCCCTTGGCTCCCAAGCTCGGACTTGTTCTCTGTGCCTCCTTCTCACAGGAGTTTGAGGGCCTCACTGAAGCTCACAGCACCTTTAGTCCCTCATTTGGCAGTGTCCTTTAAGAACTAGCTGAACTGAGCATGGATAACACTTGCAGAGCTATTAGGCCATGTGAGGAAGACAAAGAAGGGTGAGAAAGTTTGCTTGCCCACCGAATGGGAGGCTGAGAGAGCTTTACTGGCTGGAGCCCAGCCCTGGGCCAGGCAGAGCAGGTGCTTCATGAGCCTCGTGCATGAACGCATGAGGGCCTGAGCACTGCCTCAGTGCAGTGGGCCAGACCGGGGTGGGGTAGGCCTGATGCTTCAGGAGCTCAGAGGAGAAAGGCATCTTTCTGGACACAAGGTGATCAGGAAAGGCAGCCATGCGTGAGGTGAAATAGATGAAATTTTGTCAGGAACAGAGGAGGTACAGTGAGAAGAGAACCTGGAATTGTGCCAGGCACAGAGCTGGATTCTAGAAAATGAAACTAGAAAGAGAGAATTTTCCAGTCTTCAAGGCCTGGCTGGTGCAGAAGGAAATGCTTAAATTCATAAAGAGTCAAGTAGCAAGACGAGAGATAAGTGGTGGCTGAATCAAAGGGCGTCTGAGATGATGAACTGCCAGGTAAAAGGGGAATGGTGTCTGCCTGCCTGAGGTGCTCAGAGCAGTGTGGATTTGCTGTCTGGGCCTGTGGGAAAGCTTTCTGAAGGGGTTCAAGCTGGGCCGTAGGTTAAGGAGGAATCAGTTGGCTGGGAACACAAGGTGGAGGATGTGGGAAGGGCGGGAAAGCCCCTGTGACAGAGACAGGGAAGAGCAGCCAGAGCCTGCAGGCAGGGCCTGGAGACTGGGCCCCATCCCATGGGCAATAGCGGCTGTTCGAGGTGCAGGAAGAGGCCCTACCAGGAGAGTGGCCTTTTAGGAGCAAGAAGAAGGATGCAGAAAACATCTTAAATATATTCGGCACTCTCACTTTTCTGCTGTTTGGACGCTATGATGGGCTGAATAATGCCTCCCACAAATCCATGTCCCCTGGAACCCCAGAATGTGGCCTTATTTGGAAATAAGGTCTTCACAAATGTAATTAGGTAAGGGTCTTGAGAGGAGGTCGTCCTAGATTTATTGTGCCCCTAAGTCCAATTAGGGGTGCCCTTAAAGAGGAGAGGGCACCCCTAAGAGACATAGGGAGAAGGCTGTAGGAAGGTGGAGCAGAGAATGCAGTGCTCAAACCCCAAGCTAAGGACCCCTTTGGACACTGGAGGCAGAGAGAAGCAAGGAAGGATGCCCCAGGGCCCTGGCAGGGAGCGAGGTTCTGCAGACACCTCGATTTTGGACCCCTGGCCTTTGGAACCATGAGAGGGTAGGTGGCTCTGGTGTTGAGCCACCTAGTTTACAGCCCTCAGCCGTAGGAAATGAAGGAGTTCCTCGGCCATTGTGCGAAAGGTCAGCCGCTGCCCCAGGCCTGGCTGCGGATGCAGAGCAGGTGAGGGGACCAGGGGCCTGGCCTTCCCCCAGGGGCAGAGCTAGCTCCCAGCTCATTGTCAGATTCCACACCCAGAGTCCTTTCTTCTCAGCCACAAATGTCCTCCTTCATCCTTGCCAAAGCACTTCAGGGAGGTTGTCTCGTCTGAGCCTTCCAGATTCCCCAAGTTACAAATCATATTTATGTGTCATCCATGTTTACAGTTCTCCTGTCCCCAAAGCCAAAGCAGCAGTACAGACCGAACATCACGGATCACTTCGTTGTAAACTCAACACTCTCCAGTTTTCATTGTTTCCACTGCTTCTGTTTCACTGCGTTTCTCTGCGATGGGTCTTGCCCTTGTGATTCCTGCTCCTGCTGAGTCATTCGCGCATTTCAAAGCTCCTGCTTTTCTGCTTTCCCAAAGAGCGGACCCCTCCCCTCCCCTCCTCCCATCCCGGTGCTCGCTGCTACTCTCCTCTCCTGCCTTTTAACAAGGCGCCACACCAAGATGCCGGAGTGGGGCCCTTCACTGTAGCTATAGCTTGCCCATCCCCTCCTTCCCTTCCCCTTTCCTACCCCCACCCCTGCTCCCAGTTCCTACACTCCGCAAGCTAGAGGCCCAGCCTGACGTCCTGCAGCGCAGCACTGTAACCCAGCCCACACAGCCACCTGTCCCGTGCCACAGACCATATACCCCCACCCCATTGTTCTGTCCCTTTGGCCTTCCTTCACTACTTGCCCATTTTTTCTCTCTGTATCTTCAGCTCCGCATCTATTTCTCCATGGCCCTTTCTTCAGAGAGCTCCTTTTGTGGTTTCCATTTCTTTCTCTTGAGCAGAGCCCTCTCTCGCAGCCCCTGTACACACACTGGCCCTGGTTAAGGTCCTTTCCTCCCAACATCAAAAATGAAAAAACCAGCACTGTGATGCGGGTCTGCACCATGGATCGCCGCTCCACTCCCAGCATGGATACAGGGACGGCTGTTTCAAAATTTCCCTGTTTCACAAAACCACAAATGTCCCCAGCTACCAAAACCCAGACCCCACCCCAGGGAGCAATACACAGCATCCCGGGGAGCAATACACAGTTAGCACACAAGAAAACAGCCCATCAATTTGCACATTCAGTCATTCCATTATTCACTCAACCAACACAGATTGTATGGAGTGGCTACAAGTCTGAGCTACTGTGTGAAGGCATTTCTTGTGTGCCAGGCCCTGTGCTAGCTTCTGCAGTTGTCAGGACAAATGAAACAAAGTCATTGCCCTCAATGAACCAACTGGGGGCTGTAAAACATATAAACAGGCAATCACTGGCCTGGATTTGAGATACGCCATGTCTAGCTGTACAACTTTGCCCAAGAGACTTATTCTCTTTGGGCCTCTTTCTGCATCTGTTAAGATATACTTTCATTTCTTTATCTGCTAAATAAGGCAATTATTAGCATACCCAAGGCTTGTAATGCCGACTCACTTCCCCTATCTGTCAATCCTTGTAAATCCTTTAGCATAGTGCCTGATGCACACTAAATGTTCATTAAATATTAACTTAGATTATTATTATTATCACAAAAAGAGACAAATGCAAATTGCTGCTTCAGCTCCTTTTCTCCCCATGCAGCCCTTTCAAATCTCCTACCCATTTCGTCCCTTTTCTACTTGGTTAACTTTGTTGTCCACTTTCTAATGCATTTCCCTCCTCCCCAAAGTAAACATCAAAGAATGTCAGTGCCCTGGCGGTGGCTGTGACACCTTCAGTACTGTTGGGGTTGACTTCTGAGCTCATGGTTTTGTCTGTTTTGTTTCCAGTCCCTGCGCTGCTGCCTCCTCCTCTGTAATGGACAAAATCAGGTCCCTTGGGCCTGCTTTTGATGCCCATTTTTGGTGACCTGATGCCACCTCCATTCCCCTCCTTGCCCCCTGTTCAGGCTTGCTTCGCACTTCACTTAAAGGCAGTGTGGATTTTCTCATGACAGAGCTGTGAGAATGGGCTGCTTTCCTATCACTTGGGATTCCTCACCACTGTCCCTTGTCTGGGGGATACAAGGACTGCATTTATGGACGTGCTGCATTTCCCATGGCTCAGAGACAGGTGACTGTGGTGGCTCAGCTTAAAGACTCTGAAGCCAACTGCCCAGTTTCAGACCCCAACTTCACCTCTTGTTGACCTTGTAGCATTGGGAAAGTTACATCAACTCTGTGTGCCTCAGTTTCTTCCTCTGTAAAATGGGGGGAACAACTGTACATCCTTCACAGGTATGCGTGGAACAGTGCCCACCACTGTGTATGCATATCAGCTATTGTTCTGAGCTGTTACTTAGAGGCAAACAGTTGAGCCTCAGCTGCGTGCTCTGGGCTGAAGGTGTAGTTGGACGAGATATATATGGATGTGCGATTGAGTCCAGGAGTGAGAAGAGGTGAGTGGTAGAGATCCCACTGAAGGATCACTCCCATTTACAGGAGGGCAGAGGGAGCCAAGTCAGGGAAGCAGATCAAGACAGACGAGCCAGTGGGGGTGGAGGGTGGGGGATCATGAAGATAAGGAAGAAAAGCTTTAAAAAAAAAAAAAAGAGTGATCTGTACTATAACCGCTGCACAGAGGTCAAGAGAGACTGTTGTGCACAGCTGCCTGGACATGTCATCAGCAATCCTTCTCTGACTGCTCTTCTCATCTGCAGCAGCCCCTTACTCAGATCCCACAAACGAGAGAGCCCAGGCTGCCCGCAGAGGCCCAGTGCTTCTCCCTTGGCAGGGGAAGTGCATGGGGTGAGGTGGGAGACCACAGGAATGGGATCAGGAACCACCTGGAAGAGCACGCATGGCCCTGAGGAAGGACGTCTTTGAGACGGAGGGAGCAGCTGCCTTTAGATTTGGCTATAGAGCTCCCTGCTCTGGGCCTCTTACCTTCTCAGTCTGTTGGGGAAGTTATGTCATGTGCTCAGGACTGAAGGTCTATAGGGTCAGCCAGCCCTCGGCTCTGTCCCCACCCTGAGTCCTCACCCTGAATCTGCCCCGTGACAGAATCAGCAGTGGCCTGGCCTCCACTTCAGCAATGCTGCTGGCCCCCATCGCTAATGTCTTCCCATCTCTCTGAAAGTATCGCTGTTAAAAGCCCTCAGCTCCTGGCACTGCTTCTTTCACCCTCCTCTGAGATGCCACCATGGCACACAGACCCCAGGCGGCCTAGCCTGGGGAACGGTCCCCAGATGCAGCAGCTCAGGGCCTCCTCGCCGCCCCTATAGCTGCCCGGCCCTTTGTGCCTGGGACATTCGACCGGCTCCTCTGGTCTATCCCTTCCCTTGAAGGGTTTTTATACCCTACTTTAAGCTGTCACCCTAATCTGTCATCCTGTAAGAGATACAGGCTTCTGTCTCTGAGTATGCACCGCATATTTTGCATTTCTTCCCCTCAAACTGTCATTTGAACAAACTCTAAAAAGCTCTGCCAAACCTCTTGGCTTTCAAAAAATTCATTTTAGCTACTTAACCTAATCTAGACATAAAGTACTATTTTGCTTCATTTTTCACAATCTTTTTCCTTATGCTTCAATCCTATCAATTCTACTGGTTTATTGCACTTTTTGTACACATTGCATGTTTCAGGCAATTAGCAAATCAATCTAATGTGCATCTTAAGTCCTCTCTTCTTCTTTGCTTTTTAAAGTCCCTTTTAAATTTCTTCCAGCCCTATCATGCTTCCCCAGATACAGCTAAAATCCCTGCCTCATATTACCATCTAGTTTTTGGCAGAAGTGTCATATTCCTATGTATTTCCCCCCATTTTCTATTTGAAAGGACGTGGGCATGTACATGCATGTAGACTAAGGCAAGAATCCAATATTTCTCCCACTCTAGTCGCATTCCCATCTTCCATCCTTCATCTTGTGCACAAGTCCACTTCCATGGGCTTCTCTTCCCCCTCCTAAGAGGTCTGCAAAGTCCCAAACCCAGTTTCTTTTATCCAATCCATATGTCATATGCAGCCTTATGGCTTTTTCTAAACACATTTGCATTTTCTTTTTAATGCATCTCACACACATACATCTTAGGCTGCTGGTGCCACATAGCTCTGTGCTAAAAGGTGTTTTCCCCAGTCTGGATGACTTTGGTCTTTTGAGGCTTCCTTGGAATTCCTTCATCCCTTCCAACTTAAGGTCTGGTTTCTCTTGTGCTGCTGCCTCTGTTTTCCTCTGTCTTAAGGGCCTTCTTTCTATTTTCAAATTTATATTCCACTTGCTCCAGAAAGACTTTATAGCTTCGCACAGGGATACATAAAGCACAGCAAGGCAACACACGCGAGAAGGCAGTGAGAAAGGAAAGCAAGAGGGTCCATAAAACAGAGCGGAGGGGGGAGCTGAAGCAGGTCCCAGAGCTTCGATGCTCCACACATGTGGCAGACCACAAATTTGGCGCTACACCTTCTTGTAGACAAAGCTGAAAGGGACCCCTGCTCAGTCAGCTACAGAATGGTTCTCCCAGAAGATGAAAACAAAAACCACCCTCCCAAAGGAATAGCAAATATTCCTGATTTGGGGGCTTGAGTAGTAGGCATGGAGGAGTTGTTTTTATTCTCTTTCGCCTCTCCCTGCTGGGACTTCCCCGCCCGCTGGCATCATGCTGTCATGACTGCTCCCAGTTTCTTTCCTGCAGGCTCTGTGTTCACCCCGACCCCTCTCCCACCCTCTGGGCTTCACTTGTGCCCTCCCTACTATGCCTGAAAGCCATTGTCTTCTTTTTTCTCCCCATCTTCTCTTGAAGACCCATGCAACTCCCTGAAGCCTTAGACCCTTATTCCCAACTTTGCTGTTCCTCCCTGTCATTTCCAAGACTCAAAGCAGCCTGCTTATGGTGCTTGTCTTTTTATCATGACTGTCAGGCCCGCATGCTGTGTTTGCAAAATGTGCCCCTTTCCATTTATGGAAAATACTGTGATGGTCTAACATACTTTTCCGAAAACATACGTCCTAGTGAAATACTTCCAACTTCCTAAATAAGATCCTAAAAACCTTCCTTGGGTATCTGTGATGCACTGGACAGAGGGCTACGTGTTCGGAGTACACGTCCCATGCTCAGACTGAATTGTCTCTCCAGCTTTGCCCTTCACTAGTTATAAGTGTTGGGGCCATATTTTCCAAATTGAAAATCAAATATCTAACAAATTGCCTTCATTGAAAATAATCAAATCATAAGAAACCAGTAGTGTCCCAGAAAATCTGGGATACATGTCCCGAAATGAAAAGCACCTGGTTAGGGCCTAGCCCTCTGCTTGCCCTCCCAGCTGATCCGAATCCAAACCTGGCTGGCCCTGCGGAGGGAAGGTGAGTGTCACAGTTCCTGCCGCCTCCAGGTCCCAGATCCTCGGCCAGAACGAGTGAGGTACCATTAGCCACGATGTTCTCTGAATAGTCATGGTTCTGTTTACAAATAAGGGCCAAGGTTTCCTCCTTCCCAAGGGGCTCACCAGCCACCTCACTGCCTGGGACCTGGAAGCAAGCAGTGGGCTCCCTGGGTTCATTCTGAGCATATGGATCCTCCCGGCCACATATCATGAAGAAGACTCTTGGGATGTCCGAGCAACCTCAGTAGACTTATCTTGTCATGGGATTGATCTTTTCCACTTGATAGAAAATGCGATTAGAGGATTCCATTGTGGTTACTATCCCAGTGGCAGCCACGCTGTAGCACTGGCCAGCGTTCTTTCTCTTCCATATTCTTAGTGGTTTGTGTCCACACAAGCTCATCCATGCCTTTCCACCTGCCTGGCTGCACCAGCCTGCCCTCCATCTGCTGATTGCTCTGCATCTCCCTGCCCAGTGGTCACAGTGCCTTCTTCCCAGCACTTGCCCCTCACTCCCTTTTAATACAACCAATAGGACCCCTTAAATAAATGCCTTAAACAAGACCATGGCCCTTTGGTGTATAGAAAATTGAGGCTCACAGACCCTAGCTCACTATTAAGAAGTTTATGATTAAATCTGTAGAATGGGTCACCAACTAAAGAAGTGAGTGTCCTGTCAGTGGGAAGATACAAAAAAGAGGCTGTAGGAGCTGCCTAATCTGAGGCATCTTCTGTTGTACCACTAAGAAACAAAAAAGGCTTTCAAGTAAACAGAAACTTCTTTCACTTAAACTCTAACATTTTGTTTCTAAGACACAGTCTGATTTCAAAGATGCCAAATGTGAAAAAAAAAATGTGCATTTTAGAGGAAATATGGCAGGCAATTCCCAAAGCCCTTTCCAAATCTAAGATCCTATTTTTTCCTAGAGGCTCTGTAAGGAAATGACAAACTCTCCCTTCTGCTTGACCTTGAGGTCTCCTGTTGAAAAGAAAGTAAATCAAGGTCAACATTACTTCCAGGTCCCTCTGGGTTAGCTGTCCTAACTCCATATCCAGGGAGCTGTCAGCTCTGCTTTCTGTCTCTCCTGGCTGGAAACAGGTAGCATCGATCTCTTAGGTTAAGGGGTAGCAAACGTTTTCTGTAAAGAGTCAGATAGTAAATATTTTGGACTTTGTGGTTATAAAGGCCGTCACTAAAAACTGGCAGCTCTACTGCTGGAACTTTAAAGCAGCCACAGACAACACTTGCACAAGCAAGTGTACTAGCTGTGTTCCAATAAAACTTCGCTCATGGACACTGAAATACGAATTTCACATCATGTTCAGGTGTCATGAAATAGTGTTCCTCTTTTGACAGTTTCCCCACCATTCAAAAATGTAAAAACCATTCTTAGTTGAAGGGCATGCAAAAATAGACGGTGGGCTGGATTCAGCCTTCGGGTTATAGTGTGCTGACCTCTGTCTTGGGCAGCCCCAGGACACAGTAGCGCGTTCTTTTCATTTCTCTACCACTCATCCCTTCCTTCATCTGTAATATGGAGATAATAATAGTGCATTATCATGTTAATGAAATGAATGACCGCATTAAAGCACTCAGGACAGTTCTTGGCACACAGTAGGCACATATGTGATAGCTATTGCAGCTGCTTTTAATTGCACAAGTCCTCCTGCGAAGAGTCCACCCTGTGGGCCAGGCAACCTAGCTCTGCCATGTGGAAGCATGTGCTGCCCTCTTCTGGCGGATGGAGGAATCAGCACCAGGGGTGGCTAATCATGTTTTAATATAAGGAGGCCTGTGGATTTTCAAGCATCTTCTGCAAACTGGGACTCTCAGTTCTGCCTGAGATTTGACTGGGGGTTCCAAAAGAGGCCAGGTCTCCTTGCACACCTGGACCCACCTTCCACTGTCTGTCCTTCCATTATCTGTCTTCCATTATGGCCACCAGCCCCCATGGATCCTCCAGAGGTTGCCGGCTGCCCGGCGAATAGCTGCCCCAGCTGCTGCTTTCTCCCTCTCCTCTCCCCCTTCCGGCACCTCCACTCTTTACTTTTATGAACTTCCTTAACCTAAAGTAGGAACGTATTTGAAAGGGCTCAGAGCAGCCTGGGTGGGCTGTTAGCCCAGAACTAACAAGACCCTTGCTATCAAAGGCCCTGTGCTTTCTCCCAAGGCGTCATGAAAGCCAACTGCTGTCGGGCTGAGGGCGGGAGGAGGGTGGTGAGGAGATGAGGTGGAGCGTTTTTCCAGATTCCCCAGGATGTGGTGAGCCATGTTTAAAAGAGAATGTGCGTATTTATTATTCCAAGTCACTCCAGTCACAAGGCTCTTCCTTCCTCCTCTTCCTCCCTCCCAGCGCTCAGCCCGCTGTGGTGATGGGCCCCGTCTGGAAGCTCAGCCTTTGCAAAGGGATGGACAGGGCCCCCGCCTCCCATTCAGCCTCGTGCTCTGAGGGGAAAGCTAAGGCAATATGCAAAGCACAGTAGGGATGTGAGTTATCATTGGCCTGCTCAGAGGCAGAAGGGCACTGGGGTGGCAGGGGAACTCCTTATCTATTCTGCCCGAAACACAGGACAGCAGCTGTGTCCCAACTCAGGACGACTGCCTCCCCTGGAGGAAGACCTCAGCCCTGGCTGTTATCACGGTGGAGCCTCCGGGGTGGTCCCCGGACCACCACAGTGGTGAGGATAACGAGGGGACTGTCTTACCACTTCCTCATAAAGCAGCCATTGCTGTCCTCTGATCATAAAGGAACCCTTCAGGCTGCCTTCCTTGGCCACCCCTGCGTGCAAATAGCCAACTTATTTTGTTTGTTTGTTTGTTGGGTGGAAGTTTGGCTTTGATTAGCATTCTTACAAGGAAAAACAAATAACCTGGGCTTGGTGAGCCCCACCTCCAAGGTTTGGCGCGTCCTGCGTGAGCGTGCCCCCACACGCAGAGCGGCAGTGAGGCTCAGGGCAAGAGGGAGGGGAAGGGGTGAATGAATATTCCTCCTGGCTCCTCCCAGGACTTGCCCAGGGGATTCCTCCAGAGGGTCTTTGATTTGGTTCATTATCAAGGCGGATGCTGGCAATTTATAATTTCACAAATTGTGCTCCTGAAGCAAATCCTTGGACAGTCATAAGGAAGGCGGTTGGTGGCGGGTGGTGAGTGGAAGGGCGGGCTCGGGGAGACACGGTCCTGCATGGGTGGGCGCATTCATTAGCGGAGGGAGCTGAGTTAGCTGTGTGGGCCTGCGGCCGGAGGGGAGCGGAGACCACCAACACCATTCCATGTGCTGGAATTTCCCACCGTCTGACCAGAATGAGTTCTCCTGGCCTGGCCTGGACTCAGATCAAGGCCTAGGGAATCAAGGAACATTAAATGACTAATTTAAACATGAGTAAATGCTCTTTCACCTCTGGGTACCGTTACCTCATCCTGGGCAACTGACACCTCTCGCCTTTGTGCAGTCTACACCTGGGCGCTAACCTTGTCTCCTCTGCACATACACACACACACACACACACACGCACACACACACGCACACACAGCTTGTGTGTGTTCTGATATTTCTCTGTCCTAGCAGAGACCATTAGATACCTCCTTAGAAGCGGAGTCATATATCAATTAATCTGAAAACGAATATGCTTGCATGCAAATTTGTATTGGTGATGGAACACACAAAGCTGTAGGTCTCGCAGCTTTACTGTTAAACATAACTGCGTTTAGACCACAGAAGTGCAGCTGTGTGTTCGTGGGGGTGCGTGTCTACACTTCACTGTGTAGGCATATGTCCGGAGGGCTGTAATTGGTTTACACAATGGCTGCTCTCACAGTCCATCATCTGTGATAAGAACATAACTTTGAGGGAAAAATATTCCCTTCTCTCTGTGACATGGAGAGTGGCTCTGGATAAATTAGCATGGAGAACGGATGCCCTCATAGTTGGTAGAGCTGGGGCTCAAAATGACAAAATGAACCTTCTAAGCAAGGACTTTACACCTCAGTTATAAACTCTCCTTGTCAAATTTGTCCCTCTCTTGACCAGGCAGGCTGGACACCATTCTGAAGCACAGAAATATGACCAAGAAGATGTGAGGGAGCCAGTGATGGGCACAGAGCAAATCAGGCATCTCTCAGCCTTTACACTCTTTGGCTACAAACTATTTAGTATTATTTAATACTAAAAACCTAGGAATTGAAGCCAGGGGTTAAATCCAGTCTGGTATTCTGAATCAGCCCCTTCTGGGGGGTGGGGGGGGGGGGGAGTCACTACACAGAACTTGAAAATGGCAGCTTTCTTTAAAAATCTGCTAGAGAGCTGGCTTTCAGGAATGCATGGCCCCCTCCACCCCGCTCCAAGCTGGTCCTGAGTTAAGCCTGAGTAGCCTCATTACCTAAAGAGACGCATATGTTGAGGACTTAGGTGTCAAGTTAGCCTCTAGTTTGTGTACCTTGTGATCCCGACCATTTTCCAACTTGAATGCACATTTGAATCCCCCGCAGGTTTTGTTTCAATGTAGGTATTGATGCAGTGGGTGGGGTGGGGCCTGAGAGCTTCCAGGTCACACTCTGCTGTGGGTCCAGGAGGGGCTTTGGGAAGTCGGACTTAGGGCAGCAGTTTCCCTGAGGGAACGCGCTGCCTGTTTCTCAGTCGTCGTTGTTATCCCAACAGCAGAGCTCAGCATCTGGCCCAGAGCAGGTGCTCAATAAACATTTGTTAAATGAAGGAACAAACCGTACCTCAAACACTTCCAGACACCTCTACCCTGGTCACTGGTTGACCTGAAGGATGGTCAGTGGGCCCATCCTGCCTCAGCACATCAGGGCTGTTTCCTCCAAGCCGCTTCCTACGCCAGTCTATCCGGCCCTCACCTTTAAGCCAGTCCCACATCCCAGGCCCTTCTATTCTCCTATTATCTTTGAAACTTCCCAGACTCCATTTAAAGTTAATGATCTTCTATGACTGGAACTATCTCTCACCTGAGAACATACAATATCTCTATAACCACTGGTATAATTAATAAAGCCTCATGGTAGAAAAATAAAAAAGGAATAACCTTTAAATCTAGTTAGTAAAAGAGTATAAAAATCTGAAAAGTTCTCCTCATGAAGACCACCACTGTGGTGGAGGTAATGTTTGTTTAAGCGGTGTTTTTCTTGTCACCTTTTTTTTCTATAACTCCATTCAAGGAACATCATATTCAGTGTTGAAGGTAAAACTCCACCAAGATTCAGAAGAGAAAATGGAAGACTAAATTCTAGTGTTCTTTCAGCCCGAAGCCAGAGGTCAGATTATTTTTCTAAGAAACTGTGGTGGAAGCATCACTTAATGATTTGGCTGATAGTAAGAGCTGTTTCTCCGTGCCCGCGCCCAGAGCCCCTTCCATTCCTGAAAATTCCTGGGAAAGGGTTCGGACCACAGGATGCTCAGGCCCTCACATCCAGCTCTGACTCTGATGGTCACATGCCCATCAATGTTTGTGTTAACAGTTACCTGAGTTTTGTGTCCACTGCGGGGACCTCAAAGACACGTTTTACTCAGCACTTTGCTCAGGTGTGGCCCTGGCTTTATGTCTACCTGTGTCACTTGGCAGAGAGGTGCAGGTCTGCGGTGGCCTGTGCTCCTTGCTTGGCTCTGATGACCCTGCAGGAGGGCATGCCAGGCCAAACAAAATCCCTTCATCAGTCCCCAAGAAACCAAGTGTTCTCTTTGCACAAAGCAAGGGGACCATTGCAGGTCCTCCGGCGAGAGAAAGCTAGCTGCATATGCATGTAGAGACACAGACAGTCACCCTTTAGGGCTTCTCACCTTTCCTCAAACCTCACTGAATAGCTCATTCTTCTATAAATAAGTATTTATTCAATGCCAGACACTGCACGAGGTGCTAGAACAATAATGTCATAATGAAATATTGGTAATATCTATGTGTATTGGCAAAGGTTGTGTCTGGCTGCATGTAGTAGAAACCTCATTACAGAGGCTAAAGCAAATATTTTATTTCACTTAGCAAAAATCTATATAGCATTTTACTATGTGCCATCCCTTATTCTAAGTGCTCTTTATGAATGTTTACTCCTTAATGGGAGTTTGCTTTACTCACATAACAAGGAGTCTAAAGATTAGAGAGTTCCAGGCAGTTGTAGTTGCTTGAAGAAGTCATGGATCCTGATCCTTAGAGCACCTGATTCTGCATCTTACTGTGTGGCTTTCATTCCAGACATTACATCTGAGTTCCAATCAGTGCCAGCAGTGTCTCTCTTTTCTTTCCCCTAAGCCTGTCCATAAATTTCCGCTTACATCTCATTGACCAGACCTTGGTCACTTGGCCTCCTCTAGCTGATAATCTGGAAAGATAAGTATTTTTGACTGGGAACATCGCTATTCTGAAAAACTCTGGGTTCCATTCCATCAGTAACAAAGAAGGTAAGAGTGAATTCTTGCATGTAATTCACTTTCAACTTACAGTGATTTTTTTTTTAAGCTAAGGTGAAAGTATCTGATCTCATCATGCCAAAAAAAAGACACACTATTTCAAATTCTCCTTAGAGATTGGCCAAATGTGAATCATCACCCCACCTACATTTTAAGGAACAGAAGTATAAAATTATACATTTAATCTACATTTTAAGGAACAGAGCATAAAATTTCACATTTAATCTTCAACACTCTTCAAACTTTAGAAGATGCAAGACTCATGTAGTAAAAGATGTGCAACCAGAAAGCCCAGTGGATAGCTTCTGTAACCCATGGCAGAGGGAAGGGGGCAAATGAGGGCACCCAGAAGGTGCTCTGAGCAAGAGGGGCTGCCAGTATAATTGTGGCATATCTGGGAAATTCTGCAAAAGTATCAGTCATCCCCAGCCCCTGCTAAACTTACCCTCCATGCTTGCCCCACTGCACAGCTATTGGGAAAAAGGTTCACCCTGGTGGGATTGTGGTTACAGTGACAGAGTCAGAGAGAAAGATACAGCGGAGTACTCCAGAAAAGACTTGAATAATTCATCTGGGGTGACTTCCTCAGGGCAGAGGATAAGACCAGCCCAATTATTTCTCAAACAGATATTTTTCCTGCAGCTCTAATAATTCATTAGCTCTTTTGCATCCTTTGATTCTTATACATCAGCTTCGTCATCCACTGCACATAAGGACCCTCACCATGTGGCAGACTTAGTTCTAAGCCCTCTCCATTACTCATTGCAACTCTTTAGGGTGTGCTGTACAGTGATTCATCTTGCAGATGAGGAAACCGAGGCACAGAGGTTAGGCAGCCTGTTCAAACTACATGGCAGAGCCAGGGTCCCAACCCAGGCAGCTGGCCCTGTAGTAGCCTATCCAATGACCTGTGTATATTATACATTTAACATAATCCATTATTTTAAAAGCATGTTGCGCTGAAGTTTTAAGCAGGAGTAGGTAGGTCATTTAGGAAACTGTCTAATCAGTTTGTCAACCATTGAGCAACCACCATGTGTGTTTCCCTAAATATAGTCAACAATCCCAGCTTCACTTTTGAGTCCTGACTCTGTGATTCATTAGGGACACGGGGCTCTAAACCTGGCCCCCAGTGGGTGCTGATAGATAACCTATTCAACAAATGAAAGAAGGGGCAACTAGAAGAGAAGCTATATGAAAGTCACAGAACCAGTAATGATTTAAATTTAGAGCTGTAGTGGCTGGGTGGCAGTTTTTAAATTTAAAGATGTGGGCATTTGAGGATGAAGCAAGACAAAATATGGGTAAGTCACATTAGCCTGAGTGGAGGGCAGGAGAGCTGAGAAACAAACTCTCTAGGTCTAAACACCAGAACAGATGACCAAGAAAGTCAGAATCTCTGTTGACCAGCTCACGCCACATGTTTGAACATCAGCACTAAGCCTGATCTATGGCCTGATACTTTAAAATAACCTGTTATAAAGTAACCATAAAAAACTCACAGTTTTCAGCCTGATTCAGTCTGCTCCATAAACTACAACCAGCATTAATAGCTTCAGTCAGTCTTTATGTCCTTCTTTCCATTAGCACAATGGGTTTTACAACCATTTATGAGTTCTGGAAAGCCTAATAGAAAACACACATACGTGTTTCGCTCTGGAAGATGCAGAAGAATTTTCTTTGCTTAAGGATAGACCAGAAGGGGTCACCCCAGCCCCATGGCTAAAGTCTGGCCAGGGCTCCTCGCCCGGAGCATACTGGCTGCTCCCGCTAGCTCAGCCCTCCCCGGTGAGCGCTGCAATTGACTTTTTAAACTGGCTCCATTCAGAGTCAGCCTCTGTGTATCTTTCTCTTCATGTTGATAGATTAATATTTGGGGAGTTTATATGGCACAGACTGTGTACACCAAAGGAAACCTAAATTTGAAGACCTAAGTGAGAATCTATCTCCTCAAATGTATACTGTGGTGTTTAGGAGAATTAGAAACTTAACCACGTCTGGAATTGTCTCTATGAGCCGTACCTCCCATCATACTTTAAAAAACGTATTATGAAAGGTATGCTGAAGTTGTCCTAAATTATTTACCATGCTGGTGTTTTTAAACACAGCCAAATAAAGGCAAAGACTTGCCTTTTTAACAGTTAATTGTGTTTTGTGGTGGTTTGTTTTGGGGAATAAGACTTTTGAACATAGGGCAAGTATCAGGTTGATTTGTGAATCTGTATAAAAAAGATGGTTCTTTACAACAATCCCCTGTAGGGTTTGGGGAAGAAACTATAAGGAATATCTGTCTCTTCCTCAAGGAAAAGTCACTGAATCCCTCAGAAATAGATCCAAGACCGCCCCGCCTACTTGGTGATTCTCTCCACCAAAGGGGAAGAGAGCGTCCTATGTCCAGATCCACCATAGCGGCAAGATTTGAATCCTGCCTGGGGAGTGAAGAATCTTTTACTGGCCTTTTCCTGGAAAGAACCGTAGGAGTTTGTCACTTAATTCAACCTCCCACTGAAGGCCAAAGCTTTCCTACAACAAACAAGTAACACGCAAGGGGCAGGAGCTGCGGACCTCTCAGGCACCGTGGGGGCTGCAACACAGAGCAGTGGGGAGCCTGCTAAGTTGCATTTTGCTGTCTCATAAACCGCTATTTGTCTTTCCACCTTTCCGGTTTTCACTAGCGCCTAGAAAGAAAGGTCAAGGAATTGCTTCCCACATGTGAGGCCCTGGGTCTTCCCCAGCCAGAGTCAATTTGACAACCTTCTTCTTTCTGGCTGTGAGACCAAGTGCAGTGTCCTTGGGCTCATGCTAACGGTGGGCGTGACTCCTCCAAACTATCAGACCCAGAGAGTTTGACACGCCCATGTGTCCTGGAGAGAACAAGTCCAAATCCAAAGAGAGGATTCCAGGCAACTTGGGATGCTGAACATGTTGGGAAACGCGAGTGAGCATCATCTTCTGGGCTTGCTCGGAGAAGCTGGGCTTCGGACGCTCAGCTCCTGCCTTGGGTTGATCCCTTGCTCTCTGGCTGTTCACTCGGTCCCTTTTTCCCTCACATCTTCCCATAAACTTAAGCCATAATAATAATAACTTTTTTGTTAAGTCCCACTATGCACCAGGCTCTGTAGAAGATGCTTTAACAGCGGCCTGTGAACAACCAGAACCAGTGGCAGGGTTCAAACCCAGGTCTCTTGGGCATCAGAGTGGAGGCACCACTCTGCTACCTGTCTATTATAGGGACCTGATTCAGGGCTCTCTGACCTCCCCCACCCAGGCTCTCTCTGTCCCTTTGCTTTTGAGACCAGGGACATGCTAACATGGCTAGAGGGCCCAGACACAGCAGAGGGGGCCTCATCAACCCTGAAACAAAGCCCTGTTCCCATCTCCTACAATCCTGGTGCCATTTCTGCTGTGCTTTGGGCTGAGGATCCGGCATGGATACTGCTTCAAAGGACAAGGAACCCTGGGGATCGGCTATCTTGTCCAAAAGAGTCACTATGGGTCTGAGAGTGTAGACCCCAGTTTCCACCTGGTTTTGCCTTTATGTGGTCATTCAGAATCATGTAGCCCAATTATAACAGAGCCACCTTACTCTTTCTTAAGGACTTTTGCAACAAAGAAAAGCTGCATGACTCTAATGTCCAAAATCTGAAAGGTAAATATAGATCTTTACAGGTTTCTTGGGGGAGAGGGAATTACACTGCCCATCAGACAATCCTGAAAGCACCCTTAGAATACCTTTTTCTTTCCTCAAAAATTGTTCTCTTGATGACAGTATTTCTGTGTCTGCCCACCCGGCCTGCGCCTTGTCTTCTCCCGGCCCTCATGACTCTCCTGGGCCTTGCTGTCCCTCTTTTCTGCTGGATCTTTGGCCCAGAGCATCTCACAGAGAGCAGTTTGACCTCTCTGTGTCTAAAGAAAGTCTTCTTCCTCCAAAAAGATAAAGGAGAGGGGATGTTAAATTCTTATTGTTTGATTTTCTTTTTGTTCCCATCACATTATCATTCATGTTCAAATTTATCAAATGTCAGCAAGGTGTGGCCATCTTTGAATTTCCTCTGTAAGAAAGAATATGTGATGGCCGGAAAAATCTCCTCAGTGGCCTCCTCAAACTACAGCTACTTTTATTTTGCATCCTTTGGTTCTATCGACATGACCTCCAAGAAGAAGATCCAGTCCTCCAGGTGTTTCTCAATATCTAGATGTTTCTTTCTTCATGAGCAAAACCCAAGTGGATTTCTCACTCTTCACCCAGGTATTTCACTGTCACATAGACGGTGTGGCAGCAGTGGCCCCAAGGACAGGCAGAGGTGCTGTGTGTTGCTGAGGACTGTAGGGCTGTGTTAGGCTCTCTCCTCGGAGGTAACTCCTGGACCCAGTCACCCCACTGAAAGCACCAAGAATTGTATTAA
Source organism: Manis javanica (assembly GCF_040802235.1). Taxonomy (NCBI): domain Eukaryota; kingdom Metazoa; phylum Chordata; class Mammalia; order Pholidota; family Manidae; genus Manis; species Manis javanica. The sequence continues at coordinate 43,268,139 of NC_133171.1, forward strand.
CAGAAGAACAAGCCTTTAATAGAAGAAGACAAATGGGTTTTCAAATTAGCTGGAGGGTAAGACGTGAGGAGTGATATCCTGAAATAACCACACTCTTACCAGGGGAATAAGGGTACGTGGAAAAGGTCCGCAGCATGCCAGGAGGACAGCAGGCTGGGTAGACCCCCAGGGAGCAGTGAGCCAGTCACTGGCACCAAGACAGGGCCCTGCAAGGTGGAAGAAGTTTAAGTTTTGAAATTCAACCGTCCTGTTTTTAAATCCTTATTTTGCTTATAACTTGAATGGTAGCCCTGATAATTTGAATGACTTTTCTCTTTGCCTTTCTGAGAATTTTCCTTTCTTTGCCCTAGGCACCCATTGGCCCCAGGAGAGATGAGGGTATTAAAGAACATCTTATAAGGGGAGAAAAGGAATTTAGTATTTAGCTTCTGATACTCAAAATAGCATTTTCAACAAGACAATCACCTTGCAAGTTAAGGTATTGTCTTAAAATGTTCTAAATTCCTGTATCTCTCAGTTTTAGCATGAGGACTCCTCTCACAGAGAAGAGATGGCCCTTCTGCCTGTACAAGGCAGGAAGGCTTGCTGCTCTGTGCTTGATGGACTATTTGACATAGGAAAATGAAAAGGAAAGCCCACCTCTTGTGTTCCAGGGGATTTGTGGGGGAAGGTGAAGAGAAAGGCAGGTAGGTCAGGAAAGTAGAGACTTGGCTGGGAAGCGCATGTGCTTTACTTGGTAGCCCCTCCAGGGCTTTGGAAGGAAGCAGGCAGCTCACTTCTGACCACCACCCTTGATTCCCATGATTACTCTAGAAGGGAGTCAATATTCCCATGATTACTCTAGAAGGAAGTGGAGGTTCAGCATAACTGAGAAAAGACGTGGGACCTGTGGTAACTCCCCAAAGCCTTTTACCCCAGAGATCCCAGGACACCCACCTTGCCAGAGCCTTCTCTGTGCCCCACCCTATTTATGGAGGGAGAAGAGCAGAGGAGAGGGGAGCTTTCAGAGAAATGAAGTATTTTTATGTAAAAGAGACTGAGAATTCTGTAGAGGAACTATTTAATTATTACATCAGACTAGGTTATAATCCAGAATGGATTAATTAGAATTATTGTTTTCCTCTTACACAGGGGTTGGTAGCTTGTGAGGAAGACCACAGCAGTTAAAAACAAAACTAGGGACGTTTTCATTGTGCACTCCAGGAGTACTTTGTATAGTTTGCTTGGACAAGCATGTGTGCCTTGGCTAAATCTAAGACTCAATTGCTTTATCTGTTAAATGGGGCCGAATAATAATTCCCATCTCAATGGCCTCATTGTGTATTTAAATGACAGATGGCATACACATCCCTGGTTCACTTCAGAAATGCAGTAAATGTACTTGTTCCTGGTACTGGAAGAGAATCGGAGCCCTAACAGGAAGATAGCAGGGCAGAGGGTGCTTGGCCTGGAACCAGCTCCCAATAGCTCCACGCTCCACTGGAGAGTCGAACAGACCACCATCCAGCCTGCAGATGACGGTTAGAGGTGGACCCCTGTTTTTTCTCTCTTTGCAAGTTCACATGCCAGAGAAAAAAACATGCATGAGGAACTGGGGCCCACAGAGCTGCTCCTGTGCTTTCAAAGAGCACCTTTGACATCTGTTCTGCTGCAAGTGAATTTTGAGCCCCAAAGGGTCTGCATGGCTGCTTGCCCATCAGTACCCCTGCTATTCAAAGAAAGCCAGCATCCCAGGGCTGAGCTGTGCCTGCAAGAGCTTGTTGGAGGCTGAGCTGGAGTCTTGGTTCCCTGGTCCCCATTCAGCCTCCATGCCCTGGTAAGAGTATATTATTTTCTTAGCTCGAATTGCCGTTTCCAAGTCATTATTTCTCTACGATGAGAAAACAATATTGGGTCTTATGTAATATCAACCTCAATGAATCTGGAAGTGATCATGGAATGGGTGGATTTTTTTTCCTCCTTAAAAAAGAGAAAAATAAATTTGAGATTGTTTGCATATGGCTGGGAATATTTATGAACTATTCTCCTTGTCTCCTCATCACATATTTTACCCAGTGCATTTGTGTGTGGTGGAGCATAAATCTTTATGGGAAGGGTGAGTGGAGAGGGGAAGAAAGCAGTTGAGGGACCTGGGTATCCATCAAAGGCCTGGGACATTAGTGGTCTTGGGTCTCAGGGTTCTTTGGCCTCAGGCTGGCCTGCTGTGGTCTGAGGGTTATGCAGTCCTGCTACTCAGAGGAAGTGTTTTGGAGGGAGGGTTTCAAATTCGAGCACTGAAGGAATTAACATCTTGTCACTCTGGTTTCTTTCACAGCCCCCTCAATCTTACTAGAGCAGAAAGTTCAACACCAATGGTTTCATGACCTGGGTGCTGTCAGCCAAAAGAGATAATGAAATTATATGGATGCCAAATTGAGCCCGGGTCAGAGGAATGAGTTGGCAGGTAGAAAGGAAAAGAACTGGCAGAACATGTGTTGGTGCTGGCGTTTGTTATTTGATAATATGGTGGCGTGTTAGCACACAGGCATGTTGCATCTATTTCCCTGTGGCCATGCCTCTCAGCACAGCTCATCACCAAGAAGGAGCCCAAGGGGGCCTAAAGGATGGGTCTGTGGCTATACATCAACTTGAGAAGAGCTTCAAAGCTCTGGGCTGTTGATTTCCTTCTCTAGGGACCAGACCCCAGAACTGGAGCTTCCTAGCATCTGTCACTCTCTGCAGCACCTTGGATTTTTGAGGACTGTACTATCCAAGACTATGGGATAAGGAACAGAGAGCAGGGTGACCACCCCATTTGGCAAGGCAATAGCAATGGCTATTATTCACAGATATCCTAAGTTGGGTCAGGCACTGTAGGAGGCACTTTCCCTGTACAGTCTGAGTTGGTCGTCTTGATGGCCTTATGAGGCTTAAGGATCTTTAGTCCTATAGAGGAGATGAGAAAATCTAAGCTCAGTGAAGTTGAGAGACTGGCTCAAGGTTCCACTAAATAAGTGCCAGGATCAGGGATGTTTCCAGGATTTGTGGGGTCTGAAGGTAATACAATAAACATAAATAAGGACTTTTAATAATCAAGTACAGGAGCTTGGAAGGGGTCCATACAATTAAGAGAACTTGAAGCTTAAACCTCAGGAGCATCAGAGTAAATACAATCTGGGCAGTGTCAAAATTAAAGCACAAGGTTAGCCCCCCGGCCATGTGGCCCCTTCCCTTTCTTCGTGGCCTCATCTCTTTTTCTCTCTTCCATGGTTATCACCAACTCGGTCTTCCACATTCCTGATCAAAAAAGCACAAACTCGAGTAGCAAAACTGACACATGGAGACATCCTCAGAACATGCCAGCTGGGTATGTTATATGGCACAGTTATAACCTAAGGCAACGAACGTGCCCAGTGCCAACCTTTATCCTGCCATCAAGCAATCATTAGAGAGATCATTTATTCAGAACTTTTCTCCCAAGGAGTTTCAGTTGCCATTCTAGGCTGCTTTCACCAAATTTCATGACAGTTCCCAGACTGGGTAATTTGGGCACAGATTTATGCAGTGGCCTGCTTTGGTCTCCGAGGGGTATTTTGGAATTAGAAACTTTCTCATTTCCCATCAGAAATCTCTTTCCCTTGGATGAGATCGGTTGGTCAAATTTCAACAGGCATTCTATTTCATTTTTTTCTTTCTCCATTATAATCAAGATTTTTATCATAATCTACATAACTGAAGGGGGTAGAGGGATTTGAGGGAGCAAATGAACCCAATATACATCACAAGGGCTTTGTGAGGGAGGTGTGGGGAGCGTAAGCATTGCTTAGTGCTCACCCTCTGCCACTGCCCTTGGGTAGGCCTGCAGTCCCATCCCAGTCTGGACAATTACTAACGGGAATACAAGCATTTTTCCCAGCCTTGCTCACTCTGTTCTCCCAAACTGGAAACACAAAGCAGATGATGAAGTACAAGTTCAAATGCCACACCAGGGAGAAGGAAGTATTGAGAAACTATGTCCAAACTCAAGTCTGTTTTCAAATATTCCAGTAAGTGTTCAACTGATTTATCTTGGGCTGGTGTCATTTCATTGTCTCAAACAAAAGGCCTTCTATGAAAAGACAAATGTGGTTATGTGGGGAGTGGCTAACAGAAGGCACATTTAGGAAAATCTGAGCAACAGTTTAGGTTTCTAGGCTCTTCCTGCAGGGACATCAGTCCCTTTATATCTGCGGGCTTTGCATTGGGATTGATGCCCATTATCTCAGGGTTGCACTGTAAACCAGAGTCTGGGAAAGACAGCCACTGGGATGGGACTAATGCAGTGGCTAATGACCTGGCCAGCCATCCCCTCCACCTCTGTCCTCGGAGCTCAGGTGGACAGTTTCTATGTTAGTGTTGCATGGCTAGGATGGACTGTGCGATTTGGTGGAAATGACTGGGTGATAAAAGCTTCGAACAGTTGTTCTTTTGGTATTTTGCTCTGCTCTTGTGTCTAAATGGATTACTGGATAGATAATTATTGGGGCAAGACTATGAAAGTCCTCTGCCACATTATCTTCCTTTGGACGTTCATTAGTTCGTTATTTGAACTGTGCCCATGACAGGCTTCCAAGCAGCTGTGATCACTCATTCCGGGGGGAGCCACTGTCTGGTGTGCTGGCCCCTCCATTTTGGACCGTGTGGTTTTTAGAATAACCTAGATTAAACTCAAGTATGCCTCTCTGATACCCACTGGCCCTCTAGAGTGATTACTTTTCTAGGTCATGTCTTCCTAGAAGGCTTGTCTCCATCTCTTCTCAGGCTTGGTTAATTAATATTTCCATAGCTAATGCTTCTACAAAATCTGGCACACACCTCTAGCCTAGGACTTCAATGCAATTGTTATTTACCTATTTAATAGCCCTTTCTCCCTACAAAATTATTATGAGGGTTAATTGTGGTGTGTTGATAAAATATAGATAAAAGGAAAATGAAAAGTTGGCTATTACCATCGCATCTGCTGGAGATAAGCACCATAAAAGCTTTGATGTATATCCACATGGTGGTATTTATGTATTTTTTACAAAAAAGAACCAGGTAGTGTTTATTGCTTGGATCAGATTTGCTTTTTCAGGCCACTCAATAGTCTTCGGCACCTGCTTGATCGCTGTTCCATAGGGTGTGGGGAGCTGGCAGTGTGACGAGGTGGGCAGGATTCAGGTAAGTCACTTCACTCTGAAGACGCTGCGGCTGTATCTGGTGGTGAGAAGGCCGACTAAGGGTCCTTATTTTGCTCTTCCGTGCCAGCCCTTGAGAGAGGCCTGACCAAGGCACTGAGGAAACTGGACAACTACCTGAGCACTCCTCTGCCAGAGGAAATTGACGCCAGCACCCGTGGGGACGATGACAAGGGCTCCTGGCGCAGGTTCCTGGACGGGGACGAGCTGACCCTGGCCGACTGCAATCTGTTGCCCAAACTCCACGTGGTCAAGGTAAGAGAACTCGGCCCCCAGGGGCTCCCCAGATCCAACTCCATCTTAGGTCCAATCGCCTGTGTTTAATGAGTCAAGGACAGCATCACCTGCTGGTTGAGAACCTGGCTCTGCAGTCACCTGAACAGGGACTTGAAGTCAGCCTCCCCTGCGTGCTAGCTGCATACCTTCTCCGAGTTTCAGCTTTCACCTGTGAAATACACAGATATTGCTTACTTCCAGAGTAGTTAGGAGAGTAAATAAGGCATGAAAGTTCCTGTCATGTTGTTAAGGGCTCAACAGATAACAGTTGCTATTGTCCTGTCATACACAGTGATACAGTCCTTCCCGCCAAGGGCTTCTTCCTTGTAGGTTTTCCCTGGCCACGCCCGACTCAGTGTACCCTCCTAGGCACAGTTTCCTGGTGCACAGATCCACCTGCTCCTTCCCTGCAGCCACTCCCCACGGCATGCAGGCATCATCTCCCTCATCTATCCGCTGCGGAGCAGGAGGCTGTGAGGAGCCCATGCTCACTGACTGTCCTCAGTATGTGGTGTAACCCTTTCCTGTAGGAATCTTAGGATCTGAGGGTTGGAGAGAAGGGAATGCCGAGGTCATCCAGAACAATCTGGACAGCTTTCTGTGTGTCTGTGACCGGCCTGGTGCAGCTGCGACTGCGCAGTTATGAGGGCGAAGAGCCCTCTGCCTGATAAGCCAGCCCTGCCATTTTGGACTGCTGTGAATATTAAAACATCTTTCCATATTTGAGCCCAGACAGGCCTCCCTGCTCACCTCTGTTAGATCAGCAGCACAGAGGAGGGCTGCTCTCTTGCATCTCACTTGAAGACAGCAGTTGTGTCGCCGAAGTTGTTTAAACGGACACTTCTCACATCCTTTCCTGACTCTCACTAGCCTAGAGAAAAACACAGTGGGATGGTGTAGCTACACTGCTCTCTCCTTTTACACATGTTTGTATATTACCCTGTCAGTGAGACAACACGCTCTGTGCGGATAGGGCCTTCTCGTAGTGTTACAGTGGGTAACAGTGGGCACGTGTCATAAATATTCATTAGCCATCTGATCACCTAGCTTTTGTCTTTATGATAACCAGTTTCTTTCTGCCCTTCACTAAGAAGAATCAGATTCGATCATCTACCAGCTGGACATCTGCCTATTGGTTTTCAGCTGAAGTTCTGTGCTAGACATGCAAGCTTCCCTCCAATCAGAGAGCACACCAGCTTGAATTGAAATCTCAGCTGTACGTACACTGGTGGCCACCCAGACTAAGTCAGAACTGGAGACTGGGAGGGAATCACGCATGCCAGTGCTGATGGACTGATCAAATGCAGCCTATTGCTAAGAAGACACTTTGGGTTCTGTGCCAAACCATCAGTCACCCGTAGGTCCAGCAAGCTTATGGCTCTTTGAGTTATTAGTTTCTGCATGCCCATCTATACCCCAAACATCCTTTATTGTCTTTTCTGAAAAGTAGGTGACACCATAGGGACAATATGATTCTAGTTCAGTCACATTGTGTCAAAGTGATATCATAGAAAACTCCCTTTCTAGAAGTCAGGAGATCCAAGCTCTACTCCTGTATCTGCCACCAGCTAGCAACATGGCTGGGGCATATCGTTCAGTCTATTTGGAATTCATTTTTCTGATGCTTTAACAGGAGAGATGTGGATTATACTCCTCATCTCTTTTTTCTTTGTTCCTTCACTCCTTTCTCCTTTCTTACACCAACACGTATTGACTACCCACTTGAGAATCCCTTGGAGAATAAGATAAACATGTGGATCCCCAGGCCCCATACTTCATGCTATGATTTCTCCAGTTCCTTCCAGCCCTAAAGGACTGTGTTATGCCCCGGCCCTTGGATGCAGTTCAGGGAGTCGTTCACTCGGGGAAGCCGGGGATCAGAGGGAGGATGGCTTGCAAGGGGACAAAGGCTGGGGCTCGCCTCCTGTCTCCTCGGATTTCTGCTGATCCAGCTTATCAGATCCCAGAGACCTGGCAAACCTCTGAAGTGCAGAAAGAGCACAGGGGGAGCCAAGTCAGCCCTCCAGTTTGGCTTCCAATCCAAAAGTTAATCTGGGCTGGGGGAGCTAACTATTTTCATATGCAAGAGCAAATTCAGAACATGAGCACAGAAGTTCCTGCGAACATGAGAGATTCGTGTGTGCATCCTCTCTCTCTGTCTCTCTCTCTCTCTGTCTGTCTCTCTCTGTCTCCCTCTCTCTCTGTCTCTCTTTTTCTCTTACTTGGCTCTCTTTTGAGTTCATCCTCATTCTCACCGAGAGCCCGGCTTGGACTTGCACAGTCTGGCTCCCTGCTAGTTACTATCCCCCGGGTCAAGCCAACATGTGAGGAAAGAGCCAGCTCTGTGGGAAAAGCTGAGGGTGTGCAGGTTGGGCAGGGGGCGCCTTTCACAGCCACCATCAGGGCTCTAACCCAGCACAGTGATCTGTTCAGTGCCTGAAGCCAATGGGAAGGGAGATACAAACATGAACACAAATATATATGCATAAATTACATTTCTGTGGTTTTAAAGGTCACATTACATCCTGTATAAACTTGAAAACAAATCCCAGTGTGGAGAGATTTGTGGTTGTTATATCAGTTTGTCACCCACCACCCCTGGCTGGGCTTACTTGTCAGCCAATACAGCCTCTTCTCCACGGCTCTGGGCTGACCCAGGTGAGGGGACACTCACCTTGCAGTTAACAGGGACGCCAAGGAGAGCTGGGGGCAGGGGCGGCCAGCACTCACCCCCTCACTCACGGCAGATGCTCTGCCAAAGGACTCTGGGTCCATTGCCTTTGCTTGTGAGACACCTGAGCTGGACAGAACACTGGGGAGCTAGCCAATAACACACCAGGCAGTTATTTTAACCAAGAGAATTTAATATAAATATGTCCTAAGTACTGAAGAACTAGGCAGGCAAAATGTACTATGAGACTCCACCTTCAGGAGGAAGCTACTACCCCTAGTGCTGGAGGGGAGCAAAGGGAAGAGGTTGGAATCATCAAAACTTAGAAACTCGGATAAGGGCCCCCCAGAGCTGAAGCTTAGATCTCTGAGATGGGGTGCTGCTCAGCTGGTACCAGGGGCCAGATTCAGAGGACGGCCCAGGGGGCTGGGACCTAGTCTCTGCAGAGGGGCCACTGTGTGTGCTAGGCTCTCTGAGCCCGTTGAGGACACTGGTTCTGCAAGAGTTGGCAGAATGGTCAACTGGATTCAGCTGCAAAGGAGATTCTGACAGGGACAAGACGCCACTGGGACAAGTCACGTCTCTTCTCCTTCCTGTGGCGTTGCAGGCTCTTTCCAGCATCCCCTCTTGGCAGAGCCTAACAAGCAGTCCCTGGCCAAGCCCCAGTGTGCTTTGCATTTCCCAACCCCAACGTCACAGAGAAGCAAAAAGAAGGGTGTGTTTGTAGCTGAGCAACTGGCACACGGGATTCTTTATCACTTACACCAAGCTCCACGGCAAAGTGGAGAGAACTGGGGATTAGAAAGCAGGGACTGTAACAAATATTAGAGATCACTCAATAGACATTGGTTGGATTAATTAACTTCCTGTG